>NC_072475.1:20697500-21897500 GCF_027574615.1 Eptesicus fuscus
CACTGGGCCCTATAGAACACCTACTACACAAGGCCACTCTACCAACTCAACGAGACATAGCAGCTGTAACCAATTCATAGAAACAAACACAGGGAAGCAGCCAAAATATGGAGACAAAGAAACATGTCACAAATGAAAGAAATGGAAGTAAGCAAACTACTGGATATAAAACCATGGTTATAAGGTTACTCAAAAATCTTCTAGAAACCTCCAAATAAATGGAAAAAGACCAGTCAGAAATTAAGCAAACACTGACTGAAATAAAGAATAATATACAGGGATTCAACAGTAGCAGTAGAGTGAGGATTCTGAGAATCAAATCAACAATTTGAAATATGAAGAAGCAAAAAACACCCAACCAGAAGAGCAAAAAAGAAAGAAAGAAAGAAGCCAAAAGTATGAAGAGAGTGTAAGGAGCCTCTGGGACAACTTCAGGCGTACCAACATTCAGGGTGCCAGAAGAAGAGAGAGAGCAAGATATTGGAAACCTATTTGAAGAAATAATGACAGAAAACTTCCCCTACCTGGTGAAAGAAATAGATTCACAAGTCCAGGAAGTACAGAGAGTCCCAAACAAGAGGAACCCAAAGAAGACCACACCAAGACACATCATAATTAAAATGCCAAGGGCTAAAGACAAAGAGAGAATCTTCTAAAAGCAGCGAGAGAAAAGCAGTTAGTTACCTAAAAGGGAATGCCCATACCACTGTCAGCTGATTTCTCAACAGAAACTATACAGGCCAGAAGGGAGTGGCAAGAAATATTCAAAGTGATGAATAGCAAGGACCTACAACCAAGATTACTCTACCCAGCAAAGCTATCATTTACAATTGAAGGTCAGATAAAGAGCTTCACAGATAAGAAAAAGCTAACGGAGTTCATCACCACCAAACCAGTATTATATGAAATGTTGAAGGGTATTCTTTAAAAAGAGGGAGAAGAAGAAAAAGAAAAAGATCAAAAATATAAACAACAAAATGGCAACAAATGCATACCTATCAACAATTGGATCTAAAAATCAAAATAAATGAATAAGAATTATAATGAACAAAATAAGCTGGTGAATAAAATAGAATCAGAGGCATGGAAATGGAACAGACTGACAATTCTCAGAGGGAAGAGGAGGTGAAGAGGGGGGCAGAAAGAGATTAAACAAAGATCTTATATGCGTATATGCATTACCTATGGACACAGACAATAGGGTGGCAGAAGCCTGGGGTGGGAACCGGGTGAAGGGGGTCAATGGGGGGAAAAAGGGGACATCTGTAAGAATCTCAACAATAAAGATTAATATATATATATATATATATATATATATATATATATATATATATCTAAGTATCTAACAATCAGAGAAAGGTTAAGCAAATTATAAAGAAAAAAGAAAGAAAGAAATGAGCTATCAAGCCATGAAAAGACATGGAGGAATCTTAAATGCATATTAGTAAGTGCAAAAAGCCAATCTGAAAAAGCAATATACTGTGTGATTCCAACTGTATGACATTCTGGAAAAGGCAAAACTGTGGAGACCTAGAAAAGATCAGTGGTTGCCCGGGGTTGAAGGGTGGAGAGAGATGAATAGGCAGAGCACGGAACTTTTAAGGCACTGGAAAAACTCTGTACAATCCCATAATGATGGGTACATTTCATTATACATTTGCCCAGTCCCATAGAGTGTACAATACCAAAAGTGAAACCTAGCATAAACTGTGGACAATGGGTCATTATGTGTCAAGGTAGGTTCATCAATTGTAAAAAATTTTAACTCTGGCGGAGGACGTTGATAATGGGGAGGCAATGCATGCATGGTGGCAGGGGATACATGGGAAATCTCTGCACCTTCCCTCGATTTTGCTGCGAACCTAAAACTGCTTTCTTTAAAAAGTTTTTTAAAAAAGAATTAAGGAGCTCGATGCTGATATGAAATCATATACAAGATACATTATTATAAGAAAAAAATACAGAATCATGTGGATGATGTACTACCATTTGATTTTTAAAAGGAGGAAAAAAGCATACATATATAATATCTTTTTTAAAAAATACATAAGGAATAACACTGTTGGTCTATAAGAGAAAGAACTGACTGGCTGAAAAACAGAAGTGTGAGAGAGAATATTCACTAAATGCCCTTTTAAGCAGTTATTCAGTTATTCTTTTCTAACAAATAAAAAGTAACAGCAGTAAGAACAATTCTGGGAGGAAAATAGATGCTTTTTTATTTATTTCACCCAATTTTAGATAAGAAATTTTCAAGACTGTACTGAGAACTAGCCCTCAGTACAGTCTTGAAAATTTGAAGAGTTTTTGAAAATTTGACTTGAGTTTTTGTTTTTGACTGAAACTTGGACATTAAATAACAGACTTCACTTTTCTCTTTTGACAAGTGAAAAAGAAGTTGGTACACAGTTTGTGTTTACTCTTTTCTAAAACCGTATTTTAATCATGTACCCGGTAAACAGAAAAATACTTTCAATTCACAACCTATTTAAAACAAGAAAAGCTATGGTTCAGAATAAAACATTTGTATACAAGTTTCTTTTTTTTTTTTTTCTTTTTCAATTTGAGAAGACATTCACATTCAGAACACTGCTCAGGAAAATAAAAGAATAATCACATTACAGGGATTTCTCTGAAGGGTGGGGGGCTGCAGAGGGGGAGAAGAAATTTCTAGCCTCATTCTTTTTTAAAAAAATATATTTTATTGATTTTTTACAGAGAGGAAAGGAGAGGGATAGAGAGTTAGAAACAACGATGAGAGAGAAACATTTATCAGTGGCCTCCTGCACACCCCCCACTGGGGATGTGCCCGCAACCAAGGTACATGCTCCTGACTCCTGACCGGAATCAAACCTGGGACCCTTCAGTCCACAGGCTGACGCTGTATCCACTGAGCCAATGAGGGCTAGCCTCATTCTTTTATAAACAAACACATTACCAGCAGAAGAGAGGGTTAGTAGCTCAGGAGTGGGACAAGTCTGATTTCCATTGGCCCACTGAGTCTGGTTGCAGCCAATAACTGATGCTTTATGAGAGGAAAGAAAACTATGAAAAATAAAATAAAAATTTAAAAAGCCCTTCACAGCCCTGTTATCAAAACCCAGAAAAGCTTAAAGAACACTGCTTTTAAAAGTTACCAAATGTGAAAAAAAAAATTACTGAATGTGAACTTTGGTGAGACTTAGAGAGATAAATAAGAAAGATAATTGCTTTCCTTTTCTTTAAAATTGCTTCCCAGTCTCCTATTTCTACTACTTAGGAGCCAGGAGGTGGTTACTTATTTATTATTGAAACCCAAGTATTTTTTTAATTTTACTTTTATTTATTAAGTTGAAATTTCAAAATTCAAAAGCAACAAACCATATAAATGAATAGCATATACAACGAATAGATACCTGTCTCCCAGCAACCAACGTTATTAGTTTCTTGTGTGTCCTTCCAGAGATATTTTATATGTATAAAGAAACCCTCCCTTTTTTTTCCCTCAACCCTGCCTTTTCTCTTTTACAGAAGTGGTAGTATGGAATCAAGAGTCTTTAAGTTAAAATGAAAATCAAAAGGTTCTTTACATAATCCTAACTTCTTAGATGAGCACCTTACTCTCTTCTATAAAGAAATCTCTTTCTAAAAAATAAATTTATTTCCAATAGCTCCCATATCACTCAAAGTTAAGAAAGAGTTGTCTGTCAAAAAGAAATAGGAGGTCTAGAGAATTAAATTTCATATGATGGCACAGCAAATCAACTCACTTCACTTCTGGTCCAGAATTCTGACCCCTTCCAAGTTCCCACCAGGGGTAGTTTTGCAGGGGTTCCATTAGGACTCCATGGAGACCTATTCTGAAGTCCAGAGGCCCCTTCAATGAAACTGAAGAGGGAGAGAAGAGGGAAGCGGGAAGCTGAATTCAAATGTTTGGCTCCTGTGACTAGCAACAAGGAAGTGAAGGCAGATGAAAGAGAAACCATGATTGCCTTAGATCAGTTAATCAGTAACTCACGTATGCTGGCATTAAACTAGATCCTTCTGCCTTCCAGTGGCAATTTAACAGGTAAAGCGTAGGCACCTGAATGGCAGGTAAAGCTGGGGCACCTGAATGGCCGGACAGCTTTGTAAGTCCTTTGCTAAAATTCAGAACCAGCCACAGAGAAAAGAGGCTGCTGGTGGGATAAGCTACAGAAAACAAACTCATGAAGAGGGAACCCAGAGAGCCTTCCAGGGTTCTTTCTGTGCTGTATCTGAATTCCTGGCTGAATTGCAAAGTGGAGTTCGGTGTGCTTTTAAGTTGTGGGGTGCTACCAAGAACACGAGGCCAGGCATCTACCGGCAATGTCAAGGTTCAAGTCCCAGCTCAGCTGTGTGAGTGTGGACATTCCCGGGCCTCAGTTTCTCCCTGGGTAAACCGGCTCGAAAATACTGCAAATCTCAGTCCAGTTTCCATTTCCCAACACCCCAGCAGAGCAGTTTTAAGATCTCCCAAAACTCCAGCTTCTGGCAAAAAGTTTAGACATTTTCAGCAACTGTCCAGGGTGATTCTGATCTCCAATTTGAAACACATTACAGGAAGACACCATCTGCTTCTATCCAGCACTAAGTCTCTCAATACTATCCCAAGAAAAATAAGTGAGCAAAGTTTATAGAAGAGAAAACCAATATTTAAGTCTTGGGATGCCAGGAAACACATTAAAACCATGAGGGGTTCTCCTAGACCCACCACCATTTGACAATTTAGAAGTGAAGGGTGGGCTGCTTTGATGTGGAAGAGCATCCGCAGAGGAGAACCTAAACACCACTCACTTCTAAACAAATAGCCAACACAGTTTATAAACAAAGTCTTGAATGTTTTTCTGGAGCCGGGCCTGAGTTTATAACCTCCTAACCTCCAAATAGAAAACGCAGCTCACCAGAAAGCTGGCCGGAAACACTTAGACCTGTCTGAACTTTGGATGGAATGGTAAACTGGAAAAGAAAATCACCCAGTATTTGTCACAAATATAGTCTTGCTTTTCTGAGTGGCAATGTGATGTGATACAGCATAGAGGCAGGCAGACCTGGGTTCAAATTCCCAGTCTATTCCATCCATACTCACTCAGATCTTGGGCAAGAAACTAACCTCTCTGAGCCTCATCAGTAATAGGGAATAATAATTTCTGCATCTCTTGATTATTAGGAGTTTTAAAATGACATAAAGTAAATGCCCAGGCACAGGGTTGGAATGCATTAATACTCATTTCCTTCTTTTCTTCCAGAACCCCTTGTCTACGATATTTACTGGACAATACATTACCAGAAAAACTGTTACCCCCTGTATTAAATCGAATCATGCCAGGATCCCTCAGGCCAACATAGCTACTGAAAAAGACTTTTTGTATTTATGCACATGCACCATATACATTTTCATGATACATACATGCTTATAACAAAATGTATAATCAAAATGTGTCCACTGCCAATTCCACCCAATGAAACTAGATTAAATCATATAACATTGCTGATATTTGACCATTTTATATCTACAACCACAGCAATTTCATATAGTTGCAAATACCAACTGTAGAGCAAGGATTTCCTATCTGCCCACCCCAGACTTCCTGAGATTATTAAAAATCAAAACCTTGGCATTTCCATCCCAGTTCTGCCATTTATTGGCTGTGTGACTTTGTGAGAAAATCATTTAGCAACCTTGGACTGGGGTTTCCTGGTTTATACAACAAACATGGTATCTACCTTGGTATCTTTTTCTGTAATTTTATGACAACCAAGAGGCACAGGTTATGTAGTTTAGTGCATCCAAAATGCAGCGTTGGTGAGAATGTTTTTCATTTCGCTCTAAAAGTTTTCTCAGTTGTCCCTTCTGCATCCATCCTGCCCTCCTACTCTGAAGCACAGAAGACTGCGACCTGGATGATAACAACCTAAAGCTGTGTAAACTTCTTCACAGGGTTCTTAAAATGCACTTCTAATCTGGCACACCCTCCCACAGGCAGTACTGGATTTCTCCTTAAACAAAAATGGTCACGGGTGTCAAAGAGATGTGAGTGAGGGTCCACTGAACTGTGTCTAAATGATTTTCCTTGTGAGCAGAGCCAGCCTAGAATGAGCCCCCGTGAGGGAGACGAGGGAGCATGCTTCCCAGGCAGAGGAGGCATTGTTGGAACTAATGAGTTCTGCACCACTTGGTCCACAATCACAGCAGAGTCTGATTTTCCTAGACAAAGAGCAATAACCCAATAGGGATGCCCTTCAGCAAGCTTCTCTGAGCTGGTCATCGTTGACTCGGGAGGTGGTGTAGTCTCCCTACCCTTCCACGCCCTACGAATGATAAGAGGAAAACGTTGATCAACTTTGGTCAATCTTAGGCCAGGTTTGTCGTGGCTAGAATGGATTTTTATCGTCTAAACTCACTAAAAATGACTAGAAATTACTCCAGCTCAAAAATTAACATGTTTCAGTGCCCCAATGTATTCCTTTTTATCCATCTATCATAATTTTATCTCCCCCCCCCCACCCCCGCCACCATTTTTGTGGGGGGTTTTTTGTTAGCCTTATTTTTTTTGCTCAGAGAAATAATAGTCATGATCCTTCAAGCATGCAGGCCAACACTATTCTTAGAAGGGAGCTGCAGGAGGTTTATTATGCCATGAAACGGGGGGCCAGAACAAAGGACTACTGAATCGCTCACCTTATCTTCATCTAAGAAACCCGAGAATTACAGGGTTTCTCTGTTCCTCTCCAACTCAAGAGCTGCACTTGCCAAGACTAGGTTTTAGGGCCGAGTCTGTACTACAGAACTGTAAGCAGATAGGTGGCCACAATGCTTTTTACCACAAATATAGACGCTTATCTAAAATGCTCAAAAAACAAGGTTCAGCTTTTTTTTTTTCCTAACCAAAGTTTAAGCACTTGTTTCTGAATCTAGACATCTGATTGCTCAGCACTAAGTAAACTGTTCCCCTTAAGAGAACCATACATAGGAAGCACCTTTACCCTGAAAAACCTGAAAAGCATTAGGATTATTTCAGAATCCACAGCTCTCACTTAGTTCACTGAGGGCAGGAACCCAGATTTGTTTATCTTGCATTATGTGTAATTAGGTTTCAAAAAATATGTGTTGACTAAATGAATAAGTAGAAAACATTTAATTAAGAGTTTTCACAGCATATTTTGGCACCTTCACATGAAGCACCTTTATCATATCCTATTTTTATAATTCCATCCTTATACTTCTTTAGAAAACGGATTCTGAAAATAAATGTAACTGCTGGTGATGATGTGGGAAGATGTATCAAACAGAAGCAGTACCTTTAGCTGCTTTTATGAAGAATCCCGTGCAGCTATAAATCCTGGCTCTACCCATCAGCCTTCACTCCCTTTGTCTCATTCCCACCGCCTCGGCCCAGCCTCCCCCCAAGCACTCCCAATCTCATTATCCATGATCTGCTAAACGGCAGTGTACCTCCTGGAGCCAGCAGAAACACATGTCACTGAGAATTAGGGAATTGGAGCCCGTTACAAGCCACCAAATAGGGTCACACAGTATCTGAACCTGAAAATGAGGAGTTTTTCTTTTTTTTTTTTTTAACTGTGAGAAAAGGGGCGGGGGGGGAGGGGAAACTTAATGAAACATTTTTAAGCATTTGATCTGGACAGAGTGCACAATGTACAGGCATTTATAATAAACGGGATGGGAAAGATAACACGTTATTTGCTAATCATCTGAAAAGTAATATTGACTTCATTTGCTGATGGTGGAAGGATATTGACTGCAAACTTCCTCCATGAACAGCCTTGAAGGCAAATGACTTAAAAAAAAAAAACAGGACACAGCGGTATTACTTCATCGGAGGTATTTCTACGCCACACTTTACCCAAGGAAGAGAACTCGGTTTTACATTCATTCTAACCAATGTTTATTTAATGTAAGCCCCTAGGTACATCCATCATACTGCCAAATACTGTGGCAACCTGAGAAAAAAGGAGCACTGAGAAGCTACAGCTCCTTCTGCACACTCCTGAAGATGTGTGCACCCTTGCCAAATGCCAGCCTGTGTGTAAACAAACGGGAGTTGTTGTTTTTTTTTAAAGGGGGATGGAGCTGTCAAGACTCACAAGTTTAAGAAAAGAAAAACGGCTCTCTTCACAGACGTCTTGAGACACCTGACCGGCGTGCTCAAGGCTTCCTGACACATTCCCTGCAGATCATTTATGAGATTAGCCTCAGAAATGGCCAAAACGCCAGAGCAACTGGGAAGACAACCCCCTCTCCTGAGACAGTCTTTGTCTGTTTTCCCTGGCGTTTTCTTCGGTCCGTGTCGGAGCGCAGCTCCTTCTCCCCGACGGGCCAGGAGGAGACACAGGTGCCGCGGGGGGCGCGCCCTGCTCTCCACCGCGCGGACCGGAGGCTCAGGGCGGCCCCCGTCAGACAAGCACCTGGTATCTTTGGACATGCCGAACCAGGAAGTAACGATCTGGTATTCGTCTCCACCTTCCTGGGCTAGAAGAAGGAGGGGAGGAAAAAATCTCAATGACTGCCCCTATTTAGCCATGTCTCACCCTTTTCTTCCGTCTGTGATCACGGCGGGACTGTGGGCACGCGGGAGGGTGTGGGGGGCGTCTTATTTTTCAGTTGAGTTGGTTATCGTCCTAATGCTGAATTCCTAAGGTCTTATAAACTGACTCCACGTTACAAGCAACAAAGAAAAAGTCCTGAGGAGAGGGGGACGGGGGGGAGGGGGGGGGCATAGACGCTCCACGGGGAACGGGACTTCGGGGCGCGCGGGGTGGCGTCTCGGACTCGCGGCCCCGTCGCCATGGGAACCCCGCGCAGGCGCAGAGCGCGGCCGCCGCGCGGTCCGACCTTCCTCCGCGGACCCGCGCCGCTCGGGTGCCCCTCGTTGATTCCAGGAAAAGGCAATGGAGTAAATCCTCCCCGCACGGAGAGCACCGGGTCTGCTCCGGCAGGGTCCTGCGAGAGGTCACCGAGCTCAGGAAGGACCGTGAGGCTCCCTCCGTGCAAAGGGCACCGCACCCCCCTTGCTGGGAACCTGCCCTCTCCGCGGTCCCCGGGACCCCGCGTGGGGTGGCGGGGGGGGGGGGGATGAAGCATCCAGCCAGGATGCTTTACCTTCCACCCGACGACACCCCACCCACCACCACAAGAGACCCGAGAATTAAGTTCTTGGCGTGCGCTCACACACCCACGTCCTTCTGAAGGATGGGACCCCAAGACCGGCCGTGGTCCAGGTCTCCGCACAGAGGCTTTGCGGGGTCCCCACGCACAACACGCACACGGTCCTACAGAGCGTGTCCCGGCCCGGACTGCAGAGAGGAGCTCGGCCACCTGCTCACTCGCACACCTGGGCTGGCGGACCAGTGCCCCCTTTTTCTTTCTCGTTCCCCCCCAAAGCACTGACCTGCTCAACTTTGAGTGTTCGGCAGAGGAAAGGTTCTTCGGGGTCCTCGGCACAGGAGCCACCTCCAAAGTGCTGGGGTGATGAGTTACCGACTCCTGTGACTCCAACTCCAAAACCCTGTCCAGGGTCTGGAAAAGCCCCCCCAAAAGGGCACTTCTTCCCCTCCAGTCAGCAAACCCCTCCTCCCCCGACCAGACGGGCTGGGAAGAGCGGGGCGCGGGGCCACACAACCTGCTTTCTCATTCAAATCCTCACGCTCCCTCGGCAGCCCCCTCCCTCCGCCCCGCAGCTCCCGCGGAAAATCAGGAACTGGAGCTCGGGGGAGTGGACTGGAGCTCCCGCCGCCTCCAAGGGCTCCAACCTGCTGGGTGTAGGGGCCGAGGGCAGGACCTTGACCCCTGGGCCTGCACCCCCTTGCGGGGTTCCCCGGCAGGCAAGAGCCAGAAGTACTGGGAATGAAGTCTTTTCCTCTAAAGTTTCAAAGGTTCCCAAATCCAGGACACCCCCCCCCCCCCCCCCGCCTTGATATTCAGTTTAGGGACGTGTTCGGTGGTGGGAGGGGAAAGGAGTTTTGGCGAAACGACATTGGAGGGGAGGGTGCAGGGAATGGTAGGGGCAGTTGGCACCAAAGTAAACCAAGGTCGGGACCACATCTTAAAGAAAATTCCGAACCGCCTGTCTTATCGCCTCTCCTGTTTTCTACCATTCTTAAAAAAAAAAAAAAAAAATAGCATCTTTTATAGGCGTTACAACCAAGGAGATCCGCCTTGAGTGAAGTGCAGCGAAGACGGAGGGAGAGAGCACAGGGTACATTTTATTTGCCCCTGCCCCCTCGGCTACCGGGCGCTTCCCTTCAGCGTTAACGGGCCAGGGATTCGATCAGATCCGTTTAGAGGCTGCGGACTCACACGGCCAAGTCTGCGGTGAGTGAGAGCGTGGCCCGGGCGGAGGGACGCGTGCATACAGTAGGCACTCAAAGGGTGCTGAGACGTTGGAATCCACTGAGCGCACCAGCGTGGCATGTGAGCAGGTTGGCGCGGCTGCTGCAAGGCTGACAGCCGCTGGCCTGGGGCGGCCCGCGGTGTGATCCGGCGTCGGCGTTCCAGGATTTGCATTTATCAGCCTTCATTCAACCTGCCCTATTGTTAGTTCAAAGCCTGCCTGGGAGGGACTTGGAGACACGGCTCCGCACTCACCTTCAGTTTAAAATTCTCCACCAATAAGAAGGTCCTAGGAAAGCTGGCCCTGTTGGGCTTGGCAGGGGTTTTCTGGACTTTGTGACAACATTAACTAAGTCATTTTCTGTTTTCATGCGTGGATTTGCTCAGGAAGTTACAAATGAGTGCCAAAGCCTGGCTGCCCGTCCACTTTGACGGACACTTAGTGGGGGGGCCTGGGGGGTAGCACCGTGACCTCTTAGCGAAAGATCTAGGGTTTCACCTTTTCATCCCACTTAGCCGATACCATAGAAACAACCCATTTGTATTATTCAATTCAACAGAGGCAATTACAATGTCACAGCAAAGCACCATGGGCAAGAAGAAACTTTATCCTGAAAGCAATCCTGGATTCTCAGAAAAAAAGGAAAAACCATCAGAATAGTCCCTTGAATTTCTTCCTGCCCGGGTAGGGTACTAGGAAGAAATCAGTTTGGAAAAAGACATTAAAGGTCTTAGGGCTCCATAGAAAGAAACCTCCCCTAATTTACTTTAAAAAAAATACCCACACAAATTCCCAATTTATCAGAAATTAAACAGATAATCTTTCTTCCCCCAAATTGATCTTTGCTCTGTTTTTTGTTGGGTTTTTTTTTGTTTGTTTGTTTTCTTAATATTTTTTTTTATTGATTTCAGAGTGAAAGGGAGAGGGAGAGAGAGACAGAAACATCAATGATGAGAGAGAATGATTGATTGGCTGCCTCCTGCATGCCCCACACTGGGGATCGAACCCGAAACCCAGGTATGTGCCCTTGGCCGGAATCAAACCTGGGACCCTTCAGTCTGAAGGCCCATGCTCTATCCACTGAGTCAAACCAGCCAGGGCTTGCTTTGTTTTTTTGTTTGTTTGTTTTGGTTTTTTTGAGATTTGTTTTGCTTACAATCTCCATGGTAAATAGGAAGGCAAAAAAGGAAAAACAGATAGATACCAAGACAACCCTTCACACAACTAGGTGTCTTTCTCATATCTGAAAAACCAACCATAGATGCATGTGTTGAAATAAACTCAAGACATATAGTAAAGTTCACAGCAAGAGCACTTGTTTGAAATGCATTCTGTATTTTGACAGTTTTAATGCCCATAATTGTGTGAACTTTAAGATTGTTTAATTATGCAATATTTTAAACCTATAAAAAAAAAAAACAAGGCAAACATCCATGTAATACTCTTGCTTCCCCTACCCCTTTTTTTTTAAATAAAATATCACAACTACTGCTAAAACCACATCTCCCTCTTTTCCTCCCCCAAAAGCGACCAATCTGAAGTTGGTGTTGTTAGCGTAAAGAGTGTGAGTCATACTAAAGCTTGGTCTTCCGTGTTTAGGACATACACCTTTGTGTATATGTCCCTAAACCTTTTTTAAAAATCTTTCTTGTTGAAGGTATTACATAGGTCCTCCTATTTCCCCCATTAATCTCTTCCAGTCCGCTCCCGTCCCACCTCTCCATCAACCTTTTAATGTACCTTTTCCCTCTGAGTTTTCTTTTCATGCCATTAACCAAAGAAAATTTAACTAAAACTAAGAAAATGTTGTTACATCGATAAGTTTTTGGAAGCAGGACAGAACTATGTTTCCCTGCTGTGACAATCAGAGGAAATAATAACAAAGGGATTAGACAGTGGTTAGAAAACAGCCTCTGTAGGTTGCCCAAGCCCTTCCATGGTTACCAAAAAGTCAATAGAAAAAGAAAACACACAATACCCCTTTACTTCTCTTGTTATGGGAAGAATTGGAGAAAATGGAATTTAGGTTACCACATCTTTGAGCTATATGTCCCATATGGTAATAAAATAAGTCATAATCTTTTAGTAAGGATTTTCCAAGTGTAAAGGGCTCCTGCTAGTAGCTCAAGGTTGACACCAGCCCTGCTGAAAAGTCTGGAGTTGAATCCTCGCTTTCCCATTCAGGGGACCTACATCCGTGCAGTGAGTTACATAGAGCCCCTGACTTAACCTCCTCCCAGCAGTAAAAGGGCTGTGAAAGCACCGATTTTTCTTACATCCCATTGACGGGTGGTGAAAGACATCCTTCCCAACCCCCACCCTTCTCTAGCTTCCAGAGCGAAGACTCTCATTAATTATACTGGCACAGCCCTGCCTGGCCTCCTTGCTAAAGAGCTGCCAGATTTCTACCTATCACCTCTGCCTTGACACAGAGTGTGCGCTGACACCAGGATCACAGAAAACCCTGTAAAAGCTGCCTGATACACGGTAAGATGATGGATGTACCCTGTGGTTGGGCTCGCTGTGCTGCATATCATAAGGGGTTTGTTAGAAAACTCTACTGGGAATCTGTGTTGAGAAGCAGATTTTTCTATTTTTCTAGCTGTATAAAAAGGGTGCTTTCAGTTGCAGCAAAAAAAAAAAAAAAATAGCCATATTTAAGATACTCAAATTTAACCAGCAGTAATCTTTAAGTCATATCCATGAGTGAAGGAGATGAATATTATCCCTATGTTAGCCAAGGTATCAAGAAGTCAAGAGAATAATCAGAGTTTACCGATTATCAAGGAGGAGTCATCCCTCTTTCAACACATTTTTGTTAAGTACTTGCCATGTACCAGGCACTGCTCTAGATTATCTAAAGTCCTAGCCAGTGTATAGATAGTACTGAAGAACAAAGCAGTAGCTGTCTTTAAAGCCTTACTCCCCAGATTGTTCAAGACTTTTGGATACAAATAAGAAAACCCCATTTCAGACTAGCTTGAGGGGGAAAGCCAATTTACTCACTCTCGCCTTAAGATAGGGGAAAAAGATGAGGGCTTCAGGAATGACTGGATCCAGGAATTCAGAATCATTCATCTCTTGCATTCATTCTTACTTTTGCTTCTATTCTTTCTCTCACTGCTTTTCTCAGTGTTTTGATCTTATTCTCTCCTATTGCACGTGTGCTTCCTCTATAGGCTGATGGATGGGGGTGGGGAAGACATTACCAGGGACAGCTCTCAGCTAGTGATCCCATTGGAAAGAGAAGCCTTCTTGCTTTTACCATCTATAAACAAGGTTGTAGGAAAGGATTCTAATTGGCCTGGTTCAGGTCATGTGTCCAGCCATAGGTCCATTAATATGGTCAGCCCAAGTAGAGTGTATGTGTGGCCAGTCCCTGATTGCACACCTACCCCTAGAGCAGTGATGGCGAACCTATGACACGCGTGTCAGCACTGACATGCGTAGCCATTTCTGATGACACGCGGCCGCATGCCGAGGATGAAACATTTGCTGCTCCTGAGGATGAAACATTTGCGACTAGAGTCTTGGAGTTATTTTTTTCCTCAAAGTGACACACTACCCGAGTTATGCTCAGTTTTTTGGCGAAGTTTGACACACCAAGCTCAAAAGGTTGCCCATCACTGCCCTAGAGTCAGGGAGGTGGGGTAATAATGAGCAGCAGCCCCACCAGAACTCCTAGTAGGTAACACAGGAAGGATGTGTTCCCCATGGGAGGGTAGGCAGGGATTCTGGCAGATAAAAAGAGCAGGTGTTCCCTACAGTACCCCCTCCTGAATCGGCCACCTGAGAAAGACATAAACACCTTTGCACAGATTCATATGTATATGACAGAGATTTCTTTTTCTTTAAGAAGAAGAGAAACTTCCTGAGTCCATCAGGAAGGACTGCGGGGGTGGCCGCTGGGGGTGGGCCCTTGTTGTTTTGTTTTGTGTTTTCTGTTTTTCACAGAAATTTTCATATGCACACCAAAGTAGAATCATAATGAAGCACTATGTATTAGTCACAAGTTTCAAAAATTATGAATATTTTGGCAATCTTTCATATATTCAGGAATGTGGAGAATTCACTGCAATACTTAAATGCATAAATTAACACAGTGTTGCAGTGCTATGGTCTTGGTTATGGAAGAAATGCATGCCTCTAGAATAACTCAACTGAATAGGACCAATACATGTGAAGCTCTTCACAAAATGCCTAGTGCAAACTGAGCTTTCTACAAATGTCAATTATTTTTAGTTATTGTCAATCTACTTAAAGGATTTACAGGCTAAAAAAACTCTACACACTGAAATGAATTTTGCCTATGGAGGAAAAAAATGTAAGGCTAAACCCCTTACCAATAGACAATAACATTTTTTACATGATTCATTTTTAACGGTGCTATTCATACTTTTTTCTATAACAA
Organism: Eptesicus fuscus; assembly: GCF_027574615.1. Taxonomy (NCBI): domain Eukaryota; kingdom Metazoa; phylum Chordata; class Mammalia; order Chiroptera; family Vespertilionidae; genus Eptesicus; species Eptesicus fuscus. The sequence goes on from NC_072475.1 coordinate 20,712,264, forward strand.
GCCTACATCATTTCTCCTTTTAGATGGCAATGCCAAATGTTACCAGCAAATGTACTTTTTCACCTTACAAATAAGGAAAAAATATAGATTAAATCGTCAGGATGAGGAATGAGTTTGGGCTAGGTATCAGAATTCTAAACGCTACTTTAAAACTTTGGCAAAATAATTCATCCTGTGAATGCTGGACAGAGATAAAATAGCAGCGCTGTGCCCACCTAGGTTTAAGTTCTTCAATTCAACTACGGTTTTCTTATACCCCAGTTATGCTTCTCAAGAGGTTTTCAGTTCCCAGCACAGAACGAATACCTTTTAAAAGGCAGAAAATATGCTAATTAAAGTGAAATTTTCCCTCTTTCTATTTTTCTCCAACTTGCTTCATTGTTTTTCCCGCTGGGGGCTTGGAGGGTTGGGGATGAAGTATTTTAGGGGAAACAATAGTGCCCCAGGACAGAGCCCCTTTTCCTTCTTCCTTAGAGCTTCTCAACTCAGCTCTGTGGGGTTCCTTTCCCGAAAGACCTCCCACAGAGCCAGTATCTATAGCTTTCAGGATGGTCACAGCCTGCTGGGCAGGACCAACAAATAACTGAAGTCCATACTTCGGCTTAGAAAGTAGTATTGAAACTCTGAAATGACATGTTTCCATTATGCTATAAACTGGGTTCCCCTTCCTATACTACCATTAAAAACCCCTGCCCTCACCGGGTGTGGCTCCGTTGGTTGGAGTGTCATCCAGTACACGAGAAGGTGGTGGGGTCGATTCCGGATCAGTCCGAGGTCAGGGTATGTGCGGGAGGCAACTGATCAATGTTTCTCTCTCACTTGATGTTTCCCTCTCTCTCTCTTTCCCTCCCTTCCTCTCTCTAAAAGAAATACCAATTTTAAAAAATCCTGCAGAATCCCATATAATTAAAAAAAAGTATCTTCATAATCTAATTGCAGACCAGTTATCTAATACAACAATCTTTTTTGTAGACATTGAACAAAAGTTTGGAGAAATGAGTAAGTTATATTGCAGAGAAAAAAAGAAGAAAGAGCCCTAGCCAGTTTGGCTTAGTGGATAGATCGTCTCCTGCAGACTGAAGGGTCCCAGGTTCAGTTCTGGTCCAGGGGGCATGCAGGAGGCAGCAGATCAATGATTCTCTCTCATCACTGATGTTTCTATGTCTCTCTCCCTCTCCCTTCCTCTCTGAAATAAATAAACATGTATTTTTTAAAAAAGAAAGAAACTGATAAGACAGAATGTAAATCCTAAAGCTTTGAAAGCTGATGGGGGTTACATCACAAGGAAAATCCTTCTGTTTCCTTACTATTTGGAATCTTAATGGGGTATGCACTCTCTATTACCAACATCTGTGTTTTTTTAAAAAAACAGGAAACAAATGGTTAGGTTTTTCCACACAAACATAGTAAAAGGAAAAACCGCATTTAAAAAGCTGTGTTAGTTTTTGTTACTTTTTTTTGTGTGTGTATTTAAACTAAATATGTTTTAGGGGCTTGATTTGCCCAAAATAAATATCATTTTTAAAGTTTGACAATTTTAAAAAATGTTCTTTCAGAACATTAAAGACAATTAATCTTCATGGTGTAGGTCAGGATCTTAAGGTGTACAGGCAAATATAATTTCCAGTGAGCAAGAAACTGGGCTAAATGCTGTGGAGGAAGCAGAAATGATCCACAATTTATCAAGGTATGGTATACCTTGGAGAACAGGGAAGACAGGCATATGAATAATTGTGACAAGTGCTAAACTAGGTATGTGCACAGTGTTGTGGAAGAACAGAAGAGGGCGCTATTTTTCAATTTCATTACTAAATTACCTACAAGCTGTGTTTTGATAAATAAAACAGACAATAGAAACAATTATCCTAATACCTCCATTTTTAAAAAACTCCATTACTGTCTGAATTACTTGTTGTCCTCACTTTAGTTATAGAAATCTATTCTTTGGGTTTCTTCAAAAGACTGTGCTAGAAAATGAGTTCTCCTATCATGACTTTCCAGTGACTCATGTTTTTACAGTGCACACATTAAAATATATTTATAACAAAAAAATTAACAAAACAATGCCTATCGTTTCTACATGCAATGCACCCTGTTATATTTTAATCTGTTCTTTTTTCTTTTTTAAATGCTGGTGGCAACCCATTAAATTGATTCCACATCTCACTTATAGTTCATGGCCTACAGTTGAACAACACTGCTCAGATATGTCCTTTAAAAATGTAAAAGAAGACTTGTGTGTGTGTGTGTGTGTGTGTGTGTGTGTATGTGTGTGTGTGTGTGTGAAGATAAAATAAAAATGTAAAAGAAGCAAAACATTCTGAGTATAAAGATCAGAACACAAACAAGTGTGGTCAGCAGGACCCCAACTGCACACCTTTTCCCCAGTAAATTGAAATTGATAGGTCTCAAAGCCATACAGGATTAAATCTCGGGGGAGGGAGGTGGGGAAGGCCTGTGATTGCTCAACACTTTGGCCATGAACCCATATCAACAGAAAGGGGCTTCTAAAGTTGTCCAGCCCTTAAAGGTAGATCTTCCCCCAAGGATTACTTTTGAAGAGGCTATGGAGGATAGCTCAGATGAGGATAGCTCATCTTCAGAGAGCAGAGCAGGGGCACCCAGACTGACTGACCAAGAAATTCACACACACAGGACTGGGAGTCATCATTATCCCCGCCCAGCAGGGTAAGACATATGCTATGAACTACTGACATCCTAGTTTCCCTCCATATTATATATTGGGTGCATCGGCATTTGGCCTTAGGCTTCCAGATCATGAGGAACTACCTCTGGGCATGACCAGAAGGAATTCTTATCACTCAAAGATCCCAAACTAGCTCATGAACTTACTTCCTATATGAACTCTACCTTCTTTCAAAGAATACTGAACCCTCAATCTAATTCAATTTTATGATAGGTTGCAAAACATCCAAATATCTAGCTAATGAAAGGCATCATTCCCTGTTTTCCATCATTGACACCTTTTTTGGGGTATTGTAATATTTGTTTAATATTTTGATGTGATATTTTGATATTTTGAATGGAAGTTAGGTGAATACTAGTAAGCTCAGTGGCCATCTTGAAATAGAAGTATAGTTGATTCATTAGAAAGTTTTTTGCTATTTGCATTCTTGTTAGACCCCCAGAGCAAGGATGATGGGCTAGGTACAGAAATTCACCAGGGCAGAAAGCTCCAGATGCCGAGCAAGGAGCAAAACTGAGAAAACAAGAACCTCACCCCCAGGGTAACCTTTAGCATATCTGTGGTCATGCGGTTTGGACACCAGATCTTTCACATCTCAGGTCAGGTGGTTTGCTCCCTAGAGATAATATCTAGGCCTCTGTTGTATTTCAGCTCCAGGCCCAGAAAAGCAGCAAAACCAGACCAGTGGCACAACGGCTGCCTCAAGACCAGCTGGATTGACTAATGACACCGACCAATCAGTGGAGACCATGACCCTGAAAGAGCACACCTGGAAAGCTGATGAATAGTCTATTAAGACCCTCCCCTAAGATGTCCCCTAAGATTTCCACCTGCAAAAAAAGAGGTCAATACACTCAGGACAAAGGAACCAATGTGTGCTCTCCCTGCAAGGAGCACACCCATGCCATTCCCTTCTTTCTCTCCTACCCCCGTAGGCATCTACCCCCTAACCTCGAAGGAACCCCATGAGACTTTCAACCAGGGGAGCAATGGGCACCGGTAGTTCATCTCAAGCTCACCCCTGAACCTGTCTCCAAAGCCCCATTTTATCAGTGTAGCCCTTCCCTTTGGATATCCCCATCTCCCATGCCCTTTTCCTTAAATAAATTCCATTTTCTTTCATCACTGTCTGAGATGGCTATTTAGCTTTGCCCAGGCACCACCCACTGTAACCTTTCATTAACATTTTAAGTTTTAATCTTGGCTTCTTTCTTTTCTTCGGCCTTTTTGTTAATGTGCATTCTTTTCTTCCTGTGATTTGCCTTCATTGAAATAGCTGCTTTGGAAACAGCATTAGAAAAGTTCCAAACCACTAATGGGGATTCAGGACACACCACCCCCGAAATATGGCATCTTGACATAGTTAATAGTTTAAGCTGAAGGAGTCTGAGAAAATGGCCAGAGCAGAAAAGTCACTTGACCTCCTCCTTCACGGTCCTTCTTCCCAGAAACAGGTCATAAAACCCTCATGTAAGAGGTGCCTGGGAGGAAAGGAGCGTCCTTATCTCCAATGGCAAAGGACGCCAAGAGGAATCCTAACAAACAGGTCTTGCTAAGTTTTCCCTAGGTTACCGCAATTACCTCCTACTCCTTAGCCTACCATAGTCCTCCGTGACCTTGCGCTCTCCATCAAACCTAACACAAAATACTCAGGTCTGTTTCTTTGGGTCATTTCCTTATGAACCTCTCATGTCACATAAAACCCATTAAATAAATGTGTATGTTTTTTCTGTTGTTAATCTGTCTTCGTCAGTTTAATTTTCAGACCCAGCCAGGAACCCTAGAAAGGTTGAGGGAAACTTCTCCTCCCCACACCACAAAGAAAAGCAGGGACCCCATCTCCATTCCAGCTATCCCCGCAGCGGCTGCTGCTCCTCGGTGTATCTGTCGTTCCTTTGAATGGTGGCTTACGCAAGAGCGATTCCGTTGGTGCCTTGAACTTCTGAAATGCTGCTGTTTCTTGGCTTCTTGAACCATGTTGTCCTTTTATGAAAAGCCACTGTCTTCAAAGCAATGCCATAAACAACCACTGGATTTGGGTCAGACTCTGACAACAAAATGCCTGCTGACAGCACACGGAGTAACGTTACCCCAGGAGAAACTCATATGTCAAAGATGCAAACTCGCCTTGATGAGGAACCAGATGATGCTGGAGAAATCCAGAAGAGGCTAAAACTCTGGGCCAAGCATTATCTGCCTGCTGCAGATGCAGTTAATTCTCCTAAACCAGATTTTGCAAGTGTACCAGGTTGGTTTGAAGTACTGGCCACTGCACTAACCACCTCACATCTTAAAACAATTTTTTGTTAATCCTTGCCAGAGGTTATTTTCCCATTAATTTTAAGGGAGAGTGGATGAGAGAGGGAAAGACAGAAAAAAAAAAAACATTGATGTGAGAGAAACACATTGACTGGAATTGAACCCAGACCCTTTGGTCCACAGGCTGACGTTCTATCCACTGAGCCAAACCGGCTAGGGCCACCTCACATCTTTACCACACTCGGAGTTACCACAGAGAGCAGGAATATGAGAGAGATAGCCTAACTGTTGTGATCAATGACTCTAATATTTTGAGTCAAGTTTTTTAAAGATGGCATTTCGGGCAGCAGATTCCCCAACTGGTGGGAAAGGTAAGCTGATTTAGAAGGTTTCACAACCAAGAGACATAAGAGGTCCTGGATAGCTAAGAGTTTGTGGGGCAGCAACCATCCCTTCTCTCTCCCCTTCACATGGGGGAGGAGGATTTGATATTAGCACTTCACTCCCTTTTCTACAAGACTGAGGGCACCATATATCCTGTTTTCAATAAGCTGGGAAATAGTGATTATCTCTTGACATTTGCTATGCTACTAGACCTGCCAGCACCTCACTTTCCTGAGACAAGGAGAAAGAAGCATGACAAAAAGAGGGAAGCAAGAGAGAGGAATAGAGAGCCTATATTCCCACTTAGTACTATAAAAATACATGAACTTCCTGAAGTTGAACTAACTCCATGGGAAGTGGCAGGACTGAAGCCGATTGCTAATATATCCCTCCTCCCAACATATACACCTGCGAGTGGAGTGATTACGGTCCAGTCGCCTTCCACAAGCAAATGCATGTGTCCTTGCCATCCCAGATGGTAGGGATCCAGAAGCAAAAGGCTCTAGACTAGATTCCCCTGGGAGTTAAGTAGGTGGGGAGAGAAAGCGGTAAGACTCTCTCCCAAGAGAGAGGACTATGATAGGGAACCACTAGAAAGCCCTCTTGGAACAATAACTACCACACGTGCCAGAGAAAAGCCAGCGTTTGCACACCTGTTTCATGGATGGAACCTACAGAAACATCAATACAACAAATAGAAGGCAAAGTGTAAGGAGACCCTGGTTGTCTGTTTTCCCCTGGTTGCTAGAATATGCTTTCAGCTGCCCAATCATAACAGTGCTAGATCATGTGCATGGGCATAGTTTTTACTCTCCTCCTAAGTTTTATTCATCATTAGTTATGATAAAGCTGGCGTTGCTGTCAACATCTCATGTGTAAGAAGTCTGGTTAGGAAATGAAAAACAAATAAAACCTGAAAAAGGAAATGTGGATCTAGAAGAAAATAGATTGATAAGGGTCATAAAAATCCAATCCTTTAGAAAAACAATAAGAATTAAATTCATTTCATAAAAATATATTTAAAAAGTAAAGGGGCCTAGATACCCAAATGCCGAAGGAAAGAAGGCCAAGGGGGAAAGGTGGTCATGGATTCTGTTTTGAAGTCAGGAGGGAGACCAAGAAATAGTAAATCCTCTGTTGGAGGAAGGCAAAGAACTGGGGCTTTAGTCAGAAATTCAGCCTAAAAGAAAAGTTTCCACTTTTTCAAATGGCCCTGTCATAAACATCCCCAGTGACAAAGATCTAGCCTCTCTTCAAGTATCTAGTTCACCTTGCCCTTGCGCCATCAAACAAGCTTATCTACAATAGACACCAGAGACAAAAAGCAGAAAAGCAGAGGTTGTTGGCCCAGATAAAAGCTACTGGCCAATGGGATTCTTCCTAACCTTCAAGTAGATATTAATCCTGCCACTGTTTAAGTGGAGAACAAGAATATTCAGCAAATGGTCACTGCACATGATACGAGTCCCATTGACCTATTTTTCTTCTTGCCCACTTTGTCCATAAAATCAGTTCCTTACTACATCATCAAGGAAAAGGTTAGACCGTATCATCTAGAAAGACCTGCACCGCCTCAGGTCTTTAACTGGAAAGACAATTGTACACTGGCTGAGCTGGTAAAGGTCATCAGAACTAATTCCAGTGGTAACTAGGATGAGATCTGACATCACTTGGAAGCAAACTGGAAATACAAACGGCTCAAGAGCTTGCCACAAAGCTCGTCTAAATGTACTCTGTTAACTTCTCCATAAATAAAAACATCCCCTTAAAACAAAAGCGAGAGCAATTGAGGCTTCAGACCCAGATAATAAAAACTAGTATATAACCCTAACAGACGGAAATGCTTGTGCTCTCTCTCTGACTCTCCTAATTCTAGCCTGCGCTTTTCCCATGGCCTTCAGGAGAATGGTTCCTGCATATAATTATAGATATGATAATTATTAAGGGAATTCTGCTTGAGGCTTGAGCTTTTGGCAAAGATTTGCAGGAGCCTCAAGATCAGACTCAGATTAGCAGGGATCAAAGAGACCAGAACAAAAAGATTTAGAGATTTCATGCTCTTTCTTTGATCCCTGTTGGGGCCTAGGTGGCCTACCTCTTGGTTGGCTCATTCTCCCTCCTGTCACATAAAAGAAGCCTGAATTCTGGGCTCTTGTAAAGTGGATTTGCAGAGGCTTCAAGGCCCCAGCTTCTCAAGCTGGCACCTCCTTGATTTAATAAACCTTTCTTTACTCCAAACTGACATTTTGAATATTGGCCTTTTGAACCATCAGGCACCTGAACCTTGAATCAGTAACATAACATCTTACTCTACCCCAAAGGTGATAAAATCAAATCACACACACGAAGAAAATCTTTGAAAAATGTGTGACCTCACTTAAAAATTAATGTTGGGAAATCCATTTTGTTATATTTTAACCAGGCAGCAGCAGCAAACTTCTCACTCTGTATTATTGCTTCTCAAGGAGTCAACTATTTGGACCAGATGATGCTTCTGACTTTTGTCAGTATTACACATCATTAAGAAAGAGGTCTGTAGACATTGTGGATGTTGGGGATTATTGTTGGCTTTGTAAAAGAAGCTTTGTACTGTCAGGATGATTTTAGCAGCAGGTATGTGCCAAATCCTCAAACCAACAAACTGGCATTAAAATAAACAAATTTATTATTTCCCATAATGAGAAGTTGGGAGGTAAGATCTTTCAAGGGTTGGCTTCTTTAGGAGTTCAACAATGTCATAAGGCATCTCTATTCTTTCTATTTTCTGCTGCCATCCTAAGCATATTGTTTTTTATCCTCACGATTCTTCTTCATAATTATCCTCAAGATTTTGTCCTCCCATCTAAAAAGAGGTAGAAATTTGCCATTCTTTTTTACTAGGAATGGAATGAACTTCTCTAGCAGCACTGCCCCAAATTAAAAACAGTAAGCGGATGAGAGAGAAGAGTAGCCTCAGACATGAGTTATAAACAGCTTCTTTATTATAAATAATCAAAGTTGAAAAACTGGAAGAAATACTCTTTAAAAAAAAACTTAAATATGGCTGCCCAAAATAACTAAAAAGAACACAATGACCCATACAATTTAACTCTCTCTTCAAATACCAGCACATGTATATATCCCCCGACCTGGTACATTTTTATAGAGTGTTTCATTTTTCCTAAAAGCATATTACATTAATCACATTTTGTTTAAATTATTCTGATGTCACCTTTATAACAATCATCTCTTAAATATTTAAATACCATGAAAATACAACTTTGATCATTTTGGGAAATTCCCATTTCAACTCAATGAAATACGTCCATATAGTTACATATTTTACTCTTTTCAGAGTAGGTCACCTCTTGACCTCTTGGAATATTTCACCCTTTTCTACGAAAGTGTATTCGACTCATAAGTTCTCTGAATTTCAGTATTAAGGAGTTGTCTTTCCATGCTTCATAAGTACTTCTAAATTTGTCATAATAACTTTCTTTTTTCAGGTTGAAATCTGATCCAATTTTTTTAAAATAACTATCTTTTTTCCAATATTCTCCCCAGGAGCCTTTGAATTTTTCCAAATAAGATTTTTTTTCATATTCTTCCTTCCATATTCCTTCTCCCTTTTTTAAGGCTTTTAATTCAGCTTTAAGTAAGCGTCTGTGAATTTTCCAATACATTTTAGAATCATGATCTAGTCCTTTAACAAGAACAGTTTTGCCAAGGCCTCTTCTCAAAATATCTTCATTTAGATTCACATTAAAAAATCTACCCTGGAATGAAAAATAACACAAACCAATTATTTAAGAAAATTGCTAGTATGCCCATACCATCTATTTATTTTAAATTGAGTCATTCAGCAACTTTAGTTCTCCAGAGAAAAGCCAAAAAGCAAAAGGGTCCCCAAGGGCTTAAAACAGCTAATTTATTATCCAAGAATTTCATTACCTGAAGAGACACCTGCTCATAGTCAATTGCCTGTTTTATAACATATCACTCTCTACAGCCTTGCTGTTCTAACCCAAAGAGGCTTAGAAGCAGTAAAATGTATAAAAAGCAGGTTTTTTGTTTGTTGTTTCGTAGAGGAATGGATCATACAAGATAGGCAAAATGACAGAAGGTCACAGTAAAATAAACTAAAAAAGTAAGCAAATGCAAAATGAACTGAATCATCATGAAAATATCAAATTAGGTTCAGAATTCCAGCGTTTTGGAAGGTGCTAGCATGTAAATGAAATTTTTAAAGACTTTCCACAAAATAATTAACATAAAAATAGGCCTGACCTGGAATCTTCATCCTTCAGAAAATTTCATTCATGGAATCCCTCACTTCCTAGTGAAACTGGATAAATGGGATTTCCTCTCCCCACACCCCACTAAGTTACAAAGTAAAGGAGATCCTGATTAGCTATTTCTATAGTCCTTGTGGGATTTTAACAAATTATTAATAATTTCATAGCTTCATTAGACAAGTAATTTACAGTTAAATTCTAAAAATATGAAAACTCCAAGTTTAAAGTAGGAGAGGTTTTCTAGGAATATCTAAAGAAAAAGTAACCTTTTGCTCCTTTAAATACAGTAATTTTTGCCCTAGCTGGTTTGGCTCAGTGCACAGAGCTTTGGCCCTTGGACTGAAGAGAAGCAGGTTCAATTGCGGTCAAGGGCATGTATCTTAATTGCAGGCTGGATCAGGTTAGAGTGCACACGGGAGGCAACCAATCGATGTGTCTCCCTCACATCAATGTTTGTCTCTCTCTCTCTGTCTCTCCTCCTCCCTTCCACACTCTCTAAAAATCAATAGAAAAAATATCCTCAGGTGAGGATTAACAAAACAAAAAAAAAATCCCACAAAATAAATACAGTAACTTTTGGTATAGGAGTTAATAAGTACAGTTTTTAAATGTTTACCATATTTTTCTCAATCATCTAAATTTTAAGAGCTCATTCCCTTAAGCCAAAATCAGAATAATTAAAATTCAACCTCACACATTAGTAAAATTCAACAAATGTACAAATTACCACAATATACATATAGCACAGTTTGGTCACCTGCTAGGAAGTAATATAAGGTAAAATACACAAGGTGAAGTGTGGGCTCAGGAGCCAGAAAGAGCTGGGTGTGAATACAGGTTGGTTACCCTGACTCCCATTGTTGCAGGAAGAATTAATGGGCCAGATTTCCCAGACAGAAGTGGGAATGAGGTTCTTGGGATACAGCTGAAATAAGCATTTTCAGAAGCCCCCATGGGAGGATGGGATGTGGAAGAGGCTTTATTTGCATAAAGTTGCATTTCTCCAGTTGTAAGGTCCCCTGCCCCTTAAGCCAGTCCTGGGAAAGGTGTAGCTGGGATTCCAGCAAAGCCAGAAGCAAGGCCAGTGTCTAGAGTTTCCATTCCATGGTGTAGCCCTGTGTCGTTTAGCATCCAAGTTCATTCAAGTCCATTAATTCCTTGTGGAGTGCCACGTGGCTGTGAACCACATGGGCGCAGGGAAGCACATCCCTGCCACAGAAGAGCCCTGAACGGGCCAGAGAAGAAAAGAGAGAAGTAAGGAACTTCCTTTGTTTGGAAATTTAAATATTCAGGTTATGAGCACTTGTAGGGGCCACGCCTATTCTGGCCAATTACCTGTTCCCAGATGTGATTGGCGGAAAAGCACCTTCCCATGTCACTCAGAACTTTACTGGACATGTTTCTCAACTGTCCCTTCCCCCATGGTTCAGCAGGGGACAGACTTGGGAGTGTTAAATGCAACTTTTTGGCAAAGCTGTGTAAATGGCATGCCTGTGTTACTTAGCCTTCCCTTCCCTCCTTTTCTGTTAAATAATAGCCAGGTTATTACAATGGTATCACCATCTGTGAATGGGAATAAAAACAGTGACTCTATAGGGTGATTTTGAAGATAAATAAAATATAATCCTCAATTAAAAAGAGAAGATAATATTTTTGAAATGCCTTTGGCATCTCTTATATAATTTTGTATCATCAATTTACTTTTAAATGCAAGATGCTCTGGATAATTCTTATTTTGATAGAAATGAATATGATCTGGACATGCAAAAAATAATGGATTCCATTAGGCTTTCTAGAAATAATTCAAAAACTAAAGAATTCAAATAGTTACCATTCTAATCACTTATTAAAAATACATTTTTATTTATTACAGAGAGAGGAAGTGAGAGGGAGAGAGAGCTATAAAATCAATGATGAGGAAGAACCATCCATCAGCTGCCTCCTGCAAGCCCCCAATGGGGATCAAGCCCAAAATCCGGGCATGTGCCCTGACCTGGAATTGAACTGCGACTTCCTGGTTCATGGGTCGACACCCAACCACTGAGCCACATCAGCGGGGGTTCTAATCACTTTAATGTAAGGTTATTGTTTCTTCAAATTACTCTTGTTTATTATACAATAAGGGACTTTAAAAATAAGAAAAACTATTCAAAGAAGCTTCTCCTTACATTAGCAATGTTCAGAGTCAATAATTTTAAATTTTTCCTTTATCTTAATTTTCTATTTTTTATAATAAACATACATAACTAAAATTTTATAAAAGAATTTACATATGAAACACCTGTTTCTCTAAACATAATCACTATGAGTAGCAGTTTTAAAAGACAAAAATATTCAGTCCCATTATATAGCCAATGTTCTAATTAATGGCATATTAATGTGCAAATAAAAAGAACAAAATATTGCTTATTATTTCTTCACACTACTTACCTTATTCACTAAAAGGTAGCAAAAGAGTACTGAATTCTCCTTTCCAAGAAGCTGGAACCACAGTAGTTGGGAAGGTTTTAGTTCTTTTTGTAACCACACCTTCCCAGATGTAGTGAGTTCTACTCCAGCCAGCTTAACCAGCAAAACACCACAGGGCTCTTCTAAAAAGGTTAGGTAGAGAAGAGTGTAGCTTTAATACCGTGTTGTGAATGCAAATTTCAAAATCATTTACCCCCCCCCTCCACGCCCTGCAAAAACAATTGAATGTATTATCCTATCTAATAAAAGAGTAATATGCTAATTAACCATCACTCCGCTACACCAAGATGGCTGTGGCCACGGAGCAAGCAGGAGGCTTGGGTTTCCCCCAGCGATGGAGGAAGCCAAGCTTTCCACACACCCTGGCCGGCCTAGGCCTCCACTCAAGGCTACAAAGTTTCAATTGTAGAAGATAAATAAATCCCAGATACCAGGGCCTCCACTTGGGTCACTGGGGGGGCGTGGCTGGCCTGCAAACCACCACAGCCCAGGCCACCCCACGCCCCAAGGGGACCCCCACCCTGATCTGGGATACCCTTCAGGGCAAACCAGCTGGCCCCCATCCGTGCACCAGGCCTCTATCCTATCTAATCAAAGAGTAATATGCAAATTGACCATCACTCCAACATACAAGATGGCTGCCCCCATGCGGTCAAAGATGGCTGCCCCCAGGTGGACACAAGATGGCTGCCACAAGTTGGCCAGCAGGGGAGGGCAGTTGGGAGGGACCAGGCCTGCAAGGGAGGGCAGTTGGGGGCGATCAGGCCAGTAGGGGAAGGCAGTTGGGAAGGACCAGACCTGCAAGGGAGGGCAGTTGAGGGCGATCAAGCCTCCAGGGAAGGGCACTTAGGGGTGACTAGGCCGGCAGAGGAGGGAAGTTGGGGGTGACCAGGCCTGCAGGGAAGGGCAGTTGGGGGGGACCCAGGCCTGCAGGGGAGAGCAGTTAGGGGTGACCAGGCCTGCAGGGGAGGGCAGTTAGGGGCAAACAGGCTGGCAGGGGAGCAGTTAGGCATCAATCAGGCTGGCAGGGGAGTGGTTAGGGTGTGATCAGGCTGGCAGGCAGAAGTGGTTAGGGGCAATCAGGAAGGCAGGCAGGCGAGCAGTTGGGAGCCAGCAGTCCTGGATTGTGAGAGGGATGTACGACTGCCCGTTTAGGATCGGGCCTAAACGGGTAGTCGGACATCCCTCAAGGAACCCAGATTGGAGAGGGTGCAGGCTGGGCTGAGGGACACACACCCCCGTGCACGAATTTCGTGCACCAGGCCTCTAGTGTGTATTTATAAATTCCCAGATTCTCTAGATGTAAGTCTATTTATTTTTGTACTCAAATTTTCTTTTAAAACAAGACAAATATATAACAGATGGAATAATTTCAAAAACCTACTTCAGCCTCCACAACAGGATGTGGGAATTTCAGCCGGAAAGAACCAGCCCCTGCCCAGCTCTCCAATCTCCTTAGTGACCCTTGTCCCCTTCTTCCCTGTGCCCTGGCCACTTGAGTCTTCATATGACTTAACAAAAGCCAAGCTCATTCCCACACACATTCTCTTGTTCTTCAGGTGTCTGATTAAATAGCAACTCCTCAATGACCATTTTATAGGTATAGGTTCCTCCTTTACATGGCCCCCAATAATCCACTTCCTAGCACCCAGCTCCTTCTCTTATAGCTCTAAGAACAATTTTCATTTGTTTATTGTCCATTTTCCTCCTAGACTGTAAGCTCCAAGGGGTAGAGTGGTCTTGTTTCACTCAGCACTATACAGCTAGTACAGGGCCTAGAACACAATAGGTGCTTAATATTTGTGGAATGAATGCTTGAATGCCTGAATAAAATAATGAGTAGTTGATAAAAAGGAGGGAAGGAAGAAAGGAAATCTGGAGCTAAATTAAACAGTTTCTTGTATGTTAAGGCCAACAGTTTAGAGTTATTAAAAATTAAAATCAATTTTTTTTGCTATTTGATAAATAACTTCTAATAAAGGAACACTACAATAGTTAGTCTTATTATACTTGCACCTTACTTACTTCTCCATGAAGATATAATAGGTAAAGAAATAGGAATATGTTCAATTTCTAAACCATTCTCAGTTATTCGGCGTAATCGTCCACGTAGTTTAACATTCTTTCTTATAAATTCTAGTGGAATGTCTGAAGAACTTGTAAATTTTGATGTCTGATGATTTACAAGGAGAAAAATACAAAATTTTGTTATTATTTTCACTTTAAAATTGTGTTAAATTATTACTTAAACACTTAACAAGAAGACAGCCATTGAAAATTTTTTATTTGGTTCTTAATTTTATATTAATATTTAATATAATTTAATCAAAAGTGTTTATAGGGACATTCTTTAAAAATCTTTGTCATCATTTTACTATTTCAAGCTACTATACAGTGCACATTTGAACAGATTCCTAACTTCTAAAAGCTTACATCCTCAAGATGTAACACAATTCATCAAAAAGAAGTGAGTATAATGAGTATATATATCTGTACCTTGCACCACACAAGTCTGGTTAAATAGTCACTATCCTATTCCACAGATATGCAATCTACTCATACAGGTACTGCTGGGAAAACCTAAACCAAGCTGAGTCAAATTAAAATAGAACTTTTAATCAACAAGACTTTTTTTAAACTTATTTTTTATCTCATAGGAGAAAAATTACCATAAAAAGGTCAACATTAGAAATTTAATTAAATACCTAAAGCCCTAGAGTTAGTCAATATTTTATACCTATATCTTCCACATTAACAATACTATAGGGACACAGGGATGAGCTTCATTCATAATCATGGCTAACTAAGAGCTTCACATACGTAGGATAAATTAGTACCCAACTTTCTAAGAGAGTAAAGTTGAATTAAACATTACCAAAAAAGGTTACACATAAGAAAAATATTGTAGCAGACAAATTCAGCTTGTGGAACACTCAATGGGACAAATGACTCTTCTAACAAATCAATGGCTTGATGGGAAAAATAGGGATGGTGAATTGTTATAAAATAAATGAGACGTAACAAACAAGCACAATTTCTGGACCATCTGAATCCTGATTTGAATAAATCATCTACTTAACAAAGACATTACTGAGACAAAGAAATTTTAATATGGACTGAGTCTGAAATACTAAGGGATTATTAATTAAATTATGTGTCATAATATTATAGGACAAACAGGCATTAATGAGCTTCTTGATGCAATATAGTAAGAAGTATACACCACCTTCTTGTTCACACTAAATCTAATGAGGAAACACACACACCCAGACAGTGGGACATTCTACAAAACAATTGGCTTGGACTCGGTTAGAGCATTGTCTTCTACTCTGAAAGGTTGCATGTTTGATTCTCTGTCAGAGCATATACCTAGGTTGTTTGATCCCAGGTCAGGGCACAAACGGGAGGCAACTGATCAATGTTTCTCCCTCACACTGATGTTTTTTTTTTCTCTTTCTCTCTCTCTAAAAAGAATTGATAGAAAGTTCAAGGCACTTAAGATAAAAGTGCTGACATGGAATTAGGAGGGAAAGGCAACACTTGGAAAAGATGTACTATAGTAATGCTATGTAGTCAATGATAATATAAAACAATATATAAATAATAAATGTAGGAAATAAATATATACAGAAACAATAAATCCATGCCCAATTGCAACATGACATTAAAATTACATCCTATAGCAAGTACAGTTATTAAAAAAAAACTTGTAAGTCTTGAAATATCAAATGAATTTCCACACAGTGTTTATTATAAACAGTATTGAAAGTGCAAAAAAATATGCTAACTGAAAGCATAAATCATTTTTTATACTGGGCATGTTGCTTTATTCATTGCACAACTGCTCTTAAAGACTGTTGCAAATTAGAGGAAGCTTAAATTTTTCAGTTCAGAGGGACATAATTTAACTATGATCTAAATCTAAAACTGCTATAGAAACCAGTTTTGAGATATCCCACAATGTCGGAAATGCAAATTTAGTGATTATACCATTCTAGCAAACTAAATCCTTTCCAGATTCCTTTTTAACCATGAAGAAAGTGATTATGGAAATACAGGCTGTGCAATTACTTGCCATAAAAAATACTGTGGATATGTTACTGTTAAACAAGATCTTAATTGTTCATTGTCCTAAAATACTATTTAAAGTTTCTAATATGAATAACAAAATGCTACACTGCTTGAGATAAAAACTGAAGTGAGAAAAAAGTTACTGTCTATTGCTTCTCATAATGTCTTGTTCATTGTTTAACTTACCAGCCGAACACTTCTTAGAAGTAACGATATTCCAGCTATGGCCATTATGGTGCTGATGTTCTTCAGAAAGAGATTCAATGATTAATTCTCACAACAGTGAAAGTACTAATTAGAAAGGGGGAAAAAGGACAGTCCTCCTGTCCAAATAAGGTACATTCTTCAACTAAAGGCCTACTTATTCCAAAAAACTTTAACTGCCCACCTATTAATCTCCTTTTTCTCCCAAATAATCTGGCATGCACAGTTAATTGTTCACATAATAATGTTTTGTTCTCTATTATTGTATTACTTTACCCATGAGCTCCTTGAAAGCAAGAATCAGTTTAATACTTCTTTGTGTAATGCCAACAGTAACTCACGTAACCCTGAGTCTACAGTGGGGATTTAAGTATTTGGGTAGAAAACTTGACCACCGAAACCTTAAAATACCGCACCTTGGGGAAATACATGTGGGCAAGTAGTTGAGAAAAACTTAGCGATGTTTTATAATGTTTTCTATAAACTGAAATAGGTGTTTAATTAAAAAACAAGAACCCTGCAGCTCCCTACACAGAAGTGAGACTCTCGCAGGATTTTCTTCAATAAATACAAGTGGGTATATAAGAAATGACGTTGAAAGCATACTCAAGGTGCCTTCTGAGACGGGTTCCTTGGAATGATATATCCCTGTACTAACTTAAACACTGCTTCCACTCCCAATCCTGCTAACGATCATTTTTCCCTTTGAAAAAGCCCAGGCATCTCCTCCTGCTTACCTGGCAGAGTGGAGGCCTGATCAATTCACACCTACATATCCCCCTCTCATGAATGCCACGTCTGTTCATCCAGCACTTACTACGAGGCACGCAGTACTTTAACCTTTTGCACTTGGATGTCGAGTGTGACTCGACACGGTTAGCATCAGAATAAAGGAATCGAGAAAAAAGCAAGCGAGTGCAAAGGGTTAAGGACTGGAGCTGCACCCCTTGTGTGAAACCAGACATGGTCCTAGCCCTTTGTGCCGCTTGGCCACAGAGTACATAGGTTTAAGGCAGGGGTCCTCAAACTTTTTAAACAGGGGGCCAGTTCACTGTCCCTCAGACCGTTGGAGGGCCGGACTATAGTTTTTAAAAAAAAAAAACTATGAACAAATACCTATGCACACTGCACATATTTTATTTTGAAGTAAAAAAACAAAACGGCAAAAACACCCGCATGTGGCCCGCGGGCCGTAGTTTGAGGACGCCTGGTTTAAGGCATTGATCCTACCCACCTTCTCAGCAGAATTCAACCCCGTTCATCATTCCTTCTGAAAACATTCTCTTCACCTGCCTCCTAGGACACCTGGCTTCCCCCTCCCCCTTCACTGTTCCTTTGCCAATCTTTGCTGACACCCTTCTTTTCAACTCCCCAATTTCTAAATGTTAGGGAGTCCTCGATAGAAACTAGGACTTCTTCAGTAGTGTCTCTGACTCGCTTCAAGATGCCACCCAAGCTTTAAATACTCCTTCGGGGGTACAGAGCTCATTCCCAGAGCTTTATGTCCAGACCTGATCCCTGCAACCCGAGATTCCTCATCCAGGTGCCTAGAACATCAGCTGGAGCTAGAAGTCTAATGACCATGGTCCAGTTCACACATCTCTCCTTCCCAAGTCCAACAGGCATCTTCAAGTTCACGAGCCCAAAAGGTCTCCGGATTTCCCTAACAAAACATTTACCCCAACTCCTCCCTCCCAGCAACGCCTGCCGCGCCCAGCAGGGGGCAGCCCCCTCGATTCCTCCCTTTGGACCCCACACCCAAACCCTGCACCCCGCCCCGGGTACCCGCTTAGCCACAGCCCTCCCCAGCCTGTCGCCCGAGCTCCCCCTCCCCGGCTAGAACTGCAGCGGCCTCTCACTCCACTGAAAAATAAACAAAACAAAACCACCTCCCAGGCCTACAGGGCCCTCGTGCTCGGCCCTCCGCAAGGGCACCGAGGGACCCGCGGCCCGCCCTCGGCGCCCCACCACCCGGCCCAGTGCTGGCGGTCACCGGCCCGCGGCCCCGCGCCCACCACCTGCCCGGCCGGCGGGGCTGCGGTACCCGGACGAGGCGCAGGTGGTCGTCCGCCCACTGCGACATCCGCGCCACCACATTGGGCACCGCTCCTTCTCGGTCGGCCGCTGGCGAAGCCCCGGGCTCGGGCCGCCCCGCCATGTTGTTCCCGGCCTCCCCGAGCCCGCGCCGCGCCGCGCTCCCACGGGCGGGCGGCAGGGGGCGCCGCTCCCACGGGCGGCAGGTGCGGGTCCGCGATCCCCTGGCTGTCGCCGCGCGCAGGCTGATAGCGGGAGGGGGGCGCGGGTTCCCTTCACCCCCGCCTGGGAGGAGGACGGGCTATTCTCTCCTTCCGTCGCTAAGGGGGGGGGGGGGGGGGGGGGGGGCTCCCACCCGTTATGAGACATCCCAACACTTTGCAGTGTTTTTCCCAAGCGTGAGTGCTCCCTATGGGGCAGGGGTGGGGGCTGAAGGATTCTCCCTTATGCTCCAGGGAAGCTGGTCACTTTGTGATTTCATTTTTTTTTTTAAAGATATACTTTATTGATTTTTTACAGAGAGGAAGGGAGAGGGATAGATTTAGAAACATGGATGAGAGAGAAACATCCATCAGCTGCCTCCTGCACACCTCCCACTGGGGATGTGCCCGCAACCAAGGTACATGCCCTTGACCGGAATGGAACCTGGGACCCTCCAGTCCGAAGGCCGACGCTCTATCCACTGAGCCAAACCGGTTAGGGCTGTGATTTCAATTAACGCAGCTGCAGTGTGGGTTCCTCACTGCCATGAAGGAAGGAAATTGAAGCAGTTCATTCCTCCACTTACAGCAACAATTCTTTGAGCTCCTTAAGATGACCAAGCCGCTGAACCGTGTCCTGTTCATCTGCCCCCTCTAGTCTTCAGTTCCCATCTTACCCGGCTTTGACTCTGTGCTTTAGCGTTATAATCATTCCCTTGAAAATAGCTTCAACTCCAATCCACCCCGCCTTCTTTGCACTTGTCTGGCAAAACCCCAACCTTGGATTACACCCAGCCTCACCAAACTGTTGGGAGTCTAGTATGGAGAGATCTTCAGCTTTTTTTTTTTTTTCATGATAAGCTGCAAATCTAGACTTTTATATGAAATCACCCTGTGTGAAATGAAATGTTGGCAAAACACTGTGCTGGGCATAAAATGTGTTAAGGGAGAGACTATTGACTTTCTGTGTGTTATCTCTGCTTTAATGGCTTTGCATGATACTTCAAGTAATGTCAAAACTCCATAGGCTCATGTATGGGGGATGCATAATGGAGGTTCTGACGAGCTAAGCTCTTCTTTCCTACTCCCTCCTTCATTCATTAGGCCTCAAGCACACTGAGCTTCTCTCTGCTCTTCACACATGCCAAGTTCATCCCTGCCTTAAAGCCTTTGCACTTAACTGTTCCCTCTGCCTAGAATGCCCTGATCCCTCCTCCCTTTGGCTCTCTACCCCACCACCACCCAAGAGCCGGGCTCCTTATCCTCTCAGTTTAAGTATCATATTCACAAAGAGGGCTTTTTCCTCTCAAGTAGGTCCTTACCATATACAACATAAAATTAAATTTGTAATTTAAAAAAATATATATTTTATTGATTTTTTTTTTACAGAGAGGAAGGGAGAGGGATAGAGAGTTAGAAACATTGATGAGAGAGAAACATTAATCATCTGCCTACTGCACACCCCCTACTGGGGATGTGCCCGCAACCAAGGTACATGCCCTTGACTGGAATCGAACCTGGGACTCTTCAGTCCCCAGGCTGACGCTCTATCCACTGAGCCAAACAGGTTAGGGCAAATTTGTAATTTTATAGACTGACTGACAGGCTTTATTTTTATTCCTTTCCTTCTCCACTAGTCTGTAGGTCAGGACTGTGTCTCTTAACTATGTCTGTGTCTATGCCCAAATAGCCAGTGTGAAGGACAGTTCCTGATACATAGGAGAATCTTATTAAATACTAGAGGCCCACAGCTCGAATTTGTGCATGGGTGGAGTCCCCTCAGCCTGGCCGGCGATTGAAGCCAATCAGGGCAGGCCAGTGGGGGTGGGTGGGTGGGACCATGGGAGGTTGGCCAGCCAGGGGGAGGGATCGAAGGAGGTTGGCAGGCCACAGGAGGTTGGCTGTGGGAGTGCACTGACCACCAGGGGGCAGCTCCTGCACTGTCTGCCCCCTGGTGGTCAGTGTGCATCATAGCTACCAGCCAGTCTTCCGGTTGTCTAGTCATCTGGTCTTAATGGTCACTTAAGCTTTTATATATATAGATTAGCTGAATGAGAGATATCCTCTTCAGTTCTCTATACGGCAAAATCTCTACCTATCCTTCCTGCTCTGCTGTTTTGTCCTCCTCTTCTTCCCTTCCTCTTCCTTCCAAACAAATTCAGTCCTACAGCCTTTAGGGAACTAGTAATTAGAATTCACATGAAGAATTAAAGAGTACTAGTCAAAAAAATTAAATGCCACATAAATGTATTTTTGTTTATAAATCTTTGCTTCTCCTGTATGATTTCAAAGACTAGATAAAACAATATTTACAAAACCGTGCTGATGGGCTTATAATATATAAAGATATAATTTGTATGACAATAGAGCAAAGGAGGGTAGAGGGAACAGAACTATTTTGGAGCAGTTTTTGTATACCATTCTAATTGATTTGTGAGCTTTATGTAAATTATACCTTTATTTTTTATTTTTTTAAATAGGTGGAGGAAGACTTTTGGATAGTATAATGATACTTATAGGAACAAGGAACCCTGGGACCTCAAGCTAGTTATCTGGCAATGATCAGGAATTGCAACATAGCTAGGTCTCATGTCTAGAATATAGTTTGGGCTACATTCAGGATCCAATACAACTCTATTGAGTTTAGGCACCAACATTGCCCCTTCCTCAGAAGCAGAAGTTCATTGATCCCTACAAATATTATTGACCTATTGTTGCAAATATTAACCTATCTCCAACAATTCAATGTCGGCCTCACTGTGTATATTTTATTCTCCTTTCACTACTAACACACACTTTTATCTCACACTGTTTGTATGACTTCCTATAAAACTATGATTGGTCTAGGCATTATCATTCATATCAAGCAAGGTTTTTATGCCAAGACAACTAATGAACTAATAGCTGTTCTATAAGTTGGCTATGCTTCAGTGAGAGATAATCAGCTGGAGTCAGTATGACAAGGTTAAGCACTCAAAAATGGCCATGTCAGCTTAACCATAAAGCTAGAATTGCTTTCCTAAGCCTGGGACTCTAAGCATGACATTTGCCCTCAGAAGGGGATGGGGTAAGCATGTAAAAGGAAACCGCCTCTCCAGAGTATTCTCCTACAAAAAGTAACTCTTTACCTCCTTTCTTCCACAGTCCTTTCTTTGCTGAGTAAATCATGAACCTTCAAAGGAGAAAGATGCCAAGAAAATTTTATTGCAAAAAAAGATAAATTTGTTGAATCAAAGTAAGAATCCAAGACTACAGGAGACTCACCAACGTATTAAGAAAATGTATAGAGCCCTAACCAGTTTGGCTCAGTGGATAGAGCGTCGGCCTGCAGACTCAAGGGTCCTGGGTTCAATTCCGGTCAAGGGCATGTACCTTGGTTGCGGGCACATACCCAGTAGGGAGTGTGCAGGAGGCAGCTGATCGATGTTTCTCTCTCATCGATGTTTCTAACTCTCTATTCCTCTTCCTTCCTCTCTGTAAAATATCAATATATTTTTTAAAAAAGAAAGAAAATGTATAGATATATGCCTGTAAAATAGCTTGTAATCTTTCTATCAAGTTCAGAATTAAATATTCTTACAGGATTGTCCTATTTGTAGTCCATTGCTCTGCCATTCACTCTATCATGTAATAAGCCCGATTTAGAAAGCTGAATAGTAAGACTCTGAAATACTTGCCTCCTGAGGTTATCATTAAAATCTTAGCATTTAGTAAACTTAACATGAACAGTTTACTTTTCGTTTTGATGAAATGAATAGGCTTTAATATTTATATTTTACAATAGTGACTGATTAACTGTAATGGATAGGGTACTCAATTTTAGAGACTTATGATAATTCTCTAAGAATTATGCCAATACCTTATTCATTTCTGTAGTGCTATTTAAACATTCTTCACACAAAATGCTTATAAAAAGTTATGTCTATATTGACAAAAAACAATTGAAAAGTAGCAACCTTTTTCTCAGTACTTCAAGACTTCATATAAACTATGCAAATTAATACTGCTGACATTTTAATATATATTTAATTATATACTTGGCAAATTTGTTTTAAAGATGAACTATAATTAATCACAGAATTTTCATTTTTCTCCTACAAAATGTCCACTCTGCCCCACTCCCCAAAGTTAAAACAAAACACACTCCTTAAAATCAATCTTTATAATCCAACAGTTAAATGAAGTTTCTATTCACTAAAGGGGAGGGCATGAGTCCTGTACATTAATTATTCTGCCCTGATACAGAACTTGCCTCTACCAAAATAGAATCCCAGGAAGGAATATTAGCTCTTCATGCCAATTCTACCTTGCTAAAAATTTAGAGAGGTAAAATGAAGAATCTAATAAAAGTTCTTAACAGGTAAGGAAATGGGAAGGCTCTAAACCTCAAACTAAATAATGATTGCATTAACAGTATGGCACATGCCAAATCAGGCAGGGTTTAAGCCTAAGTGGAAAAGAACATGGTGTATAATAGGTATTTTAAACCTTTTAACAGAGAATCAAATAGTTATGCCTTGCTATCTACCAAAGACACTGGTTTAAAAAGAAAAAAAAAGTCTCACTCGGCCAGCATGGCTCATGAGCGTCGACTTATGAACCAGGAGGTCACAGTTTGATTCCTGGTCAGGGCACATGCCTGGGTTGTGGGCTCAGTCCCTGTGCCCGTGTAGGGCGTACAGGAAGCAGATGATCAATGACTCTCATCATTGATGTTTCTATCTTTCCCTCCCTCTCCCTTCCTCTCTGAAATCAATAAAAATATATATGTGTCAGTAGTTACAATGCACTGTATCACCTTCCCTTCTGTAACTAAAATGGCTATTAAATGTAACCTAGTTATAACATTTATTTATTTTATTTTTTACTTTCTCTAATACTAAGGTAAAATACACTGTGGAAATCTGCATGGAATATTCCCAACAAGTTGGTTCTTTATTTTTAGCAGGTTTGGTGTTACATAGTTTTAATCCTCTCAAATACATGAAAAAATATGATCCCCCAAAATACAAAAACAAATCTGGTCTTGTATTATATTAAATATTGATCTCCACCATTTAATATCAAATGTATTTTTTTGGGGGGGGGGGGTTCTGTTAAGGCAAAATAGATGTTTTCATAAGAATAAAAGGATTAAATAGCTAAGATATATCTTTTGTGGGATAAAATTCACCTTTATGTCCCTCTTCCAGCAGTACTATCTTATCTGCCCTTAATCCCTTCAAGGTTCAAGTTCAGTAGCACAAACACAGAAATTTTCCAGTTTTCATTGTAGATTTTTTCTTTTAAAATTGTTTTCAGGATGCTTTAAACATTAGCTTTACAACTATTATTTCAAATTTATGTTTACAATTCATCGTACAGCCCACATTCAGTAAGGTTAGGACTTCACACTTTTTTGGATCACAGTCCATTTAAGATTTTAACAAGAGCTCCTTCCAGAGAAACAAAAAATTACATCCAGTTTTACAAGAATTCAGGGGTTCCAAGTCTCCAATGATATCTGTTTAGCTGAAAGTCCTAGTAATAAAGGAATGAAATAAAATAATAGGTTTAGATTGAAGGTTTAGATTTCAAAGGTTTAATATATATATATTTTTAAAAGCAAAGTTTATTTTAGGTGTTGAACAAATTTTTTATGATTGGTCAAGCAAAGTTTATTTTAGGTGTTGAACAAATTTTTTATGATTGGTCAAGCAAAGTTAAGATATTTACAAAGGAGGGAGTTTTTAGTTTTAGTCTTGGCTTACAAGAACTTTTCAAACTCTTATTAGATGTATACAGGCTGCAACAAATGTGCAAATGGAGATATTTCTATAAAGAGACATGTTCATAACCGATATTAGCCAGTAAATATATACATGAACCAGAGGAGTTAATGTTCATCCTTAAAGCAAGAATTTATCAAAATTAATCAGTAAAAAAATAAAAAACAAAAATAGGCAGTACTTTCTAGTACTTTTTAAATATATATATATTTTTTAATTGATTTTTTACAGAGAGGGAGAGGGAGAGAGAGAAACATCAATCAGCTGCCTCCTGCACACCCTCTACTGGGGATGTGCCCACAACCAAGGTACATGCCCTTGACCAGAATTGAACCTGGGACCCTCGAGTCTGCAGGCTGACGCTCTATCCACTGAGCCAAACTGGTCAGGGCTCTAGTACTCTTGATTTACAATAAACAGACCCTCAGATTTAGGTAGATTATTTGTTAAAACACCATCAGTTATCAATGTATGCTATATAGCAAGCATGTCCAACTCGCAGCCTACGGGCTGCATGCGGCCCACAACAAATATTTTTGTGGCCCAGCCAATATAATGGTATGTAAGAAACGTTTTAATAAAAATTTTGTAACTTAATTTTTACAATATAATGAACTACAATGTTTGCTAGTGACTGATTACTATAATTGTGTTGCATTCATTTCCCTTACGCGCAGGCACACGATTTCTCTCCACTAATACTAGCAGGGAATATTTTAGCAGCTGATTGCCATGTCATTAGTTTTTTTTTAAATGTATTTTATTGATTTTTTACAGAGAGGAAGGGAGAGGGATAGAGAATTAGAAACATTGATGGGAGAGAAACATCTATCAGCTGCCTCCTGCACACCCCCTACTGGGGATGTGCCCGCAACCAAGGTACATGCTCTTGACCAGAATTGAACCTGGGACCCTTCAGTCCACAGGCCAACGCTCTATCCACTGAGCCAAACCGGTTAGGGCCATGTCATTAGTCTTGTACTGACTGTTTGGTGTGTGCAACAGGAAATATTTCGCTTTTGGAGAACAAGAAAAATAGGTTTACTTGCATTATGCTTATTAATTTGTGTAGTTACTCAGTGTCTGGTAAGTTAATGTTCAAGAAAAAATATTAATTTTTATTAAAATGTTCCATTAGCCCTAACTGGTTTGGCTCAGTGGATAAAGCATCGGCCTGTGGACTCAAAGGACCCAGGTTTGATTCCGGTCAAGGGCATGTACCTTGTTTGTGGGCACATACCCAGTAGGGAGTGTGCAGGAGGCAGCTGATCAATGTTTCTCTGTCATCGATGTTTCTAACTCTCTATCCTTCCCCCTTGCTCTCTGTAAAATATCAATAAAATATATTTTTTAAAAATGTTCTATTATTTTATGTTAATGATTACTCATTTATTTCAGCCCATTTTATTCAGCATGTCTCTATCGAAATAAACCTATGTTTCTATGAAAATTGAAGCTTTTGGTTTTTTTATGGCCCACATAAACTTAAACCTGTTTTATTTGGCCTGTGTTAGCTTTTGAGTTTGACATGCTTGCCATATAGTTAAACATAGCTATTAATAAGTCATTCTGGATGCACTACAAGCATGTATCCAAATAACCAAATGACTACAATCTATACTAATAAAAGCATGATATGCTACCTAGACCAGACAGCCATGACCTTCCAGACATCATTCCGGACGTCCTTCCAGAATAAGCCACGGTGGCGGGGTCCGAGGCAGAGGCAGTTAGGGGTGACCAGGCAGGCAGGGGAATGATTAAGGGTCATCACACAGGCAGTGGTTAGGGGCGATCAGGCAGGCATGCGGAAGGGTTAGGGGTGATCACGCAGGCAGGCATAGTGGTTAGGAGTGATCAGGCAGGCAGGCAGAGGGATTAGGAGTGATTAGGCAGGCAGGCAGGGGTGATCAGGCAGGTAAGCAGGCAGGCCAGGGGAGCCAGCGGTTAGGAGCCAGTGGTCCTGGATTGCGAGAGGGTACAGGCCGGGCTGAGGGACCCCCCTTCCCATGCACACATTTTGTGCACCTGGCCTCTAGTCTATCCTATATAATAAAGAGGTAATATGCAAATTGACCCTCACACCCTTGCACAAGATGGCCACCCCCATGTAGTTAAAGATGGCCGCCACAAGATGGCCAGCAGGGGAGGGCAGTTGGGGGCAACCGGGCTGGCAGGGGAGGGCAGTTGGGGGCACCAGGCCAGCAGGGGAGGACAATTGGGGGTTACTGGACCAGCAGGTGAGGGCAGTTGGGGGTGATCAGGCCAGCAGAGGAAAGCAGCTGGGGCAATTGGACTGGCAGGGGGGCAGTTAGGCATGGATCAGGCTGGCAGAGGAGTGTTTAGCGGGTGATCAGGCTGGCAGGCAGAAGCGGTTAGAAACAGGCAGGCAGGCAGGCAAGTGGTTGGGAGCCAGCAGACCTGGATTGTGAGAAGGATGTCCGACTGCCGGCTTAGGTCCGATCCCTGTGGGATCGGACCTAAGCCGGCAGTCGGACATCCCCTGAGGGGTCTCAGATTGAAGAGGGTGGAGGCTGGGCTGAGGGACACCCCCCCCCCTAGTGGGACACCAGGCCCCTAGTATGTATAAAAGCCTAAGTGACCATTATGATCCGGCGCTATGACGACGCAATGACCACCAGTGGCAGATGCTCAATGCAGGAGCTGGCCCTGGTGGTCAGAGCGCACCCACAGCCAACCTCCCATGGCTGGCCAATCTCCCGCGGTCCCTCCCTCTGGCTAGCCAGCCCGATCCCCGATCACTGGCCAGGCCAAGGGACCCCACCCATGCATGAATTCATGCACTGGGCCTCTCATTTAAAATAATTGTTAATTTCTAGAGCAAATGCAATTACTGGCTTTCACCTCATAGTTAAAGGCTTAAAAAATATTTTAAAACTTCAGTCATTAAATATTCGTACTTGAAAATATGTTGGAAAGTATGTATAATTTGTAATAACATGAATAAGAAAGAAATAAAAGGTAATTCTGGCCATGTGAGCTCCCTACTCCAAAACTAAAAATCAAAATACATTTCACATATGGTAGTTAAGTGGACTTTTTATTTATTCAAGTAAACATTTTGATTATAATACATGATAATTCACATGTGACACAGTACTGGAGTCTATCGTTTGGTGTAGTCTCCTTGTCTGTAGGATGACTTTCTAGGTGATTCTGCAGGATCTGTCATCAATGCCCAACACTGGCTTCCCAATGGCCATGCACACGTTTAGAGGCTGCTGCCTTCATCTATCTTTCTTCGGATGCCAAATGCCATTTCCTCCCACCCAGTTTATCCTCCATTACTTATAAAAACCCCACTCTAAAATTCAACCTATGTTATAAAGTTAAAAAAAACCAGGAGTTAGTGTATATTTTCCAACAACAAAAAATAATATTACTAAGACTCTACTTATAATCTTTTTTTCCTCTAACTTCAATTTTGAAGGATTTATATAATCTTTAAAAAGTCAGAGTAATACACAACATAAAATATGCAAAGAACCTTATTACTGAATGTACATAATATGTTAGAAATTTCTAAAGTACTAAAAAGCTTAATTCTCCTGGAATAGCAATTCTCTACTGGCAGCTATAGTTTACAAACAGAAGACTGTGCTTTAATAAGTGGAAATACAGTACCTGATTTGGTATAAAGTAATTGTGAGATCTTTTCTCACCAGTAAAGTGCTTAATTAAGAAATATTCTTCCACCACATGATTTAATTTGTCAAAGGCACAAAATATCTCTGTCTCACTGCTTAAAACATTTTTTTTTCACTTAAATTTTACTTAATCTGAAAACTTTACTGTCCTTTTTTTTTTTTTTCTGGTAAAAAGCAAACAAAAGAACTACTTGAAGAAAAAACATTTCATTTTTATTTTCAAAACTTTGCCACAAACATGTATTCAACACTAAATTTGATCCCCTCACGAGATTTCTGTGTGCCATGTAGCTCTTATGACAAAAACATGCAAACTTTAGGGTAAAAGTTACAAGGAATAAAAATTCCAAAAAAGCATGGACAGGGGAATCAATAAATTAAATATCATAGCTTTCATTTTATAAAAAAATAGTTTGAGTAATCTTCTTATAAATCTTTAATACCTACAAAAGCAGGAACTACATTTCAAATAGTCTTTTAAACACAGATTCATTAGTACAATGTGGTTGTGGTCAGAAAAATAACAACTAAAATGGCATTTCAGTCAGCAGTCTAAATTCTCTTTTCAGGAAATTCCACATAGAATTTAACAACTTGCAATTCAAAATGAGGTTTAACTTTCAATAGGTCAGGACTATTATAATTAGTATCTGATTATCACACTCTTTTCCATTGAATATATTTTACCAAAATTTTAAATACAGCTTGAGGATAGGAACTGATAACAATACTTGACTGTGTGGTTACCACTCATGGCTACTGCTTTGCTGCCTAAAAAACACTTTGGTCAGTAAATTAAAAAGATATAAATCAAACAAGGCCTAAAAAGTTGTTTTAGAACAAATTTCCTGACCTTAAGTGAACTGTAAATACACTAACAAGTCAAGGAAAAATATAATCATGTATGCAGAGAGGTCTCTATTTTTAAACCATTTGGCATTTTATAGCAATAATTTCCTTGTTTAAAATAATATTTTATACTCTTGTTCACTGATTATCATAGCTCTCTGAATTAAAACTAAACTATAGTTACCTTTCTTAGAATGTCCAGTAATAAATGCATTAATTGTTCCTTTTGCACTTCCATGAAGACAGTCCTTCATCCTGTAACTTTTTAAATTTTGGACCAAAACAGAACCACCACCCAAATCCAATAAGCACACAAATAATGGACTCCACATAATAGCCATCCAGCGCTGTAACACACGAGCCACCGAGTTTTTTGCAAAGCTGTAAAAATAAAACTATAATAAATATTCCATAATTTCAAAATGGAAGTATTTACAAACTTACATGTTTCTACTTTGTAATTTAAAAGATTGACCAAAATTTATTTTTGTTACATGTTAATATATCTTAATCTCTCTAATGCTACTGACAAGGGTAGAGCAATTTTCAGCTCGTGCTATAAACAATACTCCAAAAGTCAGCTAATGGTTACTTTGAAATAATCAACAAACTACTAACCACTTGGTTTTACCTACAATTGTTAAATGAATAGCCAATGAAATTTCCCTTTTGCTATCATTAAAAAATTTAACTATTAATAATGTATTTATTAAGTACCTATTGTGTACGACAGCGATCCTCAGGTGGGAAGAGTGACTGCTCCTCCCTTGCTTAGAAGCATCCTCAAGTAAACTACTCTTATTGATTTCAGTTGCATTTAAACCCTTAGTTATGATGGGAAAGACGTAGATTTCTGTATGAGAAACTATGGGCAGACATGATTTTAAAATAGCTATAGTACTTCTAGAGGCAAAACGAGGTAATTAATACCTTAATATTAGTTTAATGTTATTTAAAATTACAACATACTTACCTCAATAGTATCAGGTGTTCGACAACTCTGGTTTGATGCTCCTACACACTCTTTCACAGTGAGGGGATCCACTAGCCAAAGGGCTACTGTAGAAGGCCAGTTTCCTCCCAGATTGGACACGGTGTTTAAAAGGGTCATATATGTTCCTCCAATAAGTGGATCACTAACCTTTGCATTAAAAGCCATTATGGAAACATACATACTGTACAATGTAACCTACAAGGAAAATGTAAAACATCTTTAATACAATTAGGCTTTATAAAGCTATAGTCTGAATTAAGAAAATCAAAATTATAAACCTTAAAATTAATTTTCATGACCCTTATTAAACTCAAGTCAAAAAACATTTATTGAACATTTCTTATGACTAGGCTCTAGGCCAGATCATAACAATATAAAGATGACTAAGACAGTCTATCTGTGCCATTCAAGAATTTATTCTAGGCTGGGAAAATAGGGAATAAATAAATATGATGAACTGCAGTAAGTATTCTAAACATAAGTATACAAATTGTACTACTGGGGTCTAGATAAATGAGAGCTTAATTTACCATAAGTAGTCAAGGAAGGATCAAATGAGAAAATGACAGATGAGGAGGCCTTGAAGCAATATGCAAAACCCCATATTTGTACTGTACCTAAATATCCTACATAATAAAAGGGTAATATGTAAATTATCATCACTCCGCTACGCCCACGATTGGGCCAGCGGGAGGCGCAGGGGGCGGGACTCGGGGTGGCTGATTGGGCCAGCGGGACGCTGAGCTCGCATCGCCAGCGGCGGCGCAAGCTCAGTGTCTGTGCCATGACTGTGCTGCGGCACAGAAGGGGCCTCTGGGGCAGCGAGCCCACGTCCTGCTGCAGACCATCAAAAGCGGGGAGCGAAAGCGGGGGAGCTGGCTGTCTGTCCACTCCGGCACCAGGCCTTTCGAAAGCCTCCACCGCTCCGGAGGCTTTCGAAAGGCCTGGTGCACCAGCAGAGAGACAGCCAGCTCCCCCGCTATCGAAAGCGGGGAGCTGTGTGTCCGCTCCAGCACCAGCGGACCCCCTGCCATCAAAAGCGGGGAGCAGGCTGCTAGCAGTGTCCGCGGAGCGTGCTAGGCTTTGCAGGGCAGTGGATATGGCCTGGATGGCAGGTTAGGCCTAGGGGACCCTACACGTGCATGATTTAATCATGCACCGGGCCTCTAGTCTATATATAAAAGGCTAATATGCAAAGTGTCCCCTCGGGAGTTTGACCAGGACACCGGGAATTCAATTGCTCGCTATGATGTGTGCTGACCACCAGGGGGCGGCACGGAACGAAGGAAGGCCCCGGCCAGCAGCCCGAAGGCCCCAATCAGCCCTGATTGCCGACCAGACCTAGAGACCCTACATGTGCAGGAATTTCATGCACTGGGCCTCTAGTATCATATATGTGTGTATATTTATTTTATGTATATATGTATTATACATGTAAGCACTCAAATATAATTTTTGTCCATATACATAGAAAAAAGCATTTCAAAATGTATGTGACAAATTGAAGAAAATAAATCTTAAAGGCAAAAGTGCTTAAGAGGCAAGAATTAACTCTCCATTTAGGAATATGGAAATAAACCATGCTTCCAAGACAGCATTCCTCTGATTATTGTCCCATGGGATGTTACAATATCAAGTAAGACTCAGAAACACTAAGTTACATAAAATTAAACAGGTCCCTTTCACTGTAGGCCCTTTGAAAGCCTTTAGGATATAAACTCCTTAGGGTAGGGATTTCGGCATGGTTTATTCACTTATACTTTAGTACTTAGGATGTTTTCTATCATGGAATCAGTGTCCACTTAATATTTGTTGAAGGAATGATTAAGATGCTACATTAAGAGGGGTTGTGTCATGTATCATTTCTCAAATTTACTTGGCCTTATACCTTTTCTCTCACCAAGCATCTGATTGTCTGGGTTTCAGTGACCACTTTAAAAAATTCTCTAATGAAATCTAAAGTCAAACGAATGATTTTTGGACTACTACATCATAGTTTTCTTTTACTTAGACAGGTAGTAAAGCATTTGCTAAGCTAAAGCACTTCTTTTAACTTTTATTTAACTAAGTATGTGCAAAACAAAAGAAAATTACATTTGACATCCTGGCCTCGATGATTTACATAGTTAGTCAGACATGATCCACTATGGAGATCTTTTAAATGAGACAATTGCATGCAAAAAAATTACTGAGATTATTTGGTAGCCATATTTTTAGTTTCAGTTAAAAACAAAGTGAGGAGTTGATAATTATAACTTTCAAAATGTAACTATAACTTTCAAATGTTTAAGCTAGGTTTCATTGAAAAATCCAAAGCAACTCTAAAATACACATTAGCGATGACTACAGTTGAGTCCCAAGGATACTGCTGGGCATCTGCCATTTACTTGAATCACTTGCCCCCAAACAAAACCCCACTGTGCAACAGTAGCTTAGGTGAGGCTATAGCAAAGTGGGTATCACTGATTTTAGGGATTACAAATATATTTAATAAAGAAAGAAAAAGCAGATTGACACACAGCTTCCAAAATCACAAAGAGTAAGTTATAACTTTCAAAACGATTCTAAATCAAAAACCTGTAACCTTTAACCTAGTAGCCATCCTTACTTTTTAATACTTTCAGAAAGAAACAAATATTGGGACTAGACTGAAGAAAGAAAGAACTCGAGTCTAGGGATGGACTGAGAAATATTTAGCAAGGATAGAATTACTAGTTTGAAATAAATTCTGAAATGTAAAAAATATTTGTCAAATGAACAAAAAAATGAAATGAATAAAGAAGAAACTCTCTTTCCATGAAGAGAACTCATTAAATCAAAAGTAGTAAGGGTTAAAGTACACACTGTCAAATAATTTCATTGTCAGATCTGTGCTTAAATCTTAAAATTTATTATCATTATTTTAAAGCCACTGTAGAAATATGTCTTCTTTATTTTACCAAAGAACAGTTTACTTCCTCAGAAAACTACAACAAGCTTACCTGGTGTAACGCATAACTCAGCAGCAGTATGATATAGTAATATATAGGGAATCCCCCTTGATGTTCTACTTTAGGAGTCCACCAAACCAGCAGAGCAAACTCTAATCCAAGCAATAATCTATAGGAGGAAAAAAAAATGGAGCTGACTTCCATTTTAGATTAAAAAACAACTAAAACAGAAATCTGTGTGTCTACCACAGGAAAAAAGCTTGAATCTAAAACCTATTAGGCTAAAAAAGAGAGAAAAGTGTATATAAATGACATTAAAGTTAAAGATGCTTTTCAAGCCTTTTTCCATATATACTCTACACACAGATATTAGTGACACTAATGAATGTTCCTCATTTAACCTTTCTTATTTAAGAAGATTCTACTTTGTTTTTACCTGTAGGGCATGGCTTTGTAAAATACATCTAGTGGCCGGGGACCTGAAGTGTATTTGCTGATAATCAGAGGCAATATTATCTGTAAAGGAACCATTGGAACTGCCAATAAGGCTAAATGTTCTTTAGGTACTCCCTCTTCTACCAATTTCAGTCCTGTTACTGCATCTGCTGCTGAAAAACCAATCTGCAATATAAAAACAGAAAAATATTTTAATTTGTGACTTAGGAAGTATTTTCTTCCAAGCATATGTAAGTTCTCAATAAACTCAATTTCACGATTAACCCATGACAGTTACAAGTATGTTATTATATCTGGTACAACAATCAAGTTAGAGAAGGTGCACTTTGCCCTATGGTCTACTGACAATATTCAGTGAAAACAACTAAAAATTCAGCACTCTTAGGAACTGTAGCTGGCTCTAATTACAACAAAATTTCCACTTCAAAAGTTCAATCTCTTATAATAAAGTGTCCAAATCCAAACTTACTGATTTGTTTAAGTTTTTTTAAAAAGTCATTCATTGACTCCAAGTAAATCTGGTTAAAATGGAGAATCACCACCACATATACACATTTTTTATGATTTCTGACTGACCATAATAAAAATTTCAGGTCTCCTCACATTTCAAAAGTAATTCTGAGAAAACATTATATCTGAGAAGTTGAATAAAATGAGGGAGAAGAAAAAAGTATAGTTAGATTAATTCTTAAAAACAACAACAAAAAGTAAGGATGGTAAGAGTAGTAAGTAAAGGTTGAGGTGAATTAAGATATTTAGATAATCTCAAAGTATTTCCCCATATATTACTTTATAATTACAAAAGGAAAGTAACATTATAATGGTTAACAAAGTAATCAAAGTTAACAACAATTAGTGGAATAAAGGAACATGAAATGCCTTCTGATGTAATTCTTACTTCTGTGATATTTGACATATTTGTATAACTGAGCCTAGAAATAAACATCAGACAAACATAAACAAAAAGCCAATATTCTTTAAAAATGTCTAGGTCATAAAGGTCAAAGAAAGGCTCATGCTAACTAAATGTAATGTATGGTCCGGGATTGGATTCCTAACAAGAAAAAATATGTTATAAAGGCTATTATTGGGACAAGGGGAGAAATTTAGATATGGACTACAATTAGGAGTTAATATTCTATCAATTTAAAATACCCTGCCCTGGCTGGGTGTCTCAGTTGATTGGAGCACTGTCCCATACACCAAAAGGTTGGTGGTTTGGATTCCCAGTCAGGGCACATACCTAGATTACAGGTTCCATCCTGTAACAGGGTGCATAGGGGAGGCAACTGATCTATGTTTCTCTCCCACACCGATGTGTCTCTCTCTCTCTCTCTCTCTCTCTTCCATCATCTCTCTACAAATCAATGGAAACATATCCTCGGCTAAGGATAAAAAAACAAAACCCTGATTATTTTATTAAGTTGTGGCTTTGTCATTCTTAGGAAATACATACTTATGGTATTTATGGATAGGGTCATGGTATGTACAAATTGCTCTCAAACATTTCAAAAGAAATAGGTAATAGAATGCAAATTTACAAAATAAAGGGGAACTAAATGTTAATAATTAGAGAACTTGGATAGGATATATGGGAATTCTTTAAATTAAACAGTAAATTTTTAATAAGTATGAAACTCTATCAAATAAAATAATTGTTTAAAGAAATATACTTTAACTTACTGGAATGGAGCCAAAAAGCAAATTTCACCATGAAAACATTAAAGGTCAAAGATATTTCACTTCAGTCTAGAAAATAATTTCACCCATTCTCTTTGTAAAAATCATATATACAAACTCACTTCAACATTTACTCTGTCTTAAAACTGGTATAGATAGGAGATATTTGTAATAGACACAACTAACGAAAACCTCAAATCTAGGATATATAAAAAATCAAAATTCTACAAATTTAAAGAAAAAGGCAACTCTGAAAATTCATATAGCCATAACCATATGAAAAATGCTCAACTTCTTTAGTCATCAGGGAAATGAAAATTATAACCATAATGAGATGCTTCTACATACCCACCAAAAAGGCTAAAACTGAAAAGACAATCTGTTCTCAAGGCTGTGAAGCAACTGGAACTCAAAGACTGCTGATGGTAGGAGAATTGAAACAACAACCTCTTTGGAAACTTGTTTGGCAGTATATACTAACGTGAATATTTATGACCCAACAATTCTACACTTAGGTATCTACCCATCTAAATGTTCACCTAGGTTCACTAGAAGTAATATTAAAAATATTTGTAGAAACACTATTCATAATTGTCCAAAAGTAGAAATAACCTAAATATTTGTTGATAAAATAAATTGTGGCAAATTCATACAATGGAATGCTATAAGCAATGAGATGAACAAGCTGCTGCTAAAATTAACAATATTGTTAAATTATACAAATACAGGGTGTCCCCAAAACTGTATAAATACTTTGAATACTATTATTAATTCCAATGGCTTATATCTGAAAAGAAAGAAACATCAATTGTGCCATCAGCTGTTAAAGTGTGTTTGGGAACACTGTATAATGTTTAGTAAAAGAATACAAGAGCTAGACATAAGAATACATACTAGATATTTCATCTATATAGAACTCAAGAGAAGGGAAAACTAATTTCTGATACTAAAAATTAAGAGAGATGTCACTTTTGGTGAGATTTACTTTAAAAGGAGATCATGGGATTCTAGACGCTGTAACTGAAGCACCTCTTTATATATTACTGGGGACAGTAAAAACTATTATAATCTTTTAAAAAGTAATTTAACAATTACATTCACTGACCCACTAATTGCCCATTCAAGAATCTATTGTTAGGAAACAGAACATCAAAGAAATACTTACACAAAAAGTATTCACTAGAACATTTTTATAATTAAAAACCCTAAGCAAATTAAGTATGCAACAGAAAAATGACTGAATAAATTATGGTAAATTTATACAATGTGACAATTATATAGTTACTAAAATGTTTTCAAATATGATTTAATGATACAGGCACATGGATATTTCATCTATATAAAACTCAAAAGATGGGGAAACTAATTTCTGATACTACAAATTTAAGACAAAATCCATGATGATTATGGAATCACAAGACAAAATATGATAAAAATTTATATACAGTATGATCCTATTACACTCTTAAAGTGTTTATGTATAAATATATATAGCATTAATATCAAATTGATTATAAAAGTTATATTTCTGTATATAAAGTATATGTACACACACACACATATAGAGGGAAATATACCAAAGAAAATATACCAAAAATGTTACCAAAGGTGATTTCTACGTTATGTAATTAGTTAATATAGTCTTCCTTAAACCTTTTAGTATTTCCTACACTTGAACCTTAAGTTCCTAAAGTTTAAGCCTCCTTCATGTTTCCTTAAAATTTAACCCACCTTATCATTAGAGAGGAGGAAACACTATTTCAAAACATTGAAGTTACAATTTTTACCTCAGAGTTTTCAAAGATAGTTGTAAAGTGTTTATGTAGATAAGTTTAAATCCTATCTAATAAAAGAGTAATATGCAAATTGACCATCACTCCAACACACAAGATGGCTGCCCCCATGTGGACACAAAATGTTCAGCAGGGGAGGGACCAGGCCTGCAAGGGAGGGCAGGTGTGGGTGATCAGGCCAACAGGGGAGGGCAGTTGGGAGGGACCAGGCCTGCAAGGGAGGGCAGTAGGGGGCAATCAAGCCTGCAGGGAAGGGCAGTGAGGGGTGATCAGGCCAGCAGAGGAGGGAAGTTGGGGACGACCGGGCCTGCAGGGAAGGGCAGTTGGGGGGGACCCAGGCCTGCAGGGGAGAGCAGTTAGGGGTGACCAGGCCTGCAGGGGAGGGCAGTTAGGAGTGACCAGGCCTGCAGGGGAGAGCAATTTGGGGCAAACAGGCTGGCAGGGGAGCAGTTAGGTATCAATCAGGCTGGCAGGAGAGTGGTTAGGGGGTGATCAGGCTGGCAGGCAGAAGCAGTTAGGAGCAATGAGGAAGGCAGGCAGGCGAGCAGTTGGGAGCCAGCAGTCCTGGATTGGGAGAGGGATCCCAGATTGGAGAGGGTGCAGGCTGGGCTGAGAGACACCACCCCCCCACCCCCGTGCACGAATTTCGTGCACTGGGCCTCTAGTATTAATATGAAATTACTATAACTGATTTTAGATTTTAGGAGTAATTAATTCCAACAATAGCAATAGCTCATTTTAACAAAGTATACTCACCTTTCTTCTAGCATATGTCTTTAAAATGTTTTAGAGCTATATGATTAGGACATCTTATTACAGAAAACATAAAGAATAAAATCAACATCACCGAAATGCCCATTTCTTTTATGGTTTAAATAAACTTTTAATACTCATATATTTCTATATCATTGTAAATCACATCTTAAGTAAATAATTGTACTGTCTCTGATGTTAAATGTATACTCATTATAATAGAGAGCTATTATTTTTTTCAAGGCAGTCTCTTGTATACCAAGCATTAATATCATTCATTAAATAAGATTTCATTATTAGACTTACTTCAAATTGGTATAATTCTTTTCAAAATCCCAAACATTTAGCTTACTTTGAAATTATATTTGATGTCATCACACCTTTTAAAACACATTTAATAAACTGAAAATTGTTTTTTATTGTTAAATTCTAATAGTAGTGGAAAAGAACCTATGATATGAAAAGGCAACAGAAGTATTTTACCATATTGTTAATTATAGCAGAGTGGTAAATTAGCTTTATAAACCTCTTACCTTTGCAGTTAGGATCAGAAGGCAAAATGTCAGAACTGCCGGCATTTTTATAATTGCAAAAAGCAGCTTGTAAGTATCTGTGATGCCTTGGGTTTCTTCTTTTCCTACTGATACCTCTTTGTTTTCTTTTTTCAGAATGGCAACTAAAGTTGTTGTTACCAAAAATACAGCTCCCCAGAAAAAAAGGAAATCTGAAATTTAAAATGTTAAAATCTATAACTTTTGAAATGACATAACTTCATTGATAGTATATGATTCTGTATACAACTTTTCCTCACAAAACCTTGGTTTAAAAAAAAGTAACACAATGTGCCTATCATATTTAAGGTACCATAAATACCAGGAAATACAGATGAATGAGGCATTCCTAGCTCTGTTAAACATATACAGCACAGACTCAAATAGACAGTGATACTTAACAATGGGGGTACAAGGGGGTTACACACATTTAATGGGTTGAATGAAACAAAAGTCTGTCATTTTATTCAAGAAAAGTTCTGGTACGCCCTACCCAATTTGGCTCAGTGGATAGAACGTCGGCCCATGAACTGAAGGGTCCTGGATTCGATTCCAGTCAAGGGCACACACCTTGGTTGCAGGCTCAATCCCCAGCCCTGATCCAACCAATTGATGTGTCTTTCTCACATCCATGTTTTTCTCTCTCTGTCTCTCCCCATCCCTTCCACTCTCTAAAAATCTATGTTACTCCCCAGTGAGGAGTAACAAAAGAAAAAAGACTTCTGGGAGATGATTTTCATATCCCATAAGCACCATCAGTCATAATTCTTAAGCACTTAAGCCATTTTAGTTCTTTATTAAATCATGACAATTTAGGCAATAAACAGGTGATATTTTTACTTTTTTAAACTTTTTAAAAAACTGTTTAAGAATAGTCTTCTCTTTTCAATATGGTGGCGGGGACCTCTCCCGCCTTTGCTG
Organism: Eptesicus fuscus; assembly: GCF_027574615.1. Classification (NCBI taxonomy): domain Eukaryota; kingdom Metazoa; phylum Chordata; class Mammalia; order Chiroptera; family Vespertilionidae; genus Eptesicus; species Eptesicus fuscus. The sequence continues at coordinate 20,751,229 of NC_072475.1, forward strand.
CAGGTGGGCGGTAAGGAGCGGAGGGGTCCAGGACTGCGAGAGCCCCAGACTGCAAGAGCCCCAGACTGCAAGAGGGATGTCTGACTACCAGCTTAGGCCCCATCCTCCCCACCCCCCGGCAGGCGGACATCCCCCAAGGGGTCCCGGACTGCGAGAGGTCACAAACCAGGCTGAGGAATCCCGCCCCCAGTGCACAAATTTAGTGCACTGGGCCTCTAGTTTATAGATAAAGAAACAGGCTTAGAGAGTTTATGCCTGAAGTTATATTCTCAGTGATAAAATTGTGATTTTATGCCTTATATAATTAATTTCAATACCTGAATCTCCTTAACCACCCTGAGAAATGCATCTTAGTTTGCCACTATAAAACTTACTGGATAACCCTATCCAGTTTCCTCATCTATAAAGTAAGAGGCCTTGGCTAGAAAATCCCAGAAGCTTTCTAGCTCTAACATTTTAAATTTATACTCAGTTTTATATGAGTTTACTTGTTGTTTTTTTATTGCTCACATAGCACAACTTACTGTTCATGGAGCCTAGTCACCTTTTTTCAAAAACAAGTAGAGCATTTTTCAATCAGGGCTTTTCCTTTGCATTTAGTCTTTCTTCCCTGCTGTGCTAGCTGAAGGTGATCACTAACACTTGAACCTCACTTATGATGGAGGGATATAGCAATATTTGGTTAGACCAATTTTCACTTTATATTTAAATGCTCCTTTCTTATATGCTATCTGATTTGATTTTCATAGCAAATATGTGTCAGGCAAAGCAGGCATTACTATTATAAAGACATGAAGAAAAGAAGCCCAATATATTTAAATCTTTGCCAAAGGTACAATTATTAAGAGGCAGAACTTGAACCTAAATCTGAATTTGAGTTTTATAATCTTTCAATTATTTCAGACTATCTGTATAAAATTTTTTAAAAAATTAACGTTGAAATAAGAACTTACTTGAATTGGCTAGTTATTTAGTATCCACAACCCCAACCAAAAACAAGACTATACTATAAAAAAATGACACAAATTAAAGAAACTAAAATGCTTCAATACATATGAGAATCTGTATTCCGAGGTGAATTCTTTCTCCAACATGGAAAAGTTATACTTGATTTTAGATATTAGAAGAAAAACACAATATTCTTAAACACAATGGTATTATATTTTAAAATAGTAATCTATACAAGTTATGATTAAAGTTAATCAAAATAGCATCTTTATAACTTCTAGTTAATAAAGCATTTGGAATCTGACTCTAAAGGAATGAACAACAATTTAAGATTATTCTTTAAATAAGACTAATGTTCATTATTTTTGCATCCTTAATATCATCTGTGAAATGTGACAAATAATGACTTGTTTACAGAATTTCACCTACATTATTTTTTAATTTTTACATTTTTTTTTAATTTTTAGAGAGAGAGGAAGGGAGAGGGATAGACAGATAGAAACATTAATGAGAGAGAAACATCATCGATTGGCTGCCTCAAGTCCATAGTCCACAACCTGGGCATGTGCCCTGACCGGGAATCAAACTGTGATCTCCAAGTCAACTACTGAGCCACACAGGCTGGGCTCATCTACATTATTATTCTCATTCAGAAAGATTTTGTTCCTCATTTGGTTTAAATGAACTGTTTAAGAAACCCTAAAAACATGTATTATTATCACCGTCACCAGAAATTTCAAATAATGGTCTGTACATAAATGTTAAGTGAAAATTAAAAGTTTGTCAGTTATATACCACATTAAGAGTTCCAGTTCTCTTTTTAAAAAAATTTGCTTAGTATATTCCTCAATTTTAATGAACAAAATCTTCATCTAGAATTTAAAGTCCTTGATACCAGTACCAGGAAGAAGAACAAAAGAATAAGAACCAGTTAAACAGGTTTCAGTATTTGGAGGGAGGAATATTTGTAATTTCTTTGTGCTTTGAGGATAAAACAACAGTGTACATGAAAGAAGGAAGTAGTAACAATGCATGATCCAGAGCCCTAATTTAAAGCTTTCCCATAGCTCACATGAACAGAATAAAGCTAATAGTTCACAAAGTGAAGCATTACCACTGCCAGAAAATATGTTAAGTTTTATGGACATAATTACCTTAAGTACTGACCATTAGACTATTGGCTATTATTTATTAACATTGTTTAAGGTAATGGATTTTTTTTAATGAAGGTTACTTTTTTTGTTAATACTCACCTGAGGATATTTTTTTCCATTGATTTTTAGAGAGTGGAAGGGAGGGAGTGGGGGAGAAGCAAGAGTGGTGGAGAAAGAAAGAGAGAAAGAGAGAGAGAGAGAGAGAGAGAGAAGCATCAATGTGAGAGAAACACACTGATTGGTTGCCTCCCGAACACACCCTCCACTGGGGCCAGGATGGAACTGGCAACCTAAGACGTGCCCTTGACTGGGAATCAAATCCTCAACCCTTTGGTGGACTGGCTAACACTCTAACCATTGAGTCACCCTGGCCAGGGGTAAAGCTTAATTTTTTATATTATTATACAGAAATTAGCTTTTAAAGAAAGGTTAGGTTTTTTATTTGTATAATATTTACCCAGAGATTAGCTTTTAAGATAATGAATTAGTTTTTTAAATAACTTTTTACTTTATTATCATACAGGAGAACTAAATATTTTTAGTGTACAGTTCTATGAGTTTTAATACATGTATCAATTTCAAATCACAACCATAATCAAGATTCAGAACAGTTCCATCACTCCCAAAAACTCCCTCAGGCTATCCATCACCTTCTTCACCCACAACCTCTAGCAACTACCACTCTGTTCTCCATCTCTATAGTTTCATCTTTCGAGAATATAAGAAGGTGTTTTAAGCTTAGATACAGATGCTAAAGTATGTATTACAGCCTATATAAGAATAACTGATCTGCCCTAACCGGTTTGGCTCAGTGGATAGAATGTCGGTCTGCGGACTCAAGGGTCCCAGGTTCGATTCAGGTGTACCTTGGCTGCGGGCACATCACCAGTAGGGGGTGTGCAGGAGGCAGTTGATTGATGTTTCTCTCTCATTGATGTTTCTAATTCTCTATCCCTCTCCCTTCCTCTCTGTAAAAAATCAATAAAATATATATTTTAAAAATTTATTTAAAAAAAAAGAATAACCGATCTATCTAGAAATAAGTCAGTCAGTTCTACCCAATTCTAAATAGCATTGTTACATAAAATATATTAATGAATACTGCTTCAGAAAGCAAGACAAATAATTGGTCCTGCTTTCTTCCTAGTTCATAGCATGAATGTTTTATAAATACATACAGTTTTTACTATTATCATCACCAGTTTGATTAGCTTCACACTTAGAGCATCAATTTTTCAAAGCAACAGTTCCTTTTTCTCTGACTAACTCCTAATGTGTATGCCTATCTATAAACAAGCTGATTCATAAACTGTTAATATGTTTAACTGTCTTCTCTGGTATCAGACTATCCTTCTCCCTGCCCCCATCACAATCACTTCTTTTATTCATTACTAGAGGCCGGTTGCATGAGATTCGTGCACTGGGGGGAGGAAGGGGGGGGGAGGGTCCCTCAGCCCAGTCTGTGCCCTCTCACAGTCTGGGTGCCCTCAGGGGATGTCCGACTGCCAGCTTAGGCCCGTGGGGAGCGCTGCCATCCTTAGCACTGCAGCGGAGGTGGGAGAGGCTCCCGCTGTGCTCGCTAGCTGTGAGCCCAGCTTTTGGGGTTCTGGCTGAGTGGTGCTCCCCGTGTTGAAGCTCACTGACCATCAGAGGGCAGCTCCTGCATTGAGCATCTGACCCCTGGTGGTCAGTGTGCATCATAGCGACTGGTCGTCCTGCTGTTTGGTCCATTTGCATATTACCCTTTTATTATATAGGATTGTCACCACTGCTTGTAGAGGAATTGCCCTCAACTACCAGCTGGACCTAGCCAAAATACTTATTTTATATGAATCAAACTAGTGTTTTAAAATTAGGAGAGAAAAAAACAACAAAAAAGAAAACTTCAGCTTTTGAATACTCATAAAATCTAGCAATCCTAGGATCCTGTTACCACAGGCAACAATTTATTGGGGTTGAAACTCCCTGCCTTTATTTTTTTATATATATTTTAAAAAATTGATTTCAGAGAGGAAGGGAGAGGGAGTGAGATATAGAAACATTAATGATGAGAGAGAATCATTGATCAGATGCCTCCTGCATGCCCCACACTGGAGATCAAGCCCACAACCCAGGCATGTGTCCTAACCCTGACCAGGAATCGAACTGTGACCTCCTGGTTTATAGGTTGATGCTCAACCATTGAACCATACCGGCTGGGAAAAACTTCCTACCTTTAGATGAGCATGGGTTTTCCATGTCATCATAGTCCCCTCCAATCCCTGCATTCTTGCCCCAACCTACTCATTTACATTATCCATTTATCCCTCTCCTTCATTTTGGTTTACAAACCTCCATTATAGACTATAGAAAGATTCCTTAGGAGCAGAGAATTCTCAGGTCTTATTTATTAAATTATAACACTGGCTAGCACCAAATAGGCACGCATGGCTAAGTAAATGAATAACATGCATCACTTAAAAAAAAAAAAAAAACAACTTTCAAATCTGTAACTTCTGGGCATTAGGTATTCCAGGAGTAGGTTGATGTTTTTTAGGCATCAGCTACTTTTCTCTAGTAGAAAAGCCCAATGACATGCACATACTATATTTTAGTATCATATTACATTACACACATATTATATTTAAGGAGTCAGGAAATTTAACCCTGTAGATATATCTCTACCTCTAATTAGCCACTTGGCTGCAGTTTTCTCATCTATAATAAAGGAACTGAAATATATTCTTCTTTCAAGTCATAAAACATTATGTTCTTATCTCTATGTTCTTCTGGGTTATTTTAATCAGTTCTTGCAGCTTAAAAAGTCATCCCTTTTTGCTAAGATCCTTGAAAACCAAATGTGGCAGGACAGAAAAAGTCCACTTCTGAGTTCAGTACTGTCCTGGACCCTTGAAGGTACCAAAGCCAATCTCAGCATAGTCGTGGTTTTGTTTCTAAGGGGTTCTATCTCACCCTGTCCTTCTTGTTCCATATTTATTCTTTTTTTTTTTTTATTTATTTTTTACAGAGAGGAAAGGAGAGGGATAGAGAGCTAGAAACATCGATGAGAGAGAAACATCGATCAGCTGCCTCCTGCACACCCCCTACTGGGGATGTGCCTGCAACCAAGGTACGTGCCCTTGACCAGAATCGAACCTGGGACCTTTCAGTCCGCAGGCCGACACTCTATCCACTGAGCCAAACCGGTTTCGGCATCCATATTTATTCTTTAGAATGCTTTCTAGATGGCAAAAACGGTTCTTTCTCAATATTTTGCACCTCCGTGTATCTGTAATACTCAAAGTGTTAATCACAGAACATATTTTAGAATTTCACACACAAAAAAAACTATGCCTACTTTTAATTTCCTGATTTTCTAGGCATCTGCCTCAGTGTTTGGCTCTTCTTTTATTACCTAAGCAATTTTATTTCCTTCATGATTATTTCTGTGCTCTTTAAATTCCTCAAAATCACTGTTTTTTCTTAGTTATACTAAGTTTCAGAAAGTACAAGGCTACAAATATGATATGTGCAGTCATAAAGAGACAAATGAAAATTCAGAAACTCTTCAACTCTTAACTTACTAAAATGTTTGAACCAGAAACAGCAGTCCACTGCTGAGGTACAGACATAAAAAGTTAAATTAAATAGTAAGCTATTTCTACGATTTCCTGGAGAACAAAGTTCAAATTCCACAGAATAAACAGCTATTCAAAATAAAAAATCAGTGTAAATAAAACTCCAATAGCACATTTTCAATCTTCCCATTAGGGAACAGCTCTGGATAAGGGAGGATATAATTATAACTAGAGGCCTGGTGCACAAAAATTCGTGCACTGGGGGGGGGGGTCTCTCAGCCAGGCCTGCGCCCTCTCCCAGTCCAGGAGCCCTCACTCCTTACTGCCTGCCTGCTCCTTACCGCCTGCCTGCTCGCTGCTCCTAAAGGCTCAGCTTGCTGCTCCTTAGCACTGCCTCGGAGGCGGGAGAGACTCCTGCCACCGCCGAGGTGCTCACCAGCCCTGAGCCCGGTTTCTGGCTGAGCGGCACTCCCCCTATGGGAGCTCACTGACTACCAGGGGGCAGCTCCTGTGTTGAGCGTCTGCCCCCTAGTGGTCAGTGCACGTCATAGCAACTGGTCATTCTGCTGTTCAGTTGATTTGCATATTAGGCTTTTATTATATAGGATGGCTCCTGAATGCTATTCTCCAGAATGATGTTTTATCAATCACTCTTATATCATATTTAAGAGAAAGTTATAATTTACCTTGTTAGTAATTTAGTTTCCATAGCCTCTTAAATCTTACTTTCTCTGAGACTTTTGTATATTAATACATCATCTCATTAATCTTTCCTGGTGGCCTGAACAGTCCAGTACACAATGAAAAGCAAAACATATAAAAGCAACAAGGTGCCAATTTGATGCAGTCACACATTATTTTTAGGCAAAGATTTATCCTTAGAGCAGGGGTGAGACCCCAGAACATTCAGAGACAAATCTATCTATTGCAAAGCAATGAGCTCTCAAACATTTTTGGCTTCAAACCAACTGATGAAAAGTACAATTATCATTTCATCAGTAATAGTGGCTCACTAGCAGTTTGAGGAAGTACAAAGGGGGTTCTATAAGGGGTATATAGTGAGCCACTAGCAATAATGAGCTTTCCTTAAATGTCACAGGGGGATTTCAGGGAACGAGTAGTTCAGTTGTGGATCCCTCCCTCCTCAAGACACTCTCCAAATATTGTAACTCTTACACTTCCCTCACCACACACCAACCTGACATTTATGCTGTTGGGAATTCCTAATCTAGTACTGGGAAGATGAAAGTTTAGCTGTTTAAATTCATCATCACTACCAGAATGAAGAATTCTAGTACATTCCTGATGTAGGTTATTACTGATATTGGTAATTTTACTTCTGCTTCCCAGTAGTTAGGAAAGTTAAAAAAAAAAATCCTCAGAAAACCTTACAGAGGCATGTATTTTACTCATGCAGAAAAAGAGGACATTTTGTAGAACTTATATCCAATTTCTTACTAGATAAACTTCAAACTCTTTCTCATAGTATTTAAATGAAATCTTACTCATTTGGTCACTACCTTTCTTTCAGCACTATTTCCCAAAGCCAGTCCCCACAATTACTGCTTCAGGCACTTTGAACATCATTGGCATCCCGTACTTTTTTGTACTTTGCTTCTTCACAGTGCATTGTCACCTGGTGTTGGGCAATCTGGAATTCCACTTACCCACTTCATGGACTCTTACAATTGAACAAGGTCAAATATCTGCTTATGAAGTCTGACGCCCACAGGCAGTTAATAAGCAGCAACTGTGTGCTCCCCTAAAATGTCTCTCTCCTGTTCCTTGTGGGTTGGACTCTGCTTTACAGCAGGCCCTTAGAAGCCTGTCAATTAGCCCACTAGTTAATGTTTGAATAAATTAAGCCTATTCCTTTCACAAGAGGGCTAAATAAAGATTCTTGGAGTAAGAATAGGGGAAATGGACCAGAAAGCACGGAGCTAGAAATCTCAATCCAAGGAACAAGAAAAGTAAAATGTGAACCATGGATGTCAGATTAGATTCGAGTCTTCACACTAGCCATACTTTTAAAAAATGTGTATTAGTCAACAGATTCCTACACTGAGTTGTGTATGCCATTCTACAACAATGTTATTGCATACGCTGTCTCGCCCTGCTTACTGCAGAGTACTGATCAATTAAGATTACTCCAGTGTAGTCATTATGGCTGAAGCTCATTTTAGTGGAACGGGAAACTTACCTCGGGTCATCTCCCATAAAATGATTTCTAGTGAATTAAGTAATGAGCTTCCCTTCCATGTCACACACTGTCAAAAGGATTCATAAACGTTAAGATAAACCTAACAGCATATTCGTTTAAATACCTGAAAGAGTAACGATCCCCCTGGGTTGAGGCTGAAACCGCAAATACTTGTTGCAAAAGTCGGCAGATTCAAGGGCCAAAAACAAAACATTGCCCAAAAAGTAGCCCGCTGTTTGGCCCACTGAATTGCAAGTCGAAGCATAACCCACGTTCTCCCGGGATAACATAGTTAGTGCCCAACCATCCACAGCGATGTCCTGTGTGGCAGCCAGGAATTCAAACAAAAAGAAGGTCACTGTGAGAGCCACCACATCGGGGGTTCTGCCATCAGTGTTCCCGAGCAAAAGGTCCACCTGAGTGGATAGATAGATCATGAAGATTCCCAGTATATACTGCGTAGGGACAAGCCAAGACTTCCGCCGGCCAAAGTTCCTAAAGTAAACTGCATCAACCAACGGGGCCCAGAGCAACTTGAGGCTGAAGGGCCAAAAGACTAAACTGAAGAAAGCTTGATCTGTATAGCTAATATTTTTGCTCTGCAAAATGAGTGGTATGCTTCCCGCCAGGCCCAGTGGAATGCCCTGGAGCACGTAAAGAAAAAGCAACAGCAAAATGCTGCTTAGCTCGGCCCGGCAGCTCCGTGGGGGCTTTGAGAAACCACTGATGCTAGAATCCCAAAGAAGAGCTTCTTTGTCCCCTTCTCCGCCCACCAAGTCCGGATGATAGTCATCCCAGCTGCCCGGCGGCAGGGGGCCGCTCTTCATATCCAGAGAGTGATTGAAAGTCCCTGGCCGGCGTTGCCGACTGTTGTCCTTGTGGGAGACGGTGGGTGACATATTAGAGACGATGCAGTGCCCCGTCGGAGGAGATGCCAGGGCTGGGCGTCTTGGATCCGTCTAGTTTGAGGTCCAAGGCTGCCTCTTGGACCAGGGTCTTAGGTGTGTGTTCAGAGAGGGGAGTCAGGGCGCGGGGTGACACGGGTGCTTCTTACTGCGGCTCGGAGCGCTGAAGCCGGAAGCCAGTGCCCAAGCTGGAGACCCAGGCGCCGACCAGGTAGGTGCCCCTTGGAGCGGCGTCAAGGAGGCTGAAGGAGCCCCCCGGGCAGCCGCGCCGGGCTCGGGGCTGGGGGACGGGGCCGTGGTGCTACGATGGAAACCGGAGCCTAACTGCGGCGAGACCGAACGGCCAGTCTCGGCACCGGCCTCCGGCTCGCGCCGCTACCGAGGCGGCTGACAGCACTTTCTCCACGGGACTCCAAGTGGTACCGGATAACTTCCTGCCTCATGCTTCAGGAAGTGGTCCTCTTCTCAAATAAGTCGGGTCCCGCCTTCCGAGCCAACCAATCAGGGCACGCTCCCGGGGCCCAGTTGGAAAACGACACCTGGTAGGAACCCACGACTCTGGTGGCCCGGATCTCGTGGGAGGGTTAACGCGGGCGCACAGTGCGGCGGGGGCGGGGCGCCGGGAGCGCTCGGGCTCTGTGAGCGCATGCGGCCTTCGGGAGCGCGTGGGCCTCGGTCATTGGGCCCCGGCTGCCACGTGATGGGGTGCTGAGCCCAGGCTCCGCCCGTGCTCGGTGCTGGGCAGCCTCTGAAGCAGCAGCGGCCCAGGGAGGCTGGTCATTGCGCTGAGGGAGGGCAATGCCTGAACTGCATGCTGAGAATTGTGCAATGCTTTCGTGGGCCGGACAGAAACCGGGAGAGGAGGGTTGAAGTTTAAAGTGTGTTATCCTCAGGCAAGGGTGCTTTGTGGCCTCAAAAGCGTAGAAAAAGGCCTAGCTAAAGGGTGAAGCGATGCCTTACAAAGCCCATTTATAGAATGAAAGAAACTGTTCAAGAGGTGTCAGACTTCTCTGTAGTCCGTTTTTTCCAACATGGAGGAAGACATGCAGGGGAGTTGGGGTCTAGGTGACCCCATGCACTAGTTGAGTGGATTGGAATTATAAACTCATTACATGCCACTATTTTTAAGCTACTGTGAAAGGTCTTGTAGGAGCCAATAGTAAAATTTTGTTTCATATTAACTCAATATGTATTCATTATTGAAATGATAAGAGAAAATAACCTTAGGGAACCAATAGCATTAATTGTAATATAAATTGATTTGAAATATGGTGTTGGAGGAGAGCTCTACCAATATCCTGAACTGCCAGAAAGATGAACAAATGGAGCCTAGAGCAAATATGGATGCCATTCAAAACAATACAATTTTCCTCAACTGTTTACAGGCCAATCAAGAGAGTCCATACAACAACCGATACATCTTGTAACTGACAACAAAAGATGAAATGATGAGTTAATTTTTATAGGCCACTTGGTTAAGGTTGACCAAACTGATTCTTGATATTTATTCTCCTGGTTAGGTGTAGGTTGACAAAAAAATTAAATACAAACTTTCCTTTTTCTTTTTGCTTCTATACTATTGAAAACTTCCAAACCAGGTCCTTTAAAATAAAATTGGAATTGGACAGTTAAAATTTGTGCATTTCAGCAGGGGTTAAGGGGAGGGAGGGATGAGCATAGATGATTAGGGAAGTGAAACTACTTTGTAAGATACCATACTGACTATAATGGCAGTCATATATTTATCCAAACCTGTAGCATATACAACAAGTCAACCCTAATGTAAACTATGAACTTTGGATGATAATGATGTGTCAATGTAGCTTCATCAATTGTCAAATGTACCACTCCGTAAGAGATGTTGATAATGGAGGAGGCTATATATGGAGATGGGGGGCAGTTAATAATAATTATTCTTTGTACTTTCTGCTCAGTTATGCTGTGAACCTAAAACTGCTTTTTTTTTTTCTAAAACTGCTTTTTCACAAAGGTCTACTTTTAAAAATCTGCGTTTCAAAATATGTAAATTTTATCTAATTAAAAAAGGAATTGTAAAAAAACTACTTGCATGGGTGTTGGGGTGGTGGTTTGATAAATTAAGAATGCAGATTATTACACTGGCTGGGTAGCTCAATTAGTTAGAGCATCATCCAGATACAGCAAGGTGTGAGTTCTATCCCTGGTCAGGGCACATATAAGAATTAAACAAAGATGCATAAATAAGTAGAGCAACAAATCAATGTTTCTCTCTCTCTCTCTCTCTCTCTCTCTCTCTCTCTCTCTCTCTCTATCTCTCGTCCTCCCCTTCTAAAAAAAAGGAAAGAAAAGCAGATTATCAATGATTATTGATGTTTGCTGATATTGGGAGTTCATTATATCACTAGAGGCTCAGTGCACGAATTTGTGCATGGGTGGGGTCCAGTCAGCTGCCCTAATGGGGGCCCATCAGGCCTGGCCAGCCACGGGGAGGGGCTGTGGGCGGGTGGCCAGCCGCCCCACCCCAGCTCAGGGTGTTGGGGGCCGACTGGGGGGGGGCCCAACCTGGGGGGCAATCGGGGCCCAGATCAGGCTGGTTGGCTGCCACAGTGCACATCATAGCCACTGGTCATTCTGGGCGTTTGCCATTACGGTCACTGGGCTTTTACATACACACACACACACACACACACACACACACACACACACATACACAGACTAGAGGCCTGGGGCATGAAATTCGTACATGGGGGGGGCAGTGTCCCTCAGCCCAGTCTGCACCCTCTCCAATCTGGGACCCCGCAAGGGATGTCCGACTGCCCTCTCACAATCCAGGACCGCTGGCTCCCAACCACTCGCCTGCCTGCCTGCCTGCCTGACTGCCCCTAAACGCTTCTGCCTGCCAGTCTGATCACCCTCTAACCACTCCCCTACCAGCCTAATCAACGCCTAACTGCTCCCCTGCTGGCCCGATTGCCCCTAACTGCCCTCCCCTGCTGGCCCGGTCACCCCTAACTGCCCTCCCTTGCCAGCCTGGTCACCCCTAACGGCCCTCCCCTGCTGGCCTGGTCCTCCCAACTGCTCTCCCCTGCAGGGCTGGTCCCCCCAAACTGCCCTCCCCTGCAGGCCTGGTTGGCCCCAACTGCCCTCCTCTGCTGGCCCGGTCACCCCTAACTGCCCTCCCCTGCAGGCCTGATCACCCACAACTGCCCTCCCTTGCATGCCTGGTCCCTCCCAACTGCCCGCCCCTGTTGGCCTGATCGCCCACAACTGCCCTCCCCTGCTGGCCATTTTGTGGTGGCCATCTTTGACCACATGGGGGCAGCCATCTTGTGCGTTGGAGTGATGGTCAATTTGCATATCACTCTATTATTAGATAGGATTCTGTTTATTTTGTACATGATCAAAATTCTCTATTATCTATAATAATAAAAGTATAATATGCTAATTAGACCAGACAGCCAAACAGCCTTCCGGACATCATTCCAGACGTCCTTCCAGACGAAGCCACGGTGGTGGGGGCCGAGGCAGAGGTGGTTAGAGGCGATCAGGCAGGCAGGTTAGTGGTTAGGGGTAATAGGGCAGGCAGGCAGGCAAGCGGTTAGGAGCCAGCGGTCCCAGATTGCAAGAGGGATGTTTGACTGCCAGTTTAGGCCCGATCCCTAAACTGGCACCCAGACATTCCCCGAGGGGTCCCAGATTGTGGGAGGGTGCAGGCCGGGCTGAGGGACCCCCGCCCTCATGCACAAATTTCATGCACCAGGCCTCTAGTGAAAAATAAGAACAAAACAAACAAAAAATAAATTGGTCAACAGCCATTTTTAGTTCTGTTATTCAGTCTGTTTCAGAAAACAAAAACAAAAGTGAACTACAGAAAAATAGAATTTTACTGGAAGGCTATTGATGGCTTCCCAGAATCAGTGGGAGGCTGGGAGAGCTAGCTTTGCAAAATCACAGAAACCAATGCAGCTCAAGGTTTGATATCAGAAGTTACAACAATGGATTTACAGGAAACTTTCCCCAAAAGTGCTCCACTTCCAGGTCTGTGATCTTTGAGCTTCAAGATTTTCCCTGGGCTATATTACAAAAATTAATACCACCATCTAGTGGCCCCTTCCTATATCTATGTGTGGTTGTATATTTCTTGACTGGGTTCCCAGTTCACTATCATCTGAATTATATCTTCTATATATTCCTCAGAATTTTTAATTGCTTTGGTGGTGGTGGTGATGGGGGGGAGTCAGGTTTATTGAAGTATAATTTACATACAAGTAAAATTTTACAGTAAGTAAAATTTTAGTGTATAGTTCTATGAGTCTTGACAAATACAAACCCAACAAATAAATGAATAATCACCGCCACAATCAAGGTATGGAAATTTCATTATTCCAAACAATGCCCTTGTATTCCTTTGAAGTCAGTCTCTCCACCCATCCCCCAGACCCTGGCAACCACTGATTTGTTTTTTTTCCCCCTACAGTTTTGCCTTTTCTGAAATGTTATATAAATGAAATCATACACTATGTAACCTTTTGAGTCCGGCTTCTTTCAGTGAGCATAATACATTGGGATTTATCCACGTTGTCACCCTGATTGTTAATTCTCCGCCTCTACCACCGGTGCCCCCGCTTCTGTTTTTTTTTCTCTCCCTTGGAATCTTTAGCTGACATATAGGCAATCTTGTTATTCTCAAACTGTGGTGATGAAGAGGCTATATAGAGGCAGAGATGCCAGATGGGCCGTTGCTTTTGAAGCCCTCAGCTGCTTGAGTCTCCCAGCTCAGGTGTCAGAGATGTGAAGTGGGAAAGCCTTCAGATGATTCTTGCTTCCAGCCTTTGAGCCACTCTAGCTGAGGCCTAGTACAGCCAGGCTCTGGGCTGTAACACATCTACATTAGAGCAGAGAAAAGCTGCCCCTTGTCCAAACTATAGTAAAATAAAGCATTGTTTTAAGCTAGTAGGTTTTAGGGTGTTTGTTACAAAGAAATAGATAACTGGAAAAAATACAGGCCTGTTATTTTGTGGAATGTGCCTCCATTTGGGTTTGCCTAATGTCTGCTTACGATCAGGTTACACATTTTAGGCAATCACTGAAGTAATACTGTGCTCATCTCACTGTATTCATCAGATGACTCATGATGTTAATTTGTTCCACTGCTGTTGATGTTAACTTTGATCACTAGAATAAGGAGGTATCTTCAGGTTTCTCCACTGTAAAGTTACTCTTTTTCCTTGAATAATTAATGATTATTTTGTAGGAAGAGACTTTGGGACAATGTAAATAAAACCTATTCTTGATCCAGCTTTCATTGATGAATTTTACCATCCATTAATGTTTCTTGTCTGAATTTATTATTATTTCTGTGATGGTTGCAAAATGATGATTTTTTTAATTCAATTATTCCTTTTACTTTTATTAGTTGGTATTCTATAAGGAGTTTCTCCCCATTTTAATCATTCATTTCTTTCTTTTTAAAATAATATATTTTTATTGATTTCAGAGAGGAAGGGAGAGGGAGGAGAGATAGAAACATCAATGAGAAAGAATCACTGATTGGCTGCTCTCTGCACGCCCCCTACTGGGGATCAAGCCCACAACCCAGGCATGTGCCCTTGACCGGAATCAAACCTGGTACCTTCAGTCACAGGCCCATGCTCTATCCACTGAGCCAAACCAGCTAGGGCTCATTTCTTTCTTTATATAGTCACTAGAGGCCCGGTGCATGAAATTCGTACCCTCAGGGGGGTCCCTCAGTCCAGCCTGTGCCCTCTCGCAGTCTGGGACTCCTCAGGGGATGTCCACCTGCCGGCTTAGGCCTGCTCCCAGGGGAATCGGGCCTAAGCTGGCAGTCAGACATCCCTCTAGCAGCCCGGGAGCCCTCAGGGGATGTCAGTCCGACAACCTTAGCGTTGCCAAGGAGTGGGGAGAGGCTCCAGCCACCGCCGCTGCACTCTCAACCATCAGCCTGGCTTGTGGCTGAGCGGAGCTCCCCCTGTGGGAGCACACTGACCACCAGGGAACAGATGCTCAATGCAGGAGCTGCCCCATGGTGGTCAGTGCACATTATAGCAACCGGTCATTCCTGGTGGTTCCCCCTGTTAGGGTCAATTTGCATGTTAACCTCTTATTATATAGGATACAATGATGGATTCCTAACTTAATCAGCAGATATCTGTTTACCATCATTTTTTTTTTTCGGATTAAAACATTTTATTCATTTTTCATTGATAAAGAAGGCTTCCTGTAGGTAGTACTTGTTGATGAAACTGGTCTCTTTTACAGCTGAATGTCTTCAAGGGTCATCATCTCCCAGGAGGAAGCAGAAGCCTGAAGACTAAGGTTGTCAAGGAGTGACCAGATGTGATTTTAGGTGCTAATGCCAGAGGAGAAATGACTGTGAGTACCTTTAATAGTATCATTGTTGTTCTTATTAGGGCTTCAGTTGCAACGTTCCGGTTACAACCTAATAAAGGACTTGTATCCAGAATATATAAAGAATTCTTATCCTATATAATAAAAGCCTAATATGCAAATTGACCAAATGGCAGAATGACCATTGGAACAACCAGTTGCTATGATGCTCACCGACCACCAGGGGGCAGATGCTCAATGCAGGAGCTGCCCCCAGCCTGCAGACCCCAGGCCAGAGAAGGCAGGTGCCAGCAGGGGCCCCCGATTGCCCCACCAGTCACCTCCCTCTGTGGGAGGCAACCAGTGGCGGCAGCAGGGGCAAGACTGGCGAGCGGGCAGTACCAGACCGGCCAAGGCAGGTGCCAGCAGGGCCCCCCAGTTGCCCCGTGGGTCACCCCACAGATTGGCTCTGATCGCCAGCCAGGCCTAGGGACCCTACCCATGCATGAATTTCATGCACCAGGCCTCTAGTTACTCAATAATAAAACAAAAAAACCAGTAAAAATGAGCAAAATATTTGAAGAGACATTCAGCAGAGATATGGATCACATACAAGCACATGAAAGGATCGTTAGTCAACATCAGTGAGATACCATCACACACCCGCTTAGAGGCTACAATGAAGATTGAAGAGATGTGTTAGCAAGGAGGTGGAGCAACTGAAACTCTCATACCCTGCTGGTGGGAATACAAACTGACTCAGCCCCTTTGGAATACAGTTTGGCATTTTCTTAGGAAATTGTGTGTGTGTGTGTGTGTGTGTGTGTGTGTGTGTGTGTGCGCGCGCCATCACTATCTGTCCCAGATTTGGCCAGTAAAAGCCTCTCTAACTGACTCCTGTGTCCCTCTGACATGTCCCTATTATTCTCTGGGTACTTCTTTACTTTCTGGCACACACAAACACAAAATGTTTCTGGTCATTTATCCTTGCCTCGGTCTTAAAATCAGCCATTTCTCCAGAAAGCCCTGGTTCCTATTGCTGGAGAATGGTATTTAAAAACCAGTATCTGGGTGCTACGTTTGCTCGTTGCTACTGGGATGATACTGCAACCAGGACTTTCCGTGGACAGAGACAAGTGAACAGGTAAATACAGTGGAGGGTGGTGAGTACTAGCGAAGGGAAAAGGGTTGTGGGAGCACAAAAGAGAAAGATACATCTATCCCAAGACTGCAGAGTTGTGGGGAGGGGAACAGAACTATTCTAGACAGAAGATATTTAGGTTCAAAAGGCCCAAAACAAGAGAAAACATTTCATGTTTAAGGAAATAAAGCAGTTTAATAAAGCTACAGAGTAGAGTGAGGGGGAAGTGGTAAAAGATCAGGCTACAAGATAAACAGGGGCTGGCCAAATCTCCAAGTACCAAGCAAGCAACAATAGAACTTAGTTTATCCTGATAGCAATGGAAAGCCATTAATAAGGGATACATGATTAAATTTTATTTTTGAACAGATGTTTACAAATTTTTAAAAAACTCACATACTATCCTAAAAGAATTTTGAAACACTATGTACTTCTACATCTTAAGTTGACATCTAATATTTTTCATACGTTTAAAAGTTATTTTTTGTTGTTAATGGGAGATTTAAAATAGTAAACATTTTGAAAGATGAAATGAAATGACCACAGATTATGTGTGAAATAAATAGTCAATGATATGATACACACAAAATCTGGAAATATCTGTCTATGGATTTTATCAATGGTTTCTTTAAAAATGTGTTGGTCCCAGAAACCTCACAATTACATTTACAAGAGTCAGCATCACTATTCTATGTTGCCTAAGTTGTTCGGAATTCAGGGCAATTTTTACCCTGAATAAAAATATGTATAAGAAAGGAAGATTACAGGTTTAAGATGCTTTAACTAATCATTAATGAAGTTCTTCGATTTCTACTTTACCCAAAGATGGTGTGACAGGAACTGAATTTACCTTCCTGCCTATAACAACCAAAAGCCTCAGAGAAAATATATAAAATAATGGTTAGAGAATACTGGATATCAAGCTTCAAAGTACAGTGACTCTTGAAAAACAGGGAACAAAAGAAATGAGCCATTCAATTGTCCCAGCCTACTATCTTGAGAATCTCCAGGTTATATACATAAACCTAACCATATCAATAATCACATTAAATTTAAATGATCTTAACACTCCAATTAAAAGACAGAAATTAACAAAAGACAGATCAGACAAAAAAGCAAGACCCAATTATTTGCTGCCTACAAGAAACACTTTAAATATAAAGACACAAACAGGTTGAAGAGTTGCAAAAAATATATCACACCAGGAACCAGTCAAGAAATCAGGTATGCTATTTTAATATTGGACAAAGAAATTGTTAGAGTAAAAAATATTACTGTTACTAGACAGGGCCAGCCCAGAGTGGGTCTGCCTCAGACTGGCCTGTAGTGTGTAGGTTCTTGAATTTGTGTAGGAAAGATCCTATATAATACAAGCCTAATATGCTAAGTGTCTGGTTGTCCAACCAATCAAAGCGTAATATGCTAATGATATGCTAAGGCTGCTCAACCGCTCGCTATGATGTGCACTGACCAACTTGGGGCAGACATGTAGGTTAGCTTGCTGCTGGGGTCCAGCTAAGCAAGACAGGCTGGACATGCCCTGGAGCCCTCCCGCGTCCCTCCCCAGCCCTGATCATGCATTGGTGGGGTCCCTTTTTCTGGTCTGCGCCCTCGAAATCTGGGCTGAGGTACCCCCCTCTCCTCCCAAGTGTAAGAATTTCATTTCACAATAAGATTCTGGGTGATTTTGAGAGTACACTTATTAAAGCTGGAGACAGTGAAACAAAAGAAGGACTTAGGGTAAAAGAAGCAACAGGGGAGAGCCTAGGGGGTGTTCTGTTTTGGCTCCCTAGAAGCATTATAGGAAAAATGTGAACCAAGGTAGGGCTGCTTTTATCTCACTGGAAAGTCAGAGAAAAAGAGGGCCTTGGAGACAGGATCAGGGGGGTAAGCCCGGGATGAGCTGCTGCTGTCCACTGCTCCCCTGGTTGTAAGTCTCCTGGGGACCCTTGGAGTTTAGGAGGAAGTAAAAAGTTCATGCTCGAGAAGGAGCATGGGAGTTCTCTAGAGCGAGCCTGCACCGGATCTTTGTCTTGAGGGTTTTTATCTTTCTTCTGAGGGCAAGACTTTTAGGGGAGGGTTTTAATCGAATATTCATTAGCTTTCCAAGTGTGTTTTTAATATGCTGATGAATCAAAATGAGCATATAGGGGAGTTTGGGATTATTCTTTAGTCTGCTTTACTGTTTGACTTTTATCTTCGATCTGTCTGGCTTTCCTGTGGTTTTTGTTATTTATTCCCCTGACTTCCACTGTCCTTGAGTTTGGCTGGCACAAATGGCATTAATTGGGTCTCTGTTCTCTATTTTCCCTGACCAGGGTGATTGAAACTATGTATTCTCTGGTTAGGAGGACAGGTATAAACCATTTGCTCTCAAGTGTCCTTGGTTAGGGAAGATAAGGGCTTGCCATTCACTAGCTGGCTGTAAGTTATTCAAATTGTTTGGCCTTGTTTAACTTTCTTGTCTCAGTTTCCCCATTCTACTTGCCCAGGAATTTTCCTAGCTTCTTACTATCCTTCCACATTACCAGGAATAAAGAATGTCATTTCCTAATTATAAATTCATCTATAACAATTCTAAAATATATGGCCTTATTAACAGAGCTTCAAAATAGATAAAGCAAAAACTGACAGACCTATAAGGAGAAATGATAAAATTACAATTATAGTGATTCTCCCAATTCCTGATAAACCACTGAACAGAAAATCAGCAAGAATATAATAGTCTTGAACAATACTATCAACCACCTTAACCTATTTGCCCTTATAGAACACTCCACAAAACAATGGCAGAACATTCACCGAGATAGACTTATATTCTAAGCCATAAAAACAAATCTTAATAAATTTAAAAGAAATGAAGTCATACACAATATTTTCTCTGACTGAAATGGAATTAAATTAGAAACCAACAACAGAAAGTTCTCTGGAAAATCTTCATATATTTTTACACTAAATAACATGCTTTTAGATAACCCATAGATCAAAGAAGAAATTTTAAAAAATTTAGACTCTAGAAATGAATGAAAATGATATATAAGAATTTGTGGGATATTACTAAAGCACTGCTTAGGGATAAATATATAGAGGTAAATACCTATAGTAGAAAAGAAGAAGGTCTCAAATCAATGATCTCAGATTCCAACTTAAACTAGAAAAAGAGCAAATTAAAGAAAGCAGAAGAAAGGGCATAATAAAGATGAAAGTAGAAATTAATGTAGTAGAATGCAGAAAAACAATAGAGAAAATAAGTGAAACTAAGAGCTGTTGTTTTTTTTGTTGTTTTTTTTTAGAGAATCAATAAAATTGGTAAACTTCTGGCCATACTGATGGGGAAAAAAATAGAGCAAACACAAATTACCAATATCAGGAATGAGGAAGTTGACATCACTACAGATTGTATATATTTAAAAGATTAAAAGCAAATATTATGAATAACATTATGCATATGAATTTGACAACTTAGATGAAACTGAAATTCCTTGAAAGACACAAATTGCCAAAGCTAAAAAAAAAGATATCCTAAAGAACACATAGGTATATACATACACTCATATATAAAGAGCCCTGTATCTATTTTTAAAGTGGAATTTTTGTTAAAAACCTTATTATAGCCCATCCGGCATGGCTCAGAGATTGAGCATCAATCTATGAACTAGGAGGTCATGGTTGGATTCCAGGTCAGGGCACATGCCCGGGGTTGCAGGCTCGATCCCCAATGTGGAGCGTGCAGGAGGCAGCCGATCCACGACTCTCTCTCATCATTGATGTTTCTCTCTCTCTCCCTCTCCATTCCTCTCTGAAAAAAAAAAAAAATATATAAATATATATATATAATTACAAAGAAAACTTCAGGCTCAGATGGCCTTATTGGTGAAGTCTACCAAAAATTTAAGGAACTCTTCTAGAAATAATTCTACAAAAAGTCTCAACTTTATTCTTTGAGGCCAGCATTAGCCAGATACCAAAACTAATCAAAGATATTACAACTACAAACTGATATTCCTCATGAACATAGAATATAGATGCAAAAATTCAAAATAAAAATTTTACCAAATCCAATTCAATATAGTACTTTAAATTTATCCCAAGAATGCAGGGCTGATTTAACATTTCAAAATCAATGTAATTTACCACCATAAATTGAAAAAATCAAAACCATATGATTATCTCAATAGACACAGAGAAAGTATTCTACAATATTCATTCATGATAAAAATTCTAAGCAAAATTGGAATAAAAGGGAACTTTCTCAATTTGACAGAGGGCATCTATGAAAACCTGTAGTTTATGGGTGAAAGACTAAATGTTTCCTTCTAATATCACAGTGCCAGTGAGATTTGGCACAGAAATTTGGGAACTTCTGTTTTGGACTTGAGTTTGGGGCCCAATATGCCTGGGGTTGTGTAGACTAATATGGATCTGGAGCTCAGAAGAGAGCCGTCAAAACATAGTCTATTAAGGGAATTTTTAAGCAGGTCTATATTTTTAAACAAGTGCTCCAGAAAACAGGTGAAGAGAAAGATGAGAAAAGGGTTAGGAATGGAAATCCTAAAGAAACCAACATTTCAGCCTTCTCCTGTAGGACAGATATAGGAAGGGCAAGAAAAGGTGACCAAGAACAATCCTGGAAGTGAAAAGACACCTCGACGCTGTATTGTCAGGAATATCTAGTTTCAAGAAAGAGCGAGGGGGGTCAATGAAGCCAAAGGTGCAGAAGAAGAACCTAAGATATTAGGATTCTGGTACATGTCGATATTCTTAGCCATAAACGTAAGTGGCCACTAGGATATATTGGTTTTATTGGTTACTACACTGTCCTCTGGATTATTAATACAGACCTATCAAGAGAATCCAGCAGTATCTATGGCCTTAGAAAGTTCAAGTATTCATTTTTCCCCCCTAAAAAATGGGTAAGTGAAATGCTTTCGTTGAGTCAGAGGCCCACTGGAGTTTTGGGCTTTTTGTTGTTGTAAATATTGTACTATTAAACTTTCCCAGATCAGGTGCCCATTATCCTACACGGAGAGCAAAGAGGCACCTTATCTCCCTGAGCCTCAATTTCTCATTAGTTAAAAAGTGGAGAAGAACATCAATCCCACCTCACTAATTTCATGGGGTGGTTAGAAGGAAATGAGTTTCTGGAAATCAGGGTTGTCTCACTTTGGCTCCTTCATACCTGGACTAGAGCCTGACACAGCATGAGCTCAGCAAATTTGGTTTTCTATAACTGAATGTCTATTCAAAAGCCTTGCTGGTGAAGGCCTGGGGCTGGGACGGGGCAGGCTGGAGAGGTCAAGGGGGGAAAAAAGGGGACATATGTAACACTTTCAATAATAAAGAAAAAAACAAAAAAAGCTTTGCTAACTGGAAGCCGTTCCAAATGTTTTTATTTATTCCCCAACCCGAATTTAGCCTCTCAGGTGACCCAAGTTCATAACAATATCTCATCTTGACGGGCGTCAGAGAGTCGTTGGAAGGTCTGCAACCCGTTCTCCACAAGCAATCGAAATAAAAACACTGTTTGCTGTGCAAACCGAGTTCAGGACTAGCCTCCCCTGGCCCAGCCGCTCCCGAACCTCTTCCCTTTTGGAGATTCTACCCCCCGTTGTGGAACTTTTGAGGGACCTAAGTGATCAAATCACACTCTGACATCCCTGGAGATGTCACCAGGAAAACTCTTCAAAGCAGCCTTGGCCTCCTTCAGGTTCCCAAACCGGAGATGAGGTCGCGCACCCCGGGCCCACCTCTCGAAGACCTCCAACTCTTCTTCGGCGCTAGGGTCTCGCCTTGGTCCGAGGCTGCAGGGAGGCGGGATAACAGCAAGGTGGCGGCGGCTTGGGTTTTGCTTGGGGGCGGGCCTTTACGGCGGGTGTGTGTGTGTGTGTGTGTGTTTGTGTGTGGGGGCCGCCTCGGACCCCTTCTCCTAGAGCCCGCTGCCCAGTGCGGGGGCGGGAGGGGCGGAGCCTTCCGGTCGCCGCGGGCTCCTCCCTCCCAGGGGCAGGCGAGACGCCGGCGGAACACGTTCCTTCCCAAGGGGGCGGGGCTTGGAGACGGGGCGGAGCCATGCGCCTCAGGCCCCGCCTCCGTGGGCGGGCAGGCCGGGGACTGGGCGGGCTGATTCTCCGGAGCGCAGGCCGCTGCGGCCCTGCGGACCCGGAGGAGGGGCCCACGGCTGAAAGCCCCGCCTCTGGAAGCCGCTGTTTTAGCCGCGGAGCGTGGGGGGCTGCCCACAACTCGGTGGCCCAGCCAAACGGGCTCTGGCTCCTCCCAGTGGCCGGCCGGGGCGGAAGCAGGAGGCGGGGTAGCGTGTTCGCTGCCGGTCTCTTCTCCCGCGGCGCTGGGGCCCGCGCTCCGCCGCTGCTGGATTCGGCGCTTCGCCGGCGGCCAGTTGCTCTCCGCGCCCGCCCGCCCGCTCCTCCGCCAGGCCTTTCTCTCCGTCGCGGCCCGTGGCGTCCACCCGGCCGGCCCTCTCCCGCCCCGTCTCGTTACTCTGGCCGCCGCGGCCCCGGCCCCGATGGCTCTGTGCAACGGAGACTCCAAGGTCAGTCTCTGGCGTGGGGTCCCTGCCTCGCCGCCTCCGGACGAAGGCGAGACTCGGGGGCCGCGAAGCTACGCCGCGGGGCCCTTTCGCGCCCCCCTCACCCAAACCCGTTCGCGCAGCCCTGCGGCCGGGGCAGCGGCGCGTCGGGGAGGCACCGGTCGGGGCCTGCGGCGTGCTTTCTCCTCGAGAGGGGCAGGTGCTTTGTTGATTTCGTCTGCGTGTCGGGGTTCCTGCGCTCGCTGGGCTCCGGGCGTCGGGGAGGGCGTCAGTCCCCCGCGGCCGCCCCGCCGGCCCCGGCCTCCCCGCGTCTCTGTGGGGCGCCGAGTCCGCGGAGCGCGGTCCGAGGGGTGGGGGTAGGGAGGCGGGCGAGTGTGTGTGTGTGTGAGTGTGTGTGTGTGTGTGTGTGTGTGTGTGTGTGTATCTCTTCCTCAGCCCTCATCCCGTCCCTTCAGGAGGATGGGGGCCTTTGTGGAGATCCCGGGGCCCGCACGGGCCTCGCGTGCGGGGATCGAGCTGGGCCATCCCCTCGTCTTCCCGCCACCCCGTTTCCCGCCTGCCCTCGGCGGGGCCCATCCCGTCCCCCGCGCCAGCCTCGGGGTCCGCGGCGGCGGCGTGGCCAGCCTTCGGCCAAGCCGTGTGACTGCTGCCCCCACCCCCCGCGTGGGGTCCGACGGGTGGCCCGAGGGTCGCGCACTCCCCTCCCCTGCCCCCTCCCCCACCCTCGGAGGGATGGAGCGTTTCCCGCCCCGCCCCGCCCCGCGGCGCGCTCCCTAAGTTACAGGTTCCTTCTGCGGCCCGACGGGCTCCCGCCGCGGGGAGCGGTCCCCGGGATGCTGGCCGCCGCCGCCGCCGCCGCCGCCGCGCCCGAAGGCAGGGGAAGCCGGGGGTCCCCGGAGCCGGGAAAGTTGCTAACTTGATGTTGGGGGGCGGGGGAGGGGGAGCACGTTGGAGCCCCGCGGCGCTTCTGGCCACCTCCAGCTGACTCCTCTTTAGACCTTCATCCCTCTCGCCTCCCCATGGAGCACCCTCGCTCTCATTTCTGTCTTACGATGGAAGTTGGCCTGGAATTCTCTCGGACCCTCACTGAGTCCGTTTCATCAGCGGGAAACGGTATGGTTTTGACTTGGGATTTCCCTGAGCAGTTGGTGTACCCCCCCCTCCCCTGTACGCTGTCGAGGGCCTGGCGTTAAGAAATCACTCCATTACATGTCACTCAGGTGCGTGGAATTTTAAACGTCAGACGCGAATGGTGGTGGGTCAGGTGGTAATGTCTTACTCAGGCAGTGTTCTCTGACAAAGGTGACGCCAGAGTGTCACTCTTCTTCGTGAATGCTTGCATAGTACCAAGGAAGCATTCATTTAGTGTTGGTTGAACAAATGAATCAAGGTTGTAAAGTAGCGGATTGCATGCTCTTTTTAAACTGAGGGAACTGATGCTCAGACTCGTTAAGAGCTCTTTCTCAGGATTAAATAGATGAAGACATTCAAACCCTTCGTTTCTGACCTCAGAATGAAACCTCAGCGTACAGCTCTTTCCTGTACACTAGTTCACAGAGCATTTTTCTTCTCTTTTTATTTTGAGCCTTACAACTCATTGGCAAGATTCAGCTTTGTCCTGGTAGAGGAAATGAGTGCGTTACTAGAAGGACTCAAACCTAATTTTGCAAAGTATGTGGTGATTTCAGAAGAGCATTTTTACAAAATTAAGTAACAGAAGAAAGTTCAAGATTCATTTTCCAAACTACTTTATCTGTCTCAGGAATATAGAACATACACTTGCTTCCTAGATGGTTTTTTTTTTTTTTCCAACTTGAATTTTAAAGAGTATCAGGTGAATTGTTGATTAACTTATTTTTATTTCAAGGTCCTTTATGTTTTATAACCATCAGGTGTGTGTGTGTGTGTGTGTGTGTGTGTGTGTGTGTGTTTATACTAACAATTAGATATGGACTGAATTGGAAGCATTTTCAGGAGGAGCAATGCAGGGAAATAACATATTTCATCAAATCTATGATTATGTCACGTACTCCTAGGGGCGGGGCAACAATTAAACCACGATATGTCATTAATCAGGCGTCCTCAAACTACAGCCCGAGGGCCACATGCGGGTGTTTTTGCCGTTTTGTTTTTTTTACTTCAAAATAAGATATGTGCAGTATGCATAGGAATTTGTTCATAGTTTTTTTTAAACTATAGTCTGGCCCTCCAGCGGTCTGAGGGACAGTGAACTGGCCCCCTGTTTAAAAAGTTTGAGGACCCCTGTTTGATCATAGGAAACATTTCAAGTGAAGAGATGTTTAAGTATGGGAAATATGAGTAATAAAGTAAGTGAAATAAGATATTTCTAAGAGATTCACCTGGAAATCTGAGTAGGCATCCTCTTTCCATAGCTTGCCACTGGACCACCTTTCCCTCGGGAGTAAAATACAAATACAGGACCCAAGCTTACTTTGTACATCGGTTGTGGCTCCGACAGTTGTGTGTAAATCCTAGTTCATAAGTTAAAGTGAGGAGAGAACTGATCTTGGTTCCTATTCTGGTGTATTTCAATTTTTATCAGGAATTTCTAGAATGACTTTTCTTTTTTACATGATAGAAGGTCAGGAGAGAGCTAAAATCTCTAAAAGCATTTGGACTATTTTCATTAGTTTTGTCCATCTAGAGCAGTGGTTCTCAACCTTTCTAATGCCACGACCCTTTAATACAGTTCCTCATGTTGTGGTGACCCCCAACCATAAAATTACTTTTGTTGCTACTTCATAACTGTAATTTTGCTACTGTTATGAATCGTAATGTAAATATCTGTGTTTTCCGATGATCTTAGGCGACCTGCTAGCGGTTCTCAACGGCTGCTGTAGAGCCTAAGACCATCGGAAAACACAGATATTTACATTACGATTCATTAATAGTAGCAAAATTACAGTGATGAAGTATCAACGAAAATAATTTTATGGTTGGGGGTCACCACAACATGAGGAACTGTATTAAAGGGTCGCGGCATTAGAAAGGTTGAGAACCACTGATCTAGAGTATTATTTTAGAGCTGGAAAGGACCTTTATGTGTTGCAGCTTCATATGCTGAAAAAACAATTGGGAATTAAATCCTAGTTTTTTTCTTTTTTTTTTTTTAGGGTACTTTGGTTAACTACTCAAGACAAAGTTTGTTTCCTTAACAAATGTTTTTAAAGACCTTAAACAAGAACATAGGCAGTCAGTAATTCTTTTTAAAAAAATATATTTTTATTGATTTTAGAGAGGAAGGGAGAGGGAGAGAGAATCATCAATGATGAGAGAGAATCATTGATTGGCTGCCTTCTGCACACCCCTTACTGGGGAATCTAGCCCGCAACCCTGGCATGTGCCCTTGACCAGAATTGAACCCAGGACCCTTCAGTCCACAGGCCGACGCTCTCTCTACTGAGCCAAACCAGCCAGGGGTCAGTAATTCTTTAAAAAATGTTCACAACTATTCAGTGTTGTATATGAATAGAATGTCTGCCAAGTATTAGATGTAATAACTTTTTTTTCAGTTTTATTAAAGTAGGATTATCATAGTAATGGTTTTGGGGCCACTTGTCAAGTTTCCCACGTTTTGGCCCCATGCAAACTTCAGACTCTTCCTTGGTTGGAGTAGAAATGAATTAAAGTTGGATTAAAGTTGTTTTATAAATACTTATTGATGTTAAAACTTTAAATTTGGCACTTTTAAGTATAAGTTTTTGTACTTGAATGGGAAGAAGACCTGAATTTTTATCTGGGATGTATTGAGAATTGTCGTTTGATAATCCTATTGTACATTTTTTCAGAGGTCAAAAATGGTTTGTTTTCTTTGCTTCAGATTTTGTTCTGTTAAGATATTAATCTAGAATGGAAGAGCTGTTGCAGACAAAAGGAATGGTTTGGTTTTTATTGTTTTTTGTTCTTAGACTTGAAAGGTTTTGAAATTCCTCTAGGAGCTTCAGATGACCTTGCCTTTAATGTAGGCCCGTGGTCGGCAAACTGCGGCTCGCGAGCCACAGGCGGCTCTTTGGCCTCTTGAGTGTGGCTCTTCCACAAAATACTACGGCCTGGGCGAGTCTATTTTGAAGAAGTGGCGTTAGAAGAAGTTTAAGTATAAAAAATTTGGCTCTCAGAAGAAATTTCAATCGATGTACTGTTGATATTTAGCTCTGTTGACTAATGAGTTTGCCGACCACTGGTGTAGGCCAACTTGTCTCTTAAGGAAAATAATTGTCTTTTAAGAATTGAACAAAATATTTAGGCTTGTCCTATACTGTTCAAATATATTTCTTACTGTTCTTTTAGGTCACTTAATGAATTATATTCTAAAAGATGCTGTTGGATGTAGTAAATAATTGTTTGCTATCCACAATGATAAAAATTTCTTCCATTATGGTACTTACTATTTTGATGACTCCTTACAAACCTAAATTGTATTTAGATGCTCAAAATGAATGAAATCCTCTGGATTAATACATAATTCTGAAACACTGTGAAACAACAAAGTAATTGTTTCATAGAATTTTGAACCTTTGTACAGTGCATATAATTCTGGGTTGTGTAGAATATTATTTTTTCCATGCTTATTGTGGAATAGAGATGTTTTTGAATTTGCTCAAAAATCACAGTGGTGCCCTGTCCGGTTTGGCTCAGTGGATAGAGCGTCGGCCTTCGGACTCAAGGGTCCCAGGTTCGCTTCCGGTCGGGGGCATGTGCCTTGGCTGCGGGCACATCCCCAGGGGTCAGGGGGGTGCGGTGTGCAGGAGGCAGCTGATCGATGTTTCTCTCTCATCGATGTTTCTGGCTCTCTCTCCCTCTCCCTTCCTCTCTGTAATAAATCAATAAAATATTTTAAAAAAATCACAGTGGTTCCAAAAATAGGTTTACTGTAGTAATAATGTGACATTAGTTGATATACTTGTTGGTTGACCCTTGTCATGGCTTTGGGTTCTTGGTTTGAGGACCCAGGAAATGCTTTATGTAGTTATGTCTATATGTTGCCTAACGGAGTCCATTATAATGTGATAGGGAATATAAAGGGTTTTGTTAATAGTAGTGTGAATATATATTCTCTGCCTAAACTGGGGCACTTGATCTTAAAAGGAGGTACTAAAATAACTTGAATTTCCAATAACTTAAATTTCTAATTGCTGTAAAATAATGTTACCAAACACATAAAGCTATTTTTAGGTATTTGGTAAGAAAACCTCTATCAATTTGCCTGAGAGGTATTAGTATCCTGTCCAGCACATCTTGGGCTCACCAAGCCTACCTCTCTAGAGGTAATGACCAGTGCCTCTCTCTAGTTTCTCTTCCCTGATGTCTTTCTTTCATTAGTTACTCCTTAAAAAAGGTAAGTATGCATTTATAATGAAATAAACAGTAAAACTACTATTTAGTATAGTATAACTTAAAACATTAGAAACATTAAAAATTGCTGTTTCTTTGTAAAAAATTTATTAAGAATGAGTGTTGGCCTTCCCTTCACATCTTTTCTATGCCTTGAGAGCTTTCAACATGGTATACCCTTTGCATGTTGAATGTCATGAAATATCTCCAAGAATTACTTTAATTTGAAGTATTTTTCTGGAGTCGCTTCCTCTGGGACATCCTTTTCATCACAGAGACTTTTCTCATTGATGCTGATAAGTTCGCTTTGCTAAGTTCCTCTGACTGCACATTCTAGAAGTGCTCAAACTGCAACCATGTCGTCATTGCCACAGCCAACTATTTCTTCTGTAACTGCATTTATTTTGGATTAGAATTTCACTTGTAGCATATCACTTTTCATGTTTTTGCTATACCTTCATCCTTGTTAAGTTTCCACTTTGGATTATCCATATGTTATAATGTCATATGGATTTATCACTGGGTGTCAAGAAGGTAACCACTTACACTCTTGTCTGTTTGTTGTACAGTGACCAATTACCAACATACTTTGAAAGAAGGGATGTGATTGGTCACTGATAAAGATGTTTACCTGTCATTTATGTGATGATTTGTGGACTGAAGAACTGGCATTGAAGTTTGTACTTGATCTACTCACAGTTAATATGTTAATGAAATTTGAGCCATGTTTTTGGGAGCTAATCTTAATTAACTAAACCTTGGACTAAAACATGATAACAAATTTGTGCATATCAGAATCATGCAAAGTGAAAACTCTGCCTATAATGTGAAAAAAACAAACAGGTTGAACTTGGATTTGGTGAAAAATGTGAGAGTGATAATGGGACTGAATGGCATAGTGGTTTGTCGAAAATACTTTATTCTTTACAAAAAAAGTAGATTAAGATTAAGGGATTGTAGATATATTCCTTAAAGTACATCGTGTGTGTGTGTGTGTGTGTGTGTGTGTGTGTGTGTGTGTGTGTCTGTGCGTGTGTGCGCCCACACAAGCATATAAATTAAGATGAAGGCCAAGGTCTGGAAGGAAAAAAGTTTTAGTATTTCTTGCACTAATATATTCTGTAAACTGCTGCTTTCTGTGACCTGATTTTTCTACATTGCTCAGTATTCCTAATTAAAACCATATTTAAGATCTGAGTAATTCTTTTTGGCATGTGATTGGTCCGTTTGCAAATCCTCCTCTGTAGATGGTTGTGATCATTGCTTTTTTCATTACAGTAGAAGAAGTGTTAGTGGTGTTATGAGATCTGCATTTATTTTTTTTCACATAAAGGGAAAGGGATATACAAGAGCCAAAAAGACTGACTTACACTTTTTTGTTATGTACAAATTTTACAACTGGAGGCGGGAAAAACTCAAAATATGTTTATTGTATACATTTAGAACATACCAAAGAATATAGAGAGAAAAATTTAAGATCTCCTGAAGTACTATCACTCAGATATATCCTCTGTTAATACTTTGGTGTATTTCTGTTTAGACTTTTTTTTTTTTTTCATACAGGCACACATACACTATTGTGTTTTACACAAAATATTTAAAAATGGAACCATAGCCTATATGCTTCCTCCAAGTGGATTTTCATTGTATTTACACATTTTAAAAGCCTTTTCATAAGTTAGAATATTCAGAACAGCATAGAGACTAGACTAAAATGAATGTACCTATCACTCATTTTTTTTTTTTTTTTTTTTTTTAGTCTTCACCCAAGGATATGTTTTTATTGACTTGAGAGAGAGAAAGAGGGAGAGAGAGACATCAGTGTGAGAGAAACATCGATTGCTTCCCATCTGTGCTCCGACTGGGGATCTATCCCGCAACCTAGGTTTAGGTATGTGCCCTGACTGGGAATCCAATCCACAGCCTTTTAGTGTACAGGATGATGCTCCAGCCAACTGAGTTACTTGGCCAGGGCACTATAACCTGACTGATTTCAGTACATAAGCAGTCATGTTTTATCCATACCCACCTACACTTGCATTCTTTTGTACTCAGTTCCAGGAAAATATTTCAGCACACCGAGTTAATTTTATGTTACGGGTTAGATGCTTATATATCATTTTCCTAATAAAGTGAATTTGGGCATACTTACACTCCGGCATCAAATTTTACAGTTTCTCATCAGTACATCCATCATAGGAAAGCCATGAGTACTAGGTAGGGTCACCATATAATTTATTGTCCAATTCCATGGTCGGCAAACTGCGGCTCACGAGCCACATGCGGCTCTTTGGCCCCTTGAGTGTGGCTCTTCCACAAAATACCATGGCCTAGACGAGTCTATTTTGAAGAAGTGGCATTAGAAGAAGTTTAAGTTTAAAAAATTTGGCTCTCAAAAGAAATTTCCATCGTTGTACTGTTGATATATGGCTCTGTTGACTAATGAGTTTGCCGACCACTGGTCCAATTGAATGCTTTTGAGATTTGAAAGAGGCATTATTAATAATATCAGTATAACAGACATAAATCAGGACTATATTTTGGCATGACTGGATTGTATGCTTACCATATTATTAGATAATAATGTAGGATGCACTATATATATATATAAAGTGACTATATCATATAGTCACTAAAGGGTAGCTTTTATTAAAGTGTTTATGTATGCTAGTATATGGATACTTATGAAAATCTTCACTTTAAAAGAAGTGTTTTGAATTGGCAACTTAGAAAGTTCTAAGTTAACAGTTTTTGTTTCTGTGTGTTTTTTGGAGCTGACCGTGACAACTGTTTCTTAAAGTAGATGTTTGTATTAATATTTGCAGCTGGAGAATGCTGGAGGAGACATTAAGGATGGCTGCCACCACTATGAAGGAGCTGTGGTCATTCTGGATGCGGGTGCTCAGTACGGGAAAGTCATAGATCGAAGAGTGAGGGAACTGTTCGTGCAGTCGGAACTCTTCCCATTGGAAACACCAGCATTTGCTATAAAAGAGCATGGATTCCGGTAGACTTTTTTCTTATGTTTTTCTGAGGATATTGAGCTTACATTTTAGGGTATTTTATTATTAACTTGCTTGGGCACTGTGTTTTTTTAAATAGATATATGATATGGAATGGTTTTATAAGAAGTTTCCCATGGTTCTGATTTTATTTTTTTTATTTTTTATTTTTTTATTTTTTTTAAAATATATTTTATTGATTTTTCACAGAGAGAAAGGGAGAGGGATAGAGAGCTAGAAACATCGATGAGAGAGAGACATCGACCAGCTGCCTCCTGCACACCCCCCACCGGGGGATGTGCCCACAACCAATGTACATGCCCTTGACCGGAATCGAACCTGGGACCTTCCAGTCCGCAGACCGACGCTCTATCCACTGAGCCAAACCGGTTTCGGCGATTTAAAAAAAAAGGAAATATTTAAGTTTTTCAGTTAAAAAGATTACCTTAATTTTAATTGCACAGTCATGAGGACTTGCATTATTTTTGTTTTTTTAAAATATATTTTTTATTGATTTCAGAGAGGAAGGAAGAAGAGAGAGAGAGAAACATCAATGATGTGAGGCAATCATTGATTGGCTGCCTCCTGCATGTCCCCTATGGGGGATCGGGGATTGAGCCCACAACCCAGGCATGTGTCCTTGACTGAAATTGAACCTGGGACCCTTCAGTCCGCAGGCCAACTCTCTGTTCACTGAGCCAAACCAGCTAGGGCAGGATTTGCATTTGGATGTTTTATCCTCCTATGTAATAAAATGCTAATATGCAAATTGTCCTCTCCTCAACTGGAAGTTCGACCAGGGGGCGGGGTAAGCCCACCAACTGCCTTCGGCCCCTCCCCTGGCCCGACTTGTGCATGAATCTGTGCACCGGGCCTCTAGTGTTTTATAAGGTTACTGGATAAGACTATGTAAGGCTATTGTGGTCATTCATTCATTGATCCCAGAGCATTTCATCAAAGGACTATATATAGTGGCTAGAATACTTAAATGAGAAGAACTCTGTGCACAGAATTTTGCTTCCTATGCCAAGAAAATAATTTCTAAAAGATGATTTCTTAAGTCTAATATAAGGGCTAATTCCACAGCTTGTACTCTTACAACTAGTCCAAATGACAGCAAACACACACACACACACACACACACACACACACACACACACACACACACACACACACGTTACTTCCTTTAACAGCTATTTCTGGTTAATTTTATGCATTTTCTCATTAAAGGGTTGGAAAATTTCTGGCCAGGCCATATAAGGCCTGAAAAATCATTTAGTCTGGCCCTGACAATGCATTAGGGGTGAGTTGATTAAATGTTTGACCAAATATAGCAGGCTAATTTTTAAGTTGATAATTTTGTATGGACCATGAATGATGATATAAATATCCAAATGGCCCTTGGCAGAAGAAAGGTTCCCCACCCTTGCATTAAGCTAATACTCTTTCTTATCCAGAACTAAGCAACTGCAGTTTATATCCTTAATTGGCTCTTAAATGTTAATGCATTGTTTCTTTCAAAAATTAATTTTTTCTTAAAAACAACTATTTTAAGAGCAAAAAATTCACATTTAAAGACTTCATAGACATGTATACATTATCCTGTGATTCTTGTTTCTGAATTATACTGAATTGGAAATCTGAAAAGGCAGGTTTACTTAACTCTGTACTAGTCTTCAGATGCAGGTTAAAACAGCTATTTTTTAAACTTTCTTTATTGATTAAGGTATTACATATGTGTCCTTATCCCCCCATTGCTCCCCTAACCCCCGCTCATGCCCTCACTCCCCTAGTGTCTTTGTCCATTGGTTATGCTTATATGCATGCATACAAGTCCTTTGGTTGTTCTCTCCCCCTTACCCCCACCCTCCCGTCTTCCCTCTGAGGTTTGACAGTCTGATTGATGCTTCTCTGTCTCTATATCTGTTTTTGTTCATCAGTTTATGTTGTTCATTATATTCAACAAATAAGTGAGATCATGTGATATTTATCTTTCTCCAACTGACTTATTTTGCTTAGCATAATGCTCTCCAGGTCCATCCATTCTGTTGCAAATGGTAGGAGTTTCTTCCTTTTTACAGCAGCATAGTATTCCATTGTGTAGATGTTCCATAGTTTTTTCTTTTAAATATTTTTAAAAAATATATTTTTATTGATTACAGAGAGGAAAGGAGAGGGGAGAGAGAGATAGAAACATCAGTGATGAGAGAGAATCATTGATTGGCTGCCTCCTGCACGCCCCCTACTAGAGATCGAGCCCACAACCCAGGCACGTGCCCTTGACCGGAATCGAACCTGGGACCCTTCAATCCGCAGGCCAGTGCTCTATCCACTGAGCCAAACCAGCCAGGGTACCACAGTTTTTTCATCCACTCATCTGCTGATTGGCACTTAGGCTGTTTCCAAATCTTAGCTATTATAAATTGTGCTGCTATGAACATAGGGGTGCATATATTCTTTCTGATTGGTGTTTCTAGTTTCTTAGGATATATTCCTAGAAGTGAGATCACTGGGTCAACTGGGAGTTCCATTTTCAGCTTTTTGAGGAAACTCCATACTGTTCTCCACAGTGGCTGCACCAGTCTGCATTCCCACCAGCAGTGCACGAGGGTTTCTTTTTCTCCGTATCCTCGCCAGCACTTGCCATTTGTTGATTTGTTGATGATAGCCATTCTGACAGGTGTGAGATGGTACCTTATCGTCATTTTGATTTGCATCTCTCGGATGATTAGTGACTTTGAGCATGTTTTCATATGACTCTTGGCCTTCCTGATGTCCTCTTTAGAAAAGGATCTATTTAGGTCAGTTGCCCATTTTTTGATTGGGTTGTTTATTTTCCTTTTGTTAAGTTGTATGAGTTCCCTGTAAATGTTGGAGATTAAACCCTTATTGGAGATAACATTGGCAAATATGTTCTCCCATGCAGTGGGCTTTCTTGTTGTTTTGTTGATGGTTTCTTTTGCTGTGCAGAAACTTTTTATTTTGATGTAGTCCCATTTGTTTATTTTGTCTTTAGTTTCCATTGCTGTAGGAGCTGTATTGGTGAAGATACTGCTTCGGCATATGTCTGAGATTTTGCTGCCCGTGGATTCCTCTAAGATTTTTATGGTTTCTCGTCTTACGTTTAAGTCCTTTATCTATTTTGAGTTTATTTTTGTGTATGGTGTAAGTTGGTGGTCTAGTTTCATTTTTTTACATGTATCTGTCCAATTTTCCCAACACCATTTATTGAAGAGACTGTCCTGATTCCATTGTATGCTCTTGCCTCCTTTGTCAAATATTAATTGAGCATAGTGGTTTGGGAACAGCTATTTTTTTTGAACTGTAGAATTTTAGAGTACGAAGGGACCCTTGAGTTTATTTAATTAATCTGTCTTCATTTACCATTGAGAATCAATTTTAAGAGAATCAAAGACGGTGAAAAATCCAAATGGCTCTTTGTCAAATCCAAGCTTCTTCATTCCACAACCTAAAAGAAACCAACAAAACATTCCCAGCAAATTAACCCAGACTAATTGTTTTAGAGTAGGATAGATAAATACTTGGTAATAGAAATTTAATTGTTTTTCTTGTCACTTGATCATAAATAGTTCCTAGGTCTTGCTTGTGCCTAGAGCTTCTTTTCTTTGTAGGAGAATAGGAACTATGTGGGTTTTATTACTGTGATCTTTGCCACTGAGATAAATATTTGACACCTCCCCCCCTTTTTTTGAATAAATGTTAGTTTTATGACATAAGAGACATCTTAACCTACTTGTTTGTAGAACCTTGATCTGCTTGATAACATAAAATTGATACCTGGAATGCCTTATGTCTTATTGGGCCTTGTAATTGTAAGTTAGTTTCAACATAATAGCAGCATAGAAATAGAAGACTCAGAATGAGTGATTAGCTTTTCTCAAGATTTACTGAGATGAGAATTTTTGTAATTGGTGTAAGTACTGCTTGAGTTTTTTAGCCTTGGCTAAGACCATTGCCTTTTTAAGTATTATGACTCTTAGAGCCTTGAGTTATTTATTAGATTAATGTGGGATGCTGGGCAGTCCTGTAGTGGTTATCCTTAATAAAATGAAATATACTGAAATTACAGAGGTTGTGAATATTACATATATTTTATAGAATTTTAGCTTCTGCATATTTAGGATGCCAGGTTATATATCTACCATTAGGTTTAACCTGACGCACCCCTTTAGGATTGTTGTCTTAAAGATGTTATATTTATCATATGAGTAGGTTGTCTTCAGTTTCTTTCTAAAGAAGATGGGCTAACAAAATATATATAACATAATTCATGTTACTAATACAAAGTTCCAAAAGTGGGGCTTTTGAGCTCACTTAAATTCTAGTTATATATTTTTTAAAAGGCTTGGTGTCGGGGGAGGATGAAGAAGGTAAAGGGGTCAAATTTATGGTGACAGAGAGAGACTAGACTTTGGGTGGTGAGCATACAATGCAATATGCAGATAATGTATTATAGAATTGTATACCTGAAACTTATATAATGTTACCACTGTCTCTCCAATGAACTTAATAAATAAAAAAAATAGTCCTAGCTGGTTTGGCTCAGTGGATAGAGCATCGGCCTGTGGACTGAAGGGTCCTGGGTTTGATTCCGGTCAAGAGCACATACCTGGGGTTGCAGGCTCGATCCCCAGTAGAGGGGGTATGCAGGAGGCAGCCAATCAATGATTCTCTCTTATCATTGGTGTTTCTATCTCACTCCCCTCTCCTTTCTCTCTGAAATCAATAAAAATATATTTATATATTTAAAAAATAAAATAAATGCTCTAGCTTGCTGAGAAATTTTTATGAACTTGACTTTGTTATATTATTCTTCTGGATATATCAAGCCTAGCATTTTAGTTTATATGTTTTTACATGGCAGGCAGCCACTAATTATAAATTGTATAATCCAGATTTATTTATAAGTAGATTTTGGTTAGCTCTTGGAATGCATTTTCCTTTAGAAATATAGATAAATCAGGATTCCTGCAAACTCAGACTTAAGATGAGTCTGAGAATATTTTAAATTGAGTAAAGGACCTAAGTTTGCCTGTTGTATGTAAGTGGGCATGTGTGGCAAACTGGACAGCATATATGATATGTATGATAGTATGATAGTGCAACTCTGTGATTTGTTTTTTTGTAGCCATCTGAGAGTGAAGGCCTAGTTTTGCCAGATTTTTCCCTTCTTTTTCTTAAATAAAATCCAGAAATCTGAATTTTCTGTCAAATTCTTACTAGTAATAAAATGTTCTAAATTTTTTGAGTGAATACTAAAGGTCAAATTTGATGTGTCAGTGGCCTGGTGAGGAACATGGGCCTCAGTTTGTAGCTTCCTTTATACTAATAGTTTGATTCTCAAGTTAACCTATAGAATGCTCTGTGAGTTGTAGTGTAGCTAAGTTATAATATTGACCTCGATTCTGGGGCATATGGGGCAAAAGTGATGCTAGCTCCTTTTCCTGGGTCTCAAGTAAAATTGTTGGGAATATTGGACAGGTTTTGAAGAGGCCAAGTTAGGTAATTATTCACATTTTGCCATTCTTTGTTGTAGAATATGTTGCTCTGAGACATCCAGAGCCTTCATACCTTTAATTGTCCTTTTGTGACCTGCTTTACTCCTTACCTCCCAGAAAGACATGTATGTTCTCCATCTTTTAGAATTCTCATTTACTTCTTCCATTAATGAAAACAATCAAAACAAATTTATGCCACCTTAATAGACAGAAACATTAGTATTTATATATTTGGAAGTTGTGCTTATTAACAAATAAATGTTGACTTGAGGCTTCCACACATTGCAGTAGAGTAAGTATAATTAAGCTCTTTGGGAGGATATTAATTAGTTGTGATAGAATCTAGATATCTACAATGTACCAAAAACATAAACTCACTGCACCTGTAGACTTTGTATAAAAGTTAGCAGTTAGAGATTCTCCATTGACTCTCTTGCTTAAATTCACAGTGCTATTATCATCTCCGGAGGACCTAATTCTGTGTACGCAGAAGATGCTCCCTGGTTTGATCCAGCAATATTCACTATTGGCAAGCCTGTTCTTGGAATTTGCTATGGCATGCAGGTACATTTGTAAATTTGCCTTAAGAGCTGACTTAATTTTATTCTGTTTGTGAATCCTACCCTGTTAGTATTTTCTGTCTTTAGACTATTTAGGATATTTAGTTGTATGAGATAATTTGTGCATATTATATCTGTTTGTGAGTTGTTACACTGGTAAGGCAGAATGGACCTGAGTGGGAATCTATTTTTAGAAAAGTAGCTCTATTACTGCATATAACAATACTGTTCATTAAAATAAAAACAAGTTTGACATTCAAATTTACATAAAAGTAGCAGAAATAGTAGACAGAGCTCATATCTACTTTTGCTCAGTTCTGTTGACATTTTTAATCATTTGAGAGTAAGTTGCAGACATGATGTCCTTTCTTTGTATTTCCTAAGTACTAGAACTTTGTCCTACATAACTACAGTAAAACTAAAAGTCAGAAGTGAACATTGATTCAGTGTTAGAATCTAATCCACAGACTTGATTCACATTTCACTGTTTTTCTCATTAATGTCCCTTGTAAATCCTGGATCCGTTCCAACCATGCGTTGTATTTAAGTTGTCATGATTCTTTGACTCCTTTAGTTTGGACCCATTCCTTTGTCTTTCCTTCTTTTTCATGACCTAGATAGATTTTATTTTTAAGTTACTTTTTAGATTATCCCTCAGTTTTGGTTTGTTTGATGTTTCTTCATTGTTAGGTTCAGGTCATATATTTTTGGCAGGAGTACCACAGAAGAGATGCTGTGGTCTTCCCAGAGCATATCATTAGGAGACATACAATGTTGATTTGTGTCTTGACTGGTGATGTTAATTTTGGTCATTTGGTTATGACGGTCACTGTAATATTATTAATTATCTGTACCTTGGAGCTGTATAAAAGCAAGAATAAATAGGGACTAATGGAGATGTTGAGATAAGCTATTCTTCTATGAGTTAAATGTTTAGAAATACATTTTGGCTCATTTAATGTATTTTTTGCTTACTTTATTTTTAAGTAGTATAAGTTTAACAGGTAAGTAGAATGTGATCCTATATAATAAAAGGCTAATATGCAAATTGTCCCTTGGACTGGAAGTTTGACTTGGAATTCAACCGGGAGTTCGAACAGGGGGTGGGGCTGGCTGGCCAACGGCCTGCAGCCCCTCCCTCTGGCTGGCCCCACTCCTGATTGCTCCCCTACCCCGATCGGGGGGGGGGGGGTGGGGGCGGCTGGCCAACAGCCAACGGCTCCTCCCCGCAGCCAGCCCAGCCCGATCGGCCCCAATCAGGGCGGGCCGGCTGGACCCCACCTGTGCATGAATTCATGCACGGGGCCTCTAGTTATTGAATAAGATGATAGATAATACTGAGTCTATAATATGTTAAATTCTCACTTATCAAAGAACTAGGGGCCCAGTGCACGAATTTGTGCACCTTGAAAGGAATTGTGGGCCGTGAGGTCTTGGCCCATCCTCTGCGCCCCCGCCCGGCCCCTCCTCCCGTGGCCCCTAGTTTTCTGTCTGCTTGCAGCCCCGCTCCCACCACCACCGCTCCCACATGCTGATGGCACTGGCCCCACTTGCACCCACTGACGGCGTGGAGCAATTGGGGCTGGTGCCAGTAGTGGGTGTGAGTGGCGGCTCCAGTGCCAACTGTGGATGTGAGCGGGGCTGGCACCAGCAGTGGGTGTGAGTGGTGGCTCTGGCGCCAGCAGCAGGTGCGAGAAGTGGGTGCCGGCCCCAATTGCCCCTCAGAGCAGGGGGAGGTGGAGAAACCCTGAGGGGCGATCGGGGCCGGCAGCTGCTGCTCACACCCGCTGATGGTGCCGAGCGATTGGGGCCGGTGCCAGGCTCTGGCAGCAGGTGTGAGCGGCTGCTCTGGCACCAGCCACAGGTGCAAGTGGAGCTGGCACCTGCAGCAGGTTTGAGCACCGGGCAGGGCCATGGTGCACAGGAGCAAATAATTTTCGGTAACCACCAGAGGCTTGCCCCGGTGACATTGACCAGCGCTCCCCCTAGGTCTGGTGCCGCCATTCACCTGCTCCACCATCCCGCCGCGGCCGACACCAACCATGTTCTGTGCTCTACCACCTGCTGCCGATGCCCGCCATGGTCTGCGCATGCTCCCTGGTGGTCAGCGCACGTCATAGCGACCGGTTGTTTGGTTGTTCTGCCGTTTGGTCTATTTGCATATTAGGGTTTTATATACAGTATATAGATGATTTCTTCAATAAGACCTATTTACTGAGGAGGTGGCAATATAAATAAATACATTTAAGAAAAGTTATCCCTGGTGATAAGCAAAATGACTTTCCAGTTAAGATCATTTTAAAAATGCATTTTATTTAACAGATCATCTAAAAATTGAATTAGATGGGAAAGTATTCCCTGAGTAACACAGTATTAGTAACTGACATGTTATGGTATTTTGCCTTTTCTAGCTAGTGTCAGAAGCAATATACTTTTTTTTTTTAAATGCAGAATTTTCTGCCATGATAAGAATAGCCAAATATATATAGTGACTGTGGATTAACTGGTTTGTGAATTATCTTGACCTCTTTTCCCTTTTGACCAACTTCTGGCATAGCACATACTAAAGTGGAAGGGAGGATAAGGTCAGAATACAAGTGGAATTAATCTAATTGTGAGATCCTAATTGACCAAAATGGGATTGGTGTTAATTAAAAATCAGCTTTTTAATTTCCTCATAATATTTTGGTCCTCCCTAATTGATTATTAAGAATTATCTGTTAATTTTTAACCCTTTGCACTCGCTTGCTTTTTTCTCGATTCCTTTATTCTAATGCTAACCGTGTCGAGTCACACTCGACATCCGAGTGCAGAAGGTTAATTTCTTGCATAAATGGCTTGATAAAGATGTTTTCTTTTCCCTAATGGCTGAGTTGTTTTAAGTTCTTGTATTGAACATAATTTAAATTTTTGTAAGTGGGCAAAAAACCTAGTCTGATTGAAATTGTGCTTTAATATGAATATTGTACTGGGAAAGCTGTTTAAAAGGTAGAAAGTGAACAGACCAATATATTTTCTTCTAACTGACTCTGGAGTTACCAAAGAAATATAAATCAATCTATCCTATATAATAAAGAGCTAATATGCAAATGGGTGTCACACCCTCATGCCATTAAGGCTCAGACACTCAACACTGGGGAGATAGGAATGGGGACCAGCCAGACATAAATGAGCTTGAGAGAGAGGAATAGGGACCAGTCAGGCACAAATGAGCTCGTGAGAGAGGAATGGGGATCAGCCAGGCTGCGGCCTGGGAGAGGGACCCACCCTGCGGTCCTGGGTGCCAGTGGCTGCACCTGCATCCCAGGAGAGGGACAAGCCGCCCACCCCATGGTCCCGGGCACCAGAGCCTGTCACTGCGGCCCGGGAGAGGGATAAGCCTCCCACCCCATGGTCCCTGGCGCCAGCATTTGCCTCTGTGGCTCAGGCAAAGCCGCCTGCTCACGGTCACCTGTGGCTGCAGCCAGCTCAGGTGAAGCTGGCCCAGGTCCTGGGTACCTGCGGCAGGAAGCCCAGGTCCTGGGTAGCGGGGCGAGGCAGAGGCGGTTAGGGGTGATCAGGCCAGCAGGGGAGAGCAGTTAGGGGCAATCAGGTAGGCAGAGGTGGTTAGGGACAATCAGGCAGGCAGGCAGAGGGGTTAGGGGCGATCAGGCAGACAGGCAGGTGAGCAGTTAGGAGCCAGCAGTTCCGGATTGCGAGAGGCAATTGGACATCCCCTGAGGGGTCCTGGATTGGAGAGGATGCAGGCCGGGCAGAGGGAGAACCCCCCTCTTCCCCCCAGTGCACGATTTCTTGCACCAGGCGCTAGTCTATGTATAAAAACCTAAGCAACTCTGTATCTATCTTTTTGTTCAACAGTTTATAATGTTCTTTATTATTCATAAATGAGTGAGATCATGTGGTATTTTTCTTTCATTGACTGGCTATTTCACTCAGCATAATGTTCTCCAATTCCATCCAGGTTGCTGCAAATGGTAAGAATTCCTTCTTTTTTATGGCAGCATAGTATTCCATTGTGTAGATGTACCATAGTTTTCTGATCCAGTCATCAGCTGATGGGCACCTAGGCTGTTTCCAGATATTAGCTATTGTAAATTGTGCTGCTATGAACATAGAGGTGCATATATCCTTTCTTATTGGTGTTCCCAGTTTCTTAGGATATATTCCTAGGAGTGGGATTACTGGGTCAAATAGGAGTTCCATTTTCAGTTTTTTGAGGATAGATACAGAGGCAGTAAAGCATCAAACAGTCTATCAAATTACAGCAGGAAGGGTAGGGAGAGGTGGGGAAGATAAGAGATCAACCGAAGGACTTGTATGCATGCATATAAGCATAACCAATGGACGCAAAACTCTGGGGGGTGAGGGCATATATGGGAGTGGGGTGGGGGTGGGGGGCAATGGTAAGATATGTACACATATAATACCTTAAAAAAAAAAAAAAAAAAAAAAAAAACCTAAGCAACTGAACGACCGGTTGCTATGACATGCACTGACCACCAGGGGGCAGGTGCTCAATGCAGTAGCTGTCCCCTGGTGGTCAGTGTGCTCCCACAGTGCGAGTGCCGCTCAGCTGACCAACGGGTGCCAGGCACAGGGCTCAGGGCTGGTGAGCGCCATTGTGGCGGCGCAAGCCTCTTTCGATTGGGACTGACTGGGCGTGAGCCCGCGCCAGGCACATCAGAGCCGGGATGAGTGGGAACGGCAGACAGGAGTGGCAGGTGGCATTGGACTGCTGGTTTCGCCTGGTCTCCGCAGGCCAGGGATCCAACTGAAACCAGCAGTCTGACATCCCCTTGGGGTTTCCGGATTGCGACAGGTGCAGGCCAGGCTGAGGGATATCCCCCCCCCCCCCCCCCCGTGCACAAACCTGTGCATTGGGCCTCTAGTGTTCATATAAAAATGTGAATATTTTATTATTTCTATTTTAGATACAAGAGCAGGATATTAAAAATCACTGGTCTTGAAAACAGCTTTACCAGACTTCATTTCTTGCTAATTGTTTGTTATGGTTATCCACTTTAATTTAAAAGAAATACTGATCACTAAGAATATGTCAAGTACAAAGTAAAAACTCTACAGTAGATACTTTCTTCTATAGACAAATAAGCATTGCATAGTAAAAGGCTCGTTTTCCCCGTTAATGTTTTCTGAAAAGCCAAATGGTGATTATGAATTTGACTTGGATAATAAATAACTTATTTTTAGGTTTTCCCACTTAATATTCTAAAGAATATATTTTTTAGAAGAGCCTTCACCCCAATTGTGTTAAACATTGGAAATTGGCTGACTTCTAAAAAATATACCTTTGCTCCAGGATGTAATTTATTGATCTCCTTTGCCAGAGTAGTCAATATTAATTATATAGCACAACTTATAATTAAGTTAAAAGGGTTTTGGTATACTGAGAGGCATTTTAACATCTTGTAAAGAAAAGTCTTGCAGGATTTTTTCCCCCACCCACTTATAGTAAAATTGATCTGGAAAATGCTTCCTTAATTTAAGTGGTAGAGGCTGACTATTTCCCCATTATGTCAGCTCTCCATATAATTATAAGGCCACATTTTGCTGTCATTCAATAGGGATGTTATGGTAGCCAGAGCCAGGCGTACTTATGTTAAACGCATAAAAAAGGTTTGCTTTTATATTATCAGCTTTCATAGTAGAATAATGGAATAGACTTGCCACTTCTTAGGGACTTAGTTGGGCAATTTTAGCACCAGAGGCCTCACTCGAATGTGTACCTTTGTGTACCCCTTTGGCATCCTGAAACTTTAGTAATTTCCGTATTTATGTACCATATTTCTCCATTAACTATACTCTCTTGTATGAGCCTTTCTAGTTGCGTCCTGTTAATTTTCTTTAGAAGAAGAAGAAAATCTTTAGGAGAAAAAAATTCTTTGCTTCCTTCTTTTATCTTTATTACTAATTTGCCCCCACTTAGCACTGTAAATAGAATATTAGTAGAACTTTTGAAACTTCCTTTATACTTTCCTCTCTTCACATTTTTCTCTTCTCCCACCAGGAGTAACACTTTATTTCACATAGGTTTATATTGTGAAATAATATATTTGCCCACTAACCTTTATATAATTGAAATCGTATTGCTTGTATTATTTTCAACTTTGGTTTTGAGATTCATCCGTGTTAATACATTTTAATTGTATGTTACTTATTTTCACTATTGAATTTATTGTTTTAATATAGCACAAATTAATTATATATTCCACTGTTAGTATTACTGGTCTTTTTCCAGTTTTTGCTATTACAGGCAGTACTGCCATAAGTATTTTTGTACTTGTCTTCTGTGTTGTACATACACAAACTTTTCTCCAGGGTAACCAACCATAAGTTGAAATGCTGAGTCCCAGCTTCACTAAGTAATGATATTCCCAGTCTCTCCCACCAACTCCCCCACTCCAAAACACACTCTTCTTCCCCGTGTACGTTTCCTCAGCAGTATATAAAAATTCTTGTGCTCTGTATCCCTGCCAGTCCTTGACATGGTCAGACTTTTTTGTTGTTTGTATTTTTCTATCTGAGGAGGCACTAAATAGGATCACATTGTAGACTTAGTGTTCATTTTCCTTATTCTTGTAAAATTTGTATGCTTATTTGCCGTTGTGTCTGCTTTACTGTAAAACATGATTTTTGCCTGTATTCTATTAAATTGTCTTTTAAAAAAATTCATTTGTATATGCTGAATACTAAACTTTCACCAATTATGTATATTGCAAACAGTCTATAGCTTGTGACTTTATTGCAGATAGTTTCTAGATTGTGTGACTTTTCATTCTTTATAATTTCATTTGGGTTTTTTATTGTTGTTTTTTAGAGTTCTAAGAAACATCTTTATTACAAGCACTTGATTTTTTACACACACCACAGGTTTTGTCAAATTGTTTTTATTTACAAAATTTCTCTGTCTTCCTCCCAAACCTGATATTGTAAAGTTTTGGCATATAAGATAGATAAAATAGGGGCTGATCTGATGGGGGTAGTAGACCTGGAGTAGTATTACAGGGATTTCTTTGAGGCATTTAGGACTTTGGGATTTTCAGGAATCCATGCTGAAAACCATTTCTTTAAGTTAAAATAGAATATTAAAACAAAAATTTAATAAGACAGTAAATTATCTTTATTACACAGAAAATTATCCCCATCTCCCACAAACACACACTTAGCTGATTGTTCAACTCCTTGCACTTAAAAAAAATATATTGATTTGAGAGAGGGAGGAACATCAGTTTGTTGTTGCACTGTTTTTGTTTTATTGATTTCAGAGAGAGGGAGAGAGAGGGACAGGGAGAGAGGGGGAGAGAGAGAGAGAGAGAGAGGGAGAGGGGG
This sequence comes from Eptesicus fuscus, assembly GCF_027574615.1. Classification (NCBI taxonomy): domain Eukaryota; kingdom Metazoa; phylum Chordata; class Mammalia; order Chiroptera; family Vespertilionidae; genus Eptesicus; species Eptesicus fuscus. Next base: position 20,795,782 of record NC_072475.1, read on the forward strand.
AGAGAGAGAGAGGGGAAGAGGGGGAGAGGGGGAGAGGAGGAGAGGAGGAGAGGGAGGGGAGGGGGGGGAGGGGGAGAGGGGGAGAGGGGGAGAGAGAGAGAGAGAGAGAGAGAGAGAGAAGAAAGGAAAGAAAGAAAGAAAGGGAAAGGGATTGACTTGCTGCCCCACCCACTTATGTTTTCGCTGGTTGATTGTATGTTGCCCTGACTGGAGATAGAACCCACAATCTTGGCTTATGGGGAGGATGTTCTAACCAAATGAGCTACTTGGTCAGGGCTTCAACTCCTTGCACTTTCAACCTTAAGTTGTATAGTCAGGAACCAAAAATAAGTATGAAAGCCTTCTGAACAGGTGACATAGCTTTAATCTTTACTGCAAGCCATTGGCTTTATAAAAAAGCCTTTAATTTGAACTTTATGGACTTTAAAATTGTATAGAATTTCAACAGCTTTGGTTATCTTGATGGTTCAGCTGTCTTTTAATTAAGAACTACAAGTTAGAGGTTCATTGATACAAGGTTCTTTGAGTATATAGAAGCAGATTTCACTCAGCACATTTGAATGACTGCTCTGGGCCACATACTTTGTTAGTCCCTTGGTACTATGAAGAGACGTGAAAACATGTCCTGTTTGCTAATTACACACCTTGAATGGCTGAAGTAAAGAATGAAGGGTAAGATAAGAGGTGAAATTAGACAGTGGCCATTTAATGACAAGTCTTTGTTCAATATAAGGGACTTACACTTTGTCCTATAATTCAAGGAGTCAGCCTCTAGCCACCGCAATAAAGTGAGTTGTGATTTTTTTGCTGGTGGAGGGTCTTGCCTTCAATTTGTAAAAAAAAAAAAAAAAAAAAAGGCAACATCTGTGAAGAGCAATAAAGTGGTGAGTGCAATAAAAATGAGTTATACCTGTATTGGGTTTAACCAGTTAACTGCCATGCATCCAAAACAGAAACCAGTTTGCATCTATAGACGCCTATGACATACAAAGGGTTAAACAAGGTTTAGCAAGTTTCTTTCTTGATAGGCTTAGCCCAAACTTTCATTGCAGGAAGGCTTATTGTGAATGCTTAAGAGGAGAATATAGAGGGCAGCATTTGGTGATGGTTTTGAAGAATATGCCACTGCACTATAAGAATGAACATTTAGGTAGCATTTGCTTGCTTTTCTGATGGAGTCTGGGTCAACTGGCATTGTTATGGCAGATATCTTATCACACCCATTATGGAGCAAACATATCAATATGAATTGTAATGATGATATCAAGGCAAATTTAATGTTTGTAAAAATCGTGTTTGTATTTATTTGGTTTTGGGAGTTTGGGCATTTGTAAATGTAAATAAGATTGATTGATACAAGGAAGGACAGGATGAAGAGACCATCCTCCTATATAATAAAAGCCTAATATGCTAAGTGTCCGGTCCACCAGTCGGCCGTTCAACCAATCAAAGTGTAATATGCTAATGACATGCTAAGGCTGCTCAACTGTTCGCTATGATGTGCACTGACCACCAGGGGACAGATGCTCCAACTGGTAAGTTAGCTTGCTGCTGGGGTCCGGCCGATCAGGACCGAGTGAGATGGGCCAGACACGCCCTGGAGCCCTCCCACGATCCCTCTCCTGCTGGCCAATCTCCTGCATCCCTCCCCGGCCCTGATCATGCACCGGTGGGGTCCCTTGGCCTGGCCTGCATCCTCGCAATCCGGGACCCCTAGGGGGATGTTGGAGAGCCAGTTTTGGCCCAATCCCGCATGCCAGGCTGAATTCGTGCACCGGGCCTCTAGTTTGAAATAAAAGTCTGTAGATATATGGGGTTTGAACAAATGAGTTTAATTAAAAGACCAGATTGTTTTGCTTATCCCATCTCCATAGCACAGTCTTCTTCCAGCTTTCAGACTGTTCCTTTGGGGCCACAGATTAAACAGGTTGGAGGAATTTATACATATCTAATTTTAATACCACAAATCTTATGTTGTTTACTATAGCCTTTCCTAAGAAGCTCATATTACTTTTTAAATTGAACTCAGATGAAAGTATTAGAGAAACTTACTTTTAATAGATGAATTAATTAAAGTACACTAAATGGAAAATCTGCCGGTGTTTAATGGAAATTAACCTCAGGTCAGATTTTTAATCTAGTTTTGTTTTATAACTGTGTCTCTTAATTAATTGTATAATTATATAATAATGCCAAGGTATCTACATTTATCAAACTTCTTTTATTTTTTGGTCATAGACATAATATATCCTGAAAACAAGGAATATAATTATGAAATTAGGGTAATTAAGAAAATAGCTAATTTTCTTTTGATTTATATTAACATTAATTTATTTTATCTTTGAACAGATGATGAATAAAGTATTTGGAGGTACTGTGCACAAAAAAAATGTTAGAGAAGATGGAGTCTTCAGTATTACCATGGATAACACATGCTCATTATTCAGGTATTACAGATATTTTTAGATGAATGAGAATAGTAGTAGATTAATTTAAAGTTGTGATTGTTATGCTTCAAAATTGGAGACTGTAATTCACTATTGGCCAAAGGTGTAATTGTCATAGTATTTATTTTCCAGTTGGGTGGCAAAACAGCAGAGGAGGTGGTGATGTTCACTAGGAATAAGGAAAGCACTTATGATTTAATTTAAAAGCACCTCTGCAGTCTTGGACACCTATTTGGGATTGCGTATTGTGATTTCAACATTTGTAGTTTTCCCTTTTCACTCTTTGATGTAGAGTGTGATTCTAAACATGTATGCCAGATGTGGCAGATGGATACCGTTGTAAACTGTCCTGCATCTACCAAATGCATTTATATACCTTCCCATACCACATTCTTGTTGTTACTTAGCAATCCACCTATTTGTTGGACTCATTTCTTAATATGTGCTTTGTTTCCCTCTGAACTTTATCTACATTGAGCATAACTACCTGGTATGCTGTCTTTTTAATACAGTGAATTTATTAACTGATTTCATTGCTACATGATAGTATATTAGGTGTATAACTTTAAAATTGGTGAATGAGCTGTTCACTAGCTTCCTAGAATTACTTATCTCTGCTTTACTAAAACAAGTAAATAAATAAATTTGCTGAGTTTTCAGAAAGACCAGAAAATTTAAGTGTTAGTCACTTGCTTTCTTTTTTTGTTTTTTTCTATGTTTGGGATTAAGCCCATTTTTTGAGCTAGATTTAATATTTTTTTATTGGCTTTTTAAAATAATGGATAAAAAAAAATTAAATTCCAGCAGTGTTGCACTGTTACATGCTTATTTTTATTTTCCTGATCAAACTAGAATTTCTAAAGTAAAAGAAAAAACTTCCAATTATAAGATGAATGTGACTACAGTTGAAACACTGTATTGTATAAGTGAAAGTTGCTAAGAGAGTAGATCTTAAATGTTCTCAACCACACACACACAAAATGGTAACTATGTGAAGTGATGGATGTGTTAACTAACCTTACTGTAATTATTTCACTGTATATATAATTATGTTGTGCACCTTAAACTTGCACAGTGTTTAAGTTAATTATATCTCAATAAAGCTGGGGGAAAAAAGTAAAGGAACCCATTAATCATGTCTTTAATTTACATATTTATGTGTTATATTTTACTTTTTGTGTGTTTAGGGGCCTTCAGAAGGAAGAAATTGTTTTGCTTACTCATGGAGATAGTGTAGATAAAGTAGCTGATGGATTCAAGGTTGTGGCACGTTCTGGGAACATCGTGGCAGGTGAAAATTCTAAAATTTTGCAGATTTTAAAAAATTTATCTGAGTAATCTAAAATATGTTTCTTATGAGATACTGTTTTTGATTTTTCTTATTTTTAAAAGATAACTTAAATGTCATAGGATTAATCATTCATTAATTTGTGAAGGGAATTTAGTATTAGAAGGCTTATCTATAAGTCACTGGTTTGCTCTAAAATACTTTTAAAAATGTTTATCCTAACAAGTTTTTCAGATATAAAACAGCCGCTATACTTTTTATAGCTCGGGAAAAATTTGAGAACTGCCATTCTTTCTAGGGTGCTATATTTATAATTGCCTTTTTAAATGCCTTTCTTAGCTATGCATAGGCATGTATCTTGAATGGCTGCAAAACAGAATTTCTCTGAACCAGGGTTGGCAAACTGACCTCTGAGTCAAATCCAGCAAGTAGTCCTGTTTTTGTATGTGGAACTAAGAATGATTTTTACATTATTAAAGGGTTATAATAAAAGAAAGAGACTGTTCATGTGTATTCCTAACATTTTTACTATCTAGCTCTCTGTAGAAAGCTTGTCAACCCATACTCTGAAACCATTTTTTGTTCTGTTTTTTTTTTTTGAAGAAGAAGAGGACTTGCTTTTCTGGCTGTTTGTAATCACTTGCTTACTAGATAACTGTAATGTAAATAAATTACAAGTAATTCTGGAAAAAAAGAAAAAAGTGGGTTAATTAATAAAGTTCTTTTTTGTTTGAAATGCCATATCTAAATAATAAGTTGAAAAAAAGATTTGTTATGGCTAAAATGAATTGAGTAAACTGCCCTCAGTTACTTATCAGGATAATATATTAGCATAAGAATGGTTTTCATAGTGACATGTTTTTATTTCATGTAAAAGATCAGCAGTGGTAGGTGGCTTATGTATTTTTATTCATTCAACAAATATTTTAGTATCTGCTATGTACCATCACAGTTCTAGGTGCCAAGATACAGTAATGAACAAAATGGACAAAATATTTGTTTACTTTCTAGTGTAGGGGAGGGACAGACTATACAGACTGGATCGGTTGTCAGTGTTTATTAAGTACATTGAAAAAATAGGTGAAGAAAGGAGTGTTTCAGAATATGTGTGATTAGAGTTGTTTTATTAGATATTCAGGGAAGGTATTTCTGTAAGATGATATTGGAAATGAAGGAAGGAAGTACAGACCTTTCTGGATATTTGGAGAGAAAGGAAAGAGCAGTGCAAAGCTTCTGAGATGGGACCATGTTTGAGGAACAGCAAGGAGACTGGTTGGAGTGGAGTAAACATGGGGGAGAGTGTTAGTAGTTGAGGCCAGAGAGGTTACTGGGGACCAGAACACAGGACCTTTGAGGCCATTATGAAGTCATTTGCTTTACTCATAGTGAGGTGGGGTTAAGGAGAGATGTGATCTAACTTCAGGATTATCCTGGCTATAATGAGGAGAAAAGACAAAGTCAAATGTGGAAGCCGGGAGGCTCACTAGAAATCTATGGTAGTAATCAGAAAAGGAGAGAATGGTGTAAGGAACAGTGTGGCAGAGGTGGAAGCGGCTGGGAGTAACTGGGTTCTCATAGAGATCTTGTACATATTTTGTTAGATTTATACATAAGTATTTCATTTTTGTGGGGGTGTTAATTGTGTTTTAAATTTCAAATTCTACTTCTTCATTGCTGATGTATAAGAAAACTGAACTTTTGGTATTAACCTGTATCCTACAGTCCTGCTCTAAACAGTTATTATTCAGGAGTGTTTTTTGTTGTTGATACTTGCAGGTTTTTTGCATAGACCTGGGGTGAGAACATGGTTTATTTTGGTAATCACGCTAGCTTGAATGGCTGGAATAGAGAATGAAAGGGAGATGAGAAGTAAAATTAATTGGACAGTGGCCATTTAATGACCACTCTTTGTTTAATATAAAGGACTTGGACCTTGTCCTGTAGTCAAGGAATCAGCAAACTACAGCCTCCTGCCAAATCAGGCTCACTGCCTGTTTTTTTTTATAACCTGCAAGCTAAGAATGGTTTTTATGTTTTCAAATGGTTAGAAAAATATTTTAAAGAGAATTTTAAATGAAATTCAGATATCAGTGTTCATAAATAAAGTTTTATTGGAACACAGCAGCATCCAATTCTTAAGGTATTGTCTATTGATGCTTTTAGTTGCTTCAGTGACAGTAGGGCCTACAAAGGCTAAAAATACTTACTCTGGCCCTTTCTAGAAAAAATTTACCAAATCCTGCTGGACATAAAATTTACAAAATTTGTGGGATCCCCCGATGACTGGGTCCTTCTGGAGTTTTTGTCTCTCAGGTTTGTTCTTCCCGAGCCTCTAGCAATTCATCAGTTGTGTTCAGGTTTCCCCACATCAGCAGTTTGCACCCATGGGTTTCTGCTCTGTTAAGTTGTCATTCTCTGTATTCACTGTCGGTCTCTCCAAGGGCAGTAGTCAGCTTTTTACTTCTTGTTAGGACATAGTGGCATCTTCCAGCTTTTTACATTCCAGACTGGAAATGGAAGTTAGACTGGATTCTGACATGTTTTGAAGGGAGAGGATTTACTTTTGGGATTGCATGTGGAGTGAGGATGAGGGTAGGGTCCAGTTTAACTCCCAAAGTTTTCGGCCTCAACAGCCAGAAGGATGGCGTTTCTGTTTACCTGATGGGGAAGATTGCATAAGTTTGGGTTTGCATATTTAATTAAAGATGCCTTATTAAAAATTGAAATGTAGGTATGAGTAGACAGTTGTATATATGAGTCTGAACTGGAGAGGAAAGAACTGGGCTGGAGGTACAAATTTGGGAGTGTACCAACAAATTTGGGTAGAATTTAAGGTCATGAGAGTGACATCACTCAGAATGTACAGAGAAGAGATTTAAGGCCGAGTAGTGGGCAACTTGCATGTGTGGCGAGGGATAAGATGAAGAGGAACTAACAAAAGATTCAGAAGGAGCAGACAGTGAAATAATTAAGTGAATCGAGAAAGTGGTGTCTTCGAAGCCAAGTAAAGAAAGTGTGAGGTGCTTTGGTATAGTAGGATGAGTATGAGTTTGGGAGTCTTCAGGCCTGTTTTAACTACATAAATAGTTGTGAGTTCAGACAAGTTTCTTGATATCTCAGAGCTATAAATGGGTAATACATGCACATGTGAAATATCTAGTCTAACATCTACTGCCCAGTAGTTAATCAGTAATTGTCAGAAGCACATTAGTCCAGTTAGTGAAGTTATATTTGTGGTTAATGGTACACTTGAAGTATTTTGTCTGGTCTAATATATGAGATTCTTCTCAGAGAGAAAATTGGTACCTGCACATTCTAGATGAAAGCCATGTGGGTCCAAGAACCAAAATTTAGTTATTGCATTTAATAGTCAAGGCATTGAGTAATCTAGGTGGAGAAGTGAGGTTACTATGAAATAATCTCTGTAGGACTTATTTTATTACCACATAGTTCACTAATTGCTGCATAAGGAAAGACTTTTAAAGAAAGATCATGATAATAGAATTTTTATTTTTTCCTGTTGCTGAAAATCCAGCTAACTCATATCAATTTTCACATTTATTGAGGAAGAAATTATTAGGAATTATTGTGAATACTAGTAGAGTCTTTTCAGTATGAAAAAATTTTAATTTGTGATTATTTTTTCTGTAAAGGTATAGCAAATGAATCTAAAAAATTATATGGAGTACAGTTCCACCCTGAAGTTGGCCTTACAGAAAACGGGAAAGCAGTACTGAAGAACTTCCTCTATGATATAGCTGGGTGCAGTGGGACCTTCACTGTGCAGAACAGAGAACTGGAGTGCATTCGAGAGATCAAAGAGAGAGTAGGAACATCAAAAGTTTTGGTAAGCAATTTACATCTGAAAGTCTACGAATTTATGTAATAATACTAGAACGCAGAGCTGGCTTCCTCAACGTTATAGCCCGTCAGTGTTGACTGGGTTCATACGCTTTGTGAGTTGCACTGTTTGAGAGTGCTTTTTCAGTTCCATACATTCCTTTGATAACAATGTCTTAGGTAACGATTTTAGCTGATAGTTTTTATTTTCTTTTTGCTTATTTTAATCAATTTTATCTTTTACATTTCACCCTGTAGGTTTTACTCAGTGGTGGTGTAGACTCAACAGTTTGTACAGCTTTGCTGAATCGTGCTTTGAACCAAGATCAAATCATTGCTGTACACATTGATAATGGCTTTATGAGAAAACGAGAAAGCCAGTCTGTAGAAGAGGCCCTCAAAAAACTTGGAATTCAGGTCAAAGGTATTGATGACTCCCAGAAAAGTTAATTTGCGTGTCAGGACTTGTTTAATCAAATCTAGCCTATGGTTTAAATAAGCACATTGTCTTAACCAAGTTCAGTTTTCCCGGTAATCTCAGGGTTGAAAATATTTATTTTTATTTTTATAATTATTTCTGGTTCAGGAGGGAATCCCAGTTTAAATTTTAAAACTGTTGCTTACTCCTAATGTTATATATAGATAAAAAACCTACCATTTTCCAGTTGTCATCATTTTCTTCTACTCATTCTGTTTCTTTTTTAAGTTATCTTTTCCCATCCATAATACTATTTATGCATGAGAATAACCAAGCCTTCCTATAAAGGTATGTCCATATAGTTTATTTTACAAACAGTTAGGCTTATATAAAGAAGAGTTCTGAAAAGTCTACAGTCACTTTTTTTTTAAAGGCCACTAATCAACTTCTTAGGCCATAACTCCATTTACATTTGTGGAAGTCTTTGCTTAAAACAAAAACAAAAACAAAAACAAAAACCAACAAGATGCAATCAATAGTTATAGTGAAATCATGTCAGTAGTTTAATGATGCAAACCATATATATTAAGGAGTTATTTGAAATCATTGCCCAAAGATTGAATATAAAATGAAGATTTGTAATTAAACATGTGAAGATGGGTCTATTTCTCCTTTCAAAACTAAAATGACAGCATGAGTATAAAACAAGTGTAATGCCACAAGGACAAAGAACAGAGAAGGGAATATGGGGCTAATGGTTTCAACAAAATGTTTGGAAGGTGGAAAGCAGATGGGTAAAGCAGATTATCTCTAAGCTAATAAAGTTTAAACTTCATGACCCTTTACAAGTCAAACCTTTTCCAAAATCCTGGGTGGGACCCTAGTATTATATTCAGATGGTCATATATTTTTATTAAATTTGCAAAGTAAGAAATTTTAATAACTTACGGTTAATTAACACTCTTTTTTCTAATTTGACCTTTGTTGGGTGGTGGTTGAGTAGCTGTGGGCATTTTGGGATTAGGCTAAGAAAAAGTTGAGTAAGGTCTATTGCTAGTGGTGGGTCTTGCCTTCAGTTTGTAAAAAAACAAAGCAACATCTGGGAGAAGCAATAAAGCGAAGCAAAAAGCGAGGTATGCCTGTACATATGTTTTATATAGTTCATTTCATGTTAGCCACCCTACTATTGCCTTGTGATCTTTTTAAATACTTAATTTGTCAGTTCTATTTCTTTTCTTTTTTCATGTATTAACCCTCCTGGGTTTTTTTTTTTCTTGTTTGTTTTTTAAATATATTTTATTGATTTTTTTTTACAGAGAGGAAGGGAGAGGAATAGAGAGTTAGAAACATCGATGAGAGAGAAACATCGATCAACTGCCTCCTGCACACCCTCTACTGGGGATGTGCCCGCAACCAAAATACATGCCCTTGACCGGAAACGAACCTGGGACCTTTCATTCCGCAGGCTGATGCTCTATCCACTGAGCCAAACCAGTCAGGGCTGTTTGTTATTTTTTATTGATTTCACAGAGGAAGTGAGAGAGGGAGAGAAAGAGAAACATCAGTGATGAGAATCATTGATCAGCTGCCTCCTGCACGCCCCCTACTGGGGATCAAGCCTGCAACCCGGGCATGTGTCCCTGATAGGAATTGAACCTGGGATCCTTCAGTCCACAGGTCGACGCTGTATCCACTGAGCCAAACCAGCTAGGACTCAATTCTATTTCTTGAAAGAGGCTTCCAAATTATAAAAATTTTTAGCCCCACAAAAACTGCATTGTTCCTGGTAACTGACATAGTAGAATGGAGGACTCCAAAACCTTGGTGTGGGGATGAGGGGAGAAAGCCATCAAAAAGCAAGACTTCTGGGGAGGCTCAGGAATTAGAAGCATTGGCTTCCTTGTGGTTCCTGGTTCTCTGGGTGAGCCTAAAATGGATTGGTTGGAAATCTGGGAAGCAGATTCTTTTCCTTAATGTGGGAACAAACTGCTGTTGTCCCTCCCAATCAGAGGACTGGGTTCATTCTCTATAGAGAGGCTAAACAGGAGAGGCTTTGGACTTTGGCAAATTAATAATGCCAGGCATAGTTGAGAGTGAAAGTAAGATTTTACATTAAAAACAGTAGGATTAAGTAGAAATGTTTGTACTGAATAGTGACTCTCTTACCCCACCACTACTTCTGAGGATAGGCAGGAGATTGGAGGTGTCTTCTCTGGAGTACAGAACTTAAGAGAAAGACCCACAAATTTACTGTAGGTCCCCCAATGAAAAAGCAAGCTGCCTTGTCATCTTACAGTGAAGCCCACCAATTGTTCTTATTACTAAACTAGAGGCCCAGTGCATGATTCATGCACTGGGGGTTACCTCAGCCTGGCCTGCGCCCTCTTGCAATCTGGGACCCCTCGGATGTAGTAGTCTGCGAAGTGGAAGGTGGCCAGAGAGGAGCCTGAGCCTGAGCCCAGGCCAGGTGCCGTGCTACTTTCGCTCATCCCTGCCCCATTGTGCCTGCCACCATCCCTGCTTGGTAGCACTGCCGTGGAGGTGGGGGAAGCTCATGCCACTGCAGCTGTGCTTGCCAGCTGTGAGCCTGGCTTCTAGCACCCGGCAGTCAGCTGAGTGGTGCTTCCACTGTGGGAGCACACTGACCATCAGGGGGCAGCTCCTGCGTTGAGCGTCTGCCCCCTGGTGGTCAGTGTGCATCATAGTGACCTGTCATTTGGTCGCTTAGGCTTTTATATGTATAGACTAGAGGCCTGGTGCACAGATTCGTGCACTGGTGGGGTCCCTTGGCGTGGCCTGCAGGGATTGGGCCGAAACCAGCAGTCCAATGCCGCCTGTTGCCCCTGCCTGCCACGGCCTTGCGCCCAGTCAGTTCCAATTGCAAAAGCTCGCGCCACTGCAGCGGCACTTGCCATCTGTGAGCCCTGCTTCTGGCACCCGTCAGTCAGCTGAGCAGTGCTCCCGCTGTGGGAGCGCACTGACCACCAGGAGGAGGCTCCTGCGTTGAGTGTCTGCCCCCTGGTGGTCAGTGCGCATCATAGCGATTGGTCGACCAGTCATTCAGTCACTTAAGGCTTTTATATATATAGATAGAGATCTTAGTTGGTTTTTGAATACCTTGTTCTTAAATATTAAGGGACAGTCAAGAATCACTAAGTGTATGTTCATAAACATCAGTTTCTCAAGAGACTAGTCTGTGTAGTTCTGAGAACTTTGATCACTGTATATGAACCATTGCTGTTAATTTCCTTGGGGCCATGATTTTCTGCTGTCACTTTTGCCTGATTGTTCTGGTAATGGACTGAGTAGGGGAAAAACAGCCAGCATAATTTATGCTACCATGAGCCTAGATCATTAAATGTCACAGGATTCACAAAACAAAATTAATGAGTACCTCTGTCTAGACTCCATTAATCATGGTTTATTGATTGTTCTGGAATATGTAGGCAAATTAATGGGCGATCAAAGGACCCATCTTGTTTTTTTTTTCTGTAGTTTGATTTGTTAGTATGATATTTAGAAATATTTTTAAAAAAGATTAAAACACGTTTCTGCTCCCTTTCCCCAGTGATAAATGCTGCTCATTCTTTCTACAATGGAACAACAACTCTACCAATATCAGATGAAGATAGAACTCCACGAAAAAGAATCAGCAAAACGTTAAATATGACAACAAGTCCTGAGGAGAAAAGAAAAATCATTGGGGATACTTTTGTTAAGGTACCTTTTTAATATCCTCAAGGTGTAGTGTTTTTAATGTGAATTTTAGTATTTGTTTTTTCTTGCTATTATATCAAATGACCAAATTTGCTGACTAATTTTTATTTTATTTTTGGATAAGAGTTTTACTGTATATTACTACTATATAGACCAATAGTATAAACTGTTTTATATTTTAAAAACATGTATTCTTATGTTTTGCTATTGATTTGATTTAACTATTTTAAGAATAGGTATTTTCAGTTGACGTTAGACTTTCAGTATTTCAATGACTAGTTTTTAGCTTTTGAATGGGGGGAATGTTTGCATACCTTTTTGAATCATGTTAAAGCATGTTCTTTAAAGAACATATGTTGTTAAAGGAGTTTATTTTGGGAGTTGGTAGATTTATCCTTAACATGGATGTCAATAACAAAGTCAATATTGCACAAGGACTTTGAGAAATTTATCTGAAAGTATAAAATTTTGCTGTCTTTTTAAAAGAGTCATCTTTTAAAAGGCTCTTTTACTCCGGTTGGTTATAGATTGCCAATGAAGTAATTGGAGAAATGAACCTGAAACCTGAGGAGGTTTTCCTTGCCCAAGGTACTTTACGGCCTGATCTAATTGAAAGTGCATCCCTTGTTGCAAGTGGCAAAGCTGAACTCATCAAAACCCATCACAATGACACAGAGCTTATCAGGAAGTTGAGAGAAGAGGTAGGTAAAAACTTACGAAACTTTCCCATAAAGCCTCTTTCCTCTCCCCTTAACCATTTTTAAGTGTACAATTCGGTAGTATTAGGTGTATTTGCATTGTTGTGAAACAGATTTCTTTAATTTTTCATGTTGCAAAATTGAAATGCTCTATACCTATTGAACAACAGCTACTATTTTCTCCCTCTCCCCAACTCCTGATAACCACCATTCTACTTCCTGTTTCAGTGAATTTTACTACTTCAGAAAGCTTATATAAGTAAAATCATTTTGTGACTAGCTTATTGCACTTACCATAGGTCCTCAAGGTTAATCGATGTTAAGATGTCTTTTCTAAGGCTGAATAATATTCTGTTGTATGTATATACACATTTTGTTTATCCATCTATCTGTCAGTGGACATTTTGGTTACTTCCACTTTTGGCTATTGTAAATTATACGATGAATCTGGGTTTGCGCATATCTCTTGTAGACCCTGCTTTCAATTCTTTTGGATATATACCAGGAAGTGGTAGATCATGTAGTTGTATTTTTTTAAAAATATGTTTCATTGGTATTTTTGGGGGGGAAAAAAAGAGGGAGGGTGGGAGAGAGAGAAACATCGATCGGCTGCTCTCCTGCGTGCTCCCAAGTGGGGATTGAGCCTGCAGCCTAGGCATGTGCCCTGCCTGACTGGGAATCAAACTGGTGAACTCTTGGTGCATGGGACATTGGTCAACAAACTGAGCCACTCTATCTGGGCAAGATCATGTAGTTGTATTTTTAATATTTTGAGGCTTTCTTCATGTTTTCATAGTGGTGACACCATCTTACATTCCCATCAACAATACCAAGAGTTCTAATTTCTCAAAACCTTGCCAGCACTTGTTATTTGCTATTGTTTTAATAGTAGCTATCATAATGGCTGTGAATTATGTCTCTCTTTATTTTGTGCATAAATAAAGAGAGTAGTGGTAACTCATTGTGTAGTGGTAACTCATTGTGGTTTTGATTTGTATTTTCCTAATAGCTAATGTTTCTAAATACCTTTTCATGTGCTTATTGGCTATTTGTATATCTTCTTTGGAGAAATATCAATTCAGATACTTGCCCCTTTGTAAATTGGTTTATTTATCTTTTCATTGAATTGTTCTTTATATATTCTAGTTACCAGTCTTTTATAAGATATATGATTTGCCTTCTGTATTATCTTTTCACTTTCTTGATGGCATCATTTGGAGAGTTTTATTTTGAAACACTAGTAGTATATATTTAATTTTCCTTGTATTCTAACGAAAACTATATCAGAGATAGGGGAAGATTTGCTTTGATTTATTTATATCTAAAAGATTTATATTTAAAATGTGTTTTAAAGAGAAATAAGGTCACTGAAATGTTTATCTAATGACTATAAGCATACAGGAGGAAGTGAAGTTTTAAAAACTGATTTTTTAAATCTGAGGTAAAAGACAATAGGGAAAGCCAATAATTTATTACCCTTTGTTTCCATGTGATTTTTGGTTACTAATTTGTGCTAATTGTTTTTTTCCTCCATATAGGGAAAAGTAATAGAACCTCTGAAAGATTTTCATAAAGATGAAGTAAGAGTTTTAGGCAGAGAACTTGGACTTCCAGAAGAGTTAGTTTCCAGGCATCCATTTCCAGGTAAAATTAAAATTGAATTGTTTGATTTGTTCTTAGGCCTTCATGTTGATGAAAAATCAATTGACAATTTTGAAAGAATTTGTTATCACAAGGAAAATGTAACTTGAGAGAAAGAAAAAGGTGTGTAAGGAATAAACATTTTTTTTAGTGTCTAGTGTATATACTTCATTTTATTAAAGAGTTATTTTCCATTGTATTTATATTTAAATATTATACCATACCAAAATTATATGATGACATATCATCTTACCATCAGATGAGAAAACCAAGGTATAGAGATATTTTAATTGTCACACAGTTATTGGTGTCAGAACTGGGATTTGTATATTCTTTCTATGATATCATGATGGAAGACAGGGTTAATAAAACTTGGTTCTCTGAAATCCTTATGCCGTGGCTCATTTATCTGAATGGCTGAACCATTTCTTTGCACAGGCCATATGTAACTAATTTATAAACAAATAAAAAATACTCAGATGAAATAGTTATTTTGTCATATAAAAAAACAGGTGATATTTGTTTAAAGTTGGGATTGAGAATCTTGTTTTTTTTAAATGAGTTCTTGAATTTGGGCAAGTTTTGTACTTCAGTTTCTAGCTCTCAGCATTTGGTGGTAAGTTGAGAAAATGGTTTAATGAAATTTAAAAAAGCAATAGTTCACATTTCTTGAGTGCTGGTATGTCCTAGGCATTTTGCTACATATTTTACAAATACTGTCTTATTTGATCCTCACAATAGAAACTATTTGCAATGGTGATATATCAATTATATAAAAAATAATAAATTTTCCAGTCAGTAAAACTGAAAAAAAAAAACTTTGAAGTGGCACTTGGATATTAATTTTTGGAAAGGTTTTATATTTTGGGAGTAGTGACATTTTTATATTAACATTTCAAAATAATTTTTAAATTATTACTTTTCACTTTAGGTCCTGGCCTGGCAATTAGAGTAATATGTGCTGAAGAACCTTACATTTGTAAGGACTTCCCTGAAACCAACAACATTTTGAAAATAGTAGCTGATTTCTCTGCAAGTGTTAAAAAGGTAATTACGTTGGATTTATATATTACTAGCGGCCTGGTGCACGAAAATCATGCACTCGGGGAGAGGTCCCTCAGTCTGGCCTGTGCCCTCTCGCAGTCCAGGAACTCTCGGGGGATGTCTGACTGCTGCAGAGGTGGGAGAGGCTCCCGCCGCTGCACTTGCCAGCCATGAGCCGGGCTTCTGGCTGAGCAGTGTTCCCCCTGTGGGAGTGCACTGACCACTAGGGGGTAGCTCCTGCGTTGATTGTCTGCCCCCTGGTGGTCAGTGCGCATCATAGCGACCAGTCATTCTGCCGTTCAGTGATTTGCATATTAGCCTTTTAATATATAGGATGGGAGTTTTAAACAGACACAACTAATCAGTACAAGGAATTGAATGGATTCTTGTTGTACTCCAGAATTTACAGTGGTTTTATTAGGGTTTCGTTATTTGAAAATTCAGAGTAATTTAACTTTTGGAATGACTATGAAGAAAATATTCTACGTATAAACACTTAAAATGCAGACTCCTATTTTCAGTTATATAGCAGATTGGATGCCCTGAATCCTTAAAAATGCTAGAAATGAAAAGGTGTTTTATTTATTTATTTGTTTGTTTATTTATTTATTTTTGCTTTGTTGTTGCTCCTCCCCCCAAGTTTTCATATTATTATTATTATTCTTTTCATTGTTTTTTAAGTGTTTAAAGTATTACATACTAGAGGCCTGGTGCATGAAATTTGTGCATGGTTAAGGTCCCTAGGCTTGGCCCGTGATCACGGTTGATCTGTGGGGCGACTGACAGGGTGATTGGGGCCCCTGCTCACACTGGCCTTGGCCTGGAGCAGCCTGCTTGCCAGCCCCACCCCCAGCTGCTGCCATTGGTTGCCTCTCTCTGTGGGGTGACCAGCGGGTTGATCAGGGGACCCCGCTTCCACCAGCCTTAGCTGGCCTGGCACCACCCGCTTGCTGGCCCCGACCCCCACTCCCGCTGGTTGGAGCCTGAGGGCTGGGGGCAGCTCCTGTGTTTAGTGTCTGCCTCCTAGTGGTTAGTGAGCATCATAGTGACTGGTCGTTCTGCCGTTCAGTCGATTTGCATATTAGGTTTTTATATAGATGTCTCCTTTTTCCCCCATCGACCCCTCCCTGGCCACTTTCACCCCTGAGGACAAGCTCCCACCACCCCAGGGTCCATGTCCATTGGTTATGCTAATATGTATGCATACAAGTCCGTTGGTTGATCCCTTCCCTCTGAGGTTTGATGGTCTGTTTGGTATTTGTCTCTGGATCTATTTTTGTTCATCATTTTATGTTGTTCATTATATTCCACAAATGAGATCATGTGATATTTATCTTTCTTTGACTGGCTTATTTCGTTTAGCATAATGCTCTCCGGGTCCATTCATGCTGTTGCAAATGGTAAAAGTTTCGTCTTTTTTATAGCCGTGTAGTATTCCATTGTGTAGATGTACCACCCTTTTTTAATCCACTCATCTGCTGATGGGCACTTAGGCTGTTTCCAAATCTTAGTTATTGTAAATTGTGCTTCTATGAACATAGGGATGCATATATCCTTTCTGATGGGTGTTTCTGATTTCTTAGGATATATTCCTAGAAGTGGGATTACTAGGTCAAATGGGAGTTCCATTTTTAGTTTTTTGAGGAAACTCCATACTGTTTTCCACAGTGGCTGCACCAGTCTGCATTCCCACCAGCAGTGCACAAGGGTTTCTTTTTCTCCACATCCTCACCAACACTTGTCATTTGTTGATTTGTTGATGATAGCCATTCTGACAGGTGTGAGATGGTACCTCATTGTTGTTTTGATTTTGCATCTCTTAGGTGATTAGTGACTTTGAGCATATTTTCCTGTGTGTTTTGACCTTCCATATGTCCTCTTTCGAAAAATACCTATTTAGGTCCTTTGCCCATTTTTTGATTGGGTTGTTTATCTTCCTTTTGTTAAGTTGCATGAGTTCCCTGTAAATTCTGGTGATTAAAGCCTTATTGGAGATAACATTGGCAAATATGTTCTCCTATGCAGTGGGCTTTCTTATTGTTTTGTTGATGGTTTCTTTTGCTGTGCAGAAGCTTTTTATTTTGATGGAGTCCCATTTGTTTATTTTCTTAAAAGATGTTTTAAAATACTGTATATGTGTTATAAGAAAACAAGGGGAATTATTTCAGCTCCAGATTGAGAAAGAATGGAAAAGTCTTCCAGTCTATCTGTAGTTTTGGTGCCTAAATTCATAACCTGTGTTGTCTGAAAACCTGCAAGCTGAGAATTCAATTCTTATTTAAAGTGGACCTTGGTTGGTAGTGCTTCCAGGTGTCAGGCAAGAAGCAGTGTAAATTAATTTACTCTTTGGAATATCTTCAACCAGGCTTCAAAGAATTCCCATAGATACAGTTCTAGCAAATATGAGCTTACAATAAAAAAATTACAAAATATGTATAGAAATAAGGCTCCATGAATCAGAGCTAGTGGAAACGAGAAGAAAACCCTCAAACTCTTCAAATACTGAAATTAGCAGATAGATAATATAAAGTACATAAAATTAAAAGAAGCAATAGATAATAAAAATATATGCTATTCTTATAGGATAAGAATATAAAAAATGACTGGGCAGTTTTTAAAAAATTAAAATGTAGAAATGAAAATAATAGCTGAAATTAAACAGCTATGGAAAGATGTTAAGAAATTTTCCAGAAATCAGAACAATGGATAGAAGTTAAGATAGAATGAAAAGGTCAACTTTAGTATATTTTCAGAAGGAGGTAATAGACAAAAGTATTTGAATTTCTCCACACTGGTTGAAACCATGCCTCAGATTCAGGATAACGTAACACATTGCTATCAGGATAAATGAAAAGAATTTGATACCGAGTTGGCATACCTAGCAAAACTGCATCCTGCCAAAGACAAAGCAGCTGCAGAGGAAAGGTTGTTTTACTCTACAAAGGAAAGACTATTATACAGAAAACTGTAGTAAAAGCAAGAAAACTTCAAGTCCCAAGAGAAAATAATGGTAAACAATAGTGAACAGATACACTGTCTTCTAAAAGTAGGGCAAAATAAAGACATTTTCAGATAAACAGTTTACTACCAACAGTGCAGTACACACACCCCTTGGCTGTGTATTAGAATCATCTGGGGGGGCTTTTTTTTTTTTTTTAGTATGTTATTAATTTTAGAGAGAAATATGGACCAGCTGCCTCCTGCTGCATGCCCCCTACTGGGGATCCAGCTGGAAATCTGGGCATGTGCCTTGACCCGGAATCAAATCCTGTTGACTTTTTGTTGCATGGAACAACACTCAACCAACCGAGCCACACTGGCCAGGGTTGGGGGAGCTTTCGAAGTACTATGCTTGGACCCCTTCTTCCTAGAATTTCTTATTTAATCCAAGATAGAACCTGATTATACCAAGTAATTTGAGTGTACAGCGAGGCTTGAGAACCACTGTTAATTTATTTTAATTTAATTTAATTAATTTATTTTATTATTTTGTTATTTTATTTTATTTTTTGAGAACCACTGTTTTAAAGGGCTGACTTTAGGAGAAGCAAAAGGATCTTTTTATGATATGCAAGAAAAAAATGGTAAACAAAAGAAAATGGTAAACAGAAAAGAAAATGGTAACATTCAAGCAAACATGGAATATATAATAAAAATAATGATCTATAATTATTGGTGTTTATTTTTAAAATATTACAATAATATATAACATGTAAACCACAAGGGGATTGATTGGAGTTAAAGCATTTAAAGATGCTTGCATTGTTTGCCAAGTGGTTAGAGAGATTCTCTTGTTAATTATGCATGATAACATTTAAGGGGAACTCTAAAAGAATAAAAACAGGGTTAGGGTTTATACTGCATAGCACACACAAAGAGAAATGCCCAATAGGATCTATTGCTATCATAGATACCAAAAGAGTGAGTACCTTATTTCTTGAAACCATAATAAATACCTGTGTGTGTTTTTTCAGCCGCATACGCTATTACAAAGAGTCAAAGCCTGCACAACAGAAGAGGACCAGGAGAAGCTGATGCAAATTACAAGTCTGCATTCCCTGAATGCCTTCCTGCTGCCAATTAAAACTGTGGGTGTGCAGGTGAGTTGTGTGAATTCATTGCCCTGTGACATAACTTTCTGCAGATGTTTTTTTCACTGTTCAAATAGGAATGATTTAGGAAAATGAATATGAAAATATGTAAAAAGGTAATGTTTTTTATAATATTTATGGAGTGAACAAGGTTATAGGAACTCAGTATTCAGGCTGAGATCTTGTAGTTTTGGAACATCTGTCATCTGTAATCAAAAGTAAAAACTCAAAGAATGACTTGCTATAGGGTTTGCTTGCTTGCTTCTGCCTTGAAGGATAGTCACCAAGAAGTCATGTTCTCATTTATCCTTCTTGGTATGAAATATACTATTGCTTTAGAAGTCTTTAATTGCAAGAAGGCCCCCTGATGAATGTTATACACCAATTAGGTCTTGTTCTCAAATTGTGTATTTCTTAAACTAGTGCTCTATTTCTTTTACATCTTCTCTCTTTTAGCTTTGATAATGTACAAATGACATTTGTGTATTTATTGTTCTGTCTTTCCAATTGTAAAAGCATGTGAGGATCATATAATTTTTACTTTTATAATGCTACTCATAATCCTATATAATCCTATATAATAAAAGCCTAATATGCTAAGTGTCCAGTTGTCTGGTCGTCCATTCAACCAATCAAAGCATAATATGCTAATGATATGCTAAGGCTGCTCAACCACTCACCATGACGTGCACTGACCACCAGGGGACAGACAGTGGATGGGTTGACCAGTCGCTATGATGTGCACTGACCACCAGCGGGCAGATGCTCTGACTGGTAGGTTAGCTTGCTGCTGGGGCTGGCTGATCAGTACTGAGCGGACACGCCCTGGAACCCTTCCACGGTCCCTCCCCAGCTGGCCAACTTCCTGCGTCCCTCCCCAGCCCCAGTCATGCACCGGTGGGGTCCCTTAGCCTGGCCTGCGCTCTCTTGCAATCTGGGACCCCTCGGGGGATGTAGTAGTGCGCAAAGTGGCAGGCGGCCAGAGAGAAGCCTGAGCTCAGGCCACGCGCCATGCCACTCCTGCTCATCCCGGCCCCACTGGGCCTGCCGCAGCTCAGTAGCACTGCCATGGAGGTGGGAGAGGCTCATGCCACTGCTGCTGTGCTTGCCAGCTGTGAGCCCGGTGTCTGGCAACTGGCACTCAGCTGAGCGGTGCTCCCCCTGTGGGAGCGCACTGACCACCAGGGGGCAGCTCCAGCGTTGAGCATCTGCCCCCTGGTGGTCAGTGCATGTCATAGCGACCGGTCGTTCTGCTGTTGGGTCAATTTGCATATTAGGGTTTTATTATATAGGATATGATTTTTATCTTTTTAATATATATATATCTATCTATAGATATATATATTTTATTGATTTAAGAGAGGAATGGAGAGGGAGAGAGAGATAGAAACATCAATGATGAGAGAATCATTGATCAGTTGCCTCCTGCACGCCCCCTATGGGGGATCAAGCTGCAACCTGGGCATATGCCCTTGACCAGAATTGAACCTGGGTCCCTTCAGTCTGCAGGCTGATGCTCTATCCACTGAGCCAAACCAGCTAGGGCAATAGATCCTGTCAAATTAGCATTCATGTAGCCTAAATTCTCATTTTTTAGTAGACTGGTTATTAGGGTAGTTTAATGACTCTTTAAAAATTGCTCTTTAGTGTAATTTGATTTTTAAAAACAGAAAATTACTTGGATTAAACAGGACAAAGAAAAAGGGAATTAATATTATTACCGGTTTTATTCACTTGTTTTTAATAACTTTTTAAGCTCATTTTTATTTTCTATCTCTGACTTAAGAACCCTTTTTTCACCTAATCAACATGGGCAGATCTTGTCTTCCAAATTAAGTGTGCTGGCTGCCCACAGTTGGGCAGGTACTTAGAATTAGATCCCAATGGGCTTCTGGCATGTGTTGAATAAATTCTTGAAATTACCATGACACTTTATGTCTGAACTGATTTAGCTAGAATTTAATAAGAGATTTTAATTTTGGATTTATTTATATCATTAGAGGTATCCATATATCCTCCTATATAATAAAAGGGTAATATGCAAATCAACTGAATGGCGGAACAACCAGTTGCTGTGACACGCACTGACTACCAAGGGGTAGACGCTCAACGCAGAAGCTGCCTCCTGGTGATCAGTGCTCTCCCACAGTGGGAGCGCAGCTCAGCCACAAGCCAGGCTGACAGCTGGCGAGTGCAGCGGAGGTGGTGGGAGCCTCTCTGGCCTTCATGGCAGTGCTAAGGATGTCCGGCTTAGGCCCCGAGGGCTCCCAGACTGCTAAAGGGCGCAGGCTGGGCTGAGGGACGACCACACCCCAGTGCATGAATGTCATGCACCAGGCCTCTAATACTTTTATAAACAAGTTTTTTTCCCCAAAAAGGATTCTTATTAATGGTGTCATCATGCATGAAATGTTTTCTAGTCCATTTTTTGACTTCTACAAAACCATTAAAATTATTTTTACTATTTATTTATTTATTTATTTATTTATTTTATTTATTGTCTAAAGTTTTACATACATCTCCTTTTTCCCCACTTGACCTCCCCCTGCCCCCCCTCCAACCATTCCTACCCCGGGCAAGCCCCCACCACCCCAGTGTCTGTGTCCATTGATTATGCTAATATGCATGCATACAAGTCCTTTGGTTGCTCTCTAACCCTCCCTCCCCTGCCATTTATCTGTAGATCTATTCTTGTTCATCAAATTATGTTGATCATTATATCCCACATATGAGTGAGGTCATGTGATATTTATGTTTCTCTGACTGGCTTATTTCGCTTAACATAATGCTCTCCAGTTCCATCCATGCTGTTGCAATCTGTAAAAATTCCTTCATTTTTATAGTGGTGTAGTATTCCATTGTGTAGCTGTACCACAGCTTTTTAATCCACTCATCTGCAAAACCATTAATATTATTGAATGCATTTTTACTTTCAGGGTGATTGTCGTTCCTACAGTTATGTGTGTGGAATCTCCAGTAAAGATGAGCCTGACTGGGAATCTCTTATTTTCCTGGCTAGGCTTATACCTCGCATGTGTCACAACATTAACAGGTATGTTCTACAGTGGGAGCAGGGGATAAGGTGTAATAGAAGGATAAGTTGTTGTTTTTTAACATGTTTTTATTGATTCCTTTAGAGAGAGAGAAAGGGAGAGGGATAGAGAAATAAAATATCAATGAGAGAGAAATATCGGTTGGCTGCCTTCTGCACTCCCCAAACTGGGGATCAAGCCCAAAACCTGGACATGTGTGCCCTTACTGGGAATCAATAAAAACATGTTAAATGTTACCTCTTGGTTACCTCTTGGTTCATTGGTTACCTCTTGGTTCATGGGTTGACCCTCAAACACTGAGCCACACCAACTGGGCAAGGTGTTTTTTTGAAGGACCAAAAGGCTCAAGTGTAGATACAGATATATCTACTTAGGTCACAATTGAGCATATATTTAATATCTTGTGTCTTGTTTCTTCAGCACAATGCATTTATCTGCTTTAAAAAAGGCAGTTTTAAGTCATGTCTTCCAAATTAGCAGCTTACACTACCTATTTTATGGTAACGTTTTATTCCAAAGGATTGAAAAAAATATCTGAAGGCTATAGAATTACAAGTAGGGGCTTAGTTAACTTAATAATAATCTCAGGAAATCAAAGAAAAGAAATAGGCATATGCCAGATATCATTAAAATAACTACATGTATAATTTACTTTTAATTTAGTTTTTCAGATTTATTTTCCCTTTAATTTGCACATTAATTTTTATGTTGGATATATCAATAGCTGATTTATAATCCTTGTCTATTTTACAATACATTATCCTTTGTATAGTTAAAAAATCTCAACTTGTTTGGTGCCAGATTGCTCATTAAATATTCTTATTTCATAGTTCACTCTTCTCTAGTCTTTTTTTTTTTTTAAGTGGGTATTGGGTAGTTAACAACCAAAAATAATTCCTGATGTTTTAGTTTATTCAAATTTGCTGCAGAAATTAGAAATCTTTCCATTGGTGGTTACCTAGCAGAGTGTGTATTGTTTTCTGAATACCTGCTGCTGGGGCCTTCCAGACAGGGAAGCCATGTTTTTTACTGGTGGGAATATGCCTATTAAAAGGCTTACTTCGATGAACCTAAGGCCCCCAAATAAGGAATCACCTTTAATACACTGAAAAAGAGTGAATTTTAAAATAAATAATGGTAAATTTGTAAATACCTCTTTTTATTTACTTATTATATAAGCAAATTTTATTGATTGAATTCATCTGCCAAGACCTGGCAGCTCTGCAATTTGAGCCATCAGGGCTTTAATTTTTGTTACTTGGAAATCAGTATGTGGAAGATGGGAAGGGCTAGCTAATAGCATATACTCCATCTGCATATCATGGTGCTTACTCTGTTGTTGTTAATCCTCACCTGAGGATATTTTTCCATAGATTTTTAGAGAGTGGAAGGGAGGGGGAGAGACAGAGAGAAAAACATTGATGTGAGAGAAACACATCAACTTGTTGCCTCCTGCATGTGCTCCAACCTGGCCAGGGATGGACCTGCAATAGAGGTATGT
Source organism: Eptesicus fuscus (assembly GCF_027574615.1). Taxonomy (NCBI): domain Eukaryota; kingdom Metazoa; phylum Chordata; class Mammalia; order Chiroptera; family Vespertilionidae; genus Eptesicus; species Eptesicus fuscus. The sequence continues at coordinate 20,819,520 of NC_072475.1, forward strand.
GCCCAGGTCTGGAATCTAACCTGGGACCCTTCAGTTCACAGACCAGCGCTCTATCCACTGAGCCAACCGGCTAGGATTGTAATTAACTCTTTTGAATGGAGATAATTGTTTTAGTTAAAATAATGGCTCATAATTTATCTTCTGAATAATGCTAATACTTAAACTTTAGAGGTCAAATGGAATATTTCCTTTCCCTAATTTTGACTCCCCTGCTCTTACTATGCAGTTAGTACATTCTTACAGTTTTATCTCCCTCTATTTTTCTTTGGCCTAGGGCACTCACCCATGTTTAACCCTTTGCACTCGCTTGCTTTTTTCTCGATTCCTTTATTCTAATGCTAACCATGTCAAGTCACACTCGACATCCGAGTGCAAAAGGTTAAACTTAGTCTCTGCCCTTTATATGCTGGTTTCTCTTCCTGTCTTTTCTCTCTTCTCTGTTTTTCTCTCTCCTTGTACAACCCTTCCTCCCCCAGGAATGTCTAACAGATAAGCAACAACATAAAAACCTACTACATTTTAAAATATGAACCTAACAAGCCCTTAAAAGAAAGTGTCTTCGTAAGTTTTAGATTTTGCTGCCTTCCGCCTCTCACCTTGTTGTGTCAATTTGCATATTCCCTCCTTATTGGCTGTGGGTGCTTCCATCTTTGTCATGGAGTTATGGTCAATTTGCATATTCCATCTTTATTAGATAGGATATTAAGAAGAAAAGAAAAACATCAGTAAACTTAATTATGGGAGATTGCCAAGGGAAATTTATCTTCTTTGCTAAAGACAGGGCTAAGAGAAAGGGATAGTTAGTTGTCTGCTGACTAGAGTTGGAATGGGGAGGCGAGTTGGCACTCCTGTCTCTACCCTGACTGCCTCTTTTTTCCTGAGTGAAGGTTGTACAACAGATCCTCCAAACGATGGTAAGATTCCCCTTGAGTTGTTTGATCCTAACTTCCTCAAGCTATGTTACAAACCCTACTTTTATTAACACCTGCAGTGGCGTATCTTCATATCTTTCAAATAGATATTTACTGAAAGCACTAGTGAGTTATTCTTTTTAGAAGGAACTAGTAGGATACCAAGTTTTGGTGTCCATTTTGGTGACATTTTTAATAAAGTGGAAAGGAGAATCTTTCCTTGGGATCAGTGTTGCCCAAAATGAAAAAAAGATCGAGTGGCCAAATAAGTTTGGGAAATTCACTCTAGCCCCATCTTGGATGTTTCCAGTGTATATTAGCATATTACAATTTCTGAAGTTTTGTGGTAAAAACCCATTTATTTGTTCAACTCACTGTTTCCCCAAGCTTATGAGTATTAATTTCCTGGGGCTACCGGAATACATTACCACAAACAGAGAAGCTAAAACAAGAGAAATTAATCATTCTCTCACAATTCTGGAGGCTAAAAGTCTAAGATCAAGGTTTCAGCAGGGCCATGCTCTCTGTGAAGGCTCTAGGGGAGGATCCTTTCCTACCTCTTCCTAGTTTCTGGTGTTTGTTGGCAGTCCTTGGCTTGTGGCAGTATAATGCCAATCTTTCTTCATTCTCACATGCCCTCTTCTGTCTGTGTGTGTTACGTTCCCAGATTTCTCTGTTTTTAGAAAGACACCCAGTCATTGGATTAACGGCCACCCTGACGTTATCTTGACTTGATTACATCTGCAAATATCCTATTTTCACCACAGGTCCCAGGTGGATATGGTATATTGGGACACTCTATCCCAAGACATATGAAAAGAGGAATATGGTAATCACATAGATCTTTGCACATTCTAAGATATTAGTATTCTAGACAATGCACTTTGAGGAAGGTACATAGAACATAGACCCCGCTATAATTTTATATTCTAACCAACCCATTTGGGGATTTGAAATGGGTAGGAGAGGGCCTAAGTAAATGGAAAAAATGTTATTCCTTGTGCATTGCTTATCATACTAAATTGTAATTCTCTCTAATTTTCTCTTCCGCCTTCTAGAGTTGTCTATATATTTGGCCCACCAGTTAAAGAGCCTCCTACAGATGTTACTCCCACTTTCTTGACAACAGGGGTGCTCAGTACTTTACGCCAAGCTGATTTTGAGGCTCAGAACATTCTCAGGGAGTCCGGTAAGTTGCTCATTTTGCTTATTACTGCATGCTCTAACTAAAATTTGAATGCTTGGCATTGTGATTTGTAGTAGAATAATAAGATTTTTAATTTTTAGGTGCTTTCATGTTTATGGATAATTCTATGATATTGCCTTCATAAAAAACTTATCTACCCTTTGGTTGTGTGCAGACATGTGCAGAGTGGCAAAAAATTTGAGTTGCCCAACTTGCAACTGATGTTGAACAAGGCAGTACTTTGCCTTCTTACTGTAAACAAATGTTCTTTTTGTAGGCTATTTAGTGGCATATTTTTGACATTTTCATGCTTTTGGTTGGTGATTTTACTATTTAAAATATCCTCCAAGCATAGTGCTGAGGTGCTGTCTAGATTTCTGAGCACAGGAAGGCTGTGATGTGTCTCAGAGAGAAAATATGTAGGATAGATAAGGTTTGTTCATGCCTGAATTACAGTGCTTGTTGGCCATGAGTTCAATGTTAATCTGCAATAAATATTAAATTAGGTGTCTTTAAACAAAAACACACATAAAACAAGGTAGTACTGGTTGGTTGATGAAAATGTGACCAGAGGCTTGCAAGAACCTAACTGTATTTCCTGTAGATCATAACTACCATGAATTATAAGAATGGCTTTATATATATACTAGAGGCCCGGTGCACGAAATTCGTGCACGGAGGGGGGTTCTCCCTCAGCCCAGCCTGTACCCTCTCCAATATGAGACCCCTCGAGGGATGTCCTACTGCCCGTTTAGGCCCGATCCCAGTCGGACATCCCTCTCACAATCCAGGACTGCTGGCTCTCAACTGCTTGCCTGCCTGCCTTCCTGATTGGCCCTAACCGCTTCTGCCTGCCAGCCTGAATACCCCCTAACCACTCCGCTGCCAGCCTGATTGATGCCTAACAGCTCCCCTGCCAGCCTGTTTGCCCCCAACTTCCCTCCTCTGCCGGCCTGGTCACTCCTAACTGCCCTCTCCTGCAGGGTTGATCACCTCCAACTGCCCTTTCTTGCAGGCCTGGTCCCTCTCAACTGCCTTCCCTTGCAGGGCTAATCCCTCACAACTGCCCTCCCTTGCAGGCCGGGTGCCTCCCAACTGCCCTCTCCTGCTGGCCATCTTGTGGTGGCCATCTTGTGTCCACATGGGGGCAGGATCTTTGACCACATGGGGACAGCTATATTGTGTGTTGCAGTGATGATCAATCTGCATATTATTCTTTTATTAGATAGGATAGAGGCCTGGTACAGGGGTGGGGGCCAGCTGGTTTGCCCTGAAGGGCGTCCCAGATCAGGTGGGGTTTCCCTTGGGGTGTGGGGCGGCCTGAGCGAGGGGCCTGTGGTGGTTTGCAGGCCGGCCACGCCCCCTGGTAACCCAAGCAGAGGCCCTGGTATCTGGAATTTATTTTCCTTCTACAATTGAAACTTTGTAGCCTGGAGCGGAGCCAAGCCAAGCCTGGGGCTCCCTCCGAAGCCGCAGCCATTGTGTTGGAATTATAATTGAAACTATGTTGCCTTAAGCAGGTGAGCCCGGCCAGGGTGTGTGGAAAGCTTTGCTTCCCCTGTTGCCGGCGGCAACCCTGGCCTGCTCTCTCAAGCTCCATTCTGCCGCCATTTGTTTGAATTTGTTTACCTTCTATAATTGAAACTTTGTAGCTTGAGTGGAGGCTTAGGCCTGGAAATGGCAGGCGGAAAGCTTGGCCTCCTCTGTTACCTAGGAAACCTTGCTCTCTGTGGCTGTAGCCATCTTGGTTTGGGTTAATTTGCATACTCATTCTGATTGGATGGTGGGCATGGCTTGTGGGCGTGGCTTGTGGGCGTGTCGGAGGTATGGTCAATTTGCATATTTGTCTATTATTAGATTATATATTACATATGTATAAAGTGTCATCACTATAACATAGCACTACAGTCAAATTTTATTACTTGTATTTGTGATTGAGCTTACTTAAAATGCTGTGAGAGTAGCTGGAAACAATGCACAATGGCTGTCCTAACTGGTGTGTGTATGTGATTTCAGATATTGTCTGGGAGGGTTTTATTGAACTAGGTCGCAGTGCTTTTCCATGGATGGCGATTGGCTCTATATGTTAACTTCCTTTCTCTAGGTTATGCTGGAAAAATCAGTCAGATGCCAGTGATTTTGACACCATTACATTTTGATCGGGACCCACTTCAGAAGCAGCCTTCATGCCAGAGATCTGTGGTTATTCGAACCTTTATTACTAGTGATTTCATGACTGGTATACCTGCAACACCTGGCAATGAGATCCCTGTAGAGGTAATTTACATATTCCTTCTAATGTGTATTTTCAGTACCTCATTCATTTTATAATATGGTGAGTGGAATAGACTATAACAATGTTGATATTTGGTTTTCTGTTCAGAAGACAGGCTCTTTTTATCTCCACATGATTGTTCAGTACACTATAGTAGAAAAAGGCCTTAAATGTATTATAACCCTCTAGATGTCTGATTACTATATGGAGAGGAACCAACCAACTCTAATCTATAACTGTTTAATTTTGCCAACCAGCCTCTACTTTACAAATAATATTTTTTAAGTAAAGAAGAAAACCCAAGCACTGAAGAAAAGTTTATTGGAAATAAGGATGAGAATTGATGGCATTATGACCAGAAACCCAAGAATTCTTTAATGTTCTGCTACCAGCAATTCAATTAAAAAAAAAAAAATATATATATATATTTATATATTGATTTCAGAGAGGAAGGGAGAAAGAGAGATAGAAACATCATTGATGAGAGAATTTTGATGGGCTGCCTCCTGAATGCTCCCTACTGGGGATTGAGCCCGCAACCTGGGCATGTGCCCCCGGCCGGAATTGAACCTGGGACCCTTCAGTCCATAGGCCGACGCTCTATCCACTGAGCAAAACCAGCCAGGGCCAGCAATTCAATTTTTGATCATCATCTCCCTCTCCTATTCTCTCTCCACCAAGGAGCCATTTGCTGTTAGAAGATGAATATCACACTGAGCCTTTGTTAGTTGGACCACTGCTCCAGTAGCTAATGCGAGGCTCTGGTTGTAGCTGCACAGCTGGGCTGGGAAATGTGGCTTACAGTCTACTTTCTGTTAGGCTCAGATTTGCCAAGTTTTTGTTAAGTGACCAGGCTTTCTCCTCCTGTACACTTGCCAGTGGTTATTATTATAATGCATTATGCACCACCTTGGTAGCCTCAGAGTTGTTTCAGCCACAGATAATTTGTGAAGAATTGGCTTAAACACATAAAATACTGTTTAGATGCCAGAGCAATGCGAAATTGCTATGAATGTTTCTAAACACTTGTTGACAAACATAACCTGTAGGCTAGCACCTATCTGTGGGCCGTACTTTGAGTAGTACTGACTTTAAGTCACTTCAACCTAGAGAGGGAAATAGGTTCACTACCTGAAATTAATCAGAGGCCATCCCATGTACATAGAAGCAAATAGTAAAAATAGATTACAGTTTCAAATTGCAAATGCAAGCCCTTTAGGGTTTTTGGACATGCAGTGGATTCTGGCTCTTTTAATTGTAATCTTTGTTTTATAACAGGTGGTGTTAAAGATGGTCACTGAGATTAAGAAGATTCCTGGTATTTCTCGAATTATGTATGACTTAACATCAAAGCCCCCAGGAACTACTGAGTGGGAGTAATAAACTTCTTGTTTCACTAAAGTACTGTGTGCAGTTTAAATTCATTAGAGACCATTCCCAGTATTGACACGCAGTACTGTGAAGAGTGCTGGATCGGCTATATTACATCTGAATTCTTCACAGCAAAAATTTATGGCCTGAAGGCTCAGTTGGGGATAACTAAAGGGGACTGAAGTTTGTACGGGTATAATCAACGCATCATTGCCTACACTCAGACAAATTGACACTGCATTTGCCTTTGCCTCACTTGTTCTTTATGTGTAAACTTACTGTTGCTGTTGATGTCTGTCAATGAAGATGTATGGAGGTGGGTGAGTTTGGGGTAGTAATGGGCTTCTAAGTTCCCTTGCCAGTTTCTAAGAGCTGTTAGAAAACTCCCATGACTTAGTATGTATGCCTGTTGGAGAATCAGAGTTTCCATGTAAGTAACCTTGTTTCTCCAAAGGTTGGGGGAAGTGATGAACATGTCAGATAAAGGTATAGGTGGGCTGTTCCAGCCACTTTTTCCGTACACTAGCATCATAAACGTAAGCTACTTTAAGATGAAAAGCACCAGGAATTTGCGGAAGTGCTTTAGAATTTTATGATACCACAACCATGGGAGAAAGAAACTATGAGTGGTCTCAGTTTAAAATGTTTTCAAATCCTATTTCCCATAGATGTCGTGTTGCTCACGTAGCCTTTTCACTAATAAGGAGCTTTATCCTCCCTGCCTTATATTGCCTGCTACAGCAGCCTTGCATAGGAAGTTTCTGTTCTTTTCCTAGAAGAAACTGGCTTTGGTGCAGCATCAAGTTTGAGGGCTTTAATCATGTTTGGTTAGAGGGGAAGCTCTGAGACCATGAAGACCATCGTGCATGCCCGCAGCTTACAAATGCACGCCCGCAGCTTACAAATGCACGCCCACAGCTTCTATCACCTAGTGAAGAGTTTAAAATGAACTCTTAGATGTCATGTGTTAGACAGGTTCATTACCCAATGCCCAGAAGACTGACTAGTCTTGGTCTGTGCATGCTATTGCCAAACTTTGTAATCCTACCAGCTGTAAGAGAAGATTCAAGAACTGGTGTAGGACTTGTTCTGATTGCCACCAGTTTCTACCAGATCTTTTGTAATATTTATGTAAGTACTATAAAAATAGGCAGTATTTGACATACATTCTACAACCATTTCTCAGTATTTTAGCTGATGTTACTATTTAAGAATGTTACCATGTTTTTCTTCTTTTGTTTATTGAAGTATAATTGAGATATTAGTTTTAGGTGTCTATATTTTTCTCATACCACTTCCATCTCAGGTTGCTGCCTCTTATTCTCAGAATTCTGTATTAAGGTACAAAATTTTGTATGGGATTCAGTGTTAGGCAAATAATAAAATTATGTGTGGCAGATGTCTTCATTCTGGCTGGCCCAGAGTACAAGAAAACTGTTGCTGGACCGTCGAGGGAAAAGCTCTGTCTACTGTAACCAATATCCTTACTTGAGACCAAGGAGTACAGTGACTTCTACAAAACTTGAAAGGCTCCTTCTCTGTCCTGATGATGGGTTATTCATAATGGCCTTTTGAAAAGAGGATATGTTAGTGATCTGGCCGTTAGAGCTGGAATAGACAACCTATAAAGGGTTTACAAATATTTATGTTTATGTGAAAAATTTCTAGCAAAAGTGTCATGATTTTGTTTTTAAGCAAATACTAGGAATCTGTAGTAATAGTGGGTTTTTTGTGTCCCTGTCCCTAAAGTGCATTCAAGGGAACATTGCACCACTGAAATGGTACGTAAAGAGTTAGATCATGGAAGCTTGGAAAGTGCTGTTCACTTGTCCTTCCATCTTGGGGACTGATGGTATATATTGCATTCAAAGCTCTGAGAAATTTTGAAGTTAACAATGGTTAAAATTTTTTTAACCTGATGTTTTCCTGATATTTATTCACCAAACACCTTCTTAAATAGTCCTGCTTAATACTGGAAAATGGTTTCTCCAAAGCACACCTTGACATGATTCAGAAAAAATTAAAATTTCAGAAATTCCCTGACATTTTATACCATCTCTTCCTCTGCAAAGCACTTTTGTTTTGTGCCATACAGTATTATTCTATATCTTCAGAGTATTTCATTTGAGCATCTGAGAAATGTTAAGATTATAATCCCATTTTACACTTAAGGAAACAAACTCAGTTTAGTAATAGATACCTAAAGAGTTTCAGATTAAATGTGACCCTTGGTAGGTCATGACTTGCATCCCTGTCATTCACCACTTACCTGGGTTCCCCTCTAATATACCTTGTTTCTTTGTACCTATTAGGAGGTTAGCAGAGCACTGGAAGCATAGTTGCTTCCTAAGATTGGGAAATACAAAAGAATATTTAAGAACCAGATACAATATTTAAGAACCCATCTTTTTCTGCCTTCTTTCTGAAGCAGCAGCATGCATGTAGCCAAATAAGAATTGTAAAAGTTTGTTTCTTGGTGTGTTTGGGTTTAACTCCTGAGAGCCTGTTCTACCGAAATCCTTGAATCAAACTTTGAGAGAATAAAGGCATTCAGATTAGGTAGGTGGGACTGTCCTTTAATTTTTTTTCCACATCAGATATAACCCAAAGGTAAATATCAAAATACATTGTAAAATCAAATGGTACCCCCTTTTTTGAAGCTATGGCATACGTAAGCAGGGTTTGAACAGTTGAATCTTCTGTTGTGATCATGACACTTGGAAAATGCCCATCAATCTGTACCCGCTGGCAATCTCTTCATTGTGTGTTTTTGGGAAAGTTGGCAGAATATGCTTTTGCTTTGAGGTCGGTATAAGAGTCTCCCACAATCAGTTGTAGACAGGTAATTGTTGGCAGAGCTAGAGCTCAAATCCAGGGTTGCAACTCTGCCTTGAAGAAGTAATGTTCTATGGGCCTTTGTGGTAAGGCCTAACAGGAAGTTACCAGTGTAATTGACCATTGGGGGTAAATGTACTTCCAAAGTGTTAATCATCTTTTTGATAGTGATTAGTGTTTGGAGATAGTAGTATCTTTCAGAAATTCTTCCGACACTCATGCCCAATGTTATACCCCGGTTTCTTTCTACCTTTACGTACTATTCCCCTTCACTATTCTCCACTCCTGCTCCTTTCCCTCTTTCCTGAATTCTCATTGGAATGTGGTGAGGACACACCTCAATGGAGGCTCCTTTCATTGTCCCAAATTAAGAATACAATAGGAAACTGAATACAAGTTGGATGCCTCCACAATAGGAGAGCATTCCTTTTGTCCCTACTGAGATAGCTTAGCCACACAGGGGACTTAGGAGCTCAGGGTATTTCCCCACTGTAGGGTGTTGACAGTAGTGATGTTGGCATCCTTGGCTCTTCTCTTCCTGAGTGTTTCATTTAATGGCAAGAGGTTTGGACTCTCCCAGTCAAATGCCAGCTCCCAGGCCTGGTCTTCATATTGAAGAGGCCCAGGTATGCTACCCAACTCTGCTCTCTGCCAGTGGTTCTCAACCCTGGGTGCCTATTACTACTGCCCGAGGACTTAAGCCGGGGTCATGCCCAGACCCCACCATCAACTCAAATGTGAATCTTGGTGGGGCTCAAGCATTGGCAGTTTTAAGTCTCTCCACTGGAACAGATTGTTAATGAGAAATATACCTGGCCTATCTGGTTATCGTTTAAAATCTTAGACAAACCTATAGATGAGAAGATAAGGCCATAGATACTGCCTTGTCGAAGATCTCATAGGTAAATTAGTTCAGACTCCAGAAATTAGTCTTAACACTGCATTGTTGTTGCTCAGACACTCCAAAGGTCTGTTTGGTGATATTTAAGGCAGCTGACATTAATGTTGCCCCTGTTGAGGTTGCTTCTCTCAATCTATTTGATATGTTTTATATATAGATATATATATATATATATATATAAATATATATATATATAATATATATAAAGAGGAAGGAAGAGGGAGAGAGAAACATCAAAGAGAGAATCATCGATTAGCTGCTACACCCCCTACTGGGGATTGAGCCCAGGCTGGGACATGTAGCCCTGACCTGGAATCGAACCGTGACCTCCTGGTTCACAGGTCGACACTCAGCCACTGAGCCACACTTGCCGGGCAGTCTACCCCCTATGCTGCAGCCACCTCTCCAGATCTGAGTCGGGCCAGATCATGAAACTGATACTGAGCTAGTCCTGTACCCACTCAAGAGTCCCGAAGCTGTGTTAGAATAATTCTCTGGAGAGCTAGAGATTACCTGCTTGAAACCTAAGTTCCTGAGTGAGAATCTTTTGAGCACCTCCATCTTAATTTACCTACCCACTAGGGTCTTTGTTCACTGGTGATTCCTGTGGCATTTTTTAACTTTGTTAAAGGCCCTTTGATTAGCAAAATCATGAAACTTCGGGCAGAGTTTGGCTATTTCTTGAGTATACTAAAAGTAACCGAAGTGGAGTGTATGCTTTTGGAGAATACAGATATCTAAGGTAAGAAATTCTCTGTCTTTGAATCTACTATGACCTTAAGGTATTAAATGAAGAAGTGAATGTAACCTTTGGAACAGACTTTTCATAAAGAAATATTTTGTTAATTGGAGTAAGTAGTATAGTTGTGAAATAATCATGTAATTGTTCATGGCATACTTGTATGTTGTGATAATGTTGGCATAAAATCGCTTTGCTAAATTAATGTGAAATGACTTTAATGCTTTTTGTCTTCAATATGCGTCATAAAGGAGGAAACCACTTTCACAATTTGTCGTTAAGCTTCAGCGTTCATGAGAAAGAAGCAAGAGCAAAGAGGACACACTATTGGGACGTGGGAAATAAGAAGTTGCATAGACTATCAGGGGTTTCTGGATAATGAACTTAATCTCCTCTTACATATGTGAGAGGGTGGGCAGCATTTTGCCTAGAATGTTAACAGTGAGCATAGTGGACATAAAATACTGGGAAGCTTTTTATTTAAATGATTAGCTTAAAGGGGTGTGTATTTGTGTTTCTGAAATTAAAGTCATACATACAAACACATACACTTCTTACATATTTATATTTAATCAAATCTGTTGCCAATTTCTTAAGTTACCTTTATTAATTAGATACAAAAATTGGATCCATTTCATTGTTCAGAACTATGTTATCAGAGTTGATCAAACTCATCAAAGTAAATGTGTATATGAGTGAGTTACAAATATGAGGGTTTGAGGAAATAACTTTGTTCAGAACCAATTCACTCATTACTCTCAGCTAGCTCCATTGCTCCAGTATGTTTCCTTCACAGCATTGATCTGGTCTGGCCTGCTATCTGAGAAGAATTTAATTCAACTGTATTTTTGAAAAGTTCTTATTGTTTTAACATGGCTCAAATCAATATTGAGTTTATATCTTAAACTCTCAAAAATCTGTCATTCTCTCTTTTTTAGAAAAATTCTACAGTTCTCAAAAGCTATATTTCATACCATAGCTACATAGAGTTTTTTGTAGATTGTTACTGGATTATTGTAAAAAAAAATACACACACACACACACACACACACACACACACACACACACACTAGATACTAGAAAAGCAACTAAGAATTTCACTTTAACCTCACTGTTACCCAAATACTGTGTCGAATTCTAATTAAATACTCTTTCATATTTCAGAGTGCTATTCTACATGCAGTTTTATATTACAGTTTGTTTAGCAGTATATCACTTGCCAATGCATTTAAAAAAAATAACACCACAGAGAAAAGTATATTTTAAAAATTTCCACTTAATGTGGCCACATTGACTAGTGAGGAACATGAGAGCCTTTTGTCAAGATGTCTTTACCTAATTGCATTAGGGTGATCGATATTTGCTCTAATATCTAAGTAAAAGCTTAATAGACAAAATATTGAGCTAAGTGCAAGAAAATTCCAGCTTCTGATTCTTCTAGAAAGCAGCATCTTTACAGTGTGGGTGGTAAGGATGTAATGATATAATGAATGGAACTATTTATTTTAGTGCTTTGTTTTTTAGAGAAAAAGGTGCTAGGAATTATATATACTATGTCCATAATCAATCTCCTTAAGATTTTTCAAACCTACACAACTAGCGTCCCATTCATATTCCTATTACTTAAATTCAAGAATTGGTACTTTTACTTAATGATTGAATAAATGATGTAGCACATAGTGAGATTTCCCAGAAGTTGGTAATAAGTATCCAGAGATTTAAAAATCAATAGTCCAGCCAGCATGACTCATTGGTTGAGCATCAACCTATGAACCAGGAGGTCACAGTTTGATTCCTGGTCAGGGCACATGCCCTGGTTGTGGGCTCAATCCCCAGTAAAAGAAAAGCACAGCATTTAGTAGTGGGTGGTTGACCCAGCTTCAGATGGTCTGAACAATTTCCATGGTGCTTATGGTTAGACTGGCCTGTTGGCAGTTCAGGTTTCCTTTAGAAACTCTTCTCCTTAGTTCTTCTCTGGCCATCTTGTGCTCTTTCCCAAGGATAAAAGGAGAGTTGTAGAAAAGAAGCTTAGGTCATTACATCTCGATGAGGACTTCAGGGTTGTTTTTCAGCTTTTGTTGCAGCCGAGAAATACTGTTTAGTTCACGACTCAGGAAGTGAAGACTGATGGTGTTGATCCCAGGAGGTTTATTTTTGAGTGCTAATGCGCTGCTGAGTGGCCTGGCAAATGCGAGGCAGCCAGAGGCTGCATTAATTTTGTGGTTTAAGGCCAGAAGAGCAAGAGATTTATTATCCATCGTAATTACTATAAACATTTGGCATTTATTCAGTAAGGGGAAGGCATATGTAACGTGACATTTATTATCTTCCGAGCCCATGTAGGTTCATTGTGGCAGTAACTACTGACTGAGCACCTGTTCTGTGCCCTGCACTGTGCTGGACTCGAGAGCACTCCACGCCTGGAGGAGACATAGGCACGTTTGGTTCCTCTGACTCCCTCACCATCCCCAACCCTCCACGTACATATACGTATGTTTTGTTTGGGCAGCACTATGTTTTTAATATCAGGAGACATTGTAGAAAGAAGCATTGGCTTCTCTTGAAAAATGGGAAGATTTGTGAATTTTTGCCAATCGTCCCATATGGCATAGCGGCTACAGCTGCATTGCTGTTGCCCACTCAGGAAGCAGTATGAATATCCAGGTCTCCACGTGGAATCTAGGTGGGTTAAGGAGCTTAATATGAAAAATAAAACTAAAGTTTATGGGAGGAAATGCAGGAGAGTATCTTTGTCTTGCTGTTTGAGGACAAATTTCTTAAATAAGACTCCAGATAGTTTATATTGTACATGAAAATTTTATTTTACTTTTTAAAAAATATTTTTATTGATTTCAGAGAGGGAGAGAGAAATATCAATGATGAGAGAGAATCATTGAATGACTGCCTCCTGCATGCCCCCTACTGGGGATCGAGCCTGCAACCTGGGCATGTGCCCTTGACCAGAATCGAACCTGGGACCCTTCAGTCTGCAGGCTGACACTCTATCCACTGAGCCAAACCAGCTAGGGCATGGAAAATTTATTTTTATCAAAATTAAAGGTTCTTAATCATCAATGGTCATCATAGAGAAGCAATCCACAGGAAAACAGCTTGGAACAACTATTTTCAGTGTATAAAACCAATAAGGAATTACCATCTAGATTCTAGAATATTCAAGGAATTCTTGAACATAATTTTAACTTACAGCCAGAAAAGTCAGAAATAGACTGTTGATAAGTAATGAATAGAAAGGGAAATTTGGATAATTATTAAGTATCTTAAGTGAATGTAATCAGAAAATGCAATTTAAAATGAAATGACTCAATTTTCCCACAATTCAGTTGGTAATAGTTAGGAAGTCATAATATCAAACAGTGGCCAAAGATAAGGGGACACGAGAATCCTCGTGTGCTGCTGGTGGAGGTAGAAATGGCTCTTCCCCGTGAGCTATGTGGGCAGTGCAGAGTGAAATGAAGAATGTGTATGTGCTGTGCCAAGAATGTCATGCCTGAGGTCATGTCAACATCCATGGGTGAGCCTGACTTGAGCAGCATCACTGCCCAACACTAGTTGTTGCAGTTGCCTGTTACCCAGGCACACATTTCTTTCTGATCTTCCTGTTTGGTTGTTCTCAATGTGTTCATTTATCTCCACTCAATAAAGTCCTCCTGTGCATAAAACCACCAAGTGCCCTACTCCACCTTTGCCTAAGTAATGTTTTTCTACAAGCCAGAGGGACACTTCCTGCAACTTAACTACCCTAGTGCTGCTGGGTCTGGAGTGGCAGATGGTGGTTGGATTTTACAAGACTCCTTTGCCCTGTTCCTTCATTTTCAGCCTGTTTGTACATTGATCCTCTCTGTGCAGACTTGGCTAGATGGGTGAAGCACCCTCCTAGGAACCGCGTTAATGATAAGCCCAAATCTGGGTCTCTGAAGAATGACACTGCCTTTCATTTGCAGAGTCTGGAAGCCCCTCTGGCCTTTGCCATATTGAAGTTTTGCAGCAACTGTGATATTTAGAGAGGACACATATGCAGGATGGGCACGGGGGCGGGGGAGGGGGGAGAGGATTCACAGTCTTCTCAGCAGAGGGCCTCCCTGCAGGCTGGATTTATTGGATTTTTCACTTTCCTTCACCATTTGGATTTCCAAATCCTATTTACTTTAAAGATGAGAAAAGCAGCTGAATTGTACCCGAACACTGCAGCCTTAGTCCCTGAGGGGCAAGAGCATCTGCCGAACTCTTCCAACTGGGCTGCAAGCAGCATCTGTTTGAGTCTCCTGTGCTTACCTCCTCAGACAAAGGGACATCTCACAGTGCTAGGATTTTTTAAAAAAATGTATCTGTGAGTGTATCTTATATCTCAGGTTTTTTTTCAATAACTTATGCTTCATGTTAATATTTCTAGTTTAAGAGTAACTGAAGTGATTTCTTAATGCTTAACAGAGCAAAATGTGTTGCTTAGTTTTGAGTCATTCATTCATGCATGCATGCATTCATTAATTCAATAAGTGCTTTCTGAACACATGTGTCAGGTATGTGGCTCTAACTCTCACCAGGTAATTGTTAGGTTGTCCTCTTCCTTTGGTGATGAGATTATGTGTTGCATATTTTGGAATGCTTTACATTTGCTATGTGGCTTTTCAAATTATTAATTAGGGAGTGGATGTTCTTGAAAATGGAAGGAAGATGTATTGGTGTCTTCTAACTGACTTGACTTCTCATTCAATAGTAATTCGGATGGTTAGGTTTTAGTGAACATAATCTGCTTTTCATGCTGAGCTGGAGTGAGGCATTTTATGGTGTGTGATATAGTATAGTATATCACACTACAGTGTAGTATATGGGTATACAGCAGATTCATATAATAGTTCAAGGGATCTTGGGTAAGTGTCTTAAATCTCTGTGTCTCAGTTTACTTAAAATTATAGGAATATTTGTGCTTGGTATAACTAAAAAAATTAGGCGAGGTACTGTATGTGCTCAGCTCATAGTACAGGCTCATTAAATGTCAGCCTCTTCTATGGCCTCATGTGAGGAACATAAAAAAGGTAGAAAGCCCAGGGCTAGTCCTCAGGAACTAAGAGTCTATTTAGGGAGAGGAGACATAGCCTCTATGTAAAATCACCACAGCACATGCCTCTGAGAAGAACTCTAAATAGCATGAATTAACTTACACCTCATTACACCAATTTTGGAACTCAAAAATGGACTTTTCTCAAAAATTCCATTTATTTATACTTGATGTCCAGAAGGCTTTTTATAAACCAACAACCTTTCCAGGGAAAGTGAAATGCTTGAGTTTTAAATAAGGCTCAGACTGACTCTCTCTCTCTCTCTCTCTCTCTCTCACTCTCTCACACACACACATGCACACACGCACACACGCACACACGCACAAGAATATCATAGTGACTCGGGGTTCCATTAGGATGTTCTGCTGAAAGTTCTGCAAATGTTTGATCCATGTGGTGACAGCTCATAGAATATGTTATTTCTCGTGTTTGCAAATAACTATCTAAATGGAAATTTGTTTAAAGAGATTCTATTTAATATATATGCACTGAAAGCAATTTCTCTTGCTATATTTTATATTAAAAGACTTGAAAGCCCTACTACATGTCCTCATGCGTTTTGAGGTGCAGGTCATGGCAGTAAAACTTGAACGTGTCATTTGATAGCACTAGTTCAATGTGAGTCAATGCTAGGTCAGTGATCTCTAGCAGCGGCCGCTTTTGAAGTGGTTATTTAAAATCCTCATTGGTCTTATGCCAGAAGGTTCAGTGGAAAAAGCAAGAGCTTTGAAGACAATGAGACTTAGGTTCTAACCCATATCCCTTGGAATGAGGTATTCAGAATTTGCTGGAATGGAAGTGGTCATATTTGCATAGGAGACAGGGATTAAGGATTGATACTTTTCTCTTCCCATGTTAACTGCTATTACAACATTTCCGATGACCTAAATTGTCCCAAATGATGAGCAGTGTAAGATAGGCCACTTGGGACCTCGCCAAGGGCACTAACTAGGAAGGTGGCCCCAGCCCCATGCCAGTGCTTCAGCTGTCTCGGGAAGGAGATGGTTCTGGATATAACGTGTGTCTGAAGTTGGAACCTCAAGGCTTATTCTTCAGTGGTGAGCTTATCAATGCTTTGGAGGAAGTCTTAATGACCAGCCGAGTGTCTGCTGACATTACATCTCACAAAGTTGCTGGTGTCACACATAGGGGCCGTGTAGCTGCAGGTTCTCTGATTACCTTCTGGGAAAGTTGTGCTATTCTGAAGCCTGGAGGTGGCACCTGTGAAGCTGTGGGTGGGAGATAGTGGATGAAGGGTTGGGAATAAGGTGACTCTAGATGTGGTGGCAGTTAAAGAAGGGCACTGATGGAGTGTTTAAAGGAGTCAGGGCCCTGGCTGGTTTGGCTCAGTGGATAGAGTGTTGGCCTGCAGACGGAAGGGTCCTGGGTTCGATTCCAGTCAGGGGCTCAAGCCTGGGTTGTAGGCTCAACCCCTGGTGGGGGGCGTGCGGGAGGCAGCTGATCAATGATTCTCTCTCATCATTGATGTTTCTATCTCTCTCCCTTTCCCTTCCTCTCTGAAATCAATAAAAAAATAAAAATATTAAAGGAGTCAGGGATTGGGAATGCCTAATCAGTCTTCCCCTTGGAGAAGCAATTAACATACACATCAGTAGCAGAGTTGAGACTTGAATACAGGTTTTGTTCTGCCTCCAGTTCCGATAGTCTCCCTAGTCTGGCCACCCCCAATGAGACGATGTATGTGTAGACCAGGGGCCATAGGAGTAGCTTATTTGGCCAGCCTTGCCCTTGGTGCAGGTGCTCAGGGGTCAGTGGCTACTGTTCCCGAGCCCATGCTCAGCTCTTTGGTGTGCCCCTCTAGGAGCTCCTGTGCCCGCAATGCATTTTTTGAGGGGATCGATGTAAACTTTTGGCTCTTTTCTCTCCCTGTGTTGGGGTGTTCTCAGAGGTGGAGAAGTCAGAGCTCTACATGGAATTATTCACAACTCCCTGAATGAACGTGCACCAGTCTCAACCTTGCTGGGCGCTGGGGACAAAAATACTTATTTTACTTGCTTTACATGTTTGATGCTAGATTAAAGTGAGAAAATGCATGGCAAGAAGACTCTTCATTCGAAGTGGAAGGCTACAAAGCATACAGAGAGAATCATTTTTTTAAAAATATATTTTATTGATTTTTTACAGAGAGGAAGGGAGAGGGATAGAGAGTTAGAAACGTCGATGAGAGAGAAACATCGACCAGCTGCCTCCTGCACATCCCCCACTGGGGATGTGCCCGCAACCAATGTACATGCCCTTGACCGGAATCGAACCTGGGACCCTTCAGTCTGCAGACCGACGCTCTATCCACTGAGCCAAACCGGTTTCGGCGAGAATCATTTTTAAGGATTCCTGGAAGAGCAGAATGAAATTTAATATGTTGTTGAAGTAAATAAGGTATTTTGTGTTAAAGCCCACCAACGAAAGGCCATCAGGAACACACCGATGGTAAGGAAAAGAAATGTGGTTTATTTTTCTTGCTGTAGCAAGACTGCAAGCGCTGCAAAGGAACCTGGAGGAGCTGGGAGAAGCGTCTTGTAGCATGTGGGTGGGTTCTGGGCGATTCAGGGTGGGCCTAAGGTTGTGGAGGCCAATGTGGGTCAGCTGTTTGAGGAGAGAGCAGCGGGTTTGTGATTGTGTGTCTTAGGAGTGTTTTATCAGTCAGTCAGGAGGACTGGCCTGGGTGGGCGTGCTCTTACCGAGGTGAAGGAGCAGCAGTCTCTCCTGTTAAACAGAAGAGGGGGATGTTTCACCATTTTTGTGGTTGCAGAGTGGCCTTTATTCTCAATACGGTCATGGAGTGGCCTTATTTAGGCATTTTTCTATTCTCTGAGTGTGGCTTATATTCTGTTGGGAACAACATGGCCTAGATGCTAGCAGGGCTGCTTTCTCACCTGGTTTTATGTGTACTTACTTATCCCCTTTTGTGGAAGGGAAAGATGGAATTCATATTCTAGAAGAGTGCCAAGGCTGACCACTGACACAGAGGGTCTCCAACTGGGTTTTGGAAGTTGTTTAAAAAATGGGAATTAAGTTACAGAACAAAAATGGGGAACATCAACCACCACAAAACCCCCAGGAGTGGAGCATCCGGGAGGGTGCGTGGTGGGGCGTGGGCCTGAAGCGATTCCAGAGGCAGGGGCAGCTTCTACAGGCAGGTGTCTGCACATGGTACCTGTGAGGATGCCACGAAAGGGATGCAGAATTCCTATTTTCTGACTTTATTTTATTTTTTAAATACATTTTTAATTGAGTTTAGAGAAAGAAAGGGAGAGGGAGATAGATAGATAGAAACATCAATGATGAGAGAATCATTGATTGGCTGCTTCCTGCATGTCACCCCCCATCCCCACCTCCCCACCCCCTCACATATAAACTGGGGATTGGACCTGCAACCCAGGCATGTGCCTGACCGGGAATCAAACTGTGACCTGCTGGTTCATAGCTTGATGCTCAACCACTGAGCCATGCCAGCCAGTCTGCACAATCTTCACTTTAATCTTCATTTGATTGAGATAAAGAGGGGAGTGGTAAACTGGCAACACTGGTTACTTCTGGGAAGTGATACCTATGGGTTCAGGGAGAAGATGTCACTCTTTGCTTTATACACATATATTATTTATATTTTATGGGTTAATGATTTTTAATTAATAAAAACAAAAAAATTAAAACAATGTAAGAAATGGCAGGTAGAATATGTGATTTGCTCTAGGGATGCTCTCTAAGGAATGATTTTAGAATTAATATTTTCTTTTTTTTGGAAGGGAAATTCAACATTTCCTTTTGGGAAGGGACTGGTGTAGGTGTCTTAGATCTGTTTAAAAGATCCCATATAATAAAAGGGTAATATGCAAATTGACCATAACATGGAATGATAGGTCACTATGATTGATGCGCACTGGCCATCAGGGGGCAGACGCTCAATGCAGGAGCTGCCCCCTAGTGGTCAGTGCGTTCCCACAGGGGGCGCTCCACTCAGCCACAAGCCAGGCTGATGACTGTGAGTGCAGCGGTGGTGGCAGGAGCCTCTCCCGCCTCCTTGGCAGCGCTAAGGATGTCTGACTATGGCTTCAGTCAAACATACCCTGAGGGCTCCCGGGTTGCCAGAGGGATGTCTGACTGCCAGCTTGGGCCTTATCCCCCAGGGAGCATCCCCCAAGAGGTCCCGGACTGTGAGAGGGCACAGGCCGGGCTGAGGGACCCCCGCTCCATCCCTGCCCCAGTGCACAAATTTTGTGCACCAGGCCTCTAGTAATTTTAATAAAAAGCTAAAAATCATGATTCTCATACAAATATAAAATGAAAAATTTCAATGATTTTATTTGATTCATTAATTAACGGAGAACCAACTAGTTTGAGAATTATACACAACCAGAAATGTTGAAATGAATTTTCTCAATAAATGTAAAACTGGCTTCATGGAGAGAGAAGGGTATCAGTTTGTTCTCTTTAAAAATATATATATATTATATTATTTATTTATTTTTCTATTTCAGAGAGAAAGGAGAGGCAGAGAGATAGAAACATCAAAAATGAGAGAACGCCGAAACCGGTTTGGCTCAGTGGATAGAGCGTCGGCCTGCGGACTCAGGGGTCCCAGGTTCGATTCCGGTCAAGGGCATGTACCTTGGTTGCGGGCACATCCCCAGTAGGAAGTGTGCAAGAGGCAGCTGATCGATGTTTCTCTCTTATTGATGTTTCTAGCTCTCTATCCCTCTCTCTTCCTCTCTGTAAAAAATCAATAAAATATATTAAAAAAAAAATGAGAGAGCATCATTGATTGACTGCCTCCTGCACGCCCCCTACTGGGGATCAAGCCACAACCAGGCATGTGCCCTAACAGGTAATCCAACTGTGGCCTCCAGGTTCATGGGTCAACGCTCAACCACTGAGCCACAGCTGCCAGGCATTAGTTTGTTCTGACATAGCTCTGCTTGTGGTTCTAAATGCAACAAAGTTTCCTCAGTTTGGGCTTAATTCCATTAAGAATTCCATTCTTAATTGCATTGGGATTAGTCTGAGGTTTGCTCTGCCAACCATTTCTTTGTAGGTGATGAAAATTAATACTATAAATATGATTCTGATCATGTCTGGGGTGTTACTAGTGATTTACATTTTAAGAGCAACTATATTTCAGATATCTTAGAAATATTATTTAGATATTTAGTTAAATTAAACACATATTTACTATTTAGACTGCCAAGTTTTAAGAGAAAAATTTGTGCATTCTGGTATGAGTTAATGAAATTGCAAATCTGGCTTATTTTGATGATTTCTCTCAACCACAGTTTGAGTGAATGAACCAATGAACAAAGGAATATGGTAGTCCAATGTGAGTTATTAAATGTATCTTACTAAATTAAGAAAATTTATTTTATACCCCAAATCTTTCCATAATGGTAGTTTCTAAGGAATTATTGGCTCAAGGCAATTGAGTGATACCATTTTGTTATTCGACAAACTTTGAGAAAGCATGATTGTGAGCCAAGTAAATTTATTAGCTTGTTTCACTGAAATGCGTTGGAACAACTAGATAAATAATCTTAGCCAAGTTTCAAAGTGCTTCTGATCCAGTCAGAAGTGACTTTGATAATTAAGCCACAATAATCAGATATTACTGAACACTTGACCATTGAATACAAAAGACTATGTACTGATAATAGCACTTATTGAAGTATAAAAAAGATATTTTTCAATGCTAATAAAACATAGTGTTAAATAGATCATTTAAGATGTGCAAATGCCTTTTTTAAAGATATTAAAACCAAGCAGATACTTCTTCTGGTTGGTTTTAATATGTATCTATATGGCAGACCCATTTTAGCCTAAGATTTTGTCAGGTTGATTAGAATTATACCATTTTCAGAAAGCCAGGACCCACTTCCTAAGGTCTTAATGAATTCTACCCCCTGGCACAATGTCATCCAGGGTTAGTCAGGCATCTCAGCCATGACATTCTGCAAGGTAATCTAAAACACTGAAGGTGGAATTTTATGGGTATTAAAGGTAAAGAAAATGATGCATATCTTTTGTTTGTTTAGTGTTCCTTTCTGCATAGGAAATTTAATAACCTGAATAAATGACTACCTTAGTAGCCAGGGGATAAAGAAACACTATTAACTTCTGATGCTAGCAAGACACTTTATTTTGTGCCAGCATCTATATTGAGTGCTACACCTGCTTTTTCACAGTTATACTTAATCCTCAGATCAAGCTTAGAATTGTCTCTGTTTTTCACATAGGAGGAAACTGAAGTGCAGAATAGTTAAGTGACTTGCCCAAGGCCATGCAGTTAGTAAGTGGTAGAGCCAAGGTCCCAAGTCCTGGAGACAGATCATCACACTTAATCCCTGCTTTGTAAAGAAATGAATATTTTTGAAATGATTTTTCAAAATTATTTTTGGTAATTAAAAATTACTTTTTTCTGTAGTCCTTCTGCCATTAGAGCTATACCATGAGGTTTCTTGGTGCCAAGGAAGGGGGAAAATATTCCCCGGTAGAAAGGAAGCTCATGGGATTGGTAAGAAGGAAGCTATGGCATAGGGAGAATTGTTTCCAGAAGGGAAAGTAAACAGGAAGTCCTTCTGGTGGGAGAGGAAGAAAGGGGCTCAGAAAGAGCCTCGAGGGCCCGATAAGAGTTTCTTGGCTCTCCATGTCCTCAGGGTTAAACATCTAAACAGGTTTGGGGCTGTCAGAGGGTAGCCAGACTGGGAAGACTGGAGGCTGTTGAGGGAAGTCTTGGGTTTGTTATGGCACCTGTTCATGGCTCTGTTCAGAAGTGGTATCAGGGAGAGATATTTCCATGAACGGCCTAAAATAGTGCCCCTGTTCTCTGAACCAGGGCACACTGGGGAGTCACAGGTACTTCTGCATGGAAGTGGAGAGGACTGATAGGTGAGAATGTAATGCCCAGTGTTCAGAATCCCCAAAAACCCCCCAGGAAGGAGCCAAGACCCGCTGTAACTGCAAGAGAACCTTCATTTGTGCTAGCACGAGCTCTCATCTCCAGCGCTCACCGGGGAAAAAGAGACCCTCTCTCGCCACAACAAAGGCTTTAAAGGGGGTCTCAAGCAGTGGGCAGGGAGAGTGTTTATGATTGGTCAGGGGTAGGGTGAGGGGTCCAGTTACACAAAGGCACACTGGGCAGCTTGCCTAAAGTGGACTGAGTCCACCTCTCTACATTCCTATTGGCAGGTTCATGCAATTGTTACATTCTCGCAGTTTTCTAAGAAAAAGGAGTCATATACATAGTTACACAGGGTGGAGGGTACAGTACATTTTGTGCTGTCCTGCTCTGCCCTTTCAAGAAGAAGCCTGGCATCATGGAAAGGAGGTCTCCGAGTGAAGGGCCTTGTGAATGGAGGTATGACTAGAGGTCTACAGCCTGGTTGGTGGGTACTAACATGATAGCCACAAGAATGATCAAAGGGGTGAGGCCAGCGAGGACCCAGAGGATGGACAGGAGGCTCTTCCCCACCTTGCCATGAACTTTCCCTTGAACTAAGAGGACAGGAAAATTGGTCGGGGAGACTTCTTATGAGGAAAGAAACCCCCATAATGAAGAGTCTAAATCTGAAATGCATTGGCATTTAACATGGAAAGATATACTATTACTTTTATTTGGCAGAATCAAGTGTTCCTCCCCAACCTCATCCCAACTCTACCTCAATGGCTATCCGGAAAAATGGATATCCAGAAGAGACTGGAGCAAGATGAGAACAGTTGTGGAAAATAGATACATTTAGTCACATTTGGGTCATTATAAATTCTGATTTTGCTATATCATATGGATGTATGCCATAAATATTGAAAGTCACTTCTGGCAAGTTGAGCAGTAACCTACTTCCCTTAAAAACAGACTGATTGGCATGACCCCTAAGGCACCAGGAGTTCCTTGAACCTTGAGTAGATGTCAGTCCACAACTTCTGGCCACATCTGCCTCCTCACTGGAAATCCCCAATAGACAGGGCAGAGCTACTGGTAATGCCTCCTATTGTTATCCTTTAAGACAGATGAGCAGCTGGGATATGTGTACTCCTATGGGCAGGTCACTGACGAGAAAATGCATCAAAGCCACTAAGGAACTTTGTGACTTTGAGAATATTGCTTACCTTTTTGGAGCTCCAACTTCATGCAGAAGGTGGACATAAACATAAAATAGTATTTGCTGCATATAGGTTTTATAAGGGTTGGTGAACAATGAGACAGATATGCTGTGGAATGATACACCATTATTGTTATTGTTAAGACTTTTGCCATTGCTATCATTGTTGTTATTAATTGGTGTATTTTGAACTAACAGTTGGGAGACCCTGATTTTAGATAAATAATCTTAACACATGCAAAGCTATTTGTCTGATTTTGTGAAATACCCCATCATCATTCTCTTAAAATCCAAGCTGTCAAACTCAACATTTTATTGCATATTGCCTAATTTTTAAACTATTTTACTTAGTTTTCATGATTCTCACATCTAAATGTTCATTTCTAGATTAGGCACTGTGTCTTATGGCACATAAATACCCATTCCTGTAATAGAGGTTATAACATAATAAGTATAGTATGTACAAAAGCTATAAAAATGTGAACTAGAAACTAGAAGTACTTATTTTCAACCAATTTATAAGATAAAAATAGTTATTGTAAACATGTTGAGCAAATAATACAGGAAAAGCTGAATAAATATAAATTAGAAATTAAGAAATCCAATCCAATCAAGCTCTTGAAAAGTCAATTTTTCCCCTTTATTTTCTTTTAAAAAATATATATTTTATTGATTTTTTACAGAGAGGAAGGGAGAGAGAGATAGAGAGGTAGAAACATCGATGAGAAAGAAACATTGATCATCTGCCTCCTGCACACCTCCTACTGGGGATGTGCCCGCAACCAAGGTACATACCCTTGACCAGAATCGAACCTGGGACCTTTCAGTCCGCAGGCCGACGCTCTATCCACTGAGCCAAACCGGTTAGGGCTATTTTCTTGTTTATTTCATCACTCAAGCTTATTTTATTCCCGTTTCTCTCTTATTATTAAAAAAATATTTAGCTTTAGGCTCACTGCAGATTAAAAGAGAAGATTAGAATATAGAATACCCATAGCCTATGCACTTTAATAACTTAATAGCCTTCCAGATCCCTTTTAATACATTTTAAAAATGATTAAACTACACCTATTCTTTTGAAAATTATCAGAAGTTATGTAACTAATTCCATCCTGTGGACATTTAGGTTGTTTCCAACTAACCCCTCTTGTTGGATATTTAGGTTGTTTCCAACTAATCCCTTTTGTTGGATATTAGGATATTTTCCAACTTATTACTATTGTATTACCCATTACTTCTGTAACAGATCACCACACATCTAGCAGCTTAAAACAACACAAGTTTATTCTCTTACAGTTCTGGAGATCAGAAATCTGAAAGCAGTGTCATTGGCCTAAGGCGAGATGCCAGGAGGGCCGGGTCCTCCTGAGTGGAAAATCTATTTCCTTGCCTTTTCCAGCTTTCCGAGGCAGCCAGCATCCCAATGTCTGCTTTTGTCACCTTGTTTCTTCTTTGACATAGTATCTCCTCCTTTTTCCTCTTGTGAGGACACTTGTGATTACATCATTGGGTTTAGATGAATTTTATGGTATGTAAATTATATCTCAATAAAGCCATACATTTTTTAAAAATGGCCTTGATATTGACATGGTCAATTTCCTTCAGTGTAGGAATGGGGAAGGGGGGCAAGATTGGTGCAGGCATGCAGGTCAAATTTTTCAGTTGAGCATTAAAGCAGGCCAGGTTTCCTTAAATTTTAAATGTTGTTAAAAATAGATGTTTATTCTCTAGAAGACTGATTATAAAGTTTCCCTGCTCCAGTCACTTGTGTACTATTCTCATCATTGTTGTTACAGGCACAGCACATGTAGCTATGTACCATGTGATGCATCGTGGAGAAAGGATGCTCTAGGTTCCATGTGGCAAGAGTTTGCTGCTTAGCAAGTCAGCTGATGTACAGGTAGGAGATTAATCAGGCTGTCAAATTGTTTCCCCAAAAATAGATGGAGCAGAAGAGATAACTTGTGGCTTTCTCAGTTCAGCAAGGCCGCTGTTTAAGGTTTTACGCCCGCAGTGTCTCAGTGTCTCTCCTTGGCTATAATTGAGGGCTTTGTCTATTTAGACACACAGGGACCTCTTCTGTAACAAGTAGTTAGTATTCACGTGTTAAAAAGATAACAAAACCTGCTTCTGACATGCCCCAAGGCCTCTCATCAATAAATTGCACTTCATATAACAATACACTTATGAAAATTGATATATTTTTAGTGTTCCTTTCTTCTCATGATAAAGATACAGGCAAGCCATAATGTCCCAATGTCACAAAATTCAATACAGGTAGTAAAATTTTAACTGTTGGAGATATACACTAAAAACTATATAAAGTAAAAACAATTTAAACACATATAACTAGGTGTTATGTTCACTTCTCAACTAGAGGACAGCTCTGGCTTAGGAAATAAGAAAATGAAGTGGCTTAGTATCCATTCACCTGATGATAGAACACGAGTAGTACCAAAAAAGGCCATGGGCATTGGTAACTCATGTTAGCACATACCAGCACTGTGGACTCACATTTCTTCATTTGTAAAGTCAGGTGTGGTGTTATGAGGGCAGGTGAGGTGTTGAGCATCCATTACTGTGAACTTCATGAGAAACCTCTGCATAACAGCAACAATATTGTTTTGCTCATCATCTGCCTCTTTTGGATGAAGTCTACCACATTTGGAGGCTGTAATCACTGTGGCCTGGGCCACATTATCCTGGGAATTACAAACACTGAGGGTAACCAGCGGCGGTGGTGGGGCTGGTGAGCATGTGTGAATGGCCAACCTTTCTGTCCCTCCCCTGACCGCCTGTCAGGATCCCATGGCAGGATGGTGAATGGGGAACTGGGTGGGTGGGGTGGGGGGCGGGGCCGGCTGC
The DNA here is from genome assembly GCF_027574615.1 of Eptesicus fuscus. Classification (NCBI taxonomy): domain Eukaryota; kingdom Metazoa; phylum Chordata; class Mammalia; order Chiroptera; family Vespertilionidae; genus Eptesicus; species Eptesicus fuscus. Next base: position 20,845,786 of record NC_072475.1, read on the forward strand.
CAGCAGCCGGGAAAGATGGCCCTGATCACAGGCTAGGCCTAGGGACCGTACCCATACATGATTTTGTGCACCGGGCCTCTAGTTATAAATAAAACTGTACTTAATATCTAAAATATCTATACATACCACATTTATGTGGATGTCCATTGCATCCTCGAGGTAAATACTACAAAGTAAAATCATTTTTCATGCTCCTGGTACATATTTTAGAATTGTGTTCTATGTATTTATACTCCAAGGGGAGATGTCCAAGGGGACTTGGAATCCAGGTGACCAGGAGGAAGGGACTTGTAGCTGTCTCTGAGAGGGGCCTAACAAGAAAGGCAGGGGAGGGAATTTTAAGGGAAGAACCCAGAAGTCCTCAGGGATTGTGCCTGAACCAGTGACAAAGTCAGCAAAGTGAATGAGCTGAGGGCAACACTCCACCTTGAAGAGCAGGTTAAAGAAAATGATGTCCTTGAAAAATGTTCCTGGAACTCTTTTGGGCTTTACAAAATTTTTCCTAGAATGAGTTGATTATGATCTTGGTCACTGAGGAGAAACCTGAGGCAGAGAAATTAAGTGACTTTCCTACCATCACACTAATACAATTGGCAGAACATGGATTCAAAATGATTTCTTGTAGTTCTCTAGACTTTTTCTATACCACTAAGGAAAGAGCGTGGCATGATGTCACCTTCTTCACCTTTGGGGTAAGAGTAGTTCCCACAAGGGGCCTAAAATGAGAATGAATGAAGCTGATGGACAATAAACAAGAAAGGGACAATTTCTGCAACACGAAATGACTATTTTAAACCCCAAACCCACTATTTCGTTACATATAATTGCTAAGCACAAAAGAAATCTTTACGAGGCTCTTTTACTCAGCTCCTAGTCCAGATCCATAAACTGCAGGTGCGTGGGAGCTCTGTGATTGACTGAGGCATGGCAATTATGTGCAAGCAGTAGCAAGCTGAATCCACCAGGCTGTAGCGCACACTCACTGTGATATTCTAACAAGGTGCCTCATTAAAATGTCTAATACTGGTCATTTCTCTTAAACTCACCTTATTAAAATGACCAGCGGGAAGAAGTACCTGGTTCTAGGATTTCTTGCCTTTTTACGGGCCAAATTGGGCATTGAAGACAAAGAGAAAGAAGAACAGACCTGTCGTTTGCTAGGCAAGTTTGATTTAAATGGATATGTAGATGCCAAAAACCATTCACTTGCCATTGGAGGACTTTTTCCTGTTCACTCCAGGATCATCCTAGCTAATGAGTCTGTTGTGGAGCCAATATCAGCAAAATGTGAAGGGTAAGCTAGAGTGTTTTGATTTTCATTTTCTTTCTGTAGTAAACTTCTATCAAAGCACCATTCTATTTTTGGTTATTTTTATGATCAAAGATGAGATTTTGGGTGTCTTATCCTTATCTCAAGACTGCCTTCTTCTGTTAATAGAGCCAAGGGCAGTTTATTTCTGCGGGACTCTGAAAATGTCTCCTTTTTCTTCTTTCCTTTTCTACCACATCCTAAAAAGGCACTTCTTCCCTCTCTCCACGTCTTCTGGTCCCACCGAAGTGGTGTCTTCCTGAAACTGCCTCCTCCGTTCCCACTTTCAAGACCTTTGCCTACACCAGCGCTGCCTCTATAAGGTTTTGGACTGTTTTAATGGACAACGTTTTTCTAGGAATGATTTTGTCTGCTCTCCATAACCTTAGACTCTCTGCTTTTCCTTCCTCTTTCCTGCACAGTTTCCCCACATTCCTCTTACTTTCCACGCACTCAGGTGTGAGGAGAGGACTCTAGAGATGGCCTTGCTGGAATTTAATGGGTATTTCTCTACTTACAAATACTGTGAAGGCCACCCTAACCCCAGGCTCTTTATGATGCTGAAGTTGTAGACCATAGGTGGTTTTTTCTTACTCTAAAAGCATGTATGGTCTTTCTCAGAGGATGTGGGTAGAGATACACAGCTTAGCAGCTACCATTTCCCTGGGCCAGCCCAGAAGTCCTTCCTACTCTCTCTGATGGTGATTCTAGACAGACTTCATTTCTTCCTCCTTTTTTTCTTCTGATTTATTCCCCGGGTCAAAGAATGGGAAGGAGGGCTTACAAATTCATAATATAATTTGAGGTAGGAAACACTGCCACCAGCAGGATGTATACATGGGCATGCATGATGTCAATAAGCTTTAATATGCCATTCAAACATCTTTTATTGAGAGATTATAGGGGAGAAAGATGCTTTTTCATAAGCTTCAACATTCTTTCCAAAATATTGTTTTCAAAATTATTCTGAGAGGTAGTAGAAGTAAAGTTTGAGGATTACATTTATTGGTTTTGGATGTAAAGTACTTATCCTAGATAAAAAGCTGTTATTTCATGGATTCGTTATTAACTAGAGGCCCAGCACATAAAAGCATGTGGGTAGGGTCCCTAGGGCCTAGCCTCCTGCGATCAGGGCCATCTTCTGCCTGTTCGCCAGTCCCCAGGCCTCTGCCGCCTCCGCTGCAGGGCTGTCAGGTGGTGGGGATCACCAGCTCATCCCTGGCTGCTTGGGGGCTCAGGCCTGTGGGAAAGCAGGCGCTGGCGACTTTACCTCCATGGGTGTGCGCTGGGCCAGCAGCTGATGGAACGCGCTGCCCACTCGGGGCCGCTCATGCAGGCGCTGCTGCTGCTGCTGGGGCTTGAGGTGCTGACGGAAGCTGCGGGGCCCGCCTGCAACCTTCCCGCCCCGGTGTCAGCGGCCCCAAGTGGGCAGCACATTCCATCAGCGGCTGGCCCGGCGCATGCACATGGAGGTGAAGTCGCTGGCGCCTGCTTTCCCGCTGGCCTGAGCTCCTGAGCAGCCGGGGATGAGCTGGTGATCCCAACAGCCTGACAGCCAGCCCAGTCCTCCCGCCACCCACCCTGATTCCCCTGTTCACCATCGCTGATCCATCAGAGCCTGCGGGCCGGGGGCAGGGACCAAGAAGTCAGCCATTCAGCCCACTCGCCAGTCCCCAGTTCCGCCCTGCCCCGCCCTGCTTGCGGGCCGCGGGGGGGGGGTGGGGGTGGTGGGGGAGGTGGGAGAGGGACCGAGATGCACCTCATGGTGACCGGTTGTTTGGTCGTCACAGTCGTCATGGACACTGGCTTTTTATATATATAGATTAATGATGAGTTATTTTTAATTTATTTATTATTCATCATTATTGCAATTGTTTGTTAAGAACATTTTTTTAAAAATTATTTATTTTATTTTTTAAATTAAAAAAAAATTTAAATTATAGTTGACATACAGTATTATATTAGTTTCAGATACACAGCATAAATGATTAGACATTCACAAGCTATTATTACAACTTTATTTCTTCTTTTCTGATAGCAGCATGAGAACTTTCTTTTTAAGAAAATTATTTTTCAGTTACAGCTAACATTCAATATTATTTTGTATTAGTTTCACTTGTACAGCGTACTGGTTAGACAACCATATCCTTTATAAAGTGACTCCCCTCCCCCCAATATTTCAAGTACCCACCTGGCACCATACATAGTTATTACAATGTTATTAACTGCATTCCCTATGTTGTACTTTACATCCCCATGTCTATCTCCAGGAACGACTAATTTGTATTTATTAATCTCTTCAACTTTTTCACTGAGCCCTCTAACCCCTCTTCCCTCTGGCAACCACCAGTCTGTTCTCTGTGTCTGTGAGTCTGTTTCTATTTTGTTTGTCCATTTATTTTGCAACAGGAGAGCTTTGATACCTAGGATTGAGAAGTAAGTGGTTGGTGAGCTAGAGACCAGGGGTCCCCTGGGTACACAATGTAGTAGTGAAGACCACACCCAGAGACATGTTGGGGAAAGCTAGGAAGGAACCCCACCCATGACAGCTGCACTTTTCACCCTCAGTGAAATAGTAGTTGTGGGAGCGTAGGGCTATACTGCTTTTGATAGCGTAGTTTAGTGTTCACCACAGGGTGACCTGCAGGTTACAGTAAAACGATAGGGTGGTGGAAAAGCATTGGCAACTTAATCTTCCACGTGAATCTCAGAATGAAGGAACCAGCGGGAGTGAGAAAGAGCTGAAAGTGGGTGTCAGTACACCCAGTGTTTTTAATTTGCTGCCTAAAGACTTTTTTCCAGGGGTGTGGGTCTCTTTTCATCTTTTTTTATTTATTTATTTATCTATCTTCCCTCTTCTTGTGTGGCCCTCCTGACTTGAGGCCTGAGATCTCCTGTGTTTCAAATTATGCTGGGAAAGGGTCTACAAATAAGTGACAAGGCGATTCAGATTTCTGAGCTCCTATGCTGTGCCAGACACCTAGGATATAATTTTTTACTCTTCCTCTGCCGCCCTCTGTTTTCTGTGGGTAGCTAAACATATATACTAGTAAACTCATACATGCTCACAAAAGCATACATCCTCATACATGTACACACTAGTTCCTTCCTTTCTTGGTCCACTCTTAAGCAGCACTTGACTGCCTTATGACAGGATATAAAAATAAAACCTTATTAGTGTTTGCCACTCTAGGGGATTTTATTTCTTTAACCTAGAGCTGCTTCCAATACAGTAGTCCATGTAGCTTTTAAAATTTAAATTAATTGAAATTAGCCTGACCTGGCCGGCACAGCTCAGTGGTTGAATGTTGACCTATGAACCAGGAGGTCACAGTTCAATTCCCAGTCAGGGCACATGCCTGGGTTGCAGGCTCGATCTCCACTGGGGGTGTGGAGGAGGCAGCCAGTCAATGATTCTCTCTCTCATCATTGATGTTTCTATCTCTCTCTTCCTTTTTAAAATAAATGAAACTATATTAAAAAATTAATTAAAATAAAGTAAAATGCATTTCCTTAGTCACATTAGCCACATTCCAAGTGCTCAACAGCCTTGTGTGGCTCGGGGCTACCATGTTGGACAGCACAGATATATAAAAATTCCATCATTGCAGAAAGACAGAGCTGCCTGAGGCCTAGACTATAAACCATCTTCGGTGGCCCAGAGCTCTCTCACTGAATGGAGCCCGAGACTTCCCTTTCATATTCCTACTGCTAGGCATATAGTAGATGCTCAATACACTGTTTTACATTAAAAACAGAGATATCACCACTTGTATACACAAAATTGATAGAAAGCTCTTTCTACTAAAAATTGATGGAAAAATAAAAAAGTGTAGTAATAGAATTCTATTTTAACATTGCTTCATTAGAGCATAGTAGTTTTATTTTTCTCATCTTCTTTATTAAAATTGGGGTTATATTTGTTAATAAAATTGGTTCAAATGTAGTTCTACACAAATTTACTAAGCATCGACTATGAGTTCACCTCTGTGTTAAGCGTCGCAGAAAGACCAGTGTCCTTATAGCACTTTCAATCTAATTAATTGAGCAAATATTTATCGACCACAATATTATATGTGCTTGACAGTGTTCTAGGAACTGGGGATACACCAATGTTCAAAACAGAAAAAATCCGTACCTAATGGGGCTAACATTTGAGTGGGAGAAAATAAGCAATAAACAAGATAAACAGATAAATTATATATTCTCTTAAAGGGTAATAATGTTACAGAGAAAAAAAATAGCAAGAGCTGAGATAGAGAATTCTGGTAAGACTATCACAATTTCACATTATGTGGTGAGGGCACATTTGAAAAAAAAATTTAAAGGAAGTGAATCCATGCATTATCTAGGGAAGAGCATTTCAGGCAGAAGGAACAGCAACTTCTAAGCCTTGAGGCAGGGATGTGCTTGGCTTTTTGGAAGAACAGCAAAGAGGTCAGTGTGGCTGGAGAGAGAGAGAGAGAGAGAGAGAGAGAGAGAGAGAGAGAGAGAGAGAGAGAGAGGTGGGAGGAGAAGGCAAAGGAGGAGGAGGAAGGGGAGGAGAAGGAGGAGGGGGAGGAGGAGGAGAGGGAGGAGGAGGAGGAGGAGAGAGAGAAGGAGAAGGAGAAGGAGAAGGAGAAGGAGAAGGAGAAGGAGAAGGAGAAGGAGAAGGAGAAGGAGAAGGGAGTGTGTCTTATCACATAGGACCTTATTAGGTAGTAAAGGACTTCAACTTTTACACTGAGTGAAAAGGGGAGCCACAGAAGACTATTGGCAGAGGGGAGTCATGATGTGATTTAGGATATAAAGGATCATTCATTCTGCCAGGTTTCAAATAGACTGAAGGTGTGGGGTGCTGTGGAGTCTGTGGCCCCAAGAATTATTTTAAGAGCCTGAATAAAATTTCTTCTAACGAAGTCATTCCAGCATAGTCTGAAAGTCAAGGATGTGTCATAGTCAGTAGAAAAATGAAAGATCTGTTCTACGGAAATAATTGTCACAGCAAATAGGAAATGTGGACAAGGCATAGCACTGGAATATTCTCTCACAAAATGTATAGCTATCTCAGTGGTAAACACAGGCCTTCCTTTACATTCTACCTCGGGACCCAGAACAAATGCAATGTTTGTGACTCAGCTTATATTGTAACGTGATTTGGAACTATAAGTTCAAGAATTCTATCCCTAAAGACAATTGGCTCAAAGCCATAATGACTCATGGTTTGCAGGACAGATGAATTCTGTAGCTACTGCCCTGAGAATTCTTCACTACAACTTGCTGAGTTGCTGCTCTTCATGACCAGAATTTTATTGGGTTTGGTATGCTTAGCCTTATGAAGCATGTTGGAACAGGTTTATTTTTATCTCTACCTTCTGTGAAAAAGAACACAAATTGTACTTGTCTTTTGTCAAAAGGCACTCAATAGAAATTTATTTAAAAAAGATATTTTAAAAATGTAAAATTTTCCCCCAATGGAAAACAAGTACAATATAACCTGAACAATTCTTTGGACCCCATGTGGACCATTCTCTGCACAGAGTTACATCAAGGGAAGTCCAGTCCAGTAGTCAGAGTGATTAAAAGGGAATTCCAGTTTGTATTCTTTCAAAGAATATGAAAGAGATCTATTTCATGATCTCCCAAAAATTCATCTCAAATAACTTTTTCTTATGTTGCAATATTCTCCCTTAGAGCATCTGCCCAGTGAAATGCCTCAATTGTTTCTTCAACTTCTGTCAACAGGTTATTTTTGTTTTCCTTCTTCTTATTCTCAGGCCTTCTCAATCTATTCTCTCAAATCTATAGCTGGAGGGTAAGGAGGGCAAAGCAGAGTGGGCAAAGACAAATTTCTCTTCAGTAGGTAGGGGTGATGTTGAATGGAAGACTGAAAACACTCGTACCCCTGTCATAATCCTCTTGATTGTTTCACGTTAGTAGAATACTTGTTGCTATCAAAATTGTAAACCACTTCATTCAAACATTTCATAATGCTTTGGGATAAGGAGTGTATAGTAGAGGGTATAATAGGCACATGTAATCTAAGGTGATGAATAAAAAAAATTGACTCTTGAGTACGTTTAAAAAAATACCATGGCTGTCTGATCTAGAAATTTACATTAAACAAAGTTACCTTGTGGGAACCAAAGGAAACATCTTGTTCTATTCCATCCTCTGTGGAATAGACGCCTTTCTCTGACGGCAGTAAGAAGTACAGCTCATAAACTTTCTCTTGAAACAGGGTCTTTGGTAAGAAAATTTATATTGCAAAGGACTCTGCAGCTTACAGAGAATATTGAAGGAATCCTACTTGAATTCATAATGGGAATACAGAGGGAAGGTAAGGTCTACCTGCTTCATATTTCCCTAACAAATAAGCAGTAGAGTATTTGAGTTCCAAACATTCCTCTTATTTTATTGAAAAATAAAAATGAAGGGGATTAGGATGTCAGCAAAGCAGTTATTAATTGATTATATAGTGAATACCTGGATGGGAAAAAAAAGCATAAATGTTTACCTACAGCAGGTATTAGAATGAAAGAGTTTTTAGGATAAATAGATATTTGCCCACGAATTATCCAGAGTAAACTGGAATACTATAAAAATATTTTCAATCTTCTTCCAGATATGAATCTTTAATAATGAACTATATATATATATGTATATATATATATATATGTATATACACATATATATATATATTAAATGTGTGGAAAGATAAAATTTGTAGAAATGCTGATAAACCATGTGCATCCTTGACTCTAATAAACCAACAGGTTCAGAAATAGCTCTCTTTTCAAGAGAACTCAATAATGTTTGTGAATATCAATTAACCAAACTGGGGGGAGATTTATGCAGGCTTATGGGAGCAGAGACCATGATGACTAGTTTAGCAGGGTATATCATGAATTTATGTATTGATTTTTAAAGAATGATCATTCCACACCAGATGAAGGAGATGCACTTTCTGTCATTTTAATAAGAAGTTTACACCAAGGTCCAGCAAAGTTTCAAGTGAGCTCATTTGTTGGAGGGCTAATGATATCCTAGTACTCTCTGGGAAAGTGTCTATTCGCCTATTCATCTCTCAACACTTCTACAGAGCTTTCATCACAGCCATAGGATTCTTAGACAAGAGCCTATATTACAGCACGAAGTGTGGAGATATTGCTTCCTTTGTCCCTTCACTTGACACAGGGATGGACTTTGGAAAGGAGAGGATGGTTTGTCAAAGTATCAAACAATGGGAAAATGAGTAATGCATTTCTTTTCCAAAATGTTGATTATTGAACATATAGCATCTAAAAAGATGATTCCAGAAGCCCACCTGGGCATTATCAAAGTCTCCATTACCACCTTTCATACCACATGGCTCAATAATACTGTCTTACTGGACTTGTGCTCTTTGCAGTTATTTATTTCTCTGATCAGCAAATGGTTTGGGAAACTAGAGAAAATAAATGTTATTAAAAACAAAATATTAGTTGAACTTGCATGTTTAATGCTTACTTGTACAACTTTACAATTTTAAGATACAACATTTATCTAAAATTATCACTTGTTGATTTAGTACACATGCATTGTCATGGAAAATGGCTTACGGCAGATAAATTGAATAATATGTGATGATCTAATTTTTAGTATTGATTTATTATTTGTAATTAATTACTTATCAAGTATTAAAATGTTTTTCATAACATTACAATATAATTTATTTGGGGATGAATGTAAGATTGAAAAATTATTTCTAGTGAAAAACAAATGACTAGAATCTCTGTCAGCAATCTTGTCTTCTAAGAGAATCTCATATAGAAGTCCTAGAGACACTCCTGGCTGTGGGTGAGTATTGGTTGGTAACCACATGGTGGGGCTTGGCTTATAATTAATTTCAGAGTGTTGCATCAAAATAATGTAGTTGCTGGCTTGAAGAGTAGCATGAAGACTAATTGCTTGAAAGAAAAAAAATTGCAAAACACTTTACTCAAGGTTGGCCTAGACACATGTAGGTTTGAGCTGTTTTAGAAAAAGAAGTTTATCAGGGTTGCTCAAATTTGCACCGTAAGATGAATTCCTTTGGGTTAAGGCAAAGATTTCTGATAGAGAGCGAATATATCACGAAAAAGGAAAAGATAGTAAAAATGTCAGATTAGGCTCCATAAACCACAGCTCTGATCTCATCCCTTCCCTGTTTATCAACTCCCAGTGGCTTTCCATTCTCCAAAGCATGACTTCAGCTATCTTAGCCTGACATTCAAAACTCTACTGTTTTGCATCTTCTATTTTCAACATTTGTCACCTGCCACCTTCCTGCCCACATCTTTATAACACAATCTAACTGAACCTCTGCAATTCCTGGAGCCTCCTTTTATTTTCCTGACTTCATTAAAAAAAAATCTTTTTGTTGAAATTATTACATATGCCCCCTTTCCCCTCATTGACCCCTTCTAGCCTGCCCCTGCCCTAGGCCTTCATTTCCTTATTGTCTGTGTCCATGGGTTATGCATATATGCATACAAGTTCTTTGGTTGATCTCTTCCCACCCACCCACCCTCCCCTGCCTTTCCTCTGAGATTTCTCAGTCTGTTCTATGTTTCTGTGTCTCTGGATCTATTTTGTTCATCAGTTTATTTAGTTCATTAAATTCCACATATGAGTGAGATCATGTGATACTTGTCTTTCTCTGACTGGCTTATTTCACTTAGCACAATACTCTCCAGATCCCAGAGACATAGAAGCAATGAACAGATTGTCGAATCTCAGAGAGAAGGTGGGGTGGGTGGGTGGGTGGGTAGGAAGAGATCAGCCAAAGAATTTGTATGCATATATGCATAACCAGTGGACACAATAGGGTGGTGAAGGCCTGGGGTGGGGGTGGCCTAAGAAGGAGTCAATGGGGGGAAAAGGGGAACATATGCAATACCTTCAATGATAAAGATTTTTTAAAAAAATATATACCTTGCCCTTAATTGGTGCTGCTGGACAGAATAATTGTGTAGTTAAGTTTAAAGGAAACAGTAAAATGTTTTCCAAAGTAGCTGTACCATTTTGTCTTCCCACCAGCGTTTTGGAGGCTGCTCTTTGCCATCTGTGCTGGCGAGCTGAGAGGAATTGTAGCAGGTGCCATGTCTGGCCCCCACCTTGATGAAGACTGTGACAGATGTGGGCATTTGAGCAGCCAGTAATTTCCTGACTTGGTGAGGAACAGATGTTTTATTGGTGGCCTGATTCTGATGAGGCTTTGGGAGGTGTTCCTGGAAACTCAGCCTAGATTCTGTTTTGTTCACTTTCCAGTGAATCTGGTATAGTACTTAATATCTAGAATGACTCTCCTGTGCTAGGCAGATGGGTTTTGTTTCCCGAAAATGAGCCCTGACACAATATATCTGCCATCGTATTTATTCTTTACTGGTTGGGAGGTAGTGGTGGAAGAAAGACAATTAACGTATGCTCTTTTGTCTTTTCTGTCTTCTGTACCAACATATATACCGGTAGTACCTATTCTAATAGTGATGATGTTGGTGGTGATGGTGGTGGTGGTAGTCATAAGAAAATCCAGGTCCACAAAGCATTGGTGAGTGATGCAAACGTTATCGTAGATTTTGTAGGGAGATGGATTCGACTAGTATTTGCATTCCTCTTGGTAAAACTTAAGACAAATCTTTCATAGAGGCTTCATTTCTCCTCCCAAAGTTCTTGTCACTTGTCATTTCCCAATTCTTTCTCCACAGGCCTCTTTTACCTTCTGAATCCCTCACTTTCTTCTCCTCTCCCCATGTCATTCTAGTAAATTTACTGTAATATTAAAACTCTTCAGAATAAACAAACTCATAGAGAGATGCTTCCTTGGAAAAAATAAAGGAAAGCATACAGGTGCACGCTGTTTTGAGTAGTTGGTGTTTTGCGATAGGAGGTTTAGAATTCTAAGCAGTATTCGGTAAGTGATCTTCCCAAATTTGCACAGGAAGACTAAGGCCCACTAACCTTGCCAAGTGATTGGCTTCCTGGGGATGTATTTATGTTAGTTGTTAAGATACTGTCTTTAAGATCCAGACCTACCCTTGATACTTTGCTTTGTGATGTTGAGGCTGGAATTGCAAACTGCCTTTCTGCTTTGCTAGCTGGATCTTGGTTAGACTCTGTCAATAGGGGGCGCTTACCGTTGGAGGAGCGGGGAGGACTTGCTTCCGATGTGCCTTCGATTCCGTGTCATCCCAGGAATGGTCTCAACAGTAGTTCATTTCTCTAATACCAGTTGAGTCCAGTTGGCAGTTTTTCTAACACATGTAAAAGCAGCTTCATTGTGTGTCCCGTCAGGGCTACCAGCTCCTGCTGGATGACGCCCCAGGGTATCGTCCATCCAGTTCACTATTGTATCTCTAGCATCTAGAACAATGTTTGGCTATAGAAGGTGCCTAATAAATATTTTTTGAATGAATGAATGAAATTCACACAGGCCAGAAATATGGTGGATTTCAAATGCCAAAAGGAATTCTCTCCTCAACACTGCCTCTGCCCTCCTGCCCCCCAAATCCAGACACTATATCAGGGGCTCTGCATTAATCTTAATAAAGTAGGCATTAATTGTTCTATTTTAGATGAGGAAATTGGGGCTCAAATCCTTTAGTACCGTGGTCGGCAAACTGCGGCTCGCGAGCCACATGCGGCTCTTTGGCCCCTTGAGTGTGGCTCTTCCACAAAATACCACGGCCTGGGCGAGTCTATTTTGAAGAAGTGGCATTAGAAGAAGTTTAAGTTTAAAAAACTTGGCTCTCAAAAGAAATTTCAATCGTTGTACTGTTGATATTTGGCTCTGTTGACTAATGAGTTTGCTGACCACTGCTTTAGTAGATTAAATAACCAACTTCACTATCTTTATTCACAACAGACTGGATTCAAATTCTATTCCATCTGAGTCCTAAACCTGAACTCTTTTCCCCACTGCTTTGCAAAAACTGTGATATTTTAAGGGCCAATGAGGAGAATCATTAACAAAACATAAATATTCTGATGCTACACATGCAGACACTAAGAGAGTGTAACTTAGGAGCAAGCATTTATTAGAAATAGTACTATTATAATTTTCATTTATCTAATAAAACTTGGAAATTGGTGTTAAAAGATGCTTTATAAACTTTGTGAGTCATCAGCAGCATACATTCTGGGGAGTCAAGAGACATAGATTCTATTTCTGGCTCTGACGCTAATTAGCTCTATGACCTTGACCTCCCTGCATCTCACTTTTCTCATCAGCATACCATTTAGCCTTGTAATTTGACAATTTCATATATGATATAAAAATCTATATATGAATAAAAATGAACCAGCTCATCCCATGCAGACAATAGGAACCATCCAAATGTAATTCAGATAATAAACTAATGGAAGCATAGATCCATTGTTCTTCCATTAAAATGTTTGCATTGCCACACATGAAAATCTGTTCTTACAATTTATGATTTGTGCATTAAAGGAACTTGCAAAAGCATTAAATTATCTTTTTCTCTTTAAAGCTAGCTTTAGGCTACAATGATTTCTTAAGGTCTGTTTTGTTTAGAAACTGTTTATTCTTCCCACTGAAAATTAAATAGAGGATTCTGTTTTCTGTTACTGGGATAATGGAAGAATTTATTGAGAGGTTTATCCAATTAGGGAACTGAAGTAAGACTTCCTATTTATTTGTCCTTGAATTATTTCTAAAAGGAGGCACTAAAATATTTTGATTAGATTCTCTCTTTCTTGTGGCTTTGTGTTCAGTTATCATTTGGGGGATGCATCAGAAAGATTTTTAGAAATGACTCAGCCAATGAAATAGAATAGTTGCATCATAAATTAAATTCATTGAAATCTCTGTCCATTAGTTGAATGCCTGGGGATTCTCTCGGACTTAGGGATCCATGAGTGCTGTGACCACTGTAGTGTACAGGTAAAAAGGATGCTGCCCTTTTCCCCCCAAGGTTGCCACTTCTCTCCCCACCCTCCAAGGGAGACAGTGAAAGAGGGACGGGCAGAATGTCAGTATAAAGAACCCTGGACTGGCACGTGGCAGCCTCGGGTTCTAATTCTCCCTGGGCCAGTGCTTTGCTGTTACTTTGGGCAAGTAACCCTCTTTCTCTGGGCTTCACCTATAAAAGAAAGATTGAAGCAAAATATCCCTGAGACTCTTTCTGGATTTACTAGTCTACGACTTTAGAGCTGAACTTTTGGGGGCATTTGTGGTCCAGAGGAGACTAGTTGAAGAAATTGCCTTAACAGAGGGCTGTGATGAGTAAGCACTGCTGGAAACTGAAAGACCGAGACACTGCACCCCCCCACCCCCCCGCCCCCCCCATGACGGAATCCTCCCAGGGGCTGTTTTTATAGCCCCTGGCAGACAGGCCCACCACATGGAGTTACCTTCAGTTAGTGTGGCAGATAGACAAGGCTGACTGGGGGATTCTAAGGAGGCCTAACGAGGCATTTACACAGGAGTCAAGAGAGGGTTTTACTCTGGCCCAGGCTGTTTGACTAATAGGCTTTGTGTAGGCTGGCCTGGGAGTAGCGGAGCAAGAACCAGTTCCACAGAAGTACTATTTGTTCGAGCAGTTATATTTAATAACCCAAGACCTCCTGGGACAGAGACTGAAACAAGAAAATGTTATTTATTTTTCCTTCACAACCCAAAGAGTCACATTCTTCTAGGTCAAAGCTGTATCTTGCTTTTCCACCTGGTTTTAATATAGATAATGTCTATTTTAGTGAGCTCCAAGAATCCTACCTACCAAGGAGAGAAAGACAAAAAAAATAAAAAAAATAAATAAATAGGATTATAGAAAAAAAAGTTCCTTAGGCTACGTGTTTCCAATTTACATTTTTATTTGGGTGTTGATGCAATAAAACTAAGTGACTAGATAATGGTCCCATTCATTTTCGACTTTTAATCTATTTGCTGTATCATAGTTAGTCATGTTGAAGAGTCCTGGGCCTAGGGGGCCTTCAGAGACAGTCTAGTCTGTTTAATGCTGATAAACTGCCTCTCTGAAAACAAGGGTCCAGAGGTGTGGCTTTTGCTGGTTTCTGTGGTATAAATTCTCTCACTGTGGTCAATTTCAAAGTATCCATGTGACATCACTCAATGCGGAGACCGGAAGAGATACATATATCGGCTCTCTTAATCTGTAAGAGCCGTTTCAGCACATCCCTGAACATTCCCAACGAATAGCTATGTTGAGGAATGCAGAGGTGACATTGTGTATTATTGGAGGGAGCTAAAGGACGAATATGATTTAAGGGGTGGGCAGCTTCCTAGGAGAGGACGGCAGGAAAATAAATGATCTGAATACAATTGAAATGAAAGCTGCAAATCTAAGCATGAGTTCCTGGGCCCAACTCTTATATATCATCTTAGGCTAGAAAGCAGGTGAATGGAACCAAACTGTCCAGAAACAGATGTCAGTACACATAATATGTGTATATGGATATATCATATGATGAAGGCGGTATTTCAATGAGTGAGAAAGGAGATATCCTATTTAATAAAAGGTTAATATGCAAATTGTCTCCTTGACTGGGAGTTCGACCAGGAGTTCAACCAGGAATTCGACCACGGGGTGGGGCCAGCCGGCCAACCACCCGCGTCTCCTACCCACGGCTGGCCCTGCCCTTGATCTGCTCTGATGGGGGCGGGCTGGCCGGACCCCACCCATGCACGAATTTGTGCACCGGGTCTCTAGTATCTATCTATCTATCTATCTATCTATCTATCTATCTATCATCTATCTATCTTTACATATTACATATATTTATAATATATATCTATTTTTTTCTGCTTAATTGTTGTCTATCCTGAAAAATGTTCCATGTGCACTATTCTGCTGCTTTTGGGTAAAATGTCCTAAAAATATCAATTAAGTCCATCTGGTTTAATGTGTCATTTAAGGTCACCGTTTCTGCATTGATTTTTTTGTCTCAATGATCTATCCATTGATGTCAATCGGGTAGGTTCAAAATGATCACATATTGAGTTTATAATTAGGGGGAAAAGGGATTCTTAGAATAAATGCAGGCAATCACACTTTCCTTTGGGTAATCTTGAAAAAGGTTTCTATAAAGTGCCATTTTCTTTCAACATCCCAGCCATCTGGCTATTTGCTTAGTCCCCTGTTTGTAAGAGAAGCATAAAATAATATAGCATATAAGCAGCAGCATTTAAAATTACATGGATGAGAAGATTCTCAAAAATGTTAAAAATGGACACCTTTTAGAAGACAGATGTCTTTGACATTTCAAAAATAAAGCTAACATTTTCTGTAAACTATCAAGTGACAGACGCTATTTGTCAAATGAAGCGGCATTTGTGTTGTGCTTTACCCTTTACAACGCACAGTCATTGTCTCACTTTTTTGTCAGTCCTCACAACACTCCAGGGCAGGAATCCTTATGAGCATCTCTAATTTACCACCTCGGGGCTAAATAGAGCCAACTCAGGGCCCTTGGGTGGTAGAAACATGTTTCACACTTAGATCTTGTCTTGAGAACTCCCAAGCTCTGCACACCACTGCACCACACAGTTTCTCCACAGTTTTCAAATAAGCCAGTGGAATCCTGACAACAAGGATACATTTTTTTTTTTTTTGGTCACAAGGCTTTTGAGATTTGAAGCTGTTTTAATTTTTGAGAATGGGACGCCATCTGGAAGTGGGATCCCATTTTGAAGCTGAGACTGTGACTCATCATTTCCTGACCATACATACTGTTTACTAGTTTTAGCCTTTTTCCTTCCTTAGATTCTCTGTACCAGACAGGAGGTAGGTGGCTGAAACATTGTGATATCCAGGGCCCATGCATCGCACAACTCCCGGAAGCACCGTCCACATCATCGTCTATGTGAATGGCATCTTCTGGAACTGTGCTGTGCCCCTGGGCAGTGGTACCTGGCCAAACCCAGTGGTTCCAGAGTTTTCCTGGAAGGATCCTGCCTCTCACTGTGGTTCTCAGTTCAGGTAATGTTAGCTCTGAGGTTCAAAAACCAAGTGTCCAGCAGAGGTGTCTAAATCCTTGCATCCTGAATTTGGCCCCACCTACTATGGCCATAGCACCTCCCCCCGCCGGCCCATCCTGAGTCCTAGGTGGTATATGAAGCACAGAGGCTGCTACAAGAAAACAAGTGTTCTGCTATTAGTTAAGCTAACGTTCCTTTATCCCAACTCAGTGGTTCTTAACCCTGGGCATATTGGCAACATCTGGAGACATTTTTGGTTGTGACAACTGGGTATCTGGTTCTATGGGTATCTAGTGGGTGGAGTCCAGGGATATACATCCCAAGAGTGCCCTCACAACAAAGACTTGACTACTCAAATGTCAACAGTGCAGATCCCTAAATGTATATTCTTGATGAGTTGGGCTAATGAATTTGTAAACCATGAGTATTTTCTTGGTTTGTTCTTGGCTCTTTTCAGGCCTCTAATGAAAGAAGGCAAGGGGGCTCCTTTCCCCTAAATCCACACCCTGTGGCTTCCTCCTGGGAATTTTATATTTTCTCTGTGTGTGAGAGAAACACAAGTCTTTCCTGTGGGGAGTTTTCCTGAGCCATTCACCCAATGTCCTTTTCCCCCTATAAATTTTGGTGCAGCAAGTGGTGTGAAATATTTCTTAGGGCAGGAGGAAGTGCACGGATGGAATTCCCCAGAGTACAAGAGGGCATGAGAAGCATTTACATGTATGGATATTACCATTTTATGACATTGCTGCCCACCTAAGCATATCAGAAAGGCTTCTTAATCTATAAAAATATAGAAAAATAAAAAATATACTATAGGGATGGAGAGAGATTTTGTTCACAAACTTAGAGCAGATCTGATTCAGCTAAAAAGCTGTTGCCCACAGAAAGACAAATACTGTGTGATATCACTTACATGTGGAACCTAAAAAGTCAAACTCAGGGAAGCAGAGATTAGAGTGATGGTAGCCAGGGGTAGGGGCAGGGAAAATGGGGAATGTTAGTCAAAGGTTGCAAAGTTTTAATTATGCAGGAGGAATAAGTTATGCAGCATGGTGGCTATAGTTAACAATCCTGTATTGTATACTAGACATGTGCTGAGAGTAGATCTTTAGTGTTCTCAACACACACACAGTAACTATGTAAGAAGATGGATATATTGATTAGCTTGATTGAGGGATTCATTTCACAATGTATACACATATCAAAACATCACCTTAAACATATACAATTTTAATTCGTCAATTATACCTCAATAAAACTAGAATAAAATAAAAAAAAACATTAAAAAAAGCTTTGCATAGAGGAACTGGGTCTTCCCAGTATACCGGAGTCTGTGTAAAGGTGCCCCTCCCCTCGCAGAGCTATGCCACCCTGTTGTCCTCATTGTGGGTATGTGAGCTGAGAAGTAGCTTAAAAAACCAAGTAGTTTCTGAATCACATGAACCACAAACTCTGCAATCTGCCCAGCCCTGCAACTTTCTAGGATGTAAAGTGATTCTTAAGACATCTCTCCCTATGATTTGGGAGTAATGCTTCTCAGATCTTCTCTTGGACATCTCACTTGGAGACCAACATTTTGATGATGTATGTTGGGTAGGCCCACTGCTGTCATTTAAGAAAATGCCTCTCTTTGAATCCAGATGACTAGATCTGTTTTCCCAAAACATCTGCTTGGCTTATGTAAAGGGGGTTGCATGGTGTTCATAATGAAAGCTCAACCACCAAACCATGCTGTGTGGAGCCCCACCAGCATGGTTTGGTGGTTGAGCATCGATCTGTGAGCTGGGAGGTTGTGGTTCGATTCCTGATCGGGGCACATACCTGGGTTGTGGGCTCGATCCCCAGTGTGGGGTGTGGGGGAGGTGGCCGATCGATGGTTCTCTCTCATCATTGATGTTTCTATCTCTCTCTCCCTCGCCCTTCCCCTCTGAAATCAATTTAATATATATATAATCTGTATGGACCGGCAGGCTTCTTTCTTCCTGTAAGAGTTAAAGAGGAAATGAATTCAGACTTGTGTTAAATTTTAAATCAATCTGTTCTCATTATAGTGTTGGGTTATAGGTGAGTCATGGCTTTCCAACAGATCACCAAGCAATTACTTGTCTGTAAACTTCCCCATTGTTCTTACAAATGGACAAGCTCTTCTGTTTGAACACCTATCTCTCTTCTAAATACTCAGGATACAGGCTATCTTACATCCTTTAATCAGTAACATGTTCTCTGAGGTTAGTGGTTATATAGAATGATGTTTCATTGTACCAGGTGTCAAACCTGGAACAGAGATCATGAAGTCAATACAAAGTCACATCAGCATTCGATTTAGTTCTTTTCACTAAAATTAAGTTTTAGAATGAACAAAAGGAGCTTATCTGAAATTATAAATGACTATGAATACATGAAAGGGGTAAAACCAGCCAGTTCTGGAAAAGAGCAAAAGATAAATTAGTCAAGAATTATATTAAAATATCAATGAAGAGATTAAAAAATTATTATGCTTCTCATTTCCTTTGCTCTTTTTTCAAGTTTTGTGATCTTTAATGTCTTCTTACTTTAGATGCTCATGCTTAAAAAAATAATTTCCTTTGACAATTTTTAAAAATATGTTTTTATTGATTTTTTTTTTTTTTAGAGAGGGATAGAAACATCAGAGATGAGAGAGAATCATCTATTGGCTGCCTCCTGAACACTTCCTACTGGGGATCGAGCCCCAAACCTGGGCATGTACCCTGACTCAGAATTGAACTGGTGACCTTCTGGTTGATAGGTGGATGCTAAACCACTGAGCCATACTGGTAGAGCTTCTCTGATTTTTTCTATAGGTCTTTAAATACTCAGCTTAGTATTTTTCTAAACATAATCTTTCTCTAAAGATAACCTTCTGTTAAATTGGGCCTCCAAAATCTAATACTAGTCTAGGAAATATTAAGCTTATAAGAATTGTGTAAACTTCACATGTATAGACATTTTGTTTTAAGAGTCTTTTCTCTGGAAAGGATCCACATCAACTTTCCAAGAGTAGCCAGCAGCAGTTACTCAGCTGCTAGAGCACCATCGAGGCCAGCTTATTATCACCTTCCTTCTTCATTTCCAAGTTCTTCCTTCTCTTTCTTTAGACCTGTCTAAGCCATCACTGTCTGCCCCATGTTTTAGGCTTTCAACCCTGTAATTGGAAACTTAGGCTTCTCTTTCTTCTCTCTCCATCCAATCCAGTTAGTCCCATCTCAATTCGCTTCCTATTTCTTCTTTTTACAGCAGACCCTTTAGCATTTCTTGCATTGCTGGTTTGGTGGTGATAAACTCCCTTAGTCCTTTTTTTGTCTGTGAAGCTCCGGATTTCACCCTCAATTTTAATTGATAGCATTGCTGGGTACAGTATTCTTGGATTCAGACCCTTCCTTTTCATGACTTTGTATATTTTATTCCATTCCCTTCTTGCCTGATGTGTTTTTGTTGAGAAATCAGTTGCTAGTCTGATGGGGGATCCTTTGTAGGTAACTTTCTGTCTCTCTCTGGTTGCTTTTAAGAATCTTACTTTGTCGTTGGTGTTTGCCAATTAAATTATAATGTGCCTTGGCATTGGTCTTTTGAAGTTCATTTTGTTTGGTACTCTGTGAGCTTCTTGGACTTGTGTGAGTTTTTTCTTCCCTATATCAGGGAAATTTCCTGTCATTATTTCTTCAAACAGGTTTCCTCTCCTTCTGGCACCCCTATTATGCAGCTGTTATTTTGTTTCATGTTGTCCCCAAATTCCCTTAGGCTCTCATCCTGTTTTTTAAGTTTTTTTTTCTAGATGCTGTTCTGCTTGGGTATTTTTTCCTACCTTGTCTTCTGTCTCACTGATGTGGTCCTCTGCTTCTTCTAGTATACAGTTGATGCTTTCTATTGAGTTCTTTATTTCAGTGATGTCATTTGTCATTTCTTCTTGGTTCTTCTTCATTTGGTTCTTACACATATTGTCGAATTTGTCTTCCAACCTTTTCAGTGACCTTCTGACCATTTTGCTGAATTCTTTCTCTGACATATTGCTTGCTTCCATTTCATTTACTTCCTTTTTTCCCCGTATGTGGGCTGTTTCTTTGTCTCCCGATGATCGCTCCTCTCTGGGTGTCTGGTTATATAACTCCTGTGTTGACTTAAAGGCACAAAATACAACACAACAAGGCACAATGCACAAGGCACTGAACACAAATGTATTCATGATACTAATAACCCCAAATAAAGGTGACCACCAGAAAAAAGAGAATTAGGTGATAAAAAAAAAAGAGTGCAAAAATGATATTGAGAAAAGGAACAAAAGTAAGAGAGAAAAGAAGGAGAATAAAAAAGAAGAGGAATAAAACTATTTATATGGGGAGAAAACTTCAATAGAAAACAACTAATCCAAAAACATGCAAACAACTAACACCCAGATATGAATGCAAACTACAAACAGCAACTAATAACAAGTGAGGAGAGAAAAAACAGAAGCAAAAAAAATAAAAAAGAGAAACAATCACACAAACAAAACCAATCTAATCAACAATCAATCAATCAACAACAATAGGACAGAGAGAAAGAAGGGCAAAACAAAACAAAATAAAACAAAAAACATAAAACAACAACAAAGAAGAAACCAAAAAAAAAAAAAGAGAGAGAAAAAATTTGGATAGTGAAGAAAGAGAAGAGAGAAGTGTGTATGGACCTGGAACAGGGGATCTGAAATTAGATATATAAGTAGGATGAATTTTTAACACGGAGTAAAAAGAAGGAATAGAGAAAATATAAAGCATGAATAGGGTAAGAGAAATAGGACACCAAAAGGGGAAAAATGAGGAAGAGAATGTTGGCATAAAGGTAAAGTTGAGATAGAGTAAAATGATGCTAGAGGAAAAATGAAAATAGAATGTAGAACACTAATCCAAAAATAAAATAAAATAAAGACAAAATAAAATGAAACTTTATAAAAAGGTAAAATAGTAGTAGTAATACTGATTAAAAATAAAAATATAATAATTAAAAAGGTAAAATCAAGTGAGAAAAAAATATAGTTTCTTAAGTAAAAGATAAAAAATAAAAATGTACAGTAGTGAAGGTCATTCACTTCCTCTACTGCTCTGTTTGGCATTCCTGTTTCCTGTCAGGTAGTCAGGACTGAATTGAAGTTTCCTGCGTTCCACTGCTCCTCTGTGTCATAAACCACGATCCTGTTTTAAGCAGGCAGTTTTCTTTGTTTCTCAGCCTGCCTGTAGTTGTATTTACACAAGAGTCAATTTGTGATTCAACCCCTGGGTGGCAGTGTTTCTGTATTGACATCCAGAGCTATAAGTCCTCCCTACCCAGTATTTAGATTTTGTTTTCCCTGTCACACTTAATACTGATTTGGAGGAGTGGGCTGCCCCAAAGCTAGTTTTCTGATCGTTAAGTTGCACAAAAACAACTTTACCCTGCAGTCGCTGAGAGTGTTTTTAATTGGGTAATCCTATGTACTGGGCTTAGTAATCAAAAGCAAGGATTTAAAGAGAAAAAAGAGCCAGAGTAAGTGTGCGAACTTGTGACTTTTTTGTCCAAGTACTGCGGGCAACTCTGCACGTCTTTTCCCCCTGGCACAGCGCAGCTGGTGTACTGGTAAAACTTCAGGCTGCCTTTCTGTGCCCAGCCCAGCTATAGGTTGATTTATAGAGTTCCCTTCTGTCAGCAGCCCTGTGGACCCCCTTCCACATTCGTGGACTATGCTGGTCCCAACAGCCTCAGATTTTGTGGGGCGTATACTTCCTTTAAACCTCTAGAACCTGCTGCATGTATTTCTCCCTCCAGCCTGGATCGCAGACCGCACCTTTCTCTGGGCGATATCTGACCTTTCTGTGAGAAGGTGCAGAGCTTGTCTGAGTCCACATATTCGCGTTGCTTGGGACCCGGTGATTGTGGGTTCAAAGCTGTTCCTTGGGTGTTGTGGTTGTAGGGTCCCAGTAGGTATCCAATTCTTCCCAGTTGAAGATAACCCTAGGCTTCCAATCACAGCCACTCTCCCCTTCAAGATAGCATGGTCTCTGCGTATGCTAACTATTGATAATAATGATAGAAAAGGGAGCATTCAAATGTCTAGGGCAGGGGGTCCTCAAACTTTTTAAACAGGGGGCCAGTTCACTGTTCCTCAGACCGTTGGAGGGCTAGACTATAGTTTAAAAAAAAACTGTGAACAAATTCCTATGCACACTGCACATATCTTATTTTGAAGTAAAAATCCAAAACGGCAAAAACACCCGCATGTGGCCCGCGGGCCGTAGTTTGAGGACGCCTGGTCTAGGGTGTTGGCATCAGAGGAACGCTGAGCACTGTGCCTGTTTGTCATGGTCTCTGGACCTGGCACACCCTTTGAAGCTGAGCTGGAGAAGGCTGAGGACCTAGAGGAAGGCCTGGAGGCCCCAGGAGCAAATTGGGGCCATTTGAGTCATCGTATTTTATTTACTCTGCATGCTACACAGCTCTTGCCAAGGAGATGGCAGGATCTTCTTTCAAATAAAACTGAATTTTGCACAGTCCTCAGAAGAAGGTTTATTTTCCTCTGTTGCTGAATTAGTTTCCAATGGGCTTCTTGCCAGCATGAAGAGAATGAAATGCTTGACTTTTCGACAACAGCCTCTGGCTTAATAATTAGAGATTCCAGGAATAACTGCTTTGGCAGGAGTCAGCTACATTTTATTTTGACAGTGAAGGAATCTTAAAAAAAATTTTTTTCTTCCTATTCCATTGTAATGATGGGAGGAGCTATTTGGAAGCCTGGAGTTTTTGTAACACATTTTACTGTTTAAGGCCATGATGTGTGTTAAGATTTTCCCTGAAGGTCACAAGTAGAAATATTTTATGGTTGAGAGATCATGGGGAAGGCCAATCTCCTATATATCCCGGCCAATATCTACTTGAGAAGTGTTCTAATTAAAGCTATAGTACAACTTCTTTCCGATTTTATTCTCTCTTTGCAATAGGAAGTTGGCACTGTGGGATTTAAAGAAGACTGGGAGGTTTGGGGCAGAGAGACCAAAGCATGGTACTAGGTGACTTATATAGAGTTTTGACCATGGGAAGGGGGTTTGCTGTGGGACCATCCTTGGTCCTCATTGGCTTCAGGGCTGCTTGTCTACCTGACACGAGATTTCCTACTTTCACAATAAGGTCCACATCAGGGACTTGGCAGCTCCTTTGTCTTGACCCCAGCGTTCATGACTGCTGGTGCCTTCCTATAGTTCCTCTTTTGATGGGAGGGGCCGCTGCTATAGAAACGTTTTGGATGCTGTTCTACATCAGGCTTAGGGGTATGCGTAGAATGAATACACCTTTTGGTGTGGGGGATGTTGCCAGTTTTCACCTATTGTTTCTCTGTAATTTTTAAAAATTAATTAATTTTTGTCTATTTCATGTAGAGGAAAGGAGAGGGAGAGATAGAAACATCAATGATGAGACTCACTGATCGGCTGCCCCTGGCACGCCCCCTACTGGGGATCGAGCCTGCAACCTGGGAATGTTGCCTGACCAGGAATCAAACCGTGTCCTCCTGGTTCATGGGTCAATGCTCAACCACTAAACTACACCGGCCGGGATGTCATTATTATTAATAGCACACACTTCCCTCTTGAAAGTGTCCCCGTTTCACAATACATTCTGTAGCCACCTTGGTGCGCAGGGAGGCCCTCTCAGGCCCATTGCTTCCCTCCCACTGATGCCCTCTTGGATTCAGAGTAGATGGGGCCCAGGAGCATCTCAACCCGAATCAAGTCCACTCCAAGCCCTCTCATCTTGCTTCAAGTTTCTTTTTTCCCCGAGGGATGGGAGAGGAGGAAAATAATACTGATGTGATCAAATATCCTCCTCCACTTCATGTGTTTATGCTGTAAGCTTTCTCTCTTACTATTTAAACAGAAGAAGTTTCTAGAAATAAAGAAACACAAAACGTTTCTTTTTCAGGTTCCTGGCCCTGTCATTGACCTTCAAGAACCTATACTGGCGGTGAAGGGGAGACTCAGTGAGTAGGATGATGAAGGTGTGTATAAAAGGGAACACCTCAAAAGGGATTGCAAAGGAGAGGGACTAAGGGCAGGTGGAAGAGGACAGGACATACCCTGAAATAGTCCAAGACAGCCCTAACTGGTTTGGCTCAGTGGATAGAGCGTCGGCTTGCAGACTGAAGGGTCCCAGGTTCCATTCTGGTCAAGGGCAGATACCTTGGTTACAGGCACATACCCAGTGAGAGTGTGCAGGAGGCAGCTGATTGATGTTTCTCATCAATGTTTCTTACTCTCTATCCCTCTCCCTTCCTCTCTGTAAAAAATCAATTAAATATATTTAAAACAAAATAGTCCAAGACAGCAGTAAAGAAGTTGTCACAAAGCTGTGTGTAATCCAGGTACCCTAATTAGTTCAGACAGTAAGTGTGAGAAGGGCAGTGGCCCCTTCAGGCGGTAAGGAGTCAGAGGAGGCCTACGACAGCCTGGAATTTCAATGAGGAAACTGGAAAATGTGTAGGTAGAAGCATACGGAGTAGGGGGTGGGGATGAGGGGAAGGTGTGATAAAAATGTGGTGGTGTGAAACAGCAGGCACTTTAGGGGAACAGTGAGCAACCAGGGGTAAAGCAATTTAGTCAGAACACACTTTGTGCAAAGAGGCAGCAGGATAGAAGCTGAATGAGTAGACTGCAGACAGGTAGCAATTGGCCTTTAAAAGCAATTTGATGAGTTTCAACATTATTCTCTGGTATAAAGGAAACATTGGATAATTTTGAGCCAAGGAGAGATATAATTAGAGCAGTTTTTTTTCTCCCTTCTCCCTCCATTTTTTTTTGTTTGTTTGTTTGTTCAAGAGAAATTTATCTGTCAAGGATGTTGACTGTATAAAACTTTGGAATGGTTAGAAAGAGAAAGATCAGATAAGGATTTAAATCCTTAAAATCAGCTATTATAGCTATGATCACTGAGATAAAGAAGATGCTTACAGTGAAAGAAAATATAAGAAATATTGGAGTAATAAAAATATAGAAAATAACTAAATGAAAATTCTAAAACTGAATAAAAAAATTACTGGATGCACTTAGCAGAAGAGAGATGACAAAGTGAGCTTCAAGAGAGATCAATACAATTATCCAGTCTAAAGAAGAGAGAAATTAGAATTAAAAAAAGAATGAACAAAGCCTCAAGGACATGAATAACATCAAAAGATCTAATATATGTGTTATCAGGGTCCCAGAGGAGAAAGAGTCTGTAAAAGTAATAAATAAAACTTATCAAAATCTGGTGAAAGACAGTACTTTACAGATTCAAGAAGTTCAGCAAACTCTGAGCAGGATAAATACATAAAGAGAAAAGGTTGAACACATCCAGCAACATCTAACACATTGCATACAAGGGAAAACGACTCAACTGATCACCAACTTCTCATCAGAAAATATGGAGGCCAAAAGACAATGAAAACACATCTTGAAGGTGATGGGGAAAAAAAAAACAAACCCGGGGGGGGGCGGGGGGGAGGGAACTCTTTAAGGATGAAGGTGAAATAAAGTTATATTCAGGTAAAAGAGAATTTGTTGCTAGTAGACCTACGTAAATATTCAGCTAAGTTCTTCAGACTACAGCAAATGATAATGGATGAAACCATGGGTTAGGAAGATAGCAAGAGCATCAGCAATGGTGAGTATGTGAGTAAGTACAAAGGCAATCCTCTGGGTACATCTTCGCCCCCCCAGCAAACTTCATCTTTCTGCATCTTCCCAGTCTCAACAAATGGCTCAGGCCAAAATTCTTTGGGTCATTTTTAACACCTGTCATTCTTTTATACTGCTTTCCTGGTACCAATCCACCAGGAATTCTGTCCTTTCTTTCAAAATATGTACACAAAGTTTGACTACTTTATTTATTTTTTTTACCTCCCTTGGTCTAAGTACCAATATCTCTCCTAGGTTATTGTTGCAGCCTCCAGGCTGCCCTCCCCTCTGCTTCCTTGACCCTTACAGGTTGTTCCAGCCCAGTAGCCAGAGTGACCTTTTTAAACATAAACCTGATCATATCACTCCCCTGTCACCACCTTCTAAAAGCTCCCCATCTCAGAGTTGTGGGTAGATAAATTATTACATTTTTAATGACACATCATTGCGACTTTTTATACCTATCTGTGTAGACAGTTAAAGAACTGAATAATTTTACTATGATAAAAAAGACTTCCTCTTCCATGAACTTATCTATATGAACAAGGTTTCTCAGAACATGTATCTGTAAAAATGTAAAAAACACAAAAGGGAATACAATTGATGCCGAATCTTGTCTCAGTCTATTAATAAATATCACTCTATGGATACGTAACTTAATTCAGGAAAAAGAAATCCCAGCTCCATCCATGTCATTAAGAGATACATTTTTAATAATATTTTACTTATCATGTTAAGCAATAATTTTTCCAAATTTAGAAAATCTAATTTTGATCAATTATGTCCAATAATAATTGTCATGGTAACCCAATTCCTGAGATGTTTTATAACATTTCGAGTTTTGTGGGCATAGAAAATAAAAATTTAGCATTTTTTTATGTTCATATTTTTGTTGCAGAGAATTATTTGATAGGGTCATCTGTAAAATATTTTCAAACATACAAATATTTAATATCAGTATAAAATTCTGGCTGTAAAATGGACTGGAAAAACAAGTTCAGGGAGAAAAAGGAAGAATGTAAAATTTCCAACTGCTAAAAGGCATGCTCATGAATTTTTTAAATGGATGATGATAGATATCAAATAGCTATGGGATTTAAATTCCATTGGATACATTTAAGATAGTGATGTAACAACTTTATTTTAAAAACACTAACACTTAAATATGCTGGGCCTGGCATCTTTTGTGATTTTTAAAAATGTATGATGAAAATATTTTATATTTTAAAAATGTTTAAGTTGATACTTAGTTTACCAATTTTTTAAAAAGGAAAACGTAAGCAGAAAGTTTGAATGCTAGTGCTGCAACAGTATCTAACCTGGAGGATAAGTATTAATACTTATTAAATGTTAATATATGCTAGACACTGTTCTAAGTATTTCTCACATCTTCTGTTAAATATTTATAATAACGATATGAGTAGTGTTCTGGTTACTACTGCTGCAAAACAACCCCCAAACTTAATGGTGGTCATAAGGCAACCATTTTATTTGGCTCAAAATTTTGTGGGGTAGGAATTTGGGAGGGGCCGTTCTAACTTGGGCTGTCTCATGCAGTTACCATCAGAGGTTGGCTGGGACTTCTGCCATCTGAAGGATAGACCGTGCCCAGATGCTCACGCTGGCTTCCTCACAGAGTTGGCAGTTGCCTGGGAACTCAGCTGGGGCTACTGATCAGAGCGATTACATGTGACTCCCAACCATGGCAATCCCAAGGTAGTGAGATTCCTTACATAGCAGCTGTCTTCCCCCAGAATGCACATCCCAAGAGCAGCAGGTGAAAGGTAGATGGCCTTCCTTCCACCACAGAACAGCTTCACTTCCACCAGATTTTACTGACCAGGAGCCCAGCTGCCGGGGAAGGGAAGTACACCTCAACCGTCAATGAAAGGCGTGTCAAGGAATTTGGGAGCCATGTTTTAAAACTGCCACAGGTAGACGATTATCCCTATTTTTATAGCTGAGGAAACTAAAGCTTAGTGGGGTAAAGTAATTTGCCTAAGATCACAGAGCAGGTACATGATGGAGTTAGGATTCTAACCCAAGGAGTCTGACTCCAGAGCAAAGCTCTCAAACACAACAACACTGCCTCCTGAGGAAGGCAGCCCAAAGGGAATGTGAAGGCCCCTGGGCTGAATGAGCATAGACCCCCCCCCAACTCCCCAGTTCCTCTGCAAAGTCCTCCATTGACACATCCCCAAGAATATCAAACTGGGAAACTGTTTCCAGAGTCTATACTTTGGGGAGCCTATTGCTATTGGATACCATGTTGCTGAAGCTCTTTGACTCAAGGGGTGGTGGGTAGAGAGGAGTTGGAGAGGCTGCTGGTGATGTTAACGATTCCTAAGACCACACAGCTTCAGGTGGGGCAGACCTGGTGCTTGGTAGCAGCTGCCTTCTTGCCCACGGATAAACGTCTCAGATTGCACATTGTTTGGTGGTCCTGGTTCAAGTCCTAGACTACCCTGGAAGCTAATATGAAACAGCTTTTACCTGAATATGGACGAGTCCACATAGTGTGACTTGCTGTCCTCTCATTCTTGGCTTGGACTAATTAGCAGCCATAGGGATTTGCGAAGTCATTTAGATACTTTCCAAAAGGGCCACCTCTTTAACCAGAGCCTCCTTTTTTCCTCTTTTCTCTCCTGCCCTTCTCAGAGTCTATAGGACCTCACTATACTTCTATGATTTTTAATTTATGGGTTTGAATGGACAAGGAAATTCACACACCGTCCCAAGTCCTTCACATGCAGCCGACACAGAGCAGTTGATACCGGAGGCACTGGGGTTGATTAGGGGGACCCCTGGGGCTTAGAGGGTCACCAAACACTTAGGTGGGCACTGACATTAATGTGTCCTGAGCTAAGACAGAGGTCACATGTCACATGGGTGGGCATGTGTGTGGGTCAATCCAATTCATCTTAACTGAACGTTCTTTCCATCTTCGGAGCTAGTTGTCATGTTGCAGTCGGCATACCTGCCTCATTCATATCCACACACACTCAGGCTCTTACCACTTCCTCTCATTCTACTTGCCCCCTGCTCCAACGTCAGCCTCAGCCCCCTGGATTATAAGATGATTCTCATGCTTCCAACCATCAGAATCATCAAGAGGGTCAGTTATGGTGGGCTTATCATGTTTTCATTCAGAATGAAAGACTGTTTGACATAGTGGGTCGCTGACATTCAAAAAGCTCCCCCCCCCTCCCAAAGGATTATAAAATCAATTAAAAATTTCATTTTAAAGCTTACACAAAAGGACTATTACCCTCCCCTTTGCATTGATGTTAGACTTATTTGAGGAAATTCACATTAAAACTTTTAAAACTCTAAAGGGGCTCTAATAAAGAATGGCTAACGAGCCTCTACATGTCCCTTGTTAAAAATAACTCTAACGAGATGATCAAATATAATTTACCACGCCTAATGAGCTAAGGTTGAGAGTTGTTGTTAGATGAAGCCGAGGTCCACACTTTGCAGAAGCAAGAGCACAGCAACACTTGCGTCTTACCAAGTTGTCGGAGGTTGTTTAGACAATTTCCACGTTCCGTGCTATCACCGGTGCCTAGCTCTTCCTCAGGAAAATTAGAGATACCCTTTCATGCCCAGTCACAGACCCGGCTCAGTTACAGCTTCGTGGCAGGATAAGGTTAAAGGGATGGGCAAAGAGAGTGAAGACGAGAGGGAGGCAGAGCAGAAAAACCCATTCCAACTGCTTCGATGACAGGCACTTGGAGTCTTTCCTGACAGACAGACAGGCCGCTCCAGGATGCTGTCAGCCCGGGTCGTAGAAGAGAGCAGCACCGCCAAGGTAAGGAAACAGTCGGGGCCCTCCGGAGGGGGCAAGGACAAGCCTCCCAAGAAAGCCTCGGAGAATGGGAAGGACGGCAGCCTCAGCCCCGCGGGGCAAAGCCAGCTCAGGGCGCAGCAACTGGCGCTGGTGCGCGAAGTGGAGATGAACTGGTACCTAAAACTCTGCGGCCTGTCCAGCGAGGGCACCACCGCCTGCATCACCGGCATGCCCCACAGGTAAGCCTCCTCCCAGGGCGCTTTGA
The DNA here is from genome assembly GCF_027574615.1 of Eptesicus fuscus. Lineage (NCBI taxonomy): Eukaryota > Metazoa > Chordata > Mammalia > Chiroptera > Vespertilionidae > Eptesicus > Eptesicus fuscus. The sequence continues at coordinate 20,875,777 of NC_072475.1, forward strand.
TTTCTTGCCTCCGGGCTGCTGGAGACCTGAAGGGCTCTCATTGCCTTACGGATGGATGATTGACACCAGAATGTGTAGCCGCCAAGAGGAGGGACTTGGTGAAAATGGCACATGATGGTCCCTGGGTAGTTATTCAGAAACCGCCCCTTGGAAGGAGGCAGTAGACACTCACGAGCTGACAGGAAAAAGGAGGATGGCATGAAGATTTGTCGTTCAGTAACAACCAGTTCCCAAGATTGCAGGAAAGTGCCCCCCTCCTAAAACAACAACAAGAAAGGCCCTGTGGTCTTCCTGCACGTCTGTTACCCTGAGAACTTGGGGATGAGGGAGGGCAGTGCACTTTGCCTGTTGGAAAATATCCTGATTACCTGGTGTGAACTTGCTGAATGGGGCTTAGGTCTGACAATGGGTGCAGAGTAGAACACGCTGTCCACCAAGATGAGGGTCTGAGCATCCCTCTAAGACAGTCAACATCAGGAAAAAAAGGCACTTAAAAAAAAGAGGTAATATAAAGACAAATTTCTATAGATTTTTGTCTCTTGCTCTTTCTTGTTTCCCCAGCGTCAGATTCAAATAATGCAGAGGAGGAAACATCTCACAAATCTCTTTGTTGTAAGGCAAAATGTACTGAGCAAAAGTGTCTGTAGTCCTGAAATTTAAGAATGCCTATTCCCTGTAATTGCCATAAAAATCTCGTAGGCGCTGTTCAATCCAGTATATATTCTGTTCCGGATTGGCTTATGCCCAGATGCAAGAAAAATTATTATGAAAATAAAGCCTAAAATAACTATTTTTATTAAACCATTAATAAAAACCATGAGAAATGAAAAATGGTTTCAATGAAACGGCTGAAGTATGGAAAAGTAATTCCGTAGAGACTGTGTGGAAGTATAGAAATCCTGGCTGTATTCCATTCATCAAAGCGTCCCCGTGTGCTCTGAGCTGCCCTGCTTTTATATTTCTGATTCCAAAAGGGCACGATAGAGAAACTTATCTAGCAATTGAGTTAACTGATGTCTAGGTACTGAAAACTTGTTGTTGCACTATGAACCTCAGAATGCCTGAGCTTCTCTTTTTCCTTTTCCAAAGCAGGAATAAAAGAGGTATTTCCAAATCTAAGCCACTGTTTAAAAATCAACATGTAAAAGATAGAACGAGATAAAAGTGTCTGGAAATGTTTTGCGAAATACATTGACTATTTATGGCCAGAGAGATTTGTCTGAAGCTCTTGTAAATTGTTATTTAATGTACATGGAGGAAGGGCCAAAGCAGAATGGTCTCAGTCAAAAAGAACTTGAATGAGCTGTCAGTGTTGGGAATGTACCTCCTATCTGTACATCTTAAAGCTACCATTAATGAGCTCCTGGACAAAGAATTAAGTGGCACAGAAAGCCTCTATAATGATTTCCTTCCATAACGTATTCTTTTAGTACTGTAGGCCAGAAACTGTCCTTAAAGGAGTCTAACACAGGACCATACAATTCCTGCTCTATTATCTGACATTGGAATGACATCTTTCAAGTTAGAGGGGGATATTCATTAAGGTAACCAGGTTTAGCCAGCAACTTTTGGAAAAAAACCAGATGCTACTCTTTTCTGCTTTACTCAAACAATAACAACATGTCCAGTAACCAGAATGAATGGTTTCCATGGTAATCTACAGGGTAATGTTATTAATCATTGCTTTGCAGTAGCCTTGTGAATCCCTTGTTTAATGAGTGTGCTAAAGAACAGTGAAAGTCATGTCTATCTTACATGATCCAAAATTAAAAATGTCTCTCCCCTTTATTTTTATAGCATGGTTGTTTCAGGAGGAGACTAGTGTGTGCAGTTGAAACGAAGTCCATTTACAAATTAGATTTACTGCAGAGCTCCATGTGCATATCTCAGAAAAAAGGCAATTTTTCTCATCGCCTGCTCCTTTCCTTTTTTCACCTAGTACTGGAATTACCTACCTCAGTTGAATCATTGAATTTACTGGAACAATGACAAGGATGAATGGTGCAATTCCTTCAAATTATAATGTAAGCAATAGACCGAGCATCCTCATGCCACAGCCTTTCTTTCATTTGTAGATGTTGTCTGTGAAGAAGTTACAGAAAGTTTTTCCAGACTTCCAATTGTCCTTTCTTCCAACAACATGGCCAAGAGGGAGATCTTTATTAGAGACCTGTATGTAGAAGATAGATATGATTGATACAAAATAGGGACATACGTATCCATCTGTGAAACCTTACTTCCAGAACAGAATATAAACCAGATTGAACAGGCCTTGAAGACATTACACATTTGCTATGGGAAAGAATTCTATGGGTCCTTGCTTTATGGCCATAAATAGGGAATTGCTAGAGGACTCTAATTCCAAATTCCAATGAAAACATTTCACATTAGGTTAATTCCAGATTTTGAGGGATTTGAGGATTGGCTTATGCCCAATGATAATCTATATTTGAAATGAAGGGTATTCTTAACTGATTGGAAGAAGGTATTAGAGCTGGAGAGGGGTCCAGCAGTCCTGGTATATCTACACTAATAAAAAAGAAAGATGCAAATTGACCGTAACTTCACGACGCCCACCAGCTAATCAGGAGTGAGTATGCAAATTAACCTAACAAAGATGGTGGGTTAATTTGCATATGCAGGCACCAAGCAGCCGGGGGCGACAACGCAGGCATTCCGCACCACCCCAGCTGCTCCGGGCCTCTGGGTAGCATGGGAAGGCAGAAAAGTGGCTCTGGGCTGGAGCAAAGGCAGAAAGGTGGCTCCAGTCCAGAGTGAAGTTGGTGCTGGCAGCCAGGGGAAGGAAGGCCCATTCTTGCATGAATCTTCGTGCGTTGGGCCTCTAGTTTAAGAAATAAAATTGCAGGAAGAGGGAAGAGAATGCACATCAGTCTTGTGATAAGTGGTTCTGACCTTCTTTATGGGTCTATGTTTGCATAGGTCTACATGTGAAAACATCTGATTGGCTTTATACTGATTGGCTGGCCATTTCACAGAGTTGTCTGATGAATCTGTGAGGCTGATGCATTTTACAGGATGGCTCATTCCCCTGCACAGCAAGGGAGGGTGGTGCAGGGGCCAGAGTCCTGGAGTTGGAGGCAATGGGTTGGCTTTTAGTTCCTGTGTAACTGTGGATATGATTTTAAAACATTATTTGTTGTTTTAAATAACTATTTTTTTAAGGTTAAAAAAGTGGCATCTGAACTTGGTAGAAAAATTTAAAAATAGACATACATATAAAGAAGAAAAGGTGACTACTGCTAATATCTTGGGGTGCTTCCCCCAGCCTTGTGAATTTGAATTATACTAGATATTTTGTTTTTTACCTTATTTTTATGGCAGTCTATACTATTATTTTTGAAAACCACTTTAAAAATGTAAAGGACTGCATCTTATAAGTATACTAGAGGCCTGGTGCATGAAATTCGTGCACTTGGGGGGTCCCTCAGCCTGGCCTGTGCCCTCTCGCAGTCTGGGAGGCCTTGGGGGATGTCTGACTGATGGCTTAGGCCCGCTGCCCTCACCAGCCATGAGCCTGGCTTCTGGCTGAGTGGCGCTCCCCCTGTGGGAATGCACTGACCACCAGGGGGCAGCTCCTGTGTTAAGTGTCTGCCCCCTGGTGGTCAGTGCACGTCATAGTGACCAGTTGTTTCGTTGTTGGGCCAAAACCAGCTCTCTGACATCCCCTGAGGAGTCCTGGATTGCAAGAGGGTGCAGGCCAGGCCGAGGGACCCCACCAGTGCATGATCAGGGCCTGGGAGGGTTCTGGGAGGTTGGTCAGCTGGGGAGGGACCGCAGGAGGGCTCCAGGGTGTGTCTGGCCCATCTTGCTCAGTCCTGATCAGTCAGATCCCAGCAGCAAGCTAACCTACTATTTGGAGCATCTGCCCCCTGGTGGTCAGTGCACATCATAGCAACTGGTTGACTGCCCTCTGGTGGTCAGTGTACCTTATAGCGAGTGATTGAGCTGCCTTAGCATATCATTAGCATACTAGAGGCCCAGTGCATGAAATTCATGCACAGGGATGTGTGTGTCCCTCAATCCCAGCCTGCACCTTCTCCAATCTGGGACATCCCTCTCCCAATCCAGGATTGCTGGCTCCCAACTGCTCGCCTGCCTGCCTGCCTGATTGCCCCTAACAGCTTCTGCCTGCCAGTCTGATCACCCCCTAACCACTCCCCTGCCAGCCTGATTGGCACCTAACTGCTCCCCTGCCAGCCCGATTGCCTCTAACTGCCCTCCCCTGCAGGCCTTGTCTCCCCCCAACTGCCCTCCCCTACAGGCCTGGTCACCCCTAACTGCCCTCCCTTGCTAGCCCGGTTGTCCCTAACTGCCCTCCTCTGCTATCCTGATTGCCCCTAACTGCCCTCCCCTGCTGGCCTGGTCACCCCCAACTTCTCTCCCCTCCAGGCATCGTTTCCCCCAACTGTTCTCCCCTGCAGGCCTGGTGCCCCCCAACTGTCCTCCCTTGCAGGCCTGGTCCTTCCTAACTGCCCTCCCCTGCTGGCCTGATTGCCCACAACTGCCCTCCCCTGCTGGCCATCTTGTGGCAGCCATATTGTGTCCACATGGGGACGGCCATCTTGTGTGTTGGAGTGACAGTCCATTTGCATATTACCTCTTTATTAGATAGGATTATGCTTTGATTGGTTGAACAGCTGATTGTATGACTGGACACTTAGCATATTAGGCTTTTATTATATATGATTATTGCTTAGCTGGTCTTGTCTTGTTTACTATTTATCATGATTATAAATAACTAGAGTCCCAGTGCACGAAATTTGTGCATAGGGGGTGGGGGTGTCCCTCAGCCCAGCCTGCACCCTCTCCAATCTGGGACCCCTCGAGAGATGTCTGACTGCCCGTTTAGGCCTGATCCCTCTTACAATCCAGGACTGCTGGCTTCCAACTGCTTGCCTGCCTGCCTTCCTTCCTGATTGCCCCTAACTGCTTCTGCCTGTCAGCCTGATAACCTCCTAACCACTCCCCTGCCAGCCTGATTGATGCCTAACTGCTCCCCTGTCAGCCTGGTCACCCCTAGCTGCTCTCCCCTGCAGGCCTGGTCACCCCCAACTACTCTCCCCTGCAGGCCTGGTCCCTCCCAATTGCTCTCCCCTGCAGGCCTGGTCCCTCCCAACTGCCCTTCCCTGCAGGCCCGGTCACCCCCAACTTCCCTCCTCTGCCAGCATGGTCACCCCTAACTGCCCTACACTGTAGGCCTGATTGCTCACAACTGCCCTCCCTTGCAGGCCTGGTCCCTCCCAACTGTCCTCCCCTGTTGGCCATCTTATGGTGGCCAGCTTGTGTATGGGGGCAGCCATCTTTGACCACATGGGGGCAGCCATCTTGTGTGTTGGAGTGATGGTCAACTTGCATATTACCCTTTTATTAGATAGGCTAGAGGCCTGGTGCATGGGTGGGGGCCAGCTGGTTTGCCCTGAAGGGTGTCCTGGATCAGGGTGGGAGTTCCCTTGGGGCATGGGGTGGTCTGGGCGAGGGGCCTGTGGTGGTTTGCAGGCCAGCCATGCCCCCTGGCGACCCAAGCAGAGGCCCTGGTATCTGGGACTTATTTATCTTCTATAATTGAAACTTTGTAGCCTTGAGCGGAGGCCAGGGCAGGCTAGAGCAGGCAGAAAGCTTGGCTTCCTTCATCACCAGGGACAACCCAAGCCTCTGGGTAGCTCCAGCTCTGTGGCTGCTGCCATTTTTGTTGGGATTTATTTATCTTCTATAATTGAAACTTTGTAGCCTTGAGTGGAGGCCAGGACAGGCTAGAGCGGGCAGAAAGCTTGGCTTCCTCCATCGCTGGGGGCAACCCAAGCCTCTTGCTCTCTCCAGCTCTGTGGCCACCACCATATTTGTTGGGTTAATTTGCATACTCGCTCCTGATTGGCTAGTGGGCATGGCTTGTGGGCATAGTGAAGGTACGGTCAATTTGCATGTTTCTCTTTTATTAGATAGGATTCTAGAGGCCCGGTGCATGAAATTCGTGCACTGGGGCGGGGGGTGGTCCCTCAGCCTGGCCTGCACCCTCTCGCAATCCGGGACTTATCGGGGGACATCCCTCTCACAATCCGGGACCACTGGCTCCTAACTGCTCACCTGCTTGCCTGATTGCCCCTAACCGCTCTGCCATCCTGCCTGATCATCCCTAACCACTCACCTGCCTGCTTGATTTCGCCCTTAATACTCAAGCTTCTTCTTTTTTTATTTTTAATATCTATATTTCTTCTTTATTTTTTATTTTAAAAGTCAAGCTTCTTGAGAACATGAGGTGTTTAACATTATTCCATATTCCTTAGAGAGCTAAGCATGGTAAACACAGCAGATACTAAATACTTATGGGCTTCTATATAAACACTTTCCAACCAGTAATGTTTTATTAGGCAGTCTCCAAAAACTTGAACTGGAAAACCTAAAAGTAGAGTGCTCAGATTTCAGGCATCAGGTGCTATTAGCAGGATTTCCATCCCAATTGAACTCTAATTCATAGCTCTCAAAAGTCTGGACAAACTGCCCTTCACTATCCCCAACGTGTCTTATTCATCACTATCCCATTTTCCTTTTTTTTTTTTTTTTTTGAGTTTAGTGTTTTATATCCACATCAGTGTCAATGTACTATACAAAACCCCCCTGCCAAGCTTAGCTGGGCAGGCAGGAGGGCGTCCATGGGAGCATAGAAAACCAGGGTTCTTGTCTCAAAAGAGGAGAAAATGGGTTTACAGTCAAGGAAACAAAATCAGAACCCAACATGATCAAGGAGAAGCCTTGAAACTGCATGGAGCGGAGGTGCTGCAGACAGCGGTGCATCTCGGCTGGCCCAGCAGTACCTGCAGCAGCCTCAGTTCCTGGGAAGCCTGGGGTCAGATAGGGACCAACTCTGGAGGTTATTTTTAATAATTTTGATTTTGGGGGAGGAGGACTTCTGGGCAGCAGCTCCATGTGGGGGTAACCGGTACGGGTTTCACTTCAGGGTTTGGACGGGAAGTTGGGTCTGTGGGTGGGACCCGGCCACGCCTGATCCCAAATGTCACAGCTGAGGTTCTTGGAAGTGGCCCAGAAAAGTTCCTTCTTGCCTTCTTCCTGCCCTGACCCCAGGTCTATGGCTTGAAAATCAGGGCATCAGGCTTGGGGTGAGCCCCAAGGGCCTTTGTAAACATGGCAGGTACAGGCAGGGGGAGCTTGGGGGAACTGTAGGAACTGGTGGGGGCAGCCAGAGCCAGGGGAGGGCAGTGCCCATGGGGGAAGGGGCATGGGTTGGAGGAGGTATGCTCCTCAAACAGAGACTTAGAGGCACAGAGACTAAGAGAGACAGAGGGGACAGAAATGGGGATAGAAAGAGTGACAGGAAGAGAAAGACTCAGAGAAAGCAAGAGAGAGATTGAGACAAAGATTCACAAAGAAGAGAGACAGACAGACAGAAAGATGGAGTCCTGCTCTGTATGAGTCAGTGGGCTTGGGGCAGGAGGGTTCGCACAGGATGTGCCAGTGTGATTGTAAGTGCATCGTTGTGTTGCACAAGGGAAGTGTGCTGGTCATGCAGCACCAGCTCCTTCAGAGACCCGGGCAGGTTGTAGGGCTCCCCAATACCCAAGCCAGTGGCCATGCGGTAGATGACACAGTGTTTGGTATCGTCGTCCACCACCACAGAGCAGGCATTGCAGCCCTGCTGGCTGCTCTCACGGATGAGGAAGGTACCATCCCGCTTGCCGTTCAGCATTTCCTCAGCCTGTGTGCGGCTGATCTTGCCCACATACCAGGTTCGTTCCTCATGGTGGGGGAGGTCACCCGCATCCTCCATCAGTGCAGACTGGTCTTCAGTCTCATTTTTGATTCCCAACCACTCATTGATTTTCTTCTGCCGGGCGCCTTTCTGGGTGAGCCATACCAGGTGCTGGTCTCAGATCTTGCGCAGCTGCATGAGGTCTGGCTTCAGGCTGTTCATGCGCTTATTGATCTCCCGGTTGTCCAAGGCCTGTGTCCGCAGCTCCTGTTCCAGCTTCATGTGGCTCTCTTGGATCTCTGCGATGCGAGACTTAGTTCCGCAGGATCCTCTGCATCTCCTTTTCATCGCCCTCACGCCGGAAGCGCTCCAGATACTCCTTGCTGCACTTCTCTTGAGTCTGGCCCTGCTCTTCTAAGATCTTGATGGTTTCATTGAAGGCTTCGATTGCGGTGCACTTCACCTGCAGTTCCTGGGAGGTGCATGTGTACTCCTCCTAGAGCTGGTCATACTCGCGGCTTTTGTCCTCCGCTTCAAACCAAGGTAACAAACGAAACCTTTAATTCTGATCTTCCTCCCACAAGGGAACAGCAAACCTCAACAGAAATAATTTCCCGCCAGAAGTCAGGTCCAAATACTGCGAGAGGGAGGACTATAGGGCGGACTATGTACATGCACAATAACAGGCTCACGGTCAAGCCGTAGGCGCCCAGGCGTCCTCCACAATCCCACAATCCTCTGGTCGCCTACTTCCGGTTTTTCTAGCTCCGCCTTAAGTGGTGTTTCCTTCAGTCGGGTTGCAAGTCCAGGGCCTCTCGTTGGAGAGGATTTTTCTGTTTTGGCGTTGGTAGCTGTTTGCTATTTGGAATCAGTGAAGTTTCGGGAGTACTGCTGCTGCCATGAACATGTCGGTCCCAAGCGCACTCATGAAACAACTGCCCATTCAGTCCTCGGCTGGCGCTATCCCGGTTCGCAATGAGAAAGGTACTGTGCTGAGCCTTTTCCAATCGGATCTTCCTCTTCCTTCCCCAGCACACTCCAAACCTACTCGGGGCTGACCACCCCAACCCCGCAGACCCTTAAGACCTTCCCCTCTATTTCTTCGACTTTCCCCAATCAAACTTGCACCCTATCGCATTGCCTAGGGGAGTCCCTAACTGCTCCCTGGGGGGCAGGGCCAGCCTGGGCGAGGGACTGTGATGTTCTGGTCTCTGGTCGTTATGGTAGCTGGCTTTTTATATATATAGATATATATATATATTGCATAGTTACAGAGCAATTTGGCACATTCATTCTAAGGTACTATTCTGGTTGGAATATAATTCCACAAAAGAGAAAAGAGAAGCCATTGCATTCAGTGTTTTTCATCTCTACATTTAGACTCTTCCCATGTTGCATTTTATTGCTACTAGGATCTCAATTTGAACCCCACACTTTTAGAAGCATCAGACAGGGCCCGGGATGACAAGAATTAAAGACACATGCTGGCTCTAGCACGTGATATGATTTGGCACTTAGGACAAACTCTCTTGCATTGTTTCTCATTTGTTTCCCAACTCTTGTTTAACTAAAGACATTAAAAACTTTATGAACCTGACTCATGAGTTAATTTCTTTAGTAGTTTCTAGAACAGGACTAGTTAGGCACAAAGTAGATACCCCCCAAATACTTATATTGAACATGACTTCCAAGAACATCAGTGCAACAGAAATAATATACTTTCCCCTAGTTCTAGCTTAAGGAGAGGATGCCTGGCACCTTCATAAGGGAAAAATACTTGAATGTCCTTTTTTTTGGTATTTTATAATAAGGAACTAGGCTGAATGAATATTTTCATGTATTAGCAGCTTTAACTGACAAAGAGAGTTCTTCCCTTGTTACAGGAATTTGAGTCATTACTATGATTATATGAGAACATTTATATAAGTAGCAATGTATGTATGTGATTATAAGTAAAATTCAAAGAGGTTGAGAATCACTGAGCAACATATAAAGTTTCTGAATTAGTGGCCCTCACCTTAAAATGATATGTATGTATGTTTATGTGCAAATTACATAAAAACATATATGTGTAAAGAAGTTTTCATAACACCCTTCAAATGACTGGAGATGGCTAGGCTTGGGAACAATAAAATTAGGTTGATAACTATAGAAATGCATGTTAAAGGCAATATGTTCTGAGGAATATTGCAGAATGGTGGTTCTGTGGGTTATTATTTGTGTGTATATGAAAAAGGGTTCTGGGATCAAATAGGTTTGCAAATCACTGAGCCAACAAAGGTGCTTTTTCTGCCATTACTGAAAGACCTGTCAGAGCTTCTCATATGCTGATGTACACTGTGAATTTAGAGAAGGGAAACAGCAGGCAGGGATTCCCAAACTTATTTGTGGAATATCTTAGAACTAAGTGTTCTATGACACACACTTAGGGACATCATAATTAAAGAATGAGTAACATTTAAAAAGCACTGAGCTGGTGTGCTCAGTGGTTGAGCGTCGACCTATGAACCAGGAGATCACGGTTTGATTCCTGGTCAGGGCACATGCCTGGATTGTGGGTTCGATCCCCTGTGTGGGGCTTGCAGGAAGCAGCCGATCAATGATTCTCTCTCATCATTGATGTTTCCATCTCTCTCTCCCTCTCCCTTCCTCTCAGAAATCAATACAAATATTTTTTTTAAAAAGCACTGAGATACATATGGTTGAATACCAAAGGAGAGTAAAAAGTAATGGACTCCTCAGTCAATCTAAATGAATTAGATTCTACTTATATGACTTCAACTGTCAAGTGGATTCTTCCACATGGGGTTTATTCATTATGAACAAAATAAATTATTAAATTAACAACTCTAAACAGCATCACCCCAGATGGCCAAATAAGCAGACTGGCAAACTCTCTGGTTATTTTCTTAGACTCTATTTGTAGAAGTGGAATGAAAGGGTAAATATTATGTACTAATATTACATATGCATGTATGCAATCATATTTATTATTAATGCATTTGCTGTCAGGAAATATTTTCTCACTTTACCTTCCCACTGGCAATATTTGAGAATGCCTATTTCATTGCTTTCTCTATACTACACAGTGTTATATGGAATATATGGCATTGAGTTATATAGTTAAACAAATCATTGGGTAAGTTGATTAACTTTTCTGAGTCTCAATTTCTTTGGCTGCAAAGAAGACTAATAGCATTAGAAAGGACCACTGTAAAAAAATAAATGAGGTACTACTGTACAAGTGATTTGAAAGAGCAATGCACTTTGTTTTCAAACTCTCTGAAATAAGGGTTGAGGTGTGACCCCTGACTGTGCATGGTGCATTTAAGTGTTATGAAGATAATTAAGGATAGGGTGACTCTTAAAATATCTGGGGGAAATGTGCACTTCACCTAATACCTGACTGCTGAGCTCAAGTAGTACTTACGGGAGATCTTTATGTTCTTACAGAGGCTTTTAAGGGATTTATACAATCACCAACCTCCCGGGAAAAAGTGACTTTCGGATAGAATACAAAGGGCTTTTAAAACCATCAGTGTCAACATTCCAAACCATAGCTGCCTGAACCTATTAATTTGAAATGACTGGGTACATTTAGTAGAACAAATCAACACATGAATAAACATTTAGCTATAGTCCTTTAAGAGTGATTTCTACCATCTTAATAAATGTTTCTTTTTAACTAGAGAGTAGGTACACTGAGCATCGTTGCTGATATTTCCTCTCTGCTATTAAAACTCCCTGACTTCCTAGAATCATTTACTTCAGCCACTTCCAGAGGATCAGCTGTGGTCCTGTGTGTGGACAGGCAGTTCTCCACATACAGTGAGTTTTGTTGCACTCGGTTCCTGCCAGCAGGGCAGCAGGTAATCCATGAGCTTAGCAACCTGGCTTGAGTTCCTGCAGGAAGATCTAGTGTTGAGAATCAACCTGAGGTGAGTGCAAGAACATTCAACAACCGTTGAGTGAGCAGCCGGAGATGAATTAGAGAAGAATCCTGCTCTGAGAGGATGTAAAGGTTCCATAGCAACAGCTGCCCTGGCCTTTCCGGTTTTAGCTTGTGGTTGTCACTAAATGGCCCGTGGTTGTATTATGTGCATTTGCTCAGTGGGAGGAGGAAACAGCATGGTTCCGAGGAGTACTGACTCACATCTCTCTGGAGCTGACAGTTGAGACCATGCTTCCCTTCCCCACGGCCTCCCGGGCGATGAGAAATGTCACCTTTCCAAGTCAAGAGAAATGGAGGTCTTGTGTGCATTGGTACACATATTGCAAACTAGTTACAGACAAAAACCTGCCAAATATTTCTTCAGTCACCAGGAAATTAAACTGGGCTCCAGACCAGATATCTAGTTCTGCCTCCCAATCCAGGAAGGGCTACTGAATGATCATTATGGGTAGGCGGTAGGCAAATGCCCTTTGCAACATAAAGGCCATGATTTCATGAAAGGTAACCCTTGCTGCTAAATCCTGAAACCTCAATGACTTGACATTATTTTCTACTCATGTAAGTCCATTCAAGGGGTAGGAAGCTCCAATCAGGTGAAAGGTGGGATCAGCCTATGTTTCCTAAGGTGGATAGTGGCTGAGTATTGATTGGCATTGATCAAACAGACAGGACAGAGACTGGGGAGGATTATGTGGAGGGTACTTTGTGGACCAGGCCTGAAAGTGGCACCTGTGGGCAGAAGTGACATTGGCTGGAATTCAATCACATGACACACTGAACTGCAAGGGAGACTGGGAGTTGTAGGCCAAATGTGTGCCTAGGAAGAGAGAGAAATGGGCATGGTGAACGGCTGGTAGGTCTCTGCCCCGGGGTGTGGTCAGAGCATGCAAAGGAACTGCCCAGGGAGAGTCCAGCTGTTTACTACAACAGGAAAGAAGTCAAGGCACAGCTTTCCCTTCAATTCTACTCTCCTCGTCCCAGGCCGGATGCAACAACCTAACCCACAGGATGGGCCAATCACTTTTTGCTTCTCTAGTTGGGATTCACTTTCCTGTTTCACTGAGAAAGCTGATGGCCTTTCAGGAACCTGTAGATAGTGATCTGACATTTACAGATGGCAGGGACTTGGAACACAGTCTGGCTTATGACACTCCATGAGGGCTCTCAGCTCTCGTTTTGAACAGCTCAGCATTTGTTTTTATTCCCTAAGAATCACTTAGGGGTGGGTGAGCCAGGAGTCCCCCTGCAGCTCGTTTTATTCCACCTGCATTTGGTTGTGGGATGTCATCCCTCCCCAAGGTAAGAGCCACAGGCTCTGGCGCCACGGACACAGGCTGATAGCGCATGAGGCAGGATCTGGCACATGGTCAGAGAGCACTTGTTGAGCCAACAGAGTTCACTACGGCAGCCTGATCTTCCAGAAATGGCCAGCTGTGTGTTTTTCAGAGGAACTTCCAGGACAGTGTGTTGATTCAGACAGTGTAATCATTACACGTTTCTCTAGAATGCACCTATGGGATTCTAGAAGCCAGAGAAGCCTTGCTCCCAGCAGCAGGATACAGCATGGTTTTGAATGTAATATTATTAAATAAAACTGCTGATCATGGATGATATCTTGGCATTCCTCCCCTGGCTCACTGTCCTCAAACAAAATACATGCATTGTGTGTGTGTGTGTGTGTGTGTGTGTGTGTGTGTGTGTGTGTGTAAAATGGTGAAACATTTGAGGAAAAATTAGTTAAGAAAATATGGGCTTGATTCAAGAGACCTTTTTAATGACAATACCTCCCATTTGATATACTTCACTAATAAAAGATGAAAGCCCAAGGTGCATTTTATAGCTTAATCTTCATATTTAATTGGATCAGAGCAATGAACATCAAGCATGAAACAAGCTGTCCTAAAGGGCTGTTGCGTTATTTAGTTTCCTCTGAGGTTAAGGGGGTGAAAGCATAATCAATTCCACAAGTGGGCACATTGGATAGATCAGCTCTTCCTGTCCAAGTTCAGTAATTTGAATGAGGTGACTATCCAAACACCAGTTGCTTGTTGAACAAAATATTAAACACTTAAATCTGCTTATATTATTTTAGGTTCCAAATGGTCATTTATTCAAAATAAATGACAAAGCAGTATTATGTTTAAATGTGTTTTTAAGGTACTTTCAGTTAAATGAATTCCCAATAATGCCAATATTCAGAATTCAAGGACACTCAGTATTGAATGTGTAATATTAAAAAAAGTTAAAGTCAAACTAGAAAATGGAATAGAAATCCATTCAAGAGGTTTGATCATCTCTTATGTCCCAGTTCCAGAGATATGAGGATACATAAAGACAAGCTTCTTGCCGTGAATAATCTTGGAGTTTTTTTTCCGGGAATACAAGACTACAGTATTGTTTTATTGGTGTAATGTAAGAAGTGTGAAATTCTCTGGAAATAGAGGTAAAGGACAGGATCAGACAGGGATGTGTCAGAAAAAAAAAAAAAAACAACGCACAAAATACACCATTTCTGCTGGAGTTTTACAAGGATGCGAGGAAGTTTGTGGGAATGAGAACCAGCAGGGAGGCAGGGAGGAAAGCGCAGGGAAGACATGTGTGGTCTGTGACTCAAGAACAAAGTTGACCTTTTTTAGGCTGGGAATCCACTAAACCACCAAGTTCCTAGGAATGGGAAAAAAGTGCGTGACATGAGCAAGTAGTATAACTAAATGCAGAAATTCGTCACAGTTAGGCCTTGTTCATCTGATATTGTCAGAGAATGAAACTCTGACTCAAGTGATTTTCCCCTGAAACTTTGTAATTGTGTCAAGGATTTTTTTAAAAAACTTTTTAAACCTGAAGAAACAACTTGACAATCCTACTTTATCTTTTTAAAAAAGATATATGTTTTTATTGATTTCTAGAGAGCGAAGAAGGGAGAGGGGGAGAGAGAAACATTACGTGAGAAAGAAATGTGGATTGGTTGCCTCCTGTCAACCAGGGATCGAACCCACAACCTGGATATGTGCCCTGACAGGGAATCAACCTGCAACCTTCTGGTGCATGGGACAACACTCAACCAATTGAGCCACACTGGCCAGGGCTCTAGTTTATCTTAATAAATGTCAACTGTTGTGCTGTGTTAAAATGTCCTCAGGGACTTATGGCATGTAGGACTATTTGCCTTGAAAATTAGAGGCCTTCTTTTGGTATTTTATTTTTAAAGTTTGGCTTCTGTATTTTTTCTCCCTCCATTACTTTTTCTGTATCCTTACCTTGCTGTAAATTTTTCTTGCTGCTGTCAGTAGATCTGCCTCTAATGGGCTCTTTCATCTAATTTGCTGTCTTTACTCTGCTGAGGAATGGGGAGCAAGAACATCCACCTTGCTTGAATTATGTGCACGAAAGAGTAAATGGTTTATGAATTGAGGTCCTTTTCCAGGAAGCCTAAAATTTTTTGTTTATTCTTGCTTGTGTTCCATTGAGCAAGGTTGCAAAAAAGGTGACCTCTAAAAAAAATCAGTTGTGACTTTATTTGAACTAACATTTTAATCTGTTTGGGAAAATGGCAAATCTTGAAATGGCTTCAAGTTAAAGTTTATCTTGGAATAGTCCTTAGAGATGTTAGAAAAGCAAAGCCTGTAGAACACTATTTCTCAAAATGTTGATGGGACACTTGTGCTTCAGGTTTTATAATTTTCCCAGCTGAAAAGAACATTCTAGCACAAAGTAAGGGAAGTGAGTTTGTCTTCCATGGCAGAAACATACTTTTTCAATAATATTGAACTTTAGTCAATGATTAAACATATACAATGATTATACAGAGGAATGGCATTTCAAGAGGCAGTGTGGTATGTTTGGGGATTTAAAATATACAACCTGACTTTGCTTCTCTAACTCTGAGGAGGTAGTATTGTTTTACTCATTTTTCTGAGGAAGAAACTAACAACTCAGAGAGTACTCACATCACACAGTACTGTACTGATGGGCAAGGATTTAAAACCCTGTCAGTCTGACCTCTAAGCCCAAGCTCTTGGGAATTTGTACTTTATCCCAGTCCTCCCAATAACTGAATCTTTAACAATTATTTTCAATCATGAGTATTTTTATTTGAAAATTTAAATTGCCTTTTAAAAATTAAATGTATTGGGATAACTTTGGTTAATAAAATTATATAGGTTTCAAGTGTACAATTCTATGGTTCCTCATATAACCGATAGCATTGATGTCCCCTGAAAATTGTTGCTTGCTAAGTCTGTCAAGGTTTGCCCATCCAGCTATGCCAGCCAGGTATTGCAACACTAGGGGGCGCCATCCACATGGACTGCAATGTCATGGCAGTCCTTAGAGTTGTGCCATGCAGGAGATATTGTAACGATAACCATCACGTAGAGGGCTATTTATTCTGTGCCAGGTACATCAAATACCATATTTCCTTTATTCTTTAAACAGTACTGTAAGGAAATATGATGAGGTATATTTTCCAGAGGAGGAAATTGGGACTCAAAAAGTGCCCCCAGTCAATTCATTAGTGTGTTGTAGGGGTAGAATTCAAACCCAAGTCTTCCTGATTTCACAGCCCATGCTAAGTTATTTCCACCTTACTTCATCCACCCCCATTCCATGGAATTTCTTATCAGCCAGATAAGTGCAGACTGGGATAAAGGGGAATGTGTTCTCAACATCCTGGAAGCATTACTTCAGTGATGACTCATCAGCACATGACCACAATACTATCCTGATCTCAAACCTTCCATGGCCCAACATTACTTAAGAAGAGAGGGCAAAGCCTATATAAGAGGATCAAAGCCCCATCGCCAACCTTCCTTCCTCCTCATCTACCCCTTCTCCAAGGCACTCTGTGCCCACAACAGCCACCTTTCAAGGCATTTTTGGCCACAGAGTGCACATTTGCATATTGGAGTCCCATTGGTCATTTCCTTTGCTTTAGCTTTAGACTGAAGGCCACATGTTGTTTCCCTATCCAGAGAGCAGAAAAAAACAGTGATGCATTGAAAGCCAGTGATGCATGGAAGAAGGCTCCTGTCTCATTCTTCATTATTGCTTTCCCAGCTCACCTCTGTTTCTTCTTGGCTATTACCAATTAACCTGCTATGAACATTTGTATGTAGATATTTGTGTGAACATAGATTTAATTTCTCTGGGATAAATACCCAAGAGTACAATTGCTGTGTCATGTGATAAGTTTGGTATATGTAGTTTTAGAAGAAACTGCCATACTTTTCTGGGGAGAGGCTGTACCTTTATACTATATGCCCACCAGCAATTTATGAGTGATCCAGTTTCTCTGAATCCTTGCCAGCATTTGGTGTCAATGCCATGTTTATTTTAGCTATTCTGATGGGTGTGTGGAGATATCTCAATGTGGATTTAATTTGCATTCCCCTAGTGGCTAGTGATGTTGACCACCTTTTCACATGTTTGTTTGCCATCTGTATCTCCTCTTCAGTAAAATGTTTGTCCATATCTTTTGTCCATTTGCTAACTGGATGGTTTATATGTTTTTTATTGTTGAGTCTTGAGACTTCTTTATATGTTCTAGTTATAAGTTTTTTGTTGGATGTGTGACTCGCAAATAGTTTTTCTCGGTCTGTAATTTGTTTTTTTCATCCTATTTACAGGGTCTTTCACAGAGCAGAAGTGTTGAATGTTTATGAGATCCAATTTATAATCTTTCCTTTTACGAACCTTATTTTTGGTGTCAAGTCTAAGAACTCTTTATTTAGCCCCAGATCCTGAAGATTTTCTCTTAAGTTTTTACCTAAGAGTTGTATCATTTTACATTGAAGTCTGTGATCCATTTTGAGTTAATTTTTGTACAAATATGAGGTGTCAAAGGTCATTTATTTTTGTTTGTTTGTCTTTGCTTATCAGTGTCCAGCTGTTCCAGCACCAATTGTGGAAAGGCCTGTCCTTCTGTTGAATAGCTCTTGCACCTTCATCAAAAATCAGTGGGGCATATTGGTGGGGCCCTTTGCTTTTTACAACCTTATTGATATGTCCTATCATTTGACAGCAGCATCTGAAGAAGAAAAGGATTCGTGGGCCTATTGCCCACATGAATCATGCCACTAGCTTAGTAAATTTTGAAGTATTTGAAAATTTAGAGAGGTCTCATTACACACTCCTGAATCATGCTCAAGGCCTTATGGTCCTTATGAGAACAGAACACTTGGCCCATATCCCACCAAAATATTCCCTTTACCTAAATAGAAAGACATGGGAAAGAATGCCTGTATTTTTCTTCCCAGGGTCAATACTTGGTTGCTTACGTTTGACTTTGTGAACTTCACGGGGACGGGAAAAGTGATTGGCCTCTGTCAGGCTTCTTTTTGTTGAGCCAAAGCCATTCAGCCGAGACATGTAGCCAGCAGCTCTGCCAGGTCCTCAGGAGCCCGCTCACAGACAGAAACCATAAGGGGCATCTGAGGAAAACAATCCGATCCCTTTTAGGGACACACCAAAGCCGGGTAACTCAAGTTAAACGTAGCAAGATACAGCCAGTCTTAGAGCTGAGTCCCGCGCCATTAGCACTGCTTCCCTGCGTTTTTGAAACATGCATCTGTATAAACCTGCCTGTGCAGACATCCCCAGCCCCACGCTGGGTCTGCCCAAATCCAGCGACTCTGCTCTGAAATGTAGGCGGCACATCGTGGTGACCAAGCCTCCGCCTGGGGAAGCCTGCTGGCCGGCCAGGCCCAGTGGAGCAGCGGAACGGAAACACCTGGAGAAGTTTTTACGTGTCCATGGAATTTCGTTGCGGGAAACCACCAGGGCAGAGACGGGCATGGCTTACAGGTACTTGCTGGTTGTAATGTCATCCAACCAGGGCACTGCACTGAAGTCAGAGGCTGCTGTTATCAGAAGAAATAAGGATTTCAATAGCAAAACAAACAGAGAGAAAAAGGAGTAGGACTGGGAATGCAATGAACCCTCTTCTTGGGCTCCTTTTTTTTCCAAGCTTTAAATTGTCTATTTCCTCTCTGCTCAAAAGGTAACGTAAAATATAGGCAAGCTCATCTGGGAAGCTCCTAACCATGAGCTGCCAGTAGAAGTATTTTTGACATTGAGCAGGCAGGTGGTTTTGTGGGTCATAATGAAGAATGGGACCCTGTTCTTCTTAAGGGAATTTATAAATTAAGAGAAGGATTTTTTCGCTGCCTGGGCTTTAGGACTGTTATTTCCTTCTAAGCCTGAATCATGTGGTCTGTGCTAATGGCTAATAAAGTAGTTCATGAAACTGAGGTAGTTATTGAAATGACAGGACTTTTTATCAATGTAGCCCAAGATAAATTACTGGTTATTCTCTCAACTTCCAATCTCATCATTTATTCTGTGAAAGATTAACAAAAGGGAGAAATTTTTTTTCCCCCTGGTGTGGGGTGGGATGTGTAATATTTATAAATTGCTCTGAGATGGGAGGCAGCCTTCTTTTTCAGAACAATTATTAGTCAAACCTCTATAAGAGGTGCTTGTGCTTAGCTAAACCGCACAGCAGAAATGCTTTCTTGACCAACGCCTGGAGTTCTAAACATCTGGGAAGCTGAGCCAAAGCCATTCAGAAGGACAAGGGTGCTTGCTGAATGCTTTAAAAAAGAAAAAGGAAAAGGAAATATACTGTTTTTAGAGACCAGTTGTTGTAGCTCAGCTCAAAACTTCTGCTTCACAGAATAAGATTGTTTTGCATGGACAGGCTGTCCCCAGTGATTTCAATTTTCTATAACCTAAAGGTCAGTTTTAATGTAGTAGCTAGTACTCTTGTTTATCAGCTAATGTGATTAATAAAGCAATTTGCAATGAGATAGCTTCTCTCTGGAGAACAGAGTGCAGACTTTTTATGCAACAAAGGGCTCATGCAGAAGGGGAATGAACTTTTCTAGGTTTCTAGGACATAGAAACGTAGGACAGCCCACCCCATCATGCTTTAGAAGTGGAGCCTAAGAAGAATCTAATCACCCTTTCAAGAGAACCTGTGTCTCCCTATACCCCCTGTCCTGAATCCGCCCCCCACAAAAAGGAGCTGCCTTCTCTCTCTGCCTCTCCACAGTCTCTCACCATCTTCTCCATGTTTTCCTTGCCCCTCGGTGATAGAATATAGACCAGTGAGGAGGGACAGTCTCTCTTTCCACCTTTATCATAGGAAGCGTGGTGCTGGCATGAACTCGGACAAACCTTCGGAGGGCAGGCCTCTTTCCCTCAGAAGTCCTGGTGTGAATATCAGTTACACATCTTGTGATGTTTTCCAACATTCAAATATATGTTCTAGGACAGTGTTTTTCTAACAGTTATGAAGCAGAGGAATACTTTCTCCAAACTGCAAAGGTGCCCTAGTTGACACTGGGGGCCAGGAGCCCACCTGCTTGAGGGGAGCAGTCAGTCATCCCCAGCCTGGTCTCTGAGGCACCATACTATTCATGGAGTGAGAGTCCAGTTGTGATGTGACTCTTCATAATGACCTGGAGAGCAGGGCTCTGTGACCTTGAGGATACCAGGTCCTACACAGAGGGACAAACTCTTGGGCAAGCGTGCATACCACTAGATCATCCTCTAATAAGAAATGGGCGTAGGAGATTGTTGGCCCCCGATCAGAAATTCAGGAAAGAAAAGTGCAGTTAAATTGGGCCTGGGAAAGCCAAGGCTGTGAATTATGATGACCTTCCTGTGCTCTGCCACTTCTCCCTGATGCATTCCTCCATCCCCGTCCTCTCCACCCCCCCAACTTGAAGCACGTCTCCTTTCTTTAAATTCCATAGTACTTTGTCTGTTCTTCTTTCAAGGCACTTATTAATGAACACTATTTAAAACATCCTCCTTTAAGCATTAGGAAGGGATTGTTGGGGAAGAGAATCCTGGTTCTTTTGGTTCCTTCATAACTTAGCGTTTGACCTTGACTTCTCATAAACATAGTTGGGATTTAGGAGAGAAAGTAACTTTCATAGTCTAACATCTTTATGTTTATTTACATCTTCCCTCAGGACCATTGGTTTGGTTCAAAGACCTGGTTCAAACTGTATGTCCCATATGCTGCTTCTTTGCAAGGGTATTATCCCACGTGTAGTGGAAAGAGAGTGGACGTTGGCAAGACCAGGGTTCAAATCCCAGCTTTTCTGGTTTCCCAACTTTGTGACATTGGGCCAGCTGCAACATCTAAGGGCCTAACACACAGTAGGTGCTCACTGAATGTAGGTTCCCTTTCTACTTATTCTGTAGACTCTGTCACTCATTCTAGGAGCAGGGGCTGAACACCCCCTATAGATGAAACATAGAAATAGACAGGAGAATATTCACAGAAGGAAAAAGAAAGAATAAAAAAACTCCCAGCAGTTCACAATCTGTGTAGGTTTCCATGCTGAGCGTTAGAATTCTGAGAGGCCTGGGAGAGCTGGGTAAGCTGCTTTCTCTTCCTAATTTGGTCCGAAGCCATTGCAGCCTTCAGCCCAATACCAGCTGCTCAGGTCCTTCGATCATCTGTGATAGAGCATTATGCTGTGTTTCCATGGAGACGTGGTTATATTTCTAACTGAGGGTGACCAGGAGAGGAAAAAAAATCAGTAAATATGCAAACACATGTATCAACTGAAAAGAAACTGGAGGAAATTGTTTGAACGTGTTGTGAAAAGTGCCAAGTTGCTGTGTAGATTCTTCTGTTGGCTTAGAATTTTCAGCAAAAATAGAAGTTTTTGTGGACTCATTTTATTAGTGTCTATAAAATAGTCACTGAAGAGGGTCCTTCAGTTATTTCTAAGTGGCTGCAAGTTAATTGTCTTTATTACATCGTACCGAACTCTGAGCCAGACAGTATGCTGGTGCTTGGGTCAAGGTTAAAGTGCACTGAGAAGTAAATTTATAGACAAAGCACACAAAATAAAATAGCTACGCTGAGTAAGGAAGGATGCATCTGAAGCAATTTCATAAAACTAACATGAGCCAAGAGGAACTCAAACATGTGTAAAATGAAGGTCTCATCCAGGAGTCAGCAAGCTCTTCTTGTAAAAGGCCAGAGAGTAAATATTTTAGGCTCATGGGCCACCTCCGCCTTTGTGAGAACTACTGAACTCTGCTGTGGCAGGGTGAGAGCAGCATTGACAATGAGGAAACGAGTGGGCACAGCTGTGTGCCAATAAACTTTATTTACAGATAAGGAAATTTGAGATTTATATAATTTTCTCATATCACAAATATTCCTTTCCCCCCCCTCCCAAACCATTAAAAAATATAAAAGCCAATCTTATCTTGGGCACCATACAGAAATAAGTGGCAGGCTGGATTTGGCCAGCATGCTGAAGTATGCTCACTCCTGGTATAAAAACAAAGCTTTCGGTTGTATAGGTCCGTGGTCCGCAAACTGCGGCTCGCGAGCCACATGCTGCTCTTTGGCCCCTTGAGTGTGGCTCTTCCACAAAATACCAGGGCCTGGGCGAGTCTATTTTGAAGAAGTGGCGTTAGAAGAAGTTTAAGTTTAAAAAATTTGGGTCTCAAAAGAAATTTCAATCGTTGTACTGTTGATATTTGGCTCTGTTGACTAATGAGTTTGCCGACCACTGGTATAGGTTATTTCTTTATTTGATTGTTTATTTTCTTACACCTCCTTGTGTCTAGAGGTATTTAAGGGGCCCAAGTGCATATAATTCAGAAAAGATAAAAATAAATGTAGAAGAAGGAAAAAAAATGAAGAATATATTATTAGGATCTATAAGAATATATTATTAGGATCTATAAGAAAGATTAGGAGCAGGAAGGGAAGACTGCCCAGGTGAGGGAGCATGCCAGGTTCGGGCCATGCACTCGGGCCTGGATTTGGCTCTGTACTTTCCAGCAGCACCAAACTGAGTAAAGGGAAATGGATCTCCTTACAGCAGTCACGGAGTTCTTGAGGTAGAGGCGAGCCAGGTGTGCTCAGTAATATGCTCTGCTCTGGAGATCAGAGAGAAATTTCTCTCTTGATTCTTCTTCTTGGTGTAATCAACAACATCCTCAAAAATATCCTTATACTGTAGTAAACACAGCAGTGGGGTTCCTAGAGCTCTTTCCTATGGAGTCTCTAATATTATCCAATGGCAGGACATCAAATAGCAATTCATCAAAAGCAAGTGGGTGGATGACAGATGAAATGACACTAGTTGATAGAAACCACATCAATCAGTTTGAGGTTATTTATGCTTAAAACATTTCCCAGTAATGATGGCACAGATATTGTTATATATTATAGTGACAGGATTTGTCCAGGTTCACGGAATAAAACAATCGTTTCTCAAAAGTTAAAACAAAAAATAGCCAGTTATGCTATTTGCCAACCAAAAAGAAATTTTTTATAGCCTTGAGTTGAAGGTGGAGAGGGAATAATAAAAGAAGGAAAGGAGAGGCGGGGGAAGTATCAGAATTATTATATGGGAGAGACCTCAGAGAAAATCTGCTCCAATTTCTGGTTTAATACCTGAGGGAAATTGAAGCTCAGAGATGTTGGGTGACTAACCTGAAGGTGCAAAGCAGGGAACCCCTGTCTCTTGGGTCCCAGCTCATTGCTTTCTGTAGACTCTCCATTTTTATTCCCAGTCCCCCAATCATTCCATCCCATCCCATCCCACACAACACACACACACACACACACACACACACACACACACACACACACACTCACTCACCCTCCTCCTGGGGATGCTGTCGCATTCACCATCCTGCTCTGATCCACTTTTCCAGGTGCTGCTCTTTGTGCTCTGGTCTGGAGCCTGCTTCAGTCTTGTGCTCTACACACTGACCCTCCATCCCTGCCCCAAACATCGAGTCTCACTCATTATCACTGTCCCTATCTAGAATATTTTTTCACAGCCCCCTTGCCTAGGAAAATCCAACCCAGAGTCTTTCCCTTCTCTCTTACAGCATGACCTGTATTTGCTCTAGATAGAATTTGGATTATTAGTTGTATGTGTGTGTGTCTTATTCTCAAAATTATGCCATTGTCACCTTGAGGATAAGGAGTAGAGTTTATAATATTTTGTAATCCTTCCATGCTTTGCTCTTAGAAAGTGCTCAATGCATGTGTATTGCTTGATTGGGGTACATCCATTCACATGTTGGGGAACAGAAAGAAAGACACCGAAGTGCAAATAGGAACCTCCCTTTCCCCATTTAATAGTGCTCTAGCCTCATATTTTCTTCTGTTAGTTGACCTTGGCTGAACCTTAGTTTCTTCTCTGTAAAATGGTCCTAATTCAACTGACCTCACCAGGGTGTTGTAAGAATTAAATGAAGCCACACATGTGAAAGTCCTTAGCTCGCTGCCTACCAGAGTGGGAGCCTAACAAACTGAGTTCCCTTGCTTCAAACTCCGTCTTAACCCTAGGAATCCATCATTTTGTCCTCTTTCAGAGGGTGAAAGGAAATGTATAATGATTTAGAAAGAGGGGCAGATTGAATCTTGCATAATTCTGAGCATATCACCTTTCCTTACTTTCTTTTAGAATTTTTTTTGCTTTTCCTATCAGAATATATTATTAGGAACTATAGAGAAAAAGTTTTTTCTTCTTTTTACCTTGTACATGTCCTTCTATTTAATTAAAATGGCCTCATGAAGCATTGTTATAAATTACTCTCTATATGCGGTAATATGAAGATGAATTCATGTATTTCTAGTGGCTAGCTTTGGGTCTAGAACATAAATATCTGAAACAGAATGAAATGAAAGGGCTAAGACTCCCACTTGCATCTGCAATACTTCTCCCATAGGCTGGCTGGTCACTGTGTCTGAGAATTTCTTTGACTAGAGGCATCAGTTCTCCTGTTAAAACGGAATCTAAGCTCTGGCCAGTTGTTCAGTGGTTAGAGCATTGGCCTGTGGACAGAGGGTCTCAGGTTCGATTCCTGGTCAAAGAAACATGCTTTGGTTGTAAGAATTCCCAGCCCCTATAGGGGTGCTTGCAGGAGGCAACCAATCGATGTGTCTCTCTCATGTCGATGTTTCTTCCCCGCCCCCACCTCACTCCACTTCCATTCTTTCTAGAAATCAATGGGGAAAACAAGGGAATCTAAGCTAATCAGCGGCCTGACCTGAAAACAGAGAGGGTGGGAGAAGATTCTAGACTAAATCAACGGGAAAGCTTGGGTGTCAGAGCCAGCTCAGAGCTGCAGGCTAATTGTGCAGGACCACAGGAGGGATGGAGTGAAGAAGAGGACAGGAAAGCTAGAGAGAGACCTCACTCATCCACCAGCTTTTCTCAAAGATGGCCATGCAAGCATTAGGATGCATTCACGGACTAATGGAGTTTTCACTGGTCTCCAAGTGAAGATTCTAAAGATAAACAGAAACTTTTTCATGCTGAAAACCGTTCCCTGAGTTCTGTCACAGTGAGAATGTGGAGTCCTGGCTGGAGGATTGGAAGGTCAGCTTCCTCCCTCCCTCTTTCCCTGACCCTCCACTCCCTTTCCGATAAAATGAAAGTAAAGCGCCCTTCCTCCCAGGATGAAACTGTTCCTGCAAAGGGGCCTGGAGCGACTCAGGAGAGACGCCCCTCCTCTGCCCTTTCTGCTTTTCACCTTTCCCGTGCTATAGCGTGGAAGTTGCAACTTATTTTTGTTCCTAAGTTCAATATATGCTCCTCCTCGAAGTATCCCCTCCCCAAAACCTCTCCCCCCAAATCTTTTTTCACTGCCTTCCCATGACCTACTTTTATCATGGAACACTTGGCGCACTCAGACCCGCTTGAAAAGTAGCTATGGCCGTGACCATGAAAATCAAAGCCTAGAACAAAATGCTACCCGTGCAGGGAGTTGTATTTTCTACATTAAAGAGAAAAGCCTACATGGTTTATTTTAGACTGGCCTCATTTTGGTCAGTCTCAGGGCCTGTGCTAATTTGCTCTGAGCCCTCTGGCTGTGGCTCTCCCGGCATGGACATTTCTGGGGGAACATGGGTGACACCCAGATGGTTCAGGCTCAAAACCCATGTGATCGATCACTTGAAACCTGAATAGGCTGAAGGTGAAGGGCCCAGGAGGCTTAGGGAAAGAGGCCCATTCAGAACAGGGCAGAATGCTTTTTCCTGTTGACTGGAACAGAAGTTTTAAAACAAGTACATTTAAAAAATGTCAGTTTAGATAGAAAGTGCTCTGAAATCTAAGTGGAGGTGAGAGATGAGTGCCACTTGGAATTGAAATATTATTTCGTTTAGTTTTGAAATTTCCACTTGTGATTTTTCCAGAGGGAAAGTTGCTTTGTTTACATGGCATAATAAAAACACTGAAAATTCAAGGTCCGAAAACAACACTGGATTAAATGAATCTGCATTTTCTCATGTGAAAATTGTGGATAGCAGTTTCATATGAAAAAATAGGCATTTTGAGACCTGTGTTTTTCTGACTAAGGAGCATAGGTCAAATATATCTTTACTCAAGAAAAAAAACAACCCACACCTCTTCCTGCATTTCCCTGCAGTGCCTGTGAGTGCCACTAGAATGCGCTATTTCATAAAGAACATGAAACGCTTCAGTACCCTAAACCCAAGAAATCTACCCAGGCAATGCTAGAGCAGAACTTAAATTTGAATATATATATTTACCTTGATTATGAAAATTAAGAAGTGTCTCTTTTGATACCTCATGGAATATTTTCTATAGTGAGAATAAAAAAAGAAATTATGGCCAGTATACTCAGGATTCTGAGAAGCCCTGGCCCTATAGCAGGCATCTATCTATATAAAAGCCTAAGTGACCGTCTGACCGTTTGACTGTTCGCCTGGTAGCTATGACATGCAATGACTACTAGGGGGCAGATGCTTAGACCAGTAAAGGAGGGAGCCTGATTACTCGTGGAATTGGCTGTGGGTTAGGTTGCTGCTGGGGCACTGTCGGCCCCGAATCTGCTTCACCCGCACCCTGGACCCAGAGAGGAGGGAGCCCGATTCTGAGTGCATCACCCGAGAACTGCCCTCTTGCAATCCAGGACCCCTTGGGGGATGTCGGAGAGCTGGTTTCGGCCCGATCCCCACAGACCAGGCCGAGGGATTCCCATTGGTGCACAAATCTGTGCACCGGGCCCTTAGTGCTATTATAACCTAATCTAGTTAGATATTTGGTAGAGAAAAGTTTCTATGTCCCTGAGTTTCTGAGCACGGGATTCTGAACCACATTGCAGACCTCTGGCGATGGCTGGTGGAGAAAGGAAAGGCAGATGTGTCCCACACGTGGTCTTCCTTGAGGGAATGTCTGTTAATGCCTTTGCACAGTTAAGATGGAGCAGATTTGGTGAATCTGGAAGGTGTGTGTTGTCAGGATGGCCTTGCAGAAAGCCGACTCAGAATCCAGGAATGTTCTTAGGACCATCATCTTGCCGGTCTGGCTCAGCACCAAATTAGGAGGTGGACGATTGACGGTGCCCTTCCTCCTCTGTACCCAGGGCTGATTTTCACTTCTCATGGGACATCTCTCCACACCTAGCACTTCAGCCTCTCATCCAGCGGTTCCTTTGCCAGACCTTAGCTAGTTATCAACTAATGTTCCCTAAGATACCAATTACACATCTTGTGATGTGTCAGTGTTCAGATAAAATATGTTCTTTCAAACAACTATGAAGCAGAAGAACACTTCCTTCAAACAGATGAAAGCAAAGCTGTCCCAGTTGAAGTTGGGGCCTGAGGGTATCTTCAAACTCTGTCATGTCCAAAGAAATGAACCTCTAATGGTGGGAGTCCAGGTTAGAGAAGAGCTATTTTTAGACAACATATGTGCCTCCCAGTACAATTACCAACTTCAGTTAAATTTACATAATATACTTTCATCTCATCTACCGTCTGTATTCCAATTTAATCAGCCAACACAATAATGCCCTTTATAGAAAATTTCTTACTCCACTAATACTGGAACCAGTTTAGAATCATGTATTTTGTTGTTGTAGTCATGTCTTTTAGTTTTCTTCAATCTTGAACAGTTCAGGCCAGAGTGTTATCCTGGGAGGGTGGTGGGAAAGAGGGCTGTGACTAATTGCAATGTCAGCTTTGAGTTGGGAGGTGGCGCTGTAGTGCCGCACAATTGCAATGCTTGTCCTGAGGTCTCCCAGTTCCAGTTACCAATTCTGTGTCAAAGACTGCGTTATCCAGCAAGGACCATCACGTTTTCATCCTGTACTTTAGGTCCAAAGCTGAAGTGTACCTCAAAGAATTACTGAGAAAATTGACCTGCATAAATTCATCATCTGTGGGCTGTTGAGAATCACCAGGAACTGGAGTAAAGCATTGACAGGCAGGGCCAAGCACGCAGTTTCCTCAGACTGTCCAGCCTCAAAGTGAGGTACCCATGGAGCTGGGCCAGGGAACCATCCCAAGAGGCTGGAGCAGCAACCAAAGGAAGAGGCCTATTCCAAACAGGTGTCAGCACAGAAGAGGGTGGATTCCGGCAGTGGGTTTTGGTGAGCCCACTGTGTGAGCGGTGGGAGTAGCTGAGCTGCCCCAGGAGTCAGGGAAACACAGGTTCTGAGCGGGTTAGATGTAATATTTTTAGACCCAGCTGCCTTTAATCTATTTTTTCTTCCATGATATTCCTTTTAACTTGTTAAGGCAGGATGAGATAGAAGCTCTGAAAGTTGTGGAGAATGGGTGTAGAATGTGCAACTCATTAGGTGTCTGAGCTCCTGCTTTAGCATCGGAAGGATCTGTAACAGGTCACTGATTCACCCTCCTTTTGAAATTTTACAGCACTCTTTAACTCAGCACATGGTGACAACACATACGTTTAGAAGCCTGTTATGGCTTATAAAGGAGCTATGATTGCTTCCTGAGAGGATCATTGTGTAAGATGGCACCTCTATGAATGATTTCTGAAAAGGTTAATACTCACTGGAACTTCTTTGTAAGATTCAGCAAACTAGCACCTCTCTCCTTTACCCCTATTTTTCTTCTTAGCACTCTTGTTTATTCCTGTATTGTCTGTCCCTCCCCCTGGAGTGAACTCCAGGAGGGCAATGATTTTTATCTGTAGGGTTAATTGCTGAATCCCCAGAACCTGATGTCTAGTGCAGGACTCAACAAACATTTGCTGAATAAGTGAATTATTAAGCAGGGGTAGGACAAGTAAGCCTTCACGGTTCCCTGGCTGACAGCATGCTGGGTTATCAGACACAGGGAGGGAGTGTTCAACCAGGCTCTCCATCCAGAGTTTCTCTGCCATGTCCTTCTAACTTTCTCTGTTTACTAAAAGCATCCAAAGTGTCCTTATTTGCGACAGTGATACTTAGAGACAGCATTGTTCCCACAGGACACAGGTCCTTAAATCTTGGATATTAAGATCCCTTGTAAGTGCCATCATACTTATCATATTGTCATGTGCTCAGTTTATTTTTGTTTCTCTGCAGACATTCATCTTGTTCGCTTCTCATTCACTCATGTGCTTCACTCTAATCCCAGAGTTTTCACTGTACTTTCCTCCATAGTGGGGTCCTGAGTTACAATGACCAGTACAAGACACTCGGGGCTTTCACTCATATTCTCACTTCTTGGAGATGGTGCTTATATACCCACATATGGAGCCATGGGCCTCTCCTTCCCCACCTCTTCCCACCACAAGCTCTTCCCCTCCGACCCTTTGTGCTTCAATCCCATTGGCCAGCCCTCTTTAGTTTACTCTTTCCCTGATCATCTTCTATTTCCATTTCATTACAGGAGGAGCACCATCTCATTATATCACCTAGGTGTCATTCTGGGACAAGTCTGGAGAGTCAGCCCTCCTGTTGGGATTCCTGGATGACCCATCATCCTAAATACACTAGAAGATTTTTCTGTTTACTCAGTAATTATAAATGGTTATGATTGGAGCTTCTTGTTCTTAGTGTGATCAGACTGTTCCGGGAACAATCTGGCCGACAACAAAGGATCTCTAGCTGGTGATGAGCAGTTGCAGGATGGTACCTTGCTGGTATCATTAGGTCATTGTGGGGCTTCTCACTTGAGTCTGGCTCCACTCTACTTCCTGGGAAAGATGCTGACTTGTTCAACTCAGTGTTAGTGGAATTGGGCAATGGCAATAGTAGGTTTTCCTACTCAGTGGGTTTAATTGCCTAAAGGAGCCTGAGTGAGACTCAATGACAGTGGACAGAGTCCAACTATCTGCTTTATGATCCTTCCTCACAACCATTTCCTCTCCAAAGACCTTCCATTTCTGACTTCACGTTCACCAATTCTTGGTTTCTGGATGTCCTGTATGGGTTATTTAACTAATTATTTCCATAATTAGTCCCATGCCCCCTTTAAACTGTTGGGTGATCCAAAACACATTCTCTTAGAAGTTGGAAAATCAGGTCCATGTGGCCAAATCTACTAACTCACATTTTATAATGGAACTCTTTTTATGAAGTTATTTTGTATGCCTACTAATCAGTCTTTGTTGTTAGGGTAAAGTATCTATTTTTATTGTTGTTCTTGAACCACTTAGCTTATTTCTTCCCTGACATACACAGATTTTATCTTTCATTCAAGAGCTATTACTGGAGGTTAACCTGTGTTATACACTAGTCCAAGAATTTGGGACATAGCAGTGAACAGAACAGACTAAGTTCCCTGCTTTGTTGAAGATTTCATTCTAGTTGGGGTAAGGTAGACAATAAATTCACTAACTAAATAAAGTTTGTAGCATCTCAGAACGAGTAAGTTCTTTATAGAAACAAAAAGTATGGAAGGAGGATGAGGATACGTGTCAGAGGATAGTTGCAATTTTAAGTATTATAACCAGAGAATATGGCTATAATACTTCTCACTGAGAAGGTGACATTTGCATAAACATCTGAAGGAAATGAAAAGGACAATAAGTTTTCCTGGGGTGGGAGGAGCATACTGCAGACAGAGGATACAGCATGTGTAAAGGCTTAGAGTGAGAGTATATAAGGGAGAAACATCACAGAAGCCAAGAGGAAAGGATGAGTGGAAGAGTAGCAAGAAATAATGTCATGAAGGTAAAGGAGAATACTGCAAGTTCAGATGTTTCCCAAGACCTCCCTCAGGTTCAGTGATTCATTAGAACTCAGCAAAGCCATTATACTCACAGTTAAGGTTTATTACAAGAAAAAAAAAAAGACACAGATTAAAATCAGCATCAGGAAGAAGTGCCTAGAGGTACAGTCCAGGAGAACCAGAACTTCTGGTTGTCCTCTCCAATGGAATCATGTGGAAAGCAGTTTTAGCTCAGCAAAAATGTGGGACAATATGCATGGAATGTTGCCAACCAGGGAAGCTTATCAGAGATTTGGTATTCATTGCTTTCATTGGAGATTGGCTACATAGACACATGAACCACCTCTATGGTTGACCTTGGTCTCCAGCCTGTGTGGAGGTTGAGTTGGTTCTGTGTAGCCCAAGGCCTCCAGGTAAACATAGACACTCCTGTTGGGTAGAATAATTCCAAGGGCTTAGAGTTTACCTCCCAGGAGCTGGGGCAAAGGGCCAAACCTTTCTTTGGTCACCCCCTACCCAGCTACTTGGCTGAGAATGGAGAGGCAGAATATTGTTGGTATGAGAAGAGGGGAGTAGATTATGGTGAGGCAACCTGCATATGTCAACCACATTCTCTAATGATCACATCTGGAGGAGACAGATGTATCATAAGCTGGTATGACAATAAACTCACGGAAATAAGATTCCAGTTGGTCAATCATCTGGAAATTGGGAATGAGGCTACCCTGCCATTAACCAGCAGTGTGCTATCTCCATTGCTGGAGCTTTGTTCTCCTATTGCTCTAAAATCCTCTGACTTTTTATGTGTAGAGGGATATTTTCCTCTATCTACATCCCCAACAGCTTATGCTACTTAATCACATGACTAAAATAAGCATAAATCTCATTTAACTAAAGGTAAGAAGGAAAACACTGGCTTTAAATGATATTTAATTTAGCATGGAAAGTAATGCATTTTTAATAAGAAGCACATTAAAAACTCATAAAGTGGTTTATTTATAAGGTGATTATTCCCCCCCCCCCCATTACCCCAATAACTACAGTTAAGTTCCAGCAACTATTCAGGAAGTGCAATTACACAAATGCCATGTTTCATTTTGCATCTGATTATAGTAGTTCTCCCTCTGCATACAGACTGTGTGTGTAGAGTAAATGCTTAACATTTTAGACTCTGTGAGGACACGTGGATAATCAGATATCTCTTCCCCACCTCCCAATAATGTTACAAATACATTTCCTGAGGCTTGAAGAGTTTAAGCAATCCGCTAACAGTCACATAGATGGTTTGCTAAGTTCTAGTTAAAAACTTAACCAAAGACTTTTGATCTACTAGTTTACTCGTTGCACAACAGAATTGTTCAAATCAACGAAGATTAACAGTTATGCCTGGGCATTATGCCAATCACTGACTCATAACAAGGGAGTACACGGTTCCTGGATTTAAGCAACTTCAAGAGCAGTCCAATTAGTGAGAGAACCATGTCAACCAGATAATTAGAGTCTAGTTAGATACATGCAATATTGCTGTTCTAAACACAGTCATAATAGCAGAGCAAGTGATGAATGCTTACTTGAGAGTCAGAGATGACTTTGAAGAATTGTCAATTTCATGCACAAGGTTTTGAAGGATGAATAAGAGTTTTACAATTGTTCCAAAACTGGGAGAGCATTTGGTGTAGAGACAATAGTATGTTTGAAGGCCTAGGGGTGATGATTATATAAACAAGTTTTGGAGACAGCCAGATCTGGATTGAATGCTGTTTCTAAGGCTCACTAAGTGAGTGACTTTCACAATTTATTTATCCCTTCTGCACATTCACTTTTGTTCATCAGTAAAATGAAAATAATACCTACCCCATAGAATAATGGAAAAAATTAAATAAAGTTACAACAATAAAGCACATACATAGTAGGAACTCAGGAGCAGGTAGCTACTCTTCTTTTCTTCCTTCTTACTTCCCTGCGACGTTCTTGATGAGGATAGTGCTGGAAGAGGAGATTAAGAGGCAGGGAAGAAATATGTTGATCATTGGAAAAGCTTGCAATGAGAAACTGTTGCTGGATACTTAGGTAAGAAAGGACAAGATCAAATTTGCATCCTAAAGAGGTAGTTTTGGAAGAGCTGTGCATAGAAACGGATAGAAGGCCATTTCATGATCTAGGTGAGAGGGTTTGAAGACACGAGTAAGGGTAGTGGAATGGAAGGGAGAAGAGAGCACAGACTCAACGATTTGGGGAGGTACAAGGAGCAGGATGTATTCTGGTGCAGCTCTGTGCACTGCATTTTGGTTTTCATTTCCACATGTACTTGAGAGATTGTGTAGAAGGGAAAATGCTAACTGGGCCCTAAGGTATGGCACTCTGGCATCAGGAAGGAGGCAGAGGGGCAGAACTCTGCAGCAGCTGCTGTTGCTTTAGGCTCTTGTGTCCCTAAAGTGCTTGCACAGAATAACTTAAATCGTCCACATTCCCATTCACATGAAAATAAACCTCAGAGAGAGCCACTGCACAGTCAAATCTTTTCTCCCTTGTCTGACTTTAAAGCAACTCCTAAACTGCTACATTCCTGAGGCAATGATCTCTTCACTATAATTTGTTAACTCTGAGTAACCTCACATACATCACTTTTAAGCAGCTCAAGACTTTTCTCTGAGGCTGCCTGTGTCTCCTCTTTAACAGACTTCGAACGGCCCAGTTGGGCATAGGGCTGGCTCCCCGGGGAGTGCTCACCAAATCCCTTGGGTTGACTGCACAATCTCAATCACCTCCATCACTTACCTTATACTTTCCTTTAAAAGCCATGCAACCTTTACTACCTTTGACTTTTTGTTTCAAATTAGTCTTTTTTAAAAAATTTCTTTATTGATTAAGTTATTACATAGGTGTCCTTATCCCCCCTTTACTCCCTATCCCCCCACTCATGCCCTCACCCTCCTGTTGTCTGTGTCCATTGGTTAGGCCTATATGCATGCATACAAGTCCTTTGGTTGATCTCTCCCCATTACCCCCTCCCTCCCCTGCCTTCCCTCTGAGGTTTGATGGTCTGATCGATGTTTCTCTGTCTCTGGATCTGTTTTTGTCCATCAGTTTATGTTGTTCATTATATTACATAAATGAGTGAGAGCATGTGATATTTATCTTTCTCTGACTGGCTTATTTCACTTAGCATAATGCTCTCCAGTTCCATCCATGCTGTTGCAAATAGTAAGAACTCCTTCTTTTTTACCACAGCGTAGTATTCCATTGTGTAGATGTACCAGAGTTTTCTAATCCACTCATCTGCTGATGGGCACTTAGGCTGTTTCCAAATCTTAGCTATGGTGAATTGTGCTGCTATGAATATAGGGGTGCATATATCCTTTCTGATTGGTATTTCTAGTTTCTTGGGATATTTTCCTAGAAGTGGGATCACTGGGTCAAATGGGAGTTCTATTTTTAGTTTTTTGAGGAAACTCCATACTGTTCTCCACAGTGGCTGCACCAGTCTGCATTCCCACCAGCTGTGCACCAGGGTTCCTTTTTCTCCGCATCCTCGCCAGCACTTGTCCTTTGTTGATTTGTTGATGATAGCCATTTTGACAGCTGTGAGATGATACCAAATTAGTCTTAACAGCCCTTTTACTGATGGCAAAACTGAAAGTTAACATAACACACACGCACACACCACCACCACCACCACCACCACCACCAACAACAACAACAACAACTTCCCCCTGACCTCCCAGAGGACTGATATAAAAAAAAGAATATCTGACTTCCAACCTCCTAACATGGGTGTGCTAGGATCCAGTCAGAGAGAGGATTTTTCCATTTCATGCCTCTTTTAGCTCTAACCAGCATTTTGGTATTTATTCATATTTTCGTTTTGAATATAAATAGCCATCTATACACTTTGACAATGTTTTAATTCTACCCACTTAGGGGTTTCTGCACCATCTATGAAAGCTGGTTCACATACAAAAGCATCATGGCTCCACACTGTTCATAAAATGATTGGTCTTTGACTTCATTATCTACAAAAGATCTATACGTGGGAGCCCAGATTAAATTACGTACAAAATTATTGGCAAGGTATTTCTACATTTATCTGTAAAAATAACCATGACTGCCTATTTTAAAAAAGAACTACTCACAGAATTTTCTTAGATCAGACATAATTTAGGTATTGAAATCATTCTAAGAATTTACAAAAGCTCAGGGCACACAGTTAGAACACTGTTTGGGCGAAGCTGACTTTCAGGATTGGGCACATAAAAGAAGCCTTTGAAAAACTCACATCTGAAGTGCTTTCATTACTTGAAATCATAAAGTGGTTTTCTAAACATTGCTTGAAGCCAAATGAATAGATCGCATACTTAGCATGTATTTATACTGGATGTTGTTAAGCAAGAAAGACGGAACAAATAGTAGCAATAGTACTATACCTATTTACTTTTTGCTTTAGGTAAATTTGCTATTTATTCCAATTTTAGAACTAGCAATTATGCAGCCAATCTCCTAATAATTTTGACCACCTGCTACATGCAACACATTATGCTGGACACTAACAAGGCTCTAACGACTCTCAAACCAAAACATCCCGGCAGCTGCCTTTAATCTCCTCCCTCCTGACTGTCTGGAGAAGATAGTTATCTTGTTTTCATTGGGCATTCATCTGCCTTCAGCCTTCAGTCAGGTTGGAGAGGACCACACATGATAAGACGTGGAGTCTCTCACTTGAATAGGTGGCCACTACCATCTTTTATTGATGTGTGGTGTCTAAAATTCTTTCAGATCATTCCTGCTGGGGACTCTAAGTGAGGCCATTTGCCAGCCATCATTTTGACATCTTCAGTAACTATTACCCCTACGTTAAAAAAACAAAACAAAACAAAACAAAAAACTCACCAAACAGCTTGACCTTGGATCAGCCGAGGCTTCTGCCCATTCTGTGGCTCCAAATGAATAAAAACTCCTCATCTCATTCATGTGATTGGCTGCTTCAAGCTTAAGCCGAAGGAAGCTAAAGTCCCCACTGACACCTGTTCAAGACAACAACAAGATCCACAAAACAAGGAAAAACATTCTATAAGGTCAATTATGGAATTCACAAAATTTGGGTGCTCTGAAGTTAGCAACACATTGCAGAAGAATTACACTTAGTTAGTTTATAAAACTGTTTTTAATACTGAAATCTAGCTGTATTTGAAAACAGGACTCATACTCTGCTATCTTCTATGGTAGCCACTAGTAATATGTGGTTAAGTGAAAGTTAACGTTAAATTAAAATAAAATTTAGATCCTCAGTAGCATTAACATATTGCAAGTACTCAATATCCGCATGAGGCCGGTGGCTACTGTGTTAGATAGTGAAGCTATAGATCATCTCCATCATCAATGGAGTAGTCCTGTATTAAGATATCAGCTCAAGGCAAGAATTTCAGACTCAGCAGCCATAGGATTGTCTTTGCTTTCATGTATTTTTTTCCGGGTTTTCAAATGAATTATGGCACTTAAAAATTTCTACATAGTCCCCTTATCTTGAGACAAGTCAAATAGTGGGAAGGTCTGACCACCCACCATGCTGTCCTCATGGTGAAAGTGTAGGAATAATAATCGTTAAGTATCCAATTACTACCTGCCAGTGGTGTTGATTTAGTAACTTGTAAATAAAACTCTGTTATGGAGAAGGTGTCAAAATGAACCTCACCGAAGAGCGTTTTGATGTATGCTATTCTGCATGCCCACTTATTTTTTAAGGCAGTGAGAACCATTATTTGGTCTCAGTGATGAAATTACCACAATGAACAGATTCCTGGCACCAGCTGAACCCTGTGATTCGGGAAAGAGAAATATGAATTTTGTCTTTATTCACGTTGGTTCAAATCCATCCATAACTTTTGATGGGTGTAGACATTTAGATGAAAAAGCACTTATAAATTAAACTTTATCTTGTTATTTCATTGCCCTTTTGCAATAATGGCAAACTTTGTACAGAATTATAAATCAAGGCCAAATGTTTCCTGGATGCCATAGTACAAAGATTCATTTAGTGTGCATACAACCTTATGATCTACAAGGTGATTCATCACTTATTATCCTGTCTTCTGACGGAGGAGTTGGATGCTGATGCATACTAATGTGCAAAGTCAATGCTGGGTGTCGATCCTTCTCAGATCTAACTGTTTCTTAACCCATTGGCTGCAGGAAGGGTTGCCTTTCAGAATCAATGACCTAAATACAGTGAATTAATCTGGGAAAGTGGTGAAATATGAAGCATGGCTTACCCTACCTCTGCTGGGCTGTTGACAGTTTGCTGAACATTACAGTTTAGATGTGACCAGATAAGAAAGACAGGAGATGAGTGCCCCAGAAGAGAACTGTGTACTTTTCAAAGTGCTTTGCCATATAATATCCCATTTGATCCTCACGTCATTCTGTACCCAAGCAGGGAAGGTTTAGGTGCCACGAATGAGGCAGCTCTCTGGAGAAGAATTGATCACGTCCCCACCTGTGTCCCATTGGCTCTGTTCCCCCGAATATGCCTCTGTTGTAATTATCTGTATGCCTGGCCACCTCTTTCACTAGACTTGAAGGCGGGGATGGGACAAACATGTTCCTATTTATCTCGTTTTCATGGCATCTAGCATGATGCCTCAGATATAAGTTGTTTATCTGCCCAGAAAAAGAAGGGTGAATGTAACACAAAAGATCTGTAAAGGAGGTAGGATTTTTTTTTTTTTTAAGGGAGGAAAACATTATGCTGGGTTTTGTTTGCTCTACTGAAATTCAGGAAGATGATGTTTAGCATGATCTGGGTCACTCAGTCCCCAGTGTTGGAGTTAGATCTAAGACTTGGGTCTCCTTTCACAATACATTTCCCACTAAAACATTCTATTCTTTTCATACCGCTGAATATTTATTTTAAGACATTCTATTTCTCTTTGTAGCTAGTTCAGCAAAAGGGAACATGAATTTTACCTGAATTTTGAGTAGTAAGAGATTACAAATGCTTAAGTAGGAAGAATTGAAAAGCTGCACTGCTGTTTATACTTTTGTTCCTGGATATGATGTCTAAAACCTCTTTGATGTGAAAGGAGATCGCAATGAAAGCAAACATGTGACTACAGTGTTTTATTGTAGCCCGGGCTCTAAGCACAGACAGAGGAATGGATTTTCTGGTCACGGACGAACACAGGTACATGATACTGTGAGTGGTCAGTGGTATGTGTAGGTCGTGGGCCTGCTCCAGAAGTCTAGTTCTGTGCTCAGGCTAGAGATTCAAGAGGAGAGACAGAGTTCGGATGAGCAGAATGACAGAAAATTGGAGAGGTAGCAATCTCCGCAATCAGAGGACTCCATGTTTCACCTAATGAGTGGACACTCCTAACTAACAAAACCGAGCACTAGCTTTACTCTATTGACAAACATCGTAACTCCTTTACTGATCTTTTATGTTGCATTTGCTTTTTCTCTTCTGAGCAAATGTTTTGTTATATTGAATACTTTTACTTATACTTGTCTTTAGCATTACTTTTTATATCTATGGTTTAACTCCCTTTTATATCCCTGAACTCTCCCTGTTTTAGTTTTCAAACGTAAATGATTGGCACTTGCCTTTGACTACAGTAGTTTCCCCTTTATCTTTGCATGTTTCAGTTACCATTGGTCAATCGTGGTCTGAAAATGTTGAATGGAAAATTCCAGAAATAAATAATTCATAAGTTTTAAATTGCACATCATTCTGAGTAGTGTGATAAAATCTCATTCCACTCCATTCTGTCCTTTTTGGACATGAATCATCCCTTTGTATAGCCTGTACATACAATGCAGTAAGGTATTTTGAGAGAGAAAGACCACATTTACTAGTATATAACTTTTATTACCGTATATTGTTTTAACTTTATATTTTATATTAGTTATTATTCCACTGGAATAAAAAGTGTATAATTTTCAAAGGTGCTTACTTTGAAGAAAATTCATTGAAATGTATAAGATCTGATATGTATGGTAAAAACAACAGTCAAATTGAAACCAAATAGCTTTTTAACCAAAAGAAAAAAATGTCAGTGCCTATTGGTGTTACTCATGGAATTTTTATGGTGTAACGTGATGTGTGAAATATTCAGCCAAAAGTCAGGAAAATGGCACTCTAGTTCTAGCATTTCTGTGGAACAGCTGAATTATTTGGGTCTTGACCTCTTAGGATCTCAGATTTTATGTCTATTAAATGAGGAAGAATAGACAAGATGCCCTCTAAGGTTTCTTCTATATTCGAAAGTCCAGGAGTTTTGTATAAGCCATGTTCTCTTGGTTAGATATGTGACATAAAAGATATTCATCAAATCAAAGATACCTTCAGTTGTAAGATACACCATTAATTTGTGTACTATTAAGAATGAGACACACTGCCTTTCATAATTTTAAAACTATTGACTCTAAGAAGCATTCCAGTTTTGAGATGTGAAAAATATTTTTAAAAGTGTATCTTAGAGTCTCTAATAAATGGTGATTCTTTTCTTATTCATCCTAACATCCTTCAAAGAGTCTTGCAAAGTACCTACTATATCTAGTTATTCATTTATTCATTCAATAAATAAATATAAACTTAGTGCCTACTGTATTTCAGGCAAAACAACATGCATATGTCAAAACATATTGAATAATGGAATTTTAGAAGTATGCCCGCCTTCCATAGCATCAACATGTACACCAAGCTAGTGATGCGGATGAGAATTCAGTTCAAGAAAACAGCAAGATCTTCTCTTTTGAGGACAGCAGAATCACCAGAAACTTGACCTCTAATGTGGACATTGCTCCATAGAAATTTGTGCTGAGAAATGGAAGGCAGGTAAACAAGAATCCCCAGACCCGTCTCTTAGTAATCAAGGGAGCCTGGTTACTTTTCCAGATTTCTATGAAAATCTTGTTGAAACAAGCACCACCTAATTCCATGACTCCCATGTAGGTGCTCCTTTATCTGTCATTTCTTTTCCCGTAGAAACAAGGCAAGAAGTGAGTGTTCTATGAAACATTTTTATACTATACCACATGAAGCAATTTTAGATGATGTATTATTATTCTACATTATTAAAGTTATTCATATACATGTAAATCTTCATATTATCCATTTGTGTCACATAGTACCCCAAGACTAAGTAAGTCCTTAAAGCAACACTCTGTAGGGAATGATACTTCCCCTAGTGAGCTCATTCTCAGAGTCAGTGTCTTGAGTGCATCAGGCAAGTAACAAAGTTCATTCAGCCCCAATATCTTCATCTATGGGGGTTGTGCTGGGACCTTAGGAAGATGGCAAAAGAATTAGCTAAAAATGCTCAAACCCACTATAATAAAAACCATGTGCAGTGATTTTTAAGCCTAATTCTATACAACAAACAATGATCTGCCCCTCTTCAAGAAGGAACTGTCAAAACCCCTAAGTCAAGGATGACTAAGAGAACAGTTTATGTTCTTGTTTGGCTTGGATTTTCCTTCTTGACTGTTTGGGTCACATGGAATATTTGAATATTTCGAATTGGCCTTTTCTGCCTTTCTCTGTTCAAAGTTGGTTTAAGGCACAGGGTCCTGATCAGTCACATTTCCCTCTGCTACTGAAGGCTGCTCATCCTGAGAGCAGCTTCCTTCTGGGTCCCCAGGTCCCAGCGTCCTGTTCCTCTGGGATCTGAGCACACTAGGCTTTCTGATCAGCTAAATCTCTTCTCCAAATTGGGATGAAGAGAGGAGTTCCACACACTGCTCTCTGGGGATGAATTGGGCAAAACATGGCGACCAGGATACTTTGAATCATGGTTCAAAGTTTTATGGCAGGTTATCTGCATGAGTTTCGATACTACCTAATTATGTTTTCTTTGCTGTTGCATAATCTACATTAGGAAAAAATTTATAGCTGTTTAAATATGTTACTTAGGGCCATATCATAATCAAAAATTTAATACGAACACACACAGACACTTAAATCAGTTTCCACTTACATCATTTTGACCTATGATACCCCTTCCAGGAGCATTATTGTAAGAGTAAGAATGGTTCATACTGATTTCTTTCTCTTATAAATGTCATTGAAGAGTAGCTTTCCAGAAGAATCCTAATCCTTATGAGTACGTTTTAAATTTAAATGTCTCCCCAGTGGTCCTTTGGCTATGGAGAAATTAGCACAGACTATAAAGCAGAGTGCTTGGAGGACTCTCCTTGAGGGAAATGGGAGAGCAAGAGGGAGATTTATGCCTTTCATTTAGTGGTAATACTTATTGTATGCAATTTTATACCATTAGAATCATTAGAGGACAAGAATATTAAATATGTCCTCCCTGTAGGCAGTCTTTCGTAACATTTTCCTCTGAACAATCCAATCACAAGGAAGAGTCCAATGTGGATGTATTCTGCTGCTCTGTTTATTTCGAGGGCTCTCCAACCCCCCTTTCCACTCCCTCCCCCACCCCCACTCCCCAGAGCTGGAACACCACAGAGCCTGCAGTCCTTAAGGGCATAATAAACTGTCTTCTCTGACCATCTGTTTCTGAAAACACCTTTTGAAATCAACAGCAAAAATGCCCAGTCTATTGGTGGGTTCCAGTTTGTAAGCTTCTCTTACAAACCACAGCCTGCTCAGGGATCTATGAATGTATTCATTCTGACTAAGTCACAGATTTCTGGGAGTAGAATGTATTTGAGAATGTGAATGCATGCCAGGCAAGGTTTTTTTTCCCCCCGTAAGACATCTTATCACAGACACTTTTCAAATGCATTTCAGCAAAACCTGGACACGGTAGACTGGATTTCCCATTTCCTGGCAATGTCTGGCACATGTAATTTAAAAAAGTATATACAAAATTCAAATACATTTTGAGATAATCCTTGAACTTGAAACAAGATGAGCAATTGATGCCCAGTAGATTCACACCTAAACCTGGCAATTTTCTTCATATCTTCACTCATCAGAAAGTGTTACTAAACCAGACCCTGTGAGCAAACACACCATAATTCCCTTTGATTGCTCTGTTTCATAATTCAAATGCCATTTTAAAAAAAAAGGAATTAAAAGTGGTGACATGGCTGGTCACTTATATCTAGCCCAGTGGCAAGTGGTACTAAGGAAAGATAGAGGCCTTTCTAGGCAAACTGAGGCAGTCATTGTGAAAGTCATAGGAAGATGAGACAAGGAGATAAGACCTTTAGGCCAAAGGACTGAGGTAGGGTATGGAAAGTCCTCAGGATGGTATCAGAGACTGGATTTTACCAGCCATGGGAGGAACTGATACCTTTTAAGGTGGAGTGGTTCCATACTACCTTTGTAGCCCCACATTTTCCTTGCTGCAACTCCACACCAACTTTGCTGTCATTGGGCAAATTCTTTCAGAGACTGGTTTGGGCATTTTATGCACTGATGGGCCTTAAACATTTTGCTGCTGGGGAAAGCCATGTAAGGTTCATCAAAAGCACCTGACGGGTGTTGTCTAGCAAAGGCTTCTTCTCTGAAGTGGGGAAATAGCCTGGAAGAAACTCTGAATGTCAGATGCCTCAACCCACGCCGTCAACTTCTAAGAGAAGTAGTAACCTGGTTATAAGATCCTGCCCAAAAAACCTGTCTGTTCAGTAGAAACGGACTCAGCACTTTTCTTATAGCACATCTACTATATCTTAAGAAGTGCACTGCTGATTCCTCAGTAGGAGCAATAGGACTTTTATCAAGATGGCCGATGAGCTGACCACAGTGTTTCTGAGGTGAAAGAATGATGGGGGACATAGTAAGTTATGAGAAGAATAGGAGAAAAAATAAGTAGAAAATTTATCCTCTGAATGTGGGGCTCTTTCTAGTTTTAACCAGTTATTAACCAGAAGTGAGTGATGAACTATTTGGATAATAAGAACAATTATTATCCACTTGTTGATAAGAAAGAAAATGGCATTGTCCATCTGGGCTTGATTCCCAACTATATTATCACTGTCTCTGAGTCAAATCCCTTAACCTCTCGAGGGACCTCAGCTTCTCCATCTTTAAATGAGAACATTAATTGAAGTCTCTTCCAGCATTAATGCTCTAGGTAACAAGAAAAAGTGCAACAAGTTGTACGTGAAGGTTAATTTTATGTGTCATCTTCACAGAGTCCAGGCATGCCCAGATATTTGGTTAAACATTATTTCTGGGCGTGTCTCTGTGTTTCCAGAAGAGTTTAGCATTTGGTTGGTAGACTGAGAATGCAAACTGTCCTCCCCAAAGTTAGTGGACATATCTAATCAGTTGAGGTCTTGCATCAAATAAAAAGGCACAAGAAGGGAGAATTTGCTGTCTGTCTAACTGCTTGAAATGAGACATCACGCTTCTGTCCTCAGGCTGGGGACTAGCTCTCCTGGTTCTCAGGCCTTCAGCCTTGGACTAGAACTGTACCACCAACTCTCCTGGGTCCCCAGCTTTCAAATGATACATTGTGGAACTTCTCAGCCTCCATAATCACATGAATCAATTCCTTATAAGTATCTCTCTCCCTCTTTCTATATATATCTATCCTGTTTTGTTTCTCTGGAGAATCCTAACTAACAACACATTGTCCACTTGGGTATGAAAATACTGCTCAAGTCTAAGAGCCTTCTTGTCTCCAGTTTCACGAAAAGTAGTTTTAGAAACTAAACACTTGCTCCCTTTAAGTAATAATTGATTTTTATTAGTTTGTTCCCAGGTAGGAATTAGAAACATTATGTGGCCGACAGTGCACTGCATGCAGGCCTTATAAGAAGATGCTTTTTTGCAGCTGGTTCCTTGATGAGAATTCAGCAGGAGGAGCTCTTTAGCTGTGCCAACAGCTGTCAGAGGGTAACTAGTCAATAGGATCTATGGTACTCAAGAAAAGAAATTTCTCCCAGCACAGAGTGGCCTGCTTCATAAGAAATGTGATGGGCTCATTCCCGACACCCTGATTGTTTCAGTGTATAGTCAAGGTATCACCATTGTACAGTATCAGTATATGGTAAAAGAAAACCAGGAATCCCCATATATGCCAAGTCCTTCTTTAGGTCTATGCCTTTAAGGAGGTGAGCTGCCCCTAAATGTCAGGTGCAGGTGAGGTCCAGAAGGGCTGAAAGAGCTGGTATTTAGCAAATATGGTTGCTTCCACTGGCTTTCTGAGCCTCACAGCAGCCCAGTGACAGCAGAAGGCAGGGAGCCACCGATGCAAGGGTGTAAAGAGGAAGTAGGAAGCCACATGGCTTGGGCTTCCAATGAGGGGGGCATCTGTCAGTGAACTCTCATTTCTAGAAAACGTACCAGCTTTCAGCTAACTCTACCAGATGCTAGTTGTCCAAGTGTCCTCAAACTGTGGGTAGAATTCTTTAGGGCAGCATGATGCT
Source organism: Eptesicus fuscus (assembly GCF_027574615.1). Classification (NCBI taxonomy): domain Eukaryota; kingdom Metazoa; phylum Chordata; class Mammalia; order Chiroptera; family Vespertilionidae; genus Eptesicus; species Eptesicus fuscus. The sequence continues at coordinate 20,919,724 of NC_072475.1, forward strand.
TCTCTGGCTTTCATGAGATTTATTATTACTTTTAAATTACCTATTTATTTATTTGATGGAGGATGCTGCAGAGCTTAGACTGGTCTCAGCCAAAAGATCAGCCTGCTCATGAGACTTCTGATTTGCTGCAGTGGGTTTGGATTTAAACCCTTCAGGACTGTGGTTAAAAGAAAATGAGATGGTTTGGGTTTTGAGGGGGTTTTCATACCCCCTTTTCTGTGGAGCTGTCCCCATTCCTTGGTGTTTGGGGTCCCTGCGGTCCTGCTGCCTTCACTCTTGCAGCTCCTCCACAGCACTTTGGAAGCAAGATGATGACTCTGTCTCCTTTGTGTGAGATGATGACTTCTTTTGTTTCTCCAAGGGCATCTGTACTTGAATAGGGCAAAATCCATGAACACTCAAGTGATTTGAGGCAAACATCCAGCAGCACTTGAAGGGCTATTATAGAAAGAGGCTTGTACTGCTGTCTTCACTCATATGATGTGAGAGTCTAAACATGAGTCAAACGTGGCTGGTTCTGCCTCACACCCAGGCATTTTGTAGAATTGCCTGAAAAAATAGCTAATGCAAGTTTGAACTTATGATTCTTAATTTGGTGGTGATGGTGGTGGTGATGAATCCTTTTGAGAATATGTTAAGAGCTATGGATCACCTCCACATAGTTAAATATATATCCAAGCATACCCACATTTATTTACCAGTCTAAGAGGGTCACCAGACTTCCCACAGCTCATCTTGGGATTTCAGGGTTAGAGAAAGCCTGATATTTGGAGTAAAGAGACCTGGAATTTAGGTCCCATTGTGATCTTAGGCAAGGTCTGTGTGTTCCTATAGCCTATATCAAAACCTTGGACTAATCAGTGGTTTTCAAGTAAGGACAGCCCTGCAGGCATATTTTACTCCTCACACCCATCCAGAATATATCTAATCTGGGGGACAGGCAAATGTTGTTTTGAAAAACATACTCAGGTGAGCTCATATGCCTCCAATGAGGTTGAGAAACTCGAGGCAAGGGAACCTCTAAGATGACCTCTGGCTCCAGGGTTCTATGACTCAGGTTTTGCTCCAGAAATTCTACTCCACAAAGTTGAGAGGCTGCTCTACCCAGCACTAGTGGGAGAGTAGGGGATGTGTAGCATGACAGAGAAGGCTGGAGGCCTGGTTTTCCTCTCCTCACAACTCTGTCCCATTGTTTAATGGGGGTGGGGGAAATGGTGGGAAGAGAGTAGAACCCTTCTAGAATTCTCTTTCCTTGAGAGCCTACTGAATTGGAGAGAATTTATTTATTCAGTCTTGAGAGGATATACAAACTAATTTATCTTTATTTTTTGAAAACCTATATACTTTCATATTATAGCTACAGAATAAATGTTTTTTGACTAAATACATTTTTTTCTCATTAGTTGCTTTTTAAAACCAAATTATGTGATGAACTGCTATTCCATTCTGGTTGAGCATCACCAATATTGTGTAAGGTTTTGTTTTACTCAAGTCATTAAATAGATATTAATTTATTGATTAATTGAAATTCAAGGAATATTTACTAAGCTCTTATTATGTGCTTGACACAGTAGAGTTTTATATTTAAGAAGAGAGTTCATAGTCCTATGCTAATAACAAATCCATATGTAAATACTAAGTACTGAAAAACATTACAGTCTATTTATGCTTTCCCCCATTTCAGAAAGGGGGATACAAACCTTTATAAAATAAAAGACAGTTGAAAAATGTCCTTTATTATTCCCTGGTTTGGACCCCCTTGGAGTTTTCTTCTGGCTGACTGCTCTTGTGGCTTCTTGTCGAAGGGCTCAGACACATACATGGGCTTCAGGCTGGGAAAGCAGCCCATTTTGGGTTCCCTCAGAAAGTGTGTGTCAGGTAGCTGAGCCAGTCTCACCAAGAGCTTTATTTCTCTGCCCACCATTGCATGAAATAATCAATCATGTAGCGTTCTGGAGGCTTAAACAGGGCAGTAGCCACAGACACCAAAGACATGAATACAATGGATAAAAACTGATGAGGTTACATACCTCTTTGTTAATGGTCCAGCTCAAAATTAGTTTCATTCAGGAGAGGATTAAATTGCTTCAAATTCTGCGTGTAATAAAAGACTACTCTTCCCTCATGACAGTAGTTCTAGCTTTGATGTCAATCTTCCTGGAACAAGTAATAATAATAAAAATACTGCATACTGGATAGTCTCTATGTGGGAGGCTCTGCATTAGGCACTTTATTATTATACTACTTAACATATTCTGAACATTTACTGTTTCCGATACCCAAGCAATCAGCCTCATTAGCTTAAAGCTATCATTATTACCCTCCTTCCATAGCTCCTAACATATTCTCAAATTCAGACTTAGAGTGATTAAGTAACTTATCAGAGGTCACTCAGCTGATAAATGGTGGAAAGCTGGGATTCCAATGTTGATTCTTGAATCTTATTTCTAATGCAATCCTCACAGCTGAGTGACCTCTGATAAGTTACTTAATCACTCTAAGTCTGAATTTGAGAATATGTTAGGAGCTCTGGAAGTTATGGGCATTTCTGTTGTACAGATAAGGAGACAGAGTTGGGGAGGTGGCTACTCTGATAACAGTCCCATAGCCAATAAATGGCAGAGCCAGGTGTGGAACCAGGTTAGTCTGATTCATAAACTGGTGATTGTTTCATTATGCCACACCAACGAGCCCTGGGCCTAAAGCATGCTGCAGTGTGAAAAGGGGGGTATTTACCTATTTAAACTTTCAAAACAATAGGCATTTATTTTGGTTTGCCTCATAACTTTCTTTCCTTGGATTTTCAGTGTCAGAGGAAAATGCTGAATTAACCATTGAAAACTGGCGGGTCATTTGTGTTTACCAGCAGAAAATCCCTTAGCATTGAACTCCACTTGGCTGAGCTTGGTTGGGCTCAGCTGCTCTGGGGGCCTCATCTAATAGCCAGTCTGACTTTGTGCCCTTCCTGGATCCTGCTGTTTGCCCATCACAGCCTCAGATGCCAGCTTCTCTCACCTCCTCTCTGTTTGCCCTGTGGCAGAGATTTGGAGTAGAGAATCTGGCTCCTGACTCTACCATCTCCTAACCGTGATTATCTCCAGACTCAGTTTTCTTATCTGTTAAGTGATAATGAACAGAATTAGACATGCACTTGGACCTTTCAGGGTTTATATGAGGTTAAAATGAGAAAAATGAGAAAAAGTATAGGTTTAAATGCTCTATAATATGCTATTGACCCAGACTCCCTGGGTTTGGCTACCATATCCATCTCTTACTTACTTACTAACTAGAGGCCCGGTGCATGAAAATTCCTGCACTGGAAGGGGGGGTCCCTCATCCCGGCCTGCCCCCTCTCACAGTCTGGGGGCCCTTAGGGGCGGGAGGTGACCCGGTGATCAGGGGAAGGCAACTCCCCATTACATCTCTGCTGTTGCCACTGCCAGCAGCACAAGCCTCAGCTGGCCCTGGTTACCTGAACCTCAGGTGGCCCTGGGTGGCTGGGCAGCCACCATCCAAGGCTTGCCTGTGCCTCAGGCTGGCCCTGGCCAGCTGGGGGGCTGAGGGGACTGGGGGACTCTGGAGGCAGGCACACAAATCAGCCGGGCCTGCCTTGCAGGTGGGCTGGGCCTTGCTTCGTGCCTGCCACCCTGGTAGGGCTGAGGGGACTTGGCGCTGCCATCTTGTGGCTGGGGGTGCTGCCATCTTTGAGGGTGGGGCAGCCAGTTAGCATATTCCCTCCTTATTGGCTGTGGGCGCCGCCATCTTTGCGACGGCATCTTTGTGATGGCGTGAGGGTCAATTAGCATATTCCCTCTTTATTAGATAGGATTATATGACTTCGAGCAAGTTACTTAACTTTTGTGCCCTTCAGTTTCCTCATAGTAACATGGGGACAATGATTATACCTACTTTATGGGATAGTTATGTGCTTTAAAGAAGGTAGTATATGTAATGAACATAGAACAAATCATGGTGCTTAGTGAATGCTATGTATGTGTTAGCTATTATACAGGTGGTAGTGAGTTCATTTATATATAACATGTCTTGTCACCCAAAGAAATCAAGTCAATTGAAGGTTTATACAATACAGACAGATGACTTAAATTGGAAGTAGGTGAGATAGATAGTTATTTCTTCTGCCTTCTCCCTGAAATCTCCCATTCTGACTTCCTTTCCTGACAGTTTGATTCTACTCCTGCCGGACCCAGCTGGGATCAGTTTGTGCTTCTTCTACCCAGAAAGAATCTTATGTTCTGCCCAGCTCTGTTCTAGTCCCGAGTGTGGTTCATGGAGAGAGATACTCTAGAACTGCAGTGTGTTTGGAGACCAGAGAGAAGTGGCCAGTGGAGGAGAGATGGGAGGTGCTGGCAGGAAGCGATGATTAATGGAATGAGTGCCTGGAGCGGGCAGGCGGGGGAGGGTTCAAGAACATGGGTCTCTGAGAACAAAGTTGGCTGGGCTTTTAAAAAAAGTCTTCATCTATCAAGTGAAATAAAAGCTGTCTGCCTTTGCAGACTAGCATGACAAAAGTATTTCTCAGGGCAGTGCCTTTTAGCCTTCACCTGAAGGTACTAAGGTCAGCCTGAAGCAAAACTGGGAAGTCTGTCAAAACGTCTTTGCTCTCCAAGCCCACTTCTCCTCTCCTTTCTCATACTGGTCAGGCCATCCTCCCTCATGTCACTGGCTCTGATGCCCGCCTTCCTGCTCATGCCTGACACACCAGCCTCCAGATGCAATCAATACTGAAGGAGGCCGGCCATGTGCCAGGAGCTCTCATGCACGTTATTTAATATTTATGGTGCCTCATAAGAGGAAACAAAAACTCAGGGAGTGTGAGGGTAAAGCTCAAGGTCACACAGACAGACAGTGGCAGGGATCAAATGGAATCCCAAGACTCCTAGCTACAGGTCTGTGGGTCTTCATACTGTCACTCCCCAAACAGTCCCCACTGATTATCTTCAGGGACCTTCCTTGACACTCCACCCACTTTGACAGGTCTTTTCCTTGACTCGCATGACATTCCCAGCTCTCAGGGCTCAGTGCCTTCTGATCTTCTAGGGCTCTGAGGTGCTTTCCCCCTCACAGCCTCCTTTCTCATTAGTATTATAGGTTCATGGTAGGCCCGTGCCCCTACCACCTCCACAACCACCCTGCCCCCTCACCACCTCCATCTAGCAACAATGTCTTAAGCATCTTTCTCCCCTAGTCATCCAAGCACATCTGGAAATCTGTGGGCTGATAATCTTCTCTATTTCCCTAGCCTGTGGTCTGACCTTGCAAATCCTAAGTTCTAGATTCCCAGTAATATCTAAATAGTCTCTTCTGAGCATCCACACACACAGCAGTTGAACATCATGGTGGAAAAAATCATGTCATCGTGCCAATCGCAGGCCTCAAGTTTCCAATGACCAGCCACTACTTGGTGAACTTTCCCTCGACCCTGCCAGTTCAGTTTCACTTGCTACCTCAGTGTTTCAGTCCACATTTCAAGCTTCCTTCTTGTGCACAACTCCCTGACTTCTATCTGATGATCTTGCCTTTTTCTCCATAAAGAAATTGGAGACTATCTGTCAATAGCTCCCTTAAAATCTAGCCTTTTTAATCCATCACATTATCTGTATCAATTCCTACCTCAACTCTTCTCTCTCCCCTATCCCCAATGTATTAGTAGTGTCTCTCCCTGTTCCTGTGAATGCCCCTCTCCCAGGCTGTGCTGTGGACCAATCCCTGGTGCCATTGCCACCTATTATATTCTTTGTTCCACGTTCCTTTCCTCTATCTCTGCCCCCCTCAGAATACAAACCTGTTAAAAAACAAAATGAAAACCCTCTCCTCTGCACTATAGTCCTTCTAACTGCTGCCCTGCCTCATTCCCACCTGTCCTACCTGCTTTCACCTTCTCATGGCCATTCGGCCTCTCACCTCCTTGCCCTCTGGCTTCCAACCTCCATCAATCCAGCAACACTGCCCTGGACAAGGTGATGGGCACTTTCCCTAAGGCCCAAAGGGAGGTCTTAGGCCTTGTATTTCTTGGCCTTTAAACTCTCCCTCCATTTTGTACACCTCTCTTGATTTTGGATATTGCTTTCCTGACTCGTCTCAGTATCTTTGACTCCATCTGTGTACAATTTAGAAAAGCCCTTCATAATCTGGTCATAATTTTAAAATAGTTCGTGGTATATTCTCTCAAACTTTCCCTCATGCGTCTATTACCTTAAACTTTTAAGTTTGCTTTCACACTGTTCTGAAACTTTCTTTAAAAATATTTAATAATGTATGCTTGAAAATGTATAAACAAACTTTAATGATGTCTCAATTGTAATTATCATTTTGTGTTTTTCTCTTCTACTACACCCCGAGGCCCTGGAAGCCAAGCTGTTTCCCTGCAGGCGAACTTGATTTCTTATTTTCCAAGTGATTTGAGAGAATAGCAGACAGGCAGATGTGACCACTTCTCTCCAGAAAACTCCCTGCCCACTAGGGGAGGATGAGTCCTCATGAGCACCAGGAACTGGCTGAGCTTTGGCAGGTGGAGGCATATTTACTCTCAAATTCAGCAATTTTTGTTTTTAATCTGAAAGTATTTTTCTAACCCAGATTCTTTATTTTTATTAACTAAAATACTTTTTAAAGGCTACTGTAATTTTAAATGAAAGATTTCTCAAGTTTGCCCTCTGAGTTTTAAGTATGTCTCTTTCATAGGAAAACATTAGCTTTAATTCTTCAGATCCTCTCTTTTTAAATTTCTCTAATTCCTCATATATGCAGTGATTGTTTTCTACTTAGGCTTTCAGGGGGATCTTTTTTCACTCATTGCTGGGATTGCAAATAGGTCCAAACTGAGCTTATGTGGGTCTTTCTCTAATATATAGGGTCAAGGCAAATGGTGAAAAGAAGAATTTAGAGCAGAAACCAAGATGTCAGTGGGACCGCCAGTGTTGCTGAGTTCAGCTTTAAAGCTGAAAGCTTCACCCTTCCAAACAAGTTCATTTTCTATGATTATTGTTGCATTCATGTGTTAGCTGAGCACTGTCCTCTTTCCAACCACCACATCTATTGTATTATTAGGAGCCACACATGCCTGGCCAGTATAGGACTGAAATTTGCTCTCCTACTGGTTGCTGTGTGGCTTCTCCTCTTCTCTAAGACCTGCCACTTGTAGAGATGGTTCAGGGTACCATCCACTTACTTTCCAGGTGGGCAATTCCTTTTTAGCTCGTGGCTAGGGGTTTTGCAAATTCTTTTTAAAGTCTGCTCTTCTATGTATTATATCTTATGGATATTCTCAACATTATTGACATACAGAAGACACACTTCCTCCGAAACTGATGTAAATTCTCCACTCTTCCACTTGAGTAGAAATAATTGGACAGCTAGGTTGCTAACCTTGAAACAGATGTCAATTGATGTTTTTAGGTTTTTAAATTGTGTATTTATATAAAAGAGAAAACATTTCAATGAAATAATATGTATAAACCAAAATTAGATGTCTCTTATATGCCCAGGAAATTGATAATTACATGTTTAATGATTTTTGTAAATCACTTGAAAAGGTAATTTTTAAAGACTTCTTATTCTTCTCTTTGCTGACTCTTGGGTTGACAAGGAATTCTTAGAACATTTTCAAGAAGGCAAAATTACAAAGCTTATTTCTTGAGCTTTATTGATTTTACATCTGCATCCATCATTCAGTTACTCAGATGATAAAAAAAAAATACATCTAAAATTGATCATGTTCTGAATTTTTTGTTATTTTCATTTTAAGCCAAGGTATTTTGTAAATGGAATTTCACCTGTGATTTATTCCACTTTAGTACTTTGCTTTGCATGTTAAACCACTGGAAGCTTCAACTGTAATAGAAGTTGATGGTGTTAATAAATATAAAAATGAATTTGCATGAAACATATGAGAGTGAATAATAAGAACACCTGGAATGGGATAAAGCATCCTTGTCAGTACCCAGGTAAACTCAAAGAGTCATTCTCATTTTCTCTCCCCCTTATTTGTTGTCAAGTCCAATTGGTCATCAAGTCTAATTGATTCTAATACCCAACTTTCTCTCCAAACTACCCTCTCATTCCTCTCCACTTAGACACCATCTCTTGCCTCTGAATTCAATGGCTCCTGACTTGGCTCCCCTCTAAGCTCCACCTCCTTCGTAGCCTGTTATATATTGTCTTTCTAAAATATGAATCTGACTGTCATTCCCCTGACTAAATGTGTTAATGCCTTAAGGACAAGGCTGAGAAACCTTACCATTACATAAACTGGTGCCAAACACCTCTGCGGTCTAGAACTGTTGCGAGGCCCTGTGACCCAGCCACACTGGGTGTCCCATTGCTTCTAGTACCTACCATACTTTTTCATGCCTCTGTGCATTTGCACAGGTTGTTTTATTTCCAGGATCACCTCTCCCTTCAGTGCATTACCACGTGCCATCCCATCCTATTCCTCTTTCAAGAATCAGATAAAATGTTAACCAGCCCATTTGGGGAGTTTGTTACTCCCCCCTCCCCTTTTTGGTTAGCTTCTGGAACATTTTTGCATGTGTCTTTATTTTGTGGTGGTTGCTTCCCTGGCATTCATTCCCCCTTTCATTCACCAATAGCACTCAGATTGTTCCTTGGGGATCTACCCCTCCTCCATTGTCAGGATGTTGGGTTGGATTGATTGGTTCCACACTCAACCTAAATGATGGGCTGTCCTTGACTTAAGTGAATCAGAGTATTCCTTTTCCGGCCCCAGTGATTGGTTTCAGGGGGATTTAAGCCTGTCCATTCAAAGCAAACCCAGAACTTGACTGTGTTTATGACACATGGATATTGCTTCTTTTCTGGGTGTCATGGTGCAAAAGTACAAGGTTTGGATTTCTACCACAAAGAGAATCCTCCTGAGGATCTAAATAAACACTATGAGGAGGAAGAGAAGACAGAAGGAGCCTGGAAACATCAGTGAATCCCAAATCAGACCAACATTGAAGCCAATCCTGTCTTCTGAACTACTCTTTATATGTGAGTCCAGACAAACAAAGAAACAAAGAAACAACAATAACAAAAAAAAAACAGTACCGACCTATGTACCTGCCATTTTTTTATTATTAAACTAACATAGATAAGGTTTATTAACATTTATCTTTGCATCTCAGTGTATTTCAGGGCACTTGGGGCATGGTAGTTGCTCAATAAATGTTTGTGAAAAGAGGAGAAGGAAGGAGAATTATAATTTTATCTAAGTATTTTCTGCTTAGTTATGTGAACAGCAAAGCTGATAGCCTTAGATTTCAATCCTTTATATTTTTTTCTTGGTCAAAGAATGTGAATAAAAACAAAGTACGTACACAAGGAAAATCCTCAGGGATTTCTATTTCTCGTTGATTTTTCAAGGAGCATATTAAAAGAAGTTTGCAGGAAATGATATTGTCCCTAGAAGGGGTTGGAAATTAAGAAATTCAAACATCTAAATTTATAGATGTTTTAGTTGAAAGAAAATATTAAATTTTAATATTTAAAAAGAAAGCTTCTATTTTGTGCCTTTTTATCTTCTGTTTGCTTCTTTGGGTCCACACTCTCCACTTTTCCACCCAGCTTGCTGCCCCCGGAAGCACACTTACATGGCTTATGTGTGACCCTCTACCGTCTGGTTTGGCCAATGAAGGCCCCAGCTGCAGGGAGAGAAGTGAGGTTGGGTATGAATCTTTGAGGAAAGCCTTAGGCTGACTGCATCCCTTGACTAGAGGCTGTGAATCCTTGACAATGAACTCATGACAGCCTTCTCTACATGACTTTCTCCAACCAGATTCTGGCAACCATGCCCTTCTCTGTGGCTGTTCACCCCGGGTTACTGCAGTGTCCCTTGTGATTCTTCTACACCCATGCAAATAAACCTGGTTTAAACCAACTAATCTGAGTGTGCCATCTGTGTTCTGTTGGGACCCCAAGTGATACATATTCATTTCAGAAATAAAAATATTAAACATAACAGTGCAAATCTAATGCATTCCGATGCTGCCACATGAAACACTATCTTTTAAGACTGGTGGAAGAATAGAGCATGTGTTAGCTGGGCCCATGTGAAATGGCTAAAAGACAAAATCAGGGAAATGAATTACTTAGAGGGTTTTCTTGATTTTATTCAAGTAAGCCTTCCCATCACACAACCTCAAGGATGCCATTCACAAGATGATTTGGGGTAACTTTAGGAATGTTTGATAACCAGAATCATTTCTGCTTTGAAAAAGAGAATGAGAGCAGGCCAAACAATTTTTTTGAGGGTGAAATGAGGTTGAAACTGGTACCAAGAAGAGCCACAAAGAGAAAAGAAATCACCAAACTTGTTAACTTCTTTTGGCCTTGAAAATTGCTCCTTTAGTTCTGAGGGTTTGAAATAACACAAATCGAGATTTATGTATCTAAGTAAGGAGGGATTGTTAGCTTTGCATTGGAGGTTTGATTTAGTTTAGAATACATTTAACTCCAGGTGGCAAATTTCCCAGTTTCCTTAGACCTGACATCCTAAATCCTTGCCCAGTTCTTTGTCAAGCTGGAGTGTCCCCAAGTTTGGGAAGTGGGATCACGATGTCCCATTCCTTAGGGTTGCCTCTGGTCCTGATACAGTTGTAATTAGCTAGTTATTAATAACAGGAAAGGAGCAAAAGGAAAGCATGTCATTTGGGCAGGTTCGCCAGGAAGCTACAACTTTACACTGCCTTGGGATCCAACAAAGGAGAGAGAAAATTGGGATGACATAGGGAAAATAGTTGCTTGCCAGTCACACCTGGGGACAGAGATGATTGGCCAGAATGGGCATGGCTACTGCAAGAGCATGGAAATTTGGAATATATAATCTCTTATACAAAGATGCTCACTCTCTTTTGCTCTTGGGACTCTGGTTGTTCTGGGTGTGCTCTCTTGGTTCTCTTGTTTTATCTGCATGGCCCATGGCCATGGTGACCCCACACACAATGGACTGCAGTGGGAAACAGAAGCTAAGCTGACCTGATGCTGGACTGGGCCCGGCTCCACCGTGGAAAAGAAACTCTGGACGTTGGCTCTGATTTTAGCTCTACCAGCTCTACTGAAATCCCAAGTACACTTCTTCTATGACTGGACTAAGGGAAATGGGACTTTGGACATCCAGGGGTGTCATTCCATGGAAATAAAGCTTTCTACCATATCACACCCTCCTCTAAGTCTCAGAAAATTCCTTTTCTTGAGATACCGCAAAAACTCCATCCACAGCAGCAACCGCAACCGCTCTTCTTGGGTAACTGTCTCACTTGACCTTTGTAACAGCTCTGTTTCGATGGGGGTGTGGGGGGGACTCTAGCTCATCCCTCCATGCCTACCCTTTGGATGTTCTCTCTTTTCCGCAGCCTTGTTTCTCATGACTTGCTTCCCAATCCTGTGACAGGGCTGCGCCTCTGTCACAGCCTGGCTTTCTCTGAAGTGCAGCTGTAGCAGTGTGGAGTTAAAAATAACAACGTCTTGAGAGACTAGCAGTGGGGCGGGGGTGGGTGTGCGGAGCAGAAAGCAGGTTCATTAAGAGCTTTTAAATTTCCAAATGCCCCTTCTGAGTCATTAACTTGCTTGATTAAGAAAATCTCTGACAACTGAGAGAGAGAGGTATCCCTGTGTTGTACTCTGAGTATGTTTTGAGTGTTTATGCTCAGAAGGAGGGGAAGAATACTTACCCATGCTGACAATGAGCTGAATTCCATGCTGTGAGCAAACAGAACAAAATGTTAATTCTGGGTAAGTAAGCTGTCCTAGGAGTCTCATCTTGACCACCTGCCCTCTTACCACAATGGGCACTAATTAGCCAGCGCTCTTACTACTTAGGAACATGCTATATACACAAGGCAAGCCAAAGGTTCTATAGTGAAACCTCACTATTTATATTGATTGGAAGGACAACTAATGAGACAACAAGAATTATAAGCTTTGGAATGTTTATTTCAGGTGTATAGTTTTCAAAAATATACAGTGACAAAAATGCTTGACAGGCAGGTATTCTTCTGGCCCTGCCTTCATGAACAAGTATCCACTGTCATTCATCTGGTATTTGGTACTAAAAAAGGAATAGATTCTATGTTCTGTATACTTTAAGAAAGTCAAGCAGAGAAATAAATTGGCATATAATTACATTTAGAAGTGGTGTGTCATAATCAAAGTGTAAGGTATTAATGGTACATGGAGAAGACATATTTTAGCTTGTAGAAAGAGAGGCAAGAGCCAAGGAAGGTGTCTGGAGGGAATGTGGAAGCTTAATTAGAGTTGGATTGGGATGGGCATTCTAGGCAGAGCAAATAGCATATGCAAAGGTACTGTAGCAGGGGAATAGATTGCAGTTATGTTAATGGACATCTTGTTTAGAGTTTATTCAGAATGATGAAGAATGCTCTCCTTTGGGGAGCAGATACTGTGGGGCTACTGCATATGTCAATGTTTATACTAATTAATAAGCCAACATCCATATTGACAAACCTTAGTATAAGAGCAGACCTGTTGAGGATTAAAAGGATTGTGCAAATATTCTCTAAATATCAATGATAGATTTTATGATTTTGATATTTTAGACAAAATAGAGCTGCATGCATTTCAGTTCACGCTGCCACAGATGCTTTTGGGAATGTGGGTGTACAGACATTCCATACCAGGTCACATATGCAAACAGAACACAAAAGCTCTGGAAAATTCCATCACAACACAAAGGCATAAGGAAGCACATTGTGCGGGAAACTGACAAACATGCTCGTTATCAATGTGTCAGCAAGCCTGCCAAATTCATTCCCAAGAGTTTATTCTCTTGTCAAGGTTAAATGCATCCAGCATCTTGTCATGCCATTTGTTTCCTGGTAAACCTATTCAAAATGGCAGAAAAGAAGATAAGTTGTCATTTAGAGCAGGTGATGGAAATAAAAAGGAGCTAGTTTCACACCAGTGGACTCTGTATTCCACATTATAGAAAATGTCTTGAGGAAGGATCTTAAAAACGTTATCTCGCTCTTATTTCTTGAAAACTACCAATGCATCAGGAGACTGTGCCGATTTCCCCTTCCCCCCCGCAGGACGTCTGCAATGGTCTGAACTCATTGCTGACGCTCACTAAGCAACTGTCAGGTCGTATTGGATTATTGACTTGGAAGGCAACAGCACGCTGAGCCCTGTTGGTGAGCTGAGGGCTGCTGCTCAGGAGAGCAGCTCGCTGACCAGCAATGCCTGTGCTTTGTTACAGAACTTGGTCCTGCTCTACGAAGCCAGCAGTTCTTACACTTTACTTTGTGTACATTTCATTTTGTTTGCATGGATGCAGATTGGATGTTAAGTTTTCCTACTGTCCTGGGATATAACCCTCCTTCCCCTCCCTCTCCTAGGCAATGAGCTTTGCATTTGTAGTACAGAAAATTTGTACAATTCCCCCCCAGTTTCTGTGTTTCCTGGAGGTTGGAGGGCTAGGGGAGTTGGAAGTTGTTTCTCCAGCCTATACTAGACAAACAAGAAGCTCTAATATTCATTGTTTACTAAACACTTACATCACTTATTCATCCACTCGTCTGACAGTTATGGATCGCATTATGTACCAGGCACCATCCTAGAAGCGCCAGGCATCCCACCCACTACTAGCCCAGAGACCATCCCAAAATTGCTGAAGTAAGTGTCAGTACTCAGACCCAAAGCCATGTCTTTAGAGCCCAGACCCTGTGCTTTCTCTACTCCCCACTGTGCCCCAGGGCCAGGTGCCTGCCTCTCTTGGCTGTCTGCTGCCCTTCTGGAAACTTCCCTTCCATTTTCAAGTCCCCTTTATTTTTCACCTGCTTAAAGAGGAATGGGGTGGAGAATGAGTGGGTAGGTGCCTCAAAGTGAAACTTCCCATAAGATTTGGCCCAGGAAGCAGGGTTGAACAATGCAAAGCTGAGATTTCAACTAATTTTTAAAAAGAAAATAAAAATCCCCCTGTGACGATAATGGAATCTGAGCTGTCAGGCTGTTTTTGATGTCAAACAAGGGAAGAGTTAAGACAGTCTTCAGTGTGAATGTGGGAAGGGGGTGCCATCAGGGGCTGAGGACAATAGTGTAAATTAGTTAGGGATAAGAATAAAATGACAGTGACTGAAGTGTACTTTTAAACACCTTATTCTGAGGATTACAAATCCAAGGGAAGAATGATGAGAAGAGTCACAAGATGAATCACTGATTAGAAATTGTCTTCAAGGTTTGCTTACTGTCCTATACTTTCCAGAAATTTATTCCTTTCTGATATATTGAGTAATTATCTGCAGTGATTATAATTTGGAATATACAAACATGCATTATCTGTAGACATATGGTCAATGCAATGGGTCAGATTTCTGGGTAATCAGCAATTGATTCTTTTTGATATTGTCAGAAGGTGCAAATAGATGTTTTTCAGGCCTAATGTAATTGACTCACTTCTGCAATCACCCCTTCAGCTTTATTACCTCAGGTCCCTGTACACATACAGGGTGATCACTTGAACACTACTGTGGAAAAAGCATTCAAAGGACAGTTTCTCTCTGCTATCATCTTATCCCCCATGAAGATCACAACAGATGATGCAGTAATGGAAAAATAAGTTAGTTTACTTACTCAGGCCAACAGACTTGCTTACCTCAGTGCTTCTCATAATTCTATGGTAATTCTTCAAAGGAAATGAATGACTCCAGAAAACTCAGGGATACATTTGTGGCCGTGTGACAATCCCAGATGGTGTCCCAGCACCTGGCAGGCTGCCCAGTGGAGTAACAGAGGAGATGTAGCAGGCTCAGCGAAAGACGCTCACAGGAAGATGCCCTCAGGAGGGGCTGGGCTGGAACCTGAGGGAGAGACTGGGCTCTCGGGAGGAAATCTGTGTGGGCGAGGGAAACCAGACCTGAGAGGGGTACAGATGAGTGTAGCCACACAGCGAGCTCTGCCCTCCAGATTCCCAGGATCCAGCAATACTGTGGGGGCTTTTTTCAGGGGTGAAAGGACAACTTGTAAGGAAACTTCTTACCCCCAACCAACCATGTAAGTTTTGAAGGAGAATGAAGTATCTTCCTGGTTCTAAATCCTGAAGATAATTTATCCCACAAATGCAAATATAGGAGAAGGAGTGATGGAAAGAGCAGAATAGAAGCCATTACAGTGCCATGGAAGAGGTGAAACATTCTTCACCTGGACCACTGCCGTGTGAGCAGGGGAAAATGTTCTCTTTCCCAGGGATAATTTAATTTTGTTGATTGCTCTGGAAGACTTGAAAATGAAAGACGGTGGGGTAGAATATTTTTATGAATAAAAAAGAAAATTCTTTTTCGCCTTCAGGCATTCAACAATCAACAGCTAATTATGAAGCCCCTACTATGCTCAGATCAAGCTTTAGATATAGCTACAGTGCAGCAGAAATAGACCACTATCTAGTTGCCGGGGGAAGTCGGGGAGCAGGGGGTGTCAATGAGAGACAGAATAAGACAAATGATGGTAAATTTGCACCCACCACCAGGTGGCCAAGGATGATCCTCATTACTCACAGAGTTTATTGCAAAGCGGTTTGAGCTCATCAGGAAGGACCTGGACGCACTGATTGGGCTGAGATCCAAAGGGTTTTCACAGAGGGAGGGGAGCACTCCAGGCTGAGGGAACAGTAGGGGTGCAGGCCTGGGATGGAGTTTGGGGATGGCAAGGCTCTGAAAGAGTAGGTCACATGGAGAGGGCAGAGGGAAGGTGATGAGAGGTGCCCCGCAGAGGTAGACAGGAGCTAGACCACGGGGCCTTGCAGAGTTGTGCCTGTGTTAGAGCAGTGGGGAAGCCACGGAAGGCTTTTAGGAAATGGCCTATGATGTTTCAAAATTAAAACCACTCTGACTGCCATTTGGAGAATGGGTTTCGTGGGTAAGTGATGAAGCAGGGAGATTAGGGCCAGATTTCAAAGTTACTTAGCAACTAAAACCAGTGGGATTTGGTGATGGGCTCACAGTATGGGGTAAGGAAGAGGGAACTCTCTTCCTGCAATCCTGTGCCTGTGTTCTGTTAGCACCCCAATACAACAGCTTGGCGGCATATAAGCCTCATAGACATGAGGCTCGGTAGACCCTGCCAAGGTTACCACATCCCCACATCCCTGCACAGTCTCTGGGGGGATTGGGAGGCTGGGGCACATTGGGGAAAATTCTTGCCATCTGTGTCATTTGCCTTTGTCGTGGGGGAATCTGGCAAGAGGTAATAAGCAACATCCCTTGTCTATTCCCACCAAAGAAAAAAAATGAAAGCCTAATGAAAACTCAAAGTTCCCCAACTCCCTATCTTTCCTCCCATTGTTAGAAGATAAGAGATTTTTGTCAACTCAAAGTCAGTGGCTACCTGATGCAGTGGCCTCAGGTCAGGGCATTCATCCATCTAGCAGATACCAGGCTCACCTAACCACAGGCAGAAGAGACTCAGGGAACCACCCTGCCCTATGGGGAATGGCAGCACAATGGAATGATTTAATAAGCACTCACAGCTCCATTGAAGCCAAACTCTAATTTCTCAAAAGCTCAGATCTAGTCATATCATCCCAGTGGATGTGAAAAATAAAGGCTGAAACATTTATTCTTGTCACGTGGGGAGAGGGATTGGTGTGCTCGTACCAAACATACAGGCTGTTGCCCATCATTAGCAGGAGCTCAAGGCTCCAGTCTTTCAGGGTGTAAAGGCTTCTTTGAAAATGTCTATTTCTCTACCTGCCTCTGACATTACTCTTTATTTAAATCCATCACCTGTCAGTTAATTGTTTAAGAAGCAATTGTAAAAGTGACGAAATCATACTTGTTCTCATTTCGGAGGGCTTACTCTATGACAGGCACTACACTAAGCATGCTTCATACATTACCTGATTTAATCTTTATAACAATTCTGAGAAGTAGGGGTGGTTAGCCTGTCCTTGAGATGAGAAAAGGGAGGCTGTAGAAGTTAGGTAACTTGAAGAATGTAGCTCAGATATTAAATGACAGAAGTAAGGGTTTTAAAAAAACCATGTCCTTGACCTTGATACGGAGCAAGGCATACCCTGTGGAAAGTTGGGCTGTGGCCCACAATCCACACTCAATCAACATTTAATGACCACCTGCTATGTGCCAGGTACTGTGCTTAGTAAAGGAATACAAAATGGATAAATTAAGTTTCTTCTTTGATAGGGCTTAAAGTCTTTTGGGAAAATTAAACCTAGATATCCACATAACACAAGACACTATATTAAGTGCTAAAGTAGAGGTTAGGTAGAGGTTATGGGAACACCGAGGTGACAGATAAATTCTGATGGGGTATAGGTGGTGGGGTGGGAAGTAACTAGGAACAATTTAGGAGACGTGCTGTCTTTTCAGTTTCATATTGAAAGACCAGCATTTGACAGGTAGTAGAGTCTGTTGTTGGAGTTCATATAGAACACCTGACCGCCCATTTAGCTGTGAACTTGACTGGGGCAATTGGAACTTCCTCATTCCTCCCCTGTTCTTAGAATACTAGTATAGGTTTTGCCCAGCACTCCTACACTAGAAGCTGTTTCAAGGATGCAGCCCTGAGAGACTAATATATTGTTAAGACCATCTGGACGTGACAGAACCCAGTTAAGTCCTCTACATAGACTTTTAAGATTCTAGCAGATGGGTGTAGAGAGCTACTCATCTTGTAGCTGCCCAAGATAAGCCTTGTACGTAAATTCCCTTGCTGTTTTTTTTTCCTTTTTAAAAATTCTTTATTGTTTAAAGTATTATATATGAATCCTTTTCCCTTGCTTCTTTGTGAGGGCAAAACACTCATGGTTTGTTTGCTGGTGCTCAATGAAGTACTAGATTAAACTATATTAAAATGCTGATATTTGACCATTTTGACCTACAAAGATGATAATTTCATATGATAAAACTTAAAACATTTTGAGATTTTGATTCTGGTTCTGGAAAAGCTTTTGCATATAGCGTGTGGCTATAAATTTGGGGACATCCTGTCCGTTGAATGTCCCCAGAAATACCTCTGGGGTCTAATGATTCTTTGGAGCAGCTTAGCTTAGCCAATAAGGCAGTGAAATAAAATTTTATTTATTTTAGGCTGAAACTTGATTAACTCAGGATGATTGCATGTCTACTGGATGGAGATCACAGGCTCTGATGGGTTGTTGAAACAATCAAAGAAATTTCTAGTATTTATGGGGAAGAGGGTGGATAGAGCATGAAGAACAAAGAAGGTTATTGATGGTAAGCACTCCTGGCTGATGTAGACTGCTACTGAGAGCCAGCATAGACAAACAGACCATGTTTCTAAGCAACCTTGGGTGTCCTGGGGCTGTGCTTACTTTTCTTCATCCACCAAATGTTTTCTGAGTGTCTAAATATTTCCTGAACGGTTCTAGGCACTGGGGATATGGTTGGTTTAAACCGGATATATTTGTGTAATCTGGTTCTTGGGTTTGAGGGTAAAACTAGACTGAATAACAGACTATTAAACTTGTTCAGAAAGATTAATTTGTGCCGAGCCTGTTGGTGAATATGGCAGCGTAGTCTCTCTGTGTGCAGAAGGGGCAGCATGTGTGAGAGAGAAACATTTGATGTGATATACCTAGTACCAGACACTGGGCTTTTGTCTGATTGTCTCCTTTTCATCTTCCTCATCTTTGGACAAATTGGACAGATGAGGGAATGGACTCTCAGAGAACCTGAGAACGTTGCTGGGGGTCACCCATCTGGGAGGTGGTGGGACAGGGGTTTAAGCCCAGATCTGTGTATGTTCAAAGCCTGAGCTCTTTCCATCAGCATCCCCTACACAAAACAATTTTAGGTTTTGCATGACAAACCTTGAGGTTCACATGCTTATTTGATTAGGGGCTTATTTTCTTTTCATCCAGAATGGAACCAGAGTAGTGTAATCATAACCATTTGTTGACAATGACAATGCAGGCTATAGGGATAGAATTAGAATTCAGTGTCAAGGCCAGGTGGTTGATATCTGCCAAAGGCATGAAAAGGCATTTCAAACCCAAGGTAATGATGCAGCAGCATCCTTGCAAGTTAAACAGATTCCACAGCGATTTCTATGTTAAGTAACCCCAATGCAAAGATAAATCTTAGAGTCAGCAAGCATAACAAGAATTCGGTTCCAATTTTGATAAATTTGTAGATGTTGCAACCCAGAGGTTGTGCTATTCATTTGGGTGACGTGATCATCATTACCTTGGCTTTTCTATCCCTAATATGTTAATACAACAACAACAACAACAGAAAGTCTGTAAGCCTTAAAGCTTCATGTTGCATTATGTTTGGAGATATGCAATCAGGAAACAGGAATAAAATAGGCAACGGATTCCATTTTCTTAGTTTAAAAAATGACTTTCTGCAGACTTGAAAACAAACTTGCCTCGATGTGTCCATTCATCCTGAAAAGATTTTTGTTCTTTTTAAAAATCACTTGAATTACTGGGGGAATCACTTCATAAATTATATAATTATCTAACCACTATGTTGTACACCTGAAACTAATACCAAATGTCAGCTGCAATCAAAGAATAAAAATTTTAAAAAGTCATTGAATTTCCACCATAGTTGGGTGTGAACAAAGAAAAATAGCAACTCTTTCCTAAGTTGGGTGCCAGGGATGTAGAGCGTATAGAGCTGATATTCTTATCATTTAAAAAAAATGCACTGAGTCCCAGAGCTGCTTTAGTACTTATTATTGACACAAAAAGGGGGCTGCTCATTGACTATGCCTGCTCCTCCCTCCAGGGGATGACAAGTCCCTGTTAGTGGTCATAATGTCCCAGGGACTGTGTGCCAACACAGTTGCCTGGAACAGGGAATCCAGGGCCGCCTGGTGGGAGGCATTATCTTCAAAGCTTGCAAACAACTTGCATGTTTTGGGGGTGATTCTTTTCATCCCAGAATCAGAAAACACCCTGACTCCTGGTGCCCTTGCTCCCTCTCATGTGAGTGATAAGCACCAATAACAGTCATGTTCATCTTGATTAATTCTGTGCACAGTGATCAAGAGAGCATTTTGACTTAGGGGCAAATCAAACCGTCATGGACGTTGTGACACAGACATAGGGTTAAACATTTATTAGAAGAGAAAAAACCAGAGCCTGAAGCTGGCAGGCTCTGAATAAAAATAAAGGCACATAAATAATGAATTCCAACTATAGATAAAAACAGCTATAGGAATGATCAAAAACTTTTGGGTTATTCTGGTCTGTAAATTTTTTTTTAAAATATATTTTATTGATTTTTTACAGAGTGGAAGGGAGAGGGATAGAGAGTTAGAAACATTGATGAGAGAGAAACATGGATCAGCTGCCTCCTGCACACCCCCTACTGGGGATGTGCCCGCAACCAAGGTACATGCCCTTGACCGGAATTGAACCCGGGACCCTTCAGTCCCCAGGCCGACGCTCTATCCGCTGAGCCAAACCAGTTAGGGCTGTAAATTTTAATGGTTTCCAAAATCTGAGTGCTGCTTGGTAACAATGTTGTTTCAAAAATTATTCAGTCTTTGTGTGAACAAGTATAGACCCTTAATCCACTACTCAGCAGCTCTAGCAAAAAGAAAAGGTCTTTTTTATTACTTTTTACAACATAAGTTGCTTTGATTTAATGCTGAAATGACTGATCATTTACAAAAATATAACAAATTCTAAGAAAAATGGCAAAGTACATTACTCTCAAGGGTATTTACTAGGTCCTACAAGTCTGATGTAGAGCGGGGGAATCGGTACTTGGAATATAGCCATACCAAGCATGCAGTAAACTGTGACAATTCTGAGAGAGTGGAAAAGACTTTCTGATTTCAGAAAGAATTACCTTTTCTCATGATACTCTTGGCCAGGAATACATATTCCATACCACTTAGCACATGGTTTTTGTTTCATTTGACAATAGGTGATATAGGTAAGATGGGCGTTATCATCCAATTTTAGGAAAGGAGGAAAATTGGGACCCAGAGAAATTAGGAGGTTTGTTCCTGGTCATGCAGTTGGTACACAGAAATGCTTGAACATGAAGCTTGGTCACTCTGACACCAAATGAGTCTTCTCTCTATGTCATGAGAGCAGGGCCCCCATTAGCAGGCATGAGGCCAGTTCCCACCTCGAACCCCTTTCAGGCTGCCATCCCCTTTTGGAGCTTTTCCAGAAAGTTGTGCTGAAAGAGGGACCTCCTTGAATAGAGCCTTTGGCCCAGACATGGAGTATCCCTCCAGCCCCTTCTGTCATGCCCATGGTTCAAGGTCTGAAAGAGACACCAAGTCACCAACTGGTGTGGAAACCAACTACACACCTAGCATTGGCAACATGGAGACATCTGAGAGGGGGCAGGTAACTGGCAGGACACAATTTTAAACATATCTTCTTGTAACATAAATGGAAACCCAACATCATAAATGTCCTCTCTCTTAGGACTTTTGCACAGTTTCCAGTACCAAAGTGATTTGATTCTGCTCCTCTGTTCACTTTTTTTTTTTCTATCCCTCACATCTTTATTGAGCACCAGCCCCATGGCAGTCTCTGTGTTGGTGAGAAGGTAGACACTACACAGGCCTCAGGGTACAAGGGATGGGGCAAAAGGAAGGCAGTGCTGGATGGGAGGTGGTAGGTAGCTAAAACTTTGAACCTTGTGAATCACAGAAAGCTACACATAGCTTTTTCCACAGTCCTACCATGTGCTTTGAAAATGACAGATGCATCTCATGGTTTTGCCTCCATTGGTCTCCAGCCTCGGTGATATTCTCCTTAAGCATTTCTAGAAGCCCCTGGATGTGTGTCATGTGCGGTCATAAACATGCCTTCACACAGCGTCTGCTGTTTCTTCCCTCTCTCTCTAGCCTGCCTCTACTAGGTTCTATTTTGTCCCACTGGAAACCAGTGCTGATGTGCAGGAATTGGGACAGCACCTGTCTCCTCTTGTTGTTGCCCTCTGCTGGAGGGCCTCCCATGGCTTATCAGATCTTTAGTGGAAGATGTGGTTGGGTGCCAGGCCTTTCTTCCCCCAGACCCAGGCAGGAATCCATGTGGGATGGGTCAGAGAAGAATCTCGGTGACTTCATTCATGCAGCCAGCATAGTCACACCCTTGGACTTGTCCTCCACTTCTGACCACCACCCTTTCTCCTTCCACTTGGACAAGTTGTATGTATTCTTTATTCAACCTCAAATACTCCTCCAGTTGTCCAAAGATCCATTCACATCAGGTGTGCCTTCAATTTCATATTCCTGAAGAAGGCTGTCTTGGATTCTTCCCACCTGGTCCATCCAGGGCCAGCCTCTATGCCTACAGCCTGGCTGCCATCCTTTACCTCACTCCCCGTGGGACTAATGTCCTTGATCCCATGTCTTCCCTATTGTTGGTTTAATCCCTCATGTTGAAGATATTGACACATTACCCCTTAGTTTCCTGAGAAGGGGTTCATGGGAGGTTAAGTTATTGAAAAATTACCTGTCCAAATATATCTTCACGCCCACTGCTCTTAATAAATGCTGCTGTTACTGTTTTTCGCCAGGTAATGCCGTGTATTACAATAAGATTTGAGTTTTAATGTAGGAGCTAATCTAAGAAGTCACAGCATCTAAAGATATTCTTTCTGGCTTTAGGAGTCTTAAAAATCCTTAATTATGCGTTTAACATTCTCACAACAGTTTTTAATATCATTTGACTTGACTTTATTTCTTTTATTGACTTAAGAGCAAAAGAACTTGCTTATTTAATCCAACAAATAACCAATATTATGAAAAATTAATTAAAGTGGTTATATTCATTTGATATTCAAAGTAGGTAATTTGGTAATAATTCTGTAATCTATGAGCTAACTTATTTTTTGGAATTAGGTAGTGATATATAAATAGTTATACAGATCAACACATAAGCCAGTCAGGGAAAGACAAGTATCACATGATCTCACTTTTATGTGGAATCTAATGAACAAAATAAACTGACAAAATAGATCCAAAGACATGGAAGCATGGAACAGACTGACGAATCTCAGAAGGAAGGAGGGAATGTGGGAAGAGATTAACCAAAGAATTTATATGCATATATGCATAACCTGTGGGCACAGACAATAGTGTGGTGAAGGCCTGGGGGTAGGAGAGGGAGGGGAGTCAATGGGTGCAAAAAAGGGAACATGTGTAATATTTTTAACAATAAAGATACATTTTTTTAAAAAGAAAAGAACATCCAAACCTGTGTTCTTTACCTATTTGTCTTATTATAGTGGCAATCTTAATGAACTCTTTGATTCAAAGTTCAGTTCAGCAAATCACTTAAGGAGCTAGTTAAACGTTATTATGTGTCCATTGGCTGTTTCATTGGGTTATATACTTATACAGAAGTAGAGAAATTACATATTGAAAGCTCTGTTCTGAAGAATTCAGAAGCAATTTTCCTGCTGGAATCTGGTAAGCTTATGACCACTATAGTCATGTATAGGTTGTTTAGAAGATGTGTTCCTTATTAAGGAAAATATTTTTTTCCCTACAATTAACTAATGAAGAGAATTTGTCCCTAAGATGGAATACGAATATGAAAAGCCATTTGCTGAAGAAGGGAGTAAAAAAGAAAGGAAGTGCAGGATATCCAACATAAGATCATAGCTATTTACTTGTGCTATCATGTGGGGGAAAAAAGAAAAGGAAAAAAGGCAAGGAAGGAAATGATTTCTAACCAATAGTTATAAGTACTAGGTTACAGCATGTTGAACCCTGTCAATGGTATTATTTAAACATTAATAGTAAATAAAAGTTATCTGCAACTGTGACATTAGATGGATAATTTACCCCCTAGCTCCTCTCCTTGTCCAAACTCTCACCCCCATTGGTTACATGCAAATATAAATTTGATTTACATGGGTGATGAACTATTCTCAATTCTGGTAAAAATTAATTTACCTTTCCACAAAGAAATACTGAATACTTACTAGTGCTTCTACTTTGGATCTCAAAGTCCAGGGAAGCTAGACCTTGAGACTGGCTTTTAGACACCTCTGTCCTGATGCTTTTGTGCAAGGAGGCCAATGGTTTCTTGTTTCTTATTCTACAAAAATAAACACAACTTCCCAATAGGGCCTGTACTCCTCCTAGGCCTCAGGCTTGGTTAAGAGGGCAAGGACATGGCCAAGAACTTCTACAACCAACTAACAAACAGAAGCCCACCTGGGGAAAAGGCATAAAATTATTCCTCCTGTCTTTGTGAGTGCCCCAGGAGGCAGAAATGCAAAGCTGATTTTTCATTTTGAAGTGAGACTGTAATGGCTTTCCAAAGTGTATAGAGATTTTAATCTGAAACTATGATTTAAAAAAATAAAATCTAACAATTACCAAACTTTTATAAACCATTTGGGGAGAAAGAAGGGCAGGTAAGAATAAAGAAGTGCTGAAATATTTAAGTCATGGTTCAAAAAATAATATCACATTATAAAAGTACTTGATTTTCAGAAAATATTTACTTTCTGAATACATACACTGAAATCTACACAGTAGAGAAAATATTTTCTTTCACTCCCCCCTACCACCCTCCGGCTTACTTCCTGTCTGACTCCGTTCCTTGAGCTAAGATCCTCATGGGCTGTTAAACCTGGGAGGATCATTCATCGCTTTGAGCTCTGCAGAGTCTGAAATCTCAAGGTTCAACTCTTAACATTCATTCAAACAATAATGGTTCTGCACTAAAATCTGTCAGGTAATTTTTTAGGCACCATTTGGGGCACAGACAGAAGTGAACAAAACAGATTTTTGCATCTGTGGAGCTTATGTGGGTGGCAAAGAGTACAGGTAACAACAACAACAATCTATAATAATAAAAGGGTAATATGCTAATTAGACCGGACATCTTGTGGACGTCATTCCGGATGTCCTTCCTGACAAAGCCAGGGCTGGAGGGAAACCGGCCCTGGTCCTGGGTGCCTGCGGGTGGGCCGAAGGAAGCCAGCCTGGGTCCTGGGTGCCTGCGGGCAGCTGGAAGAGGGAAGCAGCCTGGATCCTGGAGGGAAGGAAGGCCTACTCTTGCATGAATTTTCATGCATCGGGCCTCTAGTAATAATAATAATAATAATAAATAATAATAACCTAAACATATAATATATTACATAATGGTGAGTGCTAAGGAGGAAACTGAGACCAGGGCGGAAGGTATGGAAAACCAGGGGCTGCAGTAGTCACAAGGGTGTCAGGGAAGGTCTCACTGAGAAAATGCTACCTAAATCAAGACCTGAAGAAGACAGGGAGCTTGCCACACCAAGATCTGGGCAGAGAGAACAGCAAGCACAGAGCCCTAAGCAGGAATGGGACTGATGAACTGAAAGACTAAGAAATAAGCAGGAGAGGCTAAAAGGAGAAGGCAGGTAGGGAGAAACACTAAGTGGTGGTAGAGATGAAATTGTGTAGGGCCCCTTGTAGATCATTATAAGGACTTTTGCTTTCTCTCAGAGTGAGATGGAAAGGCATGCATAGAGAGAGGATTGTCTTAGGGTTCTGGGCTAAATATCAAATGAGGACTGGTAAGGGCAAAAGCAAGGAAAGTCAGAAGCTTTTTCTGTAATCCAGGTAAAGAAATAGCCCTAACTGGTTTGGCTCAGTGGATAGAGCATCAGCCTATGGACTGAAGGGTCCCGTGTTTGATTCAGATCAAGAGCACATACCCGGCTCCATCCCTAGTAGGGGGCATGCAGGAGGCAGCTGACTAATAAGTCTCGTCATTGATGTTTCTCTCTCTCTTCCTCTCCCTTCCTCTCTGAAATCAGTATATATTAGAAACAAGAAAAGAAAGAGGTGGCCTGGGCAGGAAAAGTAGAGGTGGTTAGGAGTGGGCAGACTCATATCTCCTTTGAAGAAAGAGTTGGAGGATTTGCTGATTGAAAGGATGTGAGGAATGAGCAAAAGAGAGGCCTCGAGGATGACTATGGTTTCAAGCCTGCGACGCTGGAAGAGTAGCATTATTTTTCCCTGAGAAAGGAAGGCTGAGAAGGAGCAGGAGCTCAATTTGGACTTGTAATATGGGAAATGACTATTTGACATCCAAGCAGAGATGCCAATTAGCACTGGGTATGTAAGTCTGGAGTTTAGGGGAGAAAACTGGACTAGAGATATAAGTTAGGGAGGTGTCAGTTTACAGGTAATATTGACAATCACTAGAGAGTGAGTGTGAACAGAGAAGCAAATTGATATAAGCATGAGACCTGGGGTTGGGGGGAGGAGGAAGAATCAGCAAAGGAGAATGAGAAGGAACAGTCAGTGAGGTAGGAGGAAAACCAGAAGAGGGGGGTGTTCTGGAAGCCAGATGAGAAACGTGCTTGAAGAAGGAGAGCATGATCAACTCTGGCAAAATGTTTAGGCATGCTTATGGGAAAGATCCAGCAGAGAAGGGAAAAATTGACACTGAAGGGGAGAGAAGGGAGAACTGTTGGGGTGATCTCTTTAAGTACACAAGAGGAAGCGGGATGCAGAATGTAAGTGGAGAGATGACCTTAACCAGGAGCAGGACAGTTCATCGACAGTAAGAGGGAAAAGGGAGAGGAAATGGGCACCTGTGCAGGATATAAGGCTATATGGCACATGAAGCCTCCTGTGCCTTCTGTTTCTTGGTGAAATAAGAAATGAGGTCAATGGCTAAGAGTGGGATGAGTTGAGGAGTATCTTGAAGGTTTGAAGAGAGAAGACAAGGTGGGGAGAAAGGAAGAGTTAAAGGACTAGGGAAGCAGACTAGGGTGCCATTTCTGGGCTCATTAAAGGCCCCTTAAGGTCTGTGTCATGAACTTAAAGTAAGACTAGTCAACATGGTTGTGTTTTGCTTCAGTCCCATTTCGCTACATGGGTGCAAGTGTAGAGTAGGATTCAGATTCAAAGATGATGCTTTTCTTGGGAAGTAGACTCACAATATCCAGACTCACACGAGATGCCAACATCTACCAGACTTTGCTAACATATAAGGAGAAACGTAACTAGTACTGTCTTTGGTCTCTTTCTCACCCTGTATGTCAGCACCACTGGATATTGCTTTTCTAGTTTTTAATTTCTTCATGTGAATACTTGCCATGTCAGCAATGAGTAAGAACAGCAACCGTATATTCCAATGTGTCTGTCTGCAGGTAACTGGGCTCACGCTAGCTAAGTGCCTCCCTCTGACCCACCAGCCTTGAATGCAGGATTTGAAGTCACGCCTCAGAAAAGCCCATTTGCTGATGGGAAGTGAAGCTGCTAAGTTCATAAGTACCACCATTCTGTCTACTCTGATTCATCTTTGTCATTCGCCTTCTTTAGCCAGGCTGCTTGGCCTGTATGCCACTTGGCCTGGTTACATCAGCAGCCCAGTTTGTTCACATGTATCCGGTGTCCACAATGGTAGCTCTTCAGCCCCCCTCATAGTTTGCATCCTGCCTTCTTCTGTTCTCAAATCCTCAACCTAATCTTTGTTTCGTGCCTACAGTCTATGTTGTTCTAATAAGTGGTACCTGACACAGTGCCCTAACCTTGGCTCACGTATTTCATCTTTTTGAAAGGTCTGCCTGAAGCCTGTGAAAAGCAGTAAGGCCATAGCAAATGCCTACCAGGACATACACAAAAAATATTTGTAAAGTTTTTTACTTCTCTACTTTTGGATGAAAGGTTCCTGAAAAGTACAGATCATCATCAGCTTGGTGGCAGGAGGCAGAGGAGATGGGGAGCCCGGTCGTTCAGTATTGGGGTTTCTGAAAGGGTGGAACTTGGATTCTCTGCAGGATAGTTGCTTGTCAAAACTAGCAATTCCTGGGTCCCAGACTGCTGAATTGGAATCTCTGGCAGTGGGGCCAGGATGTTGCTTATTTAATTAGTGCATAAGAGGTACACATGCGCTAAAGCTTTAGGACTACTAGCTGAGAGCAATGGTTCCTAAACCACTCTCTCAGGATGGTTAATATACAGATTTGTGAACTTCATCCCAGACATGTTGAATAAGACTCTGGTTGGGTCCTGGTGCTCTGAATTAAAATAATAATGATGATAAACAACAACAATAATGAAAACAACACTTCTGAAGTGATTCTGGTGATCAGCCAGGTTGAAAATGTCAAGTGTTCCTTATTCCAAGTCCTTTAGAGCTCATCTGAAAAGAATGCAGTGTGCTGGAGAAGGTTCTCACTCGGTAAGAGAGCAGCAGCTCTGGGCGCTGGCTGCCCTTCAGCTCCTACAAAGTCCTTCCTCTGGGGTGCATCTCGAAACGGAGGGTCTGCCAGCTCTGCTCTTCTAAAGCTCAGGCTACCAAACCTGGTGTGTCACTGCAGGGGGTTTGGGAGAACAGATTCTGAAGCTCCAACCCAGACCTGCTGAGTCATGGTCTCTGGGAGCAGAGCACAGGAATCCTTATTTTTCAGAAACACCCCAGCTGACTGCAAGGACAAGGCAAGTTGGGAGCCACAAGTCTGTGACCAAGGTGGGACCATTCCAACATGTAGGCATCATAACAGCCCTTTAGAGGTGCTCCAGGAACTGCCAGGTTGATTAAAATGTAAACACGCCTTCTAGCTGCACATTTCCTGATCCCATCCCACTTTTTCTGCCTCTTACCTAAAATTCTCTGCATGAAAATGTGTTTCAGACTTCCTATTCTCTTACTTCAGGTCCCAGCACCTATCTAATTTGTTTGTCCACCCATTGCTGCCACTGCCTGCCTTCTCATGTGGCCACTCCAGGACTCCTCTGGTTACTGACACAGACCTGTTTGAAACAGCAATCGTTTATTTGCTGGAATTACATATGTAGTCTATGACTGTATGAATGTAGATTAAAAAAATATATTTTTTTATTGATTTCAGAGAGGAAGGGACAGGGAGACAGAGAGAGAAACATCAATGATGAGAGAATCATAGATAGGCTGCCTCCTGCACGCTCCCTACAGGGATCAAGCCCGCAACCTGGACATGTGCCCTTGACTGGAATCAAACCTGGGACCCTTCAGTCCACAGGCCAACACTCTATCCACTAAGCCAAACTGGCTAGGGCTGAATGTAGCGTTTACAATAAGGCATGCATGATTTCTTAGTTGTTTCCATATTAAATTTACTAAACGCAGCACAACTCCTCCAGGCCCCTTACTGGGGGGAAGACTGAAATAGGACCTGGTAAAAGGCTGAGTTAGAAGATCGTTTTTATGGAATTACACTGCCATTGTTCTTGAATGTAGGTGATGATTTGCACAGCGACTGAGCCGGGCTATTTGTAAGGAATAAATGTAGACAGCTATTTGTTGTCAGTGCAAATGGTGTTTGAATAAGAAGCCTAGAAGAGAAAAGGTTGAAAACAGTTTAGTGATGTTAGACCTTCATTGGAGTAATCATTTATTTGGATTGCTTCCAAATAATTCATTTTCATAGATGATTTATTTCACAGGAATCCTTATTTTTTCAGAAACACCCCAGCTGACTGCAAGGACAAGGCAAGTTGGGAGCCCAATTTCAGTCCAATGTGACTGGAATTATCCCAGATTTTAAATTTAAAAAGTCTAAGTAAGCCAGGTTTAATAAATGAATAAAAATGAAACTTGTCAGAATAGTTGCTTTTTTATTACACAGGTAATTATTGCTAATTGTAGAATAATTAGAAGTGGTAAGAAATACAAAGAAGAGAATAAACATTACCCATATTTTTACCAGCCACAAAATGACTGTTGAAATTTTGGGGAACAGTTTTCCAGACTTCACACACACACACACACGCACGCACGCACGCACACACACACACACACACATCATGTTGTTTTGTAAAAACAGTGAGTTTGGAGATTTTGCATTTAGCTCTGCCTGCAATGCTTTGCCTACCTTCTCTACATGGATATTTTTTTCTCATCAGTGTCTCAGATCAAATGTCACCTCAGCAAGGCCTTCCATGACTACTTGATCTAAAGATGCAACCCATTCTTCAGTTATTCCAGCCCCATTACCTCTTCTGGCACCTTCTGCAGTTAGTTTTCCTGCCTGTCTTCTCCACTACAGTGTGAGCACTGACTGAGCCAGGACACTTTCTGTGCTAGTCCACTGTGTTTCCATTTCCTAAAGCAATGCCTAGCCCAGGGTAGGTGAGCTGAAGATCCCAGATGGGCAAACAAAGGCAGGATTTGGGAGGCTGTTCTGAGGACAACGGACCACTTGTCCATAGTTCCAGAAGGATCTTAAATGGCACTACCTGGCCCCTAACAAATGGCAAATAACAAACTGTGAAGTTTTTTAAGTTTGAGACCCTGACTGAGAGTTTGGTAGAATTCAAACAATTCTATAGTAACTTTAGACCTTTCAGAGGAATAACTTCATTTCTAGTTACACCTTGCCTCTTTCAGATTGTTTAGACAGAAAATTTGAGGTTACTCATCATTTACCAGTGGTTGACTCTAGAAAAACATGGGTAATTTTTCCAAGTGGCATTGCTTTTTGTGTCATCGATTTGGCTCA
Source organism: Eptesicus fuscus (assembly GCF_027574615.1). Taxonomy (NCBI): domain Eukaryota; kingdom Metazoa; phylum Chordata; class Mammalia; order Chiroptera; family Vespertilionidae; genus Eptesicus; species Eptesicus fuscus. Next base: position 20,950,143 of record NC_072475.1, read on the forward strand.
CTGGTACATCCTTGCCTGGGATCTAGAATTATGAAATATGAGTAATATTTTGAGATATAAAATAACATACGAATGCTCAAGCTATAAACTAGCTAGTTGACAAAGGGATTACTGTGAAAAATGTCTACAATAATATTAATATTCAGCTCTCTCTAGCCAGCAAAGGTACACACTGTAGTGTAATGTATGTGAAATGCATAATGAGTTTATACATCAATATGCAGCCATTCTGCTCATTTCATGGGTATTTTGTGCTTGTTGAGAAAATGCTTCTTTTTCTTGCCTTTTCTTTTAAGCTTAATGTAAAGATAAAAGGATGACTTTAAAGGTAGTAGTTTGCACTTCTAAGTGAATATTTAAAAAATTCTGTTGCTTTTGTTATCAGGGGCTTCTCAGCAGTCAGCTAGCAGTCAGTCAGTCCTTAGTGAAACTGAAAAGCCAGTTAACCTTGCCCCCATCCCTTTCCTTCCCAGGTTGCTTTTCTCTCCCCCTCACCTGGGTTTCCTTCCCCGACCACCTTTCCTCCTCTGGAATGTTCTCCACAGGCATTGGCAATGCTCAGAGAGGCCTGGCTCAGCACCCTATTTAAGAGTTCTTTTGCATTTTCTCTCAGTCATCCCATTATTTATCCCTTTTATGGCATTTATCATAGTTAGTAAGTACATATCTTTATAAAAGTTTGTTCATTTACCAGTTTACTCCATACAATGTAGGTTTTATAAAAACAAAGAGTGTGCCTTGTTCACCTTCGTATCCTTTGCACTTACATCTGTCCCCTTATGTTGGGTGTTGGTTTAGAAAGGGGATAAAAATGCCTTTGAAGGGATGGGAGAAAACAAAGCTCTCTCCCTTGAGGATGGCAAGTTCTTATCCCAACCTCTTCATTCACAAGAAACATCGATGATGTAAGATCAAAACATCAATCAGCTGCCTCCCTGCATGCTCCCTACCCGACTGAGCCCACAACCCAGGCATGTGTCCTGACCTGGAATAGAGCCGGCACCCTTTTGGTGCCCAGGACAACACCCAACCAACTGAACCAAACTGTCCAGGGCATCAGAGGTACTTTTTAAATCCCAATAGCTGCAGGGAAAATGAGTTGGAGGAAGGGGGAGAGAGAATGAGAAACACACAGACTAATGAGGTCATTTATAACTTAAGTGAGTAATGGCCGACGTATTTTATTGTCTAAAAATATTTCCTACAATAGGCATGTTTTATGACTTCATGGTTCTCGAAAATAAATTTGCCCAGCTTTGGATTTAACACAAGCCTTGGGGTTAAGGAGTTAGAGTCCAGCTGACAAAAGGCAGTTTTAATTGTAAAACATGTTGACATTTCTGAGAGAGCTAGCCTCTATATTTCTCCTTTTAAACTTCCTCTTTTTAGCTCTCCTTTTTCTTTCTTTCCTTTTTTACTTTCTTTTCTTCTATTTCCCTTTTCTTAATTATATTATATAAAAACAGTGCATGCTAGTACTAATGCTATTAAAATAGTAAGTACTATTAAAAAGTCAAATACTATTAAAGGGTTTAGGTATCAAAAGATGGCAAGTTCTTGTCCTTTTCATTCTCCTGGCTCCCTCTTCCCAGAAACAGACACTTTGGACTTTCAGCTGTTCCTCTGGCATTTATGGATCTTCATGCTAAATAATATTTGAATACTGTTCTCTTTTGATTCATCCATTTGAGAAATATTTTTGGGTTTCTTCTATGACAGATGAATGCGTCACTCTCTGTGATTCTCATGTAATTATACTACAATATTGGTTAAATATATATTCAATGTTAACATTTTTATGCCTGTGCAAATTTTATTCCCTGAAATTTGTGATATCTGGGTTCCCCAGAAGCAGACACTAAGACAAAGATTCTGATACAAGGAGTTTACTTGAAGGGTACAGGAAACACTAATAGGGAAGTAGGCAGTGATCAAAGGAAGGGGAGGCAGTAATAAAGGGTGCATTGCCAAGTGGTTACCACGGTGGGTAATTAGAGCTTACCCAGTGAGAGGCACTCTGGGAAATGGTGCAGAACACACTACTCATGTGGTCCACAGGGAGGGTGAGGGAGCTGGGGTATTTATTTACCAGCTCCTATCAGAAATTTGTTGAAAGCTGCTCTCAAGGACTGTTAATTCCTCAACACCTGCAGCCTGCTGTGTGCAAATGCTGGCAGTTAGAAGCTGGCCAAGAACACCAACGATTAGTGCATTATGGTTATGCTTTCATATTTTTTGTGTTTTTCCTAAAATTAATAAGAGCCTCTTAAAAGTTGCTTAGTTTTCCTGATACCTATTGCAAATTCTTCCCATGCCTTCCAACAGTTTCTCAATATATTATTTTATAAAATTAATCACATCGGTTAATCTGTCAGCTCCATTGTTTTCCTTGGAGACATGCCATGCTCTCAGGGTCTTGTACACAGAAGTTGACTTTCTGGAACTGCCTGTGCTTCCATCCTAGGAAGATGCTTTGCCTTCTGAGGTGGATTTCCTTGCTTCCTGGTTCGCATGTGTTTCTCTTTCTTGGTTTACTTCTTGGTGGAACACACTGTTCAGAGCATAGTTGGAAGAGTATTTGAGAGAGAATGTGTGTCTCCTGAGTCATGCTGCTCCCATCGGGCTGGGTGTCCCCCTTGCCTCTTCTTTACCACCATCCAGCATCTCCTTCGATACACTCCATTCCCTTCGGTAGCTCCCAGTGTCTTAGAAAAGGTCCCTGGGGGAATTAATGTTTGAAACCTTTTGTGTCTGAAAATGTCTTTATTTTCTTCTTGATTGATGGCTTGTCTGGATAAAGAGTTATATGTTGGAAATAATTTACCTTCAAAATTGTGAAGACATTCTTCTCTAGTCTTCTACCTTCCAATGTTGCCATGAAGTACGAGGCAATTCTGCTATATAAACCCTTGCATTTGGCCTGTTGTTGATGTGAACTCTAAAGCTCTGGATGCTTATAGAATCTTTTCTTTAGCTCCAATATTCTGAAAGTTTGATGAAGTCACTTGGTGTGGTTTGAATTGTATATTGTGTGCTCCATGGTCTTTCAATTTGGAAACTCATGTCCTCAGTTCTGGGAAATGTTCTTAAATTACTTTATTCCCCCCCCAGCCCGCCCCCCATGTTTTCTCTGTTCTCTAACAGGTGCTCCTGTTATTCTGATGATGGGCTGTCTACTCTGGTTCTCTCATCACCTTATGATTTCTCTCCTACTTTCCATTTTAATCTGTTCTTTCTGAAAAGTTTCCCCAAACTTACCCTTCAATTATTTCATTATTTTTTTCACTAATGTTTTAACTTTCTAAGATTTCTTTTTAGTTTTCTGGATGTTTATTTTTTAAAGCATCCTATCAATACTTTTTCATGTATGCACTTTTTTTTTCTAAACCCTCCAAATAAACCAGTGATTTTTTTTTTTAGATTTTCTTTTCTGTTTCCTTGAGGTTGACTTTTTCTTTTTTGATATCGATTTTCATGTTTTAATTATGTCTTTTATGTTCAAGGCTTTCCCAGATGTTTGATAATCCTTGATTGTTTGCATATTTTTAAGAGTGAGAAACTAAAACTTTGATTGGAAGCTCCAAACATATGGGTGGGGCTTGGAGACTTTAAATTTTGCTGAGGGATGAGCTATCTGGACCCTTTGTAAGGAAAACTACACTTGGGGTGTTTTTTGTCAGTTGCATGACTGCTCCTATTTAAGACTAGGAATTACCTTTTCCAGATTCTACTTTCTTTACTTGGCTAAGAGGAAAACTTGCATATGATCTGGAAAGTGGAGGTGAAGTAGGAGCCTTACTCTCAGATGTCATAGTGATCAGAGACAATGACATAGACACAAACAGACAGACAGTCCATGGGCTCCAGCCTCTCATCCCAACTATTGACCCCACTGACTAAGAGTGGCCCCAAGTCACCAACTACTTGACTGCAGTTCCATTAGAGGTCATAGAGTCTACAGACCTGCCATGGGCTCCCCATTCATTGTTCCATTTGGGTGGCCAAACATGTACTCTTCCTGAAAATTTCCTATGTGCTCTGCTTATATCTATTCCTTAAGCTGTAGTTAGTGTATTCATTTCCTGTGGCTACTGTAACAAATTACAACAAATGTAATGGTTTAAAATAATGCAAATTTATTCTGTCACAGTTCTAGATGTCAGAAGTCTACCATAAAGGTGTCTTTTTCTGGAGGCTTGAGGGGAGAAATCTATTTCCTTGCCTTTTCCAGCTTCTGAGGCCAACTACATTCCTTGGCTCTGATCCATCCCCAAAGCACACCATTACAATCTCTGTCTTCAAATCTCCTTTTGATCCTCCTGACTCCCTCTTATAAGGACTGTTATGATAACATTGGGCCCATCCAGATAATCCATCTCAAGACCCTTTGCTTAATAAACTCTATAAACTTCCCATTGCCATGTATGGTAAAATTCTGGGGAGTAGGATGTGGATGTCTTTGGGGGTTACTGTTTTGTCTAACACAATGGGTAGTGACTGTCTCTGATCTTCTGACTTCCATTTTTTTTCACAGCTCCTCCAGATTTGTATAAGCTCAAATTTCTAGAGTAAACCCCATGGTTCCCCAATACTTTTAGTGGCTCTGATTTCCTGACTGAACTCTAATGGATACATTCCCAATGTCATTATCTCTGTCTATGTCCTCTAGGGCTAATCGGATTTCCCTAACTTATTCTTCTAGCTTCCAGCTTGGAGAATAAATACTTGTCTGCCAACAGTCTAGGAGTCAAGAAGGTGAAAATGGTAGAGGACTCTTCTCTGGTTATATCCATTCATTCATTGACTGTTTTGCTATTTTTCAGTTTGGTTCTCCCTCACTCACCTGCTGTAGGAGTCCCAGTACAGAGGTTCTTTGCCTTCCAGTCTCTGGCCATGTGTATGAGGAGGAGCAGAATTTCAGGGGCAGGGAAGGGGAGGAGCTCTAGCAAACTAGCTGTTTTTAAAAGGTCTTTTTAAAAAAATCCTGCTTTCATTCATCTTTACCCCTCCACTCCATTTTTGGGCTGGGGGTGGAAGGAGAGGGCTGTTGCCACCAGTTCCCAAAACTTTTGGAGATTCTGTTGAAGGTTGCTTCTCAACTTTCTTCACTGCTGTTTTAGGATTTAGCTTCTGGAGTCAGCTAAGACAGTTATTTCATATCCATCTGCTTAACTGCTTCCAAATTTTTATTGATGTTATTTATTCTTTTTCTTAGTATTTTGGCAGGTTTAAATGACACATTATATTGAGACCATTCTAGATTCCCATGTAATTATAAGAAATGCAGAAAAATCCCATATACCCTTCACCTGTCTTTCCCAAAATATAACACCTTGCATAACTATGGTACAATATCAGAATCAGGGAATTGACATTGATATTATCCATTGACCTTATTCAGATTTCACCAGTTTTACATGCGCTTGCATTTGGTTCTATGCAACATTATAATTAAAAAAACAATTTAAAAATAAAAGTACACTTAATATAGTTTAGTGAAGTTTTGGAGGAAGCAAAATTAGATGCTGTGCCCCATGTACCATCTTTATCTGGAAGTTGAATGACAGGAACAATAGCAGAAGGTATTTTGAGCTTGTGAACAAGAGCAGAGTATGGTCAAATTTTATCTTCTTTATAACCTTGTCCACAGACTGACAGGTCAGCTAACAAGGCTCTCCACTTAGCTGGCTGGGTTGTAAATATTCTTTGTTTACCTTCACCTAGAGAACTTAACACTTTTTAGGATCATGAAGTTATATTCTCTCTTTGTTGGGCTCCTTGTCAATACTAAATTATAACTGATGGAGTATATTAATCAAGCTTGGGCAAAAAGAGATTTACAATATTATTTTTTACATTTTACATTCTCTTCTTAAAGATGAAAATGGTATTTTCTGATTTGTACAGGAACAAAAGAATTAGAAAAAAGAATTAAGGATCCAATAGGATGCATAAATAGAGACCGTGGTGCTCTATCTTTGAATACGTAGCTGTACCTGAATCCCCTAAAATCACCCTTAGTATTTGGGCATTCAAATGATTAAATTGTCTCAATGGGCCATTTGGACTCAGTTTAATGCAGTCATGGAAAACTTATAATGTGTATTTGTACTCAAAGTCAGAAAATAGAAATGGAGGCTGTATGAGACCATCAAACCTGGCCATATCTAAACTACAAGTCAACGTAGACAGTTAAATACACCCAACAATTTATGTTTAGTCTTAGGTATTATGCCTTATTACAGATGTATTTAGATAAGAAAAAGGAATGCTATTTTTCTACATTTTCTTATCAGGCTCTTCTGGCAGGTTGCATTTCTTAGATAACTGTTGTTTTATTCCTTGTGTTTTATCAGGCAGAGGAGGTAATGAACCTGGTAGGCATTGATGAACAGAAGTGATAACAAGAAAATTTTTTTTTAAACTCTGCAGTCTTTTGTTTCAGCCTCTCTGTGATGCTGATTTAGGGCATGAGAACTGCATTATGTGAAACTGTTATGGTTTAGAAGAATTAATGAAAACTGTAGGAGGAGGATTACTACATTAAGTTAGAACTTAATTCACTTTTTCTTAACCCTGTTTAATAAAATTGTAAACTCAAGTTGGAAGTAAAATGGACACAAATCGGGTCCGGGCCGCCTATCACTACTTGAGCCAAATTAAGCAGAGACAAGGTTAAATCATATATAAGCGTTTATTCCAATAATGCCAGCAGTATAAAGGGAGCAGCAGGTCATCCCGTAGATTCTGCTCTAGTATCCTCTACTAGCTGGCTGATTATAATGAATAAGGAAGAAAGGCTACATGCAGTGGGTCAGGGGGGAGCATGATAAGGGCTGCAGGATCTGTGATCTGTGTGTCTCCTTTCAAGATCTTGATGCCCTATAACAAGGTATTTATTTTTTTTATGGTGTTAAAAACAGCTTGGTCAGCATTTGTGAGGCAAACTCCCAGAGGGGGGTCAGGGTCCAGACACAGCAACCAAATCAAAGTGTGTTCTACCCTTTGTCTGTTCTCAAAATTCGTTTTCTTTTCTGAGTAATGGACCCATCCAGGCTCTGAGGTACCTCTTATCTTTTCACAGCCCAGTTTTTCTCTTTGCAACACATCCCCCAGTTTCCCAGGGTCTGTAAGAAAACCTCTTATGTATAGTTAGTAAAGTGAATGATTATTAAACCATGGTCGTCCTATTCTTACTGTGTGTCCTTCCCCTCTCAAAAGGAGCTTTTCCGGTTACACATAGATGCATAAGAAACCATTTGAAAATGTAGCAGCTTAACCACCATTTATTAATGAGACTATAGTTGACCAAGAGGAAAACTAGTGATCTTGACCAAGCCACTCTGATTCTTGGCTGCACTCGGTTTTGCATCTGTGGTCAGTTGGCAGATTGGCTGAGGCTGGCTGGTTTAGGATGATTCTCTTCCACGTGGTTGTTTGTCCTTCAGAAAGCTAGCCTGGATTTGTTCACATGGTCGTCCCAGGGGTCTGAGATAGTGATGAAAGTGTGCAAAGACTCATGAGGGCTAAGCTTGGGACTGACACACCATCACTTCTCTTGCATTCTATTGACCAAAGGAAGTCATAAAGCCAGTCCGTATTTAGGGCTGATCTCAATGGCTAAGAGAAAAATGCTAATATAGTAACATGATTAATATTTTCCTGTGTTATGTTCTACACCTGGTAGGTATTTTTTTCTCTTCTACTCCTGACTCACTTTTACTCATTATTCAAGGTCTAGTTCAAGCACCACCTCCTCTGGGAAGCTGCTGTTGCCCTACCCCAGTAGACTGGACTGCGGGGTGGGGGGTGGGGGGGCTCCCTTGTGTCACCACTAACTGGATTGCTATTGTCTGTCTACAGTTCTCAGTGCCTTGAGGCCAGAAACTATTTGTCTAACCATCCTTGTATCCCCAGTTCCTAGCACAGTACTTAGCCCAACAAATATTTTCTGGTTAGGTGAGGTAATGGCCATTCCTCAGTTCTTTTATTTTGCCCACTCACATCATCATGACCCTATCATCTTGAGGAGACTCTTTCTCTCCTCCTGTTAATTTCTCTCCCTCAAATGCCTTAACAAAAAATTGCACTATTTGACAAGTTGTAGTCAAAGGAACAATGCTGTCAGTTCCTCTGTGCTTTGCAGCTAGAGTTCTGAGCATTAGTGAAGCTTACTAGTTGCAAGACAGCATTTTGACTTTAAGTCTTCGGTTGGGAATGCCCTCTTCCGTATCCTTTTAGTGGTGCAGTTGCAAGTGCCCAGGTCTTAGCACTTGCAAGTCCAGAAATGTCTATGGTCAAATGTTCAGAACTCCCTGGCAGTTGTGCAAGACACCTCTTGAAAGTACTTTTCTTTAACTGTCAGTTTCATTCCATGGGAAGTTGTTACAGAGTCCTTGGGGCCTGTAATGGCATTTTCCTTTTGTAACAAACCCCTCTGTTCTCAGCATTTGCCTCTTACTGCATGCTATTGCTTAAGGGCATAAGCACCATAGAATGAACACCTATAGTTAAGACTCCCTGGGCCTGAGAGGGATAAAAGAGAACACTTAGTTCAATACAATCTTACTTTATAAAAGTGACAACAGAGGCCGGGAGAGGTAAAGTGACATACTCAAAGCTACACAGTGACTTTAGGGTTTAGGCTAGGATTTGTGCAGTTAGAATACTTCAGAGACGTTCTGGAGCAATAAGCTGCCCAGCCAGATGGCTCTTTTCCTCTAGATAAGCCAGGCAAGTCCCTCGTAATAAGAATTACCTATCTGTGGATCAGAGTCACCTGTTTAAATGCAAATTACCAGGCACCTTCCCAGACCTCTTGGATTTCTGGGGATTTGGGACAGAAATCTGCATTTTTAGCAAGTGCCCAGGTGATTCTGAGGTACTTTGAAGTCTGAGAACAAGTGAATATGATATAATGTCAGGCAATAACTAAGTGCTTTGGGGAAAAATAAATTAGAGAAAGGGTTGATGGAAGGGATGCTATATGAATGAGTAAGTTAGTGGAGATTTTTTTTTTTTTTTTTGACCAGAGACCTAGAAAGATAAGTAGCTGGCCATGCACTGATTTACGGTAAGAGGAAATAAGTAAGAGTAAATGCAGAGGACCTGCCCAGGAATGAGCTTTGCAGGCTCAAGCAGAAAGAAGACCTTGCTGAAAATGGTCCAATGATTTCCTATCAATCTTAGAATAAAATCCAAACTCCTTACGATGCTCTATAAGACCTTATTGATCTGGTCCCTGCCCATTGACAAGAATGGTTCCATGGCTTCATGTGATTGTGGGGCCAGTAAGGGTCTCTGGGCAATGTAATCTCTAGTTCAGCAGGCACCCCTCACCTCTGGCTCCATGCTCTGGAATGGGTAGCACAAAACTTAAGATGCTCTGAAAATTGACCACTGGATTTGGCAAGGTGAAGATCATATGATTCTGATAGAAGCTGCTTGAGTGGAGCCAGGGGGAATTTTTATCAGGAACGATTGCCAACTTTTAGAGGAGTTATATACCAGAGGCCCGGTGCATGACATTCGTGCACTGGGGTGGGTCCCTCAGCCCAGCCTGCACACTCTCGCAGTCTGGGACCCCTTGGGGAGTGGGCCTAAGCCAGCAGTAGGACATCACCTGAGGGGTCCTTAGCACTGCTGCGGAGGTGGGAGCTGCCACCGCTGCTACACTTGCCAGCCATGAGCCCAGCTTCTGGCTGAGCAGTGCTCCCGCTGTGGTAGCGCACTGACCACCAGGGGTCAGCTCCTGCACTGAGCGTCTGCCCCCTGGTGGTCAGTGTGCATTGTAACGACCATTTGTTCTACTGTTTGGTCGATTTGCATATTAGCCTTTTATTATATACTCGAGGCCTGGTGCATGAAATTTGTGCACTGGGGGTGGTACCTCAGCTTGGCCTGCACCCTCTCGCAGTTTGGGATCCCTTGTTCCTTACTGCCTGCCTGCTCACTCCTTGCTGCTTGGCTCGCTGTGCCTTAGCACTACCGCGGAGGCGGGAGAGGCTCCCGCCACTGCCATTGTGCTCACCAGCCATGAGCTTGGCTTCTGGCTGAGCGGTGCTCCCCCTGTGGAAGCTCACTGACCATGAGGGGGAAGCTCCTACATGGAGCGTCTGCCCCCTGGTGGTCAGTGTGCATCATAGTGACTGGTCATTTCGGTTGTTTTGCCGTAATGGTCGCTTAGGCTTTTATTATATAGATGGAACTACCTGACAGTCAATGTGCCCCCCTAAGGGGTCCCGGATTGTGAGAGGGCGCAGGCCAGGCCGAGGGACCCCACTGGTGTATGATCGGGGCCGGGGAGGTATGCAGGAGGTTGATCAGCTGGAGAGAGACCACAGGAAGGCTCCAGGGCGTGTCCGGCCGGTATCACTCAGTCCTCATTGGCAGTCAGAGCGTCTGCCCCCTGGTGGTCAGTGCACATCATAGTGACTGGTTGGACAGTCGACTGTCTATCCCCTGGTGGTCAGTGTACATCATAGCGCGTGGTTGAGCGGCCTTAGTATATCATTAGCATATTACTCTTTGATTGGTTGAACAGACGACCAGATGACCAGAAACTTAGCATATTAGGCTTTTATTATATAGGAGGATAGTGACTAGCATGATGGCTAGAGGAATGTGGGGTCTGGAAGGATCTTTCTTAAGGTTGGAGGTTCTATAGCATCTCTTTTTTTTAATTTTTATTTTATTGTTTAAAGTATTATAAATAGTAGTACATATGTCTCCTTTTTTTTTCCCCATTGACCTTCCCCGGCCTCCCCTACATGCCCTCACACCCCCCGACCCCTAGTGTCTTACGTCCATTGGTTATGCTTATATGCATGCATATAAGTCCTTCGTTGATCTCTTACCTCCCCTCTCACCCCTCCCCAGCCTTCCCACTGTAATTTGACAGTCTGTTCGATGTTTCTCTGCCTCTGTATCTATCTTTTTGTTGATCAGGTTATAATGTTCTTTATTATCCATAAATAAGTGAGATCATGTGGTATTTTTCTTTCACTGACTGGCTTATTTCACTTAGCATAATGCTCTCCAGTTCCATCCATGCTGCTGCAAATGGTAAGAATTCCTTCTCTCTTTCTCTCTCTTTTTTTATAGCAGCATAGTATTCCATTGTGTAGATGTACCATAGTTTTCTAATCCACTCATCTGCTGATGGGCACTTAGGCTGTTTCCAAATCTTAGCTATTGTAAATTGTGCTGCTATGAACATAGGGGTGCATTTACCCTTTCTGATTGGTGTTTCTGTTTTCTTGGGATATATTCCTAGAAGTGGGATCACTGGGTCAAATGGGTGTTCCATTTTTAAATTTTTGAGGAAATGCCATACTGTTTTCCACAATGGCTGCACCAGTCTTCATTCCCACCAACAGTGAAGGAGGGTTCCTTTTCTCCAGCACTTGTCGTTTGTTGATTTGTTAATGATAGCCATTCTGACAGGTGTGAGGTGGTACCTCATTGTTTTGATTTGCATCTCTCGAATGATTAGTGACTTTGAGCATGTTTTCATATGTCTCTTGGCTTTTGGAATGTCCTCTTTCAAAAAGTGTCTATTTTAGGTCCTTTGCCCATTTTTTGATTGGTTGTTTATCTTCCTTTTGTTAAGTTGTATGAGTTCCCTATAAATGTTGGAGATTAAACCCTTATGGGAGATAACATTGGCAAATATGTTCTCCCATGCAGTGGGCTTTCTTGTTGTTTTGTTAATGGTTTCTTTTGCTGTGCAGAAATTTTTATTTTGATGCAGTCCCATTTGTTTATTTTCTCCTTAGTATCTCTTGCCCTAGGATCTGTGTCTGTAAAAATATTGCTATGACATATATCTGCAATTTTGCTGCCTATTGAGTCTTGTAGTATTTTTATGGTTTCCCGTCTTACATTAAAGTCCTTTAGCCATTTTGAGTTTGTTTTTGTGTAGGTGTAAGTTGGTGATCTAGTTTCATTTTTTTTGCATGTATCTCACCAAATTTCCCAGCATCATTTATTAAAGAGACTGTTTTGACTCCATTGTATGCTCTTGCCTCCTCTGTCAAATATTAATTGAGTATAATGGCTTGGGTCAACTTCTGGGTTCTCTATTCTGTTCCTTTGTCTATATGTCTGTTCTTGTGCCAGTACCAGGCAGTTTTGAGAACAGTGGCTTGGTAATATAGCTTGATGTCTGGTGTTGTGATCCCTCCAACTTTGTTCTTTTTTCTCAGAATAGCTGTGGCTATCAGGGTCTTTTTTAAATTCCAGATGAATTTTTGGAGAGTTTGTTCTAGATCTTTGAAATATGTCATTGGTATTTTAATGGGGATTGCATTGAATCTATAGATTGCTTTAGGTAGTATGGACATTTTAATGATGTAGATTCTACCAATTCATGAACATGGTATGTTCTTCCATTTGTTTATGTCTTCCTCTCTCTCTTTTTTCAATGTCCTGCAGTTTTCCAAGTACAGGTATTTTATGTCCTTAGTTAAGTTTATTCCGAGGTATCTTAATTTTTTTAGTGCAATGGTAAATGGGGTTTTTTTTTTCATTTCTCTTTCTGTGAGTTCATTATTGGTGTATAAAAAGGTCATCGATTTCTGGATGTTAATTTTGTATCCTGCTACATTGCCAAATTCATTTATTAGGTCTAGTAGTTTTTTTGATGGAGTCTTTGGGGTTTTCTATGTATAATATAGGACAGTTTTACTTCTTCTTTTCCAATTTGCGAATAAGGACAGTTTTACTTCTTCTTTTCCAATTTGGATGCCTTTTATTTCTTCTTCTTGTCTGATCGCTATGGCTTCTAGTACTATGTCAGACAGGAGTGGTGAAAGTGGGCATCCTTGTCTTGTTCCTGTTCTTAGGGGAAATGGGTTTAGTTTTTGCCCATTGAGTATGATGTTGGCTGCGGGTTTATTATACAGGCTTTTTATTATGTTGAGGTATGATCCCTCTATTATCACTTTGCTGAAAGTTTTTATCAAGAAAGGGTGTTGGATATTGTCAAATGCTTTTTCTGCATCAATTGGTACGATTATATAATTTTTGTCTCTCAGTTTATTTACATGATGTTGATGCTTTCTATTGAGTTCTTTATTGCAGTGATGTCATTTTTTATTTCTTCTTTGTTCTTCTTCATTTCCTCTTTGTTCTTACACATATTGTTGAATTTGTCTTCCAACCTTTTCAGCGACCTTATGACCATTTCTCTGAATTCTTTCTCTGACATTTTACTTGCCTCCATTTCATTTACTTCCTTTTCTGGTGATGCCTCATTTTCTTTCGTATGTGGGCTGTTTCTTTGTCTCCCCATGATCTCTCCTCTTCAGGTGTCTGGTTATGTAGCTCTCTCTCTCCTGCATTGACTTAAAGGCACAAAATACAACACAACAAGGCACAACGCACAAGGCACTGAACACAAATGTATTCCTAATACTAATAACCCCAAATAAAGGTGACCATCAGAGAAAAGAGAATTAGGGGATTAAAAAAAAAGAGTGCAAAAATGATATTGAGAAAAGGAAAAAGAGTAAGAGAGAAAAGAAAGAGAATAAAAACAAAGGGGGAAAAACTATTTATATGGGGAGAAAACTCCAATATAACAACAACTAATCCAAAAAAATGCACACAACTAACACCCAGATATGAATGCAAACTACAAACAACAACTAATAACAAGTGAGGAGTGGAAAAAGAGAAGCAAAACAAAACAAAACAAAACAAAAGAGAAACAATCACACAAACAAAAAACCAATCTAATCAACAATCAACTAACAACATTAGGACAGAGAGAAAGAAGGGCAAAAAAAATCAAAACAAAAAGCAAATAAAAACAACCAACAACAACACCAACAAAAAAAAAAAGGAAGAGAGAAAAAAATTTGGATAGTGAAGAAAGAGAAGAGGAAGTGTGTATGGACTTGGAGCAGGGGATTGGAAATTAGATATATAAGTAGGATGAATTTTTAACGGGGTTAAAAGAAGGAATAGGGAAAATCTAAAGCAGGAATAGGATAAGAGAAATAGGACAACAAAAGGGAAAAGTGAGGAAGAGAGTGTTGGCATAAAGGTAAAGTTGAGATAGAGTAAAATGATGCTAAAGGAAAAATGAAAATAGAATGTAGAACACTAATTCCAAAATAAAATAATATAAAATAAAAGAATGAGAAAATAAAATGAAACTTTAAAAAGGTAAAATAATAGTAATTATAATACTGATTAAAAATAAAAATAAATAATTAAAAAGGTAAAATCATGTGAGAGGAAAAAAGAAAAAATTTAGTTTCTTAAGTAAATGATAAAAAATAAAAATGTGCAGTAGTGAAGGTCATTCACTTCCTCTACTATTCTGTTTGGCATGCCTGTTTCCTGTCAGGTAGAAAGGACAGTATTGAAGTTCCCAGCGTTCCACAGCTCCTCTGTGTCATAAGCCACAATCTTGTTTTCAAGCAGGCATTATTTCTTTGTTTCTCAGCCTGCCTGTGGTTGTATTTACAGAAGAGTCAATTTGTGATTCAATCACTGGGCGGCAGTGTTTCTGTATTGACATCCAGGGCTATAAGTCCACTTACCCAGTATTTAGATTTTGTTTTCCCTGCTGCACTTAATACTGGTTTGGGGTTATAGACTGTCCCAGAACTGGTTTTCTGATAGTTTCTTCCCGCTCTGATCCCCAGGTACCACAAAAACAATTTTCCCCTGCAGTCGCTGAGAATGTTTTTAATTGGATGATCCTATGTACTGGGATTAGTAATCAAAAGTAAGGATTTAAAGAGAAAAAAGAGCCAGAGTAAGTGCACGAACTCGAGACTTTTTTGCCCTGACTCTGCTCAAATCCCAGCTATGGGTTGATTTCTAGAGTTCCCTTCTGTCAGCAGCCTTGTGGACCATCTTCCACATTCGAGGACTCTGCTGGCCCCAACGGTCATGGATTTTTTGGGGTGCAGATTTGCTCTGAACCTCTAGATCCTGCTGCGCACGTTTCTCCCTCCAGCCTGGATTGCAGACCTCACCTTTCTCTGGGTGAAATCTGACCTTTCTGTGAGAAGGTGCAGAACTCCTCTGAGTCCATGTATTCGCGCTGCTTGAGACCTGGTGATTGTGGGTGGCAGCTGGTCCCTGGGTTTTGTGGTTGTAGGGTCCCGGGAGGTATCAGATTCTTCCAGATTGAAAGTAAGGCTAGGCTTCTGATCACAGTCACTCTCCCCTTCAAGATGGTGTGGTCTCTGCGGCAGAGCCAGTTGCTCCGGGAGATATTTCAGCAGCAGTGGAGGCTGCCTGGTCAGATGAGCCCAGTCTGGCAGTCCCCAATAGTCCCTTGGAACATAGCTGTCCCTCACTCACGAATAGACACTCCCTGTACATCCACACACTCTCCTTTCGTTCTTCCACTCACACACTATCTTGCAGCCTGCCTTCTCATCGGCAGCCATCTTTGATCTCTCTCTATAGCATCTTTGAATGCTGTCAGGAATAATCCAGTTTTGAGGGAGAGACTGACAATGTAGGGGAGAAGCAAGATCAAAACCTTTGAGAAGGAGTGGAAGGAATCCAGTGTACCAAGGAAGTCATTGGCCCTAGAATGAAACAGGGACAATTCTCCTTTTTAACAGGGAAAAAAGCAACTTCAAAGAGCCGGGAAGGAATGGCATCAGGATCCAAATCAGTGCTGTCCCATTCTATAAGTTTGCCCATGGCCAGCTTGTGTTGGAGGGTGTGGGGGAGATTTCATTGTTTTTCTTCTGCTCCTTTTTTTCTTGCTCCTCCTCCTCGTCCTCGTCCTCCTCCTCCTCTTCTTTTTCTTCTCTTCCTCCTCCTTCTTCTCTTGTGTGCCATATGGTCATTTGCTCCAGATCCCATAGCTCCAACTGATAACATTTATTCTTGCAACAAGCTTTTTGTGCACCACCCTGCAACATGTAGTGCCCCTGAGTGCATGCTGGGATACTTACCATCGGTGAGAAGCCAATCTCTTTTTCACCCCTTGGTAGAGTAGCTGTCACCTTTCAGGAGAACTGATGCCTTTGACTATCTGGCCACATTTCTGGGTCTGCACCTGGGAAGGTACCTTCTCAGTGAATGGGTGGTCTTAGGGGATAATGTCAAAAGGGAATTTCAATCTTCTCAGCTAGATCAGCCAAAATACCTTACAGATGAATTGGTGATAAATGTCACAATCAGACCCTTAATATCTGAGCCATCTTTAGGTTAATACCTTCGTGCCATTTAACTAGACTGTGCTATAAGCATGAGTATCTTGTTAGAAATTGACAAGTGATATTTCGAATGCATGAGAAGCTCTGTTTACTTTAATCTATTTTTTTAATCTGCACACGTTTTTTTCTTGAGTCTGCTGCGTTTCACATCATTCTTTGATGCATAACTAAGAAGTTGGAAGCCACGCAGAGGGGGATCTTCACAAAAAATGAAAATTCAGAATTAGATGTCTAGCTCATTGAAGAGTTTGACTTACTGATGAATAACTTACTAGGCACCAGGTCAAAACCCGATGCTAGGAGACATGCTCAGCAAAGAGAATACTTGAGTGTGTTTGCAATATAAATTTAAAAGGCTGTGTAAGACAGAGGCTTTAGGTAATTTTTACTGTAAAATATGTTCTGAGTTCCAAACAATGGACTGAAGCCAAAGTTCTGAAATACAAATCACTTGCAAGTAGGTATGCTTAATTGCCTAATTGTCCTTATTACTAACATTTAAGGCAATCAGAAAAAATAGATTAGGGATTCTGAGTGGGATGAAGATAATAAGATTTGGACAGATTAACACCAGAGAAATGTATGGTAAGAAGTTCTTTGTATTCGCAAGGGGGCCGTGAGCCTTGAGCTTCTTAGTGACCAAAGGAAAGTGAGAAAGACAATTAATTCTAAGATTCACAGTGTCTATAAAATGCAACCTCTTTGTAAATTAGGGCTTTAAGTCATGTTAGGGGAGGAACTTCTGCTCTTGAGATAGGCCGAAGCAGCCTGGGTAGAGGCACAGGACGATCCATACAGGCCCCAGGGCCACTCTGGACACTGTCTGTGCCTCCCTGTTTCTTGGCTCACATTTCTCTGCTCTGATTGGCTTCCTGGTGCTCTGTTCTCTGTCTCTTTTTGGAGGCACAGCAGCTGCCTCTTGGTTTTAATCTGTGTGGTTCTGGGCTTTCTCTTCAACACCTACACACAGCTGCTGTCTTGTTCTGACTCCCCGACATCACGCAGCCTTTTGACCTGCTCAAAGCTGAGGCTTGTCTCTCCCTTCAAACCCAGTCTCATTCGTTAGGCTCAAGCCTCCCACGTGGGCAGGTGCACACAGGGAACTGTAGCCAGCTCTAAAATGGAGGCACCTAAAATAAACATTACTCAACCTTTTCCTTCTGGATGTATTTGAATAAACTATTCTTAATGAAAAGTGATGCATTTCCTAATGTTTTCTTTGATAATGTTTGTGCATGTTTGTATGTTTGTCATTTCTGCCTCCCAACTATAAGTTATTAAATTTATGTGCTGGAAAACAATAGAGTGAAGGCTGGGCAGGGAGATGGCAGACCCTCTAATTTGCATTTGTGATTTGCCATATCTAAGTTAAGGTGGTGATATGTTCTGCTCCACCCTTACATGTCTTAGAAGAGAAAGGAAAGAAGGAAGGAGGTTCTAAAAGTATAGCAATTGTATTGAATATTTAGACACATATTCTAATACTAGCAGAAATATGGAAACATATTTACCCCTGGGTAGAATAATCCTCTGCCTTCCCAGGACAGCTAGTGGCTTTTGCCTATCTGACCACATTCCTGAGTCTGCTCCTAGGATGGGTGTCCTCTCCCATGAATGGGTGGTCTCAGAGGATGATGTAGTAAAGGGAATTCCCACCCACTCAGTGGGTGGATTTATATGTACAGAAAAAAAAATCCATTCATATGTTCTAAAACATCAAAGTATAGTCAGACAGCAAGAAGCTTTTTTCTATAGGTGTGCTCCTCAAGATTAGATAGTCTATGAAATTTAAATTTAGGCTGCTAACTTTTAAATCTGTCTGCAAAGATTTATAAAATTTGCCTAATGTAATATATTGTAGGTAAAAACCTGTTGAGTGTCTGTCAAAATCCTTGTTAGTCCAAACTGTGTTGGAGACAGAGAGCTTGTATTTTTCATGCAGCCCCTACAAAGGAAGCTGTAATTTCTGGTCTCAATTGCTCCAGGTACCAGTGCCCTGGCCCACTCTGGTGACAGCTCTAGCTTCTTCATTGCTGGTGAGTAGAGCCTTTTTCCTGGGCTGGGATGACCGCCGTCCTCCCCCACCTCCCCAGGACATGAGAAGATCTTACATTCTGGGCATGGCAGATGAGAAGGACCTAGTTCCCCCTGTGGAGGGCATCATTGAGCCATGTAGCCAAGGACACTGACCTTGGGACATTGCCTCAGCATCCTCTATGCAGGAAATGTGTCCACGCATGAAACAGCACACATGTGAATTTATCCCTTGGCAAAATGCTTCATATTATTCAGACCAAAACTGACTGAAAGCGGTATCTTTTCTTTTACCTCTTATCAGTATGTTTCCACCTATTTTCCCGCTGACTGGGAAGTAGAGCAGTACTGTGTATGGTTGACAAGCCAATACGTTGTTTATTCTTTTGTTGTTTCAAATTCTGCCCAAATTGACAAAAGAAAGGCATGGCTAATGGATTGTCTTTGACAGCACTCTATTTCAAGTAGCTGATGTGCTTCTGTGGGTAGACAGTACTGAATGATATGGAATATATTTTCTCTTCCTTCAAAACCTGGTGTGACTGAGGCTGTCTTCAAAGTAACTGTTCTCCAGAATTGGCACATGGATTAGAAGTGCTTCTTGGTTTACCAGGGCCTGGAAAATACCCAGGGCCCTGATGATAAGATGGCTGTGGACGGCTGAGTGCCCACGATGTATAGTATAACTTAAAACGCTCCCCATCCTCACCCCCAAAGTACTCAGGAAAGGCTCCTGTTTCAGTGTGGGAGCTTGGATGGGGACTTATGGTAGGAGAGAATAAACAGTTTTCTACAAACATTGTTTTATAAGCTTTTATGTCCTTCCTATTGGGTTATCTGAATAAGAAAACTCACCCATCAGTCACTTCACTCTGAACTCTCTCAAATCCCTATGTCTCAATTCCTAACACCCTAAAGTTAATGAAAATCAAAACTGTGCAGGGAGCAGAGCTTATCCAGGGAGTAGCCAAGGCAAGGCCAAATTAACAGATTATTGAATGGCTCATATTCTCACAGAGCACTGATGGAGCACTAATATTTGGCCCAGCTCATAGCATAATTATAACTAAATTAGAGGCCCAGTGCACAAAATTCGTGCACTGGCGGTGGGGGGGGGGGTCCCTCAGCCCAGCCTGCTCCCTCTCACAGTCTGGGAGTCCTCAGGGGATGTCCTACTAAGCTGCAGTCTGGCCTCTCTCTGCGGGAGGTGACCAGGCTGATCAGGGGAAGGCACCACCCCCATCACCCCGCTGCTGCTGCCACTGCCACACCCGCCACAGCCACCAAGGTGTTTTCATCAACATGGACTACAGTCCCTTCACCACAAAAAATGACAACTTTCTTTAGGCATTTTCAAGATGTCTCTTTCATAGGATATGACATTTCTTTCTTTTTTTTTTTTTTTTTTATCCTCACCTGAGGATATTTTTCCATTGATTTTTAGAGAGTGTGGAAGAGAGAGGGAAAGACAGAGAGAAACATCAATGTGAGAGGCACACTTCAATTGGTTGCCTCCTGCATGAGCCCTGACCTGGACCCCGGCCAGGGAGGAGCCTGCAACCTAGATACATGCCCTTGATCAGAATCGAACCCGGACCCTGTGGTAGGCAGGCCGAGGCTCTATCCACTGAGCCAAACCAGCTAGGGCAGGATATGACATTTCTTAGCCCCTCCAGCAGCAGGCTTTGGTTTTTTCCTCCAGGAGTGAGGTGGAAAAACCCTAGATCACCTTCTTGGATTCTTATTACCCACGTTACCAAGAACACTGACAGTGGTGTACAGGGAGCTTAGCCAATGAGCGATCAGAAAAGGTGTTTCCTCTGCAGCTCCCGCAGAGAGGTGGGATTGCTGGCGTGCTGCAGCCATGGGTCTGCTGGGGGCCGGCCCCCCTGCAGATTTGTGTCTGTCTCTGCTCTGGCCCCCAGCAGCTCAGTGCCACGGCCGCCCCTCTGCATGTTGTTCTCTTAGGCTCCAGACTGCGCCTGTGTGTTGTTCTCTCAGGCTCTGGGCTGTGCCCAGCCCCTCCTCATGAGCTGGTTATGACCATTACAGTGTCCCGGCCTAATTTGCGTTACACACACACACACACACACACACACACACACACACACACACACATACTTGGGATATTGCACACACAGGAGACACATAAAAGGCAGGTTGCTGCACCAGACTTGTATTTAAAAAGTCTGGATTATTTCATTTTAAAGGGGCAGTTCAAGATCATGGATTGATTGTTGTGTGTTTCATAATTTATCTCAGAAAACAGAGATACTTCCCCCAGGACATTGCACTGAAGTGGGATGCATAGCTGGTGCTTCTTGCTGGAGTGCATTGGCAACTATGCCTTCCCACGGGGTCTTCTATGCCTTCCCACAGGGTCTTCTATGCTTCCCCACAGGGTCTTCTCTGCCTTCCTAACGGGTCTGCTGATGGCCACTGACCATCTCCAACATAAGTTCATCTTAGAGCTCATGCTGGGCTTGTTGGGAGCAGCAGAGTTGAGTGCTGTTAACCAAGTGAGCAAGAAGCCAGAAGCAATACAGACCACAAAAGATGGCCTTTTTTGTGAAGAAGTTCAGGTTTTAGTGGCTTCCAACCCAGAAGACTTTGGTGTTTGCCATTCAAGAGCCACACACCTACCCTTTCTCTCACCAAGAGATTCTTGATTTGGTTCCCTTTCCTCCAAGCAGCCACGTGTTTAAGGGATGTTAGCTTCTTCCCTGTACCTAAGGGTGAACCTTGATTTGTCTAAGCCATGTTCTCAATGTGAGGACCCACAGCATCAACCCAGGAACTTGTTAGAAATGTGAATTCTTAGGCCCCACTCCAGACCTACTAAATCAGAGTTTCTGGGAGAGAGGGCCTCAATCTGTTTTAACAAGCCTTCTAGGTGAGAACCATGGTGTAAGCCAGCCTTGGAGGCTCACGCCCCTGGCTTGGTGACAGTTTAGGGGTGGGTGTGTGATCCAGTCCCAGTGAAAGAGATGTGAGGGGAAACTGAGGCTTCTTAAGGAGATGGGAAAGGCATATATATTCCCCTTTTTCTTTGCCTCTAGGTGTTTATAAAGAGGTTTGACAAATAACTGTCATTTCTTTGAAAAGCATAAAATGTAAAACATAACAAGCAAGGTGGAGCTAAATGTAGTTTATGTGAAGGATTTATTTGAAATATACTGGCCATGAGACCTTATTCTGCTGCCTCCCCAGCAGGACCACACCTCATCCAGCCCAGAACTGGACACAATGATGTCACCTCAAGGTCAGGCTGTTAGGCACTGAATGGGCGGGAGGTGGGGGGGGGGTGAGAAGCCCTAGGGTGGCAGAGGATGGCTGTTTGGATGTCACTGGGCTCACCCACACTAAGAGAAGCAGAGAGGGTCTCCAGACGTGTCTTTGCAGCTGCTCAGTGGCCGCTGCTCAGGCCAAGAGCAGTGTTTGCACAGCTCAACCACCTCTCATCAAGGACTGTTTGCAGTTCTTCCCAGGCTTACGTGAAGTCTCCGTGTGAACTCCGCACAAGGCTGTCCCAATATTTGATATTTAATTACAAAGGCTCACTGCTGACAATGCGACTCACTGGGCTCTATTTTCCTAACTGAGCCCTAAAGCAGATGAAGTATTAGTTGCTAAGGGCTGGGCTGGAGACTTTCACTTCCTTTCCATGTCAGTTAGAGAGTGAACTTCGCAACCATAGATGTGATTTCCCACAACCTCCTTGCCATCTTCCAGTCTTCTTTAACATCAAAATCTAAAAGCATTTGGCCTTTGTTAGGTAATAAACACTATAAAGGGAGCAGAATTATTTTTTTCTTTTCATTGTTAACACCAATTGCCCTGATGGAAAGGAAAACTGCAGTGAATTACAATGGCAGAACTGGAGATTAATTAGCAGGCTCCCTCTCTTCTCCTCCCCCCTCCCCAGTGGACTGTGTGGGAGACACACCAGCCCCTCTCGGTAGTCACACTGATTTATGGAACATTCAGCTGATTAGTGGGAGGGCCTTTTAGCAACGCAGCCTACCTGTCCCAGCGTGACTATTTATAGGCTACTTTGTTCCAACAAACCACTTTCATTCCAAGCTCCTTCGTCCGGTTGGTATTGAACTATTTCTATCATCCATGAGGGAGCTGTGAGCCAGATCTTACTTACAGTTTGAAACCATTAATATCATTTAGTTGAAGTGATTTAATGTGGAACATTAGGGATGACTGCACTACAGATTTTACTGTCACAAAAACGAATTGGGCACAGACATGAGGCAGTAAGATAGAGCGGCTATAAACCACGTGCTCAAAATTAAACCGCGAAGAATATATGTAACATACATCCCAACAAGACACGCTACTCATCAGTCTCTATTGCCTCCTGAATAAGGTTAAGTAGGCTGATATTTAAATCCTTCATGATAGGATTCAACACCTTTTTCCTGCTCCATCTCCCTCTAACATCCTCTTTCACAACCTCATCCAACTGTACCACTTGACTCCTTTGGTCTGCATTTGCCCAGCACTTCTTGCATCCATGTCTCTGTGCATACTCGACCCTGACTTGAGGTGTCCTTGTCTATCTGTCTAACAATGGGCTCCTATGACCTAAAACAAAATCCTGTTCATTTTTTAAAGCCCAAAGCAAACATCACCTCCTCCATGCAGCCTTCTCTGATTGTCACAGAGTCCAAATGAATGTCTGCTTGGCTCTCCCCACCACCCCAAAATTACCTGAGCTGCTGATGTTTCTCCTCCTCCTCCTCCTCTTCCTCCTTCTCCTTCTCCTCCTTCTCTGATTTATTATTTATTTATTTTAATTTTTAAATTACAGTTGACATTCAATATGTACAGCATAGTGATTAGACATATACATAACTTACAAAGTGATCCCCCCTTATAAGTCTAGTCCCCACCTGGCACCATACATAGTTATTACAATATAATTGACTGTATTCCCTATGCTGTTCTTCACATCTCCATGACAATTTGGTAACTGCCAATCTGTACTCCTTAATCCCTTCACCTTTTTTTCACACAGACCCCCAACACCCTTCCCATCTGGCAACCATCAGTTTGTTTTCTGTATCTATGGGTTTGTTTCTGTTCTACTTGTTCGTTTATTTTGTTTTTCAGATTCCACATCTAAGTGAAATCATATGGCATTTGTCCTTCTCTGTCTGACTTAGTTCTTTAGCATGTACTTCATTCTGTTCTGTATTGGTCTTAGCCATTTTAATGTCTGTCTCTTTTATTAGACTAAGATGCTTGAGAAAAGATGGGTCTTGTTTATCTTGGAATGTTCCTTCCCAGCACCCAGAACACTGCCCACTGTGTGGAAAATATTTATTTAATAAATGGAAGAGCAATGTGATTTCTCTGCAATATTAGCTTCTCCCTAGAAAAAGGCAGGAAAAAAAACAACAGCTTTTGTTGGACTGCTGAGTTTGAATAATTTTAGTAAATTTGTTTGTGTCATAGGCTTTAGTGGATTAATTTTAAACTAAAAAAATGAAAAACATTATGTTTCCAAATTATCTTCCTCTTTTAATCTTAAATGCAAAGCAGTGCTCCCCAAAACCCACTTTTCTTCTCTGTAATATTTTTCACTTCCTGCATTTCAAACATAATACTTCTTCACAGTTTGATTAAAATTAGGCATTTTACTAAAAAATTGAAAGTATTGGGTTCAATGATCTCTTTGGAGATGCCTGAAGGATGTGGCCCAGCATTTATGGCTAGTGCCACTTTAAACGGATCACTCCAGATCATCTCTAAAGGTCACTGCGCATTTCATAAAGGCAGCAGCTTCTCATTTTATGATATCCTCAGGCAGGGCAAACTAGCCCCACCAATATGAGTGGATGCTTACTGTCTGGGTGGGTGTCATCTTCTGTTTTCAATGTCCCAAAAGCTGCACTGGATCAGCCTGTTACAGCAAAGGTTTATCAGTCAGCTGTGTTGTACTGAGCTATTCTTGCCTATTTGAAGAAAAATGTAGCTTAAGTATTCCCCTCCCAATGTATGTTGAATCATTCCCATTTACCTGCCCAGACCCATGCCCTACCCTTTCTACTCTGCTTTATACCCCATGTGGCTGCTGTATGCTCCTGTGACTTTTGGCTTCTTGTTGGGTTAAGCCAGTTGGCAGGATAGAAGAGTAATTGGGATATTTATTTCTTGAACTCTTTCCCTGTGGGCTGGTCCTATCCCTCCATTAAGGGTCACAATTTCTATCAGATGGTCCTCACTACTCACCCCCATCTACCTTCCAATTGTCCTTCAGGCTTAGGGCTGGTAATAGATCCAGCTATTACTAGGCCTGAGGCTCTGTGGCCTCAGGGACAGTCCCTTGTCAGTGGTCTCTGTATCACTCTCCTCAGATGTCCCATGAGTATACCATCCTTTTCCTGTCATGGCCTTACTGAACTACCATATCATATCAGACAAGTCTCAGGTATCCCAGATTTGGTTTTGTTTTTAAATCTCGTTCCCCTTGTGAAAAACTGGTGACCAAGTCCTTAGTGGGACAGGTGTTGGGTAGTGGGTGAGAGAAGAAAAATGAATGAAGTTGTCTCCTTGGCAACTTCCTTTATTAATATTTGTGGGAAACATCTCAACACTAATAAAAATCTAAACAAAACAATTAAAAGAGAATTAAAAAGGAAAAAGGGAATTGTAGAAACTTAAACTTGGAAATGACCTTGGAAATTGTTTGGGAAGGGATCTAGTCCATGCCCAGGGCCACAATCTGAGGACAGCTTCTATGTTTACAACATCCTTACCTAAAAAGAAAAATTTGAAAGTCTAGTCTCTTTCTCTTCTTGTAAGGACACTAATACCATCATGGGGGCCCCACTCTCAGGACCTCATCTAAACCTAATTACCTCCCAAAGGCCCTGCCTCCAAATACCATCACATTGGCAGTTAGTGCTTCAATATATGAATTTGGGGGAGACAAAAATATTCAGTCCATAACAGTGCCTGACATAAAGATAGCCTCCTAGGGTGGCCAGCATGAGCTCCAGAGTTTACTTGTGTGTATCACATGAATGGTGACTGGATGGTGTGGTCAGGTTCTTTCTCTTGGGGATTTAAATAGGAAGTTTGCAATTAGGCAATCTATAGTCCAGGAAGCCATGGAAGCAGAGACCAAGTAGCTGAGTCACAGTGACACGGTGAATAAAACACCAGAGTAGGAAAGAGCAGACACCACCTGCTGAGGGAGGCCAGGAGAAGATGGGAACACTAGAGAATATGGTCTCCTAATGACCTTCCAGTTCACTCTCAAGCAGGTCCTTTCCTAGGCTTACCTAGCTAATAGTTAAAAAATAAAAACTTTTCTAATAAAAGTCCTCTTTTCTAATAAAACTTTTCTAATAAAAGCCCCAGGATTTAGTATTATTGAATTGAATTGAGTCATATGACCTAACATTTTGTCAAATCACTGTGACCCATACCAGGAGCTTGAGAGTAGGGGTCTGAAACTTTAAATATCACTTATGAGATAAACGTAGGATGCTCTTATTAGAAGAAGGGAGAAGAGATGTTGGATATGCAAAAGAACAAACCCATTTCAGTTTCTTAACACCTGAAAGAGTCCATCGAACACAACTACCATCCAGACAAGTAAATCCTCTCTTTCTCTGTCATGTACTGCATCTGGTCCTGTGGCCACAATTTGAGGATTCCAGCAGCA
The DNA here is from genome assembly GCF_027574615.1 of Eptesicus fuscus. Classification (NCBI taxonomy): domain Eukaryota; kingdom Metazoa; phylum Chordata; class Mammalia; order Chiroptera; family Vespertilionidae; genus Eptesicus; species Eptesicus fuscus. The sequence goes on from NC_072475.1 coordinate 20,976,060, forward strand.
ACAAGCTTACCAGATCTCCAGCAGTGTGCAGAACGGCCCCCATTGCCAGCAGGTCCTGCTGCCAGCTCCCCTTGGTCCTGTTTCTATCCTCTGTAGCAACACTCCCAAATGTCCTCCCTCCTCCACATGACTGCCTTTTGAATTTCAGAAGACAGTTAACAATTAAGAATGATTACGGGGAAATTAAAAGCAGGCAATCATTTGTTGGAAGGAACATATTTTCTCATCTACCTACATGTAACATTAAATAACTCATTTCTAATCAATTAAAAGGTAAAGCCCCAAGCCAAAAATGCTAGGTGTCCAAAAATTCTCTCTCCTCTTCCCCCACATGAAAGCTTTTATAATCAACAGCCATATTCCTATAAATGCTGTGCAGTGCTGTTGAGTGAGTGAGCACTGAGCCTAAATAACGATGTTAGCTACCCCCTCCCCCACCAGATGTGGAACATAACAGCGGTTTGTACAGAAAATGCATTCTGACTAGCAGGGAAATGGGATGACTCTGCTTCCTACTGGCTTTTGTTTAATGAAACCTCCATTTAAAATGTCACTTAATGAGTTATAAATGGGCGAATTGATCTGTAAATGAACCTAGAAACAACTGGGGTATAAGCCAAAGGAAGCTCTTGGGACCTAGAGACTCAGTGAGCTCACTGCAGCAGCAAATCCTGGGAGGGCCTCCTGCATCTAGGGGTTTTGCCCGAGACTCAAAGTGAGATCAGTGACAGGAAGAAAGTTCCCCAGTCATAATCTTTGTGCATCTTGTCTGTCTGCTCAAACCCCTTAAGAAGACCTGAGTCATCCTCTGATAGAGGCAAGCAGACATAATCTGATAAAGTGAGGCCCCTTAAACCCAGAATTGGCTATTGGGGGACATAGAAGGTTCTTCCTGGAAAATCAACCTGGAGGTCTGAGGTCAAAAGTGACAGCATTAGACCCTCAGATCACTGGGAGCCTTCCACATCAACAGGTTTTACCTAATGGCCAGCTGATTCTAGCAGTTTCCAACTGTTCTTCCTGCATCGAATCTCTTACACCTCCAGGCCATCCTATTGGCTTCCAAATGGGTCTTCCAAAAATACCGCTTACATTCCTCCAGTCCAGTCCAGAATCCTTGCTGAACTTTCTTACTTCAACCCCCTCCCCACAACTGCCCAGGAGGGGAGTCTTAACTGCTCCCCTGCCAGCCTGATTACCCCTAACTGCCTTCCCCTGCGGGCCTGGTCACCCCAACTGCCCTCCCCTGCTGGCCTGGTCGCCCCAACTGCCCTCCCCTGCTGGCCTGGTTGCCCCCAACTGTCCTCCCCTGCAGGCCTGGTCACCCCCAACTGCCCTCCCCTGCTGGCCTGGTCGCCCCCAACTGTCCTCCCCTGCAGGCCTGGTCGCCCCCAACTGCCCTCCTCTGCAGGCCCGGTCACCCCTAACTGCCCTTCCTTGCAGGCCTGATTGCTCACAACTGCCCTCCCCTACAGGCCTGGTTCCCCCCAACTGCCCTCCACTGCTGGCCTGATCACCCACAACTGCCCTCCCCTACTGGCCATCTTGTGGCAGCCATCTTGTGTCCACAGACTTTTATTCCAGGCTGCACACAATAGATTCCAGTTGATGTATGTACATTTGTTTTGCATTATTTGTTAGCTACACTCTTTTTCAAATAAGGTTCCATCTAAAGTGTTTTGCTCATTATTTCCCAATAGGCCTCTCAACCTCCCTGCCTCGGCTAAAGCTGCTTCCTTTGCTGGTGTCTCCTCCTTCCCATGTTCTCTTTCCTTGCCTGGGTTCTTCTCTGTCCCTAATGCTCAGATCTTTTCTGATGCCACCATAGTTTCTCCATCTGCCCCAACCCTCAGTGAGCTCTCCCTCTTTCTCCATATTGTGTATCAGCTATACCACTTGTCCTGACATTTAGAGTAGGCAACTAGTTATCAGGGAAGGTCTGCGCCGTTCCCAGCCAGGAAGAAAACCCTTTGAGGAGGGGCTGAGTTTCCTATCTCTTTGCCACATTAGGGTATAGAACTTGTCAACTCAACAATGAAAAGTGCAGATTGATGTGGTGATCAATGAATGGTGAAAACAAATAATTGAGTTAAGGATATATAATATGCAAAAATGAAAAGACAAATGAACAAGTGCAAAATGATAGTATGTGGCAACTGATTCACGCCTTGAAAAATATTCAATTGCATAAGACAACAACAGCAATATCAACAACAACCTCTATATTATGCACAGAAAATGAAAAATATAAAAACCAAGAAGATCAGTTGTTTCCGTAGTGTAGTGGTTAAAAACCAAGAAGATATTGACAACAATGTTAAACATTGAAAGTCTGGATCGGTGAATACTTGACATTTTTTTTTTTTTTTTTTGGTCTTGCTTCCATGTATCCTGTTTCTTCTTAGATAAATCTGTGGTAAGTTTATAATAAGAAAAATAACTTTAAAAAGTATTTTATTTTATTTTACTTCTAAGAGTAATACATGTGCATTATAAAAAAACTTTAGACAATACAGTACTTGACAGGGCATAGGTGAGAGCTTGATCCTTCTATCTCCCAAGTGAGTTTTGCTTTAAAGGAGATGAAAGTCTAGGGGTCTCCTATGTTAACTTCCTGTGATGTGCCAAAGGAAAGAAATTAAATAGAAGAAATCTCATAGGATCTGAGATATGTTCTTTTTATAACACCTTTCCTTTGAAAATGAATGGAATAAAGAGAGAATACATCTTTTAGAAAAATATGTTAGATAGTATGAGGTAAAGTGACATGTATAATACAGCTTCTCTTACCCTAAGATGACCAATAAATTTGAACTCAAATAAGTAAATATTAATCCATTAATATAGTTTTGGAAAGATCTTCAGTTGCTTTATTTTTCTCAACCTGACCAGGCAAGGGTGACTTTGTGCAGAAAGCAATTCCAGAGTCTGATTCATTTCTCAGTTTTTCAAGGGTGAAGATGAAGGCTTATGAAACTCCACCTGTAGATTACTTAGTTGAGATCCCAATTAATTTAGATGTTTAACAAAGGCAGATTTTTTCTGCCTCCTTTTCCTCAGTAATGATATAATGTTGTAGAAGACTTTGACACAATGCCCAGTACACAGTGGGTGCTCAAAAATCTTTCTTTCCTTCCCTCCCTCCCTTTCTTCCTTCCCTCCTTCCACAATATTTTAGTTGGCATGAAATAAGAGCTTATAATATACTATCTTAGAAATCATCGTAGTTCATCAATTCCTTGAAGCAAATATTTTTCCTTTGCTGAAATTGTGACATAATTCCTAGTTGCTTCTGGCTCATGCATCACAACTTTCAGAGGGGATGTCAGCTGCTTGGAAAACATCCCAGAGACATCAGTAGAGCTTTTTTTTTTTTTCAGAGATGCATTACCAACACAAAGAATGATAGTGTGGACATTGATGACTCTTAGTAAAACATCCAGAAGCTTCAACTTCTAAATGAGAACACACTTGGGGAATACTTTAACCAATTTATTCCCCTTATATTTTCCTTTTTAAATATGTACAAGAGTGAAAATTTGGACTGAAAAGTCTACCTAAGTCTAAAAAGACTCAATAATTTTTAAATAAAAAGTTTAAGGTAGAAAAAAAACATTGTGTCATAATTAATTGGCCATAATTTTTTATTTTGGTGGTATACAAAATATTGATATGTCTTATGGCTTATGGAATCTTAAGTTGGATGAAATATAATATTTCTAATTACCTTGGAAAACAAATTCTCTGTGATATTAGTTATTTAGAAAAATCTTTTGTCTGAAGACATGGCAAATGTTTCTGACCAGCTTTTTCCATTAGAAGCAACAGCAGAAATTATATTAATGGCTAATAATTTAGGAAGAACTAATAAAATTTATAAAAAATACACAGCCCACATGTCCCTGTTTTCTCCCAGTTTTATAACCAGGTTCCTGACAAGTTTATGAGAAATTACCAACCATGAAGAGGCCTGAACAAAATAATGAATTGTGAATTTCCTACTTTCCACAATATAGCATTATGAAACTTTTCCTTGAATCTATAAAATAATGCACAAATATTGGAGATCTGGCTGATACATATGATTTGTCAGAAGTTTTGAATTAAGGACGTGTTTATCAGTGGCTGTGGATATATTTTCAATGTTAATTGAAAAGCTTAACTATCCTTTAATTATGTTTTGGTTTTTGAACATGTGGCTGATACTGTGCGAATCCTTGTATTGGCTTGATCTCAGAGAATCCAGGTAAGGATTCTCTGGTGACACTTTTCTTCCAGGGAAGCAGAAGAGTATACATTTGGAAGTCTCTTTAATTCAGTAGAGTCTTGGATATTTCCAATTTTTCCTCTCAATTTTACTTTCTCTGTTATTTCAAACCTATATTCATGCAAATCTAAGCCCAGGCTAATTTTCATGACTGATTCAATTTGTCAGAGTATAATCAATTGTTCTCCAAACCGACATGTTAAGAATTTCTAATAAATAGCAAGCTCCCACCCTCATAATTCCTCTTCTAATAGCAAATAATAGGCACACAAACTGGCTTGCCATCTGTACACTTTCATGTTTAAAATTCTTTGGATATTAGCAGATCTTTTCTGTGTTGAATGAGTCCAATTTTTCCTGGCTGCATAATTGAATGTTTCCTGGCCCTGGCTGGCTGTGGCTTCCAATGGAAATAAACCATAAATTCTAAGTAGACTCACCAAAAGCATTTGACTTTACTTGTAAGAAACTGAATCAATCAAAAATTTTCCAGGTAATAGGAAAACATTTTTTTTTCTTGAGTAATGGGAATAAAGTATTATGAAGTATTTAAAAGGTTGATAAAAGGCATACTCAAAAAGCTACCAAGAATGAATGATTTAATTGTTCTGAAATTTTTAGACTTTTAATATTGAATTTCCCCCCCTCATTCATAATAAGAATATGATTTTTCTTAAATGATATTAATGAAATGACACTATTCAAAGCCCTTCTCACAAGGAAATTCTTGCAGTGAGGAGCAGCATGTGCAATGTTGAGAAGGCAGGCTACCCCCAGGGAAATCCCAGATTTGCAGCTTCCTGGCTGTGTCACCTTGGGCAACTTATTTACTTCTCTGTGTTCCATGTTTTCTAAACTATAGAATGGCGTTGATAACATAGCACCTCCACATGGGGTTTTATAAAGAGTAAATGAGTTAATACATGTGAAGTGTTCTTAAGAGTTCCTAGGCTATAGGAAGTGCTGTGTAAGGGTTACTGTTACTAGTAATTGCTGAAGTCTCCTGGTGTGCTTGTTTGAGAGATTAAAGAGTTCCCAATAGCTCCACATTTAATAAATTGAGTTGGATACTTAACAGTTATTAAGTGCCTTCTATGAGCCAAGCACTATTTTCATGCAATTCCCACTATTATCCAGAGAGGTATGTTCTTTTTTTTAATTTTTAAATTATCTTTATTGATTAAGGTATTACATGTGTCTTTATCTCCCCATTGCCTCTTCCTCCCCACCCCCCCGTTCAGGCCGTCAATCCCCTGGTGTCTGTGTTCATTGGTTATGCTTATAAGCATGCATACAAGTCATTTGGTTGATCTCTCCCCCATACCCTCATACCCTCATACCCCCACCCTCCCCTACCTTTCCTCTGAGGTTTGACGGTCTGATCAATGCTTCTCAGTCTCTGGATTTGTTTTTGTTCATCAGTTTATGTTGTTCATTATATTCCACAAATGAGTGAGATCATGTGATATTTATCTTTCCCTGGCTGACTTATTTCACTTAGCATAATGCTCTCCAGGTCCATCCATGCTGATGCAAATGGTAGGAGTTTCTTCCTTTTTACAGCCATTTAGTATTCCATTGTATAGAGGTACCACAGTTTTTTAATGCACTCATCTGCTGATGGGCACTTAGGCTGTTTCCAAATCTTAGCTATTGTAAAGTGTGCTGCTCTGAACATAGTGGTGCATATATTCTTTCTGACCGGTGTTTTAGTTTCTTGGGATATATTCCTAGAAGTGGGATCACTGGGTCAAACAGGAGTTCCATTTTTAGTTTTTTGGGAAACTCCATACTGTTCTCCACAGTGGCTGCACCAGTCTGCATTCCCACCAGCAATGCACAAGGGTTTCTTTTTCTCCGCATCCTCGCCAGCACTTGTCGTTTGTTGATTTGTTGATGATAGCCATTATGACAGGTGTGAGATGGTACCTCATTGTCGTTTTGATTTGCATCTCTCAAATGATTAGTGACTTTGAGCATGTTTTCATATGTCTCTTGGCCTTCTTTATGTCCTCTTTAGAAAAGTATCTATTTAGGTCCATTGCTCATTTTTTGATTGGATTGTTTATCTTCCTTTTGTTAAGTTGTATGAGTTCCCTGTAAATGTTGGAGATTAAACCCTTATCAGAGATAACATTGGCAAATATGTTCTTCCATGCAGTGGGCTTTCTTGTTGTTTTGTTGATGGTGTTTTTTTTTTGTTTTTTTTTTTTTGTTTTTTTGCTGTACAGAAGCTTTTAATTTTGATGTAGCCCCATTTATTTATTTTCTCCTTAGTTTCCATTTCCCCAGGAGCTGTATTGGTGAAGATATTTCTTCGGCATATGACTGAGATTTTGCTGCCTGTGGATTCCTCTAGTGAACTTACAAAAAGAGAGATTAAAGAAACAATCCCATTTACCATTGCACAAAAAATAGAATTAAGATACCTAGGAATAAACTTAACTAAGGAGGTAAAAGACCTGTCCTCGAAAAACTACAGGACACTGAAAAAAGAGATAGAGGAAGACATAAACAGATGGAAGAACATACGGTGTTCATGGATTGGTAGAATCAACATCATTAAAATGTCCATACTACCTAAAGCAATCTATAGATTCAATGCACTCCCCATTAAAATACCAATGGCATATTTCACAGACCTAGAACGAACTCTCCAAAAATTCATCTGGAATGAAAAAAGACCCTGAATAGCTGCAGCAATCCTGAGAAAGAAGAACAAAGTAGGAGGGATCTCAATACCAGATATCAAGCTGTATTGCAAAATCACTGTTCTCAAAACTGCCTGGTACTGGCACAAGAACAGACATATAGACCAATGGAATAGAATAGAGAACCCAAAAATCGACCCAAACCACTATGCTCAATTAATATTTGACAAAGGAGGCAAGAACATTCAATGGAGTCAGACAGTCTCTTCAAAAAATGGTGTTGGGAAAATTGGACAGATACATGCAAAAAAAATGAAACTAGACCACCAACTTATACCATACACAAAAATAAACTCAAAATGGCTAAAGGACTTAAACGTAAGACAGAAAAACCATAAAAATCTTAAAGGAATCCACAGGCAGCAGAGAGGTATGTTCTTACACCATTTTTCCTCAGAGGATGCTGAGGTGCAGGGAGGTTGAGAATACTGTTCAGTGGCTCATGGGAAGGTAGGGGAGAGCAGAGCTGGGATTCACATCAGCACCAACTGAACCCACACCCCAGAGCCCTCCCAGGTTACCATGAAGACTCCATGATGAGAAGGAGAAGACTGGGTGCTCGTTAAGTAGGCTGTGGTCTGTTCCTTATCAGCTCTGTCTCCATGACCCAATGATGACCCTTTGACATTATTTCCAAAGAATTTCAAATATCAGGTAATAAATAGAGACCAGCTCAGACCATGATGAAATTGCAGTTAGTGGTAATGAGGCTTTACTAGTATGTAATCCTGTACTCCATATCTCTCTGAAGCACTTCATGGGATCTGTAGAAAAAGAGGGTCTTAGAAATAAAAATGTGTCACCCTCATATTTCAAGTGAGAGAGAAGGGGCAGAGAGAACTATAATGACACCCGAGGTCACAAGAAAGTGACATCGCTGGGTTGGGAACCCAGGCCTTTGGCTGCTGTTGCAGGTCTCTCTCCACAGCGTTTTTCTCCCTCTGTATATGTCTTTGTCCTAATCTCCTCTTCTGATATGGATGCCAGTAATGTGGGATCTAGGGCCCACCCTAATGACCTCATTTTACCTCAATTACCTTTTTAAAGATCTAATCTCCAATACAGTCACATTCTGAGATACTTACTGGGAGTCAGGACTTCAACATATGAATTGGGGAAGACCCATAGCTATATATCTATTTCTGTCTATATATCTATGTCTGTGTCTATGTCCCTGTCTATATCTATGCATATATACAAATTATCATTTGTGGGGCTAATTTGAACCTGAAATAATAATAGTGAGAACTCCTCCAAATCCTATTGTGTGACAGTGAAAGCATACATATTCCAAATCCAATTTCCCCAGCTTAATTAGCACGTGGCCTGTTAGCACAAACCCATTAGGGATGAGCATTCTCACAGTCAACTAATATCTAATTTCCGGGCTCCTGAGACTTACTGCTCCATTAATGTTGGAAGAGTGAGCACAGCTGGGGTAAGTCACCACGCTGCTGGCTGGCTGTCAGAAAGCCCATGTGGAGTCAGATCTGAAAAGGTGCACTGTGGGCAGCAAGAAAGGGGCATGCGCTGCGAGCATTCCTCGGGCCTCCATTACTGGACTCTCTTTGAGACACATCCTAGAGGCTGGAACACTTGTCTGTACACAAGAGGCGCGGACGTGAATGTGGGACAGTTACTCCTTTTAAGTGTTCAGGCTGTGTGAAACTAGAAAGGGCAGGCTTTTCTTTTTTTTTTAAGGAATCACATTTATCCAAGAATTTGGCATATTCCCACACTCTTCCCTCCTTCCTTCCTTTCTTTTTTCCCCTTATCTCCCTTTCTCAATTATTTATTGAGTGAGGGCCTGCTGTGCACTAGGCACTCCGCTAGGTCCTGTGGGAGATAAAGAGATGACTCAGTAGGGCTGCGCCATGCATGTTTTTATTCTGATAACCTGTTCCCTGTTCTGCTTTTGGTTATGTGTCCAGCCCTTGCTCTGCTAATTCTTGGCAAACCTGAAAGCCACTTCGGTGAACAGTGTCAGATCTTCCGTACCCTCGACATTCCCCTCCTCCCTGCAGAATTGGTAGCACCTCCTGTCCCCCAGCCACGGGCTCCTGACCCCTCTGCTCCTGTGATGATCATTGTGCTCAACTTGCCTCCCAGGATGCTTTATTTTTTCCCTTTTTATGAGCTGTTCCTTCTGATTCCTCCCACTTCTTCCTCTTCTCACTGTGACTCTTTTCCTGATTCACACTGATCATTTCCGACGAGCCAGCTTAGTGTGAAAAAAGAAAGGATCTAGTGACCTGCTTCCTCTTTGCCCACTGTTACTTATTCTAGGGAACAAAGATACTGCTTGAAGAACTCCTTCCTTAGAGTTGAGGGTAAAAACCAGGCCTCCTAGGTTCACTTGTCCCTTGCTACAGCCCTCACCCCATCCTAAGGTTACTTCCCGGCCACTGGACATGGGGCAGTTGTTTCATTTTTTTTCAAAGTAAGGAGTGGGAAGGGCATGGAGTGTAAAGAATGAGATTTCACAATGAGATTTAAACCTTATCTGCAGGTTATAAAATGTTAAAATTCATACCTGAAATAGAATTCAAAGCAGGCACAGGTTCCACTTGAAAATTCAATTCTTGCAACTTAATTTGGCTGGGAAGAACTGGTCAGGCTTGCTGTTTTTTATCATATAGACACTGCCAGAGTGTGTGTTCTCCCTACAGCTGCCAACCCCTGGGAGACAGCCTCCCTCCTCCCCTGCTAGTCAAATTCACGCCCCAGGCAAAGTCCTACCCGTCTCTGAGGGCTGCCTGGGCATCCATGAACTCCCTGAGGTCCAGCCTCTGTAAATCATCTTTGCACCTCAGTAGCAAAGTCAGATACTTGCTAGATTCCCAATAGACGTGTGGGAAATCAAGAAATGAGACTTTCTCCAGCTCCCTATAACCATTCCCCTGCTAAACCCCAGGGTGTTTAGTGCCTGCACAACTCATTCAAAAACTAACCTGCCTCCGACATCGTTAATGAGCCCCTTTGAGAGGTCAAGGGGGAAAAGGGGGAAATATGTAATACTTCAAACAATAAAGAATTTAAATTTTTAAAAAGATGGAATGCTTTGTCCTTCCCACCCAGATTGCCAGTTCCTTGGGGAGAAGGGCAGTGTTTCATTTTTCTCTCCATATTTCTCTTGTCCGCCTAGTGCAGAGATGGGGCTCACAAATATTGTTGATGTGAACCCTGTTCCCTTTTGCGTGACAGCAGTGTCTGTTGGGAACCATGCTTAGAAAACCGATTTTGCAGAAGCCACAATTTTGTTGTAAATACATCTACACAAGGAGCCTGGCTTCCATGCACTTTGAATGGAGAGACAAACGGTTATTGGCCCGTTGGTGCTTAGTTTGATGCAACCGCATTTATTGAGCAGTTGCTCTGCACCTGACACTGCCCCAGGCGATGCTCCTGCCTCACCTCTCGCTGCTCACCCCTGATTTGGGGATAGTGCTGGTTCAGCTGGCCACAGATGACCAGGGGGTAGTGCACGTGCTTCCAGACACCAGGCCTGGGCCCTTCTGGGTGGTCATGTGGACCTGCTGCTTGCCCAGTGCAGGCCCCTTGGGGGGAGGGGGGAGGGGGGAGGAGGTGCCAGCTTGCTGCCTCCTCCCCCATCGTTGGCCCTCCCTTGGGAGCCAGAATAGATTTTGCAGCGAGTTCGATGTCTTGACTCCAAAAAGTCTGCACTGTGGCTTTTCAGGAAACTTCAAACTTACCTGCTTAAGAAATAATGCAAAGGGGAAATGAATGCTGGCAAGGCTAATAGGGATTTTCAGCTGTGTTTTCCCAAGCCAGCCAGCCAGCCAGCCGGTCAGAGTATTCCCGTGTTAATTCACTGGCATGATCTTGGCGGAAGCACCCCCCCCACTCTGCCTTCCCCCAGTTCCAACTGTTGTGCGGCAGCAGGATTTGGGTTGAATCTGGGCAGAGTCCCCCTTCCCCCCTTGTAGGAGCAGCCCTCGGGATTCTGTTACCGCACGAGCCTGTGAAAGTGATCCTCGCCTTCCCGTGGCACACAAAGGCAGGAGCTCTTTAAGGGAGCCAACTGCCTGCTCCTCCGCACAGCTGCAAACCAGGGCTCCTGTGGGCTCAGCCACCCAAGCTTTTGCCCGAACATGAGTGGGGAGGGGTCTTGAGGAGCCCCCAGGACATCCCGGAGCGGGACAGGGAGGGAGCAGACCGTCTGCGTGGATGGAGACCACCGGCCCCCGGGGATCGGATTAGGATTAGCTGCTGCTCGGGGATGCTCAGCGCGCCGCTCGAGCATCCTGCCTGTGGTCCAGGGAGTGCGGGCAGCGCACGCTGCGGAATGCCTGCGTGGATCTGACCCAGCGCCCAGAGGCGAGCCCGCATTCGGACACGGCGGATGGGCTTCCGGCCGGGCTGCGTGCAGGCAGCAGGAACGCTCAGCTCCAGGCGGCTGCGAAAGCCTCCCGGCTGCATGGATTTGGCCGTTTAAGCAGCGGAGATTCCTCCCCGGGAGGATCCCAGAGCTCGATCCGCGCTCCAGCTGTGACAACTTCGGGGCTGGCTGTTTACTTCTGTGGGCTCCGGGCTCCGTCCTGCACTGCAGCCGCTCCCGCCGCTCCCGGCTCCCAAGTCTGCCGCCAGGACTCCCCAGACGGCATCCCCAGGAAGGGGGCCAAGGAGGGGTTAAAAGACGAGCAGAAACCCTCCCAACTACTCAACCTCTCGTGACTGCCTGGGTTCGGGGGTTCTGAGAGGGACCGTGCGCTGCCCGGGGGAGCGATGCAAGTCTCCATAGCCTGCACAGAGCACAATCTGAAGAGCCGGAATGGTGAGGACCGACTTCTGAGCAAGCAGAGCTCCAACGCCCCCAATGTGAACGCAGCCCGGGCCAAATTCCGCACGGTCGCTATCATCGCGCGCAGCCTGGGGACCTTCACCCCTCAGCATCACATTTCTCTCAAAGAGTCCACCGCCAAGCAGACTGGCATGAAATATAGGTATGGATGTGAGCTTTCCTCTTCCCGGGGGGGGGGGGTGGGGGGGGTGCCGTGGTCTGTACAGGTGCAGTGGAGACAGTTCATCAGGTTTGCAAAGTGACTTCCTTATTGGTGGGTCACCTAATTTAGAACTCTCAGGTGTCCCTGATATAGCTCCGTAGGAGGGTAGAAAACCCAAATTGTGGTGTGTGTGCGCATAGGATTTTTTTAAAAAATGCAGCCCATTTTGTATATTCTGAAGTGTTAGGTACACCTTAGGAGCTGTATGCAACCTAGTCTTCAGAGAATAACACAGCTGCTGGGAACTGGTTTTGAGATCAGGGTAGCTTTTCAGCAGCATGTGGTTGTCCTAGTTTAGGCTACAGACTGTGGTTTCTGTGATTATACGATTAAAAATAGTTTCCCATCTAGTACTCATTTATCTCTGGAAGGATCCCGGTAACAAATGCTACACAAGCTTTTGAGGAAGTTTTGTTGCAAATTAGATTGAACACTGACATTTAAATCTAAATTACTGCTTGAAGTAAAATGTAGACGCTATTGTGAAGTCTGGAGAAAAAGTCAGTTGTTGTAATACTGGTTTCCTCATAAAATTTTAAGGTCACTCTTCCTCTGTAGTTTTCCGTAGTTGAAAATCGTCATGGTGATAGTTGATGCTCTCTTAAAAAGGGAATGACTTAAATTTGAGAAGTAGAAAATTGCATTATTCAATTATATATGTCTCCTGCCTCTGATTTGCACTGAACTTTCCTGACTTTATTGCTCTAAAACTACTGAGTTTCTAATCTCGAAGGATGTTTGCAAACGTTGAGGAGGAAAGCTAATTGATGCATGTTCCAAAGGCTTTGGTTACCCTCACATGCAAATATGATTTTGTCGATGATTTACGTTTAACTGTCCACCCTCTTTCTTAGGAACCAGGTTTTAGGATAGAAGGAATGTGATGCAAGTAAAATAGTGCACACCCAAGATTGTTTCCCAGGTGGGATTTTTGAAATAAACACTTATACCAATTTCTATAAAACTTGTCCTTGAAAAAGTTTCTTTGCAGAGTTACAGGAAAGCTTCTTATTGCAAAACAACAACAACAACAAAACTTCAGGTGCTGTTGGTTTTTATATTTTTGAGGCATTAAGGAAGCAAGCTGTGGGTGGGGGTAGGGGTCAGGGCACTATAAACCATGGCTAAAACCGGACCTCAGCGTAATGCAAGCAGCCTGACTCCAGGCAGCTCCTTATGTGTCAGCAGTGTATCTCTGCTTTCCTGATATTCCATGATGGAGCGTGGAGCCCACAGGGACGGTCTGCTAACGGAGACTGCAGTCTTGAGTGCACTGGCACTTTCTATTGCTGCTTCTGTGGCACACACCCAACCCCTGCCACGAGGACACAGCGCTGCTCTGCACCGGATTCAGCGGCTGAGATGAGGATGGGCTGCTTGCTGCTTCCCTCTGCAGGGCCCCTAGGACGGGACACTCAGGGTTAAGGCAGATCAGAGAGGTGATTTGAATTGTGGTCTCCAGCATGTCAGCAGCACTGTGAGCTTCCTTTTTGTAAACCAGAAGAAATAAAAACCCTTCCTTTCTGGTGGCAGAATGTCCAAGTTGCTTGGGGATCACTGTATTGGAAGAGGTTGGTCTTATGATGGCTTTCAGACACAGGAGATTTCTATTAAGGGTTTTCTGGTACTAGTTGCTCAGCTCAGATGGGATGATAATTGCCTCTCTTTACCAGAAGGTGTGCAAGTAAGATTCACGTGGGCATCTCTCATTACTGGTAACTAAAACCTGCTCTTTTCTGACACAAAGGTAGCCACCTGTGGTCTTCAGTATACTCTGAATTCAATATGCTATTTGTTGTTTATGGTGACTGAATAAGATACCTGGTCTCCACGCCCCCTCTTATTCTGAACCTTCCTATCTATGACAGGCAGGTGGTTTTGTGTGTGAGTATGACTTAACCCCTCTCTTTTTCAAATTCTACTCAGAGTGACCTTAGGGAAAGAATCATGAGATTGTGCCAAATGTACACTAAGATTTTCTTAGTGTTGGAGAGACAGAGGTGCGAGGAGAAAGAGGCTAACTGTACACTTTAAAAACAATGAAAGGAATCGTTTTGTTAGCCCAGTTAACTTTTTACTTTGACATTGATGTCACTAAAATATAATATCCATGTGTGGACTATTGATTGATGATAACAAATAGCAAAACATAAAATATAATGCCATAGATTTGGGGAGGGAATTGGCTTACGTAAGTGATCAGGAAAATGTCTGAAGGAACTAGAATGGAAAGTCAGTGTCTAATTGTGTTTATAATAATACTTTTATCCTTGCCCTGGCCAGGTGACTCAATTGGTTGGAGTGTCATCCCGTACACCAAAAGGTCTAAGGTTCGATTCCTGATCAGGGCACATACCCAGGATGCAAGTTCGATTGATTCTCTTTTGGGGCACACATGAAGGAAACTGATCAATGTTTCTCCTTCTCTTTCTTTCTCTCTCTCTAAACATATCCTTGGGTGAGGATTAAATAACAATAATAATATTTTTATCCTTGAAAATTATTGCATTAGGCATAGTTTAATCTGGATCCACAAACCCTAGAAGATAAAAACTATTATCTTTTTGTGTATTTTTTGAGGAGAACGTTCTTAGCTTTCATCAGAAGTTAAAAAATGCCTACCACTCAAAAATTATCAAAAAGCAGTGTTATAGAGTAAAGAGATATTCATTTAGTCAACAAATATTTAATGCGCACCTATTCTTCACCAGGAACCTTACTGGAACTGGATGCACAAAGGAATAGAAACCAGGCAAGGTTTGGGGCTTACATTCATTGGGAAAACAAACGAACAATAATAATCTATTGTAAGACATTCCCATGAAGGATATGTTTTGGAGGGTGATAGTCATGCCTGGGCCAACTTAGTTTATCCATTTTGAGGCTATCAGCTCTGCTTTAGTTTCAGGACTATGACTCCATCTTGGGGCACAGGTAATTGTGTCCATATCTGCCACCTGTTTTTGCCACCCCAGGGACTTCTTTTAGGTTCCCATCATGCTGTAAGGTGCTGCCTGGCCATTGAGGACTTATCTATAACCCTGATAAAGAAATAGAATGCCTTCTGCTCATATAATGCATTAGGATTTTTAAAGCCCAACTCATATCATTGTCTGTGATTACCACTCATTAATCAAGAACTCATGAACTTGGATTTTAGAAATAATATACACTTGTGTGAAGCATCTGAATTCTGAAGGAATAAAATGCTCAAAGCCACTATTAGACCCCACACTACCCTTGTGCAAGAATCTTGCATAAAATTAGCTATTGTTTCAAGGATAAGGATGGAAAAATAATCCATGAGAACAATTTGCTACTCAAATAGTACTGTCAGCCCAAAGAACAAGATTCCACATAATGTTTATCCTGGGGACTATCCTATATGCAAATAACAGAACTATTTATTACATTACTTAGAGTGTTTACACTTGTGCTTTGTTAATGCATGAGCATTTCTTTATGTTAATTTTGTGTGTTTTTAATCTCAGACTTCATTAGACCATGCTAGAGTTTGATGTACAATCTGCAACCATATGTGATAGATGTAGACACACACATGAGCCTTTCATCCTAAGAAAGCCAAATCACTCAGAACCGAAGTTAAGCCAGATTGGTTTGATTATTTTTGCTTGTTTGGTTGTTGGTATCATTTCTGTAAGATTTTAGAATGATTCAGCTACTAGATTTGACATCGTCTCAGTGCTTTTGTCATTCAGAATTGAGCACATTTGTACTGATGAGCTAGCTCCAATTCTATCATTTCTATCATTGTTACTTTAGCTCTAGAGCAATTTGAATATTGATGGATGCATTTTCATTGAGAAAAATTTTCTCTGTAACACATGCATTCACGTCAATATAGTCTTGTGCTGTATAGTTACATAAGACATGTTAAAATTCTTAAGAGGATTCTTTACCAGAAGAAGTATTGCCTGAGCAATAATCTAAATTCCACTAAAAAACTTCTGTTACCAGTTTTTTAGGTCAATCACATGACCACTTTAGTCATTTAAAAGTTTTTAAAATAATTATAGATTCATAGGAATTCTCTCTCTCTCTCTCACACACACACACACGCACACACACACACACACGCACAATTTCCTTGTACCTTTAATCCAGTTTTTTCTAGGGGTCATATCTTATGTAACTACAGTACAACATCAAAACTAGTAAGTTGACATTAGTACAGTCCACAGAATTTGTTCAGATTATACCAGTTACATATATACTCATGTGTGAGTGTGTTTATATGTCTACAGTTTCATCACCTGTGGAAGTTGTGTAACTACGACCACCATGAAGAAGCAGAATTGTTCCATTATCACAAGGCTCCTTCAAACTACCCCTTTATAGCCATAGCCATGTACTCCTCCCCAGTCCCTAATCCTTGGCAACCACTAATTCGTGATCCATCTCTATAATTTTGTTGTTTCAAAAACATTATATAAATGGAATCATACAGTTTTTTAATATTTTGGAATTAGCTTTTTTCCCCACTTAGCATAACACTTTTGAGACCCATCCAAATTGTTCTGTGTATCAATAATTCATGTCTTTTCATTGCTAAGTGGTCTTCTATGGTGTGGATGTTCCACAGTGTTTTTTAAAAATTCATCCACTGAGGGACAATCAGGTTGGTGTCATTGTTACTTTGAGGATGCATTAGAAACCATGAGATTATAACATTATTTCCAAATTCTTTCCATGTCATTTAGTAGCTCAGAAGATAACTTCAAACTACTTAACAGGCACCTGAGGTCCTTCATGGTCTGATTTCCATCATGCTTTCCAGTTGCTATTCTTTGTTTTCTCATTTTACCTCCAACTTCATGCTTGAGGTAAAGACTGCTCACGGTACCCTGAACCTTCTTGTGTGTGTGTGTTTATGTGTCTGTATAATTTTTCACACTAGTCCTTCTGTCCTGGAATGCTCCTACCCCTATTGACAAGTCAGGCAAACTCCCATGCATCCTTCAAGACCCAACTCTAGCATAATCTTCTATGTGAAACCCTTGGCTCCCTCCCATATAGCATTACTCTTTACTGCCTTCACTGCATTTGGTTCTTACTTCTGTTATTGAAGTGATGGATTGCATGGTGCTGGTATCATATATCTGCATCTGTGTCTTCCCCATTAGTCCGTGAGCAGCATGAGGTCTGGATTTTATTCACCTCTGTAACCTGGCACCTAGCACATAGTAGCTACTTGGAAAATGACTACACATGTGGGACACTCTGCTAAGTGCTGAAGATACAGAGAATCAGAGTCCTTTCTGGAATATTTATAGTTTAGCCTGACTAGTTTTCTACACAAAGGGCTGCTGATGTTAAGTGATACAAAGAATAAATCTTGCTGTAGTTTGAGGAGACCTCATTCACCAGGGCTA
The DNA here is from genome assembly GCF_027574615.1 of Eptesicus fuscus. Taxonomy (NCBI): domain Eukaryota; kingdom Metazoa; phylum Chordata; class Mammalia; order Chiroptera; family Vespertilionidae; genus Eptesicus; species Eptesicus fuscus. The sequence continues at coordinate 20,993,455 of NC_072475.1, forward strand.
CTGGAGTCAGGGAGAGTAAAAGGTGAATAATGGAGCTTGGTATTGAGGAAGGAGAAATACCAAGATGAACAGAGAGGAGGAGGACAACAGATTTCATCAGGGGAAACAGCATGTCCCAAAGACGGCATGGAGCGGTGAGAAGTCATGGAATAGGGTAGAGCGTTTGTGCAGGCAAGTGGTGATAGAGCATATTGTAGAGTGAAAGAGGGATTAGATGATGGTGCCTTGGAGATCAGGGTAAGCAATTTAGACAGAAGGTAAAGATCAGCAATGGTGGAACCTCTTATCGATTTTTGATCAGGGTGTCTGGTTATACAATTCTGTTAAGAGAGGCTTAAACTGGCAGTTGCTCCCAAAAGGAAATTCATGGTCTCACCTCCTACTCCATATTTCACATTTGAAATAAGAGAATTTATGTTGAATTCTGTAGCACTCCCTATATTTCTATATAGAATCAAGACCACCTAGAAAAGACACAGAACAGGTGCCTTTCCCATGCCATTCCTTCCCCTGCCTCTTTATTAAAGCACACGTCTCATCCACTGTTCTTTACCTCCCACGAATGGTGGGCAGACTTTGAATCAAAGCAATTGAAGTGAGATCAGTCTTGCCAGCCCATTACGTAAAAGGCACCGTGTGTGTGTGTGTGTGTGTGTGTGTGTGTGTGTGCATGCGAGCCTCCGTATAGGGAAAAGTGGGAGGATATAGGTGGGCTGAAGTGGAAGAAGAGAAGAGCCAGCTCTGTGGCTGTGTTTCAAATAGAAATATTTGATTTTAGTCCAGAGAAGAGAGCAGCTTGGTTACTTAAAATGCCATTTTTTTTCTCTTTTTTGGTAAAGAGTACAGTTGTCATTCCTACTGACTCCCATCATGGGTGTGGGCTTTCCTCTCTTCCTCAAAGCAAAATGCTGAGAATGGGGAGGAACCTTCCTGAAAATTAGTTGCTGACTCAATCTCGTGGAGTTTATTCCACCTCTGCAAAGCACCAGTCAGAAGTCTGGCATCCATGGGATGGTGAGAAAATGGTAGGAGGGAGGGAGCCTCCTGGAAGTTGTCAGGCAAAAGCAGTTCCAGTTCCATGGCTGCATGTGTGCGTGTGTGTGTGTGTGTATACATGTGCAAGGGAAGGCATCCATCCAGTGTTTACAGAAGCAGTGCCTCTTCTAGCTGCAATCTTTAATTGGGTTGTTTCAGATAGAGTCCTTGATCCCAAATCTACCTAATAACCCCCTTTAGAAGTGCCCTCATTTTAATGGGTGTCCTTCTTAAAAATTTTCTGCAAACATTTCAACTTAAGGTAATTTGAGAAATGTTCTGCGAGGAGAAGAAAATAGCATTAGATTCAAAAGGAAAATCAGATGAATAAATTTGACTGATTTTTCAAATTCATTTTATCAAATTCGTTATCTATTATTAGTATATTAATTCATGAATAGTATGAGGTTTGAGACCAGCAAATCTGATTAAAATATATGACTCTTGGTTTCCTTGAGTATTACTCAAAACTCCTTTTAGGAGAGAAACCCCTTTGTGAGAAGAATTGAATTCACAAGCATCAATTCATACTTTTCCTACAAGAATTTCACAGTCATTACGATAGTTATAGACATAAAAAAAATGGTTTGATGTTGCAAATTAATCATGTGTGCTTAATAAACATCACTGTCACCAGTTTTCCACTCTTTTCAGTATTAGGAAATAGAGTGATAGAGACTGAGGAATTTAAGGCAAAAGTCTTCAAAATTTCCATTTCAGTATTGAGAATGATTGACTAATTCTGTGCAATCACTAGTAATGAATGAGTTAGCAGTGGTGTCCACAGGGAGGGAACTCCAGTTCAGTCACCTTGGTTTACAGAGAATGGCCAGTTCCTTGGCCAGAGCTACTCAGGGAGCAGATGGGAGGGTCAATGCCAAACTCAGTTCTCCTGATATCATGAGCAGGATTCGCTGTACTCCTTTAGTTTCTACATTGCAACTTCTTGGTTATGCCTTATTTTTTAACACAGGAAAGAAGCACTGTGTGTTAATGCTTCTAGAAGGGACAATTCCCATCCGATACATATGCACAGTTTGCAATTTAGCTTTTATCTCTAGAAGCAGCAAAGCCATGCTGTGCACTGAGAGAGCCAGACCAGTTTTCTTCACCTCCTGCAGAGCTGTGAGGACCCCGAAGTATCCCCCCGATAGCTTTTTACTTGTACACGTTCTGAAGCTGGCCGTAAATTAATTTCCAGATGATGGTGTGCTTAGCATCACAATTGGTAAGGAGGGGGTTGATGACAAATATGTGATACCTTAATCAATAAAGTAATTTAAAAAAAACAACAAAAAAAACTGGTTTCTCAGAAAGAGATCTATGAAACCATGGGCACAGTGATCGGAGAGTGCAACACGTCAATCCTGGATCAGAAATGCTCATTTGGGCATTCAGCACCGAGCATGTTTTACTCTCCTTCATGCTTTCAGAGATTACTTGGAAACCTTGCTCCTGAGACTCAGAATCAAAGTACATTTAAAAATCCTCCTTGCAGGTTGATTTTCAGTTACTCAGATTGGAAACCAAAACAGAAGCCCAGCAGTGATTTTTCTGTTTCCCTTAGAATCGACAGCGAGGGAGGTCTCTGAGAGCGCTCGCACGGGCCATCTGGTCCAGCCCTCATGAGAAATCTGCACAGTTTTTCCAATTTACACTGTGCAGCAAGTACTTGTAAAGGCCCCTGAAGAAATATTGTGTAATCTCCTTTCACAGCAGTCATGAAAAAATTTGGCTCTTCTTTCTAAGAATCGGAATCATTCATTAAGCTCTGAAATGCTCAGAGGAAGCAATAAGGTGAGGGTGTTTAGATGTCTCGTCTGTTGTCTGGATCCTAACAGTTTAGAAAGTGGAAATAGAAGATTGAGGGGCAAGAAAGCAAGGACACAGCAGTGGGGCAAGGGGGGAACTCAGTGGCATGTGGAGGACCCCCCACCCCGGGGACACCAGGGAGGGGACTCCTTCCCATTCTGATTCCAGCACCCGCTCACCTGGCCCGACTGTTCTGCTGCTGAACCATCCAAGAGTGAAAAAAAAAAAAAAAAGCATTTCACGAGGTCAAAGTCCTTCTTGCAATTGACTCAGCTCGTTCCGAGCTGTATGGGAAGCTTCTTGGTCTGTCCTTGATTGAAATAGAAAATGAGCTAGCTATAATTTCCTGCCTCGTAAGGCTTCTGGTACTTGAAAACCATCACCACGACTCAGCCTCCTAATTCCAGGATGGTTCTCATCCTTTCCTCCTAGTTTTCGTTTTCTGATTCCCAATTGTAATTATGGCTGGCATTTAAACCCTCTACAGCATGACTACATCTCCTTGAAGCCCTCCAGAGGGCTTCGATATAGTTCGAAGTAAAAGTCTAGACTTTTTGTACAGAACAGCAGGATTGCCTAATAATAGAAGCCAACTCTGTCTCCTTGTTTGCATTTCATGGTCACGCTTACTGTATTTGGAGAAAAATCCTTTTTAATATTTTGAGTCAATCTTTGAGAAATTTGCTGTGAAACATTTTTTTAAAAATTCTAACCTATTTACTAGAATCGTAAAGGATGACTGTGCTGATACATAGTAATTCTTGTAGGATCGTCAGCTCTAAATATTATAGTGGTGACAACTGATGTCTCTTGAGTTGAAGAAGCATGAAAAGGTCAACTTTAATCTGTAAGTTTCAATGCTGGTTGAGTATCCACATAAAAACTAACAAGGTATAGTACAGTTAATTGGACTTTTTATGGACTCTTATGGAGAAGTGTTTTTCAATCTAACAGGTTTAAATGTAAAGGCAAGTGTGCATGGCTAGTCTTATTAACAAGAGAAGTTTTTTGCATTTGTAATTACCACCTTCCAGGAGAGTATCCCAGAAGGGACTCCGTTGCAGTGTTCTTCATGATGAGTTTGTACTAGTATGTACTGGAAGGACCATTTGGTTTAAAAGAGCTCTTATGTAAGAAAAGCAAGCTTTTCCCTGAAGAACATATGCTAATAAAATACCCTCTTTCCCATTTCTTTGAAATTAGTTTCCACTTTAAAGTTGGTTTTTATGCCACTGGGTTTTGTTGGTAGTGTCTTTGGCCTGAGACCAGAGCAGCAAGCTTATTATAAAAATCAATCATGTAAATAATCTGACTTTAATGCATGTGCCTTCTCTCTCTCAACTCAAGAACCAGCAATGCATTCTCCTGAGGCATTTGATGAACATAAACCTTTTGACTCGCCATTACTCCGTTTCCTACCTCTTCATGCACCAGCGCTTCTGTATCACCTTGTATTTACTGAAAAGGCTGAAAATCCAGAAGTCTTAGTCCAATTCCAGAGGGTGTTCATCTTGATGGAAAGCATATAGGATTAGTTTTAATGAGGAGAAAATAAATGAAGTGTAAAGGGACTCAAACAGAAAGTGGGTGTTGGAGAATTCATGGTCTCACTTCCCACTCAATAATGGCTTATCTTTTGTTTCCAAGGAAGAAGGTTAAGGTTTCGATTTCACTCAAATATAATTTCTCCAAAAGGTCTAAACTTTTCAATACAGAATAGCAAGTTTCATGAATTAGGACATGAACAATTCTGCAAATCAGGAGGCCTGGGTCTCTCAGTCCAGAAAAGCACAGGATTATTCCTAACCACAAAAACCAGCGCACACTTGCCTGGGACTCCAGCCTCCACCAGATGTTTCCTGTGGGCTTCAGCAGGACCTTCTGTGGTCCTATTTCAAAACAAGAGGTGATTTAAAAGGGGTCCAGCAAGAACCCTTAGTTTCTTATCTTGCAACAAACTGCCATGAAATTAGTGACTTAAAAACAACACGAATTTATTCTCTTACAGTTCCCGAGTCTGAAGCCTAAAATCAATGTATTGGCAGGGCCGTGTTCCCCCTGAAGGCTGCAGGATAGGAATTAATTTCCCTCCCTTTTCCCAGTTCCAGAGGCCACTTACATTCCTTAGCTCCTGGCTCCTTCCTCCACTTTCAAAGCGCATCTCTTCAACTTCTGATTTTGTTTTCACCTTTTTTTCTCGGTTTGATCCCCTGGTCTTCCCTTGACAAGGCCTGCTGTGATAGCCCTGGGCCCAATGGGTAATCCAGGATGACCTCTCCATCTTGAAACCTTTAACTTAATCACCCCTGCAATGTCCCATTTACTATGTAAGGTAATATTCTTCACAAGTTCCACGAATTAGGACATGAACAACTTTCAGGGGCTATTATACAGGCTACCCAACATATCCAGCAAATATGTGACAAATGAGAGGAGAGAGTGAAAGGAACCCCCAAAGTATCAGACATTACATCCTCATCACTTTCTGTAGCATCCAAGACTTACTCAGGTGAGGTGAGACAGCTAAAGGAATAATGAGGTCCTTGAAAAAGCAGGGCACTGGGACTTCAGTGTGTCAGGCTGCAGCCTAGGTTTTGAATCAGAATAAGAATTCCCCTTTCCAGTGTGTAGCTCCAGTGTGAAAAGTTTAAACAGTTTTATCTTGGCCTTGGCAACTACTACAACGGCGGCTACGTATCGCCTGAATCTGCTCGGCTCCTTAGCTCTCCTCAATGCAGCACCTACTAGAATTACCCCTTTTTCCTTTTCCTGTTTTCCTTTCAAGACCAAAGAACAAATGAGAAGATTTGACATGAGTAGAAAAATCAGTAAGTAACCATAAAGATCAGCTGTAATTAAAATTCTGGTGGTTCAACAAGTCATACCCACCTCCCACCTCAGAGCGATGACCAGTGAGATATGGACTCACCCACCTTCCCAGCACCTGGGATGGTGGGAGCCGCAGCGGCAGCACACTTTTCATCCTGATGGGATGCATCTGTGAGGCTCTGTGCACATCTCATAACAGAATTCTACCTTTCTGCCTACTTCCTACTGTCCCTGCCTCATAGCAGTTGTCATGGCAGTATTGTGGGGGAGGAAATAAGGTGTTTTTTGCAAGGATGTAAAAAGTTTTTTCTGAACTCTTTATTAAATATTATTCACTTGAAGCCATTAGGTTGGCTCATCATTTTATTTTAATCACAAAAGGTTTTATTCTTAGTCATAAAATCTGTACATATCCTGACACAGATTTTCAGATGTTTTAAATCTCATGCAGTTTTCCTCTGTGGAGCTTGGTCTCACCTACCAATAGAGGAAGCTGGTTGTTGCTCAGTTTTTCCATCTCCTTCCAAAGACCCACAGCTCCTCAACCACCGCTTAGACTAGTGGGCTTTGAAGATTACATGTTCTTGATGCCAAATCGTTTAAATCTACACCCTCGCTTGGCATGCAAGCAATAAGTACCAGATTGCATCAAATTTGGGGCAAAATAGTGGATCAAAGTAAGTTAGAAAAGAGACTCACTGGAGATTCATAAATCAGAGGAGTTGAGAGTTAAAACTCAACCTTGGCCTATAATTCATTTTCTTGTGGCCAGATACTGTTTCCTGGAGGCTGTAAGGAAGGCAGTGCTTGAAGGAACCGAGGAAATGATGCCCTGGGGACCCTGCTGACTGTGGACTGTGCTACCGCCCTCAACGATGAAGTTGGGTGCAATGCATGGGCTGGGATGCAATGGTGCGGGAAGTCATTGTAAAGCAGAAATGGGCAGGTGCTGGGGTAGAATCCTGCACAGGGCCAGGCAGCTCCACATGCATTTTCAGCTCAGTGTCATCTTTGTATGGACAGGGCAGTGAATTTAGAGCCAACAGGAAGCACTAAGCCTCTCATGTAGGGCAGGAGGTGGAAGAGCCGGACCTACCCTTGCTGCCCACCGAAGTATTACCAACCGGGTCTGCATTCTAACTCAGAGAAGACGGTTTCCTTAGGCCTACTGCAAATCCAGCAAGGACAACACTGGTTAATGTTGACAGCAGAACAGAAAAATGAGCAAATTGAAGTCGGTATGTTTATTCTGCTAATGAACTCTGCCTGATTACAGGTTGTTGGTAGCCACTAATGAAGCAAATATGTGAACTTCAATTTCACTTCTTAGCAGGAAGGCAGTGCTGTCACGTGACAATAGCCTTGGTCAAAATATTTGACCTTACTTTAGCAGTGATTCATTTTAGGAATGGAAACATTCATAAAATGTTAGTGTATAATTTTTCTTGTTGATTATTCCTGAGATGGAGATACCTTGGGGACAGTGTTTTTTGACGAGACAAATGCTAATTATCAGCATGTGTGAATAACATACTGTGCCACTAAAAAGCATACTTTATGTTGATTGCCTATGTAAACATTTAAAGCAAGGGATTAAAAGAGCTTAATATTATTTTTATCCTTGAGAAAAACTCTGTAAGGAGGTAGCAAGTAGTGTTAATGCCCATTTTCAGCTACAGCAAATGAGACACAAAACAGAACCTAATGGCATATTGTACAATCTAAAATATCAAACTTTTGGTTTCGATTTTAAATTCTGACAGCTTCTAGCTTGGTTTTTCTTATAGTGATCAGCATATTGTTTATGCCAATAGTGAATCAGGGTGAAAACAAATCTAACTTTGGCAAATGACATTTTTGGGCAAGGTGCTATTTTCTCCTGTTGGAGTGAGGCAGTGGAATGGTCCAGGTGCTCAGTGCCCAGAAAATCAGGGTAGAGATAGGACCAGAGCAGCATAATGTGCGTTCAGGAGCTCAGAGCTGATCCCAGAATCCACAGGCTGATGTAATGTTAAGGAATCATATGTTTATTTTTGGTAGTTTAAGCTACTAGAAATCTGTATTGTGGGGGGAGGTTAGTGCATCTTCATGGGGTTGATAGGTAAATTAATATGTAGCTTAAGGAGCTAACATATTTTGAAGGTGAATATTTTGGACAAGTATTTGTCATACATATTATGTAAGGTTGTGTGTGTGTGTGTGTGTGTGTGTGTGTGTGTGTGTGTTTAAGGTACAAACACAAAACATGGAGTGATAGTGGTGAATGGCTCTGTGGGAGCATGGCATAGTAGCCAAGGGAACTATAGTGTTTGTTTACCCCACTTTATCTTCACTGGCAAATATCTCTGTGCCCCAGTATCTGTAGGATGGACCTAGTAATCAATCCTTTATGGGGTGACTTGGAAGATTGCATGAGATAATTTATGTCAAGTACCAGTTGTTATCTATTATACTTGTCATTAGCGTCAATACCAAGGGCAAGAATAAATGAGGCTCTGTGAGCATATGGTATGGTCATTGAAATAAGTCTTTTTGCAGGAGGCAGCCGATCCATGATTCTCTCATCATGGAAGTTTCTCTCCCTCTCCCTCTCTGAAATCAGTAAAAAATATTTTTTTTAAAAAAAAAGAAGAAATAAGTCTTTTTGTAAACTGTTTGTTTGTTTGTTTAGAATATTCATATTTTAATCATCCCTAGTCCTAGCACAAGTCTGGCATGTTGTAGGTAATCAGTAAAGGTTTGTTGGATGGATGAATGGGTCCATGAAGGTCTGTTTTTCATACTTTCAAAGGCTACCACAAAAATTTTTTACACTATAACTCTCACAGCTTCAGTGCAGGCTTCATTCTCTACCAGACTTGTCTGGTTCACATTCATGATGGGTCCTCTTTCCTTTGGAAGCAGGAATCCTGTCTGCTTTTGACCTTGGCTGCTGAAGAGCCTGACCTATCTTTGCTGTCTCCCATGGTTTCTGTTGTATCTACTTACCCCCAGCTTTGTACCAGAAAAGAATGTGAGGAGGTTCCCAAAGTCGAATGGATTACAGAAAAAAGGGGAAACTCAAACAACAGGGTAAAGACAGAGATCAGGATGCTTGTGACATTTGTCTCATTCAGACTGTAAAGCACACACACATTCTTGGAAACCATATGCTGGCCACACACTGTGTGCAGGGTCTGGGGGCAATGATGGGGGGCGGGGACTGCTCGGGTCCTTGTTTTTGTTGGTTTTCTGCTAAGAATGAGGGTCTGCATGAGATGGTGATTCCCAAGTTACCATTTACAAAAAACAACAACAATAAAAGCAAGGTGGTTTATAAAACTATATTTATATATATAGATACCTATATTACTATATATAATAAACAGATTAGTCTTACAAAGAGAATACATTATGAAAAATATACTTTGGAGGCAAATTATTTATACTGATAAACAATATTCACATGTTCTTATTGGTCAATTAAAAATGATATAATAATTCCGAGGCTCCTTCAGTGACTTGGATTTTGAACAGAATGTGATGTGCAGATAGAGCTGGCTGAGTCTTCTCCCTATGGCACCTCCAGTCACCCTGGCCTTCTCTCAGTGGCTGCAGCAGATGGGGGTCTGAATTCCCCAAGGGTAAGGCAGCAGGGCCACTTTAGACACCAAGTCCAGGCCTACTCTCTCCAGCCCACACTGAACTACAACATTTTCTTCTGAGATCCATGAACAGAAACTGATTTGTTTGTACTGGGGGCGAGGTGTGGTGGGACCAGTTAAAGATACATATTGACATGTATGGCCTCTCACTCCATCTCTCCAGGTTTTTTGTTTGTTTGTTTGCTTTTTTCATTCAAACAAGTAGCTGATGCTTTCTTATTTGCAGAAAATGTGTTTTTGCGTTTCCAAAATTCTAAATCCATTGAAGAGGGTCAGGTTTGGGAGAAGAGGCACTTTCCAGATTCTATTGAGATTCTTCTTAGAAGATCCCATGAGCCTTGCTCTCTGGCAGCACCTGAAGAACATAATAGAATCTCAGAGGCAATGGCCCTGTGCTACTGGGGAGACTGGGTCCCCAGCCTGGGGTGTCCAAACCCTCCCAAGATCTATGAAGCTCCCTGAGTGTCTTCAAAGAAGCAGAGCTGAGGACCATGTGGTCTGGGACAAAGGCCAAGTGGACAGATGACTGGTGATGGGAGGGATTTTCTAAAACCCTGGACCCTCAGACCTTGGCCCAATGCCAGCAGCATGGAGGGAGCCATTATTGTTTGAAAGTTAAATTTCCTGTCAGCTTGGCGGGGGGTAGGGGAAGGGAGCTGAGTTAAAATTAAGTTAATTTTGTAGAAATATTTTAACATGCTTTATTTTTGCACACCTGAGTTTGTGGCCTGAGATTCTCACTTGATTCATATGCATTTGGAAGGTGGACAAGGCAGGTAGGAAGGACAATCCAGGCATCGTTTCAAGAAAGAAAGTAAGAAAGAAAGAGCGATGAGGAAGAGAAAAAGCGCTGTATGCTGCAGACACACGAGTCCCCAGGCTTAGCCATGCAGAGACTCTAGGGATTTGTTTTAAGAACAGCAGAAGTTATTTTTATGGAAATAGGGAACATTTTTATTTGAAATGTTTTCAACATTTTTTTATTCTGCCTTTACAAAAATAGCAATTATTTATTTGGTTAAAAAGTTCCTTCTACTGGCATGCTTATTTCTCAAAAGAACAATTCAACCGTCTCCAGTTTAGAAGAAGAGAATGTTATTAAAATCGCAGCAGAGCTGAGGACACAGAGAAAATGAAAGACTCTGAAGTTGTCCTGGTGCTGTGATGGCCCCTCTGAGGGAGAAGAGCCAGGAAAGTGCAGACGTGTCAATAAGGCAGAGCAATACCATCTCATGGAGGCCACTGATGGACCACATCATTACTAAAATATCATGCACTGTTCTAACCATGATATAGCAGGAGTTAGAGGACAGATGTCTGTTATTACTAAACGATGATTCTTAAAGCTTTTAAATATTTAATTGTGATTATTCGGAATGGAGTAGGATTGTACAGAGTAAATAGCGCCTAGTAGAGCATCCTGCTCATATAGTATATGGATTCTTAATGATTAGGGCCGATACGATTTTGATTGGATGGATTTACTCAACAAACACTGCCTTGAGCTCCACTCTGTGCCAGGCTCTGTTCTGGGTGTTGAGAATAAGGGAATGAGCAAAATAGTCTTTGCCTTTTAAAAGATTACATTTTAGATCAGGGAGAAAGAGAAGCAAACAAATACTTGGCACATCAGGAGGTAAGGCCTGCTATGAAGTAAGCAGAGTCCTGAAGTACACTATTTAAGAGGGTAGACAGGGATTTTTTCCATAACTTTTGATCATGAGCTGGAGGAAGGTGAGAGAAGGAGAGCCATTTGAGTATCTGGGGGAAGATCAATTCCAGGAGATGAAATAGCAAGTGCAAAGGCCCTGAGGGCACTTGCCACACACGAGAACAGTTAAGAGTCCAGTGAGGTTGGAGTGGGACAGGGAGAGAGAGGGGAGGCCAAGAGTCAGATCAGGTGGGCCTCGTGGACCACGGTGAAGACTTTGGATTTGCTTCGGAGTAGGATGGAGCCATTGCAAGGTTTTGAGCTGAGGAGTGACAAGGCTTTGTAAGGATTGCTCAGGGATCTCAGTGGACAGTGGACTATAGGGGTGCAAGTGCAAGTCACAAGGCCAATCATAAGGATGCTACAGTCATCTTCATGAAAATAACTTGAAATAGGAGATAGGGATGGAAGTGATGAGAAATGGTCAGAACTCAGGTAGACCATCCACGATGATAATGATGAGGTCCTCTTACATATGGAGCTTCTGATCTGGGGCTGTTTACTGTAGTGGTTAGACTTGAGCTTGAATTCAACTCTGTCACATATACTGCCTTTGATGCTGAGCTAGCTTTTCTTCAGTTAAATGTAGATGGTGACAGTATCTGTCTTACAGGTTGTTAGGAGGGTTAAATAAAGGGCTTACTTAGCACAGCATTGGTCTTAACATTTCTAGTTTTAATTCTGCCATGTTAATGTTAGAAAGTATCTGATGATGAACATCAAGAATTATTGTAGTCATGTTTCTTTGTTTTGAATAGCTATTATTAAATGGATGGTACATTTGCAATTGCTGGAACAGTAGAATTTAGGAAATACAGGGTTAAAATGGGAATACAACTGTCATGAGGACTTTTTAGCATTAGCTTTCATATTTTTACTAAGAGTTGTTTTTCTCTTTTTATTAGGAATCCTTCCTTATTTTTCTTAGTTTTTCCCTCCTAAAAAGAAGAGAGAAAAAATCCACCTCTCCTCTGTCAAACTTCAAACCTGGAAAACAAACATTTCTTCAGGACAGCTAACAATGTCCTTTTTTCTTGCCTTACTTGACTTTCTCTGCCACTATACTGAGTTTAAAATGATAAGCATTTTTTAAAAATAAAATGCAAGCACTCATTCATATAGATGTTTATTTCCCTGATACTGGGAATCTGGATTTTAACTCTGTATTGTTGGAGTATTTGATGAACAAAATTTATCTTGAGTATCATGTAGACACAGCCTTACAGGCAGAATGAGGCTGCAGACCTCTTTACCACAGAGGCCTTAGCCCTCTCCAGTTCCATGTGGCCGTCCTCCTCAGCACCGAATCCTGGATCTGTAGCTCCTGTTGTACCCCAGCCAAGTCAACATATCGTTATCTAGTCCTTATGTATTATGTGCATAGCTCTCCGGGAGGGTCTTGCATAAAACAAAAGAAATACTAAATTCTACTTATCAAGGAGCATCTCAGTTTTTACCTTATAGGGGGGACAAGATTCACCTGCTTAAAAGACTTGAGAATACTGTAAGTAATATAAAATAGGTTGCACAGTAGAATTATAACAGTATATCAAGTTGAGTGTTATAAACCATGGATCCCAACTCACCCCATCCTTGTGACCCCAGAGAAAGAGGAGATAGTGGACCTGTGATCACAGAAGGAGGAGCAGGAAGAAGGCTGCAGCCCCCAGTCTTCCTGCGATCTTTGTGACCATCCTGACTGTCAAGTGTCAAAAGCCAGAGAATACAGGGGCAGAAGACTAGGGCTTCACAATTCTAGGATCTAGACAGAAAGCTAGGTGCCTAGTACAGTGTGTCCCCACTGCTCAGGGAATGAGACTAGTCCTGTACAGATAGCGGCCAGATACAGTGGCAACCATCTCCCACAGGGCTTGCTGAGAGGTGGGATTTCAGCAGAGCCAGCCCTGGCACCATCTCTACCACCCACTCCCCAAAGTAATGTAGAGAGGCTGACTGGGGAAAGAATAAGAGGTCTCCTTATGGAGTAGTGCAATGTTCTTCCTCCTCTCACTAAGCCCCTAAAGGGAAATAGGGTCTTTCTCCTCCCACCCAGAGCCAAGAAGGAGACTCCGGAAGAATCACTCATAAATCTTTCATAACCACCCACCATCCTCAAAATGAGAGATGATAGATGCCATCCTGAGAGTTATCAAGCCCCTGGGGCATGGAGGAGGGGTCAGGAGGGAGATGGCTGGTGTGATACGGGGTAAGGGCATGAAGAAGTATAAAAAGGTATGAAGGCATGATCCCTGTGGGCCCTGGAAACTGAGGCCAAAGAGAGGAGATTACAGCTTCAGATTCCTGGGTGTTGCAGGGGAGTACACATCAGAGGAGTTGGTAAGAAGCCATCGGCTGAGCATTCATAGGCTAATCTCATGAAGACCCCCTAAGAGCTCCAAAAAACAAAGCAGGGAAGCAGTTAGGCCCTGGACATGGAGAGAACCGAACTCTCCACACACAGAGCAGCAAGGAGATCTCTCTCTCTCTCTCTCTCTCTCTCTCTCTCTCTCTCTCTCTCTCTCTCCCCCCTCCCCCTCCTTTGTTGTCCTGGAGCAACACCAGAAACAGCATGCAAGGAAAAGAGGGGAGAGGTGTCGGTAAGAGCAAAAGGCTCCATTCTTCCCCACTCTCATGTGCCAATGCATCTTGACTAAAGTAGGGTCAGGAATGGGAAGAGAAGAGAGATGTGGATTAAATTCAAGGTTGACATTTTAAAACGAGCAGGGCTGAGTCTTTGAAAGTGTTTTAAGAGAAGTGACTGAAAGGGATGGAATTGAGCCAGCATGCCTCAGTGAAAGCCATTACCCAGCGGAAAAGGGGTGGGGAGTGTTCAAGGAGTAGAGTTGAAAACAGTGAGAAAAATAAAATGGACTGATGTTTATAATCCAATGAGTTAAGGCAGTAGTATGTGCTGTGAGAAGGTTGGGGAGGCAGAGGTCAGTTTTGACTAGAGGGTTATCAGGAAGGCTTCAAGGAGAAGGTGGGGCTTGAGTCCTCCTATTGAAAGATAGGCAGTGAATGAGCAGAGCTGGGAGAACAGGTGAGCCACGCGGGTCAGTGAGGGGCCCAGACTGGATGGAGTACAGCCACAAGGACTGACAAGGCTGCACACACCAGAGGTGCCCAGATGAGGAATTGGGGCTTAGCCAGAAAGATGCAAGCATATCCTTCAGAGCCAAGTGATGTGACAGGAAGGGTGCTACGAAGAGGACTGGTCTGTGAAAGAGAGAAAGGAAAAGATGCTTCTTAAGAAGCTATTCCATCCCTGTGCGGGCATGGGGTTCAGAAGCACCACTGTGACTTGTTAAACCCACACCTTCGCTCAACCCCATTTATTGACTATAAATAGTGTATGTGTGCTCTTGAGTCCCATCCTTTTAGGCATTTAAAGGGCTCATTGAGTAGAGATATGGGGACCGGAAGCTCTGCAGCCTGGTCATAGTTATCCTTTCAGGAGCCAAGGCGCCCTGTCCTCACATATGCAGCAATCAACTTCGGAGCACCCCACCCATCGCACATTTTGCTTTTGCTACTTGCTTGCTCCTGTTATCTGTAATTTCAGATTTCTCTATGCTTCCCCCGACCCCTTGCAGTGCATTAGTAACTATGGAGACCTGTTAGAATGGCCAGAGCTCAGTGACATGCACAGCCGCAGTATTAGGCGGTTTTGTGTGACAGCTGGCAGGCACTGTGAGTGTCTTCACTGAGTAAAGTAGGTGACAGGTGTTGTGACCACATTTATGGTACAGGAGATGTGGATATTAAACTTAAAACAGAAAATAAGGCTACATCTTTGCTTTGAAGACAAGTTTCCAGAGGCTTTAAATAGCATGAAAAGTGAACTATGGGGAGTACCAGAAAGGAGACTTTTCATGTGTTAAAAAAAAAAAAATCAAATTTCCCAAAGTATGTGCTTACAAAAACCAGTTGTGGAAAGGTCAAATGTTTCATAATAATGAGCATAGCTCTTGTTTTTTAATAGCCCAAACTCCACTGGGAAGAAATAGGATTATTATTGCAGTTCCAAAGGTGCGGGTTGACTGCTCACTCGGCCGTCTCCGCATGGTTTATGGAAAGTTCTCTCAGGGAAGTGGGGGTGTCAGCTGCTTTTGTCAGAAGTGGCCACAAGCCTGGCTCAGCCAGAATGAGCCCTGAAGCCTTCGATCACTTACTGAGCGTTGCTCTCCTGACCCCTGTGTCTCCTTAACCCCTCACCCCACCCAACATCTCCGACTGTGTCTTTTCTGCTTCACGCTTCTGTTTCTTTTGGAAATATTGATGATTTTGTACTTTCACAGCATCAGTAGCAAACATTAGTTCAGACCTGTACATTCAAATGATACTCATTGGAAGAACTTAAGCAAAATCTGATTAATGGTAGACACAGAATGACAAGGGTATGTGTCTTAATTCACTGACACATTTGCTGGATTCGGTATTAAGATGGACTAGAAAAAATAAGTGTTTGGTAGGCACTTCTTCAGTCCCCTGTTTTATTGGCTACTGAGGTAGGCCGAATAATGGCCCCAGAGATATCCAAGTCTGTATTCCTAGAGCTGTGAATGTTACCTGACATGGCAAACAGGACTTTGTAGATGTGACTATGGTAAGGATCTGAAGATGGAGAGATTATCTTTGATTATCAAGTGGGCCTTTTAAAAAAATATATTTTTATTGATTTCAGAGAGGGAGAGGGAGAGAGAGAGATAGAAACACCAATGATGAGAGAGAATCATTGATTGGCTGCCTCCTCCACACCCCCTACTGAGGATTGAGCCTGCAACCTGGGCATGTGCCCTTGACAGGAATTGAACCTGAGACCTTTCAGTCCACAGGCCGATGCTCTATCCACTGAGCCAAACCGGCTAGGGCTCAAGTGGGTCTTAAATGTAATCACAAGTATCCTTGCAAGAGGGCAGCAGGAAGATTTGACCACCAAAGAGCCAGGCAGGGCAAAGTGATGACAAGGAATGAGAGATTTGAAGATGTTATGCACGTTGCTGGCTTTGGAGATGAAGAATGAGGCCAAAAGCCAAAGAATGAAAAAGCTATAGAGATTGAAAATGGTGACGACTTGGCTTCTCTCCTGGGGCCTCCAGAGGAACCAGCCCTGTATGTGTCTTGACTTTAGTTCAGTGAAACTGATTGGGGACTCCCGACCTCCAGAACTAAAAGAAAATGAGTTTGTGTTGTTTTAAGGCACTAAGTTTGTGGAAACTTGTTCCAGCACCAGTAGAAAATTAATACAGCTACTTACTAAGCTAAAACCAGGAAAATGGAAGAGAAACATTCAGCGCATGAGTGACCAGAGTGTGGAGTGACATTTTTATTTTTCAATTACAGTTTATTTTGTATTAGTTTCAGGTGTACAGTATAGTGGTTAGATAACCATGTACTTTACAAATTGTTCCTCCCAATATTTTTTCAGTACTCATCTGACACCATACATAGTTATCACAATATTGTTGACTGTTCTCTGTGCTGTTCTTTAGATCCCATGACTATTTTGAAACTAACAATTTGTACTTTTTACTCCCTTCACCGTTTGCAGCCAGTCCTCCAGCCCCTCTCCCCTCAGGCTACCATCACATCAGTCTATTCTCTGTGTCTATGAATCTGTTTCAATTTTGTTTGTTTGTTTATTTTATTCTTCAGATTTCACATATAAGTGAAATCATTTGGTATTTGCCTTTCTCTGACTGACTTATTTCATGTGGCATAATATCCTCTAGGTCCATCCATGCTGTTGCAAGTGGTAAGATTTCATTCTTTTTTATGGCCAAGTAATACTCTATTGTATATATGTACCACTTGGATTGTGTCCATAGATTGGCTATTGTAAATAATGCTGCAATGAACACAGGAGTGAATATATTCTTTTGAATTAGGGTTTTGGGTTTCTACAGACATATACCAGAAGTGGAATTGTGGGTCATAAGGCAGTTCCATTTTAATTTTTTGAGGAACCTCCATACTGTTCTCCACATTGACTATACCAATCTGCATTCCCACCACAGTGCACAAGGGTTCCCTTTTCTCCACATCCTTACCAATACTTGATTGCTGATTTATTGTTGATAGCCATTCTGATAGGTATAAGGTGATATCTCATTGTGGTTTTAATCTTCATTTCTCTAACACTTAGTGACATTGAGCATCTTTTCATATGTCTTATTGGCCATTTGTATGTCCTCTTTGAAGAAATGTCTATTCAGGTCCTCTTCCCATTTTTTTTAATCCTCACCTGAGGATATTTTTCCAAGAGAGAATGGAAGAGAGAGAGAGAGAGAGAGAGAGAGAGAGAGAGAGACAGACAGAGAGACAGAGACAGACATCAATGTGAGAGAGACACGTTGATTGGTTGTCTTCACACACACCCTGATCAGGGCCGGGGATGGAGCCTGCAACTGAGGTACATGCCCTTGACCGAAATCGAACCTGGGACCCTTCAGTCCACAAACCAACACTCTCTCCACTAAGCCAAACTGGCTAGGGCCCTCTGCCCATTTTTTAAATTGGTTTGTTTGTGTTTTGGGTATTGAGTTATATGACTTCTTTATAAATTTTGGATATTAATCTTTCATAGGATGTAACATTGGCAAATATCTTCTCCCATTCAGTAAGTTGTCTTATCTTTTGTCGATGGGTTTTTTTAGTTGTACAAAAACTTTTTGGTTTGATGTAATCCTATTTGTTTTTTTCTTTTGTTTCCCTTGTCTGAGGAAATATATCAGGAAAAAATTGGAGTGGCATTCTTTTTCAGCATTGCCCAACTGGAGGGATAATGATTTAAGGTCCAAGCTCCTTTCTGCATGTAGCCTTTCTTGCCAATCTGGTCAGAAGGGTTCTCTCTTTCTCTCTTACCTCCATATATATAACTCACATGTCACTTCGTTTCTGCCAGACATAATTACTAATTATCTGGTGGGTAAATGCCTTATCTATCAACTTGATAGCAAACTTCTGGAGGGCAGGGACCCCATGTTATACTTTTCATTGATTCATTCATTCAACGTTTACTGAACACCTGCTATTTACTAGGCACAGTTCAGAGCACTGGAGAGGCAGAGTGAGGGAGGGGGATTAAAAAAGCAAAAAATGTAAGTGAATTTATATAATATGCTAAGTGTGTAAAAAATTTACAGTGGGGAGTTAACATTCATTGGGTTCTTACTATGTACAGGCACATTGCTAAGTGCTTATATTTATTCTGTTTAAAACTCTCAGCATCTCTTTGAAGTTGGTATCTTCATTTTACTCAATGAGTAAACTGAGTCTTAGAGAGGAAATCAATCCAAGGTCACACAACCTTCCTGACTCTTGAGGCCAGCTTCTTAACCTTTTGCTTTATTGCCTCAGTGGGCCTGCCTAGCCATATAGCAATGTTAGCAGGGTCTTCAAGAAGGAGCAGCCCCAGGGCCCTGAGCCAGAATCTTGCATATCAAGGACATTAAATGACAAATGCCTATTATCTAAGGAGACCTGGTCATTTATTAAGAGCATGTGACAAGCACATAGATAACACCAACCCAAGATGCAAAGAATTAGTTATCTTTCTCTCTCTATGGCAGCATTTTCTTGGGTCTCTTAAAAAATCTTCAGGAATCTTTTGAGCAAGAGGCAGGAAGCTGGTACATACTTTGTTGATGGCACAATTGAGTCATCAAGCAACTAAATGGTATTCCCAATATCAGAGAATAAGACAGAATGACGGTGCAAGGAAGTGAGGCTTATCTCAGTGGTGCTGTATGAATGCTCATTTTTACCTCCCAGTGCTGTGGCCAGCCAGCCTGTCAATGGGGAGGAGGTCACCATCAACATATCTATAGGCAGAGTGGGCTGGGGACCAGGGCGCACCAGACAGTGCCACATCAGCCAAATTACCGAGGTTCTCATGGAGCCTACCTGGCCACCACTTCCAGGTCAGGGAACACCTTGCTCCCTGAGGTGTCCTGGAACTCCTCACAACTTGAGGCTTTATGGATTCCAAGCTAGTGTCCCAGAATATGGTCAAATATCTACCCACCTCCCAGCTGATGTAAAGGAGTGGGATCCATCTTTTCACTACTTCTTACAGAAGGTTTTATTTTATTTTATCTCAACCACAATATGTGTCTTGTATCTCAAATATAGCATAAATGGACCCAATTGAAGAAAAAAGTTTCTCTTTACCTATTTATGTGGGGAAAAAAGCCATTTTTTAATATATATATATTTTATTGATTTTTTACAGAGAGGAAGGGAGAGAGATAGAGAGTTAGAAACATCGATGAGAGAGACATCGATTCAGCTGCCTCCTGCACACCCCCCCCTTGGGGATGTGCCCGCAACCAAGGTACGTGCCCTTGACCGGAATCGAACCTGGGACCTTTCAGTCTGCAGGCGGACGCTCTATCCACTGAGCCAAATCGGTTTCGGTGAAAAAAGCCATTTTGAAAAAATGTATCTTCATGTCTATATTATCCTTTTCCCTAAGGATTTAGATATGTCTTGTTACATAATGAATTATCCATAGTGAATGAAATTTTCTTACTTTTTAAAATGGTAAAATATAAATGTGGGATCCTAATAGGACATATGCAAGTAGTAGTAGATACCTTAACAAAGGTTTTTTATCATGGAAGAATAGTGACATTTATAGAATAAATAGGATGTACTATTCCACATGTGCATGCATGTGTGCACACACACATACACACACACACACACACACACACACACATAAATACATACAGAGATCTACATTTTATACTGTTACCAGTTGTATAACCCAAGGAAAAAATAGCTTACATTTTCATAGCACTTACATCCTAAGGTCCTTTCACACCTACCATGTCACTTTTGTTCTTACAAGAATCTTGAGCAATAAAGGGAATAAGTGTATTTCTCTCACTTTATAGATGTTGAAATCGAGGCTCAGAGAAGCCACGTGGCTTTAGAAAAACCAGCTCAACAGTGGTAGAGTGAACCCAGCTCCTCCTCTTGGGCTGGAAATCCCAATCCTTTTCTTGATGTCTTTGTAGGAAACCAGCACAATGGGGACTCTGTTAGAGACCATGTACTGGATTGGGTAGGAGCCTGGGCTGAGAGCTCAGTTCAAAACTTGACTCTAGTATTTACTCACTGTGCTATCTTGGACAAGTCACATGACATGTCAAAGACTCCATTTGTTTTTTCAACCTATAAAAGGAAAATGATAGCACTGTTCTATTCAGAGTCCATAAAGGTCAGCACCCAGGGCATAGACCAGGGTAAAGGGAGATGGAGAGTGGTCCTGAAGGGGCAAATGAAGGTTAACCTGCAGAAGGACTATGACATAGGTGAGTCATGGTGATTATATGAGACAACACGCTTAACACAGGACCATCACGAGTCCTCAATAACTGTTAGTTGTTGGAATTATTTCTATTATTATTCCCATTAATATTTATTTTTCACCTTCAGGGAGATATTTCTAGAAACTAGACTGAAAAGAAACTACTTTGATATGGAACCTAGAATCATTATTCTACTCAGAGATGGAATAGGTATGTCAGACATTCAAAATGTAATTCTAGACACATCTATAGGACTAATTCATAAGATGAAAAAGGAACATTTACATGTACATTTTACACTGTCATCGGGTCTGGTGACAGTATAATTAAGATTGTGTTAGAGTTACCATGTGTCTTGCTGTTTTCAAGCTTTTATAACTTGATTGTAAAATGTTGCTCTGGCAGAAACTCAGCGTACTACATCTCAGCCTTTAGATAAAAATTTTTACAGAGAAAAATTACCTTTTAATTGTCTTTCATCTGGGTAACGGAATATATATGTGTGCACCGTGGGTATGGTTAAGTGTTTATCTACCCATTAATACGTGAGGTAATAGCTCTGGTGTTCTGTGTTACCTCTTCTCTATCGTGATACTATTAACCCTGCTACTTAACAAGAAAATGACTCAAAAAGATGACTCATCTACAATCTCACCTAACAAACAGAGAAGAAAGAGCAAAAGATCAAGAAAAGAAAGGCTAAAGGACAAAGGGCTTACAATAACCTTGCAAGTAATTTTTCAGTATCTTAACAACCCACATATTTTTCACAAAGCCCGTTCCCCTTGGAGCTGAAACATATCACTTGGCACCCACGTGCTTTCTTGGATTCACTGCAAAGGAGAACAATGATGCAGTTAGTAACTAACATTGCAGAGTGAGCAGAGGACTTTCCAGAATGTTGTTAGAGTGAAATGCTCATTTCCATCCAACTGCAGCACTAAAATTTTAGACAAGTAGTTAAATATTGAAGATGCCTAAGGTATCTGCACCCCTGCTTATTTCCAAAGCAAACCTGCATCTCCACAATGAAGGGCCTACAGGAGAGCAGCAACGGGAGGAGGGAGCTGGGTGGAAGGTGCGTGCTGGGTGTACACTCTTCCTGGGAGAGGTCAGTCAAGTGAGACATAGTGGGGCTAAGAGGGTCAGAGGGCAGAGGGTAAGAGGGTCAGAGGGCAGAGGCCATGTCATTTTTTTTTTAACCTATTTTACCTATATGCCCAGCTCAGCTTATACAATTTGTCACAGTATTAAGATGTTGATTTACTGTAACAGTTGAAAATACTCAGTTTCATTTTATATTGCTTATACTTTTAGAATCATGACTGTTAGGAATGAAGGTCTCTGAGAGGTCACTTAGTCCAAGCATCTCAATCATAGGTGCCCATAGGGGCCAGGCGGGAACAGCGAGCACCTGGCTGGGCCTTGTTCAACCCTGCAGAGGCGGGACCCAATGCCCAGTCCAAAGGTATCGGTGCTGCTCAGCTTCCCAGGAACCCTTGCTATGTTGAAATATGGGCCCTGTGCTGCCAAAAGTATGTCAATTCCAGGAGGGCACGAGTTTTTTGCTTGTTTTGTGTATAACTTTAAACCCAGTGCTCAGTATCGATGGCGCACAGTAAGCACTCAATAAATGTTTGTGGAATGAATGCTTGTAGAAAAGCAAACATGCAAGTAGCAAGTGGTATTTTTACGTGAATTCTTTATTCAATTTCCTAATGTTGACAGATTTTTATGTTGTCGTGGTTTCATTAAAAGGGGGAAAACCCACCCCTTTGTGGACTGCACAAAACTTATCAGGGCTAGATATAATTCATCACGGGTGCTCCTTTGCCTCCCGGCGTCTAATCCAAGTTCTCTTTGCTACAGGCAAGGAGTCTGAGGCCCCAAAACATTATTGCCTTGTTCGAGGGTCACACAGATGATTGATGACAGAGCCAGTGAATCAGTAAAACAATTGCCCATCTAGAGCTTTCTCCTCCTTTGTATCTCGCTGGGGCTTCAAAAACAAATACAACAGCAGCAAAAACAAAATATTGAGAACTGTTTCTTTATGAAAGGTCAAAGGATGGGCAAGAGCTTTGAAATTAAAAGATAAATTGCAAGGGGGCAGTGGAGCGATTTAGAAAGATACAAGGGCAACCTGCACAGCCAGCCAGGCCATGGAAAACGCTCTCCAGTCCCACATTTGTCTGTCCGAACCCAAAGTCCATGTTAAGCTGCAGCAGCCCAGTCTTCAGATCTCAGTGGCCTCCAGCACAGGGCTTATTTCTCACTCACACTGCATTTCCTCATGGGTCAGCTGGGGGCTCTTACTCGGGACCCATGCTGACAAGCGGCCTCCTCCGGGACATTGCCCATTGCTATGTCAGACTAACTAAGAGAGGGTGGCAAGTGGTACACAGGCCGTAGAGCTACGGCCCAGAAGTGAGGCCTGTCACCGCTGCTCACAGGACATTGGCCTTGGAAGTCAGGTGGCCACCCCTGTCTTAGGACAACAAGAGCAATTCTGCCGCGTGCTTGGAATGCAGGGGCCAGAACTGCGGGTGGACAGACACACAACTCGGTTCAGCAAGTTCAAGGGCCCAGAAGAAAAGACGTGCCCTTGAGCAGCACCGACTTACGTCTACACATTTAATTCTTAGACTTAGGCTAGTAAAGGAAAACTAAATATTCCTCTTGTCAACATTTCCTATTGAAGATTCTCTCTGGTGCTCTCTCTTTTTTCAAATTGTTCCAAATACCCTGCTAATGAAGTGCTTAACCAGATGGAAGGAAACCAAGAGCTCAGAAATACGGCTTGTTAGTACCATGGGAATACTCTGGGTTTCCAGACAGATAAGTGTGCATTCTTTGATGAAGTCTATGTTTAATGTTGATCATAGTTCTCCCCGCCTCCATGAGTGTCCTGCACACACACATGACCAGCATTCTCACTCTGGGCAGGGCAGAGTGGGGTCTGCTCCAGAAAATAAAAAGTGTGTTCAGAGATGCTGCATGTCCTTTCTCTACACCCTGAGGATCTCCAGGCCCCACACGGTGCTGCGCACAGAGGGCCGGGAGCACTGCAAACACAGGCGTAGCTGCTGTGCCCCAGTGCACTGAAAAGCAAAGCTCTGGTTTGTGAATAACTGAAGATAAATAGGCCTGCCCTAAGCAAAGCTGGCCATTTCCTCTCCCTGCTCCACCCTGAAAGCTTTCCAAAGGCAGAAAAGTTTCCTTAAACAAAGACAACAAACAAAAAGTTTATCTCTTTTTTGGAATATTAGAAACTATAACAGCCTTATGATGACCTTGACTTCACATATAACATTAGAATAGAGATTCTACTTACGATGAACTCCTTAAACTGGTTAAATATAATATTATAGATAGGCACGGTCTGAAATTCCAGAAGGTATCCTCAGAATCTAACAAAAGATTGATTGAGTAAATGAATGAATGCATGTTGCAAGCAATTGGTATGTGCTTAATTGCATTGAAAGAGGCCAGGAACTAGGGTTTTCTTACCCTGAATATGCTTAATTTGAGGATTCCTTTCTTGAGATTGAGAAAACAGTGAGGGCTCACCGAGGATTCTGGGTATTATCACTTGGGTACAATCCGCAATCTTCTGCCACTGTCCACTGAGCACATTTGGGAGATCACGAAGAAGGTCTAGCAGGTGAAAGGGCATCCAGTGGTGAACAGCTGGATGCCCGGAGGCAGGGCCGGGGAGGAACACCAGAGAGGCTCTAAGTTGTCCTACTGTCCCTCCTGCTCAGGGCTGCTCTATAAGGACACCTCCAAGAGCTTTGCTCCCCATCACCACCTCATGTCCTTATCTCCCTTTTGCTGTAGACACCCCCAGACTGGAGGGGAGCATAATAGGGTCAGCAGTGATCAGTCAAGGAAAGAAGCAGGTGTAGGAGCACAGTGAGAGGGACTGTTCCCAGCTCCCTTCCCTTCAATACTCATCTCTCCTTTCCTTCCTTTGAAATTAGATCAGATACTCATTAGAGAGAATGTTTTTGGACTAGGCGTGGATTCCCCCTCTCAAGGATGGTTGGTGTTTGCAGAAGCACAGGTGATGGAAATGCTGTCGTGTCTGAGCAGTTCACACCACAGGAACAATTGTCAGAGCAAACACAGAGCCCTTCCTATGTGCAACGTGCATTGTAGAGGCTGGTTGTATCCTCACACACACTCCTGAGGAAAATACTCTTTTAGCCCCATTTTACTGATGAGCAAACTGAGACAGGAAGAGTAACTTAGTCAAGGCCCAAAGCTAGTGATTGGTGGTATTTGAACAAAGAGAGCCTAGCTTGAGCACTCTTAGTCACTATACTTCCTTCTCTGTACCCATTTTCCCCCTTTTAAAAAAATGTATTTGCAAATGTATAAATTTCAGAACAAAGATGTATGTGGGCTATACATACATTTCACATCCTTTAAAACATTGTTTTTGTAGCACAATGGGAACCCACATACATTTCACATCCTTTAAAACATTGTTTTTATAGCAAAATGCATTCTGAGTTCCAAACAGCCAACTTTTAAGCCTCACTCTATTTATAAGCTGGATATATATTTTTAATTTTATGTTAAAGTTCAGGTAGAAAACAGCATTTTAGAGAAACCAGAAATTCTGGTTCCAGAAAGCCAAAGTCCTCAGAAATATCCTAGAATTAAAAATAGTGGAGACATATCTTATATGTCAGTTATGTTCCAAAGTCAGTGATAAGGAAAAAACCAGGTGTAGGCAAAATTAGCCTTGAAAATCCTTTTGGAAGGCTCCCCCGGGGAGGCCAGTGTACCAGCTCCCAGCCTGCTGTTTCCCCCAGTGCTGCTGAACACCAGGTGCTGTAGGACCATGAACTTCAGGATCACTTCAGCACAGTAAGGTGCGCACTCGTGTGGGCCAGGAGGCACGGGGCTTCACTGAGGAAATGGCAGGTTCTCTCACCTCTGGTTATCCCAAATAGTCCTTAGATGAAAGAAATCCCCAGCAGAATGTCTTGAATTATTTCTTCTCTCGCTTTTCTGACACTGTGCTTTTTGTTGAATTTGAGTATGTTGAATGAGTGTTTGAAGTGACTGAACTCAAAGTACATCTACAGTGAGGCAGAACGCTGAAAACTTAGGGCCTCCGAATGGTCTCAAAAGATGTGCACGAGCATTCTCTTCCTCACTCCTGCACCCGCCTCTATAGAGCACTTTAATATGTAACAGATCCACAGATTTCCAGGAGAATTTCCAGTAGGGACATGACCTTAAGGAGCAGAGGAATTATGTGCCTGCTCGAATGGCTTACTGAGCTTGCTTTCTTAGCTCACATCTGGCCTCAGGTTTTTTTTAAAGTTGACATCTCTGAGGAGACTTTATGCTGTAAACTGCATGGATTATGAGATACAACTCTCTTTTTATTAAAAGACTAGAGGCCTGGTGCATGGATTCGTGCACTGGTGGGGTCCCTCGGCCTGGCCTGCGTCCTCTTGCAATCCGGGACCCATTGGGGGATGTCGGAGAGCCGGGTTCAGTCTGATCCCTGCAGACCAGGTCGAGGGACCTTCTAGTACAGCGGTTGCCAACCGGTGGTCTGTGGACCACTGGTGGTCTGTGAGGTCCAAAAAGTTGACAACTGCTGCTCTAGTATGCATATAAGATCTTTGGTTAATCTCTTCCTGCCCTCCCCCCTCCCCTCTTTCCTCTGAGATTCATCAGTCTGTTCCATGTTTCCATGTCTGTGGTTTCCGCTCCTGTGTTGAGAGTCTGTCCCCTGGTGGTCAGTGCATGTCATAGCTACCAGCTGGCCAGGTGGCCAGACACTTAGGCTTTTATATATATAGATGATGCCACTGATGTGCCAAGAGGAAGCCCACATGTTTTGTTATTTTTCTGAGGGGTTGAATCTGACCAGCCAGTCTCACCTTTTCACCAGCCTGGATTTGGTGCTGGAATATCAACAGGGCCCTCTACTCTTTGGAGGATTTACCCTCCATTGTTTGACTCCTAAATCCTTCTTAATTTTTCAGGATTTGGGACTCACATAGGAAATGAATTCTCCACCTGCCCCCCACCCTCCACATTGCTGTATACATATTAGTGACTGGTCCATAAAAAGAGTCTTTAGGTAAAATGACTAGAGCAGGTAGGAAGTGCTTTTCAAAGCAGCATGGACTCGAATCACTTCTATTCCATTGGTATTGGGTTGAGGCGTGGAGAAATGACCTCTGCATTCATTAAACTTCTCTAACCAAGGCACACAAATTTCTTATTTATTTACATCATTACAGTAGAACGCCAAGCCTTTTTAAACTATAAAAATAGGTAACAATCATTTGTGTACTTGGCTCATCATCAATCTGTCTGTACATTGCCCATCCACACCCCAATTCCTAAATCTATCTTTCAGCCATTAAAAATAATCTTGGAGAAGTATTTTTTAAACAAATCCCTTAATCCTGTGTAAGATCGGTGTCACTCTGAAGAAAGGGTTTGAGGTGTTTCTTCTGTGTGCTTGAAGGTTAAGTTGCCATGGTAATGGCTTATTGAGAAATATTGGGAAAAGTGCATGAGGAACATTACATGTGGCAACTCCACATTGGGTTCTTGTTATGATAGCCTGGGCAGAACTTGACTTTCCTTGGTCCCAAACAATCTTTCCATACTTTTTAAATAACAGGAATTTGTATTTCTAGCACAAGGCTGCCTTTTTCCTACCTCATGCTGCTTTTAAAACAACCAAAAAGAGAATCATTATGGAAATGGCTTTGTATTGGGTATGACAGAGAAACAAAGTTCTCATAATTTTTACAGCAATTCAAACATGTAGAGTGCTTTCTTCTTCTTCTTCTTTTTTTTTTTTTACTCTGCATTATTACTACGTCTTAAAGCCAAGAAACATCACATAGAGCAACTGGCAAGAACTGAAACCATTTATTTTGCATTTTATAACATTTGCTTTCATTTCCTTGGGACAACACATATATTTATGAATATATATATATATATATATATATATATATATATATAGTCTGCTTTCAGGGCCTGATCAGAAATGTAACTTAGAAATAATAATTAAAAAATAGAAACCATAATCTAGATGCTGCCGTGTCAGCATTTTTTTGAGCTGAATGGATAGACAAGTATTTTCATTTAAATAATTCAAGTTCATCCTGTCCTTGGCAATGGTTTAACTCACTCAAGCTCTTGGTAGGCCAAGATGTATTTTCTAAACTGGTCTATATTGCAATGCATTTTAATTAGGAAACCTAATAGATAAGTACAGAGTGATTTCGTGAAGACCTTGTTGTATAATTTCCATTTCCAAGAAAATGTTGCCCATATGTTTCCCATGAATCAGTGACATTCTAATGATTTTGGTGAGCAGGTTTTTCAGAGGATGCTTCATTTATTCATTCAATGTATAATATTGAGCACCTACTTTGTGTCAAGGATGATACCTCGGTGACACACCCTGACCTGGCTGACAGAGTTCCCAAGTTCAGAACTGGTTCCTAGGGGGAGCCAGTGGTCAGAGGCCACCCCTGTTTCCTAGGACTTTGCTAATTTTGGTACTTTCTTTTTTTTTTTTTTAATATATTTTATTGATTTTTTACAGAGAGGAAGGGAGAGGGATAGA
Organism: Eptesicus fuscus; assembly: GCF_027574615.1. NCBI lineage: Eukaryota > Metazoa > Chordata > Mammalia > Chiroptera > Vespertilionidae > Eptesicus > Eptesicus fuscus. Next base: position 21,021,427 of record NC_072475.1, read on the forward strand.
GAGTTAGAAACATCGATGAGAGAGAAACACTGATCAGCTGCCTCCTGCACACCCCCCACTGGGGATGTGCCCGCAACCAAGGTACATGCCCTTGACCGGAATCGAACCCGGGACCCTTCAGTCCGCAGGCCGACGCTCCATCCACTGAGCCAAACCGGTTTCGGCTAATTTTGGTACTTTCTCCCAAACCATCATAGTCATAGCCATTTTGCAATGGGTCTTCATCTCAATATCATTCATTCATTCATTCATTCATTCAACTGGCCTTTATTGGGCCAGGCTCTCTACCACGCTCAAAGAATATAAAGGCAACCCTAAGAGGATTGGTCCCGACCTTTCTGGAATCCTGCCCTTGAGAGTGTGAACCCAGAGGAGCTTGTTTTCTTCCTGACCCCACTGCAATCATATGTAGGCTTTCTTCAAACTCTTACATCTCTTCATTTCTTCTTTCCCTTTTCTCCTCCAAGCAAGGGTTTATAAAGGTGCAATTCCTAAAATAATGGCACTGAGCTTCATTTCCTGGGTGTTCCCAATAGCACAGGAGACAACAACTTTCATTTATTGAGAATTTGTCATGTGCTAGATGTGATGTGAAGCACTTGACATATATTATTTCATTTCATCCTCACAAAAACTATATAAGATAGATAGTATTATTATTCCTGTCTTACAAATGAGGAAACAGAGGCTCAGAGTAACTGTCTTGATACTCTTAAGTGGTTAAGTGCAAAATCAGTTTTATCTAACTCTAGTGCCCAAGCTCTTAAACATTGCAGTGCAACCATAATTATTCAATAGAAACTTATGGGTCTAGTTGTAGTTAGTGTCCATTCTCATTTATGAACTACTAGTGGCCTGGTGCACAAATTCATGCACATTGAAAGGAAATTTATTAGAAGAAGTATTTTAATATCTCTATTCACCCTTTCTCTATAATAGAAGTGTCAACCAAATTCACAATCGACAATGACAGATTGAAGCACACATGTGCAATTGGTGCTAGCAATATATATATTTGCTTAATTAGACTTGCTTTCTGATTTAGCTAAACTTTTTCCAGCCCAGTGAAGCACTCCAACTTCTCTTTCAGGTAATTGTCAGCAGCACAGCAGTAAATATCAACATGAAGCAGATTATTATTGTAGATCATGCAGGGAGAACAAAGGGTAAAATATTTAACTGTAACAGTGTTTGACTATATTCTGTGCAGTGAGAAAACCTGAAGTCATTTTCAAGGTCCACCATTTCTTACTTCTTTTCAGTTGGGTCAATTTTCTAAGCTTTCTAAATCTCTGTTTTCTGGCTAATGAAAAGAAAATAGGATTCTACCGAGTCTCCTATCTACCTACTCCAGGACTTCTGTGAGGATCAAATGAGATGAGGCATGGGAAAATGCTTCACATCAAATGTGGTTAAAGTGTAAAATATTTCCACCTGGCTATAAAGCAAGTCGTGTTCCTGGGCTGAAGAAACTGCAAGGAGGCTAATCGCTAGGGAGAGGAAGCTGGGTGTTGCTACGTGACATCATTACCCAGCGCCTACAGGTACTGTTCCATGGAGTCTCAACAGCATTGGTTGCGATTTGGTGGGGTGTCGCTCTGGAGTGGTTCTGGGGCCTGTGTTCCACTTGGGGGGAGCTGAGTGTTGCTTTGTCAGAGCCAGGTTTGGGGTGCCGTTTCTCTGTAAATGGCCAGTGCACATCATGGCAGCTTCTGAATTGAGCGTCTGCCTCCTGTGGTCAGTGTGTGTCATAGCAACCAGTTGGATGGTCAGACACTTAGCATATTAGCCTTTTATAAATATAGATGACATCCATATCTCTATTTTTATCATTATACTTTATTGATAAACCTATGTATCTTATAAGTATCTTTCAAAATAAATGTAACTCATAGACCTAGAAAAAGTAGATACTATTATTTAGTGCATTTCAGAAAGATTTAAGAGTTAAATAAAGAAAATAACTTATCTTGCTTTCCTTTGAATACTTATTCCACATTTAAAAAATAAATTTTTTAAATTTCTTTATTGATTAAGGTATCACATATTTGTCCTCATCCCCCCATTCCCATCCCACCCCCCTCCCCACACATGTTCCCACCCCCCTATTATCCTTAACCGCTGGTTAGGCTCATATGCTTGCACACAAGTCCTTTGGTTGATCTCTCCCAATTTTATATATTAAGAAATGCAAAGGTTGTTTTTTTTAAAATGTGATGTTTCCACATTAAGGAATGTAAGGTTTACGTATAACATGAAAGTCTAAAATACATGTTATATATCTGTAGCTCATTCAAAATTTTCTCTATACTACATTTGGTTTTTAGCAGTTTGATATAATGTGTGCATGGATGGCTTCCTTCTTATTTATCATGCTTGGGTTTGCTTCTTGAATCTGTAAATTAAGGTTTTTACCAAATTAAAATTACAACACCAACCACTAAAGCTGGTAAGCACCAAGCAGAGCCTGATTTTTATTAATAACATTTGCCCAATTAGCTTTTTCCACTTTTTAAATATTTTATTTTTCAATTACAGTTTACATTCAGTGTTATTTTGTATTAGTTTCAGGTGTGCAGTATAGTGGTAGACAGTCATCTTCACAATGTGATCTCCCTGATATTTCAAGGCAATAACATTGTAATAACTATGTATGGTGCTGGGTAGGTGCTAATTAAGTTTTTTAATTGCACAAAACAAAGCCCCTCCCCGCCCCCTTCAAGTAAGATGGAGTTTACTAAAGGTTCCCGTAATGTAATAGACCTTGAATGATAAGAATCTCATGGGACGCCAAGGAAAATGATTATCGAACAGCCACTTCTTTCCTGAGCTGGATACCAGGTTTTTAATGGATTTTTTTTTTTTGTCTCATTGTTCTATTAGTTACTGAAAGTGGAATTGTTTATTTCTCTCTTTGATGTCTTCAATTGTTCTTTCATACATTTTGGAGCTCTATTATTAAGATGTATATATTCATGATTGTTCTATCATCCTGATTAATTAACCTTTATATCATTATGAAATGTGTCACTTTATTCTGAAATGCTCTGTCTTAAAGTCTGCTTTATCTGATATTAACATAGCCACTCCCGCCTTCTTTTTATTGCTGGCATGGTATAACTTTTCCCATCCACTTACTTTCAACCTACCTTTATATATAAAGTGTATCTCTTGAAGACAGCATATATTTTGATCTTGCTTTTCTATCCATTCGTTAGAGCCAGGTTTGACATTATATCTCTGGCTTTTAGTTGCAGTGTTTAGTCTATTGACATTGAATGTAATTGTTGACAATGTTGGATTTATGTTTGGGTTATATTTTGTTTGCCTTTCTGTTTTTTTAAATCTTTTTTCTTCCTCACTATCTTATTTTGGCATTTAAAAATTGCATTTAAAATGCATTTTGGTTTATCTGTTGCCTTTTTAGCTAGACCATTTTGCATTATTTTTTAAGTGGTTGCTCTAGTCTAGGGAGTACAATATACATTCTTACCTTTTTCAGTCTACTTTGAGTTGGTATTTTAACACTGTATATACAATGTAAAAATTTGCAAACATAGAAATCTGTTTACAGATGCCCCTCACCCTTTAGATTATAGATTTTTTTAAACCCTCAAGACAGTGTTATAATTTTTACTGTATAGATTCAAGGTATTTTTAAGAAACTAAGGGAAAAATCATCTTTTGTATTTACTCAAATATTTATCTTTTTCAATGCTCTTTATTCCTTTCTAAAGGTTTTCTAGCTGGTATTATTTTCTCTCTACCTGCAGACCCTCCTTTAGTATTTCTTATACAAGAAAATCTACTAGTGGCAAATTTTCTTAGTTTTCTTAATCTGAAAAAAAAGTTGTTTTTTGTTTTTGTTTTTGCAGGATATAGAATTCTAGATTGAATCTACCACCCCTGTAATTTGCAAATTTTGTTCTACATCTGGCCTCTACAGTTTCTACTAAAAATTAGCTGATTTAAATCATTGTTACCAGGTCGATAATGTGTCAGTGTCTTTAGCTATATTTAAGTTTTTCTCTACAACTTTGGTTGTTTTTTTTTCAGTTTGACTATAATATGCCTAGAGATGGTTTTCTTTTTATTTATCCTGCTTAGGGTTTGCTGACCTCCTTGGATCTATAAATGAATGTCTTCATCAAATTTGGAAAAATTTTCGTCATTACATTTTAAAGTATATTTTTTCTCATCTTCAATTACATATATATATATATATATATATATATATATATATATATATATATGTTAGACCTTTGAATATTATCCCTAAGTTCTCGAGGATCTGATAATTTCTTAAATTTTTTTTCTCTCTAATTGTAATTTGGTAATTTTTATTCATCTAGCTCCAAGTTTGAGTTGTTCCTCTATTATCTCCATTCTGATGTTAAGTCCCTCTAGTGAATGTTTTCCCAAACATTGTATTATTTAATTTGGCAACTTGCATCTTTTAAAATATACCTAGTTTCTATTTATTGGCTAAAATTTCCTTTTATTCATTACGAGACTATTTTCCTTTCCATCCTTGAGCAGAGTTATAATTACCACTTTAAATTTTTTTTGTCTGCAAATTTCAATATCTTGGTTATCTCAGCAATATTCTCTGTTGGTTGTATTTTTATCTTGAGAATGGGTCATATTTTCCTGTTTCTTGGTATGCTGAGTAATTTTGGATTATATTCTGGACCTTGTACTAGTAAATGTTGTGTTCTAAAGATTTTGAATGCTATTATATTCTCCGAAGAGTTTTTGTTATCACAGGCAATTAAATCAATTGAACTCAGAGTGCAAATTCTGTCTCTTAGGCAACAAGTGCAATCTCACTTTGGAAATTTTAGTCTCTTCTTGGCCATTTAGGGTCCTGCCTTGTAACTTTGGTTCAGAGGTCAGCTCGAGAGTTGGACAGAATTTATAGTTCCTTCCTCTGGCTCTCTCATTTCTGTGATTTATTTCTCACTTTGCAGTGGCTGTGCTAGTCCCGAACTCTGCCCTCTAATCCTTTAAGCCAGAAAGACTGAATGCTTTCTATCAGAGCCTTAGCTACTCCACAGGACATACTGTAGACTGAGAATTGCTGTCAGACCAGAAGTCATGAAAATGGGAAATCCATCCAGCACCATTCCCTTCATTCACATGTCAGTTCCCCTCTATCAGGTCTGGAATTTGATTGTACCCTACTTACAAGCCAATAAATAAATCTGTCAATATTTCATGGGTCATAAACATGGGCTCTACTATTCATGGCACAGCAAGCATCATGAATATAAACATGCTAACATTCATTTATCTTGTGTCCAAGTCCCACAAGGATTGTTCCATGGCCCAGATGGATACCCATGTACACAATGGATTGCACTACAGGAGAGGGGCACTGAGCTTAGGGAATCTACCTCTCTCTTACATTAAGCAGTTAACCACACTGCTCCTTGTTCTTTATGGAAACCTTATATGATCCCGAAAGATTGTTTACTGCAAATTGAACCCTGAGTAACGGCCCAGCTTATAAGCAGTCAGGTTCTCACATCCTAAGCATACCCAGAAAGAACATGCAGGGACATGCAGCAGATTGCTTCTCCCAGCACTCTCTAGAATGTATCTTCTTTTGATGGCTCTTCATTGCCTTTAGGTAGTTGTTTTTTATATATTATCCATCAATTATCGTTGTTGTCCTCAGGAGGATCACTCTGATAGAAGCTTATTTAGCCATTATAGGAAGTAAAATTGACCACTTCACCAGTATAGACCACATTGTGAATGATTTGGGAAGAGCCCTACCCAGCACTGATCAGAGACATACTGCCTTGTGGGGGACAGCACCCTAACCATGCAGTCAGTGGATCTTGTTTATGCATAAAGTCAGTCATGTGTGAAAGGTCAGATAGGGGACAGGGCCCTGAAGTCCACAGACACGGCCTTTCTGGCCCCTTCCTTTCACGATGCAGTGCAATCAGCAGATCTGACACTCTCATTTTAGATTTTGGTTTAATAAACTGAAAATGTTAGACAACTAAGGTTCTCATAAGTTATATGAACAGGAAAGCTCTGGGCCTGTATTGACTCAAGTCGATACAACAGAAGTGTCAGCTCCTCGAGGAAATCCCAGACCAGAACGCAAAGTGAGAGAAGACAGATGGATCTGGGTCTGCCTTATTTGCTGACACCAGCAGATGAGGACTTGCTGTCATCATGGGGCTGCTCACAGGGCAGCCCTTCCAGAGGGCAGGAACTTGGGCTGGCACATTTTCTGACCAAGAGTCTCTTTCTACTGCAAACAATGTGAAGAAAGAATCAGATGCCTATTGGATTCATCATTCCTACCATATTTTTTACCATCTACAAGCATTGGGCTTTACACTGCTCTCCCTTCCTTACTTTGTTCATTTGTTTCTTTTAGTTTTGCACTTGCTATTTCCTCTACCAGGAATGCTCTCAACCCAGCAATTAACATGCCTCCCTCCCTCACTTCATTCAGTTCTCTACTCATATACTGCCTCCTCCAGGTGGTCTTGTCTGGGATCACTATCTCAAATAGTAGTCTTTGTCATTCTCCAGTCCCTGCCCCCCTTCATTTTTCTTTGTAGCATTTGTCACTACTTGGTATATTATATGTTTATTTCATTGTTTGTTTTTCTCTCCTTCCACTGGAACATAAGGCTCTTAAAGGCAGGATGTTGTCCGTTCCGTTACTTGATGCCTAACACATAGTGGGCACTTGACGATAAGTACATGTAGAATAAATGAATGACTAAAGCTTATTAGCTTTAAAAGTAGAAAGAACATTTATAATGTTGCAGCTCAGACTCCATGCTCTGAAAAGCAAAGTAGATAAGAAACCATTGACAACAATGCTGGCCCATGAACATCTCTGTATCTAAGTTAGCTCTAACACTTTTCAAAGCTTACTCTACTCATATTTTTAAAAATCTGGTAAAGGCAAATGTAAGAGCAATAATAAAATAGCATGTTTCCATGGTAGGGATTCAGCCCACTCACATATTCAAGACTTGAAAGGCAGTGGAAGGGTTTTGTGTTAAAATCAGGTCTTTTATTTCCTTCTCAGTAGAAGACATACAGTTCACCCACAGCAGCTCTCAGTAGGCAGGAGTGCACATGGTGACACCATATGATCCAAATTCCTTTTCTTTGGGCAGATACAACTAACTCAGACTATGGATTGAAAAGCATTTTCCACTTAATAATGTATTTTTTAAATGATTTTCTCAAAATGAGATCGATAAGGAATCATTGATTCCTATATGTTAATATTAGCATGATACCTTGAGAAATAAAATTTTCACTAAGATTTAACGAGTTAGAAACACCATTAATTTATTAACATATACACACATGTGTGTATGTATATAAGTATATATGTACTCTGTATTATGTAGAGACTGTGGTACTGACACAGATGCCGTACTATGAACCAGACCCTGGGATTACACAGGTAAATCATGACCGCATCATCAAGCAAGTATTCAGTCTAGTATGAGAATTGAAAATATAAACAAATAATTGAAAATCGGGGCCATATGGAATCTAGTAGAGAAATATTCAGGGTAGAGTTGCATAGAGAAGAGAGTGCTGAGGCTCTATCTAAGAGTCATGAGAGACAGAGAAAACGAAGATCAAAAAGGTTTGGGGAGATGATTACAATAAAGAAGGCAAGCATCTCAGGTAGGTGGCTTCTTCTTTCCCACTTAACCTCTCTTGCTTCAAATTTTTGACTATCATAGCTTTGATGTCTGCCTTCGGCACCCTCCCAACATTTGGGCTTCCTCAATTCTGCACACTTCTTATCTTTGCCTGTCACTTTCATCTGTGTTCTCATGCTGTCTAGCTCCTGACTCCATGGAATTCTTTTGCCTACACCTAACACCACCCCAAATCCTTCCCATCCACACTTTCCCAGACCTCATAGCAGAGTTGAAAATTTAGACAAGGATGACCTGTACAAAGAAACAAAGGCACAACAGAGCATGTAGAGGAAATAGGCTGTGGTTTGGAATGGGCCATTGGGCAGGAAACACAAGCAGTGGTAAATGAGGCTGGGTAGTTGGAGTAGATCATGAAGGGCATAGTACACTGTAAAAAAGGAGTTAGTTTGAGCTTTGTTCTGGAGGCAGTGAAGAGCTATGACATGCTTTTAAAGAGGAGCTTTAACACTTGAAAGTTGAATAGAAGGAAGATGAGTTTTCTAGGACAAACTATAATACGATAAATACTTCTTATGGATGCTGATCTTCTATCAACACAGTCTCAAAGCCACTAGATTTCCCAACTCTCATCTCTCATTCTTGGTATACTACATTACTAGTATGGTTAAATATTCAAGGATATGAATTTTAGTATTTAGCTGGGTCACCTCTACCTTGTAGTTATGACATTGTTATATTACATGACTGCAAGATATAATTATTATTGAGTTGAGTTTCAAGTTAGTCTCTGCCCATTGTTACAGCCAGTGTGTCCTTCCTAGCTATGGGCCAACTACAAATTCAGTACGCCCATCTTCTGTTCTTAGCAACAATCATTGATGGAGTTGTTGAACAGAATGCAGTACGGTATGAAACTGTGTCACACAGCATTAAAAATCTCCTCCCAGGGAGAAATCGATCTATAATTCAATAAGCTTGCAGCAAGTTGTTTAGTCACCTACAAAATCACTAGACGCCACAGTCCATCTGGTGAGTTTTTGCCTCATTGGAATGGAAGTGTTTGATATTTTTGTCATTTCTCTAATCTACCAATTTAGTCCTAAGTAAACTGAGAATATAGCTGAGAAAGTGAAAGAGAGCTGAAGGGTGAAGCAATCCGACCTTTGCAAATGGGGGGACACAGGAGAAGAGAGTGCATGGACCATCCAGGCCCAGACCAGAGACTCTTAGTAGATAAGGTTAGAGAGGCAACTCTCTTTTGATTATCTTCTGCCACATTTCCATAATAAAACAATGGAAAGTGAGAAACTAGAAGTAGTTTTGTATGGCTTGTTCATGCTGGTGGCTAATTATGAATTATCACCTTTTTCTCTGCTAGGCCCATTTCATTGGTCTAGGAGTCAGCATCTGACTTATCAATGGAAAGTTTCCAGGGCCCATTTTTTCCCCATTTAAAAAAGACAGGGCAGCATTTGCCTGTGTCTGCCCCTCAGGCACTTCCGTTCACCAAGATTTCTCCCAGACCTTTGACAGGTTCTAGAGTCTGGATCTCTAAGCTTGCAGATGATGACTCAGAAGTCCTCCAACAGAGCTTTCACATACAGCCCCAAGGGCTGTTTTATTCCTGCACCCAATGCTGGGTCTCAGTTCTATGCTGATCCATTGCCTCTGACATTTGCTCCTTGAGAACAATGTCCTTAATGGAGAAAGATGGGGCTCAAAAGGAGAGCTGAGAAGTTTTACTCCTGGTTGTCACCTGCCACATTATATCACCTGCCCCAAGCAGAGGCCATTCTTTTATCTCTCCCCTAAGACTATGCCCGACAGGGAGAAAATCTCTGCTGAGTGAATGAGTGTTCACAGTATCATCTGTGGTTCCAGAGCCTTTTTATTGGTCCTTTATCACTTTTGGTAAACCTCAGCTCACCTACTTTTATTTTCCCAGGACATACTGCAAGCCTCCTCAAAGCTTCCAGGCCTGTCAGGTTGGGGAGCAAATCCCCTGACATCCCTGCCTCTAGCTTACTGTTTCAGTGACCCTCCTTTAGAGTGTGTCCCTTATCTCCTATTAAGCTGTTTTTAAAGAAAAGACCCAGGAGACTGAACCTCCTTCTCCTTTTCCTGAGTACAGCCATCACCTTAGTCCAGGAAGCGTTCTTGCTGGTGACATGTGGCTCTGGCCCCAGGGTGCTGCTGGAGAGGGGTTCTTCATGCACGAAGACTCGGCACTGGAGACCTGTTCCTAGGAGCCCTGAGGTGATTGACTTGGCTTTGCAAGCAAGTATTTCCCAGCCTGTTCTTTAAAACTATCCTGAGACTTTTTCTGAACACATAGCCCCATTTGTCCACTAGACAGTCTATTAATGGGAATGCAGTGCTATGTGGGTGTGGTATTCAGAGGTAGCTTGAGAAAAGTCAAGGACAGGGAAGAGACGGGGAGTCTACTGTGCAGATTAGTGGGGACCTAACCATCCAACAGAGGTCCCTACTGGTGCAGGAAGACGCCTTCAGCAGCACATGGCAGAATGAGAAAAATTAGAACAACAAAGTTAGTGTTTTAGAATTCAGTGTAAAAGAATACTCCTTTATCCTTCTTAGGATAATGTTTTTAAATGTTTTCACATACAGACACACACCCAATTTTACATAAATGAGAGCATATCGTTTCTAAAATAAAAATTTGAGACTATTTTCTTTCACCATTTTGTAGCATTAAAAAGATTTTTTAAATTTATGAAACCCTGGTGATAGCAGATGGTGGTGGGCATTTTGTTTGCATGTTTGTCATGTCCTAACATGACAAAATGAAAGTTAGCAACTTTATGTCCAGTCCTCAAATTCTTTTAGAATATTTACTTGCACTTAAAATCTCAACATCTGGAAACCCCTAGTGTTGGTAAATTCCCCGTGAACCAAGTTTTGGCAGCAGATGGCCAAATTTTCTGGGTCTTATATTCTGAGCCCTGCTGAGATAAGCCAGACAATCGCCAAAAGAAAGGGGATCAATAGTATCTACACAGAAGTCAGCAGTGATCTGGAATTTCCCCTGCTCCTGTTAAAATGTGCCTGAGCTCAGGGGTTGAGGCTGAACGCAAGAGGACTTCCTACAGCCTTTCTCTAATTCACCACATGTAAATATGCACTCTAACTCGACATAATCCAGATCTGTTGTATCTCATAACAAATTTTATTGTTTTTAAAAGCTATAAAGAGTATATGGGTCTTGTAATGAAAATTAGATGGTTTTAAAAAGGCTGTTCTGGGGGCTTTATGTGTTTGTATTCTTAATTAGAGATTGTGGATATTCATTTCTTTGAATGGTATATTTTAAAATATGAAATACTAATGGGACTTGTTGTATATGAGTAAAAAGGTCAAGCATAGTTTGATGCCAAGTTTTTCTTGCTCTCACATAAGGATCCCACTCCTTCACCAGTTTTCCCCAAGTTTAGTCATCCAATTTCTTTTTAGTAAGTGGAATCGTTTCTATCCTGTCCTTTTAATTAGCTCAATTGTACCTTATTAATCCATGTAACTGTGCCCTACATTTACTATTGGGAACTGGTCTGTGGTAGGATAGTGCGCCCCCTAGTGTGTGGGTTAGTTCCAACCAGTAGTGTCTGCGATGGTCCACTGAGAATGTCCCTGCATCTCCACTGGAGAATGTGGCTGGGGCCTTTAGGCTCAGTAAGCTTCTACACACACATACCCTGGAATTGCAGTGATTTCCATCTGGCACTCAGACCATGGTCAGAGCAAAAGGCTTGATTTTTCTTTTGGAAAATATGACCATTGTGATACCAACCCATTTAGTAAGATTCAAAAGCGATAATGAATTTGAGTTTGATTATTCTGAAAACTGCTTTAACCTTAGGTTAAGGCAAGTAACAGCACAATAGTGCATGTGATTTATGACTTCCCCTTGAAAGACCAGTTTTGCCCCTGGATTTTATAATTAATTGTTCATTTCCAAGTTTCCAGAACCAAGTTTGGTCAGAATCCTAAGTGTAAAATAGTTCTCAAATTTTCTTCTTATCTTTTCCTTGGTCCCCTAGCCAACCTTTTGTGGGGTTGATCTTATCAGTGTAAAGCCTCCAGGAGCCTTGATGCAGGCCTGAAATAAAATGGAAACAGATCCGAAAGCTGTTTGGGTCGTGTTCCTGAACTCCTACCCCTCAATGCATCACTTCTCACTCCCTTTGCCCTTCTTTACCCTACTCCTTTTCTTCTGGGAGAGAAAATAAATGTATGCAGTGAAAAGAATTTCAAACAGTGAAGAAGGGTACAGAGTGACAAGTGAATCTCACTCCCTTACCTGTCTTTAGTTCTTTCACTTTGGACAGTTAGCAGTTTTCTGTGCATATACAAGTATACCCATAAGGGTGTATTACCTTTTACCCTTATAAATAGTAATATATATGTGCTCTTCATATTGCTTTTCCTCTTTAAAAATATATCTTGGAAATCAGGTCCCATCAGTCTGCATCTGCCTCATTCATTTTAGTAGAAGAATCTTTGTTTGCCTATATTGGACTCTCGTTGACTTAGGGGGTCCCTATCAATGAATATTTAAATTGGACCTGGTTCTTTTCTGCACACATACACATGCACACACAATAGCTGCACTGAACACCATGATATACACAGTTTTATATGTTGGGACCCTCAGCACTACTCACCAGAACTCACTGTGATCATATGCAATTGCACGTGAGCTTAGCAGGAACCTCCATTCTGTCTGCATTCTCCCCACTTCTAGACTTTTTATCTCTGGGAGCATACGCTTTTCTCCTGATCATTTCCCCGACTCCAGCCTTGCCCTTCCTCAAACCATACGAGAGACTGCTGCTAAATTGCAGAATTGCTAAATCCTGCTTCCAGAAAAAAATTCCAATCACGTTACTTCCCTACTTAAAGGACAAAACCCCAGTGGCTCTGTGCGGCAGACAAAGCACTGCGCAGCTCACCGCTGCTGCTGTCTGGAGCCTCTGCTGCAGGTGCGGTAGATTCCTCGACACACACTTCTTTCCCACAGCGCTGTGGCTTTTCCTTCGCTGCTCCTTCATCTCATCCCAGAACACCCTCTCCCTTATGCTTTCCCCCCAAAGAAAACTCTGCCCTATACCTTGAGACCCTGTTCCTGCTTCCTCCTTCTCTCTGTGAGTTTACACACCTCTCCTTCTTACCTCCGTCATGATTTGCCTTTACCTCTGCCTCTATCCAAGGTCAGTGGCTTTGAATCACTGTTTTATTTTATACACACATCAATTACAACACTTACTGCCTCCATTATCCTCCCACTGTGTTTAATTATTCACATACGTGTCTGGTTTTCCCTCGACTGTGAGTTCCTTGAAGTTGAGGCTACAGCTCTATTTACTTCTAGCACATTGCCTAGTACATAGCACAGCCTCAAAATTATTTGTTAAATATCCAGACATTTTCTGGGCCTCCAGGGAAGGGATAATTGAGTTAGGATTTCCAGGCTTTGGAACATGTCACTTTCAACTAATACCAAGATACCTCAAGGAAGAGCCACTGTTTCTTTTTTATTTGTTTGTTTGTTTTCCACTGTCAGCATTTCATCTGTTATTTGAAATTTTATAACCTGAACCTTTCATGAAACACTAGGGGCCCAGTGCATGAATTCATGCACCTTGAAAGGAACTGTGGGCCGGGAGGCTGTGGTGAGCACAGGGGTAGGTCTTGGCCCATCCTGCACACCTCTCCCTGACCCCTCCCACTGTGGCCCCCTGTCCCCTGTCTGCTGGCAGACTGGCTCCCACCACCGCCACTCCCACAGGCTGAAGGCGTGGAGCTATTGGGACCGGCACCAGCAGCAGGTGCCAGTGGTTGCTGCTGCCCTGATCGCCCCTTAGGAGCAAGGGTAGGTGGAGAAGCCCTCAGGGGCGTTCGGGGCTAGCAGCTGCTGCTCGCACCCACTGATGGCGCCGAGCGATCGGGGCCAGCACCTGGTGCCCAGCAGCGGGTGCGAGTGCCAGCAGCAGGTGCGAGCGCTGGGTGGGACCGTGGCGCATGGGAGCAAAAAAATTTCAGTAACCACCAGAGGCTTGCCCCAACGACAGCGACCAGTGCCCTGCCTTGGTCTGGCACCCCCCACTCACCTGAACCTTTCATGAAACACCATCCCACCACAGCTGACACCCTCCATGTTCCATGCGTGCCCCTTGGTGGTCAGTGCACATCATAGCGACCAGTTGTTTGGTTGTTCTGCCATTCGGTCTATTTGCATATTAGGGTTATATATAGTAGCCTTGCGCACGAATTCGTGCGCCAGTAGCTCTCTGCGGGGCCTGGCTGCTCTGCGCCTGCTGCCCAGAGGCTCTCTGCAGCACAGAGGCCCATCCGTGACTGGGTGCGGAATGCTTGCCTTGTCACCGCAATGACAAAGCAAGCATTTCGCCAGGCTGCTCATGCTGCCCACTCTCAGCCCCCCCCCCCCCCGGGACTGGGGGACTCCAGCAGGGCTGAGAGTCGCCATCTTGTGGCTATGGGTGCCACCATCTTTGTGACGGAGTGACAGTTCATTTGCATATTACCCTTTTATTAGATAGGGTATAGATTAGCTAATGAATCAGAATTATACTTAGATAAGAGCACAAATGCTTTAAAAAAAACAGTATAGATTCTTTCTGATTGGTCTTTCAGGATTCTTAAGGTATATTCCTAAAAGTGTGATCACTGGGTATTGGAGTTTTTGAGAGCTCCCAGGTGTTTCTGATGAATAGCCAGGGCTGGGCTGATGCTACTGGGGACTTTAAGAGGGAAGTCCAGAGCTCTGGGTTCAGTTTTCTTCCAGATGTTCCTGAGGTGCACATGGAGAATTCTCCCTGATCACATGGATGGCCACCATGAGACACAGAGAGACTTCTCCCAAAGACAAACCATGAGTTATCAGAGTTGGTGCAGTTTGCATGCACATTAAGGAAGAAAACTCATACCTGCAACATAATCTGCACAGACCCCTTCATTATGATAAAGAATTGTATTAGCCTCCATACCTCCACTCCCTCACTCAACTCTCCCTTCGAGGCTGTGAACTTAGATCTTCCTGCATAACGTGAGCTTCAAATGCAGAGCTCCCAGCTGGCACAGCTTTGAAACATCTTCTTTAAACTTTAACATGCACACAAATCACCTGAGGATTTTATTAAAATGCAGGTGGATCTGGAAAGAGGCCCAGATTCTGAATTTCTAACTAACTCCCAGATGATGTAGATGCTGCTAGCCTATCATCTATAGGTCTTAGATCAGACTAGCTTCTGGCCACAGATCCCCTATGTGATGGCTAAAAGCAGCCGAGGAGCCACGTGGGAGTTTAAGATGACCCCATGAAGTCTACCCAGAGACCTGGGGTCAGAGGAGAGGGTGCAGCCAGCTTTCCTCAAAGAGAAGCTTCGTCCAGCACATTGGCCTCCCAGGGCAGGGTCCTTTTGGCATCCTCAGTTTGCAGTAGGGCGTGGGGCTTGCTCGGCAGGCACCAGTTGGTTTTTGCTCTAGTTGAGAACTTCCCTTCTTGGTTCCCTGTGGCTGATTGACTTTGATGCTGGTTCTTTTTTTAAAAAATTTCTTTATTGATTAAGGTATCACATATTTGTCCTCATCCCCCCATTCCCATCCCACACCCCTCCCCACGGATGCCCCCACCCCCCTGTTGTCCTTAACCATTGGTTAGGCTCGTATGCATGCACACAAGTCCTTTGGTTGATCTCTCCACCCTACCCCCACCTTCACCTACCCTCCCTCTGAGGCCTGACAGTCCGATCGATGCCTCCTTGTTTCTGGGTCTGTTCTTGTTCATCAGTCTATGTTGTTCATCATTTCCCCTAGATGAGTGAGATCATGTGTTACTAGAAATATACTTATAAAAACCGAATGTGAGAAGAACAATAATAGTTATGCTGACAGGCAAATGAATCAGTCTGTAGTGAGTTTCTTTCTGGACCAACAGTTCTTTTGAGACCCAATTTTAATGTCCACCAGTTCCTTATGTGTACATCTCGGCACTGACTTTTCAGTTCTGGATGGTGGACTCGATGCTGGTTCTGATGGCATCAAAAGCACTGTGGTTTTGGCACAAGCATCTTTAGAATAGGAGGATTTAATAAGCTCAGGAAACTATCACCAGGGAACATACAAAAAGGCTACTTATTTGTAGTAACATGATAACAGCTAATTTACTTAAATATATGAATCAAGAAATACCAAGAAGTCAAAGAAAACAAATAACTTCTAAGTGGAAAAATGTACACTGCCACTTCTTCCTGGAGTATAAAGATCTGTTTTGATATATTCAGCTTCTTCTTGATTTTTTTTAAACAGTTGATGCCCTTGCTGTGATACTACATTATTACTTTCCTACTCAATAATTTGCTAGCACTGTTATGTCTTGAATCCATCTGATCTTTGATAGACAATCAGACTCCTATTCCTAGAATGGCCTGAAGATACCCATCTAAAACTCCTGTTTATTAAAGAGATCTATATCATTGTTACTTGAGTTTAGCTCTTTCTGGTTAACTTCTTAAAGGGGCTATTTATTTGAACCACAAATAACATTAGGATTGTAAAGAAAAGGGCCCTTTCCCTTGATCACATCAAACTCTGTACTCTAAGGTTGGAAAAGGAGGGGAATTTCACCTTGTAGAAAAGGACTGCTTGACTTCCCAGCCCTAATTCTTCTCTGTTCTCTACTTCCCTGCCAAGACAAGACCCACTTTCTCTTTCTGGAAGCTATCACTAGCTGCCATTGAGTGCTTAGCCCTACAGGCAGGTCTTTGATACTAGGTTCTCCCTCTTAACATTCTTGCCTTGTAAAGAACCACAGGTATACCTACAAATGGCTTAGCAGCATAATTAAGAAGATGGGAATATTTAAGCAAACCTTTACTAAGACTGGGACCGTGAATCTAAACTGGAGGGCCCATTTAATACTAGATAATAGGGTCCTAATCCCAAAGATTTTGCTTTAGTACATGTGGGATGATTCTGGGTGATTCTAAGCTGTTCATGGACTATACTTTGAGAAATACTAGCTTACAGATAAAAATAAAGATAAAAGAGGCCCAGTTGGTTAGAGTGTTGTCCCGATACTACAAGATTGCAGATTCAATCACTGGTCAGAGCACATACAAGAAGCAACCAATGAATGCATAAATAAGTGGAACAGCAAATCAATGTATCTCTCTCTTCCTCTCTCCCCTCTTCCTCTCTAAAAATCAATCAGTAAATAAAAATTAAAGATAAAGATAAAAGAAATAAATTGAGAGAATAGTATAAAAAAACAGTATCAGGTTGCACATTCATGCTCTGAGGCTTTGAGAGCCCATCACATCCTATTTCCAGGTCGGGCTCTCTATTCTCTTCTAATTCTAGACTCAGATGGTGAGACTCAGGAACAGAAAGGTGTGCTATAGGTCATTAAATGATAAATAAAACTTACAAGTTCACACAACTATTGGATATTAAACAAGAAGTTTTTTTGGTCTGAATTTTTGCTTTTCCTGCCTTATTTTGCTGGTTACCACCAAATATTCTCCATTCTCCATGATGAAATGGAAACTCTACCTCTTGAGCATGCACTAGAACCGTGGTTGGCAAACTGCGGCTCGCAAGCCACATGCGGCTCTTTGGCCCCTTGAGTGTGGCTCTTCCACAAAATACCACAGCCTGGGCAAGTCTGTTTTGAAGAAGTGGTGTTAGAAGAAGTTTAAGTTTAAAAAATTTGGCTCTCGAAAGAAATTTCAATCGTTGTACTGTTGATATTTGGCTCTGTTGACTAATGAGTTTCCGACCACTGCCCTAGTGTATGCATGGTTCCCCAGAAGTATTAATATGGCCCCTTCTTCCTAGAGGTCACATTCTAAGCAGGCTAGACCAACTAAAATTAAGTTGTTTCTAGGCATTCTCCCCCCTAATAAAAAACAAACTACCTAAAATATTTTCTGGAATGAGAAGTATAAATAAATAAATAAATAAACCCTATATAATACAGAGGTGATATGCAAATTGACCTTCACACCCTCGTAAAGATGGCTTCCTTCGACCATGCTGGCAGGGGGGTTAGTTTGGGACAACCAAACGACTGAACAGCAGGCATGTTGGGCAACCAGGCCGGCAGGGGGGTTAGTGAGGGACAACCAAACGACTGAACAAGCAAGCTGTGTGGGGCGACTAGGTCAGCAGGGGAGGGCAGTTAGGGGCTACCAGGCCGGCAAGGGGGACAGTAAGAGGCGACCAGGCTGGTGGGGGGGGGGCATTTAGGGGCAACAAGGCTGGCATGGGGGTGCAGTTGGGGGCAACCAGGCCAGCAGAGGGGGCAGTTGGGGTGACCAGGCTATCGGGGGGGGCAGTAAGGGGTGACCAGGCTGGCGAGGGGGCAGTTAGGAGTGACCAGGCCAGCAGGGAGGGGGCTGTTGGGGGTGACCTGGCCGGCAGCTGGGGGCAGTAAGGGGTGACCAGGCTGGCCGGGGGGGGGCAGTTAGGGGCAACCAGGCAGGCAGGCAGGTGAGCGATTAGGAGCCAGTGGTCCCAGATTGTGAGAGGGATGTCCAACTGCCGGTATAAGGATTGGGCCTAAACCCACAGTCGGACATCCCCCAAGGGGTTGGACATTCTCCAAGGGGTCAGACATCCCCCAAGGGGTCCCAGATTGGAGAGGGTGTAGGCTGGGCTGAGGGAACCCCCCCTCCCAATGGGCATGAATTTCGTGCACCGTGCCTCTAGTAGGTAGGTAGGTAGGTAAGTAGGTAGATAGATAGTTAGATAGCAGAATGTATTTTATCCATTTGTACTTGAATTGCATGCTGTGTTCAGTGGACAGTGGATCAGATACTGAAGGCTTTGCAATTCTTTTCCTAGTGACAAAAGGGAAAAACAGTTTAATTGCTACACTAATGAAGTTTGTTTGGAAGGTAAAGAAATAGATTGATGTTTTAAAAATAAGTGTACCAGTTTTAAAGTCACTTTCTAATTTGATTACTTTTTTAAGTTTATCATATTATTTGAAATGAAATATTCTTTTTTCAAGTGTAATCTTAACACAAGGGAAAAAATGCAAGTTTACTAAAACTAAGGAATCCTGGGACTTGAAATTATGAAACTTGAATCGAAAGCAGGATTTGTGGCATGGTGTTGCTTTTGCTCAAACATTTATCATGACTTAACAAATAAAAATATTTTAGTCTGAGCATGTTCTGTTTGAGATCCCTGGACTCAGGTGATGGGAATGTGAAAAGTTGTATTGTGACATATTGCTGGAACAAACTCACAACAGCGTTGAGAAGCTGGCTCTCCTGAATCAAGGCTTTAACTGTTAATTGCTGAATAGTGGGAACAGATAGAGGGACAGGTTAGTGTTTGGGACTGTGGTGGTTGGGGCACTTGGGGAGAGCTGGAGGCAGGAACTCTTTACTAACTGATTTATAAGTACATTGTAGGAATATTCTTTACCAACCCTAATTTGAACTAGAAACAAAGAGAAGAATAATGATCAATTCCAGCCGCTACATGAAAGAATTAAAGGAAAAAAGACAGAGGAAGGAAAATAAATTTATGAGGATATATGCTCCTCTGCATCTGAACAGAATCTCTCCGTAGTGCTACCTCAATTTAAACAAATCAAATTGGGTTAAGCTTAATTTTTGGAGCCATCTAATTGTTCTGAAGGAACAAATGGCTGGGTGTGATCTTAAATTAAATGAACGATAAGCACTTAGCCTACCTGAAATAACAGCAATGAATTTGGACCTGTCATGGTCTGGTACATTCATTTTCCACGTTGATGTAGTTAATTATATGCTCTGGAGGAGTTCCTAGCAAAAAGCTCTGAAAGCAGAAGGGAAATAACAGATCAACTACAGTTTAAGCTCTAATTTCGTTATTTTTGAACTGGTAGGAAAGAGACTTGGAGGAAGTAATTTAATAGGTAGTGTATGAAGCACTGATATATATGGTCCATGATGAGTTATGGTCACATGAAAGTCCATGAAGAAATCAATGAGCAGGAACATCACCTCTCCAAACAAACGCAGAACAGCTACACTTCACTAAGAAGAGTGGGCCTGGTGTAAAAAGGCAAAGAATTTGTCCTTGACCAAGATTTCACTCCCAATCATGACATTGTCTCTTCAATGCTTTATAATGAGGAAAAATCTCACTAAGCATCAATTTTTCTTTCTAAAAAACAGATACAATAAGCCTCAGGGTTGGTGTGAGGATTCAATGAAATGTGTACAAGTTATCTTATTTATAAGTGATCATTCAATGCTAGCAATGATGATCACCAAAAAGTAAGTAGTCAAATATGAAGATGTATAGGAAAATTACAGAAGTTGATCAATGTTATGAAATGTTATTTTTTCAGTTATATACCTTATATTAATTCAGATGGTGATTTTCAGACATTTTGCCTACCCAGTTCTGTTCTTGTCATCATGCCACTGTCTAAAAACTTATGAGTGATAGAATAAACTAAGCCCTCTTACTAAGATATTCAAAGGACAGAAGGAGGGAGGGAGGAAAGAAGGGACAGAGAGAGAGAGAACCTAAATCAGTGATGGACAACCTTTTGAGCTTGGTGTGTCAAACTTCGCCAAAAAACTGAGCATAACTCGGGTAGTGTGTCACTTTGAGGAAAAAACTAACTCCAAGACTCAAGTCGCAAATGTTTCATCCTCAGGAGCAGCAAATGTTTCATCCTCGGCATGCGGCCGCGTGTCATCAGAAATGGCTACGCGTGTCAGTGGTGACACACGTGTCATAGGTTCGCCATCACTGACCTAAATGGTATTTTCTTTTCAGAGTCTATGTGGCATAAATATTTAAAGAAAAATAATCCTGAAGTAGGAAACATGTATTAGTTAATGTTTAACTCATAAGGTTAAAAAAAAAAGTAACACAAATTTTGTTAAGTTTAAAAGACAAAGAAAATTATTTTATAGTTTAGCTTCAAGTACCAGGTAAAATGTATGACTTAATATTTCGAATGCAACAAAGGAAATGGTAGCTACAAGAAGACCAGGGCACCCAGCACTGAAATAGTCCCCGGGGAAATGAGATCACAGGTCACACTGAACTCAGCTGCAAATGCAGTTTTCCGCCCCTGGGAGTCAGCTCTGACAGGTGCATGGGGCACTGTGGCTTGCTGTTTGAAGAAAAGGTCACAGTTCTGGGCCTGAGCTCTCTGCAGGCTTCTTAAGACTCTGAAAAGACACCTCTGTCTTCCACTGATCTGTCATCAATGAGAACCTGATTCGTTGGAAGGAGCTAGAGAATCAGTAGGATTGGGCTTGTTGGGTTTTCTTATTATAAGAAACTCATTCACCAGTGAACTCATTATATATAGAAATGTATCCATTACAGCATTTTATTGCCTCAGTAAGGTTAGTCAAAACAAACCTTAAAGAATCTGGATTCACATAACAACTAATGAGAGAGCTTCTCCATCATTTCTGAGTGGTATTTTTCTTCCAAACACAATTTTCTAGCTCTTCAAAATTGTGACCTTTAAGTTTTCTCACAAGTCACATCTTTGTTACTTTAAACTACCTTGGTACTTCTGTGAGATTTCCATGGGAAATTCTCAAAAAGTGTGCGGCATGGATCAAACAGGGCAGAGTCATTGAAATAGGAAACAGACGGATCAGTTAGGAGAATTCTGTCCCTTCTTCATTCATTTTTTATTTAAGTAGCATATATGGACTTTTCACCTACCAAGCATCAGACATTGTTCTAGACATTGGGGAGACAGGGAGAGTGGGACATTAAAAAAAGAATGTAAGAATTGATAAGAGCTATAAAAGAAAAAAACAGGTGTCAAGATAAAAAGTCACAAGAGGAGACCTGTTTTATAAGATAGAGTGATCAGGGTGGGCTCTTTGAAGTTGTGACATTTCAGCTGAGAAATAAAACTGAGGAGATAGTTAAGGGTGGGTAGAAAAGCATTGAGAGAGAGGGAACAGCATTTGCAAAGGCCATGAGTTGGAAAAGAACTTAGCTTGGGAGAATGGCTTAGAGGGGTGCAGGCCAAGAATCATAAGGTGTTATTGTGGCAGTCCAGTGGTCAGATTAGGGTGGCGGCAGCAGAGATTCGGGGCAGTTAGACTTCAGATATACATTAGAGATGGAACTAATATTTCTTGCTCGTGAATTGGGCATAGGAAACTGAGAAACAATCTCTCTGCTTTCTGGTTTGAGTCATTGGAGGGATGGTGGTATCATTTACTGAGTTGAGGAACAGGTTTTTTGGGGGAAATTAACACTTCCATTTTGGATGTGTAAGGTTTGCAAAATCTCCAAAGACAGTTATATACTTGTGTCTGAACTCCGAGGAGTGCTCTGATCACCCAGAAGAAATAACGTTGGGAGCCATTAACATGCTTTCGGTATTACGACTGAATCCATGGAAGTGGACGTGATTCCCTACGATGCCTGTATCTAGGATGGAGCCTCCTCTGAGGCTTAAAAATTAGTATTTATGAAGAGTCTTGCCATATTCTGGATCTTCCAAACTCTCCTCTGGACTAAGCCAGGACTCTGACTCTATTATGATGTCCTGACCTGAAGGCAGAATGGCTCTTATTAGATGATACCATCAGTCTACAGTGAAGCACATTATGAAAAACCATCCAAGGAACTCATCCTGGTGTTTACAATAAAGATGTTGTTGAGGATATTGTCAATTATATCACACCACAGGTCATAAACTGGCATCTGATAAAAAGGAACCCAGACTTAAGATCTGATTTGTTTTGGGGCCAGCATAGTGATTTTGAATTTTTTAATTATATTATTTATACTACACAAGCCTGCATTTTGTAAATAGCCCCAATCTCCATCACTCTTTATTGCATACCTGGCTGCCTTTCTCATTTCTGTTACCTTCCTGGCCCCATGAAGGCAGCATTGAGTTTTCAGCCCCTACATAAGCACGGTATTGTGATAATGATAATGATGGCAATAGTGATGACAGTATGGTGAAAAATGATGGTGATAATGACACTGCTGACATGTATTAAGCACTCTGTAGGTCAGACATTGCTCTGAGCACTTATCTACTTACTCATTTAAACCTCACAATAACCCAGCAACTCTATGAGGTAGATGATACTTTCCCCATTCACAGATGAGGAAACTGAGGCACAGAAAGGTAAGAAGCTACTGCTTGGTCATGCAACTCCTGAACTCTTTATTTCATTACTAGAGGCCCGATGCATGAAATTCCTGCAAGAGTAGGCCTTCTTTCCCCTGGCTGCCAGCACCGGCTTCCCTCAGGAACCCAAGACCCAAGCTTCCCTTGCAGCCCCAGCTTAGTCCGGAAGGTGGTCCAGAAGGACATCTGGTCTAATTAGCATATTACGCTTTTATTATTATAGATACTACATTGACTAATGGAAATGGTAATCAGTTCTAGCGGCTCTAATTTGTTTTTGTGAGGCTATTTGGGGGCAAGTAGAAGGAAGACCAAAGTAGAGAAACTTTGAGTGAGCACATTCATGTCATGTCCCAGCCACTGGCAGGACTGCAATAGAAAGGACCCATCCTGCCGAAGCCAGTTTGGCTCAGTGGATAGAGCATCGGTCTGCGGACTGAAAGGTCCCAGGTTCGATTCCGGTCAAGGGCATGTACATTGGTTGTGGGCACATCCCCAGTAGGGGGTGTGCAGGAGGCAGCTGGTCGATGTTTCTCTCTCATTGATGTTTCTAGCTCTCTATCCCTCTCCCTTCCTCTCTGTAAAAAATCAATAAGATATATTAAAAAAAAAGAAAGAAAGAAAGAAAGAAAGAAAGAAAGAAAGAAAGAAGAAAGAAAGAAAGAAAGAAAGAAAGGACCCATCCTATACCTGGTCCAGCACTATATTAGAGGCCAACCCATTAAAAGTCCTATTACAATTCCACTGGAGGTCAGAGCCAAGTTCCCTGTTTGAACACTTGTTTGTTTCGTTCTAATGAAGAAAAGATAGTAGCATTGAGGCAATTATTGGTGACCTTGTACGCCACGACACCCACTTCAAATTCTTCAGCTTTTTGTCTTTGCTTTTCTTCAATTTTCATTTTCCACGAAGTTATTTTCTCCTCTCTGTAATTTCTTTGTCTCCCTGTTATAGACGGAGGCCTATTGGTGTTGGCTGAAACAATTTCTAAATATTTTTCTTAGCTCAAGACCGGGATCATTTGGAATTTTGTTCATCTTTTTCAATTTTTTTTTCAAAATGCCAAGCTCAATGTTCTGTTTTACATGTACTGGCATTTGGATGCTTATCTTGTTATTTTTATGTCATTGTTACCTGTGTCTGCCATCATTTTATTCTGAAAACCCTTAGTGGACAATAATTAAACTTTGGATCAGTGCTGAGCACACCTGAGTACAAGTGGTTTTGTTTTATTTTAATTTCTAAATAAGTGAGGTCAAAAGCTGAATTCATCAAATAAGTCAGTTAGGAAAGGTGATTTTCTTCATGGGAAAAATTCTTCTTGGGAAAGAAGTGTTCTTAATGCATTTAGATTTTTGTTTATAGAGCATTTACGTGAGAAGGTGGAATGAGGAAAACTGGAATTCTGAATTGCATTGTAGTCATTGCCTCCTGAAGAAGAACAGGAAATGAAAATAAAGCCTTTCAGAAGTTAAGATGCCCATGAAGATATATGTTTATCAAAATTTCCAGGAAAACATTATGTATGTAGTACTAGAGCCCTTATATGACAAATTCCACTAAAAAATACCATGAGGGAGGCTGGGGGAAGGTCAGTGGCGGGGGGGGGGGGGGGGGGCGAAGGAGATATATGTACTACTACATGTAATACTAAAAAAATTTTTTTAAAATTCCATGAGACCTGGTTGGATGAGAGAATTCCTCGTGCTTGCCTGTCCCTGGCCCTGGGGGAGGCGCAGCGGGAGGTGTTGACAGAGGAGCCTCTGCCCTCCGGAGCTGGGGAGCCGGGGCAGGGACTCCGCAGCTGGGATGCTGTGTGTTGAAGGTTCTGCGAGAGATATGCCCAGGTGCCAAAGAAGGCTCGGAGTGAATGCACGGGATCCGATAAACAGGTCAACAGGTCTTGGGTAGGGGGAATACCATACTTTTAATCATCCAGAATGGAAAGGAAATAAAAACCGGAGCTAATCTGGAAGCTCTCATAGGAAAAGTCTCCGACGTTCTTCACGAGATCTCAGAGCAGACACAACCATGCTCTTGTTATTCTCCGAGTTGGCAACACTGAGCTTACCTTGTGAGTTGGGGAAGGTAAGCCAAGAAAGAAACAGAATCCTTCCAAAAAGAAGAGTCAGGGCTATGCAGACAGCTCTGCGATAAAGGAAGGCTCTACATCACGGGAGTGCGTGGGCTTCTGAGGAAGAGGCAGGTGATGGGGACGCAGGAGCAGATGCCGGCTTTCCCTGCCGCCTGCCTGTGCTGGGCGCGATCCAATCTCTCAGCAGCCACCTGACGTTAATCAAACCCCAGTTTATCTCCAATTTAGCCCTTAATGTGTCCTATTGTTCACTGCCACCTGGTTTCCTCTTACTTTTTAATCCTCATTTGGGGTTCAGCTGGTAGGACAAACATCTGGACTCACAGAGTTTCTTCCAGGCGGTTTTAGCCGGGGGGGGGGGGGGGGGGGGGGGGCGGGTCAGTGGGTTGTGGCAGGGCTCCCCTTACTCCGTAACTCCTCTAATCTGCCCTGCTGACCTGGGAGGCTCTGAGGTGGGTAAGACTGTCCCCCCATCTCCCGAGCTGTACATAATCTGATCCATTCTTTTCCTCTCTGGATCTGAGATTAATTGTATTTGTTTTGCTCTTCATTCCCGTGGGTGTGGAAAAAAATCTCAAACAATTCAGTGTCTCTCCCTGCACTTCTTCTGGTCCCGGGCTTCTGTCCTGGGGGACTGGCTCAGTGCCAGGGCCGTGTGGGCTGGGCTGTCCCCCTCCCCTTCAGCCTAGAGTCCCCATCCATGCAGGTCCCCCCGCAGCCTGACCCACCACAGGGTCCTGCTTAGGCTGCCTGCTGCTCTCTGCAGCCCAGGGCAAGTCGTGCGGCTCCTTGCACTGCACCAGGCCCCAAGGAACTCTGTGAAGCTGGCTCGGGCTCATCTGCACAGGCGTCCTACTCAGCCACTTCAGCTCAAACCCACAGTGAGGCTCAGGGAACTGGGGCTGGGAGCTGGGGGGACATTGCTGCCCCCCTGGGCCACCTTCTGCCCTCAGACTCACTGTCCCCCGACCTAGCCAGGGTATCTGCCATCAACGCCTCTCGGGGGACTCCCATCCGTGTCTGGCTCTCCTCCTTCCCTTTCAGAGGCTGTGGTTGTCCGCAGGCTGGGAGGATGTGGGCTATGCCTGATCACAGACTCTTCCAGAGCTGTCACTTATGCTCAGACTCCTTTCTCTTCTCCTCTGAAGTTGAGCATCTGCATTTCATGGTGTCACAGTCACTCCGAGACGATGAATACTGCGGCTTCTCAAAGGGATGGCCATGGGGGGCGGGAGGGGTTGAGGGAACAGGGAATATGAGAGAAAGATGCTTCCCTGAATATGTCATAATCTCGTGTCCACGCAGAGTTCATCCACCCCGAGTCCTCACCCGGCTCAGACCTTTCTACAGCATCAGACACTTTAGTGGCAGGAGCCGCCCAGACCCTGGTACACGCCTTTATTTGCTGGCAGTCTCCCCTCTACCAAGTTTCCCGGTGGTAATATCCACGAGTCAGTCAGGTTCTGCCCTCCGGGTCACACTCAACAGGTCAGTTTATTCCATGTTCCTTTGACGCTCCTGGCTGCCAGGCCCCAGGTGAGCAGCCTGAAAAGGGGGGAAAAAACACCCTGAGGAGTAAGACTTTGGCCAGTCCTGAGCAGGGAGAGGCGCAGCCCCCAGGGCTCCCACTGGCCCCTTCCTGCTGCTGCTGGGTCTCTGCTTCTGTCCAGGGCTTCCCCACAGGCACCTCACAGCCGTGGCAGTGGGTTTGGCTACAGGCCATCAAGCCCGGCTGTGGACCGCCTTTGTGCCAATGGTCAGGCCAGGCTGCTCAGCCAGGGCAGCACAGATGCCTGGGCTCGGCCCCCAGGGCTGAGATGTAGTGGGTCTGGCATCCCACACTCACATGTTTGACAGAAGCTCCTGAGACGATTTCAGTGCATCCCCCAGGGGAGAACTCTGCTGGGAGCAGGTAAGCTGTTCACCAAATATAAAGCTCATTAGAGATGGAGGTAGAATTTATCAAATGAGTGACTATTCTTCAGGCAGTCAGCTGTCGATCCTCAGCTTTCCGTCAGTTTGAGTTGCTCTTCTTTCACAGATGCCTACTTTTCTCCCTTCCCCTTTCCCGTTCTCTGTCCCTTTCTCTTCTTTTCTTTCTCAAACATTTTTTGAGCTTCTGCTATATGCCAGGCACCAGGCTGGGTGCCTATCATACAAGGATGAATCAGACCCAGACCCTGGTTATTATTATCATGTGTTATAGGCTATCTTAGTGTCTATTGCTGTGTAGCAAATTACTACAACATTTAGTGGCTTACAACCATATTTATTTTCTCAAAGTTTCTGGGGATCTTACAACTACCAAGTTTCCCGGTGGTAATATCCACGAGTCAGTCAGGTTCTGCCCTCCGGGTCACACTCAACAGGTCAGTTTATTCCATGTTCCTTTGACGCTCCTGGCTGCCAGGCCCCAGGTGAGCAGCCTGAAAAGGGGGGGAAAAACACCCTGAGGAGTAAGACTTTGGCCAGTCCTGAGCAGGAAGAGGCGCAGCCCCCAGGGCTCCCACTGGCCCCTTCCTGCTGCTGCTGGGTCTCTGCTTCTGTGGCTCATCTGGGTCCTCTGGCTCAGGGCGTCTTGTGAGCTGACTGACAAGTGTTGGGCTGGGCAGCAGTCATCTGAAGGCTCAACTGGGGGAAGTTTCACTTCCAAACTCACTCATCTTACTCCTGGCAGGCTCCAGCACATGATGGCTTCTTCCTGGCTGTGGCCGGAGACCTCCCTCGGCTCCCTGCCACATGGGCCTCTCGGTGAGCAGCTCAGTATGGAGGCTGGCTCCCATTAGAAACAGCAAGCAAGAGAGGGAAGAAGGAGGCCATGGTTGTTTTGTAGCCTAAGCTTGGAAGTGATATCCCATCACTTTTGTCATATTCTATTTGTTAGAAGTGAGCCGCTGAGTCCAGCCCACAAAGGTAGGAGATTATACAAGGTGTAAATACTGGGAAGTAGGGATCACTGGGGGATATGAGAGGATGCCTACCATGGAGATGTTGCCATCATAGCTTTTTTTTTTTAAATATATATTTTATTGAGTTTTTTACAGAGAGGAAGGGATAGGGACAGAGAGCCAGAAACATCGATGAGAGAGAAACATCCATCAGCTGCCTCCTGCTCACCCCCCACCGGGGATGTGCCGCAGCCAAGGCACATGCCCTTGACCGGAATCGAACCCGGGGCCCTCCAGTCCACAGGCCGACGCTCTATCCACTGAGCCACACCGGCCGGGGCACCATCATAGCTTTTAAAACATTTAAGCCTCAAATCACCTGGCCCAAGCACAGTAAGTTTTTAAAAAACAATTACTCTTAAGATGCAGTGAAGAAGGCAGGGGAGGAAACTTAAGGAACATTGGAATGAAATCCCAAAGATAGAATAAAGATGGTCCATTATTCCTACTCCCTGACTTTGCCAAATGTTACATCTCAGTTTCTGTCTCCGTGGGAGAGTTGAGATAACCTCACCAATTCTGTTTGACTAAGCATATCCTTCCCACGTACCATCCAAAAATGACCACTGTCAGTGAGGCACGTAGAGATTATTCAACCGAATATTTAATATTTGGTTCAATATCCATCTTATTTAGCTCCAGAAAAATAAAAGCACTACAACTTGTGATGTGCCTACTTTGACTCAACATCATTTTTAAGTTTATCTTTATTGTTGAAAGTATTACAGATGCCCCCTTCCCCAACCCCACCTTAGGCCTTCACCACACTATTATTGTCTGCGTCCATGAGTTATGCATATATGTTCTTTGGTTAATCTCTACCCCACCACCCCCCCCCACCTTCCCTCTGAGATTCATCAGTCTGTTCCATGCTTCTATATCTCTTGATCTGTTTTGTTCATCAGTTTATTTTATTAATTAGATTCCACATATAAGTGAGATCATGGGATACTTGTCCTTCTCTGACTGGCTTATTTCACTTTGTATAATACTCTCCAGGTCCCTCCATGCTATCTCAAAGGGTAAGCGATCCTTCTTTTTTTACAGCTGCATAGTATTCCATGGTGTAAATGTACTACATCTTTTTAATGAACTCATCTACTGGTGGGCACTTGGGCTATTTACAGATTTTAGCTATTATAAATAGTGCTGCTATGAACATAGGGGTGCATGTATTCTTTCTGATTGGTGTTTCAAGATTCTTAGAATATATTCCTAGAAGTGAGATCATTGGGTCAAGTCGCAGTTCCATATTTAATTTTTTAGGAAACTCCATACTGTTTTCCACAGTGGCTGCACCAGTCTGCATTCCCACCAGCAGTGTACTAGGGTTCGCTTTTCTCCACATACCTTGCCAGCACTTGTCAGTTGTTGATGGTAGCCAAAGAGGTGATACCTCATTATTGTTTTAACTTGCATCTCTCTAATGATTAGTGACTTTGAGCATTTTTTTTCATCTGTCTCTTGGCCATCTGTATGTCCACTTTGGAGAAGTATCTATTTAGGTCCTCTGCCCATTTTTTAATGGGATTGTTTGTCTTTCTTCTGTTAAGGTGTATGAGTTCTTTATAGATTTTGGAAATTAACCCCTTATCAGATGTATCATTGGCAAATACGTTCTCCTATACGGTTTCATTTTGTTGATGGTTGGTTTTTTTTTGACTCGACATCTTTTGTATTCAAATTTCCAACCAGCAAAATCTGAGAGAGACCTGAAGAAGAATATTAGCTCACACACAATTTCCAAATGAAAGATTTCTATTCAAGAACCTAGCCTAGCCGAAACCGGTTTGGCTCAGTGGATAGAGCGTCGGTCTGCGGACTGAAAGGTCCCAGGTTCGATTCCAGTCAAGGGCATGTACATTGGTTGCGGGCACATCCCCGGTGGTGGGTGTGCAGGAGGCAGCTGTTCGATGTTTCTCTCTCATCGATGTTTCTAGCTCACTATCCCTCTCCCTTCCTCTCTGTGGAAAATCAATAAAATATATTTAAGAAAAAAAAGAACCTAGCCTATAAGTCTGGTTATTATCCATTTATAGTGTCAGAGGAAGGGAGGATTGAAAGCATTCCTAATTGGCTGCCTTGTAATAACGCATTTGAAAGGAAATCAATTGCTATCTCAGTGTCAGTTAGATGTTAGACCTATTTATAGGGGACTTATGTTTCATTCTAAAAGATTAAAAATGGATCACATAAATGGATTCTGCAGTACAATTTAAGATTTTTAAGAGTAGAGTCCCACTTGTTTTAAAGAAACACATGCAGAATGGAAAAACTAAATATTTTATACAGAAAGCATTATTTATCACAGAGGAATCTAGTATTTTTATTCGTATAAGTTGCCAGCATTGAAATGAGTTCTTAGATTCTAACTCAGTCTCACAGCAATAATGCAGTGTCCCTTGAAAACCCTCTGTGAGGTAAAGGAGATGTCCACCCTGCCTCGCCAGCCTCCTCCTTCACGGCCAATGCCTCACTTGCCTTCTTGCAAAACAATTAGCCCTGCATATGTTGACCTCCCTTAAAGCTCCTTGTTCATTGAAATGCTATAGCAAACTAGATTTTTTTTTAGTACAAATATAAAATCAAATCAGATTCACTCTATAACTCAAAACTTAGAATATCATTGAGTAAATTTATGTCCATAATCAAAATTTTGTTTGGGAATATTCCATGTGTCTTTTGATATTCGCCTACAGTCGTATTTGGGGGATTTGGTTTTGAACCCTCAGAGCCTCAATTATTATATTTAAAATGAGATAGTATTTAGAGCACCTCTCAGGGAATCTGGTAGGTGAAAAGACCTCAAAAAAGAGTAGAATTTATTATTGTTTAGAGTACAGATTCAAAGTTTATCAACAAAAAACTACACACCCCGATGCATGACATGTGAGTATTTAAGGGCAGCACATCCTGCAATGCTCAAAAGAGAAAATGTCTTGTATAATTTGTCAAAAAATATTTATTTTGAAATACATAAATCTTGGACTCATTTCATATGAATGTGCCTAGCAGCAGTACCATTCCAGTTATTCTGAAGAGGAATGAATATATATTTCCTGCCGATCTCCTTTCAAATTGGATTGTTTGAATCATGGGGCATTAAAAATGAATGCCCCATCTCCCACCCACTGCAGAAGAAAAATATAAATTCTGCCAGTGGTCACTCAACCTGCTTTTCTTTATGATCTCATGACTTTTTCCATAGTCTTTGCTTGTTTCTCCTCTCCTCAGCTCCCTCGCCAACACCCTATAGTATCGCAGGCCTCAGGCTATGGCTTAGAAAGGACATCAGAAGCCAAGCTTCCTTACTCTAAGAGAATTTTTAATAACCTTGCACTTTGTCCACCCTCTCCCATAACCTATTGCCATTGGTTTTTAAGGGATTTCAAAAGGTGAGTCCCCATGAATAAGCAATGATTTTCTTCCAGCTCATCAATTTAGATCAGTGGGCTCTTATTGCTTCGGATACGACAGGTCAGTGACCTTCAACCAGGATCCAAGAGAACAAAAATAGCAAGGACACCAGAAAAAGAACAAATGATTTTCTTATGTGACACTGAGGAAATGATCACCATGGTGTGTATACATCATTCTATAAATTTGTGTTATCTGCAAATTATCAGATTAGATAGAAATTGCACATCACCATGTTATGCAATACACAGATTGGGTCATAGATTCTATTTTTGTGCAACATCCTGAGATATTTAAACAATATTTTACTGTAATAAATGTTCCATAGATTTGTCACAGTTCGAGAAAATTGAAAATGGAAATGTTACCTTAGAGGAAATGGTGGTGCGATACCAAAAGCTCTGAGAAATCCAAGTTTGTATCCTATCGTCCCATGAGCTGGTGGTGACCTTGGATCTCAAACTATGCATATCCTAAACTGAATTCCTGATATCCCCCACCTCCACCCAACCAGCCCCTCTCCAGCATCCCCCGTCTCCTCAATTAATAACTGTTAACTTCCTCCATCCTTCAGGTCATGAAGGCAAAACTTTGGAGTCATTATTGACTCTTATTTTTCTCTCCTGCCCGACATCTAATCTGTCAGCAAATCCTATTGGCTCTTCCTTTAAATCAAACCCAAATTTCAACTGTTTCTCACCTCCTCCCCTGCTACCATCCAACCGAGGCCTTCTTTCCTCTCCTAGTCATTGCCATGGCCTCCTACCTGGTCTCACTGCTGCCTGCTGCCCTTGAATAGCCTACAGGCAACCCAGCAGCCAGAGGAATCCTTTGAAACCCTAAGCCATTTCATGTCACTGCTCTGTGCAGAACCTTCCAGTGACTCTGACTCTCCATCCACTCAGAGTCAAAACCAAAGCCCTCACAATGGTCCAACAAAGTCCTACATGATCTGGCCCTCATCATTCTTGCCACCTCTATTCACTCTGTTCTTGCCACAGGGGGCTCCTGGATGTTCCTCAAACAGACCAAGCCCACTGATGCTCCAGAGCCTTTGCACTTGAATCTTCCTGCCTGCTCCTCCCCAGACATCCACTTGGCTCCCCTTTGACCAATTTCAGGTCTCATCTCAAATGGCACCTTCTCAGTGATACCCTCACTAGCTCCCTATTTCACATAGCCCCCCACCCCACCCCACACTCCTCATCCCCCTCTCCTGCTTTATTTTCCTTTGTGAAGCTTATCAGCATCTAACATTACCACTATTTGATATGTATGTTTGTATGTATGAGTATGCATGATATGTATACATGTAAACACAAATATATATAATTTGCTTGTTTGTTGTCAGCCACTCACTACTGGCATATAAACTCCATGAGAACAGGGATCTCTATTTATCCCTGTTATAGCTCCACTGCCCAGAGCAGTGGCTGGCACAGAGGAGCCTCTCAATAAATACTTTTTGGAGTAAGTAAGTGAATTATTTACCTATGTTCATTCAACAAATATTATTGAGGCCCCTCCCTGTGCTAAGCATTGTACTAGGACCTTGAAATACCACAGTAAATAAACTAGACAAAGATACTATTCTTATAGAGCCTTGTTTATACCTCTATTGATTTATCTCTGTATCTCTAGTGTATTTACATATATCTCTCTATTTACCTATCTATCTACCTACCTATCTGAAACTGAAATAGTGATGGATGAATGGGTGATTTTCCATGTTTGTGTTCTTCTGTACTTTCTAAGTTGACCTGTGATTGCTATTGTAATCAGAAACAACTAGGTAGTAGAAAAGAAGAATGAAGGAACAGTTAATTGCAAAGGGAAACTTTATCATCTATCCTGTGCTCATGTGAATTCAAACATCTGATTAAGTATCAAACCATTATATTTCTGCGGTTATTGAGGCAGTGTGGCACTGAATTTAAGAGCAAGATTTCTGGAGACAGATTGCCTGGTTTTAATCTTTACTAGTTACATGACCTTAATTAAGCCTTCTCTGTAGCCAAGTGTCTTCATCTAAACACCGGAGATAATAATAGTATCTACTTCAAAGATTGATGTGAGGATTGAGTTAATATATATAAAGTGCTTGGAACGGTGCAGGATACAACTAATACTCAGTGATAAGTACTATTATTGTTTTTGTTGGCATTATAGTTATTTTTCTTATTATTTAATGAAAGGGGGATTTATTCTCCAGAACATTGCATTTAACTATGTATCTACTGGCTCCTAGAAAAAAAAAATACTCTTTAGAATTTTACTCTCACACACAAATTTTAATACCTTTATAGTAAGGTCTTCTGTTGTCAATTTATCATGAATTAAAGCACAATTCTGCAAATAGCAGCAGATTTCCCTGACAGCCCAGCTCAGTTCTCAGAATTGTCTCAGATGTGGTCTGTGGAAGCTGACTTCCTGGCCACATGAGTAGGGAGTCCAGATATTGCTTCCTGGGCTGCCACAGAAAGAGCAGTGAAAATGAAGTTGTGTAATTGGTTCTCCAATGTGAATGCCTGGATGCCTGATGTGAAGTTAATTGTATTAACTAGAGAAGCAATTACATTGTCTCAGAAGAAATAATTAATTTAGCCCCAGATCACATTTAAAATTAATAACACTCTTGTGTATCAGGTAAATATACATAATTCTTTTAAAACGTATTTAAGTGTCATTGTTTGACAAGTGGTTATGCTTTATGAAGTTCAACCTAAAAGGTTTTAGTACTTTGGCTTGGTTATTTATTTGTTCAGTTATTTTTGCTTCTCCATATGTCCATCCAAAACCAACTACATTATTAATTTAAAATGTTTTCATTTAGCATTTTATCATATCCATTGACAAATAGTCCAATTAAATCCAAGTAAGCTTATTTCTTAATACTGGAATGTATTAAGACATCTGTGAATTCTATACTTCAGCAGTCATATTTATTATAATTAGGAACTTTTACAAGGTATTTGCATAGAATGGTGCAGAATCTCAACATTAACCCATGTTCTCCAAGACTGAAGACTAGAATGCTCAAAGGCAAGGCTCCACAGCTCCATTTCCATTTCAATAGCTAAATAGAAGTGACAAAACACAAATCTGGTGTGGTAGCTTAGGAGCTCTTTGCTTATATATTTAACATTTGAATACTTCTAATTTTCTCTCTGTTCCACACAATGCATAGCATTCTCTCAAATTCTTTCAATTCTGTCATTCCAAGAGAGATACCAGGGTACCATGCCAAAGAGGCCACAGAGTTATCAACCTGAAGGAAGTATCAGAGTCAGTCCACTCTATTTATCTGTCTTCTGGCTAAATCACACAATTAAAGAGTCCAAACGTGCACAGTCTCTCCCCGCTCTGAGCAGTTGAGATGTATGTGTGATAAATGAGGCGGATTTGAACACTGGGGTGAAGTGCTTAGTTCTAGTTAAATCAGTCCATTTTCCATGTCAGGAACTCTCCCCTCAGACGTCAGTTTAGAATGAAACCAAGTCCTTTGATGAATATAAAATGATCCTCAGCTCATGACAACACATAGGAGGAATTAGTCTGGAACTGGTGCCCCTCAGCACAGCAACGAGATGCCTCTCTGTGGGTTAAAGCTGTGGCACAAATGAATACAGCCATCTGAATGGAGAGAGGCAATATTCAAAAATCTATTTCATTGAAAACACCTTTATACTTATGGTCAGGGACGGGGTGTCCAAGGAGAGATCTTAGGAGAGATGGTGTCCAGGAAGGAAGTAGAATCAAAGCTAAATATTAAACACACTCTATAAGTGGTGAAGATGGGATCGTCCTCTCCTAAAACAGTTACAGAGGAAGTTCAAGAGTTTTCTGTTGTTGTTGTCCCAGAGACAGAAAGCTTGTCCCAAACCTAGGCTGCATAGTAGAAGAGTTAAGAGCAGGGCTTTGACTAACACGACGTGGGTTCCAATCTGGCCACAGCACTTATTTATTGTGTGGCCCCAGGCAGTGTGCAGAACCTCTTGGTTTCCCATTTATAAAATGGTCATTGAGACAGACCGTGTGTTGCCTGGTACTAGGTAGTGTCAATATAACTATTAGTGTCTATTCTTTGTAGAGAGTAGGAGACCAATGAGTGCAAGAGACTCATCTCCTGACCCAAGGAAAATGCTAATTGCCACTAAATTTCCCTTAACCCTGCATAATATTAGCAACATTATTGAAGCACTAGAGGCCCGATGCACGAAAATTCATGCAAGAGCAAGCCTTCCTTCCCCCAGCTGCCTGCACCGGCTTCCCTACGGCACCCGGGACCCGGGCTTCCCTCCTCCAGCTGCTGGCAGGCACCCAGGACCAGGCTGCTTTCTTTTGGCCTCCCACAGGCACCCGGGACCCAGGCTGGCTTCCTTCGGGCCCGGCTTCATCAGGAAGGATGTCCGGAAGATGTCCCGTCTAATTAGCATATCACCCTTTTATTTTATAGATTTTTACAGCCCCACCTCCTGTTTTCCCTTTGCAATAATACGCAACACAGCTTTGTACCCATTTCCAGTCTTCTCTCTCTCATGCAACTGTATTTTTCATAGTTATAACCACAGTGACTACATGCTTTCATATCTCAATATTTTCATTTTCCTTTGAGTCTAGGCTTCTGGAGGGCCATACACTGTGCTCTTTTGTCTGCTCTGATTTGGGGAGGGCCTTGGACAAGGGACAATCAAATCATTTGGACCAGGACAAATCAAGCCATTTTTGTCAGGAAGGGCTTGAGACTTTTCATCTTGAATTTTCACTCCAATCACTCATTTTGTTGTAAAGCAGTTGGTCCCAGCTTCACTCTTTCCAAAATGAATGAAAATAGACAAGGTCTCAACCTCCAAGGGTTCACAATCTCATACAATCAAAATGGACGCAGACAAGACATAACCTAGGCAAACAAGTTTTGAAAATTGCAGAAATTAAATTGTGCAGACTGGGAAAGCATAAGGGGTGAACACTCTTTATGGTTTGGCAGGGTGGGTTCACTGTTCATAAATGCAAGGATCAGAGGGAAAAAAAATGTTCCTTATCTCAGCTTTTCTCTTGTTTCTCTATTGAACATTTAGTATTTTATTCTATACTTGACCCTCAGACATAAAAGGTAATAAAAGCCCTAAGGGTTTGGCTCAGTGGATAGAGCGTCGGCCTGCAGACTGAAAGGTCCCAGGTTCGATTCCGGTCAAGGGCATGTACCTTGGTTGCGGGCACATCCCCAGTAGGAGGTGTGCAGGAAGCAGCTGATCGATGTTTCTAACTCTCTATCCCTCTCCCTTCCTCTCTGTAAAAAAAAATCAATAAAAAAAATATATTTTTAAAAAGGTAATAAAAGAAAGTAGAAGTTCTTGGCCCTCAAACAGTTGATAAAAATTATTATAACTGATGCACAGTATGTGAAATATGTATGCAATATGACATTTTTATGAGTGCTGAAGATGGAAGAGAATAAACATTTGTGGTTTACCATTTCTATTTTGAGATAATATGTCCCTTGTCTCCCATCATGTTTAAAACAAATGACAGACAAAAAGAGAACAAACTTTGAATAACAGAGCAGAAACTGAAAGTGTGGGACGATACTGGAGGAAGGTGAAGGGAGAAGATCTGAAATCGTGTACTTAGTAACTGATTTGGTTTCTGTCTCCTTTGCTGAAACATGAGCTTCCTTAACCATAGGAATGCTGGTGACATTGTTCACATTTACTGCAGTACCCCTAAGTATCTATAAAAGGGTTGGTCCACAGAAGGTGCTCAATAGACATCTGTTAAAAAATAAGAAAATAGAGAACAGAATTTCAACCTCCTGAGGTTGCAGGGTCGGTAAAGCTGGGCATGACGGCCCCCACTGGAATAGCAACCAAAGCCATGGAGCATTCCGGCTCTCAGCAGCTGTGATGTCCTCTCAGGTCATTTTAGGGAGAACTCCAACTGAGGAATTGAGATTTCCCAGCATCTCATTTCTTAAATTCACAAAGACTGCTGCATTGCCACCCGATTCCACCGTTAGAGCTACAATTTGGAGTCATAACCTGGTTAGAAGGGGAATCCAGTACCAATGCATCTTAATTTTGTTTTAATAACATTCAAATAGGAAAACGACTTTGCCCACTGTGACCTCTCATGCGGTGTATGCTATATCTCATTTTAAAGTCTTGTGCATTTACATTTAAACCACATAGCTCACAAAAATAATGTATTTTAGCTCCTGAGAATAAGCACATAGTTGCAGAAGGAAAGGACCTTGTCGCTGGAGTATTGCAGGAAACCTGCAAGAGAAGCAGAAAGTCATAACTGTGTTGTGGGTCATCCCATACCTGGGCAGGTTGGTTGTATTCTTGAAATTAAATGGAAAATTTTCAGAAATCTCTGTGGTTAATAAAAGCCTTTGGCTTTAGTGATTAGTGACTTTAACAACTCCCGCCTCCAGTAAGTGGCATCTTAGAGTCATCTGACTACCTTAATGCAAATCCTTTATAGAAGAAGCTGGTTGGAGAATATGAAAGAACAATTCCACCCTCAAAAATCAATAATTCAAAAATTGTAGCTGGTGCTATTTTAGTGGCCGATGATTTTGAGCAGATTTTCCTTTTTTTTTTTAACAAATTGCCTAGTGGAAATGGCCATAGCAACGACATTGGGAAGGCACCAGAGATGCTCACTGTTTAATCCCTTCTCCTCCCAGCCTCACACGCTGCAGGCGGTTAAACCAGAAATGCAAAAGAGCCCTGTTGTAATTCATTTACAGAGTTGAAATCTTTTTTTACCCCTGTTCTTGACAGTGGAAGATCTTTTAGCAAAAAGAAATGAGACAAAATTTTTGGTGGCAGATTTTCCCTACAGGGTCCCGTTTCCTACCCCGAACCCCAAGCCCAATGGTTCTCCCTTCCTCGTCAAAGCTCCTCCCAGGGTTGTGTTTGCATGTGTTTGCCTTTTTGCAGTTACACCTGAGCCCTGGTTGTGACATGAAAGGCTCTAGGACTTGCAAGTTTCATGAAAAAGATGGCATGGGAGACGGGGAGAGTTGCCGAATTTAAAACACAATTGCCCAGTTAAACTTGAACCTCAGATAAATAATGGATAATTTTTTCAGTGTAAGTATCTTCTGTGCAGTATTCTAGACATAATTTATATTAAAATATGTATTCATTGCTTGTCTGAAATTCAAATTTAACTGGCATCCTGTATTTTACCCTGCAATCCTGGGAGGGATTTCCTGGGTACAGAGCAGTTCCCTAGAACAGTGGTAGGCAAACTCATTAGTCAACAGAGCCAAATATCAATAGTACAATGATTGAAATTTCTTTCGAGAGCCAAATTTTTTAAACTTAAACTTCTTCTAACGTCACTTCTTCAAAATAGACTCACCCAGGTCGTGGTATTTTGTGGAAGAGCCACACTCAAGGAGCCAAAGAGTCGCATGTGGCTCACGAGCCGTGGTTTGCCGACCACTGCCCTAGAAGGTTCCCTCCTACCTCTTCCCATCAATACCAACGCTCCAGAAGTAGCCATTATTCTGACTTCTATTACCATCAATTAGTTTTTCCTGTTCTTAAAGTTCATATAAATGAAATCATACAGAGTGTTTACTTCTGGGTCTGGCTTCTTTCACATACTATTGTATGTCTTAGATTCATCCATACTACTGTGTGTATCAATAGTTTAATTTTTTTTCATTCCAGTATAATCCATTGAGTGAATAGACTGCAGTTTATTTATCCATTTTGTTGTTGAAGGGCACTGGGGTTGTTTCCAGTTTTGAGTTATTCTAGTACCTATCTTTTTGTAATGATTATAGTTATTCCTCTTAGATGTGTAGGAGTAGAATGGCTGGGTCATGGGATGTCCATGTTCTCACTCTCTCTAACTCCAGGTGCATAGCTTGCATTGCAAATTTGAAAATATGTGGGGTTTTTTTTTTTGTTTTTTGAAGACGGAATGAGGAACAAAGTATATAAGAAAGGAAAAAAGGAAGAAACTGTTAGACTGGTTCCTTCACCAGACTTCACCAGACTTAGATGCATGCTCTAAATTTACATTTCTCTGTAGGAGAGGGCCCTGAGTTTAAGGGAGAGCTCCTTTTACACAGCTCAGGAAACAGAATTCACAGAAAATCTTAGGCCATGAGTGATACAGTTAATTTTTTAAACAAATGTCATTTAATTTAAGGGAAAAGTGGTTGTTTCATCTTACATAAAATGTATGCTTAAACCTTCAATTCATTTGTCTTATATCAATCATAATATTTTTGTCAATTCTCGAGTTGCTCCAACTGTCACATCATCGCAGATTAACACTTAGACCTTAAGCCTAACGTGTAAGCTTTACAAACAAGTCGTGTTGTAAAGGTCAAAGACATACTAAATGTCAATAAAATTGTTTCCATTTTGCAAAGAAATAAAATATATTGAATCTTATGAAAAATAAAGTTCTCATAAACAAGGACAATATAATGCAAACTTCAACTCCCATGGGAAGTTTGTGCCTCTTGCTGCAGTTTCCCAGAATAGGGTTCAAATCCTCCCTCCTGTTTTAGGACGGTGAGTGTTGCTGCACTGCGGCACTAGCAAAAGGGGACTTGACCTTGAGCTGGATCACTACTGCACTCATCCTCCCTTGATTTTAGTGCTATCCCACACATTCTGGGGTTCCCACTGTTGAAGCTACTCAGGGAAGGATACCTATGGGACAAGGTCAGGGAGCAGTAGAGGCCACCAAAACCAGAGGTTTTTAAATGAAACCCCAAGAAGTTAAGGATGCAGTTGCAAAGTACAGTTATATGTAAATTGTTGTGAAATGAGTTATTCTGCCTGAAAATATTTTTTGTACTGAAATAATAATAATACCAAAAGCCCAGTGCCAGGATTATAAGATTAAGCACTCGGAGGGCATATTTATAATGCCACAGGGCATCGAAGAGATGAGGGCTCTGGTATGGTACTTGTTCATTCAAAACCCATGTAGTGGCAACTGGCATACAGGACTGAACCAGGTCACTAGAAAGGGAGGGAGACGCGATACAAAAGAAATCAAAGGGTTGGTCTGGACTCTAGAACTGAGGAATTAAAGCCCTTCCTGAATTGTGCCTCTCCCACCGCCCCCTCTCAAGGGGTCACAGAAATTAGTTAGAGGACAGCATGGACTTGGAAGGCAGCAGGCTTGGGTTCAAGTCCCAGACTTGCCACTTACCAGCTCTGTGACTTTGCAAATATTAACCTCCTGAGCCGTAGCTTCCTTCTCTGAAAAAAAGGGGGATCAACAGCGGCCACCACAGGATCATTGTGAGGGAAGTTCAACGAGCATTGACGGCCTCCTCCCCCACCACTGCCCTCCCCCAGTCTGTTTTTCTGCTCAGATACCCTGAGCAGGTCAGTACATCATTTCTTTCTCTCCAAATCATCTTGCATGCTGACTGATGTTTCACTTCCTGAGACATGATTCTATTTAGAGAAAAATGGGATACTTCAGAATAGGGTCTACAACAGTTTTGAAATATTATAGAAATACAATTTGAAAGGGGATTTCTCAAGGTAGATTTTTCCCATGTGAAAAAGAAACCAGGTAAATTGGGGCTTAAATTAATTACAATGTTGATCAATTTTAGTAAAAAAAAACAAAACCCAAACAATTAAATCTGCCCCCCAGTTTTCACACTATTTTGCAGAAAAATACTCCGTATAGCCAATAGGTGTTGAAATCAATTATAATGGTCAGTCTAACTCTGAATGCAGTATAAGAGCCCAAGCCCCTTTTTCTGCACAGAAGCTATCCTTAACAACCAGAAGGCAATAAAACAAGGATGGTGAATCTATAAATCTTTGCTCCTTGGAGAATGCTGAAAATGGTTTCAAACTGATTTGAGTGCAGCAAAGTGTTGATAAAACCCTGTGATTTATTTTTTTCATTCTCTAAACAAATGTCCATTGATCATCTACCCCAGACCAGGCATGAAGTTTAGCATAAATTACTTGCAGCGTCCCTGTCCTGGAGGACCTCACTGGTCTCCAGAAAACCAGAGACTCACAGTTATTTATTATAATAATAGAATGTGAAAAGAGAGATTACGGATTTGATACAAGACACTGGGGAACACCGAAACGAGGGCATTTTGGAGGAAAGGACTTTCTCCATAGAGGAAATAAATGTCTGAAAAAGTAACACACTGAATACATAGTAGGCTATTTGGGTGGGTAAGAGTGTGGCCTTCGCTAAGTTATTTAACTTCCCTATGCCTCAATGGACTCAGCTGTAAAATGAGAATAAAATTATTTAACCTCAAGATTGTTAGCAGGATTAAATGAGTTAAAACAGTGGTTCTCAGACTTGAGCGCACATCAGAATAACCTGCCGTTAAAGCTTAGGACAGGGTTTCTGATTTAGTAGTTCCAGGGTGAGAATCTGGAATTTACCTTTCTAACAAACTTCCAGGTGAAGCTGAGGATGGCAGACAGGATGCAACACTTTGAGAACCAGAGTGAATACAATCGAGGGCCTGGCACATGGCAGACACTCAATCCATGTGAACCCCTATTTATGGGCTTTGAGCAGGGTTTAAAAGCATGAGCAAGAGTTTGCCAGGTGGAGAAAGACACTCCAAGAACAGGGACTCTGTAATCTAGGAACATTCTAGCCCAGTGGTCGGCAAACTCATTAGTCAACAGAGCCAAATATCAACAGCACAACGATTGAAATTTCTTTGGAGAGCCGAAAACCGACTTCTGCGCATGGGCCACGAAGTTTCAATCGCACTGTACGTGTGCGCGCCTGCACGTGGTATTTTGTGGAAGAGCCACACTCAAGGGGCCAAAGAGCCGCATGTGGCTCTCGAGCCACAGTTTGCCGACCCCTGCTCTAGCCAAAAGAAACTGCACGATGTTTCAGGGATAGAGATTTGATGTAGCTGGAATGTGGGTTAGGGAGTGCCAAGATGAGACTGTGAAAGGATATTCGAGAACAATTGTGAATGCCTGGGAGTGCCACAGAGACTAAATCGTGACTTGATAAGCCCCTTTCATTATAAAATTTTCTCTCTCAGATCTTATGTCTTTTACAAGACTTCGGCTGCTGGAGGGCAGGCACGAGACCATACAGTGAGCTTTTAACAAATGCTTATGGCTGGATGCATATTAGCAGAAAAGATAAAATTTGTGCCAATTATAAAGAGCAATAGCCGAG
The DNA here is from genome assembly GCF_027574615.1 of Eptesicus fuscus. Lineage (NCBI taxonomy): Eukaryota > Metazoa > Chordata > Mammalia > Chiroptera > Vespertilionidae > Eptesicus > Eptesicus fuscus. Next base: position 21,063,904 of record NC_072475.1, read on the forward strand.
CAGTTAGCAACTTTCTAACTTGAAAAACACAAGCAGCCCCGAGCTGCTTAGGTCAAACACAAGATTTCAAGACAGCTGAGCAGCTGAACACTGTCTCCTTTCATTACTTCATCCCAACAGAACAGGGAAAATCCACAAAGCAATTATATCTACTGAAAAACAATTATAGCTGGATGGGGGAAGAACACAAAAGCCTTGGAAATTTCCCGAGAGCCAGGGTATATGAAATCCAGACAGAATAAATCGCCTTTGTTGCAGGTGACCCTTAAACGAAGAGCTTAATCTCATTTCATTTTCCATAAAGAATAATTTGGAGAGGCTTTGGGAAGCGGGAGTCAAAGCCTCTTGGAGTTTGAGGGAAATCGTACAAGGCTACCAAAGTTAACGTGCTTTTAAATGTTTAATTCTTATAAATTCACCCTTTAACATAAAATGTAAAGTGTAAAACGTTTTCACGGAACAATAGAAGAATTTGTGTTTAGAAAACACACACTAAGTTTTGAAGATATGTTGCCAGGCTGTGTGATGAAAATAGGTTATTTCCATCTCCTCTGTCTCCCAGAGACTATGTGTATGGCCTCAGAAGAGGGGGTCTTAAGGGCTTCTGTCTGCTCTGTACAGGCCAGACAAGGAAGGGCTTCCCGGCTGTGTCTGTCCTGTGTGAAAACAGAGTGGGTTATTGAAGATGCTGAAGTTAAGAGGAGCCAAATGTCTTGGGTTAGACTCTTGGCTCTGCCATCACTGGGCAAGTCACCCAACCTCTTTATATCTCAGTGTCTTCATCTGTAAAATGGGTGTGATGATAATAGCTACCTAATATAGTTGTTGAACATTAGATGGGTTAGGTCTTAGTTGTCACCACCCAACCAGCAGTAATCAGATGCCTACCAGCTGTGTGGCCTTAGAAAACTCACTTAACCTCTCTGAGCCTCAGTTTTCTCAGGAAATGAGGGGGCAAGATGAGTTTATTGTCAAGAACCTTCTGGGTCTTACACTTTTTGATTCCTTCAAGCAGGCAAAGAAATAAAGGAATGGGCAGGAGCAAGAGACTAACTTTTGTCTCCTTCTCACACTAATTCTGGTCACAAACTCCTCAGCTACTTCAGAGTTTGAACGACATTCAACTGTTTATGTGCCTTGGGAAACTTGATTGTTCATAACAATTTGCACATAGTGAGTATTTGTCAAACAACATTTTTTAGAAGGTACACCAATATTGAAGTTTAATTCTTAGCACTAGATAGTTCCAGTCCAAAAGCTTTACGTAGAAGAAATTGCAGAGAAATAACAGCTTTTATGGTCAAGTAGGCAGAGAATTTAAAGGCAGGATCCATCCTCAGCAAGCCCTTCGCAGAGATGTCAGTGTCCTTTGCCCTCCCCACTGAAGACAGGCAGTAGGCAGAGTGCAGGGGTGGATGGCATGAATGTTGGTCCCATTGAGATAGATATGGGTGTCATGCCCATCTCTGCAACTTATGGCTTTTTGGCCTTGGCCATGTTACTCAACTTTTTAAAGCCCCACTTTTCTTATGTAAAAAGTAGGAGTATTAACAACAACACCTACTTCTAAGTTGTAAAGGTATATATATATATATATATATATATGTATTATATATATATATATATATACATATATACATACATACACATATATATGTATATATACATACATATATACACACATACATATACATATACATATACATATACATATATATATATATATTGTTGTTGATTTCAGAGAGGAAGGTAGAAGGAGAGAGAGAGAGATAGAAACACCAATAATGAGAGAGAATCATTGATTGACTGCCTCCTGCATGCTCCACACTGGGGATTGAGCCCACAACCTGTGCATATATGCATAACCTATGGACACAGATAGTAAGGTGGTGGCCTGAGGGGGGATTCACGGGAGGAGAGGTCAATGGGGGGAAAGGGGACATATGTAATACTTTCAACAATAAAGATTTTTTTAAAAAGCAAAGGTCAAAGACTTCAGAGGACAATCCCAAAAGAGAGGACGAAAATGAGTGTGAGGCCAACACTATAACATCTCATAGAGGAGTTAAAAAAGATGGAGACTGAAAGACAACCACAGGGGAAAACTGTTGAAAGGCCACCTTTGGTTTCAGTGAACAAGTCTTAATGGCTCGCAGGGGAAAGAAGCTAGACAGTTGTTAGTTGAAGAGAAATGAGAGGTAAAGAAGGAAACCCTCTGAGAGCAGATGACCTCAGTAAGCTTGGATGGGAAGGAAAGGGAGACTCTGGGGGGTAGCCAAGGGCAGTCAGAGAGCTGAGGATATAACTGAGGAAGGGATTTTTACTTTTTTTTAAGAATGTAAGAGGCTTGAGGGAAACACCAGGCACTGATAATAGAATAAGGGCCCAAGAAGACAGGAGGAGATGTGATCAAGGACGTTGGTGGATAGAAGAAAGGACTCATTTTCTTCAGGTGGGGGTAGGAATCTTATTCTGTTGCAGATAACAACAGGAGTTAATCACTGGTTTGCAGAATGAAGCAACCTGCTGAAATAAATAAGAGAAGTTAATTGGCTCAGAAAAGGTTAAGACTGGAGCTAGTTTTAAGAACAGCTGGATCCAGGGAACTAGGACTTAATCTCCCTTCATTTCTTAGCTCTGCATTTTTTTTTCAGTTTAGCTTTAACCTCTGGCACAGCCACTCTCAGGAGGCATTCTCTTCTCATTGGAGTAAAATTTTCAGAACAAGTTCTTGTTGGCCAAACTGAGTCACGTGCCCATTTCTGCCCAATGATTCCAGTTAGATGGAAAGAAGATTTGATTGGCTCGGGCAAGGTCACATGCCCATGTCTTGATTTAGAGGTGGGATGAGCCCCTCCTAAGCCATGTGAACTGAGAATGAGGGACTTTTCCAGAAAAACCAGGATGCTGTTAGGAGAAAAGTGGGGAAGGATGCTGGGTCAGCTTAAGTAGATAGATAGATAGATAGATAGATAGATAGATAGATAGATAGATATTAAAATAAACAAATCAGATGTCCACTACCACTTGTGACCGGAAGATGAGGACACTGTGGAGGAGGCACACTGGAAGTCCAGGCTCAGGCTGGTGGCCTGTGTTTTGTGTATGAGGAAGGAGGCCTGACTTAGCAGTGCTGTGCAAGCTTAGCAGCAGCCTCCACACACCTCGCCACCTAACCACCCCTAACTCCCCTTTCTCTATCCCTTCAGAAGCAAGGGAGAATGAAAGTTGATAAGGTGAATTGAAAGGAGATGGAAAGAGGTCCCATGCAGAGGTGGAAATACCTGCAAGTGGTAGGAAGGAAAGAAGCAAAGAAAACTCAAACCATGTCAATCTGGGAAAATAGCTCTTCAAGTTTACTACTGATGGAAAGAAAGGCCCAATAAAGATTCAAGAAGAACAAGCTAAGCTCAGAGAAAGTGCTGAGAACAGCTGGTTTATTCTCAGTGTGTCTTCCTATTTTTATAACTTACCTCAATTCTTCTTCAGACAAGAGTGACTGGTCCCAGCAGTGTTGCATGGAGAGAGACACTGTCAGGATAAATATTGATGACAACGTGTCCAGGGAGGTGCTACAGGCAGTGCTGGTAAGCAAAGGAAGGTGGACTCCTTGTCCAGGGAGGTGCTACAGACAGTGCTGATAAGCAAGGGAAGGTGGACTCCTTGTCCAGGGAGGTGCTACAGACAGTGCTGATAAGCAAGGGAAGGTGGACTCCCTGGCTTCCTGAACTAAGATGATTAATGTGCATGTGGACATTCAGAAAGGCTTTGTCCTCAGAGCACATTTCAGAAATGAAAAAGCAAGCAAAGCTGATTATGAGGAAAATGAGTTTGCTGGAACCAAACTGTAGGAACAAACCCTCGGCAGAAGTAAAGGCTATGAGCTCTTCAGAATCCAAATGCCCCAGAGCTCAGAAGTGGATTCTGCGTATGTTTATGTCAGCCAGCTAGGGCACCCGCATGGCTCCCGAGCAAAGGGCTGAGGAGGTGGGAGTGGGAGCCACTGTCCTGGGGAGCTGCTCCCAACTTTTGAGTCTACACAGAGAGAAGGCAGATACCTCCAGCTCAGAGTCTGGAGGAGGGCCCTGACCTCACTCACCCAGAATTTTGCCCCTTAAATTTGGGCATTGAACCATGGATGTCTGGATGTTTCCAGAAAAACTGCATCTTCAAGTTGACATGCCTATCTTCTCTCAGCCCTTCTGGGTTAGTTTAAACCCAACCCTCTCCATGAACCCTTGCCCCTCCTCTGAACTCTAGTGGTGCATCATCCATTTAACATTTAAATCGGGTCCTGCTTCACTGTTTTCCATGTGCATCCACTTCTTCTCTGGGGCAGAGGCAGGGTTTAGGTCCTAGAGGGCACCATCCTTGACTGGTTCATTTTGGGGACCCTAGAACCCAGTACAGTGCCTAGCAGATAGTTGATGGTCAAAACCTGTTTATTGGTTAAATACTCGCTTGCCTTAAGGTGGCTCCAAGCCCAGGAACCAGGAGGGCCAAGAGCTAAGGCAGTCTCAACCGAAGCCAGGAGTAGAGGGCCAGGAGAGAAAGCAGACTATCTCCAACCCCTTGAGCGAGCTGCCGTGGGAGCCATCCAAAAGTCATAGGCTGTCTCTTCGAAAGTTTCTGCTGAAAATCCCAGAACTATGGGAGCTCCTGTTTGCAGGGATCATGTTTCCTGTGGGATTTCTAGCCACACACTCATTAGAAAGGGTTTGAGGGCACTTGCTGAATTACTTCTTTAAACCCCACCTGAGAAGATCACATAAGCATTCCATGGCAGTGTTGAGGAGGTGACACCCCCTCTGGGAGGTCAGGTCTTGTTTACTTCTGAGTTGGGTTCTAGAGGCCCCTGTCAATTCTGTGAGCTGTCCTCTAGCCATTCATTCATTTGTTCATTCATTCAACAAATATTTACTGGGCCCCTATTACACCTGCCAGCTCTGCTCTAGGCACTGGGGATGTAGCAAAAAACAAATCCAACAAAAATCCCTGCCCTCATAGGGCTTGCATTTTAGTTGGGAGAGGACAGATAATAAACAAGATGAGGAAAATGTATACTATATTATGTGTTAGTTAAGTGCATAAAAATAAAGGAAGGTAGATGGGGGTGTTGGTGTGGGAACTGTATTTTAATCAGGGAAATCAGGAAAGACAGCCTCGAGAAGGTGACATATGAGCTGAAGGAGGTGAGGGAGTCAGCCTGTGATGATCTGGGAAGAGCACCTCTATAGAAAATGGCCTGTGAAGGTGCTCACAGCAGGAGTGTGCCCATCATGTTAAAGAAAAGCAAGGAGGTCGGGGAGGTGGCAGGCAGCGGGGAGGGCCAGATCCTGGAGAGCTCTGTAGGCTTTTGCGTGGGCATGGGAATTCTCAGAGTCCTGAGCAGAGCAGTGATAGGATCTGACTTGTGTTTTAACAATATCCCTCTGGCCTCTAAGGAAGGGACAAGGTTAGAGGCAGGGAAACTCTCATGAGGCTATTGTAATGATTGAGGAGATGGGTGGTGGCAGTGGAGGTACTGAGAAACAAGACAGCCCTGGGTGTATTTTGAAGGTAAGCAGGCAAGATTTACTTCCTGATGGGTTGGGTGTGAGGTGTGAGATGAAAAGATGAGTCAGGACTGGCACTGCCTTAGTCAGCTCAGTCTGTTATAACAAAATACCACAGACTGGGTGGCTTGTAAACAACAAAAATGTACTTTTCATAGATCTGGAGGCTGGAGGTTCAAAATCATGGCACCGGCATGGTGAGGTGAGAGCTCTCCTCTGAGTCTCAGTCTTTACATTTTGTTCTGACGTAGAAGGGGCAAGGAGATCTCTGGGGTTTGTTTTATAAGAGCACTAATTTCATTAGGCCATGAGAACACTCATAAACTAATCACCTCCCAAAGGTCCACCTAGCAATGCCATCGCATGGAGGGGACACAAACACTCAGACCATAGCAGATGCCAAGGTGTTAGCTTGAGCACATGGAAAGGTTTGATTTCTCCAGGTCATCTTTCCAGTTCCCTTTCTATGCTTCGTGATTCTAGATATGGGGGTTGCCACTGCAAGCATGTCAGCCACCAAACAGTCACATTGCAACAAGGTGACTTTCTGCTTCCTGACACCTTCCCATCAGCTGAGGTCTCTAAACACGTGTAGTTCTTCTCCAGCATCTTCTGTCTCCTCCATCGCCAGGGAAGACAGCAGGAAACCAAGGCAACCAACGTGGAGCAGGTTCGCTTTGTTGGCTGGTTTGGATTACAGAGAAATGCCATCCTTCTCCTTCAGAGTGCCTTGATTTGGCTTGTGAATCATGTATTCTCCACGTGGCCAATATTTATATTTAGAGCTGATAGGCATTCCTTTTGGTACTGAGCATTCATTTGGGAAGCCCTGAATGATACTTGAATCTTTTGATTTAGATTTAAGAAAAATAAGACCTGAGTTTCAAAATGACACAACTGGTTCACTGAAAACCAGATTTTAATCCCAGTCTCCAGGTCAAACAAAATCCTAAAGCGTTTATATGAAATCATTGGTAAATTGAGTGGGATTGGGGATAAGGTATAAATTCAAAGATAAATACAATATAGCCTTAGAGTTATTGGAATCAGGGAGAACAGTGAAATAACCTCTATTCTTTCCTTCTTTTTCTTCTCCTTTTCTTTCTTTCCTTCCTTCCTTCCTTCCTTCCTTCCTTCCTTCCTTCCTTCCTTCCTTCCTTCCTTCTTTCCTTCCTTCCAGAAACATGCATTCAACCTCAAATATTACAGGAATTTTGCAAGATGCTAGGAATACAAACATACAAAATAGATCTGATCCCTGCTCTTAAGGGACATAGTCTACTGAGGGACACATTGACCTCCAAGTTAACTTATACGAGGTGGGGGAAAAATCAATTTTAGAAAAGAACCAAAAATGAAGAGCCATTAGCCCCTAGGAGAAAGGAGTATTTAATACTGAGTTTAGGGACTGGGGAATTTTGCAGTGAGGTGGTGATACCTGAGCTGGTTGCTTAAAGATTGGAAATTTCAGCCAAAGGGGGAAGAACACTTTAGACTGAGGGGACAGGGTAAGATCTACTAAAGTGCATGGTAGTTTTAGAGAACAGCTCTGGTAGCCTACACGGAGGGGGTTTTAGTGACACTGAGGAGAGGCAGAGGTGGGCCAGGATCCTGTGTTGAAAGGTGTGACACCTCTAGCATCCGAGAGAACAAGAGTATTCACTGGCTCCCACAGCTGTGGTCCCGTCTCTCACACACAGGCGTTCTGAGTAGGTGCCCTCCAAGGAGAGATACGTGCAGGGAGAGATTTGTGGCAGGGTTCCCTAATTAGGCTCCTCAGGGGAATTTACAGACTGTCTCATCTAACTCGATCAGTACACACTGAGAGATAGAAGGCAATTACCAGCGTGGCCAGAAACACAAAGTGAGGGAAGGACCTAGAGGGGGAATGTGGAGCAGCTTCAGCAGGCAGGAAGCGCAGGGAAGTGGCCTGGACAGATTCTCCCACCCTGTTCCTTCCCTGCTCACCCCCGTACCCTTTTGCTTCTGGAAAAGATGGGGCCTAGGCAAAATTGGGAAGGCCCATTCACTCATTTGACATGTGAAGAGGTCCGAGGAATCGCCCCATTAGCCTCAAACAGATGTTTACTATTTTATTAAACATTCACTCTTTTAGCCCAGCCAGTGTGGCTCAGTGATTGAGCTTCAACCCAAGAACCAAGAGGTCATTGGTTCGATTCCCGGTTAGGGCACATGCTTGGATTGCAGGCTCCATATCCAGTTGAGGCTGTGCAAGAGGCAGCTAGCTGATCAATGATATTTCTCTATCAGTGTTTCTATATCTCTATCCCTCTCCCTTCTTCTCTCTCTAAAAATCAATAATAATATATATATTTTTTAAAAGATTCACTTTTTGCCCAAACGATTTTCCTTTGGCTTGTTTTGACACCATGTATGTTTTACATGGGTGTCTTGCTGTTAGCATTACAAATGAAAGTTAATTTGCTAAAGTAAAAATTTTCTAGATGTAATTTACTTACAGGATATTTTTCCTTACATGATATTCTTCTACTATCCCCCCTTTTTTTATTTAAATATTAGGAGGCTTTTGGAAATTTTATAATGTAGTCTTGATAGCTTTTAAATTTTAATTTTTTGCACTAAAATATGACTGCTTTAGGTTCATTACACATTACCACCATTTGTCCACCATCCAGAACTGAAATATCATTGCTGACATGTACACATAAGGAACTGTTTGACATTGAAATTGGGACTCAAAAGAACTGTTGGCCCAGAAAGAAACTCACTACAGACTGATTCATTTGCCTCTCAGCATAACCATTATTGCTTGTCTCATTTTCGGTTCTTATAAGTGTATTTCTAATAGCACATGATCTCACTCATCTAGGGGAAATCATGAACAACATAGACTGATGAACAAGAACAGACCAGCAGACAAGGAAGCATATAGATCAGACTGTCGAACCAGAGAGGGAAGGTAGGGGAGGGTGGGGATAAGGGGGAGAGATCAACCAAAGGACTTGTGTGCATGCATGTGAGCCTAACCAGTGGTCACGGACAACAGGGGGGTGGGGACATGTGTGGGGAGGGGTTTGGGATGGGAATGGGGGGATGAGGACAAATATGTGATACCTTAATCAATAAAGAAATTTTTTTAAAGAAGATTCACTCCTTTAGCTGAAGAAAAACAAAAGATAAAATACAAACTCTTTTGAGGAAGCAGGATCGCCATGTTGAAAGAGCATTGGGTCAAAAGTCAAGAGACCTGACCTCATTTGACTCTGCACCCGAGAGGCTGTGTGACCTCATCTGCAGTTTGCTAACATGCTGCCCGTTCCAAAATTCTGGAGAGCTTTTAAATCTCTTGATTTCCAGGTTCCACCCAGATTCACTGAATTGGGAACTCCAGAAGCTGGACCCCAAACCTGGAATGTATAGGTGTTTGTGTGTGCTTGTGTGTATCTGTGGTACTCATTGGTGCTATTCACCAACTACTTCCTGTTCAGTTCACTCCTGGGAACCAGGTCAGGTTGCATTTTGTGGTCCTCTTATGGTTGGGTGGGGCTGTGGGACTAGTTCCAGCCCCTGAGTTGTGAGTGGAAGGGGCCAGGGTCTGCTCCTGGCTGGAGCATTGAATGGCCAGAGTGAGACAGTCCCCGTTTCTCTTTTCCTTCTGGCACTGTGATCAGCCCTTTGGGATCCCTGAGTGACCCCAGTGAGCAGAGCATCCTGCCTACCTGCCGTGGACATGGAGCCTGAGTGAGAAGTAACCTTTGTCCTTATAAGCCACAAAGATGGGAAGCTTGTTAGTTAGCGTGGCATAACATAGCTGAGACCAACTTAGATCATCCTCGGGGGATTCTCACACAGCCAGCCCGATGCTGGCCAGGCAGGCCTCTGAGAACCCTTGGCTAGGTGACCTTTCGGGTTGGTGAAAGGGGTACCTAGGGTGGGGGCAGTAGAGCTCTCAGAGGGAGCAGCCATACGTGGGAGCAAGGGGATGACACATTCCCAATTTTCATATCATCATTAGGCTTAGAGCCAACCCAGCAGCTGGAATTTCTACTTTATCATTTCAATTTTTCCTTGGACTAGCCTTTTTAAACGAATGGATGGATAGTCTTTTGGGGGGTTTTCCTCATGGATGAAGATGGTCCCTTAAAATTCTGCTGCCTGGAAACTCTCGTGATTTGGAGGCCTAAGCTCCTTAGCACCACAATTTGGGTCACCTTGACCCATTTTTAGGGTGAAGAACCATCCTGGAACTGTCCTGCTGTTAGCACTGGGAGTCCCAACTTTGGGAAATTTCTCCATCCTGGGCAGACAGACAGTTGGTCACCCGACGGGCCACTTTGTTTCTTTCCCATAACGTCACCATGACGATAAGCTCTCACCACCCCACCGGATGGTTGGCAAAGTTAGATTTCAAGCTCTTTCCGTGTGCTCTAGCTCAAGTCAGGAAAAAAATAAACCCCCAACAGCTTCTGTTCTACAGAAAGAGTTTACAGATTTCAATATGCCAGCCAAAAAGAAAAAAAAAAGTCTCAGCAGGATTCCTTTGCCAGCTTGATAGGCAATGGCGGAGCTGGGTGTCTTCCAGCAGAGTTTTCTGTCCCTGAGCTGGTTCTGAACCTCACAGCTCTGCCACTTGACGGCATCCAGGTTTCCAGACGCTGGCAGGGCTGCCACAGTCTGTCACCATCAGGCTGCTTTTGATTTTCCTGTTCTAACTATTAGACAAGATGTCTTTGGGAGGATGTTTAGTGCTTGGGTGGCTTGTTTTCCAGGCAGTTGGGCCCCAGAGTAGATTTGCTTCAGAAAATATTATTAAATGTTGGAGACTCGTCTGTCCTCTACTTGAAGAGTCTGATTAAAGAGTTATAAGGTTAGACTCTGTGCTGTAATTAAATAAATTCATTGACCTTTTGTTGAAAATGGTAATCAGGAACTGGGTGATGAAGAACTGAACGGGAACTTGTTGGGGAATGGCTGAAACCCTGAGCAATTAAAGCTGGTACCGCATTTTCTTCTCCTCTGGCTTATACAAGGTATTATGAAGTGGCTAAGACACTTATATTTAACTTTAAGAAAAAACCTCTGAAGTGAGCTATTTGCCTGAATGTCCTTCTACTCTGCAGCCCAATAGAAAGGATTTGAGGAAAGGCCAGATTGCCTCTAACTCGATCACCCTTCTCTGTCCTCTTTCTTTCTTTCTTTCTCTCTTTCTTTCTTTCTCTCTCTCTTTCTTTCTTTCTTTCTTTCTTTCTTTCTTTCTTTCTTTCTTTCTTTCTTTCTCTTTCTTTCTTTCTTTCTTTCTTTCTTTCTTTCTTTCTTTCTTTCTTTCTTTCTTTCTTTCTCTCTCTCTCTTTCCTTCCTTCCTTCCTTCCTTCCTTCCTTCCTTCCTTCCTTCCTTCCTTCCTTCCTTCCTTCCTTCTTTCTTTCTTTCTTTCCTTCTTTCTTTCCTTCCTTCCTTCCTTCCTTCCTTCCTTCCTTCCTTCCTTCCTTCCTTCCTCCCTCCCTCCCTCCCTCCCTCCCTCCCTCCCTCCCTCCCTCCTTCCCTCCCTTCCTCCCTTCCTTCCTTCTGTCCTTCTTTCCTTCTTTCCTTCCTTCCTTCTTTCCTTCCTTCCTTCCTTCCTTCCTTATTGATTTTCAGAGAGAGAAGAAGGGAGAGGGAGAGAGAGAAGAAACATCAATGTGAGAGCAGAACATTGATCGGCTGCCTCCAAGGACCAAACCCACAACCAGGCATGTGCCCTAGCTAGGAATCAAACCAGCAACCTCTCAGTGCATGGGATGATGCTCAACCAACTGAGCCACACCAGCCAGGGGATCCTCCCTCTTTTAACTCCCAGTGTGCATGGGTCCCAAAGCAAAGGTTGTTGTTGAAACAATTTGCCCTTAGAGCCGTGGTCGGCAAACTGCGGCTCGCGAGCCACATGCGGCTCTTTGGCCCCTTGAGTGTGGCTCTTTCACAAAATACCTCGGCCTGGGCAAGTCTATTTTGAAGAAGTGGCGTTAGAAGAAGTTTAAGTTTAAAAAATTTGGCTCTCAAAAGAAATTTCAATCGTTGTACTGTTGATATTTGGCTCTGTTGACTAATGAGTTTGCCAACCACTGCCTTAGAGCAATGCACAAAAGGAAAAGAGGGTTGCAAAAGTCAAAATCCACTTCCAGGGAAACAGAATTAGGAAGAAAGGAGAAAATGAGATGTCAAATACAATGAGTGGAAAGGGAGGTCATTTCTGAAGACTGGGATGGCCCAGGTGGGAGGCAGAGTCCTGGGTGCCAGGGAATAAGGCTTGAGCAATGCTGGGAAAAGCTTCTTGTTTCATATATTCACTCTGGCATAGGAACCACAACATAAGAAATTCTACTATTTCTTCTTTTAGATTAAGTTTGGTTCTTCCCACAAAACTTTGATTATATTGAAATCTCCCTTGGAATGGGATAACATGTACATATGAGTAGATTTATCACCTAGATTTTATTCTGCCAGCAGCAAAGCATGGCATCTGAGGGGTAGGAGCACCTAGAGGCGAAAAGGTATAGAAAAGAGTGTGACATGCAACAAACACTGTTTGACTTCCTAGCCTCATCCCAACAAGGAGTAGATTAGAGGAACAGGCAGGTCTGAATCTCCCAGCTATTCCTGTCGCTCTAGCCCTGGCCACCACTGCATTCTTATGACCACATGCCTTTGTCCCCAGATCCCATGTATAGGAAGACATGTATTTATCACAGTGGGTTCTCAAAGTGTGACCTTGGACCTGGATCATCCATACCTTCTGGGAACTTCTGAGAAAAGCAAATTCTCAGGCCCCACCAAAGACCTTCTGAATCCGAAATACTGGGATTGGAGCCTGACATTCTGTGTAGAAAGCCTACTAGATGATTTTGTTAAAAAGTTTGATCATTTGTATTCCTAACAGGGGATAAGATGATACAGTTGATCTGAGGGCCACAAATTGAGAACCAGTTTATAAGCTTGGGGAAATTATCATTCCCTACCAGAGTTTAGCAAACTATAGCCAGTGGTCTAAAACCAGGCCATCATCCCCTTTGCAAATGAAGTTTTATTGGAACATAGCCATGCCCATCGATTTACATATTGTCTATGGTTGCTTTCATGCTACAAGGACAGAGTTAAATAGTTGTGACAGAGACCATATGGCCCTCAGAGCCTAAAACATTTATAGAAAAAGATTGTTGACTCCTGGTCTACACAGACAAATCCTCTTTGGGACCAACTACATGGCTCCTGGCCAAATCAAATGTAAGCAAAGACAACAATAATAACACAATGGGGAGTGGGCATTTGCATTTTTTTTTTCTGCCTAAAAATGAAAGGGCTTTCTCCACCGCTGTGAAAGCAGCTCTGGTTGAGATCAGAAGTCTCTGGTAGAGGCTGTTGCTGGCACTGTGCCCCAGGCCACCCTAAGACTGATGGCTAGACCAGTGGCGGGATTGCAGGTGCACAAAAATGGAGAGGCAGGAATGCTGGGCTGTCAGCTGTGTACAGAAGAGGCCACATTTTAGCAGTCCAAGCATCTCTTGACTTAAAAAAGAAACAAACAACGGCAGATTTTTTTAAGGCAGCATGCTCATGATTCTTTCAGATGAACATGTCTATAAAATGAAAGCTTTTATATCAGGGACTATTTGATTATCTTGGACTCTTTAAAAAAGGGGGGTGGTGTTTGAACTCTTTCCCTTAGCAGATAAGAAACTCCATTTTTCTTTCTATGGTATCAAAAATGCTTTCTCCACACTCCGCAGTTGCCAGGTTTTCCAGAACAAGAGCAATCTGTAAATGTCTGACACTGGAGAATGGCATTAGGTCAGACCTCCAATTTGGATTTGTGGTTCAGTCTCCAATACTCATGGGAGGGGCCTTGGAGGCTCTGTCTTGAAAATAAGATATTTTCACCTTTTCTTAAGAAATACAGAAAATGGGAATAGCCATTTGGAGACAGCAATTACGGAAGGTCAAAAAGACAATGTAGTAGAGTGGTAAGAAATAACCACCCAAATTCGACTAGAACCTGAGTACCCACTTTGAAATCTCGGTCCTGTAATTTTCTTCTGCTGCTGCCTTGGGCAGGTTACTTAACCTTCACCTCTCTGGACCCATTTCCTAATTATATATATATATATATCATATCCACATCATGTCTACATGATATCATATCTACATCATATCTACATCAAAGATTCAATTAAATTTGATGTGATCATTCCTAACCCAGTATAGGGATAATTAATGTTACCTTCATTCACTTCCCTAGCCAGTTGATAGAATTTTTCCTTTTATATTTTATAATTTCTTTGTTCTATAATTTTGGAAAATTTAACAGAACTGAGAAAAGAGAAGCTTTTGGGGAACAAATTTTGTTGCTTTAAGAAAACTAACAGAACAGTACTGGGTTAATAGCTTTACAAGATGCTGGAGAAGAATTGCCAGCCAAAGAACAAGGATTCTAGGCACATCCTAACACCTTTGGAGTGGGGAGGGGATGGAGGGTGGAACTAAGTATAAAGATGATTCATTCTAATAGAACAGGGTTCTAGCCCTGCCTAGGATATTGACCAACCAAGTCACTTTTACTCCTGAGCTCCTCAAGAGTGAAGTAGCTCCAACAGCATTTTCCTTTTTCTAAAAGGCATGTGACTGAGATGGGAGGATGGCACATGGAAAAAAAGAAAGAGCTCCACATCCTATATAATAAAAGCCTAATATGCAAATCGACCAAACAGGGAAACGATGGATCGGTGGGGAGCAGGGCTGGTGAGTGGGTGGCGCCAAACCAGCCAAGGCGGGTGCCAGTGGGCAGAGGGAGGGGATGATGATTGGGAGAGCAGCAGCAACCAGTGGCTGCTGAGGGGCGATGGGGGGGTGGGGCCAGGGCTGGTGCTGTCCCCCCATCAGCCCACCATCCCCCCATTAGCCCGCCTGTCGCCTCCCACAGAGGGAGGCCAGACTGCGGCTTAGGCATCAGTTGGACATCCCCCGAAGGCTCCCGGACAACGAGAGGGCACTGGGCTGAGGGGCCCCCCCTGAGGGCACAAATTTTCGTGCACTAGGCCTCTAGTTGATAATAATTATTAATAGTATCTCAGCCTTTGTAGGTGGCATGTGCGCAATAACTTACAAATCATTAGAAGGAGAATCTTTGTGATCTTCATAAATAAATATAGCTTGTCAACGTGTGTTTTGTTATTAAAGGCCGTTCACATTAATCTTATAAGGAATAAATTAACTAGTTTAGAGGAAAGGCCTGTAGTGTTCTTGCTATTCAATGTGAATTCCCATTCAGGTCACTGCTCATTTTTACCTCCTCAGAGAGGATTGCCCATCCACCAGTCCATCTAGCCTCTCTCCTGCCCCTAGCCCACTTCACTGTCTTGTTATTTGAAACTAGAGGCCCAGTGCATGATTAAATCATGCACGTGTAGGGTCCCCTAGGCCTAACCTGCCATCCAGGCCATATCCACTGCCCCGCAAAGCCTAGCACGCTCCGCGGACACTGCTAGCAGCCTGCTCCCCGCTTTTGATGGCAGGGGGTCCGCTGGTGCTGGAGTGGACACACAGCTCCCCGCTTTCGATCGCAGGGGAGCTGGCTGGCTGTCCGCTGGTGCACCAGGCCTTTCGAAAGCCTCCGGTGCGGTGGAGGCTTTCGAAAGGCCTGGTGCCAGATAATATAAACACAGAATTATGAAGGGGATGGTAAAGTATAGGAAAAACAGACCGCATTATTTTTAGCTTCCTATTTAAAAAAATAAATAAAACTCTGTTGGAAATATTCGGAGATTTATGTCAGGGTTGGAAAGACATGGAAAGGAATTGGAAGAACCCTCCCCACCCCTCTGTCACACATACACAAACACAAAAGAGTTCTGGGACCAGCCCACAACAGGCAGGATTGTGGGAATTAGTGTTTTAGACTCCCAAGGAGACTGCTTCAAAATAGATGGCACTCATCTGAATGGACAAGACTGAACTTTTTAAAAAAATTTTTAATAAAATGTTTTATGTAACCCAGTATATCCAAAACAGCATTTCAACATGGAAACTGTATAAAATTATTAAGAATATATATATATTTTATATGCGGCCTTTGAAATTTGATACATATTTTATCATTTTGGAGTAGCCACATGGTAAGTGGTCGATAGCCACATGTGGCTGGTGGCTGTTGTATTGAACTATGCAGATCTTGGACATATTGCCTATGTTCCAGTCAACCTACTTAACATTGTCCCACTACTCTTAAGCTCAAGTGATGATTAAAGGATAAGCCTGGGTTGCACATAGCATTCTGTAGGCCACATGATGACATCTTTTCCCCCATGTAACCAGCGTGGGCGAGTCGTGGCGATTGTTAATAGTGGTTCTCTTGGGGGGCCCCACAGTTACCTCAGAATAGTTCATCTGCCAAAACTACTTGAACTTGTTTTGAATAAGACGTAACTCTGTAGTCTCTCTGGAGTATCTGTCCCTTAGGTACATCCCATTCCTCAGACAACCCCACGCCCTGTTCATCTTCACTTCCACACCTTTGCTGCCTCATCCTCTCTCCAGGGATGCCCTCCTTCTCGCCCCATAGCAGCTCAAATCGCACCTTACTGCCAGGTCCCTTCTCTTCTGTGGACCTTCCTCTTCCTAATCCAGCCTCCACTACTTTCCTCGTTGTCCCCGGCAATCACACAGCACCCCTAAGCATTTCATCCCCTCCTTTTCTGTAATAATTAATTGCTTTTCTGTAATAATCATTCCAAGTCCCTATGCATGTCTGCCCCTTCGGGGCCACCTTTTAAATGTAAGGAGTAAGCTTCCTAACCTCTCGTGGTACAGCAGAGGACACTAACTCCCTCAATAAATACTCATGAGTTAAATAATAACAACCAATGTGGGACAATAAGTGGTGAGGTCTTATTTCTCCCTCCATTTGCCTCATTCTAGGGAGGGTTGAAGGGATGTTCAAAAGAAGATAGCTTGATCTAGTTAAGGAATATGTGGTTAATCTATTCATCTGCACAAACTGGAACCTTCAGTTGCCAAGCTGAACGTGGTTACCACAGTAGCACCGGGAAGAGGATGCTAACGAGAAAAGGCTTTTTCGTACCTTTAATACCTTTCTGTCACCAGCTGAGAGTGAGTGACACCAAAGCTTAGGGAGAGAACACAAGCCCAGGAACTGGATGACTCGTGCTGGAGGCCGGATCCATCCCTCGTAGTAGTGAGGGAGCTAGAATAAGACAAATGCTGACTTTGCCGTGTTCTAAAAATGAGCCCACAGCAGTGCAGTCTATTTTCAAAGGGAAGGACCAGAAGTGGCGGAGGAAGTTGGACTGAGGAACAGAAAGCTGCGGAGGAGTTTGGCCCTCCGGGATATCACACCGTGTTGATTCCGGGCAGAGGAGGGGTGAAGAGAAACTTCTTTCTCCGCTGACTTGTGCAAGGGAGGAAGCTGCCTCCACAACCATTTGTCACCTTCTCTCCTTTTCTGAACATGGTGAAGGCAAGCCCTGTGAGGCTAGAAAGGAAAGAAAAACAATGTTTGTTGCCAGACCTCAAAGGGATTCCACACGTTTGCCTCATGTAGATACCATGAAGCTGTTCAGCACCGCCTTTGCACTAATCCTTGCAACTACCAATTAATTTCCAGTTTTGCATATTTTTGTGTACCAGCTTTATTCTGTTCTCTTCAAGTCCCAGAAAGAACGCAGTGGGAGCTCCTGTTCCAGGGTTCAGTGAAACTTGGAAATGGCCCAGGATATAAATGAACTTAATAATTATATGTCAGACACCGAGTGTTATTGAGTGCTGCTCACTGCAGACGTTGAAATACTCTTAAATAAGCGAAGACAACAATTTGTGAGCTGTTTTACATGCAAGCTCTTGTTAGTATTCTGCCATTCTGTTCATATGATATAAAGTAAAACTTCCCTGAATTAGTCTTCTTAAGCTTCTTTGTTCAAAATGTTGCAGTAATGGGCTTGCACTCTTTAATCCTGAGAGCGCTAATTCTTTCTGGATACAAATGCTCGCCCAGCCCAGTTTTCATTTATCAAGACAAATGCCTGGTGTTTCTCTCTGTGTCTTTAATCGATAGGTTTCCAGACGCACTTGACTTGTAGTTGCAAAGCTGGGCATTTTCATTTGTGAAGGCCAAGGGTTTCAAGCATTTGCAAAAGGAAGCTGGTGTTGCAATTCTTTTTTCTTTTGCCTAAGAAAACAATAGGTTGTGGATTTAAGGTAAACGTTCCCAAAGCAGAATGTATCATTTTAGGAAGCTCTCTCTTTCCAGGTTTGAATACATAGGTATACTGCCAATGGTGTGCATGGGCGTCTGCGAGAGCAGGCAGACTAGTGACTGTGAAAAGACTGAGACCTCACATCCTCCTTCCTTCCTACTTTATACCTTGTTACCATATATGGAAAACACCTGCTCAGTCCTGCCCAAGGTTGGTGCTTTTAAAGGATGGTCAAACTCAGCCAACGGAAAGGCTGAAATACTGCCATTTGTGACAACGTGGATGGATCTTAGGAGTATTATGCTAAATGAAATAAGTCAGATGGAAAAGGGCAAGAACCATCGGATTTTGCTCATGTATGGGACATAAAATAGCAACAAATGAACAAAACAAACAGACAAACTCAAAGACACAACAGAAGGGTGGTTACCAGAGGGGAAAGGGATTAGGAGAAGAATGAAGAGGGGAAAGGGAGTCCAATTTATGGTGAAGGGGTGAGATTAGACTCTGGGTGGTAAACACAAAATGCAGTGTCCAGATGATGTGTTATAGAATTGTACACTTGAAACTTAATTACATAATGTCATTAACCATTGTCGCCCCAATAAACTTACTAAATAGAGAAGTTTTTTTAAAAAAAAGATAGTGAAACCAAGCTAAAATATTATTACCTCAAAAATTAGGGGCAGTGTGCTGATGACTAGTATTGAGAAGGTTTAACAACACAGTGAGCCCAGAAGGTTCTGGTGAAACTACCTGGCTAGGTAAACCTTGTTTTAATGACTTTGAAGGGCTGAGGAACATTTCCCATTTGAACAGGGCTTGTTTTGTGTTTCTCTAAAGAGAGAGCTAATCATTCTAATGCATATATTGGCCCGATGTAATTTTTCATGCCTAGTTAGCACTAACCTTGCTGTTTGCAGGCAGGTGGAGCTAACTCAGATGGACCTATTTCAACATGTAGATTATGCAAGTTGTAAAAAGAAGTTAGAAATGTTCTTTTGCTTAATTTTGTTTAAAAACCACAAAACTGGAAAATTAAAATTCAAAATATAGATATTGAGAGCAGGACAGCCACTCTCATTCTTTGATACTTAAAATGCATCTTTTCCATCAGAGCGAGACAGACATTTCTCACCAATATTTGCTTAGATGTGGCCCCAAAGAGCTCAGTCCACGACACATCTAAATCAATCAACCAGATACAGTATTCAATATTTCTACTTATTCCTCTCTGCAACCCTGACCCCCAAACCCTCCCAACAGCTACAGGACCAAAAGAACATTATAGGGGGGTCTAAAGCTTTCTGGCAAATACTCAATTTAATAAAACATACGATTTCTACTGCCCCAGGTTTTCTGGGTAAGCCTTATCTGCCTGGGTATATATTTAATAGCAATATTCATTTTCCAACATTTTCAGTGACAATTATTCTAAACGTGGGGATGGACAGTAGCCATGTAATCACTCAGGAAATTTATATGAGCAGCACTGGGGCTGGGAAGCCTGAGGTCCCTGGGGATTCTATTTTAGTGGCTCTGGCATTCACATAACCAGTTACTTCAATTCAGATTTCTTTCATCTTAATTAGGACAGGCGACGTAATGACACAGTCAAACACATATGGTAGAATTAACAAACATTTGGGATGACTCCTGGATGCTGATCTGGTGGTATTTACTAGAATATATTGATTTGCACATGTAAAAATATTGGGCTTCGGAGTAGGACTTGACACTGTGCCTTGAGGCAAGAGAATTAATATACTTTGGCTACCAGAACCCCGTGGATAATCAGAAGCTAGGCCTTGTTTTACAAAGCACTGGAAAGCTGTGTGGCCTGGCAGAGTGGAGCAGGGTTAGCTGGAACTCCCACTTGAACACTGCTAGCTGAGAGACCATGCATTAGTCACCGAAACTCTCTGTGACTCAGTGTACTCCTCTGATAAATGGGAAAGAGACCAACTCACACTTGTTATTTATGGGAAGTAAATGAAATAGAGTATGCAAAGAGTTGGGCACAAATTCTCTGTAGAGAGAACCATGAGTACCTGGAGACCTACTGGACATATTTGACTTTCTCTACTCTGCACACTCCTGAGTTGTCTATGTGTTTTAGATTACACTAACTTCAAGAAAGTTCTGGCAACAGTTCACATGGGAAGCCAAGCTGCCTTTGTGAAAAAATGAAATTATAAATACTC
The DNA here is from genome assembly GCF_027574615.1 of Eptesicus fuscus. Classification (NCBI taxonomy): domain Eukaryota; kingdom Metazoa; phylum Chordata; class Mammalia; order Chiroptera; family Vespertilionidae; genus Eptesicus; species Eptesicus fuscus. Next base: position 21,083,882 of record NC_072475.1, read on the forward strand.
CTGCTTTAGAATGATGCTCCCCACCTCCTGGGGAGCAGTAATGGCTTGGCTCCTGGCAGCCTGTGTGAAGATGTCTGTGTGTCCTTCCCATTTCCTTCCATAGGAACGTTAGAAACTCCTTTTCTCTGGTATATTAAGAACCCCATATTCACGAGAATAACAGTCTCAACCCCCAAAGACCATCTGGGGAAGAGGGTTGCTCTTTGTTCTTTACTTCCATTCTACTCACTCTTTCTTCTACGTCTGATCTTGAGAACCGTTACCCTGTGTGTGTGTGTGTGTGTGTGTGTGTGTGTGTGTGTGTACGTGTACCTGGGGAAAAACAGCTACTGAGTGTATGTTTATGTATAGATGTATTTTCAGCTCCCTAACTAGAATGTAAGCCTTTGAAAACAAGACCTTTAATGTAAAGCTGGTTTTTTTCCATAGCTTTCATTGAGTGCCTACCTCCAATAAACAAGTATTTATTTTTAAAGCATGCACTGCTGTGCTAATATCATCCTACCTAATAATAGACAAATATGCAAATTGACCGCACCTTTGCTATGCCCAAGCCATGCCCACCAGCCAAGCCATGCCCACCAACCAATCAGGACGAGTATGCAAATTACCCCAACAAAGATGACAGCTAATTTGCATATCAAGACAGCGTAGAAAGAAGCCAAGAGCTGCAGAAGGGAGCAAAGCTGCGGAGAAGCAAGCAAGCGGGGGGGGGGGGGGGGGGGGAGAGGAGAAGGGAGGAGCAGAGGCGGGGCCGGGGGAGAAGGGAGAAAAGCAGGCGGGCTGGCGGAGAAGGCGGGCCAGGGGACAAGGGAGGAGCAGAGGCGGGGCCGGGGGAGAAGGGAAAAGCAGGAAACCCTATTGCAGGATTTTTCCTGCAACGGGAACACTAGTAGTAATTATAAAATATACAAAAAGTAGACACTTTCAAAAGAAAGGAATTAAAAATGCAAATATAAATACTTCTAATGTTTCATCCCACACCGCCGTGGGCTGTCTTATGGGCACAAACACGCATTTTGGAGACTACTGCCCCACAACACTGAGGAAGCCACCCTGGCCACCCATGACCCACATGTGTGTTCAGGGTTGCTTTTTTTTTTTAATTTAGCATAGATTCTTTTTTTAAAAATTGTTGACAGTATTATAGATGTTCACCACCCCTCTTTCCCCCTGCCACTCAGCCCCCACCCCACCCAAGGCCCTTTTATTTCCCACCAGCCTCCTGCCCACCATGCTGTCTCTCTTCAGTGCCTCTCTCCCCGTGCACGTTGACTCTGTAGGGATCTAAGGGGACACCTGGGAGATGAATTTCTTACTTCACTTACACTCATGCCCTCCATAATTATTTTCTTGGATGTAAAGAGGGCACTAGAGTCCCGAATTTCCCCTCTTGCTAATAAATGCAAGAAGCCCTCAGAGGCTGCTGGCTTACAAGGAGCTCACAGTCTGCCCTGCCAGGGTTCTTGTTCCGACATTAAGAAGGGTTCAGCAATCTGGAGAAAGGCTGTGTGTAACTTAAGTAGGAGTCCAGAGACGAAAGATAATTTTGAAAGGCACTGGGGGTCAGAGGAGCCTAGCTAAAGGAGCTAAGTTCTCCTTGCCTCAGGACCCCTTGCTTTTTATTAACACAAATTGTCATAAGGCAAGGTGGAGATATACACTTCAAAGGGTAGGGTTTTGTCTACAGAGTCCATTGTCAGATTGGGGAATAGCCTACGGCTGTACAGGTGTTTGGCCAGTAGGAGGCAATAACATGTAGATTAAGATGCCCTGAGCTGTCTGGCAGTAAACAATCATCCTTTTCAGGTTTGGGGAAATGCCTTTCAGCCATTCCAGCAGGCGATAACAAGTGACTCAGCCCTTATTGAGTCCCCAAGTTCCATCAACCTTTCGATGAAACTCTTGCAATTATGACATGCTGGAATTGGCTTCCGGCACTGCCCAGTGTTTAATGTTAGGTGTCCTATATGGAATGGCTGCCCATGAAAGTCATGGGAAAAGTTCTTTGCAGAACCAATCTGGCTTTTCATTCCAGGATGCAGCTGAAGGTTTGGTAAAGAGGTGGTGGGGATAGGATGAGGTATGTGGAACCTGGCCTATCTTGAGGATTTTCAGGGAGCCTACACAACAGTTCTCTCACCAAACATGTGGGGAGGCCCTACTAGTTTAGAACTCTAAGATAGGATTGTTCTTTTCAGGGAGTTTTCAGTCTTCCTATGAGGACAAAATATGGACTGGAGAAACTAAATTACACTACAAGCAGCTAATAATGATAGGACACAGCAACGTCATGCAGAGGAAGATCTGTCTCTGCTATCTGAGTCCTGCCAACCCACATATGAGTCCATGGCTGCCCCAAAGAAATGCCTGGATTGCCTAGAGTTGGTCATGCATACTGAACAGGGTGCTGGGCACAACCGTGGCAGGGGGCCAGAGCCACTCTCAGTGAATAGGATCTACCTGGAAAGGGCAGACCACAGAGCAAAATTTAGCAAGTGGGCAGGTCTTATCAATGGAAGATTTTTCATCACAAAAAGCTAAAACATAAAAATCATTCAATTGTAAAACAGTCTGCAACCATCCATTTCAGCAGCCATATCATATTACTGCACCACGTTCTCAACCATAACTCTTCCTTCAGGCTCTTGGCCTCCATCATCCTGCCCCATTACCGGCACTGTTACTCTCTATACCCCACAGAGGCCACACCACACTCCTCAGGAGCCTACGTCATAAGGAGAGCCCCTCTGTGGCAGCCACAGTTCCAAGCACCTGAGAGTCAAGGCCAGCCATAATTAATTCTTCACATGGTTCCCAAATGTGATCTTTTCATTTGCTTCCAATGCCCCCTAGGGAGGAAAATATGTTAACTGTCAGTGACCTAGAAAGAAGGAGAAAAGATTTATAAAGGTTTGATGTGAATGCTGAAAAATGTTTAAATTTCCTGAGGTTGTTTCCTGGTCTGGTCTCCCTTCATTCGCAAAGAACACCAGCAATGCATTTAGAGACTATAAAACTGCCATCTGCAAAGTTAACAGCTGTTGTACCCCAGGTCCCTTATAAGCCTCTTGTCAATCAAAGACAGCTGCTCTAATTTAGACTGATACGTTTTTCTTTAGACTACTGAAATCCCCTCCTGATTGATCTCCCCGCCTCCAATCACTGCCTCCTCAATCCATCCTCCACACTGCTGCCAGTATCTTTCTGCAATGCAGATTGGATGATATTTTATCCTTGCTTAAATACTCCGATAGCTTTACATTACACACAGGTTACATTTCAAATTCATGAAACGTGGCGTTCAAGTCTTTCTTACACTAGTCCCAATCGATCTTTCTGTCTCAAGATCCCTAGCTGTAAATTGACCCACTGTCCATCTGTTAACCATACCATGTGCCTTCTTGTTTAGGTGTGTCTCCTCACTCAAACTGGTTCCTCTGTTTGGAACACCTTCCCCCACTTTTTTACCTGATGAACACCTCCTCTCCCTTCAAGTCTTAGCTCAGATCCTTCTTTCCTGGGAAGCCTCTTTCAAACACAAGCAAGCAGAGGTCCTCACTCACCTCTCTGCTCCCACGCACCTCCTACTTAGTCTTGTTGTGCACTCACCATTGGTATAGACGGATCCTTGTCTAATTATTGTCATTCCTCCCTCTGTTCCTCTAGACACAGTGATACCCCAGGGCTACTCAATAGACCCTCCATGAATGACTGGACAGGAGGAACTTATTGATCTTCAAGGTTTCCTAATACGGATATTCCCTTTCTGTGGGGTTTATATAATTCTTCTTTGCAGGTGGCCCAATCCCCAGGTCTGAACACGGAGGACTCCAGATTCATTCACCACTTCTCTAAAAATATCTTGCATTAAATTACAGGACATCCTGTAAATAAATGGAAAACCTCAAGCTGAAATAGAATGTCAAACAGAGTGTCCTTCATTGCTAACTCTTCTTTCCTACTACATATATTGGCCACTATTTAGATGTTAATTCTACTTTCTATTTGCCACTTTTTAGATGTAAGTTCTACTTTATGAATACATGTATGTGCCAACCAGATAAATCCTGGGTGAACCAGCTGCAAATTGGATTTACCAGCAGCACTGCATCTGATGTTCTATGATTGAACCAGCCTTAGACATTGAAAATGCACTTAATGAGTCACTGAATTGGGTCTTGATTGCCTACCCACCCCCCTATTTTTATAGGGACACAGTGAAATCCAAGTTAAGGGTACTTAGCTGAAGGATGCATCTTGGAATTGAAATGAGGCTGTTTTAACCCATCTATGTCCAAGTTTATTCGTTTAATCCACAGAAAGCTACCAGGAAGGTCTGAGTCCAGATTTCCATGATTTAATTATTAGAACTCACTTTCCCTTCAGCTAATAATTCATCATACCAGGGCCACATACACCCAATGGCATCGGCCTGTTTTACAGAATAGCAACAAAGGCATACAGCCAGTTTTTTAAAATACTCTCTCCAAAATGAGCCAAATTACATTTGAAGCTCATTCCAAAACATGTTCCTTTCGACGTTTGTAAAATAATGACTACTTGGCAAGGCACTATTAAGAGAAAAGGGCAAAGTCTCCCCAAAGATTTTCAACTTTATTCTTTACATTAGTTAGAAAAGTGTTTGGCAAAGCAAATTGCAGTTTGACTTTAAAAAAGAAAAGAAAAAGTATTGTGGGTGGGAACAGCTAAAGAAATGTAATAATCATAGTGTCTCATAATCCCTTGAGACCAATATTAAATACTACCAGACTTTAATATCTCTAAAAATAGAAATAATGTATTTACAAGTTAATCTAAGAGATATATTTTTCTGTTTACTTAGAAAAAAAAAAACTTCACACAAGCTCTCTACATAAACATATACTTTTGGCTTACCAGTATTTTCATTGAAAATATTTATTTTAGGGATTTTTATGTAATTATCAAACTGCCCCGAGTTAAATAGGGTCTCAATAGTTGAATTTGCATTCCTTCAACATCTGCTATTTTAATGATAAATCTAGAGTTTATTTTTCTCTCCCTTTGCAGACAAAAGAGGCAATGATCCATAATTATTCAAAATGTGTTCAGTTCAACTGGTAAAGGTTGGGACACTGGAGATTCCTTAACTGAGTTAGATCAATGGAGGCTATGATCCTTTAGCTTGCTTCTGGCAATTGCCCATATGGAGTGCCATAAAGGAAGGCTAAATCCTTGTAATATTAGAGACTGGATTATAGTATGTTACCATGGGGAGATGCAACACTATCTAAGACACAGTAGTTGACAGAGATTACTTTCTAAATTCCTTGGTTTTATTCCCTTCCTGTTGTGGTAATTATAGCTATGAATATTATTTCAGAAAGTGTTTTAATATTTCTTCAGGATTATACTACACTAGTCCATGTTTGATTACAATTTTTCATGATTTGAAGTTAAAGTCTTCATTTAACAAATGTTTGTTGAGGATCTACCCTGCCCCTGGCCCTGTGCTGAGCTCTGAGGATATGAGTATAGATGGAATGATATTAAGCCCCTACTACTTACATGTGGATGGAGGGGAAGACATTTCTTGGTTTCCTATAACTGATCTTATTTTTCTCTAAAGTCTCCATTATTGCTGATGGCAGGTGAGGGGGGCACCTAAAACATCCCATTCAAAGCAAATTCTATCTCTTCTGATTTCAAGGATCAAACTCGCCTCGGGGAATCTCTCTCCCTTTTCCTTCTTTCTTCCCCGAATGGTGTCAGTGACTGGCAGGAAGCTTAGGAAACTTCCAGGCCACCACCAGCCACATGAGGTTAGTGTGAAGCTTCTCCTTGGAGCTTGGAATCCTCCTGGGTACCCTGGGCCTAAGGAGTGAGTGTTTGTCCTGAGAGTCCCGCAGACATCTCTGGTTACTGCTAATCTCTCCTTATCCTCTGGACAGTTTTACCACAGTGGGCAGGTTGGGGGGAAAGTGGAAATGGGTGAGCCTAGACACTCACTTCTGACTTATTTTTTTCCTCTCTTCCTGTCTCCTGCAGAAAGGGAATCTATTTTCCCTCCAGTCTAAGGCTCAAGGTCACACTGGATTAGATTAGGGAGACCACATAATTTATCATCCCAAATAGGATACTTTTGAAAGTAAAAAGGACAGATGGTCCCATGAATAATTAATTGTGCACCAAGCAACAGGTATAATCAGGCTCCAACCTGGGAAACCAACACGTGTGATCTCAAGAAGGATCGAAATTCACCTATCCCACTTCCAGATTTAGGATTTTTTTTTTCTTTGCTCTGTGCTACAATGGTTCTTCCTAAGTAACCATGCACAGTGAGATAGCAAGAGATCCCTCAGGAAAATCTTTGTGTATCCTGGAGTTCTTAAAAGAATGACTACCTGGCCCTGACCAGTGTTGCTCAGTTGGTTGAGTAGCATCCCATGCACTGAAAGGTTGCTGGCTTCATTCTTTTCAGGGCACATGCCCAGGTTGTGGGCTCAGTCCCTGGTACGGGGCATGCAGAAGGCAGCCAATCGATGTTCCATTCTCACTTCAGTGTTTCTCTCTCTCCAGCTCCTTTCTTCTCTCTCTAAAAATTCAATTAGAAGTCAAGAGAGAGATTGAGAGAGAGAGAGAGAGAGAGAGAAAGAGAGAGAGAGAGAGAGAGAGAGAGAGAGAGAGAGAGAGAGAGAGAGAGAGAGAGAAAGGAAGGAAGGAAGGAAGAAGGGAAGAAAGAAAAAAGAAAGAAAGGAAAGAAAGAAAAGAAAAAAGAAAAGACAAGGAAAGAAAAGGAAAGGAAAGGAAAGGAAAGGAAAGGAAAGGAAAGGAAAGGAAAGGAAAGGAAAGGGAAAAGAAAGAAAGAAAGAGAGAAAGAAAGAAAGAAAGAAAGAAAGAAAGAAAGAAAGAAAGAAAGAAAGAAAGAAAGAAAGAAGAAAGAAAGAAAGAAAGAAAGAAAGACTTCTTGTGTGTACTAATATGTATACACAAGAGTCTGGTAATATCAGTAGCCATTGGCTGAACCCAATAATGCAATCAGTGGAAGAAGTAAGTAGCTCTTTGCGGGGGCGCTTCCGGGTCTTGAGTAAAATGTGTAAGAAAAACATTCCCAGCAGATGCACACGCAAAGAGCCATTCTCCTTAATCCCTGGGAGTCATAGCATGCTAATCCCTCCTCCACCTCAGACAACACTTGGTCATGTTGGCCATCTCCACCTTAGTGAGAATGAGTTGTTCTGACTTTCCTGAGAACAGAATTTGATTAAGGGAAAAGAGATGGAGCCTGAACACTAGAGCCACTTGAGACCAGAGGGAGCAAGAGAGAATACCATTAGAAAAGGAAAGGCATACAGAAAGGGAAAACAGGAACACTGAGACAGTTGGGAAAGAGACTTTTGTGCCCCCCAGGTTGTACAACTCTGCCTAGGAAAAGAGCAGTTGAGCTGGTTGTCAGCAGCCTTGTAAATCCTGGCTCCCATCTCTCTGTCTCACCTCATCTTGTACTGTTCCCCTCCTCACAGTGGCCTCCAGCACACTCACCTTTCTGCTCCTCAAGCTTGTCTCACCTCCAGGCCTTGCTTACCTCTCTGCCTAAAGCTTTCTTCCGAAAGATCTTTCCAAGGCTGCTCCTTCCCACCTTCAGGTCCCTGCTCAGATGTCACCTCTTCGGAGGGGCTGTTGCTGATCACCTCATCTGTACCATCTTCCAGCTTCATACTTTCAGAGCACCTCGCATTGGTTGAAGCTATTTCTGTGCCTACTTGTTTACTGTGAGCCAGCCCACTACAATGTAAGCTTTCCGAGGTCAGGAATTTGATGTAGTCCTAGAATCTAAAACAGTGCCTGCCTCAACAGTTGGTGCTCAATAAACATGAACTGAGTGAATCTGTAATCCACTTTGTAGAATGATTTATTTATGTCCTTAGCTCCTTGCCCACAGTAGCGCCAAAGTGTTTGTTGGATTGAATTACTCCAAAAATCCCTCTTGACCCAACCTTCTTTTCCAGGGAAGGCTACCTAAGCTCTTTCAAACTTTCCTTTCCATTCCCCTTTCCAAACCCTTAGCCCCACACCCCTGTGGCATGCAGTGAACATGGTCCGTCAAGGCCCCATTGGTCATTCAATCAGCAGATCACACAAATTACTTCATTTTTTTCCCTTTTCTCAAAAGAGCAAAAAACGATGAAATCAGTTCTGTGTATTTTAAACAATGTGAACTGTACATTTCCTTCTGCCTGCTTTCCCCCCTGTGGTTTCTGTAAGAAGGCTGCTTGGGAGAGGAGTGAGATGAGTGGCAGTTCACCACCTCCCACTGCTGCCATGGCATCAATCACAGAGAGACTGTGGAAAGCTACAGCTAGGGGTGGGCGTGGAGGGGGAAGTCCATAAAAGACATCTAGAGGATTTGGATGCCTAGCAAGAGCCACAGAAACTCGTTTTCTTTCATCTCTAGGCCTCCAAAGTGTGCCCAAGCCAGGCAGAGACCCTCTCCCTGCCCGTTTCTCTTGAAATAGCTAACCATTGGCTCATTTCAGATAGGCAGGACGCGTGAAGGCAGCATGGGACAGTGGAAGGAGCACATACTTCCACAGCAGAAAGAATTCCACTTCTGCCTGCCATGTGCTAGATGAGTGGGATCTTGGCCTGTTATTTAACCTCTCTCAGCCTCCACTTTCTCATGAATAAAATGAGCACAAAAGTGTCTACTTCGAAAGACTGTTGGCCTTTATATGCATGAATTACGTTTGAAAGCACCTAGAATAATGCGGGCATCTAGGTGGTTTCCAGTTTTTTGGTGATTACAAGTAAAGCTGCCTATAATGGTATGTGTGAACATAACTTTTCAGTTCACTTGGGTAAATACCTAGAAGTGGAATTGTTGAGTCATGTGGTATGGGTATGTTTAACTTTACAAGAAATTGTCAAAATGTTTTCTAAAGTGGGCTGTACCATTTTGCATTTCCACCAGCAATATATGAAATCTCATTTGCTCTTCATCTTTGCCAGGACTTGGCATTGTGTTTGGTTGTGGTTTTGTCTTTAATCTTATCCATTCTAATAAGTGTGTAGTGCTATCTCATTATAGTTTTAATTTGTTTTTCCCTATTGTCTAATGATGTTGAGCATTTTTTCATATGGCTCATTTGCCCTCCAACTATTTTCTTTGGTGAAGTGTCTGTTCAGTACCTTGGCCATCTTTTACTGTTTTGTTTTGTTTTTTTTTGCAGGTATTTTCTTCCAATCTGTAGCTTGTCTTTTCATTCTCCTAACAGTATCTTTCACGGAACAAAGTTTTAAATTTTTATGAAGTCCAATTTTTTAATTTTTTATGGATCAGCTTTTTGGTACTATTTCTAAAGCTTCCTGTTAAACCTAAAGTCTCACAGATTTTCTCCTATTTTTTCCCATAAGTTTTAAAGTTTAAAATTTTACATTTAGATCTATGATCCATTTGAGTTAATTTACATATGAAGTAGGAGATTTTTAATCAAGGTTTATTTTTTATATAGAGAGAGACAATTGTCCCATTTGTTCCAGCATCATTTCTTAAAAAGACTATTTTTTTCTTGATTGGATTGTCTTTGCACCTTTATAAAAAATGGGTTGACTACACTTGTGTGGGGGCATTATTTCTGGCTTGTCTGTTTTGTTCCACTTAGTGTCTATTCTGTTCCACTTAGTTTCTAGTCTGTTCTATTTATATGCGATTCATTCCTTTTGACAACACCACACTGACTTGATTACTTCAACTTTATATTAAATCTTGAAATCAGGTAGTGGGATTCATCAGGTAGGGTCATTCTAATTTTGTTCTTCTTTCTGAAATTGTTTTGGATATTCCAGTTCCTACATCTTGCCATGTAAATTTGAGAATCACCCTGATATTTATGAAACGTTGCTAGGATTTGAATTGGGATTATATTTACTCCACAGATCAAATCGAAAGGAATTGACATCTTAACAATGTTGAGTCTTACAATCCATAAACACGGTATGTCTCTCCATTTATTAGGTCCTCTTTCATTTTTTTCTTCAATGTTTTGTAACTTCTAGCATACAAACAGTGCCCAGATTTGGATAAAATTTTAAATAAACATTTTATTGTTAGGGTGCTACTATAAATAACATTATTCTTTTGAATTCCAAATGCCAGTTGTTCATTGCTAGAAATACAATTAACTTATATATCTTGACCTTATATCATTCAACTGGACTTAAATTAGCTTATTAGTTCTAGGAGCTTTTTCATAAATCTTTGGAATTTTTCTATATACACAATCATGCTGTCTGCAGTAAGAGACCGTTTTATTTGTTCCTTTTTAAAATCTGCATGCCTTTGATTTTTTAATGCCTTATTGTACTATGATATTGAATAGGAGAGTTGAATCTTAATAGTCAATCTAAACACAAAAGAATTAAGAGTAAAATAATATCTAACTCTGGAAGTTTACATCAAGAAGGTAAGAAAGGCTTTTAGACTTACTCATTTGAGCATTTATTTAGTCAATGAAATGTTTATTTGTACCTCATGGTGCAGATTGTTATGCGGAAGTCAAATATAAACCAGGCTTGGATCCTACCATCAAGTACTTTGCAGTTGTGGAAAGGCAGTAAAACATGAACAATAGTTATTACATACAATTAAGAAGGTGATAAGGTGGGTTAGATCAACAGAGAAAGAACAGGAGATAATCTAGAAGCAGAAGAACAGGTAAAAAGCCATTCGTCATAAAAGTATGACCTGGTAATGGCTGTGAAGAAGCCAGGATGGGGGTCAGGGATGTACAGAAGTAGGCTCTTCAGGATTTGCTGATTGTAGAGACCAAAGAAGAGGGGGAAACAAAGAAATCTTTGGGAATTAAAATGTATTTTTGGAGGGAGAGGAGGGGGGAGCCACATATTGGTATTCCAAATTTGAGGGGTGTGTGCACTGAAGATTCAGATGGGGTGACCTGAAGGTGGGCTGGCTGGAACTAAAGGGTAAGATCTAAACATAGAAGTAGACCTTGGTCATGATTCCCCCTCTCACCCCTGCCCAAGGCTCTGAGTCTGTAAATACTAGAGGGCTGGCATTGGCCCTCCCATTGAAACAGGAACACAGTTAGCTGGAAAGGCAGGGACGAAGAGGAAGGGTATGAGTAGGGTTAGGATGCATCCTGCCAAGCAGGTTCCCAAGTCCCAGTCCCTTGTAAAATTAGAAGAAGGAGCCGTCCTAACACCTCCATTGTTTGAGAGAAGAGTGAAAGGCCACAATGTTTCCTGTGTTCCTTCTCTCAGGGGGAGTGTAGAAACTCATTTTGCAGAAGAGGGAACCTGTATGCGGTGAATGAGATTCCCACGGCAACCAGGAGCTCGCAAAGCTTGGATCCAAACCTGTGTCTGTCTGATAACAGCTTGCGCTTAGAGAGTATTTACCATGTGCCAAGTACTATCTTACATGCATTTTTCCTCACAATCACCCTCTGAGGTAGTTGCTATTATTACCCCAGTAACAGATGGGGCACAGAGAGGTTTGTTAACTTTCCCCAGGTTTCACTGATAGTGAGGGAGAGAGGCATTTCTGCACTATTTGTACTTCAGCACTGCACTGTGCTGGCCTGTGATTTCCAACAAACCATACAGCCTTCCGAGCCACAGGAGGGGAACAAGTGAGGGGCAATGTGGTCTTGATCCACAGCAAGATGATAGCATTAGAGCACCCACTGTGAGCGTCATGGAACACCTACTATGCACCTCACACTGTGCTAAGCAGACATCTCAGTCCCTGCCCTCGCAGATCTCAGTCTGAAAGGAGAAAACCTCGTACACAATGTGTGTAACCTGCACCATGATGTATGGCACTCTGACAGCAGATCTAAAGGCTATGGACACACAGAGGAAATAGGCATGAATTTTCTGCTCCTCTGTCAAGGAAAGTGGAAGGCAAACTAATGTATTACGGCTGAAAGCATTTGCTTTTGATTAAGTGGCTACGTAAATACCAACCTGCCTTTCACTCAGGCTCATGCCTCAGTCTGCATTGCGCTGCTGACTTTGCTTTCTAAAGAGAAAGAAACTCCCCCACAGTAAGTGGAATTGAAAAGATGTGGAGCATGGAACTCCTCCTTCCAATGCTTTTTTGTTTGTTTAGATTGCCTTTGAAAACTGCACATCTCATTACAGTGGAAACTAATCATAGTTCTCATTACAGTGTGGATGCCAGGGAAGGCTCGACCTTTGCTTCAGCAGGTGTGTGTATGATATTTGTGTAGGAAGGTGATCATTCTGTTGTGAAGAGAGAGGTGACCCTGAGCAAAATTAGGAAGGGGACAAAGTGTATTCTTTCCTTTGGGGACTTGCTTCCTCTACCCCATCTTTATTCCCCCATCCATTTCTATGTTTCAGTGCTTTCTCTCTTGATTATACCTTCAAATCCCTCCAAACTGATGTAAGAATAAAGGTCTGAAATGCTTTCCCACTAAGGTGTAAATGACAGGTAATCAATGATAGGCAGGCCTCTCAAATGGGGGCACTAGAGGGTGCCCAGGGGCACCCGGTTAAGCCATGGAGCCAAATGGCACTTCTCTAAGATAACAAACCTGCTTGAAGATTTAAGAAGGAAACATTATTTTCTATTCAAACAAACACAAATATATTCCATGGAATATGAAATGGTTGAATGGATGAATTACATTAAAGTGAAATGTTATAAAATATTGTACATGAGGCCAGCCACTTCTTGCTAAGACCCCAGGGCCTTGGGGTGGGCAAATGCTGTGCTCTCGCCTCTGCCCCAGAGGGCAAGCAGGCAGCCCCCGCTGCAGGTGGGTGGATGAGGCCCTGTAATGGGTGAACTTAGAGTCAAGGGCTTATATACAAGAAGAGATAACACAAGCACTGGGCCTAAGTTTGGAATTAAATCCAGCAGGGCTTAAGAAATATTTTTTATTTACTAAAATTAAATAAATAAGTTGGGGATATTAAGCACCAACACTATAATTTACATTATACACATTTTAAATAGTAGGAATGGGGGATTGCATATTTAATATTGCTTTCAAATATGTTTTAGGATCGTCTCCCCTCCCATTTGAAAAAGATCTTGTAAACTCACGTTGCTTTGTGGCAGATGGATGCCCCAAGAGGCATTTTAAAAACAACCTTTATCTTTCATCTGCATCCGAGATTCTTCATGCATAGATCCCTCTAGCAGTTCATTGAAGCCTACAGACTAGTCAGAAAAAGAGCTTTTAAATACACAACAAAATACACAGGAGTCCATTCAATTGAAATACAGTTCAAAGTATTTATAATCCAAATTTGCAACCCCATAAAACATGCACTTTTTATTAATATATTAAATAATAAGCTCTAGGAGCAAGTAGAATACCATGGCTTCCAAATGGTAATGAGGCTGAATGGTGAGTGCTAATAACTTTCTGATTTCTGAAGCAACTGGGACAGAAAACTATCTGTAATTGATTGGTAGCAAAATCATGGGTAATGTAAATACTTCTTGCCTATGGTCATACTTGAAGGAAATGCTAAATTTTAGTTAAGTTGGTGAAAAATAAAAATGTATTTTTTTTCTATCCCAAGTTCATGACCCATCCCCCCCAAATTATATGCCCCTGAGTTAGAGGTTCTAGATTCTTCTGATTTAAGACTGAGTTATTGATTTCCAGCTATTCTGATGCTTTGGATACTTGAGACAGAAAAAGCAGAATCAATAACTAGACCTGGACGAGTATTTCTCAATCCCCACCTCACCCATGCAGAACTCACAAGTTTGGATAACGCCACCCACACAGCATCATGTCCCATCTCCATTTCCCCCTCCTGGTGACTCCGAAAGAACTATTCTAAATTCCTCAAACCCACACGACTTCTCCGAACTTTGCCAACAAATTGCCACCTTCTCCTTTACCTCTCTTACCTATCTTTATCTCCTAGCTCCCACTTTTCTAATGATTCCCGCAAAATGACTCACAGTGCGCATTTAATAGATTCAGGACGGTTGCGATGTCTAAGCACGAATCCACAAAGTAAAAGGATCATGAGATCGGGGAGTGTGGGCCTCCTATCAGCTTCCGTACCTGAATTCAATGTTTGAGATATTACTTTTCGTAGGAAATAAGAAAGGCCAAAAGCAAGGAGCATTTATTGAACAGTGAAATGTGCTGGGACTGGTGCTGCATTTATATTTTCTCAATCTCAAAAAAAAAAATGTGGGCTATTAATATTTCCATTTATGAATGAGTAAAGAGGCTTACCAAAGTTAAGTAACTTGCCCAAGGTCACACACAGGCATTGTTTCTGTACCTCCGCTCTCCTCAGTCAACCCAGCTGCACTCCCATCCACAGCTGGGTTGACTGAGGAGAGTGACTGCCACAGAAGTGACTGCCACAGAAGTCGACAGCAGGCCCATGCTGCTGAACAGTAAGGGCATTTCTCTGCCCTCCCAGTACTGTACCTCTCCACCCTGTTGAAACCATCTCCACCTTGGCTTCTACACTGACACTTTCCTGGTGTCCTTCTGCATCTCTACCACTCCTTCCTTTGCAGCTGCCCGCTGCCACCTAGGATGTTGGAGCTCCTCAAGGCTAGGTTTGTGACTTTCTTCTCCAGCTGAGCATGGTCTCCTTTGGCAGTTGACCCCAGCCCATGGCACCTGTTACCCTAGATACCTAGAAAATGCCTCTCCCCACTCTGAGCTCAATGCATGTTTGCCCACGTGCCCAAAGATGAGTCAAAACCCTCTGTTTCACAAATGAACCCTAATCTAGTGAAATGTACCCCTCTTCATCCAGCTGCCCAAGTCAAAAATCTGAGAATGACCCCATTACTCCACCTTCTTTTTCAGCCTCATTTTCAACCAAACACAAAGTCTTATAGATTTTACTGGGATGTTGGGGAAGCTGACATTGGCTGGATGGTTATAAAAAGCTTCTCTAGCAGCATGTAATCTGAGAACCAATGAAGGAGTAGGAGGTTACTTAATGAAAGGAGTAGGGATCAGCATGATGAGCCGAGCGGACAGCATGTGCAAAGGCTCAGAGTTTGGAAGAAGCATGAGTAATTGAAGAAGTGAAAGAGTATAGGGCAGTGGAAGAGAAGAGTGCAGAGTGACTCCAAATGAATCTGGGGGAGTGACAGGAAGTGAATCAAACAGGGCCTTACTGATTAGTTTATGCTCCCAATTTTGGTCTTACTATGAAGGAGTAATGGAAAACCACTGGAAAAAAACCCACAGCAAAAATAGGTTAAAGGGATGCAAGAAGAGGAGATAGGAGGTTGCTTTGGAAATCCTGATGAGAAATAATGGTACCCTAAAATCAGATTTAGTGGACATAGAAGATTGGGGAAGATTCCAGATATTCTGACCCCCAATTTTACACTTAGGGGCTCATTGTCCTTTTAATTAGGATTACAATGTAACGTGATGTCATTCCCCTTTCTTTGGTGTAAGCTCCATGAGAGCAGCAACTATCTGCTACTTAGCCCACTCCAATACCCTAATACGAGGCTTTGTATGTAGTTGAAACTTGGTACATCTCTACTGAATTAATTAATTAAGTGGAAGTCTCTTTTTTGCCATACTTCTCCAGACTTTTCTAGAATGATACAGATCAACAGGTGATTTTATATGTTCAAAAAAATAAGAATTTACATCATTTGTTGGAATATACAACTGACAAATGACTTAAACCTATAACTCAAAGAATCTAAAAGAATCACATTCTACTGTGTTCCTACTTCAATAAAAGTTAAGAATGAAATAAAGATCCATTGTGCTATTTGTCAGTGCCTGTCATCAAAATGCTTGGCTTTTTGGTTTCCAAATGAGTCATTATTCACTTATCAACGGTGATGAATGGTGCCTTCATAAGAAAGCATATTACAGGTTGAAATCACCTTCATGGCAATCAAAATGTATGTTCCTGGGCAACCATCAAAAGCATCTGACTAACAAATGAATATTTCTTGTGCTCTGGATTTTTAAGGAAAGCTTAGATGTACATTTCTTGTTTTTTAAAAATTTTCCATACCTCAGATTTGACTAGTAACTTCCAAGTGAGGCACCCCATGACAGCAGAGTGTGAGTTAGAGGGATAGAAAGGTGTTTAAATAGAGTGAGACAGCAGATGATGTAATGATCTGAGCACATGAAAGCAGGTCAAATCGAAACTTATTTCTGCCAGCCTGGCATGGCCACCGGAACCCCTTACATGGGCTTTCAGTTGTCCCTGTTGTGTCAACCTTAAATCAAATGCAAGGTACCTATTTTAGCTAGCTACACTTCTTTCTCGAGCCACTTACAACTGTGAATAATGTCTAAAAGTATTCAGAAGCAGTCAATTTAAAACAACACATTTGGGCTGCTAATCTGCTGTTAGAATCTGTGATTTGTAAAGGAATGGCGAGCATAAGAATGGCTCGCGATGCTGGGCCTAAGTGATGCTTTATTTCAGTTCTCAATGCTCCATTATTGCCTCAAAATCAAAGAAAGCCTGATGGATGCTCCACAAAACAACACCAGGAATTATAGTTAATGCCTGTGCCATTGTCCTAAAATAAGTTCAGCCAAGCATTCACTAAGTGATAGTCCTGGCTCCAGAAAGAAAGGAGAAATACCACCGCTGAGTTCTCAGAAGCGATATCCCTTCTCCAGGTAACTCTTTCCTGAAGTTTTGACTTAAGACTGAGGATTTTCAAAATTTGACTCACAAAGCTCAATGTCCCATGTCCCCACACTGATGTCATCCATTTCTAATATTAGCAGCAGAGCAGCTCAGGTTCACCTGGGAAAGATGAGCTTTTATTTTGAGTTAAACAGGAACAGATACTAAAAATGAACATGCTGAGGCTTCCTTCTGATATATCTGACACGGTTAAAATAGTTAAGCCCATGCGCTGAAACTAGTATTTTGAATCAAGTGAGAAAGGAATTCAATCTAGTTGGAAATTTGATGTGCATTTTTATGCACCCTCAATTGTGCAAATGCTGAGGAATTAAGAAATAAAATGAAAACCTATAAAGCTATTTGTTGTGCAGTGTCACACCAAGACCAAAAAGTGTTCACAAAAATTCCATATGGGTGAGATAATGAAGGTTCCCGGGCATCTGTTATAGCCCAGCATGATGTGTAAACTTGGCCGTTATGGGTAGTATAGCCACACAAACAAGCTTTGGGATGATATACGTTGTGCTCATTAGCTCAAATGCATCCAGTAGGTGCGTCCTGTTGTCCAGCAGAGCTTAAGTAGATCAGCATAGCTGGACAATCGCCACATCTCCAGTTAGTACTGCACAGACCTAAACCCAGGCAGGAGGATGCAGATGCGCCATTTGGAACTGTGGAAATCGTGTTGGAATTCCATGCCATGAATTGGAGGGAGCTAATTCCTCCTACCCTGTGGAGTGAGAGGCATCGTCATGTGCTGAGAGTGCTTTATGAGATAAGAGTCTCAGAAAGATACGCAGCCCTGGACAAACTCAGGGCGATGGACTAAGAGGTATGGCTTGTACACAGAAAATGCCTTTCATTTTAAAAGCAACCACCTGAACATGGTAACCATTCCCTCTAGAGGGTGAAGATATTTTTAAAAAGACAGACTTAAAGGAAATAAAAACATCGTGGCTCAGTGCAGAACCTATCACCACCACACCTGAACTTTTCTTACGGTGCAAAATCTGCTAAGACTTTCATTCCAGAAAAGCTGGCCTGGGAGTTTAAGCAGCAGTGGCAAAAAATGGGCCACGTTTAGTACTTGCTACTTTGCAGTTTGTTTTTGCTGACGATTCTCAACTTTCTCAATTTGGTCCTTCAAACCCATAGCAGAGTGATCATTATCTTCCTAAGTCACTGTCATAGGGCAGGTCTCCCCACCTTCTGTGCCCAGTGACATAACCTTGCCCTATTTGAGTTTGTGATAAAAATGTCGTGCTCTGCATAATTTTCTCTACCGCGTCCCTCCTTCCTGTTGTTCTCAGAATCATTGAATGATCTTAAAACGAAATAAAAATCCTTACTTAGATTCCTCCCTCCCCCATTACATGCACATAGGTATGCAAATACAAGCCTGAGATAGTAGTCTCCTTCCCATGTACTCCCAAAGACCCTGGGCCTGCTTTCTCCCTGTATCCCCATGACCTGGACGCTACCTGGAATGTGCCCACCTCTCCATAAATCTTTGCTGACTCATCAGTGTTGAATAAGTCTGCCTGGAAGACTCTTAATCACATTTATGTATATGCCTTTGTTGTTGTCTTTTTTTATTCTCCCCACTATATAGCTTTTGCTCTTAATTCCCATTCTTAAAATCAGTAGACTTTTAGACTAAAAGAAAGATCTTCTGGTTGCACAGCCTGTAGTTTTCTGAGAAACTCCTAAAAGAATAATATTTTTGATGTATAAATGTAGTTTAAAAATAAATAAAATAGATAAAATAACAATTTCTTATACAAATTATTTTCATGGAGAGGTCTGATTACTTTTAGTACAGTAATTCAAAATATTTTTCACACACCCCCTTTATGCAAGAATTTCCTTCCAGGTGGACATATCCAATTCATACTGGAAAACTCAGCACTATGTCTGTGAAGGGTGAGCAGAGGCAGAAAGCACCAAAACTAAC
Organism: Eptesicus fuscus; assembly: GCF_027574615.1. Taxonomy (NCBI): domain Eukaryota; kingdom Metazoa; phylum Chordata; class Mammalia; order Chiroptera; family Vespertilionidae; genus Eptesicus; species Eptesicus fuscus. The sequence continues at coordinate 21,102,486 of NC_072475.1, forward strand.
TGTGGCTTGCTGTTGTTTACTGTACAACACTTTAGCAGATATTGTCATGTCACAGGCCCATAACAGTGATGCTGGATGAATGACACAGTCTTAATGTCCCATCCTTCTTATGAAGAACTTGAACCCCGTAGGAAGGAAGTGACTTCTTCATAATTATCTAGCTAGTTGGGGAGTTGAGATAGAAACCAGGGTCTTTCAACTCTGTAATACAATGCACTTTGGACTCTGCTATCAAATTAAATGTGTTACTTAGGTGATTTTGTAAACAATAATAACAAGTAGAGGAAAGAAAGCGATGCAAAAATGAGAGCACAAAGTACTAACTCTGATCCCGCGAGGACCTGGAGGAGCTGAGCAGTGCTGCTGTTGGATAAGTTTGTGGGTGCTGTTTTGTTTGGGGTGGGGAGGAAAGTTGTGTTCTCATAAGGGCATCCGATCAGAACATAAGGGATGTGGGTACTTGAAATATCAGGGGGATTACTTTGTAAATTATGTGATTGTCTAACCACTATGTTGTATACCTGAAACTGATAACAAAATAATACTGAATATAAACTGTAATTGGAAAATGAAATTTAAACAACAAAAAGGGGTGCAATTTCCTGCCAAGTTTCAATTATTTAAGCCTCACCTCCTCACATTGGACTCCTACAAAATTCTATGAGGCATCCTCTCTCTGAGAATTTGGTTTCTGCTCTGACAGCAGTTAGATGATGGGTTCGGTCTGGGACTCCATGGACACACCTTCCAATAAAGACTAGAGTCTCTGCTTAGAGAGAGTGGAAATATATTTCCTTTCCCTGGTAAATTTTCAGGGTTGAAAAGCAAAGGTGTTAATGAGGGAAAAAACAATCATTTACAAAAGGACTGTCTTGCCTTCTTATACCCATTTTATGTAGCACTTTATAAAAAATAATGTAATTTATTTTAAGTCGCCTGAAGGATTTTGTATTTGTTCTTTTAATAATCTCTATCCATTAGTGATAATACTCTGCTTTAGAGATTAGGTTGTCAGTTACTCAGCCAACAAATGTATATTAAGGGTCCACTGGCATCAGGCTCTGCTGATGAATTACTAATAAATAATGAATGACTGGTTGGTTAATGAATAAGATATAGATCTTGTCCTCAAGGATCTCAGATTCTAGAATGAGAGAGAAAGACAATTTGTAAGCAAAGTAATAAAAACTATCATTCGGGGCTGCAAAGCTGTGTTTGCTGGGGACATTTGTTCTTGTGCTGAGCTTGAGCAACTTCTGAGCTCCTAGTGCCCAAATAGAGATGAACAAGAGCGTCTCCCCAAGGCCACAGCCTGTGCCTGGGGCTCTGTCTCTACCACAACTCTAGTCAAGCACCATGTCATCGAAGTGAGATAGAATCCTCATGGTTAAATGTACACAGTGCCCCTGAGGAAACAATGACCACATGTTGCTTTGTTTTTATTCCAGGAATCTTGGAAAATCAGGACTCAGAGTTTCTTGCTTGGGTCTTGGTAAGTACTCACGGTATCATGTAGGGTGGGCTGGGAGGTGGAAGACTGGGGAGGATACTAGGAAGTGATTGGGGTACAAGTCAGGACCCCATCTAAGGTGAGAAGGGACTTTGTGACCAGCCTTGTCCCATTCCTCCTTCTGATCCTTTCCTGCCCAACACAGCCCTTTGCCTCTCAGGCCCAAGGAGCCATGGTGCCCAAGATGCCTTAGGGGGGGGCCCATCCAACAGAAAGAAATCTGATACTAATGCGCACCCTAGAAGAAGACTCAAGTGTTACTTCCAATTAGCAAATGGGAAGGACCTCATAGCATTTGTGTGCTCAGTTTACCTGCAGCTTATCTGAACTTTTTCTATCCTTATTTTCTCTTTGCCTAATTTCTTCATGGATTTTTCTGTATTGATATGTATTTTAGATACTTTTATAATCTACCTTAAATACTGTGAGGACAAGGTGATATACATGTGAAAGTTCAGAGGAAGATTTCTTGATTCCTATTGAATGGAAGTGTGGCGACCAGGGAAGGGATGACAGTGAATAAATAAGAGATAGTGGCAACTAATTCTGCCTCCTCTCACTGTATTTCGAAGATATTAAGATGATTGAGGCCTAAGTTTTTCTGATTCTTTCTGACGATCTGATTTGGAACCTAAGGGTGGACTTTGTTCACTCTAAGTCTAAGGGAACTTGACATTTGCTTAATTTATAGCTCTGATCTTGTTACCTTTCACTTCTATTTGAAAGGAGACTCACTATCAGGGATCATCTAGCCTTAGTTTTATGAGAATGTGCTTATTGGTAAATAATTATTCACTATCCATTATTGAAAGAAACTCCCTATATATACAAATTATGAAATATGATAATTTAAGAAAATACAAATTTAGAAATATAGTAAAAGATCATTGACCAATTATCTCATAGAGTCAGTTTCTAGGGCAGAAAATAATTTAGTCAAAAGTACATAGAAAATTCCACCAAAGACCCTTAAGACTATAAAAAATTGCAGGTGTCCATGAAGTGCTACATGTAAATGAATGTCTGGAGGGCAGAGAGCAGTGTTTTAAAACCCCATGTGTGTGAGTGGAGGGGTGAGCTTTGGAACAGACGATTCAGGAGCAGAAGTCCTGACTTGAGCTTCGAGCTTCTCTGAGAGCCTGAACACTTGTGATAAGACACTGCATGAAAAACAGGAGGAAACAAGGAAGTTCAGGGGCTGACTGGCTTCATTCAGAACAGGTTAACAAAGCTTGACAGCTTGAATAAGCATTCTTTAAGAACTGCTCTGAGCTACCTCTGTAAGCCAGAGGAGACAAAAAAATTCAGAGAAAGGAAAAATGCACCTGCCTTAGATAATTAGTCAAGCTCTGCAGACCCCAGCTGTCCAATCCAGAGGAAGCCGGGTTTACTGCTGTGGACTTGGGATGTCAGCAAAATCACAGCCCATGTTCAACCGAGGCTTTGGAAATTAAGCATCATAGTTCCAAGTAATCACACAATTATATTGGAATACTCTAAAGGCCATAGTTTAAGCTAACAATTCTGACTTTCTTCTCTATCAGAGGACAGGATGGGAACTTCTAGCTCTGACAAACTTTCTTTCAATGAACTAGGAGCATGTGTAAATGAGAGCGGGCAGGTGAAGTAACTCGAGGATGAACTGAAAATAAATCTGAAGGAATAAACTCTGCCAGTAAGTGAAATGGGTAAAAAGAATTAAATGGCCAAACCCACCTGTGGGTTGCTGTGGCTGGCCTGTTTTATAGTACACTGATGGGAAAGAATAAATCCACAAAAGAGTGACTGAAAATCACCCCGGTCTAGTGGGAGGTGGGATCATCTTCTCAGAGAGGAAGAATAGAATTATGTACTCATTCATTCATTCATTCTGAGCAAACATGTAGGAAACCAGGCATTGTGCTAGTTATGGGGGATATGTAGATGAAAGCAGCAAGGCCCCTGCTTCAGATTGCTCCCAGTTTAGTAGGATCAGGCATGCAAACACAGACAGTGCATCTGACAGTGCCAGAGTGGAGAGTCTGGGATGAATCGAGCACAGGGAATTTGGGACAGCTTCACAGGGAAGGTGCTACAGAGCTGAGACTTGAAGGGAGTTATTAAGGAGAGAAGGAAGTGGAAAAAGTGGGCAAATAATTCAAGACAGAGGGATCAATGCAAGCAAGTACCAGAGCAGGAGGTAGTTGGGGAAACGCTAGAATATTATGAGTGCACGGTGCTCAGGAACCTTAAGAAATGAGCCTGGAAGGAAAGCTGGGCCTGATGGAGAGAGCCCTTGTTTGCCTTGCTAAAGCATTCAGCTCTTGTCTTCCAAGTTCCTCCAAGTCCTAGGGCCCCAAGGTCTCAGGGACGCTTGGAGGAAGAGAGACAGACAAGGCTCCACCTCTCTCTGCCCTCCTCCTTCTATCACCACAGCCTCCATCAAAGTGGCTCTTTTTTAAAAATGTAAACTAACTTTTTTAAATGTAAATTTTTAATGTAATAAGTAATAAATTACCATTTTTAGAGCAAAACTGAACAAAAAGTACAGAAAGTCCCCCTTCTCCCACATACACATAGCTTCCCCCACTATCGACATCCCACACCAGAGTGGTTGGTACATTGGTTACCATTTTACATTGACACATCATTAGCACCTAAAGATTGTAGTTTACATTAGTTATATGTATAACTCTTGGTGTTGTACTATGGGTTTGGTAAATGTATAGTGCATATATCCACCATTATATTATCATACAAAATATTCCCTGCCCTAAAAATCCTCTGTGCTCTGCCTATTCATCTCTCCCTGCCTCCTAACCTCCGGCAACCACTGATCCATTTACTGTCTTCATCGTTTTGCATTTTGCAGAGTGTCTGATAGTTGGAATCATTTAGTATGTGGCCTTTACATATTGGCTTCTTTCACTTAGAAATATGCATTTAAGTTTCCTCCATATCTTTTCATGGCTTGATAGCTCATTTCTTTTTAGTGCTTCACATTCCATTTTGAAGGGAGTTTGGGAAGCATCCTTCTGCCAAACAAAAGTTTAAAACTCTGCTCTAGCGTGTGAAAAACCATTCTAAAACTTGGATCAGGAGTAGGACGTGATCAAATGTATTAGAATTGTTTTCTGGCAGCGATATAAAGGCTACATTAGAGGGGGAAGGGTTGAGACTGGAGACAAGGCAGACGATGAGGCAGTGGTATTAAAGGTGGACCAGAAGGAGATGATTATTCAGATTATTCAGGAGGAAGAATAAACAGAACCCAGTGACCTCAGGATGCAGAATAAGAAGTCTCCCTGAGCAAGGAAGGATGCTTGGGTTCCTGGATTGGGCATGTGGTGGATGAGCTGAAACCTCAGGAGGAAGGGCAGAAGGGGGCAGTAAGAGGAGGGAGGATTCAGTGAAGTGGGAGCATTGTTGGGGAGTGGTGATCAGAGAGCCTGTGACCTGCTTTGGAAACCCAGAGGGAGCTCTGGGCTGGGAATAAAGACCTGGGAACTTCTAACAGTGATGAACCCAAGGATGTCCTTAAGGCCACCTGCATATTCAGAGTGTTGAGATATTTGCCCAGGTTTAGGACACCCGCCTGTGGAGTTTGCCACACGGCATGCTCCCTGAGAGCAGAGACGGCCTCTGCATTTTCTACACTCCTATTGTACCTTTAGCAGATCACAGTATCTGGCAAGTATAGGTGCTCAAAAATATTTACTGAATGAATATCTGCATAGATGGATCAATTGCTACAGAATGACAAAAAGTGCACTAAGTAATAATGAAGATCCAGCAGAGGTCAGAAATCATGAACTGCTGAGGTCCAGCCAACCCAGTTCTTTGGTTTTCTTCAGCAGGACTTCAATTCAGAAACAGAGAAGGCCACGTGAAGGGAGGTGAGGAGAGGAGATAGGGGTCAGCCCAGCAATGAGAATTGCCCCCAAAGCAGGTCATGGACAAGGGGGTCTACCATGCCATGGAGTCCAGGCTGGGTCAGCTCAGAGCCTTCTCAGCAGGGCTCTCACTCCTGTCATTACAAAGAGGCATCTGCCTACATTCTGAGTTGCTCCATATAGTCTCTCATGAAGAGAAGGAGGCCCGTCTGATTCATGCCATGGGAGGTGACACACCACTGTGGGCAGCTACTCCTATAGGTGCTTGAAAGGGGCTGAATTTACCCGGCACCACTCACTCTCAGGTGTGTGTGCTTCCTGCCAGATGAAATGCTCACAAGGAAAAGGTCATGTGATGATTAATTTTATGTGTCAACTTGACTGGGCTATGGTGTGCCTGGATATTTGGTCAAATGTTATTCTAGGTGTGTCCTGAGGGTGTTTTTGGATGAGATTAACATTTGGATGAGTGGACTGAGTAAAGTAGCCCTCCCCAGTGTGGGTGGGTGGCCCTTATTCAATCAGTGGAAGGCACGAATGCCTAGTACAAAAAGGGGGACCCTCCCTCCAAAAAGAGGGGACTCCTCCTGCCTGACCGCTTTGAGCTGGAATGTCAGACTCGTCTGGCCTTTGGAATTGAACTGAAATATCCCCTCTTATCAGGCCTTAAGCCTCCTTGCTTTTGGATTAGAATTTATACCATCAGCTCTGCATGGACTGAATCTACTACAGTTTATGGATGGCAGATGTTGGGACTTCTCAACCTTCATAACCATCTTAGCCAATTCCTTATAATAAATCTCTTTGTATATGTACATGCATATTTAAATATCATATATATTTATATAAATACATTTGTATGTTTTATAATATACTAGGGGCCCGTTGCAGGAAGATTCCTGCAAGTGGCCACTGCAGCCACCACTGCCGCCTGCCCCACCCCGCCCGCCGCCAACACCCACCCTGCCCCGCCCGCCGCCACCGCCATTGCGGCCGCCGCAGCCACGCTTTCCCTCTGGCAGCCGCCTTGCTTTCCACTTTCCCTCCCTCTTCCTTCTATGCTGTCTTCAGTCTTCACTCCTCCCTCCCTCAGCGTATGCAAATTAACTGCCATCTTTGTTGGGTTAATTTGCATACTCGCTCTGATTGACTGTGGGTGTATCGAAGGTACGGTCAATTAGCATTTTTCTCTTTTATTAGTGTAGACTACATATTATAATTATATAGAAATGTATGAATATATCAATAAGGAATTCTATAAAAATTGTAAGTTTCTATTTCTTTGGAGAACCCTAACTAATAAAATTGTTTTGCTAGTTTTTAAAAACATCACACAGGCATATGTGCCAAGCTGACAGGTACTTCTAGGAGTGCTGTAGAATATAGGGATACAGGGAGAGCTCAGATAAGGGGATATGTGGTCATGTACTCATTTGAGCGTATATTGAACCTCAGGTAGAATACCATCATCCCAAAAGGAATTCTGTGCTGTTCACTGGTCAGGAAGGACACTTCGTGCAGTCCTACAAGACAGGGTTAGGTCTGGATCTAAGGAATAAAGAAGAGAAGGAACACTCCACGCCTTTGGGGCCCTGTTTTACACAAACCTCCAGGCTGTGATTCCTAGGTAGTGCCAACTGACTCCATGAATATGGAACACCTTGGCGAACCTACACTGAACCTCTCAAGAGATGTTTCTTCTCAATTCCAGCTGCATATTGACATTACCTGTGGTGCTTTTAAACATGCAAATAACTAGTCTCCACCCAGCCTAGGGCAAGTGTTTTTAAATGTCTGCACTGATGATTCTGAGGCAGTGGCAGGGTGGGAACCCATTGCCCTTACCAGATGGAAGCGGATGGAGACAGGTGTGAGCTGGTATCTGGTGAGCTAGGTGCCAGCAGCTATGATTTCTGTCCACTCGATAGCTGCTGTCCTCAGTCCCAGACCCTGGATCTGAGCTGCGGCCTCCAAGAGGAAAATCTGCCCAGGGTTGGCCTGGGGCTCTCTGGAGCTGAAGTCTGGGGAAGGTTCCTGGGGCAGGCAGATCCAGCTCAATCCCCTTCCATTCAGCACCTGCCACCTGGGCTCATCCTGCCTTATTCCCTTCCCTAACCAAGGGAACCTTCTAGAGCAAAAGCAGGGAATCATGAAAATAAGCTGGTGGCTTCTTTCTAATGTGCAGAATGTACTGGTGGCTCATCTCCCTCTGTTTCAGAGATGCTGTCACTGCACTAAATATTTTGACAACAGGAGAACGTGACTTTAAATATTTAGCATGGATGGCATTATTTTTGTGACACTGAGGCCAATGCAAACTAGGCACCTCACCTATCATTCTAACAACATAACAACAACAATAGTATTTATAAAGTGCCCCCCGAGACTCTTGAGAAACAATTTAAAAAGTGCAATTTCTTCCCTCAGAGAATTTACCAATTTTCCTGCATAGCCCAGAGTAAACTATCTGAAGACCAAAATACCCACAGAATTTAAATGGTGCATGAATATTAAACATGTAACGGGAGAGTTTTAGGCTTGTCACTTCTCCTGGAACGTCTATCTTGAGTAAATGCCATGGTGCATACACATTAAAAATGAATCCGCATTTGTGTTTTTACAAAATAGTTTTAAAATGTGGCTTCTTCATTTTTTATACCTTCACGGATAAAATCCTTCTTAAGAATTGCTGACAACCTGTCAGCCTGTGCTGTCCCTCGTGGAGTGTATTAGATAGGGGAGGGGGGAGGGCACGGCAGCCTGAGGTTCATGGTCAGAGTTGGGGCTTGGAGAAGAGCTTGAGAGGGAAAAGCAGAGGAGGCTACAACAACCCCAATGTGTGTGCGCACACACACACCCTTCCTGGCCCTCAGTGTAGTGGTAAAGGGACAAACGGCCCTCTAATGCTAACCTGGGATTCAAAAATGAAACAAACAGTTGCGTCGAATACGGGGTGAGAAGGTCCTCCATAGACCCAGAGGTGGGCAACTTGCTGGAAATGATAACAATTTAGAAGCATGGTCTCACAGTTATGAGAGTGAAAATAAGTCCTTGCAGTCGCCACCCCCTTTACAGACAAGAAAAACAGAGGCAGGAAGAGGGGAAATGTCGCAGCCAGTGGTAAAGACAGCAGAGCCCCATCTCCTGCCCCTGGCCCCTCCACCAGCTACCTGGTTCCTGCCGCCCATCACCTCCAGCTCCCAAGTCCCCACAGTCACTGTCATCATCTGCGGCTCTTCACTTCCTCAGCCTCCTCTGCCCAGGCTGGATTAGATCCTTGGGCTAAGTGTCCCCAGAGGACACCCTGCGTTTATGTTTGCTGGGGATAGCTCTTTAAGTCTGACTTATTTCCTGCTGGGTTATCAGCTCAGCACACATGCCTATGCCCATGCCCATTTATGAAATGAATGACTGACGGAATGAATGAATCACAACGTGACCAGTGCTCTGGGAGAAATATGAGATGCTATGGGAACACACACAAGGGCTGCCTAGGTTTGAGTGGGGGAGGCCATGGAAGGCTTCCTGAATGAAAAGACATCTGAGCTGATTTCTAAGAGGAAGGAGCTATCTCAAAGAGTAAACAAGCAAAAAAGCAGTTTAGCAAGACCATGATAGAGGTAGAGAGACAGAGAGGCAGAGGTAAAAGACAGAAATAACACAGATCAGGAAGTGGCCACCTTTCCCGGGGGGCAGGGTGGGAGCACCTGGAGGCAGCAGGATTTTGAAGGATCATAGGAATCTGCCAGGCTGATGAGAGAGAGAAAGACACAGGCGGCTCTTTTTGCTGAATTTTCCTACTCTCTCCTCACTCAGATCCAGGCTTGATTGTTGCTTTCCTGACCATCCAAGTCCAGCTAGAGGCTTTCTATTAGTTCCCATCTGTCATCTCTTACTAGTATGTAGCCCTTGGGGCCATGTACTGTAATTGTTTGAACATTTATCCATCTTCCCTGCTAGACTGGGAGCTCCATGATCATCATCTGCCATTTTGACCTTACCATCTGGTATGGTTCTGGGGGAATGATGGGAGCTCAATAAATATTTTATAAATGAATTGATACATACATTTTAGGAAGGGAAGCATGAAGACTAGACTAGCATGGCCTGGAGAAGGAACTGCCTGGGAAATAAAATGATTAAAGAGGGTTTTAGAAAGGTTATGAAGAGCATTGAGGCCAGGCCATGAAGCTTAGAATTTATTGGTTTTGTGCTTGGGAGTACGGAATATTTAACTCCAGGAGTCACTTGGTCAGATGCGTGTAAGGAAGCTCATTTTGGTCACAGTGGTCACCAGCGCATATGGCAAGTTGGAGAAGACTGGGGATAGAGGCAAAGAGACAGGGTACATATGACTCAAATACGGTCCCTTTGGCAGAAGATTAAATGTGACAATCCGTTGCCCACTAACTGTGAGACCAGTTCATCATACTGTGAACATATAGAGAGAGCCTGTACAGAATCCATCAGGGGGCTGTGAGCTAGATGAGGCTTGATCAAATTAAAGACAGGTAAAGAAAATGTTCTAAAAGAATGAAATAAAATTTCAGAAAAAAAGATCTAACATAGGTATCATTGTAGTAAATTACAAAGTTTTAGAATTGGGTAAAAAGAAAGTGCAAGTTCCTAGGTATGCTCTTTAAGGAAAGGGACAAAGATAAATGGAACATAAAGAAATGGGCAAATACAAATCAGACAAGTATAAACAAAAAGGAATGGAAGTGGGGGTGTGAAATTAAGAGTAAATAAATAAAGTAGAACCAGACAAAGAAAAGATACAGCAATGAGAGGTGCTAATCCATGGAGTTTCCTTAACTCCGGAGCCAGTGCACACTCACCAAAAGATTAGGAAAGAGGAGTGTTTGCACACCAGTGGGAGTTCTCAGGCAGCTGTACACTCATGGGGAGTGGGCAGGGCATCAATCTTATCTGCTATGGGGAGGCTGGTAGATTTGGTAGCAGGAGGTGGAGGGGGTTACAGTTTGTTTGCTTTTATGTTCTTTGCTGAATTGCTCTGTGAAGCAGGAGGCATGATTATCTGCCGATGATGAAGGAAGAGGAGGTGGGATCTAAGGTTGAGAGAAATAGGACAGGTTTGAAATCTAAACAGTGGACAAAAATGATGAGAAGCAGAAGCCTAGTGGGCTCTATGCACAGTTAGTGTAAACCAAGGAAGTACAATGCATGGGGCTCAGCGGCCTGTGATTTCCTCCAGCACCGCTCAGCATCTTGGTTATAGGTGATGAGCACAGAGAGTCAAATTCATTCAGGTGTGAAATTTTGCCAGGCAGATGCAATGAAGGAAGAGTGAAGCAATGGAGTTGAGAATAGGGCAAGAGAGTCTTCTAAATGGTAAACCATATTATCCAGCCACCCTAACCTTTCTGGTTAAGGAAGGTATTGAAGACAGAGACTAGGTGAACTGAAAGAAGGTAAAGGGTTAGAATACAGAGTGTGAGAGAAGGTAACTGCACAAGATAAGCCAGAGTGAGAGATTATAGCCCTTGAGAGCTAATGACCAGATCATTTTTTTAAATTGATTTTTAGAGAGAGAGGAAGGGGGAGAGAGGGAGAGAGAGAGAGAGAGAGAGAGAGAGAGAGAGAGAGAGAGAGAGAAAATCAGCAGTCTCCCACATGCCCCCTACTGGGCATTGAGCCTGCAACTGGGGCATGTGCCCTGATCTCAAATCAAACCAGCAACCTTTTGGTACACAGGATGACACCCAACCAATTGAGCCACACCGGCCAGAGCTGATGACCAGATCTTTAATACATATATTGGAATATGAATGAGGCACACCTCCATTCAAGTTTTCTTGTGTGCAATCAACACACCTGTGGTCTTCTAGCTCCACCCCATCAACATTTTTCACTGTCCCATCTGTCATTGCCTGTCTTACAAACATGTTTTAAATTGAGGTTTATACTTGGGAGTTTGCACCATCCAGGGTGTGCTAAATATATGTAATTTCTTTATCATTGTAACTTTAAGAAGAGTTGGCATTTTATTCAGATGAATTGGTGGCTGCTGTGTCACTCCTTCAATCAACCCACCAGAATTATATGAGGGAGATAGCAGATCCTCAATTACCTCTGCTAAGAGAGGGAACAGTGACACAGTAAATAAAAAATGCACATATGTTTGTCTTTAAAATGAAATTTGCATTTCTATTTCTGAATGCTATAGACATGAAAACCTGTTAGTGAAAAATCAAGAGTTGCTCCAAGGTAATAAATGATGTAGGAATGATATAATGACCTAGCAGCCCATCTCCAACTAGACTTTGGTTAAGCTTTTAAGTCTCTCTATTGAATTAATCATTCTACACGGCACCAGTGGGAGAAATCCTGTCCTTACCCCATAAGTCTGATGTGTCTCATTTGTACCCTATTCTATCAGGATTGGTGGCCCTTATAATCTTGTCCCAGAAAATGAGACTGCTGATGCTCTTCTTTATTCTACCCATTTTTAATTATGTCCACTAAGCTATTTTTTTTGCTACAGTCATTTACTGCCACTGGGATTTTTGTGGAAGTTTAATAGTAGTAATAAAATGAAGGGCAAAGCACCAAAGAGAGAGTTTTGAAAGAATAGTCTGTAATCCTTCATTTGGCCAGGGCTAAAGACCCTACAAGGCATCACAATGTCCAGTTTGGAGTCAAAGCCATGTTCAGTCTTCTTTGCTGAGTTGCTTTTCTATGTTTGGCCCTATATCTACTGTGTCTCTTCCTCCCACTCTGAGCTTCCCGTCATTCTGGGACCTTGTAGGGGGATTGAATCCATTTCAACAATGTTTTAACCACTGCCTAAACCAGTTTCCAACTCTGGTTGCCAATACCATCACATGGGGGCTTTCAAAACACACCTGTGCCGGGGCCCTTCCTCATACCAGGATCCCATATGGGACAGGGCATCAGCTCCTCAGTGATCATACCCACGGGGCCAGAGTTGAGGATCACTGGCCTGGACAAGGAGCTCTCCACCTCTGTTACTTGCTCATCAGATGGCTGAGTCCAGTCATGGAAGCTTTGTGCACCTGAGGGATTTTGTTTCCCATGCAGCATGCAGAAGACACAGGCAGTGACCAGGGAAATGCCACCTTTGGTGCCTGGTGCAAGAAGCAAGTGCCAGGTGGGGTCTTTCTTTTTTATTTACCTTGGTTTTTAATTGGTATTCAATTAAAATTCAGAATCTTGCAGCATTTTTAATGTTAATGTTTTAGTCTATTCACTACTGTCCATATATCACTTCAGAACAATTCATAATAAATAATAACTTCTCGCTCTAGCTGGTTTGGCTCAGTGGATAGAGCATCGGCCTGCATACTGAAGGGTCCCAGGTTCATTTCCAGTCAAGGGCACATGCCTGGGTTGCGGGCTTGATCCCCAGTAGGGGACATTCAGTAGGCAGTCGATCAATGATTCTCTCTCATCATTGATGTTTCTATTTCTCTCTCCCTCTCCCTTCCTCTCTGAAATCAATATATATATATATATATATATATATATATATATATATATACACACATATATATATATATTTTTTTATTTTTTAAATAATAAATTATCCTGTGCTTTAAGATGGTTATACTGTTAGAATTGATGCATTCTCATGTTGATTATGGCTTTCCCTGTGGTTGCTGGAAAAGTTATTTGTGTTCCTATAGAATTTCTGCTGCCTCAAATATCATCTCTTTGGAAAATAAAAAGGAAAGTATCATCTAGTGAGTACCTGTTGTATGCTTACTACTATACTGGACACTTGACATATGCTATTAAAATCATTAAGAGCATGGTTGTGGAGTCAGACTGCCTGGGCTCAGATCCCTGGTTAGTCATTCTCTAGCAAATAAACTCAAATCACAGAGCGGTCATGAGTTTCAAATGAGATAATGCCTGTAAAGTGTGTAGCACTGTCCCTGGCATAATGTAAATTCTCACAAAAGGGTTGGCTGGCATCATCATTGCCTCATTCTGTTCTCACAACAACATTGGAGCAGTTGACATTATCCATTTTAGAGGTGAGCAAAGTCTCAAAGATGAATCTATTTATCCAGGGACATAATATCAGATGTATCTGAAAGAAAATGAAAATGCCTACCATTCAGGGTTGTTGCAAAATATGAGAAATAAGTTCAGAGTGTGTTGCCTAGGACCTGAGAGATGGTTGACCTGCAAAACTGTGCTCTGTTCTGGGTCTTGGAGGAACAGAGATGAACAAGACAGTCAGATTCCCCATCCTTGTGGAGAACAGGCCGACGTCTCCACCCAGCCTTCAGGAACCATGAGGTGTGCTAAAGATCTTTTGGAGGCACATCCTGTGTTAGTTAACAGAAAGTTCTAATCCTTTGTAGCGAGTGGCCCCTGAGGTTCTTGACTAATCGAAAAATGATCAAAGATGGAGAGTCACCAGGCGAGTATCCTTGCTCCCCAGAGTTCCTTCTGGGAACATTCTCCCTTGTTTCCTGAAACGAGGGTCCCCCCTGATGTTAGCAGGAGTAACAAGACTCTATTCCTGCTTAACTTACTGCTTTAAGATGGCAGATGCAAGTGTTATTCTACCATAATGACTTCCTGGATCCAGGCCAGCCTCCCAGCTGTCCTCTGTGCACACTGCTGTGGTAGCTGGTGGATACCCAGACCATTAACTCAGATAAAAGCCACAGATGGATTCATTCAGATCAACTCTTTTCCAAGCAATAAATTAATGAAATGATCGGCAGGTAATAAAAGAGTTTATTGAACATTACTTCTATGCGAATAATTCCCTCTCTGCAGTTCTTGAATTTATTCATTCATAAAACACTTAACAAGCCCCTCCTCTCTGCCTAGTTTTATTTAGTCTCTGGGAACACAGAGATTATCCCAAGATTTTAGTAGTTTTGAAAATGTCTTAGGAAGGCCTATCTTCTGTGTTTGAGAATAATCCAAAATATTGTTGGCATAGAAATATAATTTTTATATTCTTTGATGCCCCTGGTTATCTAAATTTCTGGATATCTTTCCATACATGATGTTTGGAAATTCCATTCCAAACATAGAACTCTGTGGTTATATTGCCATCTCCTTGATGCCAAAGCCTGGCTGGGAACAGCAGTGTCCAGATTGGGCCGCCAGGAGCTGTTCCGGGCTTCTCCCATGCCATAATTAGTTTTTCAGTATAGTGTAAAGTATCATTTCAAAGGAGAATGGCTCTATGTAAAGTTTTAATTAAGTGGGATCTCCTTAGATTGAAGATATACCAACACAGTTTTATGATTTAGTATCGCTCCATTTTCTTCTTTAACATGATACATTCCTACATGTAATCATTGAAAAGGGAAGGTCTCTGTCTGTTAGTTAGAAATAGAGAAAGAATCAGTTCATTAAAAAAAGTCTCATGCATAGTTCTATGGGAGATGCAAAAATAACCCATTTGTTTCATCTGTTTGCTACAACTATGAATTTTCTATTAGGAACAGGATGTTGTAAATTTAAAAAGCTAAAATAATGAATAGTTCATACCCATCAGGCACAGATAAAATAAGCTAATCTTTACAAGTAAATTTATAAATCTACAGGGGAACATGGGGACTGGGGTAATTTGGGAACTTTTAAAATCTTTAAATCTAAATGATCCCTTACATAGTTTCTCAGTTTTAATTTCTCTACATTTCAAAAAGCTTCTTAGTCAACAAGTATGTGAATTATTTTGTATTCTTATTTTGAGTTATTAGTGATATTTAATACTATAGACATTATAAAGCTCATAGCCCAAAAGGAAGGAACTGTTGTAAAATATTTTTCATTCTTTTTTATAGTATACTAGAGGCCCGGTGCACGAAATTCGTGCTCTGCGGGCCTGATTGCCCCCAAAATACCCTCCCCTGCTGGCCTGATCACCCCCAAGGCTTTTATTAGTATAGATATGACCCTGCACAGAAAATTTTACTAACCCTGCTTTACAATAAGGGCTTGACGATTGAATCATTAGGACCAGACACCAAGATTTCCTTTCTTTAAATAGTGGAGGGAATACTTATCTTGTATTTAAGTTGCCCGGAAATTAAAATGAGATAATGACTTAGAAAAGCATAAAAGCACCACATAAAGACAACTGTCTTTTTAATGAAGTGGCAAAATGAAAAACACTTTTTATTCTCCCCTTCCTTCCTTTACAGCTTTTATTTAATCTTTGAAATTCATAAAAATTTCACTCCAATTTTCATTTCTTTACATTCAACATTATTTTGTATTGGTTTCAGGTTTTATATTAGTTACAGAATAGTGGTTAGACAATCATATACTTTACAAAGTGTTCCCCGATATTTCTAGTACCCATCTGGCATCATACCATCATTACAACACTACTGACTATATTCCCTATTTAAGTGACAATGGGTTTACAGGTTCCTTTCAATCTTTCTTTTGTGTTTTTTTGTCCTTCCTTTTCTTTCTCACTTCTTCCCTCATTTTCTTTATATAGTATCTCAATTGGCCATCAAAGATCAGTGAAGGCACTGGGACACGCTTCATCCATTTTACAGACCAGGAAACTGAGGCCAATTCCAGTTGGCTGTGGAACTTGACTCAGGAAGCCCTCAGAGCACACAGGAAGCCCTCAGAGCCATGCTCTTTGCGCTTCCTAAGGGGCAGCGGCCCAGCAAACAGAACAAACCTTCCAGTCAGGCGTCCCAGCCTCTTTCTCAAGCACCTCTTCATTGCGGATGCTCCACATTCTTTCCTCTCCCCCCATTCTTTACTGCCCCCCCCTTCTCCGAAGCAGGTGGAAGGCTTCCCACTCACTGCCTAGGCATGCTCTGCTATGGGGCAGGGTGTAGCGAGCTTGCTTTTGGGTGAAGGCAGGAGCAGGAGTCACTGCCTCTAAAGTGTGAAGGCCACCTGAGCGAGGCCCATTAGCACTGGGAGCTTCTCTGAATCACGTCAGTCAGTCCAGTACCCTGCAGTGCAGCACCCCTTCACTGAGGTGGCTCCACCCCTCAACCCCCGCCTCAGGGGTGAGGGTCCTTGCCCCTCTGCCAGGAGTCCTTCCATGCCCCTTGATCCCTGGCTGGGCCCACCCACGTCTTGGGGGCACTGCAGAACCTCTGTCTCTCTGCAGATAAAGCAGATCCCTGCCCTAGGTCTCTGCAAAGCTATGAATCTGTGGCCAGAGGCCTGGTCTGGGTCTCAGCAACCACATGCCTGCAATGTTCCCAGGGACCCTGGGAGCGGCTGGGCAAGTCCTGCCACGCCCCCCGTGGCGATCGCGGCCTGGATCAATGCGGGAGCGCCCAGCCGGGCCCGGCCACGCCCCCCCCCCCCGTGGCGATCGCTGCCTGGATCACCGCGGGAGCGCCCTGCTGGGCCCGGCCACGCCCCCCCGGTGGCGATCGCCGCCTGGATCACCCGCAGAGCGCCTGGCTGGGCCCGGCCATGCCCCCCCCCGGGTGGCGATCGCCACCTGGATCACCCGCGGAGCGCCTGGCTGGGCCCGGCCACGCCCCCCCCCGGGTGGCGATCGCCGCCTGGATCACCCGCGGAGAGCCCGGCTGGGCCCGGCCACGCCCCCCCGGTGGCGATCGCTGCCTGGATTACCGCGGGAGCGCCATGCTGGGACCGGGCACGCCCCCCCGGGTGGCGATCGCCACCTGGATCACCCGCGGAGCGCCTGGCTGGGCCCGGCCACGCCCCCCCCGGGGGGCGATCGCCGCCTGGATCACCCGCGGAGAGCCCGGCTGGGCCCGGCCACGCCCCCCCCGGTGGCGATCGCTGCCTGGATCACCCGCGGAGAGCCCGGCTGGGACCGGGCACGCCCCCCCGGGTGGCGATCGCTGCCTGGATCACCGCGGGAGCGCCATGCTGGGCCCGGCCACGCCCCCCCGGGTCTTGTTTTCACTAAAAGTTTGCCTCACCATGGAAAATACACTTATTTCCTTGCATATCCTGAGCATCCTGTGAGCACGTACTGTGGTTTTAACATACGGATACACCACAGTTATTCAAAATTATTACTGTTTGGAGAGAATAACTCCATGAACCATCAAAAAATATATCCCTGCAAAAAGGTAAAGATTTGACATGAACTTTTCAGAGATTAAAAAAAAAAGTGTAAAGGAAATTATGTTGACTTAAAACTTTTTGACATCTCTGTTTTGCCAGAGAGTTCTTATTCACAGTAACTTCCTGTGGAAAGATAAAAGATAAATCCAAAAAAGAAATAAAAACATATATTTGAGCACATGCTATTTTCCTGGCCCTGTGCTCGGCATTCACAGAAAACAACAACAACACTGTCAATCTTAGTAATATATCCCATTTTAGAAGATATTGAAAATAGTTGAATGTTTTTGAAAACAACAACAGAAATTGCCATTTGGCCCTAGTGTCTGACAGTAGGTGTCTGGTTTTGTTCTAACACTGTGTACATTTCTTATATGAGTTTTTCCAAAGAATGAAGTGAACCAGGCACATTAATGAAACATGCTAGTTGTAACTGCTCTGTAAACTTCACTGTAAGAATTTTCAACATATAAATGTCAGTAGAAAGAAAGTGTGAGGTATTTTAACCAAGAAACTTAGGACAAGATACTAACAAAACACAAACACCATCTCTTTTTCATGTTTGAGAAGTAGGAACAGCTATGCTTTGTTGAAACCCTTGTTTATTAAATGGATTTCCCTGTGAAGTAATAAAGATTAAAAAACTTTGCTTCTTATTATAAAAGTAATAATATTAATTTCATTTGTGTGAGCAAAAATGTAAAGAGAAGAAATATTCATCTAAGAATCTTTTGGCCTTATTTTATGTTAAATTTCTACAAAAGGCTCAGGTGCTAAATAAATCAATTCAGGAGTCATACCTACATAAGGAAATATAAGGCGCTTAAGCCATGGATTTAAATTACTATGTATTATTAACTCTGATGTCTAAATGTGAGGAGTGGAAAGATTTATTTTCTGGGGGAAGATTTAGGGCATTGAAATTTCATTCCTATCCTATGCTCACAACAGCCTCTATAGAGGAATATCCAACCTCGAAATACCACCTCTTCTAAGCTCCTCCCCACCTCTCATTCTCCTTCCTTGTCCCTAAACTTTACTGATCAGATTAAATGGGAAACAGAACAAAATGATTCCAAGAAGATTTGCCCAGAAACAAATCTTAGAACAAAATAGAGCTGGCAGCATCCCTTGGCACTCAACGAGATAAAATCTTAAATCAAAGGAAAGTATTAAAAATTCATTACCCTTAAAACCTCAAGCCTGCACATGGGTGTTAGAAGTTCAGGGTCCAACTCTCCTCTGGTTTTTCTGGGAGACACAGCCAGCTCGCCACCCCCACCCCAGCCTTGCCTAATCTAAGACCAGGCTCCTTTGCCACTGCTTGTCCATTGGCTCACCCTGCCCAGATTACTTCAGTGACAGGCACATCTCATTATTGCCCAGCTCTTAGCCTTGGCTCTGGGGTTCTTAAGGGTGTGAGAGCTTAATAGCCAGGATGGCTCTGTGCATGAGCTCTCTCGGGAAGATAAGATAAAACCTGTCCTCAGATTAAATTGGGAGACCCTGGGAACAGGGAAGTGGCCCAGAGGACTGGGGGCAAGTGTGTGCCATTCTGCATCCACAGATGGGGCACTCTGAGGACAGATAGAGATGTGAAGCTTCTCAGAAGAAAGCTTCTTTGGTGGGAGAGGCATTTGGCAGAGGGAAAATCATAGGAGAGTAGGATATTGTTACAAGCACGTAGAACAAACACTAGGCTGCATCATCTGGCACAAGGGGTGGGGAAGGGAGGTAGGCATCATTCCCAGAAAGCAGCATGGGGCTGGGAGAGACCATGGCCATGGAGGCCCCACTTCTAACCAGCTGTGGAAAGTTATTTCTCTACCACTCGCTCCCTCACCTGTAAAATGTGTAGAATTCCTTACCATTTGCAACAGCATGGATGGATCTGGAGAGCATTATGCTAAGTGAAATAAGCCAGTCAGTGAAAGATAAATACCCCATGATCTCACTCATTTATGGCTAATAAAGAACATTACAAACTGTTGAACAAAAATAGACAGAGGCAAAGAAGCATTGAACAGACTGTCAAACTACAGCGGGAAGGTAGGGGAGGGTTGGAGGGCGGGGGGTAAGAGATCAACCGAAGGACTTGTGTGCATGCATATAAGCACAACCAACAGATGCAAGACACTGGGGGCGGGGGGAGAGGGGGCGAGGGCAAGTGCCAGGGGGTAGGGGAGGCCGGGGGGAGGTCAGTGGGGGGAAAAAAGAGAGAGACATATGTATTACTATTTGTAATACCTTAAACAATAAAATTTAAAAATTTTAAAATTAAAACAAAAAAACAAACAAAAATAAATAAATAAAATGTGTAGAGTTCTTCAGACCGTGCAAAGTTGCCTGCAAATGGGAACACTGCTTGCACTTCACCTGCCTGAGAGCCCACGTTGATGCCACATGGCCTTTAGCGCTTCCATACCTGGCTCCATGGTGATTTCAAGCTCTTTTGTAAAGTGCAGTTGTGAAAGCCCCCTCTGAACCCCGGAACTTGAGTGGTATCATTGGTTCTTGCCAGAAAAGGTAATCAAAGTAAAAAAAAAAAATTTTTAAAGGCTAACTTATTATTACATTTGTTAACTCAGGCCAGATGCTCATTAGTAATACACTGGCAGCCAACAATGAAATACCAGCTGGCAGCTTGAACCCTAAAACAAGGGCTCGGCTCTGTAGAAAACATCAGCAGGTGCAAGCCAGAGCAAGGAAGAGATCTTTGCCTGCACCTTTTATAAAAGACAGAGCCTTGAACTGGGTCCCAGGTGCCCGGACAGAGGTGCACATCTTGTTTATCTGTCTGGACACAACTGGGTTGCTCAGTGTTTTTTTTCCCAATCACTTGGGCTGCTTGTTACATATAAAGACTCCCACATTCTACCTTAGATCTGCAGAACCAGAATCTCAGAGTGGGGCTCCTTTCAGAAGGTTGTTAATGTACCCTGAGGTGTAGGAACCATTGATCTGAAACTGGACATTAATGCTCACGTGTGGCAGAGGCTGTTAAACGCCCACCAAATTTCACAGCATCCTCCTAACAACCCTGTAAACCAGTTATTGTTGTTACCCTTCCTCCCTGTGCTAGTGAGTGATGGAGTCAGAATTCCAGTCCAGAGCTGCCTGATTCCCCCTGCTTGCTCAACAACTCACTCTACTGCCTCCCCAGCAGGAGGGTAGATCCATTTCATGCTCTTCAACTGGTAGACAGTGCCAAGGGCAAGAAGCCCGATTCTTCACCTCTGTCACCTGTCTGGACGTCCCAGCCCTGTCATCTGAGACTTCCCTTCAGGCCAGATTCCCTGGTATCTGCTTTCTGTTTGTTTGGTTTGGATCTTGCATCAATATGAACGTCAAGGTACTTGTGCAAGTTATGTATCTTATTGAAAGAGCAGTGCTGGCTCCACATCATCCTGTCATTAAGAGGGGAAAGTTGGTTGGGGGTTGAGGGGTGGGAGAGTCCAAGGAGACATGAACACAAAATGTCACATTGGGTCCTGCCTAGGATCCTGGAATAGAAAAGAGGACAATGAAAATCAAAAAAGGTCCGTAGTTTAGTTCCTAATATTGTACAATGTTAATTTCCTGGTTTGATAACTGCACTATGATGAGATAAAATGTTAAAGGTTATATCTAAATGTCTAAATTAGCTCTTCATACTCAAGCAAGGAGGTCATTTAAATGATAAGCATGTTTCCCGAATGAATGGCAAGAAGTAAACCACCAGCAAGGTAACTACGTATCCAAGATAGGGGTGTGTGTGTGTGTGTGTGTGTGGGTGTGTGTGTGTGTGTAAGAGAGAGAGAGAGAGAGAGAGAGAGAGAGAGAGAGAGAGAGAGAGAGAGAAGGTATTTTTTCTTTTTCTTTTTTCCATTTCGCCAATCATTTTTCTATGCCGTGGTAGATGTGCAAGGGACCCAAACAGAGGTTTTCAAAGCATCTAGTTCTTGGTACATAAAGGAGTTTCACCAGAAAATACAATAACAATCCAAAGTTCTCTTTATACTCCCCCTGCTGTTAAAAAATTAGAAATAACAAATGTCAGTTTAGTAAATTTATCATCTAAATAACATCCCACTAATTTGAGATTTCACAGTGAAATAATCACTCGCCATCCTAAGTCTCAAGAAGGCATGTTCTCATTAGAGGCAGAAAAATGATTAAGAAAACTGTCACAGAGGGTTTTGACAATCATATGAATTAATAAACCACCTTAGACCTTGTGGAGGCGGGCAGTAGAGAATAAAATCATACCAACAGAATCCCCTGTCTGGAAGGCTGCCACTCTACCCCCTCCATCAGGAGGGAATATGTCCTATTTGGAAGTGGCACCTCTTCCTCGGGGTGGCTGATGGACCCTGCCTACACTGTGCCATACACACACCCTCCCCCTGCCAGGCCTTGCTGCCAAGGAGAACCCCCCTCTGGGGTAAGGTACCAAAACACGTTAATCACCTCGGGCCTAGGACTGTTGATGAGCATTGCTCATGTTTCTTGAAATTGAAAGAAGCAAGCTGGTTTGCTAAGAAATTTATCCAGTATTTTGTAAATTAATGACAGTCCAAAGGCAATTTAATTTAACCAACAATTATCGACCATCTACCAAGGACACACTTCTATTTTAGGGCTGTGGAGATAAGATGATAAATGAAAAAAAAAAACTAACCTTCAGACAGTTCATTGCTTAGTAAAAGATATAAAGTTGGTAAACAAATAACTATAAACAAATGAGTAAGGAATGTCTAAAGGGCCAAAGTAAGCTGAGTGTAAATGTAACAGGGTCCCAGAATGGAATCATGTATATATTTAGGGTAAACGTATATGCTATCCCTGTTCTATTTTATCCTAAACGTTTTTAAATAACTAAAAAAGAAAACATTTAATTATTACTATTTCTTTCATAATTCATTACTGCTTTTATTTGGAATAAAAAACCTGACATCTTTATTCTATACCACGATGTCAGTCAGGTCCTGTATATTTTCACTGTGATATATGTTTTACAGCCTTAAAAACTTATGATAAGGTTGGTAGGTAGCTTTATGCAGATTGATTTTTCAGATTCATATTTCTAAAAATAAGCTTTTCCCAACATGGATAGAATTATTGTAAATGGTTCTTATAAGTAGAATAATCTCCTCCAAGATCTGTGTGTAATGTTGCCATCATTAGTCTGGCTATCAATGTTGTCATATTTAGTCTTCAATGCCATTTCGTACTACATTTTGAGAACTTCCAATCATAGCACTTCATTTGTGCTATCAAAAATTAATTAAGCAAAATAAGCCAGTTAGAGAAAGCCAAATATCACATGATCTCACTTATATGTAGAATCTAATTAACAAAATAAACTGATGAACAAAATAGGGCCAGAGGTATAGATGCATGGAACAGATCTCAGGGGTGGGAGTACAGGAAGAGATTAACCAAAGAACATCCTATCTAATAAGAGAGTAATATGCAAATTGACTGTCACTCCAACACACAAGATGGCTGCCCCCTATGTGGTCAAAGATCCCACCCCCATGTGGACACAAGATGGCCACCACAAGGTGGCCAGCAGGGGAGGGCAGTTGGGAGGGACCAGGCCTGCAAGGGAGGGCAGTTGGGGGCAATCAAGCCTGCAGGGGAGGGCAGTTATGGGTGACCAGGCCGGCAGAGGAGGGAAGTTGGGGGCAACTGGGCCTGCAGGGAAGGGCAGTTGGGGGGGACCCAGGCCTGCAGGGGAGAGCAGTTGGGGGGGACCAGGCCTGCAGGGGAGGTCAGTTAGGGGCAAACAGGCTGGCAGGGGAGCAGTTAGGCATCAATCAGGCTGACAGGGGAGTGGTTAGGGGGTGATCAGGCTGGCAGGCAGAAGCAGTTAGGGGCAATCAGGAAGGCAGGCAGGTGAGCAGTTGGGAGCCAGCAGTCCTGGATTGTAAGAGGGATGTCCGACTGCCCGTTTAGGCCTAATCCTGTCCCAGATTGGAGAGGGTGCAAGCTGGGCTGAGGGGACACCCCCCCCATGCACAGATTTTGTGCACCAGGCCTCTAGTATATGCATAAATGCATAACTCGTGGACACAGACAATAGTGTGGGAGAGGCCTGGGGAGCAGTGGGGTCTGGGTGGAGGGGGGCAAAAAGGGAAAAAATGGGAGATGTCTGTAATACTATAACAACAAAACATTTTTAATTAAGAAAGCTAAAGCAAATAATTCTGGTTTATTTTCATGAAGTTTGAAATCCAGTATTTAATGAATGGCCCAGTTTCAAAGAATAAATTTCAGGCTATCAATTTCATTTCTGGAAACTGATTGCAATATAGGAAAGTGGACTAAATTATTCTTTAACAACTGAAATTTCCCAAAGACTCTATTTTGTCAGAACTGAGAGAAGCAAATGAGATATTTATGCAAATACTTGTAAATGCACCTATAGAAAAATTCAAAAGGTGTAGATGAGTTGTAATGTCAGCAAGAAACTTGGAACTTCGAGACAGTCTTTGGAGATAGGACTGATCCCTTTGATGACATGAACAGTTAAAAAAATCTCTGTCATCTCAGTATAAGTAAACCAGCAAATTCATCAAGCAGACACTGGCCTGATTTTGCTCCAAGATGCAAAAGAATGGCCAGTCCATGGCATTAATTATTGAATTCATGGCCTGTCTCATTTTAGCTTTTCAGCCCAAAGCAAACTCCTGATGAATGAGAAAATTAACAGTTATGGACTTCAATATTTAGTGCCCCTACAAAATACTGCTGCCTGGGGATCTGGTGTTTGACAGGTTCAATGTTAGCCCCATCCTTTGTGAGAGCCCCATCTGTAGTCAACACATAACTCGGAACAGAGCATCCTACATCCACTGGTCTGAGATCTTTGTCATCACAAAGTAAACCATTCCCTGATGTTATGCTTTGCAGAAATTCTTGTTCAAAAGCTCTTTGACCCTTCCAAAATTCTCAAAATATCACAAATAAGCATAGCTAATAGCATGTTATTATTTATATCTGTGTTCTCATTTGCTGCAATAGGAAATGCTACCAATAATTTAACTTATTCTGAAAGTTTTCAATCATATTTTTAACATGCTGAGCACAATGATTCTGATTATACTAAAATTTGCAAGTGCTGGTTTATTCTCTGGACACATGATTTCTGCTGCATTCAAAAGAGACTCTTTTATAATAGTACTAGTGGCCTGGTGCACAAAATTCATACATGGGGGGGTGTCCCTCAGACTGGCCTGAACCCTCTCCAATCTGGGACCACTAGGGGGATGTCCAACTGCCAGTTTAGGCCTGATCCTGGCAGTCGGACATCCTTCTCACAATCCAGGACCACTGGCTCCTAACCGCTCACCTGCCTGCCTGCCTGCCTGATCACCACTAACCACTCAGCCTGCCAGCCTGCTCGCCCCCAACTGCCCCTCCGCCAGCCTGCTCACCCCCAACTGTCCTCCCCCTGCTGGCCTGATCACCCCCAACTGGTCCCCCTCCCCCGCTGGCCTGCTTGGCCCCAACTGCCCTCCCTGCCCCCCGCTGGCCTGATCACCCCCAACTGCCCTCCCCTGCCGGCCTGATTGCCCCTAACCACTTCTGCCTTGGCCCCGCCACCATGGCTTTGTCCAGAAGGACGTCCGAAAGGTCTCCCAGAAGGTCTCCCGGTCTAATTTGCATATTACCCTTTTATTAGTATAGATTGTCTGTAAAAAGGTTTTGATGCCATAGCTATTTTTTCACCTAAGAGAACTGCATTTCACAGCAATCACTTATTTTGCTTTCATTCAGAAACAAACACACCCATCTTTTTTGTATACCAGTCATGGCTGGTTTTATTATGGTGCCTTAAGTTATAATTTTTCTGTGCAAACAGTCTTTGTTTTTATGTTCTTCACATGCACCCAAAAAAAAGTACACTCCTATTTTTTTCTTGAATCCTCCACTCTGTTTTTTAGGAGATGCACAAGCTTATTTTTCTCTTAATTTTACAATTTAAAAAAGAGCAATAAACATGTGGTAGGAAATAACAACTGCATTTGATTTCAGTGTTGGAAATGCAAAGGAAGGTATGTGGACTTTGACATTGCCCCTCAATTCAGGAGTGTCTGCCTTGTGGGAACACCCAGCCTTCTGTTGTTAAGAGAAACTGGAAATCAGACATTTTAAAGAAAAATGTCCTAATTATTTAAATGTTGCTACCTTATTCAAATTTCATTAAAATAGCAAGCTGGTCAGCATTGTTTTAGCCAGGCAAAACAACTCTGCAAGTAAGTGCAAGGTGGTACGTGTCACCTTCTGGGGCTTGGAAGTGAGCATTGGAAAGACATTTGAGAGGTAAGAGGGAATACAAAACAGAGTCGATTGTTGGAGACAATGAAGGAAAGAACCACAACCCAAGACCTTACCTTCACTTTCAGCTAAGGGTAGCTCCTTAGCTAAGTGAGAGCAAGAATGGGTGTGTATCCAGAGCAGGCATGGTACCGTTGCCTTCTTGCACATTAGCATTCATGGTCCTCAGTCAGAAGAGAAAGCATTGTGTAAGACTGGGATGTCCTTAGCATGTATGGTACCTATGAATGAGGAAAGGGCCTTCTCTCCTCCAGGGGGATGCAGACTCCTGCTGGATGACTTAGTGAGAGGAGGAGGATGGGCTGGACTTCAGCCCCCAGGTGTCCCTCATCCAGTTACCTTCAGGAACAACCTGTTGAAGTAGTCTTGTTGTGAGAAAAATTGTTTCCTCTTATTATACACAATATTATAAAATGATTATGTTGTAAGTAATGTACAAATATTTATTCTTTTCTAGGAACATGGGTGACATTTGGAGGTCAAATTTCAGATGAGGTAAGTTACTTCTGTCTTCCATTATGCTGATCAAAGAAAACGCAGAGAGAGCTATGTGGTAGGAGTATTCTGCCTGAGTTTCTGGCATTTTACAAGGATTGCTTTAGTCATGGGAAATGGCTAAGATTGACTCAAGTATTATTTTCAATTTTATCTTGCTTCTTGTATTTTTCACATTTAGACTATTAATCCTTGAGACTGTCAATGCATTACATGTGCAAGCTCAGTAGATAGGGAGAAGGAACCAGTTTGGAATGAATATTAGTCACTTTATAGAAAGATTAGAAAGATGGTATTGCTGTTGTTTGTTTTAGCCCCATCTAGGGTGACCAAACTGGTCCCAATTGGCATAGACTTTCTCATTTTAGCAGGGGGTTTCTCAGACCAGAGCAAACCAGGACAGTTGGTCATCCTGGCTTGGACAAGTTAATCCAATTGCTCTGAGTCTTAGTTTCTCCTATGTAAAATGGGATAATAATATGGTCCTTCAAGATCTGTAGAAAGAATTAACCATGTTATGCATGTAAGATATTTATGTAGCCCTTTGACTAGTAGGTAGTAGACACTCAGTAAATGGCAGACACTCATTACATTCCTTTAAATTTTTGTTTACAATTCAAAAACAGTGCTTATCATGGTTATATGCTTATCATTGCATTTAAGGAATACTTTCATATGAAACCTTACCATTGTAACAGCATGGGTGGACCTAGAGAAAATTATGGTAACTCAATTAGAGAAAGCTCATTACCATATAACTTCATTCATATGTGGAATCTAAAGAACAACAACAACAATAACAATAAACACATTGAAACAGACTCATAGGTACAGAGAATAGATTGATAGTTGCCAGAGGAGAGGGAGGGTGGAGAACTGGGTGAAAAAGGTGAAGGGATTAAGAATCTATACTAATAAAAGGCCTGTGGCTATCAGGACCAAAGGAGCAGCGGCTCTCACAGTGGGTGGGGTGCGAGCTACTAGCGGCAATGGGCGGGGCAGCCAGCTGAGGCAAGCGGAAGTAAGCTACTCATGAACAATTTCGTGCGCATTGGGCCTCTAATTACCTATAATGTGCTGAGCCCGGTACTTGTCCCAGAACAAGTCATTTATAAAGGTAGTTCTTACTATCATTCCTAAACAGAAGCTTGGGGGGCCTGGGGATCTTTACCCAGCTCCCAAGGTCACTAGCATTCATTTATAGATCCAGGGGGAGGAATCTTATCCACATATTCTTATCTGTCTGAATGCCTGTTCCCAGTATTGGGCATAGGTCACCATAGAAAGCTTGTCACATAGGGGATTCCTTAAGAAGCAGACTCTGAGATGGAGATTAGCATGCAGAACAGTATTAGGAAGTGATCTTAGAATCAACACGTGGCAGAGAAGGAAGCAGAATTGGGTAGACAGTGAAACTGAGGCATTATGCAGTCTCAACAGTGACCTCAGTTGAGCCCACTGGGAGCTCCAAAGCTGAGATGGCCATGTAGGATTGTCCCAAGTTGGGGCAAAAGGACTGAGCATTTACATCTCTTATACGACCAACCATTGGATAGAGGCTGCTCTAGGAAGTAGGTTTGGTGTTGGGCTAGGCCAGTGGTCGGCAAACTCATTAGTCAACAGAGCCAAATATCAACAGTACAACGATTGAAATTTCTTTTGAGAGCCAAATTTTTTAAACTTAAACTTCTTCTAACGCCACTTCTTCAAAGTAGACTCACCCAGGCCGTGGTATTTTGTGGAAGAGCCACACTCAAGGGGCCAAAGAGCCACATGTGGCTCGCAAGTCGCGGTTTGCCGACCACTGGGCTAGGCAATTCTCTTTAGCCAAGTGCAATTTCCAGAGCAGGCTGATAACTTGAAGGCCAGGATTCCTAAGCAGCTACAGGAATAAGCCCTTCAATTCTGAAGGAGGATCTGGGTGGCCATCACAGGGCCCTCTGACTGGTATCAGGTAGGATGTGTGGAGGAGGCCCAGCTTGCATAGGTCAGAATGTGCATGGCTGACCTCTGAAATGAATCATTTCAAAATTATGACTCTAAAAACTGCACAATAAAGTCATGAGTGGCTGGAGCAGCTCTCACATCAGATGCAAATCAGACAAATATCTACTCTCCTTCCAGAGAGAGCTGTGGCTTCCCTCCAGGTCCCTGCAGAGAGAGTGCCAGCAAGGAAAAGGAAGGGAGGCACAGATAGACCAGTCACACCAGTGGCTGAATTGCTAGAGCTCAAATATTTCCACATGGCAAAAATGTAAGCCAATAGCAATAAATTCACCTCCCTAGATTTTCCAACTTTCTCTCTGGCTTTGGATGAGCTCAGCACAAAGCAAATACAACATGGATCCTGGGATGACCACACCATTATGTGCTGGGTGACGCAATCATCAGTGTTGCCTCTGGAAGGGATGATGTCCCCGTTACTGGGATAGTTCAACCATATATTAAGTAGCCACTGGACAAGGATCTCATCAAAATTTTTCAAACATGAAACTAAATAACCCTGTGAGGTGCCTCCCAAAGATGATTTGGCTTCATTATAAAACCAAAATAGATGTTATTCATATGAATAGTATTTTTAAGTAATGGTAAGAGTGTATTATCATCTTATAGCATTTAATTTTTAGAGTTTTACTTACATTTTCTCATCAGTAAAGTAGTTAGGATTCTTTCAACTGCAGGTACCAATAAACTCAACTCAAATGGGCTTAACCAATAAAGGAAAAAATGATTTTGACTTTCACCATGGAAGTATAGACCTAGAGCAAGCTACAGGGTTGACTCAATCAGTGGGCCTCACTCCATTTCCTAGGGATTCTCTTGGTCCTGTATTCCTTTGGTAGTAAGAGAGCTATAGGAATCCTAGGCCTCAATGAGGATAATACCTGCAGGGTAAGAAAAGGCAAAGTGAGCCTCCTTGGGGCCTCTGGGCTCCCTGGGGGACCTGAACAGAATCACCCTTGTTTTTCAGA
This sequence comes from Eptesicus fuscus, assembly GCF_027574615.1. Classification (NCBI taxonomy): domain Eukaryota; kingdom Metazoa; phylum Chordata; class Mammalia; order Chiroptera; family Vespertilionidae; genus Eptesicus; species Eptesicus fuscus. The sequence goes on from NC_072475.1 coordinate 21,131,702, forward strand.
TGAAGAAACTGAAATACAGAGAGGTCAAATGAATTGACCAAATGTATTTATCCAGTACATGGTACACTCAGGACCAGAATTTGGTCTTCTGACTTAGTTCAGTGATTTCATTGCTTCACATTGAGGTCTTCAAATGCTGTGGCTGGGAAACATCTCAGCAATCATTTAGTCCAACTCTCCATCTAGGAGTCTTCATCTTATCTTAAAATTTTTCTCTCTATAAGATTTATTATGAACTAAAGGCCTGATGCATGAAAATTCATGCACTGGAGGAGGGTACCTCAGCCCGGCCTGCCCCCTCTCACAGTCTGGGAGCCCTCAGGGGCAGGAGGTGACCCGGTGATCAGGGGAAGGCGATGCCCCCATCACACCTCTGCTGCTGCCACTGCCGGCAGCTTAAGCCTCGGCTGGCCCTGGTTACCTGAGCCTCAGGCAGCCCTGGGTGGCTGGGCAGCCGCCATCCGAGGCTTGCCTGTGCCTTGGGCCGGCCCTAGGCAGCTGGGAAGCTGCCATCTGAGGCTTGCCTGCACCTCAGACAAGTCCTGGGCGGCTGGGGGACTAAGGGGACTGGGGGACTCCCGACATCTTGTGGCTGTGGGTGCTGCCATCTTTGAGAGTGGGGCAGTCAGTTAGCATATTCCCTCCTTATTGGCTGTGGGCACCACCATCCTTGAGGGTGGGGCAGTCAATTAGCATATTCCCTCCTTATTGGCTGTGGGCGCTACCATCTTTGAGGGTGGGGCAGTCAATTAGCATATTCCCTCCTTTTTTCTTTTTTTGCATATTCCCTCCTTATTGGCTGTGGGCACCACCATCTTTTGTGATGGTGTGAGGGTCAATTAGCATATTCCCTCTTTATTAGATAGGATGTTTTCCAATAACAATCTATCAGCATGTCATGTGACATAGCACAAGGTTAATATTATAATACAAGCACAGTAACTTCTTAAACACAGAACAGTCATGATGGGAAAAACTATGCTTGTCCTAACTTTTAATCTCTACTTGGGGTACATTAAAAGTAGTAATAGTACTTTTGCTGTTTTTTTCCTAAAGGATTTGCAGGGACTCCATTGTGCTAGCCTAATAATTTTCTTGGTTGGCCAATTTTAAAAACAGGAAAGTAGTTTATCTTGGAAATGCTGATGAAGCACTTCAGCCCACAATCAAAAGCATAAATGGAAAAATCAATTTTAATTATTTGTGAGGTGTGTAATTTCCCAATTGACTAATAAGTCTAAATGAAAAAATGGCCCCTTTCCACCTCTCTTTATCGCTATTCCTCAATGGCTGTCCCTCAAGCTGTCATTTATAGCTACCCCCACTCTCTTGTCACACTTGCCACTTGCATCAGCAGCACAAAGGAGAGGACCAGAACTGACAGTGAGGAGCTGGGTCCCCGTGCCCCACTCCCTCCTCTGCTTGTCCTGTGGATTCGGCTGGCTGGCCACTCTGATGGTGCCTGGGGTTTTGCTGAGTTAAAACAGTCACAGTTCTGTCTAACCTTTCATTCATCAAAACAGTCTGCTAAGTTTTGAGGAAAACAGGTCCAAACTTTTAACTCACAAGTCACCCAGGTGCCACAATCCATTGGCTTGGAGAAAGGAGAAGAAATGGAGTCAGCTGCAAAACAAATGACCCTCTGTGTCAGAGACATTTACGGTGCCAAAGAGAATGTCAAACCCGGCCTTCCAAGCAGAGTGAGCAACGATCTATCCACCTCACTGAGCTCCCTAGGGCTCCTGGATCCCAGCGCTGAGGGAAGTTCCTCAGTGCCCGGCTATGTCTCAGGGGAAGATGCATCCACCCTCGATAGGCTAGCTGAAATTCTGGTTTTCTTTCTTTACTACAACTGAGAAAAACAAGCAGTGGTTAGGGAAATTTCCATGTTCTTAAAGACCATTTAAAGGATTCAAAATTGCTTCCCAGGTTTGAAAAGCATTTGGCTTTTCTGACTGACTGCATCCTCTTGCAGGTTGCTGAACGGCTGATGACGATCGCCTACGAAAGCGGAGTTAATCTCTTTGATACTGCCGAGGTCTACGCTGCTGGAAAGTAAGTCGGCACCTGTTTGTGTCCCTCACGTGACATTTCTAGAGCCATGGGACTCTGCCCTAACCATTGTTGACATGCGGGTGAGAAGGATCTGTCCTTGCCACACCTGTTATGGCACCACTTTACCCCCTCCCTCCACCACCATCACCACCAGGGCATCTCTGGCCCCTTCTGCCCACCCAAACCTTCCCACCTCTGGCCCCTGTATGAAAAACGGGCTGGAAGCAATTGCTTTGGTCTACATGAGGGGCAGAGGTGGCTGGGCCCAGAGAGGTGGCAGTGGAGATCAATAAATATTAGTTCAAAATATGAGTGAGCAAATAAAGGAGCAGATTCCAATGTGGTTGTTACTTCATAACCACATTTCATAGTTCCTCGACCCTCGACCCTCGACCCTCGAGGGAAACTGGGCCATCCTCTTTGGAGGGAAGCAGGAACTGATTCTCCTGTTTGCAGGCTTGTTCCTCCACATAGCATTACAGGTAGATCAGAGATTAAAGGAGGATCCTTAAAGATACCAAGAAATCCAATATCTATACATACAGAAGCCTAAGCGATCGTTAGGGCCAGTTGACAGGTCACTGTGACGCACACTGACCACCAGGGGGCAGACACTCAATGCAGGAGCTGCCCCCTGGTGGTCAGTGCGCTCTCACAGCCAACCTCCCAAGGCCTGGGCCGGCCAACCTCCTGTGGTTCCTCCCCCAAGCCAGCCAATCTCCCATGGTCCCTCCCCCTGGGACTGGGCAAGATGGCCTAGTCTTTTATAAGAGGGTATTTCAGACCCCACTCTGAGGACAGAGGGGCCTGCAAAGAGGCCTCACTTCTTTTGCTGGAGAAGTCCCATCTAGCTACAACCTTCCCATGGACCCCAGAGAAGGTTTGGGCTCTAGGACAGGGCTCACTGCTAAGTCAGAACACCTGGGTAATGTGGCCTCATGTGAGCCCCAAGGTCCATGTCCTCCAGGTTCCAGCACAACAAGCACATTTTAGAACAGAACGGGAACACCTTGGCCTCCTACTGTGAACATGGATGCAGCTCCAAGAACTGAAAGGCACTAAGTAGCTTGAGCAGCTCTGCAATTTTCTAACAGGATTGCGGTGCATGGTCACCTGCAGGCCTAATTCCCACCCCACTCTGGGTGAGAATGACAATCAAAATGCTAGACTTGCTGAATCAGGTTCATCATTGCCTGGTCCAAGTGTATTTTCCTTGCGTGGGTTTCCTCCTTCTCAAGGTCAGGTGTAAATGTTTAAGGACCCTCTAGGACAGTGGTCGGCAAACCGCGGCTCGCGAGCCACATGCCTCAGTCAGATTGAGGATGTTTTTAGCAAAGGCCAGCTTAGGAGTACCCTAATTAAGTTAATAACAATGTACCTACCTATATAGTTTAAGTTTAAAAAATTTGGCTCTCAAAAGAAATTTCAGTCGTTGTACTGTTGATATTTGGCTTTATTGACTAATGAGTTTGCCGACCACTGAGCTACGAGGTTCAGAGCCCACATTCCTGACGTTTTCTGTTGAGTCCAAGGAGAGAAAATGAAATTGATAAGGCCATGCTCCTTTCAACATCATACCCTTTCTCCGTGTTTTCTTCTTTTGTTGAATCCTGCTTAATACCAAATGGGGCTAAGGTTGAAAAGGGGGAAGAGTGGCAAACAAGTGTGTAAAGAGTTCTGTTTGTATTCCTACTGTGAAGAAGAATCAGTTCTGGTTAATTACTGTTTGATTTGTCAGTGTGTAACTGACATCGGTTCCCACTGTGAAAAGCAAGATTGCAAAAGGCAACCATCAGAGAGACAGAAGGGGAGGAAGAAAAGAACACTGTGCAACATTCAGCACATGCCTCTTTGGGGTGCGCTCCATAGCTAACTGCATCGTGGCCTATTGCCAGGCTCCCAAGTACACTCCAACAGAGACGGAACTTTCAGTCAAGACGCACAGTGATTAGTAATGACTCCCATCTATAGGACCCTAGTGGACAAAGTGCTAATTCCATTGATGTCCCCACTCACAAAGCCTCACAGAGCAGAATTGGTCTTACTGGGAGGGGCCTAGAAGATAGTTTTAGCCTCCTCAAGCTTGGCTCTCAGCTGGGCTAGGAAGATGGGGATAGGACAGTGGGTATGTCCTCAATATACCGCTCCACAACCCAGCCTTAGGTGCAGGGAGAACACTTCTCTACACCTCCTTATGTCCTGCGTCTATGACAATGCTTGTCACTGGAACCCAGGACATTCTCTATGTGGGCCACTGCATCTGCAGCCCCTACATCTGGGTCTTCTAAACCCACACATGGGTACTTTTATCCTGCAAGACCTCCTGGGAGTCGATATTGTCGGTCTAAACAGTGTGAGCTCTCGTTGTCCTCCCAGGTCCTAATTGGAAGTCATAGCAAATAGAAGCAAAATCTTGACTCCCCTTTGGGACACAGCCAAGCAGGACATTTAGAGATGAGATCAGTGGTTTAAAAACACCAAACTGCCAAATGACTGCACTGTTCCTTAGTGTCAGGACCACAGGTGGTCCCCTGCCAGCGTGAAAGGATTTGGCAGGTGCCTCTGCGATGCTCTGGAGCGGGATTCTGCAGGCACAAGCAGAAACAGTGGAAACTGTGCTGCCAGCCGAGAGCAGCTTCTATTTTTAGGGACATGGAGGCCCTGAGAGTTCAAACAAGGGATGGCTCTGGTGTTTTGCATTGACTCTTGCATTTCCAGGCCACTGTACCCTAAGACACTGTCTGTGTTCCCCTCCAGGGCTGAAGTGATTCTGGGGAGCATCATCAAGAAGAAAGGCTGGAGGTAATGCATTCACCACCATAATTTACTTGCCTTTAAAAAGACTGACATTATTTTATAACCAGAGAAGGGAAAATAAAATTGGATGGCAACTGACCAAAAGGTTGTCCAAAAAGAAGTCAACTCTTCATTGATTTACAGAGTTTTGAAAATAAATACCAGCAAGTTCATTACTTGTGCTTCAAAACTTATTGACTAGTCTTTAATCACAAAGAATTACCATGGGGTTAAGCCAAGAGGGAGGGAATGTTTAGGAGGTATTTGTCAATAAAAGAAAGGGACATTTTCATGGCTTCTGATTGCCATTTAGGGTAATTTGGTAAAGGAAGCCAGATGACAGGAGGCTGATTGTATATACATATGTATTTATGTTCATTGTTCATTTTATTACCAAGTCTGAATGCAAAGAGATGATGAAATAAGAAGTCCTTGGGATAAATACCCCAAAGCTTTCTTTATCTGCCAGTATCTCTCCTGTGTCAGGGGGCCCTATTGTCTGGGGGGTCACATCCCATTTCATCACCTTCTGTATTCAAAGCCAGTGGTAACAATGGATGCCATAACATCCGGGGACAGGGGAACAATCCCCCTACATTTCACTATGTGTGTCAGCCCCGATACCCCCTTCTCCCCAGCATGAGTACAGAATCAGGCAAAGCCCAACAAAGACCATTGGACAAGTTTGGGTTTCTCTTCTGCTCTGGTATAATCTCTGCTGATGGCCAAATGGATAACAATTCAATAGTATCAGTCAGATAGTGCAAAGAACACTGCACCCATGCATGTACACAGATTGTATAAAATTTAGTCTAGGAAAAAGGGACATTCTCACAGAGTATAGCTGAAGACTGATTTCATTATGCCTTTCCACAAAGCATTTAAACTCCCTCTGGAGGGGAAGCTAGAAGGATGGAGGAGAGCTCCATGTATTCTTAGGGCTGCTTAATCCTCACTCTTAGAGAAATGTTTGGTAGGGATAGAGGGCCTTGTGAAATAGAAAACCAGAAATTTATGGAGTTGTCAATAAATATAGTTTGGTGACCTACTTTCTCCTTCTCACTTCTCTTTCTCCCCAACTCCAGGGATTGTGAGTCTGTTAAGAATGAACCATATTCAACCTTAAATATGGAAACATATTCATGTTCCCACCCAGTCCTCCATCTTGCCTGAGTTACCTGCCCACTCAGCGTGCTGGTCCATCCACCACTACCCAAACAGGGACTGTATCCATTTCCTAGAGCTGCCATAACAAAGTGCCACAACCTGGATGGCTTAAACCAGCAGAAATGTATTCTCTCACACTTCTGAAGGCCAGAAATCCAAAATCAAGGTTTGGGCAGAGTCACGTTCCTCTGAAGCTCTGGGTAAAATCATTCCTTGCCTCTTCCCAGCTTCTGGTGTTCTTGATGGCAAATGTTGGTGTCTCTTGGTGCACATACAGCTCTTCAACATCTGCCTCTATCACCACCTGGCATTCTCCCTTCCTATGTGTCTGTGTGTCTTCTTATGAGCACACACTTAATTTAACTAACTACATGTTTTCAAGTCAGCTGACATTATGAGACACTGGGGGTTAGGACTTTAATAACATATATTTTTGAGGGACACAATTCAACCTATGACAGAGACCTTGGGGATGAGTCCACTAGCAGTCCGGTGAGATCTGCAGCAGGGATAGGCTGACAGAGTCCACCTGAGGAAGGAGGGGAGGAGTCAGTGCCATGGCTCTTTCCCCCTGGACACCCAGAGGACATTTAGCCATCAAGCTCCATAGTGTGCAGAGCCTATTATATACCTAAAGGAAGTAGATTAACATGCACTTTCACATACTGCCTTTCAGTCTTGCAAATAAAAGCTTAAGCTATCACCAGGCCACAGAATATTGATATCCATTCACCACTATCCCCAGAAAACTGGTGAAAAGATAAACTGTATCATAGAAGCACACAAGCAATTTCAACTAGAGCATACTTGGCTTCTGCCCCCAGTGCCACCACTTGCTAACTGTGCTGTCCAGGACAGGTTACTTCACTTCTTTGAGTCTCAATTTCTCCACCCCTAAAATGGATGTCATACCTGCCCCTAAATGTCATGCTGATAAAGTGACATAAGGTGAGCAAATGTCTTCTGAAACCTGTGCTTTATCAAAGTAAAACATTCATGTTATCATTCTCCACCCACTCTAAATGCCTCCATGAGGCCAGTGAAAATTTGCCAGGTTGCTGTCTGCTCATGCTGTTTGAACATTAACGTTAGTGTGCGCACCCACGTAGGCCAAACATTTTACAGAAAGCCTAATTTTGGAAGAATAAGTGAGTCTATGGGGGTAGTATTTGAGTAGAATGTGCAGCTTTTGCAGGTCCACATGCTTTGAATAATCAAGAGGGCTGTATTCATTTTTTATACTATTCCATCCAGCCTTTTGTTGAAGCTCTGAAAATGTTTGCTAAAGGAGACCTGGCTCCCCCAGCAGATCACTACTACACTAGGTATCATGAGGTTGATGGATCAACCTGGAAAGTGCATCAGCTCTTCTGGAGTGTGTAATCTTTAGATGCTTACATCTGTAGACCTTCCATTACAGTGATTCACATTACTTTTCCGGGAATTAACTTCAGTGGGATGCGGTTGCTGACATTTTCTACGAATTTTTCTTGTTGCAGCTAAGTTGTCAGACTTGTTACCATCATCTCTCATTGGTTATCATTCATCAGGCTAGGCTTTTATACCTGAGGGCCCTGAGGTGTTGCCGCTATAGCTGATGAAATTATAAATGCCTTACTTCAACTATTCCCAAAGTTTGGTCTTAACCTTTGAATCACAATTTTTTTTCTAGGCGAGTTCAATTGAATTACATACCTGGAGAAATTAAATTACACTGAGATCTACCTCTGAATTTTAAATTACATGACTGTAGTTCTCAAGACATATTTCCTTTTCCATGATCATAATGGCATTTCCTCCCTTTGAGTGTGATTTTGAAAAAGTAATACATTTGCTAACAAGATTTCCACATTATATTCCCTTAAGAATAAGGTGGTAAAACTTTGAGTTAAGGATTTTTTAACTGTTTTCCTAAAATAACATTTCCATTAAAATGACACCCATAGACATTTCATTCCTACTTATTGACTATTATAATTTATTTCATTATTCATATTTCCATGTAGTCAAATCCTGCCTGTGAATGTGATGATTAGAAAGGGTAGTAACTCAGAGACATTAGGTCCATGGTCCTTGGAGGGTGGACTTACCCCCCAGGAAAGTTCACACTCAATCAAGGTTATATTATATGCTAAGTAAGTGTTAGTGGGTGGCTGTTTGTTTGAGATCCTACAGCAATCCATCAGTTAGTCCTTTCACTTACCCTTCTCATTTACTATTTCTGACCCTCCATGCCACCCTTCCCTTTGCTTTGCCACTACCCACTCACCTATTTGCTGTCATAGCCCTCAGCCTCCCCAGCCCCTCCAGGTAAAGATCACTTCCATTCAACCTCTTCTTCTGTGATCTGACTTCAAGTCCCCACTCACTAGCTTCTTTGTTCTCACATTTTAGTGATGTGAATTAACAAATTTATCTCTTTACCAATTTTTTAAAAATGTGTGGTACAATAAATTCTTTGGGTGTTATAATAATAATATGACAGTATGATTTATTTAATATTTCTCTGTGTGTGTTTGTCTGTTTAACATACAGGAGGTCCAGCCTGGTCATAACAACCAAACTCTACTGGGGTGGAAAGTAAGTTAAATAACTTTTATTTTCCCTACTTGATAGGAAACAATTAGTAGTTTTATATTTTTAGGCCACCATTTCACATCTAATATGCCAAAATCAATTGGTTTAAAGTGAAAGATGATTATCTCTCACTTGAAGGAAATAGCAATTAGCCTAGGATTCAATTTTAACAAGATGCTTCCAAAGAAATTTAGTAGCATGAGGTCACTTGCTACTAAGTGATTCACGGAGAGTTTTCAAATATCAACCTCATACTTAGAACCAAAATAGAGTCCAAATTTTGGGAAAAGGAAATGAGCACGTAGCATCACCAAAGAAAAGCTATTCAACTCTGCCAACACTCAGAGACTTCTCCGGAATACGAATATAAAAATATCTTGTCTGGTCCCAATGTACTAGTAAGTCTCTGATCATTTCCTCAGAGGGTTCTGAAAGTGCTGATCAAAGCGGGCATCTCACTGGAGAATAACGTAGAGCTTCCTGGATTACTCGCTGCCAGGCCACATGAAAAAGAAGTCCTCTCTCTGGTGTGGGGTTCAGAACAAATGTCACAGGATGAATGGCTTCTGATGGGCCTACTGGTGTTTGAACTGGTACTTACATTATCCAGCAGGCCTTAGAAGTTCTGGTCTTTAAGACAAACATGTAAGAATACAGCAAGCTATTCCATAAGGCTTTGCACGGAAATCTCAAAGATTTCTTAACAAAATGTAAACACAAACAAAAGTAACCTTATTTACCACCCTATAATTGATAGGAAATAGTTAAAAACAAAATTGGAGGGAGAGACCAGATTTTTAGAAATCTTCTAACCAAAATGTATGTGTACCCCCTCCCACACACACTCATATTTTATTGCTGTTTTTGAGCCTGCATGTGATGAATATGAAAACAAAAATGGAATTTAGATCTTTACTACCATTGTAGTCTATATAAAAATAAGGCAACATGGCGCCTATGAGAAATGCAAATTTACATCGTCTATGCTCTGATTCATGGTGCCATGGCTTGGTGCTTTTTCAGAGGTACTCAAAACCTTGTGTATGGTTTAGAAATAATCAGGAAGTAAGACAATCTGCAAGAACCAGAATGTATAGAGAATTACATATAATATTATCTAATATACTTATAAAAGGTACAAAATCACCAAAGGCGAATAGTGAACTACTAAGGTTGACAAAGGTATTGATGTTGAAGAAACATTTCAGCAATGCTTTAAAAACCAAGCACCACATTCCTTTGCAATTGGCCAGAGTTTGAGAATGATCTGAAATGGCAAAAGTCCTGGTTGAATGTTGGTCTTTGTAAGATTTAAGGAAAAATTGTTTGGTCACATTTTATAAAAAGACAATAATTGTTCATTTCTTTTAAAAATCAAAAGGCACTTTCCAATTTGCTTCCTTTCTCGGAAAAGCTAATGCCATCAGCAGCCTGGCAAGCTAATAGTAAGCTCACACATTTCTAGCAAGCCTTTTATTTCACTTGCTTGGGATTGGTAAGAACAAGGTGGGGAGATTGAGCCCTGTGTCAAGTTATATATGGACAGGGTGTGGGTGGCCAAGTTGTTATTACTGTGGGGTGGTGACAGTCATGTTAATTCATCTCCTGGGGTCTCCGAAGAAAAGGGGCTCAGTGTGCTGCCCACCAGCCTTCCTCCTCAGCCTGCAGTGGTGCAGAATTTGCTAAGAACAGGGTATAAAATTAGCAATTCCATCCAGAACGACCATTCTTCTGTACTTTTGAAGCAGCGATAAAAGAAAGCACACCCCACTCATAGTCATTTGCTTCTTTTTCTTGTTAGAGCTGAAACGGAAAGAGGGTTGTCAAGAAAACATATAATCGAAGGTAGGTTCTGCTACTTCATTTTACCTTTATCTGTGGGCTGCTGATTCAAGAAAGGTATCAGCCAAATGCATTCAAAACACATTGGGAGGGGAAAGATAATCTCTACAAAACGAATCACAAGCAACCAAGTTTCTTCCTGGGGCTGTGTGTTGGGAGTGTACAGAGGGAAACTCAGCAAAAGGCCAAAATTTCTAGAACTGTTATCATGTACAGCTATGCTCACATTAATAAAACACTTGCATAAGGCTTTTTAAAAAAGTTTTATTGAGCTATAATAGATATACCATAAAAATGTATCCACTTAAAGTATACAATTCATTGGTTCTTAGTATAATTACAGTTGACCAATCACCGCCATAATTTGATTTTAAAACATTTTCATTTCCCCCAAAAAGAAACCTTGTACCCACTAGTAGTCACTTCCCAACCCTTCCTTACCTTCTCTCACACATCCCCAGGCAACCGCTAATCTGCTTTTGTTTATAGATCTGCCAATTCTGGACATTTCATATAAATGAGATCGTATGATATGTGATATTTTGTGACTGGCTGCTTTCACTTAATGTTCATCCATGCTGTAGCATGTGTCAGTACTTCATTCCTTTTTATTGCCAAGTAAAATTTCATTGTATGACTATTCCACATTTTTTTTATCCATTCATCAGTTGATGGACATTTGGGTTGTTTCCACTTTTTGATTATTATATAAATAACCCTGTTATAAACATTTGTGTTCAAGTTTTTGTGTAGACATATGTTAAGATCCCTATACTTTAAAAAAAAGTATATATGCATAGAAAAAATTTGTAGAAAATTGTGTGATTGATTGAAAACTTGCTACAGCTCAGAAATAAACAGAAACTAAAATAGTTGCAAGAACCATTACACAGTAGAGTACTACTACTGTAATTCAATGTAAGGATTATGAGAATTGGTAGGAATTTTTACTTATTTCTCCATTGTCTATATATTATAAAATTTTACACTTATACCTTTTGAAATAAAGAAAAAAATGTTAAAGGGTGGTGCTATATATTTCCAACATCTTTATACGAGTTCATGAACTATTTCAGAAAAATCCAAGATTTTATACTTTAGATTCATAATTAATCATTGAGACAGATGATTTTTGTCTCTTTTATTATGAAATACAAAAGTCACCTAAACTATAAAGTATACTCTAATCCCACCACTTCGAAAATAAAAATAGATGAAGAAATAAAGTCCTTCTTTCGCTCACCTAATTTCATTCCACAGTTTGACTATCTGGTGCATATCCTGCCCAACTTTTCCCTGTAGTTACATTGACTTCTCTATCTATACAACCTACTAATAAACACAAAAGCATATGTATTGAATCAATTGAAGTAAGCCATTTATTTTAATTTAACAGTAATAATTATATTTGTTTGTTGTTTCCAAAGTTTTTGTTTGAGTTTGGTAATTCTTACTAATTAATTTTTCATATATTTATAGGCATTTTGGGCTTTGAAATCAAATGAACATTGGTTTGAGTTCCACCTCTGTCATTTACGAGCTGGGGGACTTTGTATAAATGATTTAACCTCATTAAGCCTGCATTTCCTCGACTATAAAACGGGCTATAAATATTCCGACCCTATGGTGTTACTGTACCTAGATTGAAATTAGGTACTTCGCATTGAGCGCAGTGTCTGTCACATAATAAACACTTAATAAATTATTTGTCATCTTCAGCATGATACTTTCTAGTGCAACTTCTCGTCACCATTCTGTGGATAAGGACACCCTTTACTAAGTAAGGAACACCCTAAAGCTGCCAATAAACGACCACATTCCAGCACTAGAGAAAGCTTCCAAACTCTTCACCCAACTAAATGCCTTCTCACGCTTTGGTGTCTAATGTAACCTGTCTCTCAACACTGTTATCATTCCTGCTCTAGCATTTGACCCCATAACTTGTGTCTTCTAACAACGTTTATCAATAAGAAGTAAACCTGTCGGCTCGTAGCAACAAGTTGAGCAAACATAGCAGAGGGTGCTGCCTAGAGACATCTTGTTTTCCTTTCCTTTTCTTTTTACTCTCACTGATTAAAAAAGAGCTTCAGAAAGTGGTTCAAACTGGCAATCAACAAAGAAATATAATATTAAAGAAAAAAGAACAGCATGCCACTGGGCTTTTTACCAAATCTCCATTGCTTTAATATTTACCTGTGGCTGTTCATGATTTCAGGATTCTCTTTTTAAAAACCAGTTTTCTTCAGCTTAACATTCCATAGATGGGGGCAGTTTTATATCCTATATTACAAAGCATACTAAATGGCAATTTGGAGTCAGTCATGCATTTGCTATGTCTTGAACATCTTAAATTACGTCTATTCACATGTTTTTGATAGAATTGTTTCCTAAAGAAAACCACCCCTTGATCTTGGTTCTTCCTTACAGAATTTTGTGCATAGTTGATGTGGTAGTCATTTTCCTAGTAATTTTGTTAATTTGCTGTGAAAGATTGAAAATTTTATAATGTAGTATATATGATATTAAATTGTGAATTAGTGGGACTTCGATGTAAGAGCGTATCAACATTTAAAGATATTGGTACTTGATACTCTACTAAGGAAAATTAGCCTCCGAATTTTAAGCTGGGAAGTCACAAATAACTGTTTAGAAAAAATAGCTCAAATGACTTTATAATTTTGGTACATATGTTAAGAATTGTGTACAAATTGAAATGTCTGTGTACTGATCCTCAAAACAAACAATAAAATCTCAATTATGAAAAAAAAAAGAAAAATCTAAAAATCTGTTTTCTTGAAGCTGCATATAACCTAATAGAAATATCTTAAATTCTCCTTTTAAATAAGTCAGGAATTCTCTTAGGAACTAATCTCTCAGGATGCATAAACTAGTTCAGCTGAAATTCCAATCAACCCAGAATCAAACTTTAACACAAAATTTCAAACTTTCGAAATTAAAAAAGAATTGGGATCTATTATTATTATGTTGTTATTGTTGCTGTTATTTTACAGTTTATAGTTTCAGCCAAAGACAAAAAATAATCATGAGTGCAAAAGAGAGTCAGCAAAAAGGACTGAAATTAGGGAATTGAGTGAGTTTTGCAGGAAAAAAGGGGGGACATGGTATTTCTAGACCCAAAATAAAGTTTGAATGATTTACAAAATTTAGGTTTCATTGGTACTTGTTCTGTGGTGAAGGTGACCTTATTCAACTATTCGACATTGGAAATGTATACACACATTAAATTTGAGAATTGCTCTTAAAGAATAAGACAGAAGCCTGACTTATGTAGAGTTCAGGCCATTGTGTGCTGGGTAACTTTGGCCCACTGAGTTAGTTTATAAAATGTAAAATGAGCTTGACTTGTGAATAATGTAGTTTTGAAAAAAATTCATATGAAAGACCTTTTCAATGAGTCCAAAGTCCTTGCTTAGATCCAGTTAGGAATAACATTCTCCTTATAGTCACAAGGAAGGGGTAGAAATCTCATTAACAGCTTTATTATATCCATTTAGAATCCCAAGGTCCTCTCAGGTTCTGAAAGTCGATTTGTTCATTTAGTCATTCCACAAACATTTATTAAGCTCAAATATATACCAGTTTTAAAATTCGGCAGATCCAATTTCTTGGTATCTAACGTGAAAGAATAGAGAAGGTTTGGTAAGCCAAAGTATAAGAATAAGTAAATTGTTTGTGTGCTTTTATAGGCAAAACCTGTAGCTAAGTCTATAGTTGCCTTTCAGGTAAACAACAGTTTTCTGATGTGATTCAAAACACAAACCCACTGTCATAGTATTAGGAATAGAAAAAGAAAATAAACTGAGAAAGCTCTGCTTAAACATTTTTAATGAATGGCAAATGGTTAATCCTACTATCTGAACTTTTTTTAAAAAAACGATAATTTATTATTTTTTAATTTAAAAATAAATTTCATAACAAATGGATTCACCCCAGGATTCCTTCTCAGTGTATCATGTTCATAGTAATAGAAATTATCCACCAGAATAACCAAGTTTCATAATGGGAGAGGCTGGCACATATATTATTCTAATACAGTGCAGTCTTTATTTAAACAAAAAAAGCAAGTGTGTCCTACATCATGATTGAGAGGTCTGCCGAGAAGAACCTGGAAAATTACATAGGGACACTGTGTACATTACTGACGGCAACTTTTTTTCAAGCTAGATAGGAAATCAAATGTGTGGTAGGTATAAAAAAATGACGACAGGGCATATATGAATAGAACCCTTGCAGAATCTCCAAACTACTGATCTCCTTGTTTCTACACAGTTAGACCTGCAACACTGAGCACCTGACCCACACGCATGCCAACCTGCTTAATGTCTGGAATGAGCACCTGTCTTCAGGTAGATGCCTGTACAACAGGCTTAAACTGAATTAAGGATCACCTTATAAACAATACAGTTCCTGTTCAACTTCAGAGCCTAAAAGAAAAATGAACTTAGATTTCTCTTTCCTACAGTCACTTGAGAGCCATTTTCTTTGTATAACATAATTTATCATCCTGTGGACTTTTGAGGAATTGCCAGTTAATTTCTAGACATTCCTCAAGGGCAGGGAGCATTTCCCCGGCTTCTCTTGTATTCATTCCAGCAGATAGATACTGCATTGGTGTCCAGGGACAGGTTAAGGTCAAAGTGCCTTCAGCCAGTGCACTCACTGCCCTGGAGCACTTAGCTCCTTAGGTTAGGATTAGCTGTCAGGATGCCCCTCTGGAGCCGAGGTTAATGCACATTTGTATGTCTACTTAAACTTAAAACAATGCCTGGCTCCAAGCCAGTGCTCAACAAACATTTGCTAAGTGGACATGGATCTTGACTATTTGTTTATTGGAAATAACCCTACATGGCTTTTAAGGAGACATTGGTGAGCATGTCTTTATGTTGCTATGCGTTAGCTACTTCTAAAGATTAAAGTATCCCAAGTAGGAAAATGAAGGACTACCTGACTTGGTTTGCAATCACACGAAAGGTCAAAGAAGAAAGTTCATCTAGCTCCATGTTGTCTTTGACGGATGAAGAATGACCAAGTACAATGACCTTTCTATCAAGTCCACGCCATTATTTTGGGGTATACATTATTACCTTGAATAATGAGCCGATGCCAATAGATGCTCTCGATATGCACTGTTAGCTCCTTGGGGATGAATGCAGTGTCCATACATCTTTATACTCCCAGAGCCCAGCACAGTTTCAGAATCAAATTGGGATTCAGAACATGCTTATGGCATGGGAGAGTGAATGACTTAAGTCGTGACTGATCATGTAGCAATCACAACAGGGCCAAGTCAGTCGTAGCTTCTTCTCCTGCTTATTCTCAGCCCACCCTGAGCTGCTGAGAAGAGACACAGGAGGAGTGAACCGTCATCCGGAAGGAGGACCTTGTTCCCAGGGCCAGGCACGGGCCAGAATGTCACTAAATGCCTCCAAAACCAGAGGGTCTAGTGAAAACCTCTGGCATTTAGTCGTTGGCACCTCTCATTCTGAGATGTGAATACCACCATTTTAATTACCACATTACTAGACTATTGCATCTACAAAGTACTCACAATTGATTTTATTTGCTCTCTGGAGCAGCAATTCCGAAGGTAGCAAGTACCGTTATCCCCACTGCAGATCAGAGAATTGAATCACGAAAAAAGGTGAAATAAGCCAAGTGAGATCACACAGCATGCTAGGGTAGATTTCCAACCTTTCAAACCTTGTAACACCCTATTTATTTGTTTGCTTCGTTATCCGGTCCTCCCCTTAACTCCTTCATACAATTGCTTCCAAAAAGTGGCTCATGTCATAGAGCTTTTTAAGTTAAATTTAATTGCAAGCTGCCCCTTGAGATAGCTGGTAATGCCCTGAGCCTGGAAGTCACTGCAGTTTTTCAAGAGCAGGCATTGGACCTTGTAACACCTGTCTGCCCTAATCTGCTCATCAATGCTTCTTTCAACAAGCTGTCACCATAGACAGTCCTTTCTTAATGAGTGAAAAATACTTCAGGAACTGTATTCCAGCACTCCATTTTCCTGTCAGAAAGGTAATTGGGGCTGGCCGATAAACTAGTTTGAAAAATCAAATTTAAATGAGCCAAATTTAAATTTTTAAGAGACTCATTTAACATGCAATTAATTTTATGCCTGTAATAAAAAGAGAAAACCCTCCGGTCTTCCTGAAGAATTAAATAAGCTGATAAGGAAATGCTGTGCCTCATGGAAATGACATAAAATGACTCGTGAACACTGTCCTTTTGGTTACCTAATATTATGTACAATACATTCTATTTCAGGGAAGCATTGATTTTACTGAAATTAAATATTTTTTTCTGAATAGTCATAGGAATGTGACAAAATGGTTAGGGTTGAAACAGACTATGGGTTCTAGATTTTATTGTAAGCTCTCACTCTGTCCTTTACATTACCTCTTCAGTCTTTATAGCTTCTAGTATTTTTGTTTTTCCCCAAAAGAATAGGGAGTAATAGAAATAATAGAGCTCAGCTATATTTAAGATTCTTCGAACTTTGTTCCAATCAATGAGATGAGTAACGCCTTCACTGGCCAACCCTTTTATTCCTATTATCACCCATTGTGGCATTGGTTGTCATTTATGATATGTACTATTTTTATGTTTTGCTATGCAATAAATATACCTCCATTCTATTAGAAGTCCATTAAGTAATTCAATACATGACATTAGTTGAATTTTTCAAGAAGAAATTCTTAGGCTGCTTTTTATTTTAAACTTTGCTTCCGGACAGTGCCACACACGAGTCACTGCAAGATGATCACTAAGTCTGTATTTTCCAGTGTGGTGGGAGTACTAATGCCATAGAGAAAAGAATTTTCTTTTTTTAATATATATTTTTTTTATTTCAGAGAGAGAGAGAGAGAGAGAGAGAGAGAGAAACATCAATGATGAGAGAGGATCACTGGTCGGCTGCCTCCTGCAGGTTCCCTATTGGGGATAGAGCCTACAACCCAGGCATGTGCCCTGACCTGGAATCAAACTGTGACCTCCTGGTTCATGGGTCGATGCTCAACTACTAAGCCACTGAGGCCAGGCTAAGACTTTTCTTTCTGGGGACAAAATCAGACTTTGACATAGTTTTACAAGGATTTAGGGGTCAGTTAACACATCATTGTATTTAGTGCCTCCTTGAAGCTAATCCAATGCTTTTTAATTTTAAAAAAGTAAATTCTTAACCAAACTTCAACTCTTTCTAATAGTGCTCATTTTGGGCTTTCTCCATTTGCCCTGCTTCTGCTCCCAGGACTGAAGGGCTCCCTCCAGAGGCTGCAGCTGGAGTATGTGGATGTCGTCTTCGCAAATCGACCAGACAGTAACACCCCCATGGAAGGTTAGTAAAGAAATTTAATAAAAGACTCTGGAGTTACTGATTCTAGCTCGATGACTATTCCACTCACAGTAGGAAATGAGATACATTCAGACTGATTTGACTGAATATGAAAAATAACCACCTTTCCAGTTGCTATCTTTCAGCCCCAATATTTACCTTCAAAGCCAACGCTCAACATCCTGCATCTTCATTCCTTTTTAAAGTAGTTGGAGGCATTGGAATTGTGGCTTCTGCTGGGTACAGTGCTCACTTACTTTTTCCAGGTTCTTTTCACTTCTGTGGTTTCATCAACTAAAACAATAAAATTAATTAGAAGGGGAATTTATAACCCAGCCATCTTATTTTACATCTTATTTTGAAGTAAGTCATCTGAGTGGCGTCCTATTTTATAATGACTCTAGGTCTGATTAGTTCCCAGTCCGTGGAGCCACTATTTAAAATGAGAGCCTTCATTGCAATTTGGTTTTTGGTTCTCAAGGAGCTTCAACATTTTATTTCCCTTCTGTTACAACTGTTTGGAGACAATATTTTGAGCATCTCCTGTGAAAACTTTCAGGACATTCCTAAAAACAGATTTTCTTCAATTTACATTTATTTATGGAACCTACCTAGTATTATTGAGAAAGACGATAGTTTGGGAGGACAAATTAAAAAGAATGTTCTAGTTAATTGAGGTTTACAATCATGGATTATCACCCAAGGTTAATGAGAATGAAAATATTTGGAAAGAAGAAGGGAAAAAGAATGTTCTTGTTATTTGAGGCTTACAGTATGACATAGATTTATAAATTTTCAAAGAATGAGGATAAAGTAATCAACATAAAATTATACTGAAGGTACTTTGTCCTTGATGATTCAAAGGGTAGTTCACGATCTTGTAATACAACAGGTTCTATAAAGATTTATTCTTGCTATTGGGCTATAAAAGTTATAAAAGTTATAAATAATCAAAGTACATATGAGTTTTTCTGTAGGTTTTTCTGACAAATATAATGTTCTCCTAGAGTTTTCTGCTTTCTTGATTCTGAGTAAATTAGGAGTTTACTATGAAGCAATATCAATGTTGGAAATTCATGATAATAAATTATCCATGGAAATGACATAAAATGCATATTTTTATCAAAGCAAAGAATAAATGTTTGATAAGGCAAATTATAAATGTTTTTAGTCTAAGAAGGGCTTTTTGCAGGGATAATATGGTATCCCACTATTCTCAATGAAATATCAAAACAGAGCACTAAAGTGATTGAGTGAGTGAAACAGTGTGCAAGTGCTGTTTAGGCTGTGAAAGCCTGAAATTGCTTCCCATTTAAGTCCAGTGACTATTTTACTTTGGAAAAGTATCCTTTGCAATTACACCATGTACAGAATAGAACAGCGATTTTCAACCAATGTGCCACAAGAATTTTTAAAACGTACACCGACCTCTTTTCCCCTTAGATTGTCAAATTTAAAAAATGACAACAATAGCCATCCAGTGTGAATGAATCAAAAGTAAACTTATTTTTTGTCAAACCTGCAAAAAATAATGTTTTGGTGTGCCACAGAATTTTAGTAATTCATTTAGGTGTGCTGTGTTTTGTGCTTTTTTAGAAAGTCATCGATCCCAACCTCATTCCATAAAGTCCTGATCTGAAGGAAGGGGGAGGATCCTGGAGAAGAATATGTTTATACTCTATACCAGTGGTCGGCAAACCACAGCTCGCGAGCCACATGCAGCTCTTTGGCCTCTTGAGTGTGGCTCTTCCACAAAATACCACGGCCTGGGCGAGTCTATTTTGAAGAAGTGGCATTAGAAGAAGTTTAAAAAATTTGGCTCTCAAAAGAAATTTCAATCGTTGTAGTGTTGATATTTGGCTCTGTTGACTAATGAGTTTGCCGACCACTGCTCGATACAATTTAGCTACTTGCTCTATTCTCCCCACCACACACACACACACACACACACACACACACACACACACACACACACCGGCTTTGTCCTTTCTTCACATCTTCAGTCAACAGTGAAGGCAGAAGCGATTCAACCCCTATCATTAATGCGACACAAAAGGAGGGAAAATGTGGACACATGCCTGGGCCCTGTGGGGCCCCTTCACCACAAATCTGTGGCTCTCACCGAGTTCAGAAAGGGCATGTTTCCCCCCTAAGTTACTTTTAGTTAAGAAAAACGTAGGCAGAGGGAGAATGAAGATGGCCCTGCTCACCCCAGCTGTCAGGTGGAAGCAGAGCTGTTAGTATTTCCGGGGCTATGGGTTTGTGACGCACGTGAACATCCTTCTGTGGGAGTTGTCATCTCCCCGGAAGATCGCTGGAGCTGTGACAAGATTTACCTCCATATTCGGAGGAGATGTTGAATCGGTCTCGGGAGAATTCATTTTTATACTCATCTCTATAAGTTCCTCATTGTGCTGCAGCTGATCTGCAATGACATGGGTAGGACTCCGAGACTAACATTACTCAGCTCTCTAGTCCGGGCAGGTGGGGTTACAGACTGGAGCAGCTGTCACTTAGCAGCATCTCATTTAAACTCAGGGTTGAACGAGCATGCTGATTCCATGGGGTGAGCAGAGCCACCTGTACCATTGCTAATCTGGAATTCCCAGGTGAATGAAGACCCTTCAGTCTCTCTTACTTTCTGTACAAAATGAAATAACAAAAACAGTAAATGGTTTTGTTAAACCCCTCCTGGGTATGGGTATTTAATATGTGTAATGAAAAAAAAAATGGGAGTCTTCATTCAGAGGGTGAGGGCACTAGTTTTAGGTGTGTATACTTGGTTGAGTTGCTCAGACGTTCTGTTGCTCAGTTTTTCATTTGGAAAATGGGAAGAATAAAAATATTACCTTCTCTAGCTATTTCCAAGATTGTTGTAAAGATCATATGAGACAATATAAGTGAAAATGTTTTTATACATTTCAATGCCCTGCACATACATTCTGAGGTTGAAATTGTCATTATATATGTTTATACTTTTAGGAATTGATATTCATAATAAGATGTAATAATCGAAGTTTCATCCAGGCACCAAGACACAACTGAAATAAAAGAGAGGTGCCCAATCTCCATTTTGTGTACTTGCAAAGGAAATGGGTGAGGGCTGGTTCCATGTCTCTTTCTGCCCCCAACCTTTTATTCTGAGAAATTAAAACCTACAGAAAAGTTGAAAAGGTAAACATACAATACTCTCCACGTAGATTTACCAAATTATGCTGTATTTGCTTCTATTTCTCCCTTCCTTGTTCTCTCTCTCTCTCTCTCTCTCTCTCTCTCTCATGATATTTCACCCACACTTGCTCCTATCTCCTGAGAACAAGGCACCCTTTTATATAACCACAACACAATCCTCACACCCCAGAGCTTCAACATTGATGCACCACTATTATGTAATAAGCAAGCCATATTCAAATCTCCTAAAATGTGCTTCAAAGTATTTGTTTAGATTTTTTTTTTTTGGGGGGGAGGGGTGGATGGGGAGGCAAGCCCAGGATTTAATTAAGAATCCACAGTGCATTTAGTTGTCATGGCTTTTTCTTCTCTTAGTCTAAAACAGTTCTTCCACCTTCTTTCCTCTTTAATAACATTATATTTTCTTTTTTTTAATCCAAGCCAGTTGCTTTAGAGAATGTCTCTCAGTCTAGATCTGTCTAGTTGTTTTCCCTACGATTAAACTAATATTAAGCCTTTTTGGCAAGAAGACTTTTTGGGTCCTTCTCAGTGTGTCCCATTGCTGGTCATGTTAAGTTGACCACTCAGTTAAGATGATGTCTGCCAGCTTTCTCCACCATGATGGTACCTCTTTGACTT
Organism: Eptesicus fuscus; assembly: GCF_027574615.1. Lineage (NCBI taxonomy): Eukaryota > Metazoa > Chordata > Mammalia > Chiroptera > Vespertilionidae > Eptesicus > Eptesicus fuscus. The sequence continues at coordinate 21,153,312 of NC_072475.1, forward strand.
GGTAATTAATAACATGAGGTGTGTTTCTTTGAAACCAGGTGAATAGCCTGTGTCCCCCACAAACTGATTTTTAGCATCCATTGAGGATCCCTGTCCACGTCCATTATTACAATGGGGGGCCACAAGCCTTCTCCATTCATGAGTGAGCATTCTTCTGTAAAGACGAGCTTTCCTTTCTCCTCCTCCCCCACTCTCAGTTCTGGGACTCTGCAGCCCCTCACTTGCTTGAAGAATATAAAGGTTGAGACAGAGGAGAGGGGATCTAGTTGAGAAGGACATATCCAAATAAAACTGTGCTCTGAGCACCATCCACCCCAGCAGGGTGAGAGGGCTGCCCCTTCACTTCAACCCTGGTTGGGGGTGGGGAGTTTCAAGGCTACTCATACTGTTTAAAACATGATCCCCATGGTTGGGGAGTAGAGTGGCTTGGGAGCTGACTCGTGTCTGGCAAATCCAGAGGTGGAAAGTGGGCTGAGTCTCTACTTTAGTGGTATAGCCAGGAGAGTGCTGGGTCACAGGGAGGGCCTCTGTGTTTGTTTCCCCAGGTGGTGTCATCTTGGGTCCTGTCCTCTAGGTTGTGTTTGAGAAAAGAATGAACACAGAGCCAATAGGAGAAGGGCCTGGAGGAGAAGCAGAAAGTAGAGGAATGAAAACACCAGCCATGCCCCATGTCACTACCCTTTACTGCTGGCTTCTAGTCTGAGCAGGTTCCAGCTAGGAAAGGGAAAGGAATTTGAGTTTGAAATTTTGATTGACATCTATGGAGGCTGTGTTTATAATTTAAAATTATGTCAGGACTGTCTATGGCCCAGAGTGGGCAGAAAACCCATGGGGCCAGTCTGAGTTTTCATCAGGGCCAAGGGACACTTTTTCCCAGCGAATATAATGAGCCAATGGAAGACTGGAAAAAATTAAGTTGTGTTATGATTACATTATCATGAGTCATGCTTGATCCACATTCTAGTTACACATGTTTAATTACCTAATTTAAATATATCTGACTTAAATTACATGTGAAGAAAATGAACTCTTCCATTAGTTTCAGAAAACAAATTGGTATACTTCATAAGAAAATATCATTATGTCCAAAATAATTGGAAGTTTAGGAAAACCTTGTGTGCTTAAGATCCAAGTCTCCACAAATTATAAAATAATTTGGCCACCTGCATAAAATGTATACATTACACATACACGTAGACATCCCTTATATCCCACCACTGCTCCTCCCACAAACCCGCCCTAGAAATCTGAAGACTTTTAAGTGTCACTTCTCCTTAGGGAGTAATTGTTTGTCAATGTTCAAATACTGGAAAAGATTAGAAACCACAAAACCTTACCCCCTGCAGTTTGGAATTTTCCATCCTTTCTAAATATGTTCCATTTTTAGCTTTTGCTAATTTGTTTTTAATTCTGAAAGGTGAGCTTGTGTTGTGACTTGCTTCAGTGAAGAGAATCATACAAAATTAATGAGAATTAGAGAACATACTTTTAGATGACTTTTTGAAACCCTACTACAGTCAACCCCAAATTTACTTATGTAAGAAAATTATTTTTTCTTTAAGAACAAGTGGATAGAAGGGTACAGGGAAACAATAGAAAAGGAAAGAAAGTTTTGTGTTATCCATAACTTGGGGAAGGAAGGAAAGTGTTGTATCATTATCATAGAAACTGGAAGTATATATGATAATGGAATGAACCCAATTACCACCTAGAAATAGGTGCTTTATATATATATATGTGTGTGTGTGTGTGTGTGTGTGTGAGTGTTTGGGGTTGTGATATAAACATGCTATTAAGTTGTGATATAAACACACACACACACACACACACACACACATATGTAAAAAACAACAACAAAAACTTAACAGCAAGGAAAAAAGGGAGCTATAGAGATCAGAAAGAAAATTTTGGGAGGTAGAAAAGGATGAAATTCCATCCATTTCCCCTACTCTCTTCCCAAGCACTGGTCAAAAGCCCCTTTCTCAAAAAAACCTACAGAATGTATTTTACATGTCACCTTATAGCACTTAGCATGGCCCAGAGAAGAACATGGCATAGTAAAAATACTCAAGTCTAAAACCTGGCTCATTCATTTATTCATATTCAACTGATATTTAGTGAGTGCCTACTATACACTAAGCATTGTTCTCAACCCTAGAGAACAACATAAGCAAAGATCCCCATTCTTGAAGGACACATTTATTCTAGCAGGAGAGATAAGAAATAGACAGTAAAGCAATAATAAATTAAATTATATAGAATATTAAAAGGTAATTAAGTGTTACAGAAAAAAATAAAAAGTAGAGCAGGATAATGAGCTTGGGAACACTCAAGGTGTCAGGAGTGGTCATTGAGAAGACAAGATTTGAGCAAAGACTTGAAGGGGTAAAGCAAGTAACTAGGAAGGAGATAAGGAGGTTGTTTCTGGCTGTAGAAACAGTGCAACGGTCCTGAGATGGGAGGAGCCTGTTGTGCTTGAGAAATATCAAAGATATTAATATGGCTGCAGAGAGGAAGGGAGGAGCGGGGTAGAAAGAGATGAGTATAGAGCGATTACAGGAGCCCTCTGGATTTTGGACAAGAAGTGATGTGATTTGACTTAAATTTCTAAAGGATCCCTCTGGCGTGAAATTGGAATAAATTATAATGGGACAAATGCAGGAGCAGGAAGACATGTTAAGAAAGAATTGTAGCAATCTAGATGATGATGGCTCAGAGAATGTTAGCTGTGGATGTGTAAAAGTGGTTGAGTTTGAATAAATATTGAAAGTAGAGCCAGCAGAAATTCCTATGAGTTGAATGTGGGAGTAACAGAAAGAGAAGAGTAAAGAATGACTCCCAAGGATTTAGGCCTGAGTCACCAGAAGGATGGAGCTGCCATCAACCGATATGGGAATACCATAGGTGGAGCTGGTTTATGGGGGAGATCAGAGGTCTGAGTTTAGTCGTGATGAGTTGGAAATGTTCATTACACATCCAAGTAAGCAGTAGGCAGTTGGACACTGATCCTAAAACTCAAAAAGATAGACAGAAACATAAATTTGGGGTCATTTACATGTAAATGATATTTAAAGTATTACAGAATTAATAAAATCACACAGGGAGTAAAAGGAAGGAAGATAGATAGATGATAGGAGGAAGGAAGGAAGGAAGGAAGGAAGGAAGGAAGGAAGGAAGGAAGGAAGGAAGGAAGGAAGGAAGGAAGGAAGGAAGGAAGAAGGAAAGAAGGAAGGAAAGGAAAGGAAGGGGACAAAAGGACCAAGGACTGAGGCTCCCCAACATTAGGAGGATGGGAGGAGGGAGAGAAGAGAAGGTAAAGAAAACACATCCAGGAGGAAGAAGTGATCAACCATATCAAAGGCTATGACGGGTCAAGCAAGTTGAAGACTATGAATCATTGGTGTTAGTGCCAGGATCATCAATAACGTCGACAAGAGCACTTTTGATGAAATAGGGAGTGAGGAAGTAAAAGCCACTAATCTCTGAGTCTCAGTTTTCTCATTTGGAAAACAGCAAGGAAACCTGTTGATTTAGGATGACAACGTAAAATATTTCTGCCGCTTTCTTTCAAAATAAAAAATCACCCAATAAATAGCATCCAGGGCAAAGAACTAATATAAAAACTTCCTTTCTAATGAAAGTGGCTGACAACTCAAAACTTGGACCAAAATATATGAAAATAGAAAAGGAATGGAGAAATTGTAAATGACTTAGCAGAACTGAAAAGATTTATTGAAAGTGCCCACAAGTGCATCTCTCGGGGGGTGAGGTGGGGGGCCGCGCTTGAGTCGGCTCCTCTGGACAAGTCCACTTCCAGCATTCCACCTGGCGGCTTTCCCAGTACACGTGTTGGGGTGTCGCACCCGTGGGAACATTGATCTAGGGTGTTCCTTAAGCAGCTGCCGGTCTTGAAATTTCTGGAGCTACTATGGTCACAGGGAGTCTTGGCTGTAAGAGTCACCCGAGAGAGATGTCCTTTATCTAAAAGCTACATGTCCAAGTCAACTCCTAGTCTTACATCTGCAGTCCCTGTGTCACTATCTTCTGGTCCTGGTGTAGTCCCCCGTTTCCAGAACTCTCTTTAAAGCATTTTTGAAAGAAACTATTTTTTATAGATGAATACTCAGGCTAACCTAGTGGATATAATCTTGGAAGTTCCACGTTTACCCACTTCAAGATCAAAGTATTATATGCTTTTCAGTTGTTAGTGCCACAAATGTGTATGCTCTCTGTGGGCGCCCCACGCGTGTGCTTACGTGTGTGCTTCCGCTGGAAGCAGATCAAGGTCTCCTTTGCTCAGCATGTGGAGTGTTGGTGCAGGCTCGCTCCAACTTTCTCTGAATAAATCAGTTGGTTAGGTTTTCTGTTGGAATGGAGGGTCTGCAATGCCGGCTTCCTGTCAAAATCTTCCTACCAAGGCAGTGTTCTGCTGGCTAGCTCAGTTCCCAGTGTGTACCTTAGATTTTTTTTTTTACGTAAAAATAAGAATCTATACTGACTTTATGTGGCTGTTCTGGTTTTAAAGGATGAGCTATATATAGGCTGTGTGTTTTCTGTACTGATGTGGCGCTTATTAAATACTTTTGTATCGTAAGTAAAATTTGAGGTGTTTAGGGAGGAAAAAAAAAAGTGCCCACAAGTGAGAAGCAGGTTAATTTGCACCACACAACCTGAAATGGTTAAGGCATTAGAGGCACCAGGGTTACAGAACATGGGGCTGAGGTGGGAATTAGAAACAAGGTAGTTATTTAAAAGACTGTACAGAGCTATTAAAGCTCATGTCCCCATATCTGTAGGCAGGGTCCTGCCTTTCTCCTCCAATGAAGGAGGCAAGAGATACATCAATGGAAGAAATTCATTGAGAAGCTCTAGTCTAAGGGATACCAGACACAGAGGAAGATGGGACCAGGCTAAAAAAAAAAAAAAAAGTTATGAGACCCCAGACCTTCCCTCTCACTTACCTTCAGGTCACTAACCTTGCACTTTCCCCAGGCAAAGTTAAGAGAACATTTCTCTGGAGAAAATTAACTATCTCAGAAAAAAATAATATAATAGATACTGACATTGTTGTGAAAGAAAACCCCAGTGGGACAAAGTGGCAAGTCTCCTAATTGTTCTAGCTGAGAAGTGCCATCTAAGCACAATTTTCGTGCTTTACTCTTAAACAGGAATGGAAACCCAAGGATCACCTGACATTCAAAGAAAACCTCCAATATGGAAAAAAAAAAATGTTAATAGCTCAGTAGAAAACAAAACAAAACACAGAACAATGCAGAGAGATACAGAAAACTTCAAAGAAGCTATAATTAATATACATGGTGAGATAAGAAAATATATTGCATCAGTGGAATAAGAACAGGATAGAAGAGAGAACAAGAGCAACATAGAACTAGAAAAAATAATAGAGATTATAAACTATATAGTTAATTTAAAAAAACAATAAAGATGTTGAACTTTAAAGTTGAGGGGAATTTTTAAAAGTAGGAAATGGACAATAGGAGTGAAAAGATAAGAAAATGAAGGTTCTTTCCAAGAAGTCCAATATTAATTCAACTAAAAGATTTCTAGAGAGTACAGGTAAAATGGAAGAGAGGTAGTTAGTGAAAAAAACAATACAAGAAAGTCTGATTTGAAGAGTATGAGCTTCCTGACTGAAAGTGCCCACCCAGTATATCCAGGACAATGAATGAAGACCCACACTAAGGAACTTTAACATGAAATTTCATAGCTGAAAGAAATAAAGAAAAGCGTCGTAAAATATTCCAGAGACTTCATAGAGTATGCACATGAAGGTTAGAGAATAAAGATTGCTCAGGGGTTTTCAGCAACAAAACTGAAATCCAGAAGACCATGGAGCAAACCTTCAGAATCCTAAGCAAAAAAAAAAAATTCCTCACTCTTGGTTGGTGGGCAAGCTATCAAACAAGTGTAAGGAAATAATATTTTGACTTTTCTATCTCCCAAACAATTGCTCGGAAGCTACTGGAAAAATGTGCTCCACCAAAATGAGAGGATAATGCCACAAAGGGGAAGCCATGGGATCCAACCCATTAAAGGAAAGGAGAGAATCTCCAGGGTGACGGGGATGTAGGGTGTGGCAGGAGGATGGTGGACTCTACATGGGATGTTACCAAGGGAAGAAAATACAAAGAAACTGAGTTCCCCACAAGCATGACCATGTGGAAAACTATACTGAGAGATATTTGTTTAAACACAAAAAATTTAGCTATAGCTCTAAATAGAACTAAGTTAATGAAAGGATTGTCAACTAAAAGAAAAATGAAAAATAATAGAAGAAAGGAAATCGTAAATCATCATAAACGGCTCTGCTCGGTAGTGGACACTAACTGCACAGTCATTATAATGAAAACACAGAATATTAGTTCAATCCTAAACTGAGATGTGAATATATTGGAAAAATAGTGAAGGTAGAAGAATGTATGCATGGAAGCTAAAACCCTCACTTCCACAGGCCAATAGATAACGTCTGAAAAAATCTGGACCATGATAGTAATGCATAAATGATGAAAAATGTAGAGACGGATACCAGAATATGTTGTGTGTGTTGCAAACGGTATCCTCTGGCGTGCAGGCAAAGCATGGAAGGACTATTACTGCTCTTTGTTACAGGCCTTTTCATTTTGACCTAAACTATCTATATGTGTTACTTTGACAAAATTAAAGATTAAAACAATAACCACACACATATACACGCAAATGAGATAAAATGCCAGTAGTACTGAGCTGTTAGTAGTAATGAGGGCCTCATGGCTGTTGAAGTCCAGGCACAGTCCCTGGGGTTTAGAAATACACAATCAATGCTAGTTTTTCTCCCTGAGACTCCACCTTCAGAAGCCAACCCACTTCTCACACATCCCTCCAGGAGGATGCCTGCACCAGGTATCCACTGTCATTTCCCAAACAGGCTGTGCTGAGCTGGACCCTTCCCTCAGTGGCCGCCAAAGCAGGCTGTGACAGAGAATCCATGGCAAGGTGAGAGAAAACATAATGTCCATTTATTTTATAGTTTACTGTTTTTAAAGAGTAATAACAGAGGAGCAGCATGCGGTCACACACACTAACTGGGCAGCCACCTGTGTGAAGTGTGTGATCTCAGGAAACAGAAAATGGTTCCTGCTGGTGCCCAGGGGAGCTCCACAGTGAGTATCTGGTTCCTTTCACTACCTGCCATGCTTCAGGGCCTCCCGGGCCATGTGGCTGGGCACAAGTCTGCCTATTTCTAACTTGCTGAATGTTCTCTATGGCTAAGAGCAGCTAGAGCTAGACTGCTTGCTTTCAAACCCCAGCTCCAACACTTACTAGCCACCTTAGCTGTGCCTCAATTTCCTCATGTGCAAAAAAATCCTAATATATAAAAACCCTGGGTCGTAACAACCAGTAAGGACCAAGGCTCAATCAACCAGAATTCAGTCCTGCAGTCAGTGCCGGATTGCCATGGAAACCCAGTGCTGACTGCTTCCATTGCAGGCACGGTGCCCCAGCACTGACTGCTGAGGGGGCTGCGAATCAGGACCAGAGAGATGCCTGAAGAGAGAAGCAGGGACTGATCCGTTGCCTCTGTGGCAGCTTTTGATCAGCACTTGCCTCTCTCTTTCTCTCCCAGTCTGGCCAGCAGCCACACCTCCATTTCTCTCATGGCATAGAAACTGACCAATCAGAACCAAATCTGGGTCAACTGTGAGGAGCCAATGGCTGCCTAGGAGGCTGAGCTTTTGATGCTGACTGGCATAGAAACTGACCAATCAGAACCAAATTGGCCAGCAGAGGAGGGCAGTTGGGGGTGAGATCAGGCAGGCAGGAGAGGGCAGTTGGGGGCAAGATCAGGCAGGCAGGCAGAGGCAGTTAGGGGTGATCAGGAAGGCAGGCAGAGGGGTTAGGGGCGATCAGGCAGGTGAGCTGTTAGGAGCCAGCGGTCCCAAATTGCGAGAGGGATGTCTGACTGCTGGTTTAGGCCTGTGGGATCGGGCCTAAACCGGCAGTTGGACATCCCCCAAGGGGTCCTCAATTGGAGAGGGTGCAGGCTGCGCTGAGAGAAGCCCCCCTCCATGCACAAATTTCATGCACCAGGCCACTAGTCTCTATAATAAAAGCCTAAGTGACCATTATGGCAGAACGACCAGTTGCTATGATGTGCATTGACCACTAGGGAGCAGACGCTCAATGCAGGAGCTGCCCCCCTGGTGGTCAGTGCGCTCCCACAGGGGTAGCGCAACTCAGCCAGAAGCCGGGCTTACGGCTGGCAAGAGCAGCTGCCATGGCGGGAGCCTCTCCCAACTCCACAGCAGCACTACCAAGTGGTGGCAGCAGGCACAGTGGGCCAGGATGAGCATGAGCAGTGTGGTGCCTGGCCCCAATTTGGGCTCCTTCCTGGCCGCCTGCCACTTGGCACACTGCTACATCCCCTAAGGGGTCCCGGGCTACAAGAGGAATGTCTGACTGCCAGCTTAGGCCCGATCCTGGTGCTGTTCTCTGTAGAAGGCAATCAGTCTGAACAACTCAGTGACTCAGGGAAGCGCAGGGCACTCAAGGTGAGCCTGCCTCCATGCTTGACTCACCCACTCGATGGTGTTTGCAGGACATATTATGGTGGCCCAGCCCGTGCACGTGTAGCAGTTGCTGAAGCTCAAGCAGCAGGCCATGCAGCAGCAGAAGGCCATCCAGCAACAAGCCGGCAGTCGGACATTCCCCGAGGGGTCCCGAACTGTGAAAGGGCACAGGCTGGGCTGAGGGGAAGCCCCCTCAGTGCACAAATTTCGTGCACCAGGCCTCTAGTGATAATAATAATAAACCTATTCAATAAGATTGTTGTGAGGAGTAAATGAGTTACAATATATAAAGTGTTTAGAACAAGGCCAAGTATATTATAAGTGCTAAATTAGTGTTATTATAAATATTCCAGAAGACCCTTATGTATGTGAGGGAGCTCCATAAAATGGGCATGAAAATATACAAAAGTTCAGGACATAAAGGATGAGGTCAAACTAGGGTTCTGTGTGTAATTTAAGACCAGTCCAAGAGAGGGACTATTCATTACATCTCTTAGGTCGCTCAGCCCTTCTGGTTGCTCTTTATCTCACAACTAGGCACACATTTCTCCGGAAACACAGGGAAGTGTGTTGTGTGTGGAAAAGGCGGCTGTGGGAGGGTGAAGGGAGTTGGACAAGCCACAGAGTAAATATGAGGCATTTTCCTGCCAGGTCAGTTTTACTCAAAGATTTGTCAAGGAAAATACTATTATTGTTTTAAAGTAAATGCTTTATTATGGTATAGAGATGAAATTTGCATAAATTGTTATGCAAAGTCAAAGTTGTCTAATAACATTTTCTTTTGTGGCGCTGTAGTGGATCATGTGGTAGACATAATTAAGACACACTATCTTTGCTCAGCTGGTGTGGCTCAGGGTTGAGCATCGACCTATAAACCAGGAGGTCATGGTTCGATTCTGGTCAGGGCACATGCCTGGGTCCCCAGTAGGGGGCTTGTAGGAGGCAGCCAATCAGTGATTCTCTTTCATTATTGATATGTTTCTATCTCTCTCTCCCTTTCCCTTCCTTGCTGAAATCAATAAAAAAAAATTTTTTTTAAGAAACACTATCTTATATTAAAAAGAAAAAATACTTGCTAAATCCTCCCTTAGCAGAAGATTCTAATGGAAAAAATAAGGGAAAACAGACATCTTTGGGTGAGGGATGGAGGAGAACCTCAGAAATGGGAAAGAAAGCCCCAAAGAAAGTGATCAAAGGTTCTAGATACAAACACACAAAGCATGGAGCGGAAACTAGATACGAGGAAAAGAATGCTGAGCATCCCAGGGTAGACCTGGACAGGACAGCCTCCTCCACAATGGCTCTTTCGATGAATGTTGCTCGGCCACTCCTGGGCCTGCCTTACATATTAACATACAGAGCAACAGGTGCCTCGTTGTAGTTCCTCTTTACCAGGCAGTTCGCTGCTGAACAGCATCCATTCCACCATGCCAAGTTTTGAAAATGCCTTTTGGTTAGTTACCAGGTTCCTCCCAAACATAGACAAGCTCTGCAGAGCCAGATGGATCTGAGGCTGCCAGGAAGCCACATCTGCGGAAGGGTAGAGTTTTTGATATCATTAAGATGAGGATAGTGTCTCCTTCCAGACGTCTCCTACGGCAGGACCAGGAACTAAGGCCAGCTCTTCACTTTGCAAGAAGCAATATCAATTGCTTCCTGTTACAGCATGAAGTTAGATTTGCCAGTAGAAAAATCTCATTAGGATAAATATTTTTCCCTCGTATCAATCCTCTGCCAAGTTGCCTTCTTTAATCTTTCATCCACAAGATAGAATTCCTTTTAAAATAAACTTAAAAGCCTGTCCCAAGAAGCTGATACACAGACAGTTGTATAAATGTTAAAAGCTGCAGACAGGATAATAAAGTAAGAAGTTACAAATCAAGATTCTACATCCGCCTGTCTAACCAATGATGGTGACCTTCACACAATTGGAAAGATCAGAAATGTGAGGCTTGAGTCAGATATCTGCAACGCAATGACAGATGTTCCCAAGTATAAAAATAATTGTTCCATTAATAATGGATGTAGAAATATTAGGTGCCACATAGAACTTGTGGGATTTGGTTAAATTAAATTTTTAGTATCTCAATGAACATTTGGAAAACCATTCCTTAATGAGTGTTTTACATAATACATTTCCTTTTGACATGCCCAAAGGTTTACTTCCTCACTTGATAGAGATATTTTAAACCTCTACATGTGGGCATGAAATGCATAAATACAGATGAAGAGAAATGGGAAAAGATAAGTTTAATTTTGTTTGAGCATGGGCATTGTGGGTGAGGCTGATTTTAGAGGAGGAGTGAAAACCTGGTTTCATCAAGTTTTTAATTTCTCTGAGCCTCAATCTCTTCAAATGTAAAATAAAAATGTAATAATAGCACCTTATTGTTCTGTAGTAAAAGCTTAAATATAATCATGTTGATAAAACTCCCAGCACATAGTAGACACTCGTAGAGTTCGCTCTCTCCCTGTCCCTCTGTTGTGGGCGTGACCAACCAGACCCAGTCTGAGCAGAGGAAATTGTTGGTTGTCAGCCCAGAAGTCACCCCTCCCTCTCAGGTACCCAGATTTTCATGTAAGTGACTATGCTTTTCCCAAACTGCCCACTGGCCCAGAGGAAGGCCACTCCCCTCTCCCCTTGCTGGACCTCAGTTCCAAGGTGAGTTCTGGGTTGTGTTAAGCCAATCAGCTCAGAGTCACTGGTTCATGTAACCAAAACAGTCCAATCAGAGTGAATGTCAGGAGTCTTGGATTGCTGAGGCACACAGCCCTGGACAGAGATGGATAAGGAAGCAGGTGGCCACAGATGCTACTGTCAGCCACCCTCATGCCACAAGGAATCCAGCTCTGGATAGCAGAGCACAGAGCCAGGAAAAAGTGACTTGGAATAACCAACTCTGAAGCACATATTATGATCTCTGCCAATAAATCTCTTTTATAATTTAAGCATTTTCCATTAAACAAATCCAAAACACCACTGATATATCAAGAAGTTTGAGACATCCTCATTTCTAAGTAAGAAAAACGGCAGCCCAAATCGCAAGAGGATCACAAAATAAAAAGCTAATAATTCTCAAAAATATCATCTTTTGATTTTTTTATATATTATGACTAAATGAGGGATCTTTATAACTAATATCATATCTTTCTATGTATTACTGATAGGTTTTATTGCCCTATATCAGAATACCTTCCACCATAATTGTTTCATCAACAAATTTGTTCTATCAAATAAACCTACACGGCAGGTGAATTTTCTCATTTATTTCTGCATACGTTCTGTAAGATTACTCATCCTGAAACATTCACTAAGAAACATTAGGTTATTGAAAATCAGGTGTTCATGGGAATGTTATCTATGGCAAAGACGAACAATTGTTATCACCTGCTTTGAGAATTTTCTAGGTCACTGCTGTAGACTGAATGTTTGTGTTCCCTCCGCCCCCAACCCCAAAAATTCCCATGTTGAAACCTAATCCCCAGTGTGATGCTATTAGGAGGTGAGGCCTTTGGTAAGTGCTGAGGACATGAGGGTAGGGCCCTCATGAATGACATTAATGTGCTTATAAAAGAGACCCCAGAGAGCTCCCTTGCCCCTTCCACCATGTGAGGACACAATGAGAAGCTGTCTACAAACTAGGAAGAGGGCTCTCACCAGACCCTGAATCTGCCAGCACCTTGATCTTAAACTTCCCAGCCTCCAAACTGGGAGAAATTAATGTTTGCTGTTTAAGTCACCTACGGTGGTATTTTTGTTATAGCATCCCAAACAAATGAAAACAGCCATATTCTACAATGAAATTTGTGGCTTAATTGACAAGAGCAAAACTTCAAAAACTTGAGAAGGAAGGAGAATCCTTTTCCAAATATTAATTTTTTCATTTATGTCAGAGAGAGAGCCCATATCCGGAGAAGACCCATGTTCGAACTTTAAAAAATTGACCAGTGGCATTGTCAAAGGAAACCCCAGGACACTAACATAGATTCCTACAACCCACCAATGATACAACTTCAAGCTTCACAGATGAAGACGTAAGTCAGGTATCTAGGAAATGTGCACAACCCTGGAATTTTAGTTCACTTAGATTTGTTTATTTATTTATATTTGTTCATTTGTTGCCTTGCTTCAGACAAAATTTAAGGCAATGGGGTTTACTTACTCACATTGTGAGTATCTCTAAATAAGTTAGAATTCACTCCACTGTTCATAAATCTTAAAGAATTTGGTATATGGAATAGCACTGTACTCTATATTCACCGTGAATGCTACCTCCTTTTAACCGGGACAGAAATGGTCTGATTAAATAATTTAATTACTACCATTTAGTATTAACCAAACATAGCAATTGCAAACTGATATTTTGGAATCACCAGGTTCTAATAAGAAATAGTGGGGACCATGTTTAGATTATGTTGGAGGACGAGGCGCGATTTCATGATACATATTTGAAGTAATTATTTCTTGGAGTGTCAGCAGGCACTAGTTGGTTCTAGGTGAGCTGCTGGAAAGACTGGGTGTAGAGATAAGAAGATTACAAAGAAATAATAGAGATAGAGTGGAATTGAAAGATAAGAAAATTGTGTCATTGCCTTAGGCAATTCGCTTGGCCATTCTTATCTAAATGTGTAATGGACAGTTGCTCTCTTGCTAGGATTAAAGGTACCTATCTGGTGGAGGAAGAAATAGCATAGTGGCCCCCCTCCCCCCCCCCCCCCGGCCCCCGCCCCCCCTCCCCCCCCCCCCCCCCACTAGGGAGAGTTGAACAAGAATTGAGCTGAGTCCCCAGGACAGCCTGTGCCTGTCTGTGCAGAAGTCACAGCAAGTTCAGGCTCTTACTACGGGGAACTGTTCTTATTTGCATGTTCTGCAAATGGAATTTTCTGGAGTTTTATTCAGTTTGAGATAAGGTAAAAGATGGAGGGGAAAGGAGGCATGACAGGGGGAGGTAGGGATATGCCACAAACTCAAACAAGTTCAATTAAATTGTCCCTCAACCTTAACTTTCACCCACTTCTTCTTTCAAGACAAGGGTTGGACTAAAGATGGCCAAACCTTTTTTACCAGTCCTACATGGATGATCTAACCTCACTTTGAAACTTATGGGTACTTACCAACTACTGGTGTTGTTCAGGGCCTTTCAACTTTGGGTAAAAGTGAGACTAAAAGGATTCCATTTTAATAACCTATTCCACATTCCTGAATAAGGTTTGGAAGTCACATCTGAGCAATATCAAAGGCTCAGCTCAAACTGTTTAGGGTCAGGGAAAACCCGTGTGTGGCAGAGCAGAGGTAGAGGGCCCTGTGCCCTTTAGGGAGGGTTCTCTCGGGGGAGCAGCAGGGTGAGGACAGTGTGTTGTCCTTGGAGATATAAAGCTCCACATGTAACTCTTCCTAGTCTCTTGAATCTGGGCTGTTCTGATCCAGAATCATTTTGGCCGACCTCCTGATCTTGTGAAGGAATATCTTGTGAAGATCACTTCTTCTCTAAGCTTCAACAAGTCAGACGCAGACACAAGCCCTCTGAAAGCGCTCTTTTTCAAAGGGCCATCAGATTTGAAGTCTTTCTTCAAGGAAGCAAAAAGATAGCCCACGTTTCTTGCCATTCAACCGCATCATGAACTATAGTCAGCGGCACATTAAAGGCAAAGGGATGGATATAACCACACACAAGGCATCACACATTCACAAAAACACAGTGGGATCAATGTTACTTTTCTGTCCCCATCCCACCTTCTCCCACAGTGTACTATGCGCAAAGCCTTCAAAGTGACAATCGCCAGACTTCAGAGCTAGAAGTGGCCATATAGACTATCTCCTGAGAACTTGCCCAAATGACTATCTTTCTGAGCCTCAGCTTCTTCATCAATAAAATGGGGGTTAAAATATAACCCACCTGAACAGTTAGCATAAAGATTTCCTATGTGCTCAATTAATATCAATCTGCTCATTTGTTGTGGAAAACACTGAGACCCAGGGAGGCTGAGCAATGTGCCCAAGTTAGAGACAATGACGGGACATAAGTGTCTCCTCAGTCCTGGTGTGTGCTCTGCAGGATACACGAAGCCCGGCTTTCCTCAGCCAGTCAGCAAGCCTTAAGGCTAGGCATGGCGCTGCTTCACTGATGGGTCTGAGTTTCCATTCCTGTGAGGGAGGACAGTCCTCTCTCTCCAGACCCTCAGCTGAGCACCGAGGGAGGATTAGGACTGATAAAGAACCAAGAAGGAACCTCTAAGCCACCAAGAGGCAGGATCGTAAACCAGCACCACCACAAGCTTTGGAAGTTAAATAAGTACAGAAACAAGTTGAGTTAGATAAATAAAAAACAAACAGCTGGTTTGGAGTAAAAATTGTGCCCAGGTCCAGACCTGGTTTTTCTTAGTGTTCACAACTACTCCTCTGATGAAACCAAGTCTCTGCGTTCTCCCAGGGCCCCAGCGGCCACCACCTCCTCTCCTCTCAGGAAAGAAAGGATCTGAGAGCAGGGAGATTGAACCACATGAAGGACACTGCCAATAGGCAGCCACCTTTCATCTCTAAAGATGGCAATTTCATTTAGTTAAACCTAATATTTATGAATTAACCTATGGCATGTTAGTGCTTGAAAGTGGTGCCTCTGCTTGTTAGGGAACCTTTTTTCTTTTTTAGATTGTAAAAGTATAACACACATTTACAGAAACTTGGAAAATACAGAGCAAAATCACAAAATTCCACTCTATAGTACAATTATTATTTTGTGTATTCACTCTCAGCATTTTGTAGGCATATTTGAAATATCTGTAAGATTCATGCTTTGGTTGTGCCTTAAAACAATCAACTCCTAGCCTCTGTTTCCTCTTCTCAAGTGAGAGGAAACTGCACTGGAATATCTCTGAGGTTTCTTTTGTTTTTATTATGCCGTGTCCCTTTGGCCAGATGAACTTGAGTACATTGTATTTGATCAAAACATTAATTTCTGCCTATTTGTATCTTCAGTCCTTATGGTTTATTGTTCACGCAGTATATCTATTTGCTTACAACTTTCTTTTTTATGATTTTATTTTTTTGTTTTGTTTTGCTTATTTTATTTTTGTTCCTTATGTTTTCTTTTTTTTTAATTTCTTTATTGAAATTAAGGTATTACATATGTTTGCTTACAACTTTCAAAGTTCTAGGGAACATTTCCCATGAACAAAGGTTTCATGTAAGCAATCTATTTTTGTATGAGGGCCATTTAAAAAAAAATGTTTATCAACAATTTTTTTTCACTCAAAATAAATAGTTATATTAGGGCCTTTAGCATAAAATACACATTTTAAAATGTGAATGACCTACATTACTGACAGAAGAATGTCAACATTATTTTTCTATAACTAAAATGTTAAGAATCTGAGCCTATTGGAGAAGAAACAATCAGGGCCACATCCTGCTTCTTGTTACCCAGTTTGTGTTACTCTTTTAGATTCACAAATTGGTCTACACACATTATCTCATGTTAAGCTTTGAAAGGATCAATATCATCCTCGCCTTACAGATGGGAAATGGAATCCTCGGGGAAGCAAAATGGACTGGTGGCATTTATAGCAGGCCAGTGTGTGCTAGGGTTCAGGGAATAAGAGAGAGCTGCCTGTGGCCTGTGGGTTAAAGAACAGTCAACAATTATTTCAACTTGGAAAGAAGCACACAGGGAAGATTTAACAGAGTTTTTCAATAGTTTAGACAGTATTTCTCAAACTGTGAGATTTGAGAGCTGATGAAAATATTACAAAGGCCCAGGCTCATTGAAGTAGGATAAGACACACACCTCTGCATGTTCATCGGATTTCTCAGGTGATTCTGATTCATATAAAAGTATCAAAGTGTGTGTGTGTGTGTGTGTGTGTGTGTGTGTATGTGTGAGAGAGAGAGAGAGAGAGAGAGAGAGAGAGAGAGAGAGAGAGAGAGAGAGAGAATGCATGCATGTCATGGTGACTATCTGTTTACGTATCTACTAAAGCAAATAACTAAACTAAAGGTTAAATTATAGCATGACCCATTCAGATTACATGAAAGCTGAAAGGAAATGTGGGAGGAAGTTTACAGCCACTGAAATGGCTTACTTGGGAATGGTATGAAGCAGTGGTTCTCAAACTTGGTTCTGCACCAGAATTGCTTTGGAGGGCTGGTTAAAACTCCGACTGCTAGGCCCTACCCACCCCCAGATTTTATAATTCAGTAGGTCTGGGGTAAGACCCTAGGAACGCCTCTCTAACAAGTTCCCAGGGGCTGCCGATGCTGCCACACTTTGGTAGCATTGTAGACCCGCAGAGGGTTCCAAGCCCAGCCTGCACACCAGAATCCTCCGGGAGGGGTTTTTAAAGTGTTGATGCCAGGCCTCACCCAGAGATCTGATATAATAGGACTTCGGTGGAGCCCGGATAGTGTCATTTTGAGCCCAGATAGGGCAGTCAGGGTTGAGAACCACGGAGCTAAGGATTCCTGGGAGAGCAAAGTGATCACATTCAGTCCTGGATTGCCAGATTGAGTCAGTCTGTCTGTGTTCTTTGCAAGAAGCGGGTGAATGCAATGCACTAAATGATCTTCCTAATGTCTTTCTCCCCACTCAGAATCCATGCTCTGACCAGATGCTTTTAAAATGCATTTCCATAATACACAAGTAAAACAGCAGACTCAATTTTTTTTCTTAACAATGCTGCCCTCTAGTGTTCTTAAGTAGTCAAATAACGTAAAAACCCACCTCAGCCATCAGTATGGCGATCCCTGTTAGCTCAACACTTGGGGGATTTTTCTCTGACATTAAAAAGAAATTTTAATGTATATTAAGTTAAATTTTATTTTCTGGTAACATGAATCTCCACCTGCAGCCTGTCGGTTCTCCCATAATTCCTCCCTGCAGCCTCCTCCAGGATAAGAACTCCTGGATTAAAGCTTTTACTACAAATACAGTTCAACGGAAAAGTAGAGCCCTGGTCCTTCTCTCTTTCTATACATTTTATTGTTATATAATTTGTAGGGACAATTACAGGAGCAATTGGTGCTATTATTATCAGTCCATGTGGTTCTAAAGACATCCTTTTTCTCCGAACTTGGTGAGAAGTGCCTTCATCCAATAAAGGCAAAATGGGAAGAAAAGAGAAAGCTAGCTCTGTTCATGTGGTCCATTTTTACAATTTTTGTTGTCCTTCGGCTCTTTTTCAAGTTGTAATGCTGCAATAAGTCCAACTCAACTACACACCTTGCAATACTGTTTCCATTATAGTCTGTTCTCAAAGATAAGGATTTTGCTTCTGACAAAGAAAAAAGGACTCCCGGAGTTCTCCTTTCAATATTCCACCGACCTCGTCTCTGTGGGGTCAGAGGCAAAACGAATCAGGGAAAGCGAAATTACCAGCAACTTTAGTGCTGGGGCATTGGAGTGTCTTCATAAGCTCTTCCACACTCAGAACTATTTGTTCTCTCCTTTCCCTCACTTCTCACACCCACCTCATTTTCTCTTGACTGATAATTCATTGAGAATAGAATTCATCAAACAGGAGCTCCCATGTCTTCCATGTCGAGTTCTACAAACCTCCTGGGTCCCACTGTGTTGATGGACATGTCCTTCCCACCCGACGTTGCCCCGCTCCATCTCACTTTAATACGTCTCCCTCTCCCTTCTTTTTCCCCCAACCCCCATCCCATATCATCCATAACTCCTCTTTCTAGATCACTTCCAGCATCATACAAGCTTACTCTTATATCTTCCATCTTTAAAATAAACCTTTCATCTGGCGCACGTGGCTCAGTGGTTGAGCATGAACCTATGAACCAGAAGGTCCCAGTTCAATTCCTGGTCAGGGCACATGCCCTGGTTGCGGGCTTGATCCCCAGTAGGGGGTGAGCAGGAGGCAGCCAATCAATGATTCTCTCTCATCATTGATGTTTCTCTCTCTCTCTTTCCTTCTCCCTTCCTCTCTGAAATCAATAAACATATTTTTTAAATAAAAATAAAACTCTCCTTTGACCTTAAGGGCCCCTTCAGCTACTGCCCTCTTTGTTCCACTCACTTCCAAACTCAGCCTACCCAGGTTGCCTCGCAAGTCCTCCCTTTCCCACGCCCATGCTTCCCATCGGCTGCAGCTTGGCCTTGGTCTTATCACACCACCGACAATGAAGCTGCTCTTCTCATGCTCCACGATGACCTCCCTGTCATGTGGCCAAATCCAATGGACACTGTCAGGGGCCCTTTGGACTCATATGCTCACGGCGTTCCAGTGTGTTGGCACAGCTCCTTCTTGGAGCACTCCCTGCTCCTGATTCTGAAACAGTTCCCCCTCTGGCTTCCTTCCTGCCCCTCTGGTTGCTGATGACCCTGACACCATAGTGTCCTATCTCCAACCTCTGGGCTGGCTCTTAAAACGTCTTCTCTCTTCCCTCTGCAGATTCCCCTCACATAGTCTCACCTAATTCCATGAATCTAAGTACGAGTAATAGACAGGTAACTAATAAATATATCACCTCCAGCCCACGTTGCTTACTGTGTCATTCATTCAATTATCTCTATACGACATCTCTCTTTAATATGTCACAGGCATTTCCATTTTTTGCATGTCCAACGAGGAACCATTGATTTCCCAAAACAAACAAAAAAAACACCTGTTCCTCCCTCAGTCTCCTTCACTGTAAGTGGCCAGATATCTGTGACATTGCCTTCATTCCTACCTTTCCCTTACTGCCGCATTCAGTCCATCTGCAAGTCTTATGGATTCTTCCTCTAAAATATATTTGAATCCATCCATTTCTCTATCCCACCACCCTATTCTGAGCCATCCTCATCTCCTGTCTGGAATACTGTAATATCTTCCTAAAGATCTTCCTGCTTCCTGCAATCCTCCCCCTGGGATACTCCATGCGCAGTCAGGGATAGCATTATGAAACAGAAACACATCCTGTTATTCCCTTACCTAAAAAATGTTAATGATTTCCCATTAAGCTTTGAATAACATACAAATAACATAGTTTTCCCTTTGCCAACTTCATCTTGTATCTCTGTCCTCCTTCCTTACTAGACCCTGCTGCAATGGCTTCCTTCTGATTGCTGGAACTCACTAAGTTGTGCCTCAGGGCCTTTGCACATGCTGTTCCAATTGCTGAGAGATTGTGCTTTCCCTGTTCTTACCAAAGCTGGCTCCTTTTTATTTTTCAGGCCTACACATTACTCCTCAGGAAGACCTTCCTTGCCTAACCAAATAGGTCTTTCCTCTCATTCTCTATATCCGCCTGCTATTTGTTTACTTCATAACACTTCAAATTTTGTAATTACTTATTTGTTTACATCTCCATCTTCCCCACTGGACTCTAAACTCACTGAGTACAGGAGGTGTGTATGTTGTACTCATAGATTAATCCAGCAATTGGCACAGTACCTGGCAACTATTAGGCTTTTAATCCTGTGTGTTAAGTAAGTGAATAAAGGTACTCACAGCCTCCTCTCCACCTTAACTGCTCTGGTCAAGGCCTCAATGATGGCCATGTGGCCAAGCCACGCAGTGTTCTGTGCTCATTTCACTGATTACAGACTAGAGACAAGAGAGCGTCTTGGGTTCATTTTATTCTCTGTGAACCTCATCAGTGTTTACCTATATGTGTGTTTCACCACAGTATCCCCAGCACCCAGCTCAGCAGACACTTAATAAATACTGTTGATTGAATGAACTCCTAAACTCTGAATGAAACAGGATGGGGAAGGAAAGGGAGTGGTACGCTGATGGTGTTGTCAAAACTGTGAATACTTCTGGGGCAGAAATTTTAAAAATGGCTTCAACCTTCAGAAATGTTTATCATTCCATTTGCATAATAAAAGAAAAATGTTTTGTATAACTTTTGCTTTATAAAGGAAGAATAAACTTCCTAGTTTCCATTGCTGAGTTAGTTTAGCTTATAAGCCAAATTCTACCTCCATTGGTTAGAAATGGTGAATAAAAGCTTTCCCATCTTCCAAAGAAAGACACCAAGGGCAATTTAAAATGGTTTACATAAACCAAGCAAGGAAGCTAAGACCCTAATCCTGCTGCCTCATTCAAAATCCTGTTCCCTACCAATTTAGACAGTGCTGTTTATGAGAAATAAAGTAAGAATACATCCACCTCAACTCGACTTCGATTCTTTTGAAGGACATTTAACCTACAGGTATCAGTGGGACACATAGAAGCTAAAGTCTGCAACCCCTTGAAAATGCCAGTTGATGTAGCATCCTGGGTGTTTGGCTGACCTGCTTTGTAGAAGAAATCCAACCGCGATTGTGACTTTTCACTCAGTTGAACTCGAGGCTCTGCATGCTCCCTGGTTCTGCATCCCATCTGGCTGGTGCCAAGAGGATTAACTTGGCTCCTCCTCTCTGGCAAAGTGATTCATTGTCCAGTTCAGGCAATGTAGTGTCAGGCTGAGAGAGGCTGATGAGCAAACTGGGTGGGGCCACAAACAGCTCCCCGCCCCCGCCCCCCCCCTCCCGTCACCCCCAGGGAAATTCATTACTCGGGTGTCTTAGAATAAAGTTTGGTTCAAAGTAATTAAGAACAAGGAGTGCCATTGTGGGCTAGGAGCCACTGTGGCTTCAGCTGTTTGCTCAGCATTTAATATGTTTATCTTTCTGCTAAATACATTGCTGTTGAGTCATCTCTATTATACTGCCACCCTGTGTGAGGCCCAGCTCTGCAAATCCAGCACACAGAGGCAGGCCTTCTCTCCTCAGTGACCTTACAATCTACAAAGTCAAAACAAATGCTTTCTCTTCTCACTTTGGTGAGCAGAGTACCCAGGTTCTGAAGGAGGTGAATCATGTGTTCTTTCATTAGGCCAGGAACCATGAAGCAATAAAAGTCAAGGAAGAACTTAAAGTGCTCATTATGTTTTTAATATCATTTAGCGTGATGGCTGCAAATGGAAATGGAAAGTCAATTTACCCAAAAGTACCATCAGCCTCCACATCATCAATATTTCATGGTAGACTATTATGTTGTCACCAGTGTCAAAGCAATTATATTAATCAAACAAATACTTGGATTAAACTTCTAAGCTTTGGGCAGGGGGGAAAAAACCCCAAAGACCATATAACTTTGAAAAATAGAAAAACTCATGAAATGCTCTGTTTGGCCTTCCACAGAAATTGTTCGAGCCATGACACATGTGATAAACCAAGGCATGGCGATGTACTGGGGAACCTCGAGGTGGAGCGCTATGGAGATCATGGTAATTTCATTTCTGTTTTTAAATGGCCATTGAGCACCTTATGACAGGTATTATTGCACTTCGCTTTATTGTTCTTCACACATACTGCATTTTGTACAAATTGAAGGTTTGTGGCAACCCTCCATGGAGCAAGTCTCTTAGTGCCAGTTTTGCAATAGCATTTGCTCATTTTCTGTCTCTGTGTCACATTTTGGTAATTCTCACAATATTTCAAACTTTTTCATCATTGTTATACTAGAGGCCCGGTGCATGAAATTCATGCATGTGTAGGGTCCCTAGGCCTGGCCAGCGATCAGGGCCAATCTGTGGGGCCTGAGGCCTGCAGGCTGGGGGCAGCTCCTAAATTGAGTGTCTGCCTCCTGGTGGTCAGTGCGCATCATTGCGACCGGTCATTCTGCTGGTCGTTCCACCAGTTGGCATATTTGCATAGTCAGCTTTTATTATATAGGATTTATTATGGTGATCTGTGATCAGCGATCTCTGATGTTACCCTCCACCGGCAAAAAAGTTACCTCTTGCAAGCTGAAGGCTCAGATGATGGTCAGCATTTTTAGCAATAAAGTATTTTTTAATTAAGATATGTACATTGATTTTTTTTTAGACATAAGGCTATTGCACACTTAATAGACTACAGAAGTGATTTTCAACCAGTATGCCACAAGAATGTTTAAAATATGCAATACCTGACTATTTAGTCAGCAGCACTGACCTCTTTTCCCTTAGGTTGTAAAAAAAAAAATAAATAAAGACAATAGCCAGCATAATAATAGCCATCCAGTGTGACTGAATCAAAATTACATCTATTTTTTAGTCAGAGTGACAAAAATATATTTTTTGACGTGCAGCAAAATTTTAGTAATTAGTTTGTATGTGCCATGAGATGAAAAAAGTTAAAAATTGCAGGACTACATTATAGTATGACCATAACTTTTATATGCACTGGGAAGCCAAAAAATTCGTGTGACTCGCCTTATTGCGATATTCACTTTATTGCAGTGGTCTGGAACTAAGCCTGCAATATCTCTGAGGTATGCATGTGCTGTTTCTCAGATACCATGTGTAAACTGCAAGACCTCTTGCAATCTTTCCTCACAATCGCTGTGGCACTAGAATTCTCTGGTCAATTCCCTCATTACAGAGAGGGATGTGGGGGCTGGAGCTCATCACAGCTCAGAACACATCAGGGAGGGTGCAAGTCTCCTAATAGGAAACGCGTTTTAGCATGTCTTTGGCAGCAAGAGAGTAAACTGAATTTCTTAGCTAATGAGAACACAATATTCCAGTTTTCTTTTAAAAACTCTATTAAATGACTATACTGTTTATCACATGCTAATTAAAGATCACCTGTAGATACTGTCTGTTTCATTTCTTTAGACTCTAAAAATAGTCAAACTACATTTTCTTTATTGTCGTCCATAATTCCCACTGGGACTAATTTGCCCTGGGCTTTACTCAGCCCAAACCCTCCCGAAGAATAATAAGGATTTCTTGCGTTTGGTATTGCTCTTAGTGAAACTGATGGTCATAACTGTGCCTATTGTATGTCATCCTCCATGCTTCTTGGTTTGTATTGATTTTACTAAAATGAAAATTTCTCATGCATAGAATCACAGGGCAGTCTTATTTCTCATCAGCATAAATCCAGTTGCAATCTTATTTCTCTCTAGGAAGCCTACTCTGTGGCAAGACAGTTCAATATGATCCCTCCTGTCTGTGAACAAGCCGAGTACCATCTTTTCCAGAGAGAGAAAGTGGAGGTTCAGCTACCAGAGCTCTACCATAAAATAGGTAATCTCCACGATCAAATTTGCTGATTATTTTTAACAACAGTAGGCCCCGTGATCTGGGGGTGGGGGTGGGGGTGGGGGGAGAATTATTAAAATGCTTCCCTAAATGTCCCTTATTAACATAATAAGAGCTATGCATTCCAGAGACTATAGAAGAATCAAGTGTGCCTTTATGTAGTTTGCGGGGTAGCTATAGCAGAGGTGCAAACTGTGACTGGCATATAAACTGTACTCAGTAGGTGTTCAAAAAATGCATACAGAATGCAGGGAAGAAACCCATGAATAAACTCATTTTTCATGGGGTGCTTGCTGTGGCCAAAGCGTGCATCCTTGAGAAGATTATGACTGCTTTTCCAGAAGATTATGGACATATACATATATATCTCCCACTCTGTGCCTGGAACTGAGTCAGACATGGAATTCAAGGACAACTCACAAACCAGGCACTACATGTAGGTAGACATAATGATGTCAATGAGAGGGGGGAACTATATACACACCATATACACAAAAATTGTAGACATCAGAAAAAGATGAATAAGTCACATTTTCAGGGTTATTTACGTATTTAAAAAAAACAGTTTCCAGAGATAACTTTCTTCCTAAGGAGCAGAGGTTCATGTGAGCAGGAAAATGCTGGGTAGGGGAAGAAGGATTTTAAAAAAAGTCAACAAAAACAATTGTTATTATTGCTGTCACCCATTGTGTGTTTACCATGCACTAGGAATTGTGCGTCTGGTACGTACCAGCCACTATCTAGTCACTGAGTGGACAAGCAAAGCACTGAATTTCCGTGCAAGTGAAAGTGTTTGTGTCTGAGTAAAAAGAAGTGAGACATTTGGACAAGAATAAACCACAATTTCAGGCTTGTTTATATGGTCCGCTCCCTATGACTGTGCACGTTTAATTGGCTTGTAAAAATGAAGTGCAACTTGTAAATGCCTGCATTTTAATAGAAAGATGTATGCTGGTGTGAACTCCTTTCATGTGTCCAGCTTTTTCCCGTTACAAACCAATCCTGCTTAAAACACCCCCACACTTTTGGTCCCCATTCACCACAAGCAGCTTTTCAAGTTGTTTTTCTTCTGCAGGAGTTGGGGCAATGACCTGGTCTCCACTGGCCTGTGGAATCATCTCGGGGAAATACGGAAACGGGGTACCTGAAAGCTCCAGGGCTTCTCTGAAGGTATTTCCCTCCGCCTCTGGAAGAGGGTCTGGGCCTGGGTAAGAGGGATGCAGAGAGGGAGAGACAATGTGGACCAGAACAGATCTGCAGCAGCCCGTGTCCTCCGGCTCAGGCAGAGTGTGGCCTTGGCGGGGAGGTGTCCTCTGGCAGGCTCCCCTGAGCCCGGAGCCCAGAGCCTGCCAGAGGTCTCTGCTCTTGGCCAAGCATCAGTCAGCCCTTCGAAATCGGCCGGCACAGAAAATTCTCCTCTTTTCTGGGGGCTAGGGGAAATGCCCAGTGACCTGGTTGGACTCCTCCCGGAGCTCAAATCCCTACAGTTATTTATTCTTGTTACAAAGGCATTTCATTCCTCTTTTGAAACTGAGGAAAGAAAATCCCTTTTCTATATAAGAAGATCTGATTTTACTTTCCTTGACAGAACAAAATGTAAGCCAGTTACCGGTTGTACCTGAGTGTGGTTGGATGTTGGTTGATGTTTTCTTACTGTGTGGGGGCGGAGGGTCAGGAGGGAGGATTCCGAAAGCAGGAGCACTGCCAAGCCTTTGTCAGTGGGGCTCAAGGCTGATGTTCAGAGGTCAACTCTGGTTGCTAAGTCTTTGAGCTTAAATTATTTTCTGAAGCGTAAAGATATTCAAGATCATTGACATAAAATTATCTCCATTCAGAACATCTCGATGATTAATTTTTTGGCGAGTACTCCAAACATCTCTCCTTATTAATAATAACAGCATGCCTGTTTGTTTGTTTTTAAAACAGAATGTGTAATAACATTAGAATCACAAATTACTCTATAGTATCAGGGGAGAGAGAATATAGGCATTTTCAAAATTCAGACAAGCCAAAGCCTCTTGCTCCATGAGCACAAAGTTAGTGGGAGGTCAGCTTAAGTTAGGCCCAAACCACCGCCCCTTTAATCAGTGTGGCTGGGACCACCATGTGCTTCCCTAATCAGAGCCTTCTCAAGGTCTGTCTCGTTCCTTTCTGCCAGTAACAGCTGACCTATTAGCTTGTTTGTTTTCTAAAATAATACAGTGTAAGCATGGTGACATTGTCCTGTTTCTAGTTTTGCATGATCACAAATATAAATATTCTAGAATATTAAATATGGCCGTGCTTCTGTAAATTAAAGATTGTTCTGAGCCAAGTCTGAATAAGTCAGCAAAGAAAAACTAAAAGCATTTTAGTGAAAAGGCAAGAAGAGCGTGAAAAAGGAAGGGAAGCATTGAAAATTGCAATTTTATTGAGCATCTACTATGTGCCAAGCACTGGGCTAGGAGTTTTTATTCATCTCCTTTTACAATGATAAATGGATACAGATGGCTTTTAGTCAGTTATGGCTAAGCATGATGTCTTGCATTCTTTCAGAGGCTTTCTTTAAAGCTCAAAATACTTCCACATGAATGTCAGGTATTTGTTCTCAGACTCTCCTTATGAGACCTTTTCCAGAGGTAGAAACTGAGCACAAAGACGTTAGCTACCAATCCAAGAGCAAAAACTCCTAATAGAGAAAGTTGTTATGAGAACCCAGGGCTCCTGACGCTCGCTTTATCTCCCCCAAAGCCAGTTTTTTAAAGAAGGAAGAAGTAGCTACCCTGTATTTGAATTGTATGATGGGTTAACCTCCATCATTGTTTGGGAAAAGCTTACAGAGACCTGAAAAACCTTTCACAAATACACTAACAAAAGGAGGAAAAAAAAGGAGGGGGAGTAGATACAATATATTTGAAGGTGGCTAAACCCAAAAAATAACTCAGAAAAGATTTCTATTTTTGACCTTTATAAAAACAACTCAACATCTAATTTGAAACATCCTTAACAATAAACATTAAGGGCTCTCAACAGGTGAAAGGCAGCCAATCACAAAGCAGACGTGTTTAGTTCTGAAGACTGTTGACGCCTCCTTAAATCATCAGTCTGGGTTTTTCCGGACTGATACATGTGCACTTAGGAAAGCCACTTGAGTACAGTGACTAAAGAAAGAAAAGGAAAAAGAAAAAGGAAGCATCAGGACAATCTTAGGAGTGAATGAGAATGCTAATAGTAAAAACAATAATAAAAAAATTAGAGAAAGCTAGGCAACTTGATAAATGAGTTGGCAACTTTCACATACCCACCCCTCCCCTTCAAAAATAGAGTAAATAATGGCGTTTCACACTGGCTGTTGTAAGATATACCAATAAAATAAAAATGCTAATATTCTGTGTCTGTTGTAAATATTGAACTGTGTTTGAGGAATAAATTAACCCTGTATGAAAAATACCTATCTTTTAGAAAGTAATACTAGCCAGGGGGGTTCTGGGAGGCTGCAGTAATCCTAATGGAATCTATCCTCACTCCCCAGAACCTGCCCTTCCTTCTTGATTAACAGCGCCTCCACCCAGCCACCTGGTCATCTTAGTCAGAAACCAAGGCTTTTTCTCAGGCTGCCTCCTCTCCTCCCTCACTTTTGTCCAAAGGGGCAGCCACTCCTCTAGTCCACACCTTGACCTTCTATAGTCCATCCCCTGCACAGCCCTTGTTCAGATTGTTGCATACCTGGTTTGCTGTAGTAACCTGTCTGGATTCTCTGATTTCCCCCCCTCTTCTCAACTACCCACCACTCTGACCAATTACCTTTCAAAAAAATTAATCTGGCCATGTGATAACCCTGCTTAAAATCCTTTCAAGATTTTCCAATCATTGCTTATGGGACAAAACCCAAACCCGACAGAAAAGCATTGAAGGAAATCCTCTCGGGATCTAAGTTGGGCTCATTTTTCTGTTCTTGCCCCTCCCCAGATCACATTAGTTCATTTTCTACCCAAAGGCACTGGACTCTTGCCTCCCAGAAATGCCCTTCCTTTTATCCTGCTGTGAAAGCTCTCCTCATCTCGAAGGACAAAGCTCGGTTGTCTGTCTTCACCTGTGAAGCCTGTCCTCACTTTATAAAACTGAGTTATATGCATCTTCCTCCTTGTTTATTATCCCACTAAACACTTCTTACAGAGGCTTAGAATTCTCTGGTTGCAAGCAATAGGATGAAATTCAAACTAATTTAATCAAAGAAGGGCAACACATAGACACTCCTTGGGAAGGAAGAGGGGAGACGGCCTCAGGGGTGACTCCATCCCTAGACTTGCACAGTGTCAGGACTCTCTTCTCTATTTCTCTCTGCATAGGGGTGTCATTTTCTTCTACTGCAAATAGGTCTTCTCCATGTGGCCAGGGGGAGGAAAGCTAGTGATTGCAGGTTTACATCCTTAAAGCCATGTAACCCGAGAGAAAAGAGATCTTTTCTTTTATCAGCTTCAGTCAAGAAAAGGCTTGTGAAGCTTGGGTCATGTGCCAACCTGTTAGTCCAATGACAGTGACAAAATAGATAAGGTGCTGTGAGGAGCTCACATCCTCCTCCCTTGTTGGGTATTATCAAGGCAATACAAACATAGCCCTGAGGGGGACACCCCAACTACAAAACACTTCTCAACTTACCAGTAATTTGTAAATACTTCTAGGAAAGACACAGAGATTTACTTGTGTAACTCATCACAGAGCCTGGCACACAGTAGGTACTCAAAAAATGCTGGTTGAGTGAATGCAATAGAAGGTCAACAAAGTCAGAGCAAGAGACCGGGTGTGTAGCTCTTAAATAGAAAGTTTAAATAGAAGTGAAAAGTGCAACAAAACTTACAGGCAGCTCTTCCCTGTTGTTATCAAAATGCCTTATAGAAAAACTAGTAGCCCATTTGCAGAAAGAATCCTGCAAGTGGCCACTGCGGCTGCGTGCACTGCTGCTACCGCCGCCTTTGTGGCCGCCGTGCCTGCACCCATGCGCTGCTGCCGCCCGCCCTGCTCTGCCCCCGCTCCGCCCTGCTCCGCCCCGCCTGGGCTTTCCCTCTGGCAGCCACCTTGCTTTCCACTTTTCCTCCCTCTTCCTTCTAGTTGTCTTCAGTCTTCACTCCTCCCTCCCTCAGCGTATGCAAATTAACCGCCATCTTTGTTGGGTAATTTGCATACTCACCCTGATTGGATGGTGGGCATGGCTTTGGCTGGTAGGCTTGGGCGTAGCGAGGGTGCGGTCAATTTGCATATTACTATTTTATTAGGTAGGATCATAAAAATATGTCCCCCTCTGTCAAAGGGAAATAGAAAACATGCAAAGCTAGGTGACTAGGGGCAGGGGAGGGGGCAGGGAGACAGTCCAAATACTATAAGTGTTCACATTAAGAAACAAAGGGTATTGCACATTATGGTCTAATTTCAGAAGGAAATATTTTAGCTCCAGCATTTTACCTCGAGATTTCAACCTCACTAGTAAAGACTTTGCTGCTCTAAACACAAAGACTTTAATGCTTAGATAGAAATAGTCAACGATCTTGGATGGTAAATTACTGTAAACAAAGTCCAGAGATGAAATGTGACTGGTTCTGTGCATGGCTCTATGGTTGCTGCCTGAATTCCAACCCGAGATTATTAACAGGGAATTGGGGGCTCCATGGGGCCAGTCTTACAGACTGTTCCCACTCCAGTACCATCCTATCTAATAAAAGAGTAATATGCAAACTGACCATCACTCCAACACACAAGATGGCCGTCCCCATGTGGTCAAAGATGGCCGCCCCCATGTGGACACAAGATGGCCACCACGGGAGGGCAGTTAGGTGTGACTGGGCCAGCAGGGGAGGGCAGTTGCGGGGGACCAGGCCTGAAGGGGAGAACAGTTAGGGGTGACCAGGGCAGCAGGGGAGGGCAGTTAGGGGTGACCAGGCTGGCAGGGGAGCAGTTAGGCGTCGATTAGGCTGGCAGGGGAGTGGTTAGGGGGTGATCAGGCTGGCAAGCAGAAGCAGTTAGGGGCAATCAGGCAGGCAGGCAGGTGAGCAGTTGGGGCCAGCAGTCCTGGATTGTGAGAGGGATGTCTGACTGCCCGTTTACAGGCAGTCAGGCATCCCTCAAGGGGTCCCAGATTGGAGACGGTGCAGGCTGGGCTGAGGGACACACTCCCCCTTGGCCCCCCATGCACGAATTTCGTGCACCAGGCCTCTAGTCTATAATAATAAAAGCATAATATACTAATTAGACTGAACAGCCGAATGACCTTCCGGACGAAGCCAGGGCTGGGAGGGCTGAGGCAAGCCGCTGTGGCTGCGAGGGCCCAGCCCCTTGCACGAATTTCGTGCATCGGGCCTCTAGTTACCTATAAAGTGGAGATACACAGATAACAGTCATAGCATTGGGAGGCAGCCAAGTAATGGGCTTTAGGAAAACTTTAGAGAATATTGTGACTTATGTAGAAAAGCAATAGCCCACTAATCTGTGGAGAAAAGCTCTTTCAGTGGCTCCTTTGCCAAATATCTCCTGAGTGTCTATTCCGTGTCCAGCTCTGTGCTGAGTGCTGAGGATGCAGGGATGAACGGGACAGCTGCGACCCTCAGAGTAACTTGGGGACTTGTTCAAGAGACAGACATGTGAAGGGGCGAATTATGAAAGAAGTGGAATCTACAAGCACTGTGGACTCAGGCAGAACTGCCAGCAAAGTCCTACTGTGTGAAGGTGGGATGCTCAATCTGAAGAGTGGAAGAGGTCTAGTGTACCTATAGGGCCCTGGTTCTCAGATTCCTTTCTCTGCCATATTGGCTGAGCCCCTCCTCTGTGCCAACCAGTGTCAGGACTGGAGACATTGAGATGAACAAGAAGCCATCCCTGCCCTTCTCTTAATTAGAACGAAATATCAACATGTTATCAAACCACTGCAGCAATGGGGAAAACGACACGATAGAATTGGAAGAGGAAACTTCATCTTTGGATCCGTAGATTATGACCCACGGTCAACAAGCTAGTTTATTATTGCGCACAACCACACCCACCACCAACCTTCTTACCTAAAACACTTGTTTATTTCCATAATTAACTAATAATTTAATTAAGCCTCATCTCCTCCCTATGCTAAGATTTTCCCACTTATAAAGCAGTTAAAGCGCTTTATTTCCAAAACACTTTGGTTTCCTTTGGTATGAGAAAAGCAATATAAATCCTATGCATCTACTTTTTTTTTTTTTCTTTATACAACGTTATTTTTGAAAATCTTGTTAATGTACAGGCATTGGCACATTTTTAAAAACAAACGACATAAACAGCCCTCTCCTATAATCCAGGAAAGTGGAATGTCAGAAGTCAGCAAACGTGGTGAACTTAAAAGTGCTAGAACGAAGGCACTTCACAAACTCTTCACGGGAAGTGACGTAGCCTCCCGGACACCTTCACTTCATACGTGGCAGTGACTGTCTGTCAGGATTGGAGCAGAGAAATACGACAGTTTCGTGGCAGTAAAAGCGGAACACAAATAAGTGATGAGCCCTTGGCCATTTTGGTTTTTGATGACCTTTAACCTACTTTTAACTTGCCTCGCATAAGAGCAAAAACAGGAGTTAGAATTGGAAGGGAAGTTGAAGTCCCAGAATGCACTCACTCCAGGGGCTTCGGGGCCCTTTGTTTTCACAGTGGATGTTTTGCGAAGTCAGAGAGCAAGTTAAGGAAATTATAAATGCTCAGGTTATTAGCAAGTCTACAAGGTTTCAGTTAGAGGTAGATAACTGTCCCAGGTTTCCAAGGAGTCTAATAATTTAGTATCTGGACATCAAACAGGTCACACACTCCTTCACTGTCATCTCAATTAAAGTTGTAGTCGTCCGCAGGGGTGGGGGAGAGCCGCAGGAGAGGAAACATCAGAAGACATCAGCTCATCAATGATTTCTCCAGTAATAGATCCTGAAGCTGAGTCTGTGGCCCAGAGGTGCTGGTGGCCAGGGCTCTCTCAGAGGCAGGCTGCCCTGGGGGGCTCGGCGGGGCGGGGCTGGGCTTGTGCAGAGTCTGAGGAGGAGGGGAGGAGTCGAAGGCTAAGGGGGAGGGAGGGGGGACGTGTGCGTGAGGTCGTCTGGTGGGGGAACAGGAAAAACCACAGGCTGAGACCAACTGGACTCTTTATTTATAAGCAGCACATGGATGGGGCCTGAGTGAGTCTTTAGGTTGACCTGGTCCTTCTTCTGTCCATTCTGACCCATCTCTGGAAGAGGGACCTCCAGCTGCGTGCCAGCAGGTGCCTGGATGGCCAACAGTGTGTCGCCGTGGAAGCAATTGCGGGTGTCCTCGTGAGTCACGTAGGAACACCTGCTGTTGATGGCGTCATCCATCACATTTCCGATGCTCTGCTGCAGCCAGGACTTCTGCTGATCCAGTTCCCTTTCCTTCAGGTCCAGGTCCTCGACCTGGGCTCTGAGGTCTCACTGTCTCTCTAGGACTTCCTTAGTGTTGCAGCCAGAGCCCACACCTCTCCACTGGATGTTGTTTTTGGACTTTTTCTCAGTCAGGTCGATCCTTTCCAAGACGTTGGCGATATCATAAATTCTTCTTTTCTGCCTCACAGCCAAAGTATCTGCAGCTGCCTTGAGGTCCAGCACGCCATCCTGCGCCTGCTACTGCAGCCACACGAACTTGGCCGTGAGCAGCCCCAGGCTCTTTTTGAGCAGGCTGCTCCAGAGCTGTGACAGCAGCACAGGGGAAGCAGGAGGCGCCCACTGACCCTGGGCCTGGCCCTGCAGCGCCCGAGCCCTGCTGACACGGAGTTTAAATGCCTATGCATCTACTTTTTAAAAAAATTTAACCTGCTTGTTTTCCAATGATTAAGACAACAATGAGAGTATAGTTGAAGGTGGAGAGAGTGACTCGATAAATGAATATCTGATATTGTTACTTTTAGAAGTCTGCTTCTCCCCATGGTGTGTATGCCCATATACTCATGTAGTGTATAACTTGTAACCCAAACCTAGGAGTCAAAATGCATTGCACATATGATCTTAAAAATGGATTTCCATAGATTGATAAATAAACCAACCATTCTTTGTGTGTAGGATATATTGAAACCTCAGGAACTCTCTTAGTTATAATAAACAGTAATTGTTCAAAAAAACATTTGGCCATTGGTCTTCAACCTTTCCTAAATGTGAATAATATTTGGGGATATCTACTGGTCCCCTGAAAGGTGTTATGGAAGTGAGGAATGGTGATGGTTTTCCAGTGAGGACAGCAAAAGCAAGCTGTGCTCTCTGAAGTACCCAGCACGCTGCTCAGGGAAGGCTGCTGGGCTCCAGGCGCATGTTCATTGTCGTAACTGCCCACGTCACCACCGCCGGCACCAGCTGTGGTCGCCAGGCCACCCTTCCTCCTGGAAGAAGCTGAGGTTTCCCAGAGCTGAGGCTGCGAAAACTCTTGGCCATCTTCCCGAGCAAAGTCTCAAGTGAGGAGCCAGACCATACGCCTTAGAGATGTAGGAGGCGAACAGAATGGGAGATGGCTTGCCCTTTCTCTCTTTCACATCTGCAAAATCATTCCCCAGAGTCATAACTTTCATTCTAGAAGCATAATGTGGTTACTCTTTTCTTTGGAAATACTGTCTCAGAATGATAAAAAAAAAATAAAACAACTTAAAAAACAAACGCCAGCTGCCCATGGAAATCATGTGGGTGGAGTGTCTGTGACAATTGCAGAGCTTCCTGCTGCTGCCTTTGGGAAGGCAACGGTCTGTGGTGGTAACTGTGTCACAAATAACACGCGATGGAGAAAGTCCACATGGCCACACAGTGGGATGGTTTTTATTATTTTCACTAAAACAGACTCTTACAAATATTCTTTTCCTTCGGTGTTGCAACGTAGCAGCTTTGTACGGAAGAGTCTATTGTTCCCTATGTCATAGTAAGCAGAACCCTCTGGGAAGTAGGCCATTGAGAAGTTCCGAAGGATTTTTCCCCTTATAGAGGAAACTAGAGGCCCAGTGCATGAAATTCATGCACAGGTAGGGTCCCTAGGCCTGGCCGATGATCAGGGACAATTGGGGCCTTCTTGCTGCTGGCTGGGGCCTTCCTTCGTTCTGCATCATCCCCTGGTGGTCAGCGCACATCATAGCGAGTGATCGAACTCCCGGTCTCCTGGTCAAACTCCCAAGGGGACACTTTGCATATTAGCCTTTTATATATATATAGATTAGGCTCGCTTTATAATCTACAGATCAGAGTCAGTCACATCTCATAGGTTTTACAGAACAGTTTCCCATTTTGAGTTTCCTTACCTTTCTAAGTTTCATTACAGAAAAAGTACTAGACATTTGGGAAGTATTTATCCACTTGACAATTTTCTAAATGTGCTTGGTTCCTGTCAGTTATACCATGTCTACTTCTGGGAAGGAGCGAGCAAGTGAACAATAGAGCCCCATTATAAGAATACAAAACTGGGAGTAAATAGAAGGCAAGAGGAAGGAAGATAGTTATTACAAGAATGTGAGCTAATGGCTTTCTTTGAGCAGAAAGCTTGGCGCCCAGCTTTCTTGACAAAAAGGAAGCATAATAGACATTGGTGAAATGTAAATGCTTTTTTTTTCTTTTGCTGCATTATAAAATTGGGCTACCTCAATAAGAAACATCATTTCCCCCACTTAGCAAATTAGATGTCATTGATTAGATCAAGATTTTAACAACTTTTGTGCATGTTGATGGATTTCAGTGGTGAC
This sequence comes from Eptesicus fuscus, assembly GCF_027574615.1. Classification (NCBI taxonomy): domain Eukaryota; kingdom Metazoa; phylum Chordata; class Mammalia; order Chiroptera; family Vespertilionidae; genus Eptesicus; species Eptesicus fuscus. The sequence goes on from NC_072475.1 coordinate 21,187,591, forward strand.
TTAGTCAAAAGTAATCTGTTTTGGCCAGCCGGTATGGCTCAGTGGTTGATCGTTGACCCATGAACCAAGAGGTCCCCAGTTGATTCCCTGTTGGACACATGCCCAGGTTTCAGTTCAATTCCCAGTAGAGGGCGCGCAGGAGGCAGCCAATTGATGTTTCTCTCATCGATGCTTCTATCTCTCTATCCACTTCCTTCCTCTCTCTCTGAAATCCATGAAAACATATATTTTTTTTAAGTAATTTGTTTTAAACCAATAAGGAGTGAGACCATGAGGAACATTTCTTTGCAAGAACTCGTAAGCATCCTGTCACCACAAAACATAAAGTTCAGAGTGAAGGAGATGCAGGAATTCATGATGAGGTTCTTATATTTCATTGAATTAGCAATCTTGGACATGAAACCCTTGCCGGACATTGCCATTTATATGTTCTTTTTATTCCTAGTGCTACCAGTGGTTGAAGGAAAGAATTGTGAGTGAAGAAGGGAGAAAACAGCAGAACAAGTTAAAAGACCTCTCTCCAATCGCTGAGCGGCTGGGCTGCACTCTCCCTCAGCTCGCTGTCGGTAAGACAATTACTGGGGAGGGGGCCCTGCCAGAGCCCAGAAAATATCGTTCTCTGCTTGATCCACATCCCTATGGTGATAAAATATCTATTGAGGGCAGACTGATGTCAGGAACATAAATTCCTGGTTAGCACTATCTAAAATGAGGTTTTCAGAGTACCCCAGAATTTTCTACATGCTAAAAAACTGTTCTTCCTTCCTTTTCCTCTCCCTTATAACCCAGCTCAAATGAGAACAGGTGAGTGAAAATGTATAATCCTCAGTGCTGGGGGTGAGAGCCCTCTGAGCTGTGCAGGGACATCTGTTTCTTCTGGCTCACTTTGCAATCCCTGCCAAAGCTTAGGCGAGGGGGTGAGCGGCTGAGAAAGGGCTGCCACAGAGCCCAAGGCCACTGCCACATGGAAGGCCCACCCTAGGGCAGCAGCTTCCCCCTGAACCTCCTGAGGGTCCAGGAAAACTGCTCTTCTAAACTGTGAAGTGGGTGAAAGGTCATGGTCACTGGTAACAACTGAAAACCACACCCACCATCCACGTCCAATAGCATTTCAATATGTACCACTCACTTAAATTTTCAATGTTCTAGTGAACATGTTCAAAAAGGAAAATGGGAACAAGTGAATTAATTATACTACAAGATTTTCTTTAACCCGATATAGACAAAATATGACCATTTTAACATGTAATAAATATAAAAGTTATTGAGATCTTTTACACACTTTTCATAGTAAGTCTTCAAAAATCCAGAGTGTATTTTACACCTACAGGACATCTCAACTCAGGCAAACCACATCTCATGTGTTCAACAGGCCCATGTGGCTGGGTGTTGGACAGAAAAGCATTTAGACTTCCAGTTCCCTTGCTGGGGATATTTGCCAGGCTCTGTGATAAGCAGTTGCTGCCACTGACTTGTCCCCTTAATGGTCGAAACAATCCTATGAAGTACATGCTATTACAAGCCCTATCTCACAGGCGTTAGTGGAGTATTTGCTATTATCTCCACTTTACAAATGAAGAAACTGAAGATAAAAGAATTCATGTGGTAGCTGTTACTACCAAACTCAAAGAGTTCACCACTTGGGGTGCTCTATTCAAGAATGAGACATGGTTGTCACAAGATAGTTTTATTTACTTGCAGCAAGTAAAGGAGACAGGAGTCATATCCAAAGCTCTGTCTCCCCGAAGGGAGGCTTAGCCATGGCTTATATACACCATGTGGTCAATCGTATTGATTGCAGTTGGCTACACTTTTTGGGGTGGGGTCCTATCAAACCCATCCTGTTTACAACTGGTCTGCAAGAATAGCGTTTAGTAAGAATGGCCCAGACCTTTGAGGCCCTTGTCCTATCTACCATTGTGGGAAAAGAATAAAATAGGTGTATAATCTAGAAAAAAAAATCCGAAGGATTAAGAAATAGCAGGAACTGGGACAAATCAGATACAATGACCCAATGAGATAAAAAGCTCCAGATAAATTCTAGGCAAATAAAATAATGTGATAGAATGTTTATTAGAGGGTTGACCCTTCTGAGGTTGGAAGGCAGGAAAATGGCATTTGCAGTTAACAGTCATAGAAAGTGAAAATGGAAGGTGGTCTGGGCAGGGGGGAGCGGGAGGAATACCCTTTACCTAAGTATAAGTAAGACTGTTGCTTTAATCTTTTCAAACTACAACAACAAAACAAAAAATATATTTAATGGGATTAGTTAGCACCCGGCAGCTTTAATGGACATAGTAAAAAGTATTAGCTATTTGATCATCATCGAGTTAAGTAAAAAGTATTAGCTATTTGATCATCATCGAGTTATTTAACCTGCAATCAATTTTTTCATCTGTAAAATGGGCATAAAATACATATCTTACAAACTGCTTGAGTAAAGGATAATTACATATGCAAAGCAAAGAGTAAGTGCTCTTTGTAGTAGTAGTAATGATGATGACGATGATGATTTTTATTTTTTTTTGCAAAGAATTAGACACCCTGGACCTGAAACTCTGTCTACCCTCAGCCATGGCCTATGGGCAAAGTAACAGGCACAAAGAGAAACACCCATTCTTGAAACAGTCATAAATGTGGTTTTTAGGTAGTAATAACGTGAAGATGAGTATTAAATTTAGCTCTGAAAGAGATGGAACATTGTCTTTCTCAAGAGATTTTTACAAGATTTAGACTTTCACTGGATGTTAGATGCACACCAAAAATCCTCTACAGTCTACATTTTTATTAAAACATGCTTTGATTTTCCTTTTCCTCCCTCTCTGTGCCCCCAGCTATCTATCTTGCCTGTCCTTTTTTATTTTTTTTTTTTTTCATTCTTTATAAGCAGTAGTTTTGTTTTTAACCACGGAACTCTCAAACCAAGAGAGGAATTATTTCCAGGCATATTACCTTTCATCTGCTAGAAGGGTGTGGGGAGGGGAAATCCTCGAGCAGGAAACAAACTACTTGAACCCAACTGTGGGCGCTGCCATGTCATTTGCCTGCACAAGAGCTGCGCCCACAGCTTGCTGGTAAAGAGGCACTAGGATTGCCTGCTCAGGGGCATTTGCTTAGATGCTAAATCATTAGCATCATCTGCTTGTGTTACCTCTGCTGCGAGGCAGTCCTGCCCAGTGGGCTCTCCTGCACCCTGCTCCCCGGAGTGGAGAGTTGGCTGTTGCTGACACCAAGTAGTTTATGGGCAATGATTTTCCCTGGGCCCTGCTTTGCCCTCAGACCTTTCAAAAAGAGTTATAAGTGCAAAGCAGGAAATAATACTGCCAAAAAAAAAAAAAAAAAGAAAGAAAAGAAAAAGAAAGCCCTGAATCACTTGGCTTGTTGCCTTTATAGAACATTATTTTGCCCATGTGGTAAGATTTAGCGATTGCCTTAAAAGGCCTGAGCATGGTAACAGCTTAAGATTATTAGTTGACAGCAGGCCTTGAGCAAAAGGGGCAGAAGAGGTGCTTGGACCTTCTTCCATCCATCAATCATTCATGTCTGTTTACTCAACAAACATTTATGAAGCACTACTATGTGAAGGTCCTGGGCTGAATGCTGAGCATCCAACCACAAATAAAACACATTTCACAGGCTGATGGGCAAGTCAGAAAATAAACAGCTTACTGTAATACAGTGTTGTAAAATAATTGGGAAGGGCCCAGGGGTTTAAGTAACGTAGAGGCTCCCAACCGAACCTTGGACTCAGGGAAGGACTCTGAGAGAAGGTAGTTCCCATGGGGAATCTCAAGTGATGAGTAGATATTCGTGAGGCAAAGGAAGGGAGGAGGCAAAGGGACATTCCAGGCTAAGGAGCAGTCAGAGCCAAGGGGATGGAGCGGATTTACAAACAGCTCTGTGCTCCTGAAGCACAAAGTTCAAGGCAGGGAATGAGGGGACAGGAGCTGGAGCTGGGCTAGAAAGCAGGGTTTGCCAGGTGAGAAATGAGAATTCATCGTGTAGGACAAGGATCACGTCAGGCAAGAACGTTTAGCCAGGCAAGTGACACGGTCAGATCTGTATCTGGAGAAACTGTGCCAAAGGAGTGGGGGAAGGGATGGAGGTGGGGGTTAGGGGAGGTGGGAGACAGGGGTCAATCCAAGCAAGAGGAGCAAAAGGCCCTTGCAGAAGATGGTGAGGGCCTGAGGACAGCAGACAGCTGGACCAGAGCAGTGATTCTCCGCTGCGGTCCCTGCATCCACACAATGCGATGCTGTTCAGCGAGAAAAAGAAATGATACACTGAGAGCATGCTGTGACACGGATGAACCTCCCAAACCTGCTAAGTGAGAAAATCAGACACAGCCTACATTGCGTAGTTCTGTTTAGATGAAATGTCCAGAAACAATAAATCTGCAGGGTGCAGAGCAGATTAGTGGTTTCCTAGGGTTGGCCGTAGGAGTGGGATTAATTTCGTAAATGGGCATGAAGGAGCTTATTGGGGTCATGGAAATGTTCGAAATCTGGATCTAAAATGGTGATGGGTGCACACTTGATACATTTACCAAAAATTACTTAATTGTACACAAAATAGGTAAAATTTTTGGAGTGTAGAAATCACCCCAATGAAGTTTAAAATAAAGATAACATGGTCTCTGGATCAGTAGCATCAGCATCGCATGGGAGCTTGTCAGAAATGCAGATTCTCAAAAAAAGAAAAAGAAAAATGCAGATCCTCACACCCACCCAGACCTTCTGAGTTAGAAACACCCAATAACTGGTGTTTCACAAGCCCTAGGAGGTTCTGCTGCACACTAAACTTTGAGAACCGTTGGATTAGAGAAATATTTAAATTACAACCAGACTTGGCAATTAAAGGGGAATGTGAAATCAGAAAAGGACAGTCCCTAAGCGTAAGTCCCAGGTTCTTAGATTGGGAGCTAAGTTGCTGATGATGAATGAGATTGGGAACACAGCAGAGGCAGGCTTGGTAAGTAGCAAGCAGTTTGCAGTGCCTATGGGACACCTAGCAGGGACGTCAGCAGACACTGCATCTGTGGGCCTATACAATCATCTAGTTCCAGGCAGCTACAAACTCAGAAGTCTACTGTAACCACACGGAGGATCCTGGGGACCTTGGCTTCTGACATGGCAAGAAGGGGACCAGAGATGAGGAAGGGGGATCGGGGAGCTTAAAATGCCCTTTCAGCATGGCTGGTGTGGCTCAGTGGTTGAGCATCGACCTATGAACCAGAAGGTCATGGTTTGGTTCTTAGTCAGGGCACATGCCCAGGTTGTGGCCTCGATCCCCAGTGTGGGGTGGGCGGGAGGTGGCCGATAAAGGTTCTCTCTCATCATTGCTGTTTTTCTCTCTCCCTCCTTCTCCCTTCCTCTCTAAAATCAATAAAAAATATATATATTTTTAAATATTGCCTTTCAGAAATTTAAAGGGAGAGGATGGGGCAGTAGCTAGGCAAGTATGAAGGGTTGGAGGAAGTTTATTTTAGAACGGGAGAAATTTGAGCACATTTTGCTGAGAGAAAAGAAATCAGTATGAAATAAGAAATCCAGGAGAAAGAGAGGGAGAGGGAGAGTGAGAGGGAGACGGGGAGGGAGAGGGAGAGGGAGAGGGAGAGGGAGAGGGAGAGGGAGAAAATGAATGAAGTCCAAGAAAGGGCAAAAAGAGACGGATCCAGGACAGAGTCTGGCTTCAGAGTTATTAAGAACAGCATATGGCATCCTCTGAACTGGAGGATGCAGATGTGTACCGTGTCCAAGGGAGAGTGGGGAATTAAGAAATATCCCACCTGATGGACTTATTGTTTTCCATAAAGCCAGAGGCCAGGTCATCTGCTGAGAGGGATAGACAGGGGTTGAGAAGGTTTGAGGGTAGAGGTAGCCAGAGAGGTAGAGGAAGGAGAGGAGCGAGGGATTTGGGGATTGGTGAGATAAGGAACACAGGATGAACATGGTGTTAGGAAGAAAGGTTGCAGAGAGGGTTGACAGTAGGTGGAAATAAAGGAACCAGACACTCAAAGTCTACAAGGACTCTAGTCACAGAGGGAAAAAGAGAGCCTGAAAAGGTGGAAAGGCAGGAGGCTGTGGGCCAATGTGGAAACAGGAACCCAGACGTCGGCCAGTGAGCAAGCCAGGTACTTTCAGGAACAAGAGTGTGTAGCTGGGTGAGTAGCTGGATTGGGCGCCCCAGTCGTTAGGGCAAAGCTCATGTGCCAAATCCTCTCCACAGCCGGGGTGCTGCTGACGATTGTAATCCTGAAGCAAGAGCACCGTCTATCCTCCCCACAAAAGTTAGTCCGTTTTTGTGCAGCAATGGTGGCTGCAGGGGGTGTGTACAAGGTCATCAGAAGGGCTTTGATGTCCTGACGGTGTTCTCTCTTCCCAGCATGGTGCCTGAGGAACGAGGGTGTGAGTTCCGTGCTCCTGGGGTCATCCACTCCCGAACAGCTCATTGAGAACCTCGGTGCCATTCAGGCAAGTGCCACAGCCCTTTCCGACAAACTCTGGGGATTTCACGGTGTCAGTGATGATGTCCCCAGGCAGTGTCCCGTCTCTCCCACCTCTGTCCTTCATGTCACCGCTTCCCAGTTGCATGGAAGTCCCTAACAGGCTACTTATTTCTAGATTGGGGTGTGGGGGGAGGGTGGGGATGGGAGGGGGACCTACTTACAAAGGTACAAGAGGTAAGAGAACGGTTATAGACACGAATCCAGGGGTGTCCTCTTCTGTTAGCGGGCAATGTTCTCAGACCTCATTTCTCAGGATGGCTGGTTTCTGTGAGACAAGGCATTCCAAGATCCAAGCCATGTGACACCTGGGTTCCCAGGTCTGGCCATAAACGCAGCCTAATAACCTGCTTGAAATGTAGTAGCCCCAGGACATGTCCTCATTTGTTCTTCCTGCACACTTACTGCCAACCTAGTGTGCCAAGCCCTCGCAGCGGCCTGTATTCCCGCTCCCATCTCGGCACCTGTGATGATGTAGTGTAATTGCTGGTCCTCCCTATAGACTGTGAACTCCTGAGGTCAGGGACCTGTCGGCGTCCTTCTCGCTTCTCATGGATTTCCGGTTCCTAGGAACACTCAAGAAACACCTATCGAGCGAATGTTCACCCCCTTTCAAAAGAAACAAGATCAGCATTCTAGTCTGGACTTCCAGGATCACACCTCCCTGGCAGCAAATTCAGGGGTGCCCATCCCCCCTCCCTCCCCGGGTGGATTGCCTGAGGCCCAAGGCACTGGATGGAGCCTGAGGGTGTACTCTGGGGAGCCTGCTGGGACAGTAGGAGGGGGTGGCAGAGGTGTTCCTGGGAGTTCTCTCTGAGGAGAGGGGTGGGGCTTAGTGGCTGGTGGGACCACTCTCCTCCCCCAAAGGGCACATCTCAGTCCGTGGCCTCCTCCCCTCTCAGCCCTGCTGAGACCCCAGGAAGGAGCCTGCCCATGACTTGCCATGGCCACCACCTGCCAAACAGGTGTCTGCCTCTTGCTCACTGGGGAACAGATCACAGCTTCTTCCCCATCCATCAGTCCCTGAAGCAAGCACTTATCACCCCGTTACCTCTCCCAAAAGAAACAGGTGGAGGTGGGGACCAACCTGATTAAACTTAAAATGTTTAAAAAAACACACAAAACTTCCGAAAAGCCCAGAATACGCTGGGGATAAAGGTTGTGGACTTCCTTCCCCACCGGCACCTTTCTTGGGGCTGTGCAGCCTGGTCATCATCCCGCCTCTGCTTCCCAGAACCCTCTGAGCCCCACAACTCCTCCCGGATTCTGGGGGTTCTCCATCATTGCAAGGGGAAGCCTTCCTCTTGTGAAAGCCGCCCCACCGTCTCTTCTTTACACTTGTGCTGGGGCTGGGGGGGAGATAAAGGCTACACATCGATGAGGAAATAGGGAACAGTCTGTACACAGAGAAGTGGAATTCCGTCCAGTGAGTTCAATTCCACTAATAGGTATCGAGCACCACGCCCGGCAGAGTCCTGAGCGAAGAACAAGACTCTGTCCTTCGGGGCCCAGGGGCTGGCTGAGCATGAACAAGGCAATCTATCCCTTATTCATTCAGCAGACCTCTGGAAGCCTGCATGGCACTGATACTGCCCAGCTTCCAGGGAGCTTACATTCTAGTGGGAGAGGCACGTAACAAAAGCATAATTGCAACTGTGAGGAGGGCTAGTGAGTGAGGAGGGTGTTGTAACAGAGACTACGTGAGAAGTGGGTGGACCTACTTTAACTACTGTCCTTGCCAAGGCCCTCTGGGTTCCGTGCGTTCTGAAGCCTGGAAGATGAAGACACAGCATGTGAAAACCCAGGAAGGAGCATTCCAGACAGGGAGGAGCATTCCAGACACAAGGAGGAACATTCCAGACACAGGGAGGAGCCTCCAGACACAGGGAGGAACTGCCAGCCTAGGCCGTGTGGCCAACATGCAGTGAGCAAAAGGACAGAGGGTGCACTGAAGTGGCGAGTCAGGCAGAGGTCCGATCACAGGACACTGGAGTTTTGTTCTACATGGAATGGGTCATTTGGAGGGTTTTAAGAGGAGGGACATGCTGTTATTTGAATGTTTACAGGCTGCCCTGCTGCTGTGTGGGAAGTAACATGAACAAAGGGCAGTTGTCCCGGTGACAGGTGATGGGGCCTGGACTAGCTAGGATGGTGGCCATGGAGGTAAAGTGGATGGATTCTATAGGATTTGGAAGTAGAGATAGGACTTGCAGACAGCCTGGCAAGAAGAGAGAGGGCCCCGAGGATTCCTGTAATGCTACCACATTGTAAACACTGCCACCAAGGGGAGTCAGCATGCCCGGGATGGTAGGGACGCCATGCCTGGGCTGCGGGAGTGCTCCAGGTAGAAGAGGGTGCATTTCAGAGGAAAACAGTCAGTCATCTTCCCAAAGCACCTCCTCCCCAGCAAGGCTCTGGCTGGTAGCAAGATGGATCACCCATGCTCAAAGGGTAAGAGAAAAGGGAGGCTACCCAAGCAGGGAGGCTGCCCCCTGGGGTTCACCATCCGCCCCCTACTACTCCCGCCAGCCCAGCAGCTAAGAATTTGCCCCAGGCGAGCTGTGATTGGGCCCCTCCATGGGGTGGGAAGTAAGCTGGGTGGCTGGGGGTTCCCAGCAGTGGAGGGATTGGGTGCTTGACAGAAAGCTGCAGTGCAAGCAGTTGTAAGGCAAGGAAATTTCCAGTGGGCCCAGCAAGGCAGCTGCTCCAAGGGATAAGATGTACGTACTGTTAAATTGTGCATAAACTAGAGGGCACATATAAATCAGAGCCTCAACAGATGGGAGCCTGGAGAGGAGAAACCACAGCTGCAGGCAGCCACCATCTTCTGCACAGGCCCCCATCCCCCCCAATTCTACCTAAAAAGTGGAGTTGCCTCTCCCCCTCCACCGCACCAGCCTTAAAGCCCTTGAGGCCCCTGTCACCTAATCTGAGCAGTTCAGGCTCCGCAGCGGCCCTTCACATCCAGGGCTCATCTTCCCTGGAATCCAAATCTCCAGCCACCATGAGCCACTGGGATCCCCAGAAGTAACACTGTTCCTCTGCCTGCCAGTGTCCACCACCCACCAGCCCAAATCCCCCAGGTCTCACTCAACAGTGACCCAGCCCTGGGAGGAATTCCCTAATATCCCACGGGGCCCAGCAACACTAACCAGACCGCCCCTCACCCACCAATTATCCCAGTCAGTATAAAACCAAGGTTGCAAAATTGGGTAGGCTGTGGGATGTTTGTGTAATTGTAGATGGAAATGTTTTAAAATAGCTGTCAACGTTTTTAAAAACTGAGCAGTTTCACATAAAACTCTGGATGTATGGTTCCTCTTGCAAATTTAGACCTTGCAACATATATATTTTTTCATGTTTTATTCAAGTACTTTTATGGTTTTGGGGTTTTAAATCTCTTATCTGAAATTTATTTTGGTGTAATGAATGAAGCATTTTTTTCTCACATGGCTAACCCACTATATTTTAGCACAAAACTTCCAACAAACGCAGCTTCTAGATTTGGGTCTCATTGTTGCAATCTCACTTTGAAGAACACATTAGTTTAGATCCTCTGAGATGCCAGAACTGGTGGGAAATCAAACTCTTCCTTTAGATCTGAGAAAAGCATTAATGAAACCAGTTTCCCAGGTTGAGTAGCTCTGCTCTTCTGCCAGACCCTACGGGTCCTGAGGAAGCTTCTGAGTGAAGACAAGGTCACCCTGGCCAACAGGCTTGCAGCCGAGGAAGGGCGAGGCTGAACCCTCCCTCAGAACTGGCTGTCACAATTGTATTTCATCAGTCTCCACACAGGGTCAGGCTATTCCTGTGAAAAAGTCAGCCTTTGTCCCTGGTCTTGTGGTGTAATGTGTGCCCTTGGCCCACTTCTCACAATGAATGCGGGCCCTGGATGACGTCATCCTTTCCCGGGGCTTTAATTAGCATATCCATGGAGATGACTCACAAATCCTCAACTCCGGTCCCTCTACCCACAAGCAAGCTCCACAGCTGCCCTTCCGCTGCCTACAAATCATTTCCACATGGGTCTCCCACAGGCACCCTGAACTCAACACATCCTACTGCAAACGTCTCCTCCCCTGAACGCCAATCTCAGTAATTCACATCATATGTTTCTCTTCATGCAGTCCGGAAACCACCACCATCCTCCAAAATGCCCCAGATCCACACCCCTTTTCTCCTCCACTGCCCCTGTCCCAGTTAAGGTTCTGTGTCACTGCGCAGGACAATAAATTTCTAACATCTATGTCCCCTTTCCATCTCCTCCAACTCATCCTTCAAACTACCACTAGGTGTCTCTTAGGTTCACTCCCAGCTGAAAAGTCCTGAGAGGTTCCCCAATGTCTACTGAATAAAGTCCCCCCCCCCCCAAAAAAAAAAAAAGATATGCAAGGCCTTCTGCCCCCTTTATCTCAATGTCTGTTTCTCCTGTTCCTACCATCCCCATACCTCCACCACTCACTCACACTTGTATCACTCCGTTTCTCGGACTTTTCACTTTTTCATGCTATGCCATCCACCCAGGATGCCTGCTAATCCCTGGCCATCCTTCACCAGGGTGCTGACCACCAGTGGTAAAGAATCTCTCCTAGTCTCTAAACTGTGCTGCCCAGTGCCATAGCCTCTAGCCACATGTCGTTCTTTGGCGTATGCAAGGTGACTAGTCCAAATGCAGAGTAAGTATAAAATGTAGATTAGAAAAACGTAGTACTTTAAAAATATGCAATGCGTCTTAAGAATTTTCTATACTGACTACATACTGAAATGATGTTTTGGCTATAATGGAGTAAAACCGGGTATTAATTTCACATGTTTCTTTTCACTTTTATTAATGTGGCCACTGGAAAATCTAAAGTCACATTATGTGGCTCGCATTATATTTCTACTGGGCAGAACTACTGTGGGAATTATACATTCATTTATGTCTTCATTTATCCACCCGACTAATAATTATGAGCACTAACTATGGGCCAAGCACTCTTAGGGACACTGGAGATACAGTGGTGAACAAAACAAGGTCCCTGACCTCAAGGAGCTTAGGGTCTGGTGAGGAGGATTTTCCAGTGGTGGTTTTGAAACGTACACCAGTCTAGACAACTTTGCCTAGTAGTGAGCAGAAAGGACAAATTTCAAGTACTAACTACATCCTTTGTACTTCTCATGCTCTCAGGTTCTCCCAAAGATGACATCACACGTGGTAAATGAGATTGATAACATATTACGCAACAAGCCCTACAGCAAAAAGGACTACAGATCATAAGGCAATGAATGCATGAGCCACAGGAGCTGCACGGTTCCAATATCGGTCTATGCCGGTACAGAAAGGTGTTCCTAGCCAGTCTTTTAAATCACTTAGCAGCCGCTGCTCAACCTCTAGTGTCCCCGGATTCTGAGGTGTCTGCTGTCGCTACCACTGTGCACCTGAATTATGAGCACATCTGAAAACTCACAACTAAGAAAATCCATTCTATTTTCTTATCTTGGACTGGAGTCACCTATTCTTGCATTGCTCTGTACACTTCATGCTAATGCAATGGAAAGCATATGGCGGGGAAAGGTGTATTACCTTCAGGCATATTACTTAAAGAAGGCTACACAGATAGATCTGTTTTTTCAAATGAACAAAATCCAGATACAATGTGGATTGTGTCAGAAAGAAGAGGCTATGTTAATTCAGAAGTCCTGCTTGGGAAAATAAGCAAAAACAATTTTACATTTTCTTATTTTCACATTCCAGTGGTTAGTAAGCTGTTTCCCTTATCATTTTCAACACAATATAATTCCTAGGTATTTGCTTTTGTTACCTTTTAAATATTCAGTGTTGCTTGGCCCCAAAAATGACCCTGTGTAGCAATTTATCCAAAGTGTCTTAGAATTCTAATAATGCTCTACTCATTTACACGTAAAGATAGTAAAAGGATGAACACCCCAGTCTCTAATTAGAGACATTACGGTAAATGTATGCAAGTGAGGATTGCACTATTACACTATTATGGAAGCTTAGCTTTGGATAAAATGTAATGCACCTGCATTACATTTTACAAAGTGTTCATTTTTTACTACATTTTATGAAAACCTGCTTTATATTTTTGACTGCTTGTAGGCACAACTTCTGCAAGTTTAAATATTTGAGCTTTAAAAATAAATATACACATGCTTGATTTTTTAAGTAAACCTGTAAAATATCCACAAAGGCAAATGTTTGCTGTTTAATTAGCACTGGGATTTTACAATATAATGCTTGTGTTTTTGAGGAGTTAGTAACATGAAAGTAAATCATGGGCTTTGTGAAAAATGTTACTACTCAGCATATGCTGGGTGAATTAACTTGCCCAATGAAAAACAAATGTTAAAGAATTTCCTGAATCTATAATCACATAATGTGCACTCAACTATATGCATGAAAGCTCACTGCATGAATTAAAGGGGCCTCGCTTTAATGTACCCGGAAGCTGAGGCCTATCTAGCCCTGCCACTATTGGCTACCTACCCTCATGAGTACTCCACTTGAGAACAATTTTGAGAATATATTGTGTGTACCTGTAAGAAAGACATTTTCCCCCTCTTTTTTGGGGTGTGTGTTGGGGGCGAGGGTCCTATAACTCTACTTGAACACCTGAGCATGCACAAAATTCTAATTTAATTTTCTGGCCAGCTGGTCCCAATATATACTAGAAATCATTGAGACTTACAGGACAAATATACTATCATCTTCAAATGCTATTTTCTGCCATCATTTCCAGGTAATTTCAAGGTTAAGTTCTAAATCTCAAAATGTTAATGTGAAATACCAAGAAATTTCCTTTTTGATTACTACTACCTGTATTCAATTAAGGAAATAGTTTGGGTTTTTGCCCCAGAATATCAAAGATGGAAATGGATCATTTTTTATTGTTCATTGTACATTCAATCAATCCAGTGAATACTTACTGTATGTATAAATGTGCCGAAGTTGTCTAATTCAAACTGCAATTCAACTTAATTTGCGTAGAGTAATAAAAGCATTTTGTGCATTTAATCTCACAATTAGTTTTTATCTGAACTTTCTTTCACTATAAGGAGATATATATATATATATATCCAGCTCCAAAAAACAGGCATTAAGACTCATTTAATAAAAATGATGTTGGCAGATAAGCTGCATTGAATGATACCTAACAGAAATAGCAGTGATTAAGATTTGAATTGCAATTCATACTTTTCTTATTAATGGAGCAAATGATTAGCTACTAAAGATATCATTTCTCATTTAGTTTTAGAAATACTCCACACTAAAGGTTAAATCTTCTCAAACTCATTTAAAAGAGCCTGTATATTAAGTGAAATAAGCTTGTCAGAGAAAGACAAGTATCACATGATCTCACTCATATGTGGAATCTAATGAACAAAATAAACTGAACAAAACAGATCCAGAGACATAGAAGCATGGAACAGACTGTCAAATCTCAAAAGGGAAGGTGGGGCTGGGGGCAGTGTGGGGAAGAGATTAACCAGGGAACTTATAGGCATACATGCATAACCCATGGACACAGACAATAGTGTGGTGAAGGCCAGAAGTGGGGTGCAGATACAGGGTAAAGGGGGTCAATGGGAAAAAAGGGGGATATCTGTAATACTTTCAACAATAAAGATGAATTAAAAAACCCAACAACAAATATAAACATTATTGCCTGTGGGAACAGCTAACTGTTTTTTATATACGAGCCATCTGCCATGGTAAATATACTAGATAAGAAATATATTTCATAATTATATCCTCAAGAAAAATTTCCATGCACTCTCATTTTATTTTCTATTTTGGAAAGAATTCCTTGGGAAGAGAACATACCATTCCTAAGAGTAACCTGGGTAGCAGCCATACTACAATCTCAGCCAAGGGAAATGAAAACTAGAAACCCTGTGCCTGACTTCTCACTTTAAGAACTGTCACTTCATCTTCATTAAGCTGCCAAGGGTATTCAGATAGATAGCAGAGCTATCGTTAAGATAGATAGCAGGCCATCTTCAAGACCATCCCTCCTTGGCAAATGAGGAAACCAAGCCTGGAAAGATAGAAGGGTTTGCCCAAACTCACACTGCTGGTTGATGGCAGAACCAGGCAAGTTATTTTGTTCAGTGTTGTTTTAGGTACAGTTTTCTTTTTTTAGCTTTAAAGCTTTGTAAAAAAGTAACTGTGTGTGAATTTTTAAGGTAAAAACAAAACAAAACTTGGGTATGAATCCAAATTCAGTTAAGATGGAGAAAGGTCAAAGAAGTGACACAATTAAAACTCATGAAGGCCAATAAGTAGTCTTTAACCACCTCCATGAAAATTTAAACCAACCACTCAAAAACCACTCCTAATCTTCAATTAATTTCCCTGCTTGGGAGTCCAAGCAGGCAAAAGATAATCCCTTCCAGCCCAAAACATGTATCAATACATTGGTTCTCTCAATCTATGCACATGCCTATGTGTATCCTTCCACTGTGTCTCCTGAAACAGCAAAACTGGCACAAACACTGCAAACACAGAAACAAGGTGGGCAGGCAGCACAGCAGGCACATGCTGGCAGAGGCCTGACACTCTGCTCTGTAACAGAACTGCACTGTGCCAGTCACTGCCACGCAAACACCTGAACAGTGACTACACAAATGCATTGACAAGTGTAGGACATTTAAATGATGGGTAACGTAAGATAATGTACTAAAGATGATGTGCTTAGCCACATGGTTCTTTTAAGAGTCTAGGGAAAATATAAATTTTAAAAAGCAAAGCTTAATGACCCTTAATTAGCGGGATCTTTTACAAGAATTTTAGATATGAGTCCAACCTCCATATTTCAGTTAACTTTAAAACTTGTTTCAAATTATTCTTTCCAAATTAGAATAATTTATCAAATAGAACAACCAGTATATTTTTACTGGCTAAGAATAATTTAAAGTCAAGATTTTTATTAAGTTGTAAATGAAGAAACTAAAAATAGGGAAATGTAAAATGTCCCAACAGTTTAAGCCTCTAGTTATCACAAGGGGTGTGAAAAAAGGGACTTAATCACTATATATCCCAATTACAACAGAACACTTTATTTTACTGGATCTAAGGGTCTTTTGAGATAAAAATTCTACAGCAAGTTTTTACTAACCCAGATTTATTAGCTCATTGTAACTCTATGTGTCACATAGCCATTTCAGATGATGGGGACAGGACTGGGGAATTTGCAAGAGCAGAGTATTGATAACCTGCATAAAACGGTGGAACTGTAAGTACATCTATAAACTCGTGCACAAAAACTTATCTAATATAGGAAGTTCGAAATCATCAGGATGAAAAACAGGGTGCTGTAGGAAATAGTCCGAACCAAAATCAAATTTTGCTTACTTACATTTCTACAAATTATTCAGTTTATTAATTCAAGAGCAACTCTTTAAAGAACACTAAGCTGATGCCCCTATTTCACCACCCCATTTCAATAGATTGCCTTATTCCACTAGTGGCAATTCTTCCCCCATCAATACAGGCACTGCCATCTAGTGGCAATTTCTTACCTGCAATTTAAAAAGATACTTGGACCAGCTCTGGTAACAAATAGATGCTGATGGTTTGTCAAAGAGGCATTTTTGTCAAGTAAGTAAATGCACTTGGCACATAAACTCCATGCCACTTGTCAAACTACTTACGGGTTATTTATCAACAGGGAAAAAAAACAAACCAGGTTAAAACATAAAAATAAAACTAACCACTTGGCAGTGAATCTCTTCTGGCATCCCCATTCACTATGTATTATCCAGTGACGACACATGAGTAACACATCAAAGGAAAGAACTGCAAACTTCAGAAGCAATGATGAACTGTAATCCTCAACTGAAGGTAATGATGGTCTGGGTCACTGCGCAAGTGTCCTCCTCCCTGTGTTCCTTCCAAGTCCTTGGATGTGGCCTACTGAAACACCCAACAGCATGAAAGTGAAAAATGAACTCCCAATGAATACCCTTCTATAGAGTTATAAATAAAACAAGTACTATTTGCAACATTCATCTTAATTTACAAGTGAAAACTAAAGATTAAAGTTAGGATTAGGAATTAGGAATGTATTTCCTTTGAGGTACTATGGTAAGAAATTATTGGATGTGGTCAAAGCTAATAGGAGTATGAAACCACTATCTCCTGGGATTCCACAACCTTTCAGTGATATAGGTTCGAGCTTCCCAAACTTTTTTCAAATCATGGCACACACATAAAATTATACTATCTGTACGCACACTGGTTAAAAAATGCAAGAGACTGCTCTCAGCTCGACCCCCAAGGGCTGAAGAGAGCAATATTTTATTCCCAATCAATGGGAACCTGTGGTCTAAAGGTCAAATTTATTAATGTACGAATGGGAAAATGCTGATAAGCACTAACATCACTTTAATTCCTTAGAATGCTCTTAAAATTCTGGAGCTAAGATCACAAAAATTACTTTGGTCTTTTACGTCCATATTCAGGAGAGGTTCTCTCTCACTCAACACTCCTCCAGTGGCAGACTCCACTCTAGGAAAACAATGATGCCAGTCTCTCAGCAAGTCAGACTAACATGGAGGGTCAAATTAGCATCTGCGGCTACCCAAGGCCAAGCTGTACAGCTGAGCAGTGTGCTTTCACCCCACAGGACAACTCTCTAATGCCTGAGCACTATTTTTATTTTTTTCTTTATGTTTTCCCATCACCATGTATGCCCCCATCCCCTCGTCCATCTCCATCCTCCCACCCTCCCTCCCGGGCACTATTTTTAGGTTATTACCTTGGCTGCCTTTCTTCTTTAAAAAAAAAAAAAAAAAAGACGAAAAGAACTTTTCCACAAGTTTCTTTTCCCCAAATTGGAGAAACCATGTTTTCAACTTTAATTGAGTTATTTCAAATCACATAATCAGAGATTTGTAAACATGCAATTCAATCCCACCCCCCAGGCAGGGGGAAGGGGAGGAAAGAGGATTCACTCTGATATTTATGGTTCCAAAAAAGCTGTAATACTGTGCTTGGAACACACAGAACCAGCTATTAACTTCTTGCTACTATAACAAATACTAACAGTTCAGTCCAGGTTACTGTGACCCCTGACAGATCAAGGAAACAAGTTATTTTCTCCTCTTGTGATTATAGCACATTGCCAGACACATTTGCCTTTTTAATAAACGTCCTGGTACTCTGAGTTTCCCTTTCAATTCATGTAATTTCAACAGTTTGTCAAAAAAGAGCCAATAAACAAATATTGAATTACACTTTGTTGGGTCTTTCAAACCCTCAAGCTCCAGACTATAAAAACATCTTATGTGTCTCCCACCCCGACCACCCAGCCACTTTTCCATACACCGCAGACCACCCATAGATACAAAGCCAAGGGTGAAGCTGACACGGTCTATTTGGAGCCAGTAGACAGGAGGGCGATGAGACCCGATGAAGCACTTATGGACAGAATATAGTTCCTGTAAGAATGTAATGTTAAGGAAAAATTAAGAACCCAAAATTAATTTTCAACAAAACAAAACAAGCCCATCTCTTTGGAATATACTGCTTCCCTCCTGACACTCTGGCTAATGACAATGCTATGTGGTCCCATTGTCTGTAAACACAATTTACAAGACTATAAAGAATATTCACAGATTTAAAAACACTTGAGACAGAAACCTAGAATACATGACCACAAAGAAAACACCCAAATTCCATTTAACCTTCAGAAGAGCTGCTCAACGACTATGGGGAGGAAGGAGACGGCTTGTCCTTTCTCCCCTCGCCGTCAGTGTACCGGCCACAGTGGGCCTATAAAAGTAAGGAGGTTCTGAAAGTCTGCAGCTACTCTTGGCCTCAGGACTGGTCTGTTCTCCAGAAGATACAAGTTGAAGGGTGTCACATTTTATTACATCAAAATCTCCAACTGTTAAAAATTTGGCTGCACATTCCTGGATAACAGCTTTAATAAATTACCTTAGCACCTTTAATAAATTAAGAAGGTTGATTCTTGCCCAAAAGCTCAATTTAAGAGCAGCTTGAAACACTGTTAAAATATTATGAAATGTACCTATTTAAACTGGCTATCCACCCAATTCCAAAGCCCAAAATATCAGAAGACACATGGCTTACACATCAAGAGCGATCAAAGCAAGTTTGCTTTTCCTCCTGGGAACTCTTTTTTTAAATAGGCGGGTATACTAGTACATAATCATATATGTGAGACTATTTTTTTTTAAGTATTTTTTTTTTAATATATTTTTATTGACTTCAGAGAGGAAAGAAGAGGGAGAGAGAGAAACATCCATGATGAGAGAGAATCATAGATTGGCTGCCTCCTGCAAGTCCCCCACTGGGGATGGAGCCCACAACCTGGGCATGTGCCCTTGACCAGAATCGAACCTGGGACCTTTCAGTTAGCAGGTCAATGCTCTATCCACTGAGATAAACCGGCTAGGGCTATGTGAGACTATTTATAGTTACTTGCCATGAAGTCATAATTTATAAACTTGAAAGAATTTTACATCAAACCAAAAGCCCTTATTTTACATGTCCAGAAACGTGCCTAAGGTCACAGTGCTATTTAATAAACTAACTCCCTATATGAAACCAAAACCAACTACTTCTAGACTTCTGAAAAACATAATCAACCTTTAAAAGGATACACGGTGGGGTTGAAGTTCTTCAATATAAAGAAGGATGCAACAATGACCAAGACCAGGAATAGGGTGTTGTTATAGAAGATGGAAAATGTTGTAGCTTCATAATCAGCAACTTCATTCTTCTTCCACAAGATTCTGTAGACACAGAAACAAGTCAACTGAGTTTATAAATATGTCTTAAAAATTTTAAATACCACATGGCTCTAGTTCATTGTAAAGTAAGTTTTTCCGCCCAACTGGTGTGGCTCAGTGGTTGAGCTTTGATCTATGTATGAACCAGGAGGTCACAATTTAATTCCCGGTCAGATACCTTCCACGGATCCTATGGACAACACTATGGCTAATGTCACTGGAAGCTGCCATGTTCTGTTCACTAAATGTTCTAATGCAAATTCAACAAGCATGAAGGAGCTAAATGAAGAGTATTAGCACCTTATCTCCATCATAAGAAATTTGCAACCTCTAACATACCAGTATATGCCATGTTTTCTTAATTCTATGGATACCATTAACATAATAGATCTCCAACTTACTGTAAGTTTGGAAGCAGTGACGGGTATTATATTCAATGCAGCCATCCTATATAATAAAAGGCTAATATGCAATTATCCCCTCAGTCGGGAGTTGGACCAGAGGATGGGGCCGGACCACCAACACTAGAGTACACTAGAGGCCCCAGGCCCTACCCCCAATCGGCCCCCCCCAACTATAAAATAGCTCCTGATTTCAAAGAAGTTTAAATGTAAATGTAAAAAATATATGACTTGGAATGGGAGGAGATACATTATACCATTCTAGCACTAATTGATCAAAGAAAACACCAGCTCAGAAAGATGCATAGACCCAACATGGTTTAATGCTCAGAACAACTGCCTCTGGTTTTAAGACTGGCACAAGACCCAATAAAGACAGGTTCCTTAAAAAGGCTACTAAACATGCCTTTACTATGGATGATTAATTATCCCCCCTCCATCACAGCACTTATTCCTAACTCCCTGAATCAGAAACATCTTCAAAACAGCCTTGATGAAAGAAGTAGCTCAATCCTTCTGGTTACCCCAGCTCCCACAATCAGTGTGCATTACATCAGTGTATATAGTCAGGACTGTGTGACAGCTTTTAGAACATTTTCTAGTCTACACATATCCTGGTTCATTTTGAAAAAATTTAGGGACTCCCAAGTGGCCTCACTAGCAATGGTTCTGCCAAAGCTTCCCTGTTGGGAAATCTAGTTTGGGAAAGCACTTTCCAAGGAGTCTTTTTTCTAAGGAGCACTTCCTACAACAAGAGAAAAGCTGATACCAAACTCAACTATTACAATCAGACCATGGTAAATGACAGATCATTGGTTCATTGGTAAGTCAGGGAGAAATAACACTCACACCCTGGGGCAAATATTAATAAATCTGATCACCTCTGCTAATTTCATCCTTGAGTGGATGGCAGTGCAGTTTCAAAGTGCCAAGTAGTACATACTCCAAATGACTATAGAGGGAGTTTTGACAGATATGCATCACTGCAAAGAGGGGCTGATAAGCCTTCTCTTAAATCAAATCTCTCCTTTGAAGAAGAAAAATATTAGATTATAAATGGTCCTACTTATCAGAGTGAGTCATGAATACAGACCTGGGTACAACTCAGGAATACAAAACAAATAACAGCACAAATTTCTACTGATAACAGGAATAGAAATTTTACTCTTCTGACACTCTGCATTTTATGTCTCAATTAAACTTCCACTTCATCTTCCTTTGAAATATCTGGTACAGCCAATGGCACTGAGGTTTCATTTCCAATTCCAACTCTGACTCATTATTAGTGATTAACTGAATAGCACTTGCTGAGAAAAATTCTGAGACACATCCCAAGATCAAGTGCAGACCAAATCAGCCAAGTCTGCTGTGGGCATATGAGACTCACTTACTATCTGATATAACAATATATCTACAAAGTGGTTTGTGAAATCACCTGAAATCTACAAGAGCTATAGCAAGCATTTTGAAACTGGGTATAAGCGCTCAGTTTAATAACTGTCTAACCCTATATAATAAAAGGGTAATATGCAAATTGACCCTAATGGCAGAACAGCCAGACCAACCGCTCGACCAGTCACTATGAGGCACACTGACCACCTCTTGGTCCCTTTTCCTGGCCGGCAGGCTCCAATCACACGATGATGAATGGGGAACCGGGGGTGGGTGGTCGGGGACACGGGTGGCACCAGGCCAAGGCCCCTGCCTCGTGGGTTGCCCCATACACAGAGGGCAACCTGCGGCGGGGGTGGGGCCAGTGACTGGGCGGGAATGGCTGACCTCTTGGTCCCTCCCCCCCGCTGGCAGGCTCCGATCACCCGATGGTGAATAGGGAACCAGGGGGGTTGTGGTAGTGGGGGGCGGGGCCGGCTGCTGGCAGCTGGGGAAGATGGCCCTGATCACAGGCCAGGCCTAGGGACCATACCTGCTCACAAATTTTGTGCACCGGGCCTCTAGTAAATACCACAATTCAATAAAAGGGTTTTTTAAAAAAGTGTTCTAAATTCTCTAACCTCCATCCCTATGCAAAAATTGCTTTCAGAAAGCTATGCAGCTAGTCCAGCCGGTATGGCTCAGTGATTGAGTGTTAACCCATGAACCAAGAGATCATCGGTTCAATTTCCAGTCAGGGCATTGGGTTTCAGGCTCGATCCCCAGCAGGGGGTGTGCAGGAGGCAGCCTATTGATGTTTCTCTCTCATTGATGTTTCTAACTCTATCCCTCTCCCTTGCTCTCTCTTTAAAAATCAATAAAAACATTTTTAAAAAAGCTATGCAGCTAGACCTCATTAAAGCTATTCTCTGGGGAAAAAAAAAAAAAAAAAGGCCATCATTGTCATGATTTTAGTACTGTGCCTTCAGTTTTATAAAGGATCCACAGGAGATAACCACTTCAATATTTGGTGCCTTTCCAAAACCACTGTAGAAAACACTGTTCATTAAGTTATTCAATGTCCCTTAAATAAGGATCCACTTGATAAAGTCCTTCCAGATTCAGTGCCAGGAAAGTTTCTTTTCAGGAGGACTGGCACTCTGCTTCTCATCGGACAATGAAAGCAGCATGACCTCAGATGCTTCCCCTGACACTTGGACACTCAGAGCTAAGTTTAGTGCTCAACTGCTCTAACTAACTCTGAGGTCCTTGTTTATCCACCTTTTCTTACTTTTAAATGGTTTCTGATCTTTTAAAATTGCATTGCTTTGTTTTACACACACTTTAATATTCCAAGTCCCACAAAGTCTTCCTGGAGCAAAGTGGGATAAAAATTCCATTTCACAAACCACTTTGTAGATACTAAAATTTAAGATCCATGAAAACAACCTCAATTCACGACTCTATTCAACCATCTGGCAGCTCAGAAACTTCTGCTACTCAGATGTTAGAATGTCTATTAACCCCTTTCAGAGCAGTTGATAGGAAAAGTTGGGGATGGGAGCCAGGACCAACAAATGTGGCACAGGACTGTGCAACAGGAGACAAACTGATTTTTCTTTTTCCCAAAGCAGATAACCCAGACTGGAAGCTCAGTAACAGAAATACCACCACCTAAAAATGCTAACACATAACACAATGTAAACTTTTCAGACCCAGAGGGGTTAGGCGATAAGTTCGAGGTCACACAGCTATCAAGTGGCACCAGACAAAGCTCTGCAGCAGAGCAGGTATGAGTACAAGCCAGACTGCCTGTGGTCTTATCATGGCTTTACCACCCACTAATGTAAGGCCTTGATCAAGTTACTGAAGCTTTCTCTGCCTGTTTCCTGAGGTGTACAATGGAGAAAACAACAGTACCTACCTTCTTAGGGCTCTTTGGAGAAATAAATGACCTGTGTACAGCTCAAAGGCAGTAATAAAAACTCAAAGTCAGTTATTCCCATTACTATCTTTTCTACAATACCAATGTTTGCCTCAGACAGTTCCAACACCCCCATTCTCTAAGCAGAAATCAAAAACATCTACAAAGTATCCCCTCCTTTTTTGATTACCACAAACACGTTAAACAAGGAGTCAAACCTTTCATCTTTTTCCTTCCGAGACATCTTCCTATTATCAGCTTCAGAAAGTTTTCGAGTCACTTCTTTGGAAACAGCATCTTCCCTCTTCTGGGCTACTCTGGAAGGAAAAGAAAGAAGTTTCCACATGCTCCAGGAGTGGACATTCCTCTCAGAAACACTCCGTACTCAGACTTTGTATTGGCAACTGTGTAATACTTTACATTTCCAGAAAATAAACTGTACAGAAAGTTCCAGGGTTATTACACTGTAGTATTAGTTAAAAGAGAGGGAGGAGTTCAAGAAACTTTCAAGATGTGGTTTATTAGTTATGAGTCTGATTTCTGCTTAAAAGAGAGAATTTCCCAAAGTTTATGTATTTATTATGTATTTATTATGGAAACAGAAGTCAAATGCTACTAACACAATTTAGTTATAAGTCATTATAAATCCATTTTGTTTTAGCCTATAATTTAACAGTTCAATAAATAAATTTGACAAGGCATTAGCAAATGATACATGACTTTAATTCCAGTAAATAACAGGAGAGAAAACTAGGCTTAAAAACAAAACAAAAAAGAATTAACAACTATAAGTAATGCTTTTAACTCTACTCCAAAGGACAATTTCAATAGAAAGAAATAATACCACATGGTCAGGGACTGACCACACAACCTCTAGTTAAATGAACCACTGGTAAGAGGTTTGCACAAAAAGATCATATGAAATCAGCCAGAAAAGGCTGGAAGTGATATTCATGCTATCAGATCAGAATCTTCAGTGACAAGTCAGATAAAGAAAAAAATTAAATGTATACTCATCAAAAAATATACATGGTGAATTTTATCAGATGAAATACAAAAAGTCTCCCAAAAATTATGACATTTAGATTCAACATATATTTTTCACAAAATAGGAGAAACTTATTAGCCATAAATATAGAAGAAAAAGTAAGAACTGATCACAAGCAACATATAACAATTACCTATACAGTGCCACTATGAAAACATTTAACATGATACGGAGATGTATCAAAGGCAACAGGATGTGGAACAGAGATAGAAATCTGTTCACTCTATGTTCAATTAATGAATCCCCGGTGACTATGCTATTTAGTTCTGGTTAGTGTACCAAGGAAAACTGGGGAAATATCAGGATGGCTTCCTGAAAAAAAAAAAAAAGCTGAAGATCATTCAAGGCAATAGTTTTCAACCTTTCTTTAACCACAAGAGCTTCTGGAATACAAATTAAGCACAAATTCTATCTGGTTTCACCTATGCCTCCGTCTCTATATCTCACCCAGAACCAAGTTAGAGCCTACATTGTTAAAAAGAAAACCCTGCCCAGCCAGTGTTGCTCAGTGGTTACGAGTCAACCCACGCACAGGGAAGGTCGCAGATTCGATTCCAGACAGGAGGCACTCCTGGTTTCGGGCTCGATCCCCAATTGGGGGACAGGGGGGTTTGGGAGACAGGGGGACATGTAGGAGGCAGCTGACCAATGTTGATGTTTCTCTCTCATCAATGTTTCTCTCTCTCTAAAATCAATAAAAACATATTTTTAAAAAAGAAAAAACTTTGGTCAGTTTCAACTAATGTATTTTTCCACAAATTGATAACTGGGGAGGAGGGAGGAAGAAAATCAATTTGTTTAAGAAAAATAGATAAGTTTTGAAACCTAAAAAAAAAAAAAAAAAAAAGAGCTAAGAGGGCAGACAGCTATCTTAACAGATAGTTTAGACAGACACTATAGTGTACTTTTTCCTCCAAAAATCCAACTTCACCTGACTCATTGGGTAAAAGTTCTGCTCAGAAGGTATCCCTCCCTGACCCTCTTTAGCAGACCAAGCACTCAGTAAGTGTTTCTGAACTTCACAGAAGACCACTCTTTTCTAAGAAAGACCAATTGGAAAGAAATGTACCAGCAGAAACCATTGTTAGCTTAACAGGAGAAAAATATCTACCTACAAATGCATACACACCAACTGTCAGGACACAGGAAAAAACTATTTTCAACAATTGGTTATCTCCAAGCATCTTTAGGATAAATAGTCAAATATCTGTTCACATAACAAATCTTCCTGAAGAGACTGAACCAGAAAAATAGTTAATTTCTCTTCTAGATCTAAAATTCTATATTCAACAACCACACTGTAGGTTTATTAGAATTCAAAAAGCCCTACCCTCCTTCTTAAGAATCTTAGAAAATAAACCCCACTCAGCACTGAATACTGTGAAATACAGAGGTCACTCCAGGGGCCCAGCACTCAGCCAACTGAGGATAACCCACAAATTCAACTGTTTTGCTACTATTTTTTTACACCAATATGTAAAAAATAAAAAATAAAAATACTACCTATTTAATTTCTTAACACAAACACAATTTGCAAACATTTTTTAAGTCATCCCCACTTAAAAAATAATCCCTAAGGGCTCCCTCACCCACAACCTCTCCAACACTGCATATAAACACTTATTATGTGCCAGACACTATGCTTATCATGCCACACACAGTACAGTGTTTAATCCCCACCATCCTATGAAATACCATTAGTATCCCCATTTCACAGCTCAGGAATCTGAAGTCTAGAAAGGTTATGGCCTAGGTTTGTGGTCGGCAAACTGCGGCTCACGAGCCACATGCGGCTCTTTGGCCCCTTGAGTGTGGCTCTTCCACAAAATACCACGGCCTGGGCGAGTCTATTTTGAAGAAGTGGCGTTAGAAGAAGTTTAAGTTTAAAAAATTTGGCTCTCAAAAGAAATTTCAATCGTTGTACTGTTGATATTTGGCTCTGTTGACTAATGAGTTTGCCGACCACTGCCCTAGGTTATACATTTAAGAGCAACAAAGCTGGGACCGAAATCCAGACTGTCAATTCTGAGCCATCTCCCCTCTACTACTAATACCTGTCCAATACTAATGGACATTTAATACTAATACCTGTCCAATACTAATACTCAGCATCTCCCTTTGAGCTTCCTTAACCTTCTTGCTTATCTATAGGAGTTTCAATAGCAATGACAATATTTAATATTAAAGCAAAACTGTAACTAAAAAATAATTCCACTGAAAGAATCTGTTAAAAAAAAAAAAGAATCTGTTAAATCAGTAATCCACTGAAATTTTTACTGAACTAAATGTACCATGAACTGTTGTAACAGATATAAAAGAAGTAGCAGTTGCCCTCAAGAAATCCAAAGTAGAATGAGAAGGTAAAAAGAACATGATTTTGATTCCAAAGAAGTAAATGAAAAATGATATGCAGAACAAGAAAAACACTAAGTCTCAGAAGGACTGAGTTCCAAAGGATGGGCTGTGCAAGATGCCCACTGCTAAGCTTCACCATCCACAATGGCCATGCCTCACAAGCAAGCCCAGAACAGCAGAGGCTGAGGTGGTTGAATCCTGGAATGGCAGCTGGTGACAAGGGGTTAACAACAGAAAGATGACAAGGGTGGCTTGATCACTATTGTCTAGCTGCGACTGCGGCCACCCACAACCTGAGCTCCCCCTGGTCCAGAAGAGCAGTAGAGAAGCTGCTGAGGCCACTTTCAGCTGCTGAGGCTGTTCTGTCCTCCTTACAATAAACAAATCCGTTAACTGAGATCACTTCTGTTCCTTGTCACCAGAAAGACGCTAAGCAGGGACAACAAACTTAGGAAGGGTTTCTCTGGAAAAGATTCCCACGTCTTCAAATAAGACATGTAAGGATGGAAAGGAAGAAAGACAATCTTAAATGAGGGCGGGCACAAGACACTTTCAAAGGATGACATGAAGGGCTGATGAGAAGAGCTAAGAACCAATGCTACAAGATGAAACCACACTGGGAGGAGGTAGGTGAGTTGCATTCCAGGGAACTGGAAGAATTTGGTTTTCATACACTTAGAAAAGAGTGTATGGTGCTCATGGGAAGCAGGTATAAATGGTGAGTTTTAAGTAAGAGGATGACAGGGTAAAAATGATGGCCGATAAGGATGAATACATGTTCTTTTATCCCATAAAGCAGTACTACCACCTGCAGTTCACACGTGTAACATACTGATTACGTAGAGTAAGATGCTTTATATTGTTTATGGCAGTCTTCTGTTAAAAGACTAGATGGAGACTGCTACAACAACCCAAGCAAAAACAGCATCTAAACTAGAGTGGGAACTATGGAAATGAAAAGAAAAAGCGCACATAAAGCACACTGGTACTTCAAGTCTCATCAAAATTACAACTGCCTTTAAGAAAGTACTTCCAAAGAAATATAGCACCAAGAAGGTTCCTTTAAGTAAAGAGAGAAATATCCTGCTATCCTGAATCAAGTATCAAAGTGTGCATAAATTTCCAATTAAACCTTAATGTATACCCACTTCCCATGAGGACCACAGCACTCTGAATAAAAAATGTTATCACCTTTCCTTAAATTTTGACTGTTCCCAACACTTTAACCTTTATGAAACCAGAGTATATAACTGCTTACAATTAATGTGTAAATTTATAGTTGTGTGGCTTGGGTTTTCTCCAAAAGCTATAATTAAAATGATATATTTTGTAGTATGTGTGATCATAAAATATTAGTTTTCATATACAGAAAAAAATGTAATTAGCATTAAAAATGTTAGTTTAATAACAACAACAAAGCCACTTTGTTCACATCCAAAAATAGGTCATGGAGAGCCCAAAACAATTCTTTCCAGAAAGAATTCCAGCTGCTTTGGAAATGTTAAATTACTTGGTGGGTTTTGTTTTTCTGATTAAACTCCATGATTACAGACTAATTCCACCCTCAAAACCTACTTTCATAGCAATATCAGAAGCACTGTCTCTGCTTCAAGTAAGTTAATAATTCTTCATAGCATTAAGGTGCCATCCCCCAAAACAGATACATATATATATCTCAAATTAATGCTTACTGAAACCAACACAAACACAAATGGTCTTTAAGACACTCTAGTATATAAAAATGCATCACACTTTCACTTAAGAAATATACTTACTTGTGCTTGAGTACAAACTTCACATTTTTGTAGGCAAAGGCTACCAGATAGGTGCTTACAAGGGTCATCACGCTATACAGAACAGCAGACTGAATAAGATCCATATGCCAAATTCGCCAGTATAACCCTGAAGATAAAAAAAAAAGGGGGGGGGGGCGGTTTACAAAAAGAAACAAAACTTTACCACCCAGTTGTAAAGATCTGCTGATTTAACTATAGGTAAGGCTGGTAAAATACAGTCTGGGTTAGGGGATCCAGTAGATGCAAACTTCAGACGTGGGGCACCCAGGAAAAAGTTACAGCTTCAAGCCTGCCTCAATTCAGGACACTCGAAAAACATAACCTTCCATATGAGGTGTCTTGCTTCTTCTAGAATGAGAACTCCAGCTCAAACAAAATCACAATTCTGACTTCAAATGTCATTCGTCGGGGTGCTATTAAGCTAAATGCAGGCCATCCCCAAAGGCCACGTGCAGTCCTCAGCCACAGTTAACCTGCTGACGTGGCTGTCTGTCTGAAGCCACGGCCTGCTCAGGGCAGCCAGGGAGCCACACGGGCTCCACACCCCGTTCGCTGCACACGCTGGGTTTTACGAGGCTGAAAGAGAAAACAAATCTAGATTTGACGGCCCAGCAACAGTGCAGCAGTGGGAGCGACAGGAAATGCAAATTCGGGGAACCAGAGCCCTAAAAACAACGTTGGCCGAGTCTGCAAAGTTTTTCCTTCCACGTGAGAATAGCCCTAAATAGGATGGTTTAAAAATAAAAAAATGTAAACAAGGGAAATCGCTGGCCCTTGGCACTGGACCTACCTAGCTCATCCAATGAGGGAAAACACGATGCTCAGGCCTGTGTGAAGCGCTTCACCGAAAGCTACACTTTCAATCCAGTGCGAGAGTTCACAGGAACCTCTCTCTCCCTTGAATGCATCAGTTTCTCCAAAATAAGTCATGATGTAAGTTTAAGATCTCGTAATGGCAAAGGAGAGAAAGGGGGGGCGGTATATGCGGGGAAGTCAGCATCAGATCTTAACTGGGGTGATCGTTTAAGTCCAGATTCGGGGCTGCCAGCCCAGCACCGGTGAATCCAGCGTCCGCGCCTGGGGCCCGGGAACCGGCGCGCGTCTGCAAAGCGCCCCAAGTAACTTTCCTGGGAGGCCGCCCCCCACCACCCCAGCCGGGAACACGGAGGCCCACGGGGCTACGCGATTCCCCGAGCTCACGGCGAGCTGGGCAGAGCGGGAGCCGAGGGGCCAAGCGCTCCCCCGCCGTCCGCCGGCCCCTGCCACGTCCCCGCCCAGCCCGGCCCGCAGGCCGCCTCCCCTGCCCGCCCGCCTGCTCCCGGCGCTCACAGATGGGGATGGCGGACACGATGAAGGCGTTCCCGAAGAAGAGTGCGGAGGACTTGGCGGAGAGGTTGCGACTGAAATCCTGAAGGAGCAGGTCCTCTTCGGACTGCTGCTTGGAGGCGCCTTTGGGAGCCATGGTGGAGCCGGAGCCGGGAGCAAGGAGGGCCAACGCTGCGCGAGGCCCGGCCGCGGGGCCTCTGGCTCCGCCCCCGCGGCCGCCTAATCCGCTAACGACTCGTCAGCCCTGCGCGCGGAGGCGGGACCTGTGCCGCGCGCCGAGCAAGCTGGGCCAGGATTGGCCATCCTGGAGCCGCTGCCCAGGCGTGATTGGGCGAGTCGGCTAGACTTCCGCCTTCCTGGCAAGTCTTTTGACTCCTAGGCTTCCAGATGACGGCTGGGATTTGTAGTTTAGTAGGTGCTTTTAAAAAAAAAAAAAAGTAAAAAACCTTGTTGACAGGCCACATCACAGCTTCTGATAGACTGGTGCTTTCCAAGGCTGGAATTCCAAAGGAAGATCTTTAGCCCGCGTCATGCACTCATTCATTCGACCAGCGAACAGTTCGTACCCTCTCTGTGTACCCAGTATTGGAAGAAGAGGAGAGAGATTAAGGATAGCTAACAAGTGTCGAGTCCCTTCTCCTTTACACATCCATTATGTCATTAAACATCCTCAAAAGTTCTATGCTCTGCAAAGCATTGACCCGTTTTGCCGGAGAAGAACCTGAGAGTGGGGGACCAGCAGGGTTGGTCTCCCTGTCCGTGGGCTCTTTTAATCATAATAAAGGGCTACCTTTGTACAAAAAAAGAAGGCACTTTTAATTTTGGGAAAGTCATGGTCTCATTAAGATAATATTTAACATGTGTCTAATACATTTACAAATTACTACTATTTGCTTACTCTTATTTAAACTAAGTATTTAAAGTAGTGTGGTCTCCAGAGCCATGCTCAATTAAACATAATACTAAGTAAAGGCAACATATTGTCTAGGCAGGCTTCCTCTGAAGCTCAGAAGATTGAATATGCCTATTAAAACAACTAGGTACCATTTTTAACTCATCAAATTCTCACTTTTTCCTCAAAAAATGATGCTGAACCATTGCACTCTGAGCAAACGCTTCTTTCTTCTACATGATGGACATCAGATAAAACTTCCTCAACCTGCAGCTTCCCTATTAGATTTGTATATTGTTCTCCCTCACCTTATCAAATTGTGGCCTACCTCTCCTCGTTTCATTCTAATAGCATTGTCTTTGACCTTTTCAATCTATTCTCTATATAGGTACCACAGTGAGTTTTCCTGGACTATAAATCCTTCTATTATCTACAGCAAGTATTCCCAAATGCCAGAAGTCACCAATTAACTGAAAAATGAGATAGAAAAAAATAGTTAGTGAATTTTTTTGAAAACTAAAAGTATTCATTTTTAAATATCTGCACTTGTGCCCCTTTGTGATATTAAAATTATTTTTTCTTTATTATGTAGTGATGGTGATAGTGGAAGAAACTCTTATTTTTCTCTTCCATCATACTCCTCTCCCAGTTTTTTCTGTTTTAATAAGCCCATTTGCTCTGGCTTAAATGCTAGGTTTCAACACTAATTCTGTTCTTTTCCTCTCCAGCTGTGACCAATGCATCAACAAAATTGCTTGGCCTGTCTCTATAACTAGATTTCCTGATTGCTATTTGTAAAGTAAGTATATAAAAAAAGAAAATGTGCGGTAAAATCAGAAAACTGTAAGATCAAAAGGGACAAAAACCATCAGAATATTTAAAAAGAGAAGAGGAAGGAAATAAGAAGTAATAATGGTTAAAAAGAATTATATCTGAGAAAAATGTTTAAACAATTAAATGTTAAGTAGATAAAAATGTTAAAATTAAAATGATCAAAAGGAACTAGATGAGAATTGTGGCCTACCTCTCCTCGTTTCATTCTAATGGCATTGTCTTTGACCTTTTTCAATCTATTCTCTATATAGGTACCACAGTTTACCAAGTATAATTAATATACTTGGTAAACCAAGAATAAAAATCTAAAATAATAGATATAAACAGAAGAGAATCAAAAATAGTAGAAACTTGAATTTTTTTATAAGGGTACGTTAAAGAACTATGGTAAGCAATGATGCTCATGACAAAGAAGGTTTCATGGTGATGGTTACACTGAAGGTTGCAAAGGTAGCACACTTGAAGTACTGGAGCAGTGTTTTCTTATACCAAACTAGAGACCCAGTGCATGAAATTCATGCACGGGGGAGGTCCCCTCAGCCCAGCCTGCACTCTCTCCAATCCGGGATCCCTCAGAGATGTCCCGGGGATCAGGCCTAAACCAGCAGTCAGACATCCCTCTCACAATCCTGGACTGCTGGCTCCTAATCGCTCACCTGCCTGCCTGCCTGGTTGCCCCCAACTGCCCCACTGCTGGCCAGGTCACCCCCAACTGCCCCCCTGCTGGCCTAGTCACTCCTTTGCCCCCAACTGCCCCCACTGCTGTCCTGGTCTCCCCCAACTGCACCCCCCCACACTGGCCTGGTCACCGCTAACTGTCTCCCCCGCCGGCCTGGTCGCCCCTCACGGCCCCGCCGCCAGCCTGGTCACCCCATGCAGCCTGCTGTTCAGTCGTTTGGTTGTCCCTCACTAACCCCCCTGCCGGCCTGGTCATAGGCAGCTATCTTGTGAGG
The DNA here is from genome assembly GCF_027574615.1 of Eptesicus fuscus. Classification (NCBI taxonomy): domain Eukaryota; kingdom Metazoa; phylum Chordata; class Mammalia; order Chiroptera; family Vespertilionidae; genus Eptesicus; species Eptesicus fuscus. The sequence continues at coordinate 21,219,758 of NC_072475.1, forward strand.
GTGTGACGGTCAATTTTCATATTACCTCTTTATAATAAAGGATGTTATCTAGTCCCTTTTGAAGAGCAGCAAGATCTAAGGACAATTTTTATATAGTACTAGAGGCCCAGTGCATGAAACTCGTGTGCGGGTGCAGTCCTAAGGCCTGGCCTGCGATCAAGGCCATCTTTCCCAGCTGCCCACAGCCAGCCCTGCCCTCTGCTGCCACCCATCCCCGGTTACCCATTCGCCATTGGGTGATCAGTGCCTGACGGTCTGGGAAGGGACCAAGAGGTCAGCTGTTCCCGCCCGTTCACTGGCTCCGCCCCTGCTGCGGGTGGCCATCAGGCGATTGGATCCCCGGGAAAGGGACCAAGAGGTGGTCAGTGTGCCTCATAGTGACTGGTCCAACGGTTGTTCTGGTCGTTCTGCTATTAGGGTCAATTTGCATGTTACCCTTTTATTATATAGGATACTAGAGGCTGGGTGCACGAAATTCGTGCACTGGAGGGGGGTTCCCTCAGCCCAGCCTGCACTTTCTCACAATCCAGGACCCCTCAGGGGATGTCCGACTGCCTGTTTAGGCCCAATAGTGCAGGGATCCCTAAATGGGCAGTCGGACATCCCTCTCGCAATCCGGGACGGCTGGCTCCTAACCACTGGCCTGCCTGCCTGCCTGCTTGATTGCCCCTAACCACTCTGCCTGCCTGCCTCATTGCCCCTAACCACTCTGCGTGCCTCATCACCCCTAACCACTCTGCCAGATGGCCCCTAACCACTCTGCCTGCCTGCCTGATGCCCCTAACTGCTCGCCTGCCTGCCTGATTGTCCTATGTCTGGATGACATAGGGAAGGTACTTGACATAGGGAAGGTACCTGGGAACAGGCCATGGGGCAGAGTAGTTGTGGCCACTGCAATCTTGGGAAGATTTGAGATGAATAAGCTCCTAAACAAAGGAGTTCTCTCTCTTTCTTGGTTGGTTTGTGCTCCTGGCCTGCAACTCTCATGCTCCTGCATTTGCCCACATAGCCCACAGCCATGTGGACCCCACACAATGGACTAATGGACTACAACTAGCCTGATGCTACACTGGACCCATCTCCACCATGGAACGGAGGCTCTGGACCTGGCTTCATTTCTAGCCCTGTTGAATCCCCAGTTGCACCTCTTCTAGGACTGGATTAAGGGACTTGGGACTTTTGAAGCCCAAGGATGTAATTCCATGTAAATAAAAATCACTCATCCTCCCATGGGAGTCTCATAAAATTCTTTTTATCAAGAAATCATAAGGACCCTACCCTGAGCACCCAGTGGGGAAGGGGATCCCCCACTGGTCGACACCCCACTTTCACTGATAACAGAACAGGATGGACTTGGTTCTATATCAGCCTCTTTCAAATGTGTTAATTTAAGGCATAAGGTTTCCACTATATCACTTTACACTGATCAGGTTGGAGAGAGAGAGAGAGAGAGAGAATGAGAATTTAAAGCACTGTTTATTGCTGTCAGGGTTATGGATAACAAATTTCTCTCCTCCACTGCTGATGGCTTTGTGGAAGAAAATCTGGCAGGTTAAAAATTAATATATCTTTCTGTAGCAGACACTGTAAGTTGTCTAGCCAATAAAGAAAGAAAAACAAAACAACACTGCTAGCTTTTCACTGAGTCCTTATGAAGGGTAACAAATAAATCACCCAGGGCTCCAGGGCCAGAGGGGGAGCTTCTGTTGTAAGCCCAGTTGAGCTGCAAATCTCATTATGGAAAGAAATTTTGTAAGAAAAGATAAAACACGTATATTAGTCTCTAGGTATAATATTTTAAAGTCCTATCTGAAAGACAATTTACTCTGTCAAACTATATATTTCAGGCACTGGTGTATGATTAATTCATTGGTTCACAATTCGTACAAATATTTATTGAGGCGTTACTACCTAAAAGGTACTATGCTAGACCCTTGGAAGTATCCAAATAACAATCATGATCATTGTGTTTATAATAACTAACATTTATTGAGTCTTTGTTATATGTTTAACTCTATGCTTGGCCCTTCACATACATCAACTAATTTAATCCTTACAGCAACACTGTTATTATTATCCCCATTTGTTAGATGCAGAAACTGAGGAAACTGAGGATTAATAAAGTGTCAATGATAGAAAGTCCAAACCTATAGAAAAATTTTACAAGAGTTTATTAGAGTTTATTTGAATCACACCGAGAAAAGCCCTGGAAGCAAGATCTCAAAGTCTTGAGACAATGCTCCAGAGAATGGCAGTTTTGCACTTCTCTTTATACATTTAGAGTCAAAGGATAAAATGTAAGGAAAGCTACATGAAATCCATTGGTGGGAAATTAAGGTGGCAGGAGAAAGCAAGGCAGGGGAAATTTCTAGGATTGGATTAAAAGTAAAATGGAAAGGTACACACTTATTTTATACTAGAGGCCTGGTGCATGAAAATTCATGCACTGGAGGGGAGTGGTCCCTCAGCCCAGCCTGCCCCCTCTCACAATCCGGGAGCCCTCAGGGGTGGGAGGGGACCCAATGATCAGGAGAAGGCGACGCCCCATCACACCTCTGCTGCTACCACTACCGGCAGTGCAAGCCTTGGACGGCCCTGGTTACCTGAGCCTCGGGCGGCTCTAGGCAGCTAGACAGCCACCATCCAAGGCTTGCCTGTGCACCGTCATCTTGTGGCTGTGGGCACCGCCATCTCTGAGGGCGTGGCAGTCAACTAGCATATTCCCTCCTTATTGGCTGTGGGTGCCACCATCTTTGAGGGCAGGGCAGTCAATTAGCATATTCCCTCTTTATTAGATAGGATTGGTGGGTATAGGATAGTTAACATTTAACATTTATAGTAAATCAAGATAGTATTCTGGAAACAAGACAACAGTAAGGAATTTCAGGATCATGGTGCTCTGGTTTTGTCTACAAGGGATTTGGAAAATTACTCTAGTATTTCCTAGATGCATAAGAAAAATGGACAGAGCTGGCTTACGGTAAAGATTAACCTTTTCTAGGTAAACTATATGCCTCAGATGTGACTACCCACCATGACCTGCCTAATCAGACTAGAGGCCTAGTGGGGTCCCTCGGCCTGATCTGCAGGATCGGGTTGAAACTGGCTCTCCAACATCCCCCAAGGGGTCCTGGATTGCAAGAGGGTGCAGGCCAAGCCGAGGGACCCCATTGGTGCACGATCGGCGCCAGGAGAGACACGGGAGGTTGGACAGCCGGGGAGGGATCACAGGAGGGCTCCAGGGCATGTCCGGCCTGTCTCACTCAGTCCCGATTGGCCGAACCCCACAGCAAGCTAACATACCGGTCAGAGCATCCGCACCCTGGTGGTTAGTGCATGTCATAGCAAGCAGTTGAGTGGCCTTAGCATATCATTAGCATATTACACTTTGATTGGTTGAACGGACGACCAGACTACTGGACACTTAGCAGATTAGGCTTTTATTATATAGGACTAGAGGCCCAGTGCACGAAATTCATGCACAGAGGGGGGTGTTCCTCAGCCCAGCCTGCACTCTCTCCAATCTGGGACCCCTCGGGGGATGTCCGACTGCCCATGGGATCGGGCCTAAATGGGCAATCGGACATCCCTCTCACAATTCACGACTGCTGGCTCCCAACTGCTCTCCTGCCTGCCTTCCTGATTGCCCCTAACTGCTTCTGCCTGCCAGCCTGATCACCCCCTAACCACTCCCCTACCAGCCTGATTGATGCCTAACTGCTCCCCTGCCAGCCTTTTTGCCCCTAACTGCCCTCCCCTGCAGACCTGGTCACCCCTAACTGCCCTCCCCTGCAGGCCTGCCCCCCCCCTCAATTGCTCTCCCCTGCAGGCCTGGTCGCCCCCAACTTCCCTCCTCTGCCAGCCTGGTCACCCCTAACTGCCCTCCCCTGCAGGCTTGGTCCCTCCCAAGTGCCCTCTCCTACTGGCCTGATCACCCACAACTGCCCTCCCTTGCAGACCTGATCCCTCCCAACTGCCTTCCCCTGCTGGCCATCTTGTGGTGGCCATCTTGTGTTCACATGGGGGCAGTCATCTTTGACCACATGGGAGCAGCCATCTTTTGTGTTGGAGTGACAGTCAATTTACATATTATTCTTTGATTAGATAGGATTAGATAGGATAGAGGCCTGGTGCACAGGTGGGGGCCAGCTGGTTTGCCCTGATCACCCCCTAAGCAGGGTGTCCTGGATCAGGGTTGGGGTTCCCTTGGGACATGGGGCAGCCTGGGCAAGGGGCCTGTGGTGGTTTGCAGGCTGGCCACGCCCCCTCCCCCCCCCCCCCCCCCGCTACCCAAGCGGAGGCCCTGGTACTGGGATTTATTTATCTTCTATAATTGAAACTTTGTAGCCTTGAGTGGAGCCAAGCCTTCTGCTCACTCCATGGCCACAGCCATTTTTGTTAGGATTTATATATCTTCCATAATTGAAACTTTGTAGCCTTGAGTGGAGGCCTGGGCCAGCCAGAGCAGGCAGAAAGCTTGGCTTCCTCCATTGCCAGGGGACACCCAAGCCTCCTGCTCTCTCCGTGGCTGCAGCCATCTTGGTTGGGTTAATTTGCATACTCACTCCTGATTGGCTGGTGGGCGTGGCTTGTGGATGTAGCAGAGATACGGTCAATTTGCATATTACTCTTTTATTAGATAGGATTACCCTGAGTGGTTACTTTTGGTCACTGGGCTTGTTAGGTCTGCCATGTAGCCAGCCCCTTTTTCATTCACAATAGTAACTCATCTAAGATCCCACAGCCAATAAGTAATAGAGTCAAGTTTGAACTAGAGGCAATATGACTGGGATATAAGCTCTTAACTATGAGTGAGTTCTGATCTCCTCTGGGGAGGGGAGAGGTGATGGGCTAAAGATTGACTTAATCACCAATGACCAATGATTTCACCAATTATACCATCTACACTGCCCCTACTTCAGATGCCAAACCCAAGTTGTTACCAACTGACTGTAAATTGGAGATTCCATGGCCCCACTCATTGGGTTGGATTAATTTGCTAGAAACAGCTCACAGAACTGAGGAAACCAGTCTACTCACTAGATTACCAGTTTATTACAAAGGATATTCAAGGATCTGAATGAAGGACCAGGTGAAGAGATATATAGGTTGAGGTCCCAAACAAAGGAGCCTCTGTCCCCTAGGACTTTGGGGCCCAGCTCATGGATGTGTTTTGGTTCAACAACCTGGAAGCACTCTGAACCCCCTCCTTTAGATTTTTATAGAGGCTCAATTACCCATGCATGACTGATTAAATCATTGGCCACTGGAAATTCATTCAACCTCCAGCCCCTCTCTTCTGGGCGGCTAGGGGTGGAACTGAAATTCTGATTGGTTCCCTTGGCAAATAGCCCCATCTGGCTGCTTTCCAAAGTCACCTCATTAACATAACAAAAGACGCCTTTGTGTTCTTAACACTTAGGAAATCCCATGGGTTGTAGGAGCTCAGGGCAGGAAAAGTGGACTCAGACCAAATCTATATTTCTTATTATAAATCCCAATACCACAAGTGTAATGAAAAAAAGTCTTACCATTTCAGAAAAGAAAAAAAAAAGGCCCCTTTGCAGAGAATTCTGCAGAATCTTAGGCTCTTAGACATGGTCAGGCCCTCTCTCTCACCGAACACATACCACACCTTTTTTTAAATAAAGATAAGGTCTTGAGAATTCTACATGCCAACTTTATTGTGGGATTGATTTTTAAACTAAATGAGGCATTAAAACATTTGAGAGACAAGCATTTGTCTTCGAGCTTGAAGCTTAGGTGTTCCAAGGTAAATATTGTTTTCCTTTTTAGGAAATAATGATTTAACTCACGTTAACTGGGTACTGCTTCTGAAACAGTCAGAAAAGCCTGCTTCTTTTCTGCCTAAGGCTATTTATAAAATCACTTACTTTTTAAAGAAAATGATACACATCTAGAGAAAATATATTATCTTAATAACCACTGATAGAGGCAATAATACTTTAATTCTCAAAACTCCCCCTGGAATCGTCTAAATATGAGACTTATCACACATGCATCATCCATGCAGCACTGCAGGGCACAATAAAAATTAAGATTTGCACTGGAAATCAATCTTCTTTAGTTTCACAGTTAACCTAAGCACTATGGCAACAGACTGTAAAATAAAGTAGGTCATGGATTTCAACCAGAATGGCTTAGAAGATACAAAAGCTCAATGGTAATTTGTTGCTCATCCTTTAGAAGTCTTTATTTAAATTTTCTTTTATTTAAAAATTCTTCTATTTCACATGCCCCAACAATAACTAAGTAGATAAAAATCAGAAGACCCAAATTATTAAATGAAATTTATTCAATCTCAGTCTTCATTTCATTTGGTTTGCCAATTAATTAGTAGTGTCCATCACCGTATATCTCACATATGGACAAGGAAGGAAATTCTAGGTAAAAGGAATAGCTTTATGGGTGCAGTCATGCAAAGGTACAGTATATGATTTTTTCTTTGTTGTATTTTTTAAAAAAATATTTTTATTGATTTCAGAGATGAAAGGAGAGAGAGAGAGAGAGAGAGAGAGAGAGAGAGAGAGAGAGATCAATGATGAGAGAGAATCATTGGTTGGCTGCCTCCTGTACGCCCCAAACCAGGAATCAAGCCTGCAACCCAGGCATGTGCCCTGACCAGGAATCAAACTGTGACCTCCTGGTTCATAGGTCAACGCTCAACCACTGAGCCACACCAGCCGGGTGACAGTATATGATTTGAGATAATTTTGGGGAGCAATCAAAACCAGACCCAATAAAAGGATAAAAAATAGAAAGTTGTGCTTTTGTCACTGTAAGGTCAGTGAAATCATCAGTGATCTCCTAGGAATTTAGTTGGACACCTACCCAGCTACGGAGGCTATTTTTATCCAAATAAAATAAAATTAAGTCATAATCCCTTCTGATTCCATCTTCCTTTGCCTTTGGGGTAGATATGTCCCTCTGCCTTACTAATCCACATTTTTTATTCCAACTCCAATGACTTCCTCTAGGACCTTTGTGTACTAAATACACTTTCCTCCTTTTCCTCTGTTTTATACAGAGAGCTTATGGGTCTTCCGAGTCAGAAAGATATGTCTGTTTTATTTGCCAGAGTAACAGCTGTGTGATCTTGGGAAAATTACCTTCTTTGAGCCTTGCTGTGCCATTAAATGAAACAAATAATGTGAGGCCCTAGCACCGTGTCTGGAACAAAGTAAGCTTTCAACCATGGTAGTTATTCTATCCTCTTGTCTCTTGGTGTGTTGTCTCCTGCTCAGTTTATAAACCTGCTCAGCTTTCTTATTTCTGGTGCATGCACGCGTGCGCGCGCGCACACACACACATACACACACACACACACGAGTGCACACTTTTCCTTAACTCTGTTACATGCCTAAACTTCCCACTACCCTTCACTGCCAAAGAAAGAAGAGACTGCTGGGCTCACTCAACGTCTCACTGCCTACTCACTGCTGACCACCAGGCACCGTGAATTCTACTCTTGCTTCTCTTCTGAATCTGTTCCAGAAAGGGTTTACTGAATTGCCAAATCCAACTTTTTCCCCTCAGTTTTTAATACTTAACCTGTATTCGGCTTTTAGCACCATTGACCATCTGATGCCCTGGAAAGTTTCTCTTCTCTGGTCTCCAGTGCAACTGGAGGAACCCCTAGTCCTCCTTCTACCTTCTCCGGCCCTGCAATGACCACTGCCCCTCCCTGCTTCTGCCTAGGAGTAGCTTTGCCCACTCAAGTGCATATGAAAGAGTCAAGGGATAAAACTATAGTGGCTCCAACTGGAGGCCTCAAGAAGTAGTGCCACATTGGCAGGGATTAGCTTCTTCAGATAAGGCTTAAGCTCCCTAACCAACAAAAACTGAGGTGATCTTCAACTGCTTCACACCCCAGCAACACAGAACAAAGTGAGGGGAGGCTAGAAAATGTACCCAGAGTTTTACAGTGAGCACTTTAGAGAATAGCCTTCCTTGTCTTCTTTTCCTACCCAGATCTATGCGGAAGCTGGCAGGAACAGAAATATCTAAAACGACACACATAACTGCTCAGCACTGTGTATGTCAAGTCTGAGCTCCAATCAGTTACATGTAATGAGCTTTTTCTACAATTATTTTTAAAAAAATATATTTCTTTATTGATTTCAGAGAGGAAGGGAGAAGGAAAGAGAGAGAGAGAGAGAGAGAGAGAGAGAGAGAGAGAGACATCAATGATGAGAGAGAGTCATTGATTGGCTGCCTCTTGCATGCCCCCTACTGGGGATTGAGCCTGAAACCCAGGCATGTGCCCTTGGCCAGAATTGAACCTGGGACCCTTCAGTCCACAGGCTGATGCTCTATCCACTGAGCCAAGCCGGCTAGGGCTCTACAATTATTTGTAAAATCCTTAATCCCAACAACAAACCTAAAGAAATGGTGCAGAATCAGATCATGATACTTTTCTGAAACTTTCCCTTTACCACCTTTTGCAAGAAGAATTAAAAAAAAATCATGGTATATATTACCATGGTTTGTCATATACATTTTGGTTAACAGCATATGCCCACAGTAAAATTGCCTTGGTTCAAATTCCACTTCGACCACTTATTGGCTGTATGAAGCTTGGAAAGGTGTTTCATCTCTCTTTAAGATTCTGTTTTGCTAATCCATTAATCAGGGGAAATAATGATACTTTTTTTTCATAGGGATTTTGAAAAGTTTAAATGAGAAAATAAACATATATGTTATGTAAATATTTATTTTTATTTTGCGATATTTCCAGATTTACCTCTTCCATTTTTGAGAAATTCTGCTTTAATTATTTGTAAATAAACAAGTGTGTGTGTGTGTGTGTGTGTGTGTGTGTGTGTGTGTGTGTGTAAAGCTAAATTGGGAGCTAGAGAAGGGGAACTTGGCTGTCAGAAGACAGATTCACACTTGGTGATGGTTTTTATAAGGCTTCATTCTCTGCCCATTCACTACCTCCTCCAGAAAAGACAGAGAGAGGATTTCAGCGCCTGACCTGGGGAAGGAGGAAAAGTGTCAAGTATCTTATTTCAAATGGGTGGGAGTGAGGTAGAGTTGCTATTTCAAAAGTTTTTTCCACCAGAGTAACATTTTACTGTTGTACCAGAGGCCCGGTGCATGAAATTCATGCACGGGGTGAAGGGTCTCCTCAGCCCAGCCTGCAACTTTTCCAATCGGGGACCCCTTGGGGGATGTCTGACTGCTGATTTCAGTTGGACATCCCTCTCACAATCCTGGACCGCTGGCTCCTAATCACTCACCTGCCTGCCTGCCTGGTCACTCCTAACTGTTCCCCCCTCACCGGCCTGGTCACTCCTAATGCCCCCCCTGCCAACCTGATCGCCCCTCACAGCCCTCCCCCCCATCGGCCTGGCCACCCCACGCAGCCTGATGTTCAGTCATTTGGTCGTCCCTCACTCCCCTGCTGGCCTGGTCGCCCCACGCAGCCTGCTTGTCCAGTCGTTTGGTCGTCCCTCACTAACCCCCCTGCCAGCCTGGTCACCCCATGCAGCCTCCTTGTTCAGTTGTTGGTCGTCCCTCACTAACCCCCCCTGCCAGCCTGGTCACCCCATGCAGCCTGCTTGTTCAGTTGTTTGGTTGTTCCTCCAGCTGGTCCTGTGTGGCTGGGGGGCTGAGGAGACTGGGGGACTCTAGAGGCAGGAGCGTGGAGCAACTGGACCCATCTGGGGGTGGGCCCAGCCATGCCAAGTGCTTGCCACCCCAGTGGGGCTGAGGGGACTGGGCGCTGCCATTGAGTGGCTGTGGGTGCCACCATCTTTGAGGGCATGACAGTCAATTAGCATATTCCCTCCTTATTGGCTGTGGGCGCTGCCATCTTTGCGACAGTGTGAGGGTCAATTAGAATATCCCTTCTTAATTAGATAGGCTTATGATTATAAAAGAATAATTCTGATTCTTAAAGTTGGAAAAATACAAACACATATAAAGAAGAGAACAAAATTAACCACGATCTCACAACTCAGAGGTAACTTCCATTAATATTTCAAAGCAATTGCTTTACTCATTTTCTCTGCATCTATTTGCACATCTATAATTAACATAATATATATAGTTTTGTCTACCTTCCCAATTGTTCTATTATGAGCATTTTTCAAAGTCACTGAAATGTCTTCAAAACATTCTTTCTAATGACTACAAAATTGTCCTCTGGATGAATGTACTACAATTTATATATTATATTAATAACTCCTATTATTTTCTAATCACAAAATAATTGAATGTCCATTTATAAAGTTGGAAAATATAATATATAAATCACTCATAATCTTATCCTCAGATTATTACCACTGTTTATATTTTGATATATTTCCTTCTATGGCTAGCTATTCCATACTTAAAATAATTAAGATCATATATTACAAGTATTTTGCTATGTCATTAAAAAATGCTTTCAAAACAATTTTTAGTGCCTGTAAAATGTTAAGTGATATATGTGTGATCTCACTCTCTTACTGGTAGGGAGGAAAGAAATTTTTAGCGAATAAGGACAGAAAATGTCCAGAAAGAGAGGGAAAGGTTTGCATCAAGCCATGCCCCTAAGTCAAGAGGTTCTTTAGAAACAGCCCAGGCTTGCTTGGCAAGCAAATCCACGGGGTTCTTTACAAAAGCCAGATCACCAAACTCAGGGAGGGGAACTGTTTGAGTTAGAACTCCTTCAGTTACAAGTGACAGAGCCCTTTCTCAAACAAGCTTAAGGAAAACTCAACAACGGGGGAAAAATTACAAATAGAGATAAGAAGGAAAGAAGGGAAGGAGGGAGAGAAGAAAGGGAGACATTTATTAACTAAGATTTAAAAAAAAAAGTTTCATCATTACAGGATTCAGAGGCTCAAACAATGCCTTTAGGGTTTTCTTATTGGTCATCTCTCACATCCCTATTCATCTGTGTTGGCATCTTTCTCTCCAATATGGACAATATGGACATTTTCTTGAAAGAAAGGAGGTTATATGACTCCAGCTTAAAGTTTGTAAATAAGCTAGTGTTTTGTGTGTGTGTGTGTGTGTGTGTGTGTGTGTGTGCGTGTGCGTGTGTGTGTGTGTGAACTGGGATATAAAGTGGGAACTTGGCTATAAGAAAGCAGAGTCACCCCTGGTGAAGGTTTTGCCCAGATTAGAAATAGACACCCATTCACTACCTGGTGAAAGTTTTGACAATGCATCTGTCTCTGCCCAGAAAAGAAATGGATCCCCATTCACTACCTCCTCCAGAAAAGACAGTGGGGACTTCAGCCCCAGATCTGAGGAAAGAAGGAAAGGTGTCAAGTATCCTATATCAAAGTGGTGGGAGTGAGGTAGAGTAGTCTTCCCCCCCACCCCCCGCCCTGCACACACAAGTCAGAGGGAAGGAATAACACAACCCAGAGGACCCTACAAACTCTGCTCTGTGGGAAGGAGGGCTGGGATTGGGGATGGGCAGAGAGTTCTCCAGAACCCTAGGGCACCCTGGCAGAGTTGGCAGTTAGGGGTGGGTGTCCTGATGGTCCCCTACAGCTGGAAAAGGAGGGGAAAGGAGAAAAGGAGGAGGTGAAGAGGGACCACTGCATGGACCAAAGTGAGTAGGAGAGATTTTCAGGGCCACCATGAATACAGAGCTTTGACTGAAAGAACGATGGCCCAGGAGGATTTCTGGGATGCTTTCTGTAAGGTGCCATGAGTCTAGTCTGGCTCTTTAGAAACACCAAGAACAAAGATATGAATTAATCTTCAAGGCTTCCAAAGACAGACTTATGTTTCTTTTCAACGTGACTCTGTACAGAGACTGGGTCACATGAAACCTGGAAATAACTTTTAAAAGTAACCAAAATGTGAACCACCATATTCTCCTTAGAAAGATGCACTCAATCTCTTTCACACAGGATCTATAGAATTTATCCACTCCAATTCTCCCCCTCTGATCCTCCACCCAAATGTTTAATATTTTTCTATTTTATGATTGGATTAACCCAGCATGTAGTTGTGAAGAAGGTCTTCTTAATGTTCTTATGGTTTCCCTCTGCTCTGAAATGTTCCTTCCTCATCTTACCATGTTTTCCTAACTGATTATAGGTTACTAGAGGCCCAGTGCATGAAGATTCGTGCACTCTGGAGGGGGAGGGGCATGTTCCTCAGCCCGGCCTGCACCCTCTCACAGTCTGGAAGCCCTCAGGGGATGTCCTACTGACACCTTCATGGGAGGTGACTGGGCAGGAGATCAGGGGACAGCGCCCCCCCCTCCCCATCACCCTACTGTTGCCGCCACCACCATGCTCCCTCTGCAGGAGACAACTGGGCAGCCGATCAGGGGACGGCGCAGGCCAGTGTGGCCTTGCTCCCCCATCATCCCTCCTCCAGCGGCTGCTGGTCGCTGTCACCTCCCCCTCCCACTCATTGCTGTCCCTTCCCTCTGCCCACTGGCATGTGCCTTGGTTGGCCTAGGGCCACCTGCTTGCTGGCCCTGCCCTCCTGCTGACTGGTCGTTCTACCATTCAGTCGATTTGCATATTACACTTTTATTATATAGGATTATTGTGGCGAGTTCTTGCTTTACTTGTACAGCCAGGATTGAGAAACACTGACCTAATCTACCTATCCCTCCAGCTACCGCCATTTGTCTTCATTCACTGTCAAACTTGACTTGCTGCCTCCTTTCTCTGATCCCCCCCCCCCACTATTCATACCTTTACCAGTGTAATCTGTCTCTTGCACCCTTCAATCCCCCCTGCCCTCCAATGCATCAAGGTCACTGAAGATCTCATTGCTAAATCCCACTTTCTTGACTTGGCAGTGTTGACCCTGTTGACCATCCCTTCTTTCTTGAAGCCTTCTGTTCCCTTGGCTCCCCACACTGCCCTCTCCTAGATTTCTTCTTATCCCCCTCACCCTCACCTTTCCCTAGGCCTCCTCTCCTTGGTTCCATCCTATTCTTCTCTCTTCCCAATCTTGTTGGGAAATCTTATTTACCCTCTTGCCTTCCATTGCCATCCAAATGCTGAATTTGTACAAAGAGCCTAGACAGCTTTCCTAGACACCTCTATATCCCACTGCCTCCTGCACAGCTCCTGTCAGATCTCTCAATAGCACCCTCAAATTCATTGCTAAGGTTCAACTCCTTATCTTACTCACTGTCCCAAACATGTTTTTTCTTCATTGTTTCCTATTTCAATTTATATCCAGTTGCCCGAGTAAGTTGGGCATTATTATCTTTGCTCTCGCAAACCTTTCATTCAGTCAATCAAGTCCAATTTGTCTTATCTCCTAAGTAATTTTAATTTAGTTTTTCTTTCAAATGTTACCCCTCTAAGGGTCCTTCCATGAACCCTAGAGGAGGTATGGCTTCCTGCTGCATGCTTTGAGAGCAATGCTTGTCCTAGCACACTCATCACAACTTGTAGTAATTGCTTAATGTCTTACTTCCCCTGAAAGTAAGGTGCTAGGAACTTGGAGCAACACAGTCTTTATCCTTAAGGATCTTAAAGTCTAGAGAAGAATATTGGTCATTGTAATAGACACAGAAAAATGCACAAGGATGAGTAAAGCTCTCACCATTCTGTGAAAGGATTGCTTGAGCAGTGACTAATTGTAGATGGCATGAGGGGACAAGCTGAAGAAGTGTTGTGGAGTAGGTGGATTCTCCCTATGTTAGTCTTATCCCTTATAAATGAGTAGGTCTGCTGAGCTGACTCCATGTGAATTCTTTTGGGGAGAATATAAGAAGCTTCCTGTATCTTCACTTATAAATACTGACTCTATTAGTTGACAATACTTTATTGTATATTTGAAAGTTGTTGAGAGAGTCGATCTTAAAAGTTCCACCACAAGAAAAAAAAAAAAGAAACTATATGTGGTGATGGATGTTAACTAGACTTATTGTGGTGATCATTTTACAATATATACATATAGTAAATCATTATGTTGTATGACTAAAATTAATATGCCTAACAATATTACATGTTGACTAGTGGCCCAGTGCATGAAATTCATGCACGGGGTGGGGAGGTCCCCTCAGTCCAGCCTGCACCCTCTCCAATCTGGGACTTCTTGGGGGATTGGGCCTAAACCGGCAGTTGGACATCCCTCTCACAATCCGGGACCACTGGTTCCTAACTGCTCACCTGCCTGCCTGCCTGATTGCCCCTAACTACCCCTCCTACTGGCCTGGTCACCCCCAACTACCCCCCTCTGCCAGCCTGGTCACCCCTTACTGCCCCCCTGCCGGCCTGGTTGCCCCTTACTGCCCCTCCTGCTGGCCTGGTCACCCCCAACTGCCCTCCCTTGCCAGCCTGGTCATCCCCAACTGTCCCCCCTGCTGGCCTGGTTGCCCCACGCAGCCTGCTGTTCGTAGTCCATCTGGTTGTTTCAATCATGACAGCCCCTGGTTTTTTATATATTAGGATTATATCTAAATTTTTAAAAAAGAAATAGAAGAAAAAAAGAAATGCCTACTCTTAATTCTGGAAGCCCTTAGACCTAAATATGGTCTATAAACTAGTCTGAAATAAAAAATATTATAAGGAGGCTTTGCACTTCTGGTGCAAGATCCATTATGTGTTTATGAATACTATTTGCATATTAAATATTTGAAAATGTATTATCATTTATTGTATAGTACTTGCCCCCAAATTCTACTCTTTCCCTTCTTATAGAGAATCATACAGCTGTTAGTTAAGGAAGCCTACTCTTTGGTCTCTTGCACAGGACATCATGGTCCCTACTCATGGAGAGAAGATCAGCTTTGGTGATGATGATGCTGGTTGAAATTCTGTGGCTTTTCAGAGGCTTGTTTTCAAAGGAGAAAAAAATGTAAAGTTCTAAAAGCTGTTTTTCTTACACTTTTATTAAACTACAGTTTTCAAAATTTAAGATAAGTTCCATTACCAGTTCTAAGAAAGGCTATTTTTCCATGAAACTCCTATGTTGGCTTTTAGGAATTGCTGGGGTTAATAATTTGTCTCCGCACCAAACCCCTCGCTTCATTTTCCTTTGCCCATCTGCACACTTTGCATGCATAAGGCTGTTGGTGTGCATATGTATCTAGGCCTTTGCATATGGAATGAGGGCGCTTTCAAAAGCAGGCCCATAAAAGTTTTAAAGGAGTCAGTGAGTACTTGGAGGGGGTCCAGGCGCACACTGCAGATGCGTTGCTGCGATGGGGGTGGAGGAGGTCACAGCCCTGATCAGGCTTCCTTTGCTCAGATCCCCTGCACTCTTGAATGGATGGCACTGGCTCTGTGCATTTACTATTTATTAGGGGCTTTCACACAGCACTAAGTATGAAATTCATGGAGGAAAATGCAAAGCTATTTTAAATGAATACAGAATAATGCCTGCCCTCCTTTGTTTGCAACTTGGAGAGAAAAAAAAAAAAAAAAGGTCTAAAGGGTAAACCAGTGTCAGTATTTAATCATAATGAAGAATAAGAATAGTGATCATCAAACTCTCTAACTTGCTATGAAAGAGGAATCAAATAATAACAGGCTAGCTATGATCTTGGGGATGTCTTAATCTTTTTCACTTAGTGCCACAGAAAGCCAATTGTCTAGTGAAAGTAATGGTTTATGTGGATTTCAGTCATGATGCTGCCTGAGGAGGCTGCTAGATGAGAAGGGGGAATGGAAGGAAGTGCTTGATCTGATCTGAGAAAGAAGAATATTTAAAACGTTAGGTTGGGACAACTGGGGGACATTTGGAATGTGTAATTTTGAAATAGGGTTTTTTTTTTACACTTAAGTTTGCATTGATAAGTCAAAGTTGGCAATAAAAGTTGTGATAAAGAACCAAATAACCAGCACCAGCCCCTGATTGGTTTAACCCTGAGCTGCAGCCACAAGCAGTTGTATTTGGGAAAAGTGGCTGACAGCACAGGTCAGGCCTGAGAGCTAGAGGAAGGGGACAGAACAGTAATTTACTTTTGAAGATTTTTGTTCCATTCATCATGCACTCCACTGTGCCTGGCACAGCTCCTCGTATACAGTTGGAACTCAAAAATGTTTTTTGAGCTGAAACAATTGGCTACCAATTTGACAAACACAATAAGGGCAGGGGGTTAGGGAAGTGACAATACTTAAGTTAGCCTGTGCAGTTGAGAGAGAATGGCCTCAAAGAGTTTAGACTGACCCCTGAGGGAGCCTTGTAACGTATCTTTATGTATCTTTATATGGGATGAAAACACAAACGCCTTGATTCTCACACAATGCAATGAGAAACAAACATGATCTAAACCAGTGGTTGGCAAACTCATTAGTCAACAGAGCCAAATATCAACAGTACAACGATTGAAATTTCTTTTGAGAGCCAAATTTTTTAAACTTAAACTTCTTCTAATGCCACTTCTTCAAAATAGACTCGCCCAGGCCGTGGTATTTTGTGGAAGAGCCACACTCAAGGGGCCAAAGAGCCACATGTGGCTTGCGAGCTGCAGTTTGCTGACCACAGATCTAAACCATTTACCGGGAAAGGTGGAGTTTTCTTAGGAAGAACAATTGGGGATTGTCATGTTATCCATTTATGCACAAAGTTGTTCCAGGAGTGGACATTCTCCTTAGAACATGTCTCTTTGGACCCTCACTGAGGCATGGCCAGCTGGGAAGCCAGGGAGTGGCTGTACTGCCTCAGTGCTTTCTTTAGTATGTGGATTTCTCAAATAAATGTACTATAGATTTTTCATAAAGTACTAACTATGTTGACTTGACAGTTGTTAAGACTATGGTGAAACAACTTTAGAGGAAGCACATTGAAAACAAGAGTTGTGAGTATGCGAAACAGAGTTTATTCTTGTATTGTTACTTATTAATTATTGTGTTATTTTCCATATGAACAACTAAACTTACTTTTGCCCACCCCTGTATATCCTAACACTGGGACATCAGCAATCAGAGAGTCAGGTTGGTGGAAAAGGGAATCAAAGGATAACACATTGGTTTATACACTTGTTCCTTGATTAGCATTTCTGAGACTCATCTGTTATCTATATATATATATAAAAGCCCAAGCAACCATGTGCCTGGTAGCTATGACACACAATGACCACCAGGGGGTAGACACTCTAGCCAGTAGAGGAGGGAGCCCAATTCCTCGTGGAATCGGCCATGGATTAGGTTGCTGCTGGGGAAGAGATTAGCCAAAGATCTTGTATGCATACTAGAGGATTCGTGCACCTGTCGGGTCCCTTCACCTGGCCTGTTGGGATCGAGTTGAAACCCTCCCATACACAGATTTGTGTACTGGTGGGGTCCCTAGACCTGGCCTGTAGGGATAAGGCCGAAACTGGCTCTCTGACATCCCCTGAGGGGTCCCAGATAGCAAGAGGGTGTAGGCCAGGCCGAGGGACCCCACCCGTGCCATGCACCGGGCCTCTAGTTTAAAAAATAAAGGCTAATAAAACCTTTTATATTGAACCTAAGTCTAGGGGCTGTTGGAAGATGACTACTATCCAGAGGGTAGGTAGCAGGAGCTAATAGAGTAGATGAGGCTGTCCAGGCAAGAGTAGAGACAAGAGTAGAGGGTCTGGGACAGACAAGGTGAGCGTGTAGATTTTAGAGAAGGGCATAGTGGAGAGCCTAAGAGGAGACAGAAGTAACAATCAGAGATGAGCAGAGACAGACCAGGGAGATCATCAGATGATATCAGCACCAAGTAAAGGGAGTGTTTCCAAATTAAAAAGGGCGTTTTAGTAAATTACAATAATGAACTTTGCAGATTTACTGTATGATAATATTTTCTTTTGCTTTTTAACTCCTTCAGGCTTCAGAGAGTTCTGCACCTACCTGGATTTGTGGAGTTAGTGATCTAGAAACATAGGTAAACCACCCAGATGTTTCATAAGGATACATGTTTTAAATAAGTCTACCATTGCGGGGGCCTGAATGCGGCGGGGGCCAGACATGGCGGGGATCTCCCTTTTCCGCGTCCCGTGCGGAAAGAGAGATGAATGAACCGGTTCTAAGTGGTGGCGGCCAGGGATTGAGAAATATTAGAAATAAAGAAAACAAGGCGCAGAAATAGATTCATAAAGCTGGGAGCTGGGTGGATCTTTCTGTGCCTGGCTGAAGCCACAGAACAGATCCAGACTGCAAAGCTGGTGCTTTATTTATCATCAGGGACAAACAAAGTAATCTACAATGTTGTTGTAAGTTTCACTTGTTTTGGCAGCACTTGCTGCCCCTCCCACAGCCCACTAGCTACCCAGGAAAGATCTAGGGAGCAGTCACAAGATCAAGCTTAATTATGCTTCCGAGGACAGAGCCCTCCAAGCTGGGACTTGTTTGCGACTTTGCCAGCAGGTCAGTCCAAGGCTTAACCCTATAACTGCTTCCTACATACCATGACCATTTTTTCTGAAGCAAATATTGACTCACGTGAGCTGACAGTGGGGCAAAATATTTGACATCAGGTTGTGTGGGAACACTGCGGGTATAGGATAGTCATGGCGTTTCCTCCGTCCGAGCCTTTGTTCTGAACACTGAGGAATCACAATTACAATATCTTCATGTGCAGCCTCTCCATCCCTCCGTAATGTTTACTATATGAATAAAGATGCTTGTGCCTTTTGGAAAATAAAGTCTATTGAGATTATTTCTATTCTAAAAGTAATATTCATTAGAGAACATTCTCAGTATAGAATATACAAGGAATTGAAGAAAATCACCCATTATACCAACATTTAGTCTCTGTGACATGTTTAGTATGTTTCTTTTCTTTTTTCTACACATTAAATATTTTTTTTACAGTTATGACTACTTTTTGTAAATACTTTTACCTGTTTTTTTCTCCATTAGACAGGAATATAACATAATCAGTTTCCCACTTTATTTTCGAGTCCTTATAAAGGTTATTTTTAATGGTTGCATTACACAACTTAATTAATGAGGCCCCTACCGTCGAACATTTGTATTAATTTCTAATTTTCTATGATTATCAGGAACTCTGCCTCTAACACATTTACCTTTCATGCCTTTACATTTTTCACAACATTTAATTTAATAGATTAAGCAATATGAATGTTTTTGAGGCTATTGATTTAATTTGCTAAATTGCTTTCTAAGTTGGGTCCCAGTCGTCTTTGTGATAAGCATAGGCTTTGTTATAAGCACAGGCCATGCATCCTGGCTCCATGGGCTGGAGTAAGACCCTTAAGGGTCCTCACCAAAGATAAGGGAGCCACCTGCTCTCCTCAACAGGTAGCTCAAATACAACATTTAGCCGAAAACATGTTGCAAGGAAGGCTAATGAATAGATATTTCCCTGTGATAACTACTTTAATGCTTTTTGTTTCATATCAAATTTCAAACTCTATTTTCTTCTGTTTGTTGGTGCTCCTATTTCACTAGTCTTGACACTTGCTTGGTTCACTTGCAGAGTGGTAGGATCGCAGAGAATCACCCTTCGTGCCTGCAAGAACTCAGCAAGTTCCATGGGTCTCTGTAAACTTTCTCTTTAAACTGGAGACGGCAGTATCTATTTAGCTGGCTTGTCTTAAGGGTTAAGTCAGTTTGTTTGCTCTGCGTAGTGTTTGTCATGTCGTAAGCATGCAATAAGCGATGGCTGCTGCTGTTATTTTTAAAGAGCTATGATAGTTTGCATTCTTAAATACCAGCAAAATATGACAGTGCTTACCATTAACAAGTCTTCAACCACGTAGTCGTTTTAAAAAAATGGGGCCTCAATCTTGTTTAATCTTTACTTGGCTTGCTAATGAGTTTGAACTTTTTTTTCATGTGTGTGTTAATAGGTTACATTCTCATTTAGAATTATGTGTAGGGGTTCAAATCTTAGTTCTTTCACTCATTTTCTCTGTGACAAGGCCTTTGGTGCCAAGCCAGGGAACACCCAGACTCAATGGGATCAAATAATAAGGAAATGTGCCGTCTCCCATAAGATGGAGCTCCAACTAGAGCCACTCCAGCAGGGGCAAGTATGATTAGGATTTGGCCTTCCCCACCCCTTCCCCAGAAGACTTGTTTCTGTCCCACCTCTAATGATCATGAGATGAACATAGCATTTTTAAGTATCTCATTCACACATGACTCCCAAAACACAGCTGAATTAGCTTCTGACTTCTCATTGGGAAAGAACTTTCTCGTCTATAAAACAGTGGCAATTAATAAAAAGATCGATACATTTAGCCCTAGCTAGTTTGGCTCAGTGGATAGAGCATCGACCCTTGGAGTGAAGGTTCCCAAGTTCTACTCCAGTCAAGGGCACAGACCTCAGTGGCAGGCTTGATCCCTGGCCCTGGTTGGGATGCATTAGAAGGGAATCAGTTGATGTGTCTCTCTCACATCAATGTTACTCTCTCTCTCTTTGTCTCTCCCCCTCCCTTTCACTCTCTATCAAAATCAATGAAAAAATATCCTCGGGTGAGGATTTTCTTAAAAAAAGAAGATCAATACATTTAAATTCACTAACATTGTTAATTTCTTTAGGTTTTTTATTGCATTAGGTATTGTGTGTTTAAATGCAAATTAAGAGCATCACAGCAAATTATCACTGCACATCTAATAGAATGGCTAAAATACAAAAAGCAAACAAACAAAACGGCAGTACAAAGGGTCAACAAAGATGTGGAGCAGATGATTAAATATTCATGAAATCCTGGTAGGAATATAAAACAGCAGAGCAGAAAAACAAAAAAAAGAACTGTCTGTTATGAGAGGGAAAAATTATTTCCCCACATTCATGGGGGTGATTTCTCCCTTCCTTCTGATCAGCCAGAATGTGGCACATGTCCATTTCCAAAGCTAATCACTGGCAAGAGGGATGAGACCATACCTTCAATAACTGAGACCCTTGAGGACCCATCTTCTGGACCTGGGGTGGGAGCCAGGCTCCCCTAGGCACTGGGCTGTGAAGGATGGGTGAGTGGTTACCTGAAGGAAATCAAGGTGATTATGAACTTGGAGGATGGGGCTGGAAGGGAACAGATGTCTGAGAGCAAAAATAACACTTGCCCATCAGGTGAGTGACTAGGCAAGACCCTTCATACCTCTGATTCTCAGTTTCTCCCTGTGCCAACTGGGGATGTCTACCTTAAATGAACGTTTGCAAAGTATCTGGCATAGATCTGGCTTGGGCGCTCAGAAATTGTATTTCTGCTGATTTCAATTTATCTGCATGTGCATTTTATAAAATACGTTGTCTTTCACAATGAGGCAATCACTTTGTAATTACATTGGGGATATATTCATTGGGGGAGTAAGACACCTATAGAAATTTGCATTGATTATCTGGTCAAGTACACTTAACCTTTTCTTTTTAAAAATTTCCTTCTAACACTTCTAAGCTTAGAAAGTACCCCCACTTTACTATCAAATACGAAGTCTCATTTTTCCTTCTAGACTTTTTTTGACGGGATTTGTTGCATTGGGCTCTCTTTAATCCCTGTTAGATTTGGTATGGTGTTGAATGTAAGAAGAGGATCTATATTGATTTCTTTCCTAAACCAATTGTTTCACTATCATTTATTAAATAATGCTTCCCACCTCGATTGTGATGCCTCTGTTACAACAGATTATATTCTTATAAAATTGGAAGAGACAAGGAATACCTCTCCTCATGTAACACAGAGGAGTAGGAAAGAAGCACCCCAACACCGACCCCCCTACACACACTGCATGCATGAGTTTAAGAACTGACAGTGGCATAACATTCAGTCTTTCCACCTGGCTAACTGCCCTTCCTCTCAAATCTTCATTTAGCACATTCAATTGACTTTCTCTAGTTTCACTCAGATAAAGTCCTCACATTTATCTGAGACAAAAGAGGAGACTGAATCACACCATAACAAACTGTGCCACCCCCAAACTAAAAAAAAATGTTAAAAAATTCTGGTCACAAACTGTGCTCCAAGCAACATCTGGGCAATGACAGAACCGTGGTGGACTTTGGATTTTGTTTTCCTGCCTTGCAAATGAGCTCTGCAGGACTATGCAACATGGGCTTGCCAGCAAAACTCACACAACTTCATTCACCACTGATGCTGTTGTTGTTTTTTTCTTTCAAGACTAAGTATGTCTCTACAAGATGAAGTAAGAAAATCTGGAAATTTAAAATTAGATTAGTTTGCAATTACTGGCATTTTTCTTCTGGTGTAAGGTCGCTCTGCCCTTGCGGGCCTGTGCTAGGGAAGTGACACATTTCTTTCTCCATCCCACACTTCTGCTTTTTTTTCATGCAATAAAAAGCAAATCTTCAACATTTCCAGTGCTCAGTGCATGTGGCAAATGTTTTTATCCTCATTTTAACTTTGAATTTGAAGTAACGCAATGTAAAAGGTAGACTGCCAGACCACTGGTGTGCCAGGCCGTTTCTATGTGGAAAACAAAATCCTGTCCTTGCAGAAATAATTAGCTGACTCCTCAAGTCTCCGCAGCGTTAGGCTGCCTGCTGCTTTGGTTTGTGTCATGCTTTTCAGTTTTTAAACCGGTGACAATACTACACAAAAGAAGGCTCTCATAGCTAGTAAGGGCTTACTGTAGAGACTCTGCGTGCTGAACACCAATACCATTATTATTTCCACTTAACCTATGAGCAAAACCAACCGCAGTAACTTGACTGATAAGTGGCAAAGCCAAGATCAGAAGCCAGGTTTATCTAAGTCTAAAACAAGCTGTTAACGGTTCCCAACCCAGGACAGTGTAGACTGGAAGTATAAATATATGTCTCTGGGGACCATCATGGTATCTGTCTCATGGGTCATTGTAAGAATTAAATAGTTAACTTATACATGACACTTAGAACTTTGCCTAGATTATGCTATGAGAGAGTTAGCTATTACTCGTTTTAAAAATAATAGTTTATTAAAACAGTAGAGCCCAGTGCATGAATTCGTGCATGGGTGGGGTTCCTCAGCCTGGCCAGCAATCAGGGTGATCGAGGCATCTCGCCCAGTCTCTATGGGATCCAGCCAGCCAGGAGGAGGGACTGTAGGAGGTTGTCTGGCCGTGGGAGGTTGGCTGTGGGAGTGCACTGACCAGCAGGGGGCAGCTCCTGTGTTCAGTGTCTGCCTCCTGGTGGTCAGTGCACGTCATAGTGACGGTTAACAGGTCATTAGGTTGACCGGTCCTAATGGTTGCTTAGGCTTTTATATATATAGATAATTCACATACTACAATCCAAACATTTAAAGTGAATCATTTCATGGTTTTTAGTGTATTCAGAGTCATATAACCATCTCTACAATCACTTTTAGAACACTTCATCACTTCAAAAGAAATCCAGCACCCATTAGCAATCACATGCCAATCTCACCCCATCTCCAGCCATAGGCAACTCCTGGTTTACTTTCTGATCCTATAGATTGATAAGAATCTATTAAATAGCTCTAGCCGGTTTGGCTCAGTGGATAGAGCCGACGCTGAAAGGTCCCGGGTTTGATTCCGGTCAAGGGCACATGCTTGGGTTTCGGGCTCAATCCCCAGTGAGGGGAATGCAGGAGGCAGCCAATCAATGATTCTCTCTCATCATTGATGTTTCTATCTCTCTCTCCCTTTCCCTTCCTCTCTGAAATCAATAAAAATATATTTTAAAAAAAGAATCTAGTGCTTACAGCTCTTTTTGAATTTGTCCATCAGGTCTTCCGGCTCGCACCGGAAGGCCCACCCCAAAAAAAAAAAAAAAAAAAGAATCTATTAAATATATATCAACTATTCTGGAGATTTCATGTAAATGGAATAATAGAATATATGCCCTTTTGTTTTCTGCTTCTTTCACTTACTGTAGTGATTCAATGTTCCTACATGTTGTAGCACACATCAATATTTCATTTCTTTTTATTGCCAAATAATATTGCATTGTATAGATATACCACATTTTATTTAGCCATCGATCAATTGATGGGTATTTGGGATGTTTCTACTTTTTGGCTGTTATGAATAACAATGCAATGAATACCTGTGTACACATTTTTTGTGGACATATGTTTCTATCTCTCTTGGGAATTTAACTAGGAGTGGAATTGTAGCTATCACTTGGCACTGCCTCTCTTAATGTGCATAAATCTCTGAATATTCAGGCACCTTCTCACAGATAAACACATACCTTAGTGTTTTTGTTCGAAATGACCTAATGAAGTAAGTATCCTTCCTAATTCACATCACAAATGAAGAAACTGAGACTGGGAGATTTGCCTTATTGCTTCTTGGTCTGCGGCTCTGGCCATGATACATTCCAGTTTTTAGCCAGCTCTCCCCTCCCCTCTGCCTCTTGCCAAGACTTTGGATTTGGGCTTCTTGCCAGGAAGCCTTTCTTGGACCCTATGCTGGGCCAGGTGCCATGCTCTGTGCTTCTGTGATGTCCTGGGTGTTGCTTTATCATTGCCCTGGTCACAGTTCTATACACTATACTCATCACAACCTAGGGGAAGGGTACTGCCTTTCTCAACTTTGTCTTCCATGCCAAACACAAGGCCTGGCACATAACTGTTGCTGTATAGATGTTGATGGACATTAAAAAGGAAGGGAGGGCCCAGCCAGCGTGGTTCAGTGGTTGAGCGTCGACACGTGCGTGAACCAGGAGGTCACGTTTCGATTCCATGTCAGGGCACATGCCCAGGTTTTGGGCTGGATCCCTGTTGGGGACATTGCAGGAGGTAGATGAACAATGATTCTCTCTCACTGATGTTTCGATCTCTCTCTCCCTCCCTATTCCTCTCTCTGAAATTAATGAAAAAAATTTTTTTAAAGAAGGGAGGCCGGAAGAAATTTGGCCCAGATACCTGCTAGAAAGTGGTCTATCAAACTAGTAAAATCTTTTTCATCACATCACACAGCCTCAGTTTGAATTGAAAAAACAGAATAAAAACAGAGAGTGATTATTCAGATCAGAAAAAGAATTTTCACTTTATTAAATCACTTAGCACAACTTTATTATAGTGAGTCACCTGGAGAGTGTTGCCCAAAAGATATTGTGTGTGCCATAAGGATTCTCAGGATGCTGTTAGAGGTGCATGAAGAACATTTTATTTTATTTATTATTATTATTTTTAAATATATTTTATTGATTTTTTACAGAGAGGAAGGGAGAGGGATAGAGAGTTAGAAATATTGAGAGAGAAACATTGATCAGCTGCCTCCTGCACACCCGCTACTGGGGATGTGCCCGCAACCAAGGTACATGCCCTTGACCAGAATCGAACCTGGGACCCTTCAGTCTGCAGGCCGACGCTCTATCCACTGAGCCAAACCGGTTAAGGCCATGAAGAACATTTTAAACATAATACTTCAGAATTTATTTCTAAGTGTATTAGAAATAAATAAAACTAGGATATCAAACCCATTACATCATTGTTTAGGAGTAGACCGCCTCCCCAAATTTTTTTTAATTAAGATTGTTCAAAATATGTATTAAGTAATTAATGGTGGAGATTGAAAATAGATATAGCAAATATAGTTTAAATGGTACCAAAAATAATTCAAGTTTCTGAATACTAACTAATGATATTTAAAATATGGAAAGTTTAAAGTACAAAGCTCACTTTTTAAAGCCATGCTTAAGCCACCCGCTCTATGGTGATTTGTTAGAGCAGCCTGAATGGACTAAGCCAGTAGATCCGGGGAGGGGTCTGAGGTCCCGCCTTTCTGATAAGCACCCAGGGGTGCTGACACTGCCGACCGCAGGCCACACTCGGAGCAGCAAGGTTACAGAGCATAAATGAAAGGCTAAAGTTAACAGCAATAATGCTACCTACCACCTCTTCATTCTGCTATGCACCGGGTACTCTTCTAGGTGTTTTATAGATGTTAAACTTATTCACACTAACAAAAATCCTACCAAGTAGTTACTGACATCTCCACCTTACAAGTGAAAATTTAAAAATCAGAATTGCCTCAACTTTTCATCACAACTCTTTCTCCTCCCAAAGTAAGAACATGGGCAGAATGGAAGTAATAATATCATTGTCTGTATTTTCATCCTATCTAATAAAAGAGTAATATGCAAATTGACCATCACTTTAACACACAAGATGGCTGCCCCCATGTGGTCAAAGATGACTGCTCTCATGTGGACACAAGATGGCCACTACAAGATGGCCAGCAGGGGAGGACAGTTGGGAGGGACCAGGCCTGCAGGGGAGGGCAGTTAGGGGTGACCAGGCCTGTAGAGGAGGGCAGTTAGGGGTGACCAGGCCAACAGAGGAGGGCAGTTGGGGGCGACTAGGCCTGCAGGGAAAGGCAGTTAGGGGTGACCAGGCCTGCAGGGGAGGGCAGTTAGGGGTGACCAGGCTGGCAGGAGAGGGCAGTTAGGCATCAATCAGGCTGACAGGAGAGTGGTTAGGGGGTGATCAGGCTGGCAGGCAGAAGCGGTTAGGGGCAATCAGGAAGGCAGGCAGGCGAGCAATTGGGAGCCAGCAGTCCTGGATTGTGAGAGGGATGTCCGACTGCCCATTTAGGCCGGATCCTACCGGGATCGGGCCTAAACGGGCAGTTGGACATCCCTCGAGGGGTCCCAGATTGGAGAGGGTGCAGGCTGGGCTGAGGGACACCCCCCCTGGCAGAAATTTCGTGCACCAGGCCTCTAGTTATTACTATAAAATAAAAGAAATCAAGCTAGGAGGGCTTAAATCATTGCGTTGGCTTTGGCCAGTGTGGGTTTTTAGCATGTGTTCCATTCACTTATCCTCCCTATGGCTTCATTGTGGGTCGGAAAGTAATCTGGTCCAGGGATCAAAGCCCCACATTCAAAACAAAACAGCTCTGGGCAAGGGATGCATTTCCCTCTGATGGTTCTTGATGGAGGGGGAAAAATCACCTACTAAAACCTGATTTGGAGCTTTAAAAAAATTCTTAAATATCAATTACTTATGATTAGAAAAAGACACACATACATACACACACATGTACACACATACACATATGCGTGCTAATGTGTCCAACAGTTTCAGCTGTTTGTAGGGGAGTTATGCTGTCTCTAGTTAACTACTAATTCATTTTCATGTAGGTGCTTTGGGAGTTAAATACTTGACACTCATATAATTTATTTATTTTTTTGTAAAGATTGCAAAGTGCTTCATTAAGAATAAATCCAAGAAAAAAATAAAACCTAGTTTCTTTTCAGAGGGTCCTAGGGCTCTTGGTAGTTGAGGGGAAGGGAAGATAGTCTACTGCCAGTCACAGGCCATTAAGGTATCTTTTTACAAAAGCCTTCACAAGGGAACTTTATTCCCTACCTGGCTAAACAGCAGAGTCCAAAAACATGAGGGTCGGGGCTCAATCTGGCCTGCTCTATTGGCACTGTCTCTGTAAGTCCAGCTACCAGGCTTCTCTTGAAAAATGGGAAACCTGGCCACACAGGACCCAGATTCCTGCATTAGCTTTAGCTGCTTGTAGCAGAGGAGTGTATGTTCCTCTTGACTGTCCCAGCAAATTTCACTCACATCTGTTATCTGCCTGACCCTGTCTGTAGGCTCCTGAATTTGGAAACCCCGTTTATAAACAGCTAACATTTGCTCATCATTATCCTGGGGAAATTCTGGCCAAGTATGCTGGAACACTGAAAACAGTGTCCTTTTAGCAAGTGAAAGCAGCTGGTTCACACAAGAATTACTGATTGAGTTTGTGGTGTGCCCTGCTTCATATTGCTCAGGTATGCAAGGGACAGATCCCCCCGTGTTCCTCCCTGTAACGCAGCTGGTCTTTAGCCGGAATACTCTTGGCTCATTTCCTGTGAGGCTCATATGAAGAGCTAGAAGGGAGTCTAGAGGTGACCCAGTAATTTTCCCATCCAGGCTGCTGGTTAGTAGGAGGTGAATTTCCTGAGGGTCATAAGACACAGGAGGATGAATGAAGATTTTCATGTATGGTGGGGAGAGATGATATCCAGATAACTGAATTACTCTTTTTTTTTTAAAAAAAAGAATATACTTTCTCATGCTCAATATAGAGGGTGGAGAACATTGCAGTCATCTGAGCTTTTAGTTACCTACTAGGTATTTATTAAGCACCAACTGTGTGCTGCACACTGTGCTAAACTGGAGACATGATGAATGAGACCGGGTGCCCTGCCCTGGAGAAGTTTAGTCAAGAGATAGAATCTAAATATTTATCCCCCAAATAGCTACCTGAGAACTGATGGGTGTAGAGGAGCAGCCACTTACTCAGGTGCTGCCCACTGTTGGTAGGAGGAACCCTGGCCCAGTGTTGGTGGAACATCCCAGGGTTTGTGAGAGAAGCCAGAAATTGGGATTTTTTAAAAAAGTAATACTTTCTTTTTTGAGAGTTAGGGTTCACAAATATTTTTAAACTCAGTGTAGATCATCAAAAATGGGTTTGCAGGCAGATTTCAAGTAGGGGTCCCCAGACTGTGACCTCTGAAGCCAGGGGACCTGACACCCCATGCCTCATTGTGTTTCACAGGGAAGCTTACCAAGAACTGGCAACCTGGAATTTGCCTTTTCCAGGAAGTCTCTTTGAGTCCTTCATGTTTTTGAAAATCTGACACAATAATAGTATTCAGACTTCCTACATATTCTCTCTTTCTCTCCCCTTCCCTTTCTCTATGTAAAAATAATTATTTTCATTAAGAGAGCGGAACTTGAACACATTCATCAACACAAGTTACTCTTATAAAATAACCTTTGAAAGATATAAATGGTTACAATATCACTTAGTTCTTCTGATGCTAATCCTGTACTAACTTTCCATATCCGCATCTTTCTGGCTTGGAATCACACCCTTTTCTGAGCCCTTGCCCTTCACTTCTGGGCTGGTCTTGAGCTAAAGAGCCCTTGAGTGGCTTAATCATTCAATGGCTACAAAGACTTCATTCTCTGCCATTCACAGGTGTTCTTATTTGCCCTGCTAGATTGTGTAGGCTAATTACATGAACGATTTTGTTTTGATTTTCCATCTCTCTCTGTCCTCAGAGCTGCTTTTTTTTTTTTTTTTATCCAACTGCAGCTAAAAAGAAACAAGATAAAATTGAGAGTGTAAAGAGCCCCTTGTTTTGCTTTTATTCATGGAAGATATTTTCATTCTATAATTATTTTACTGCAGCTTCTCTCCTCATTAAGACCTAATTTATGCACAATAAGTAGAATTAATTTTAATTAGTAGTCTTGGATTGTGAAATTTCCTTAGCAACGTCCCAGAAGAGGCCTCGGCTTTCATAATGTTTCAGATTTCCTGCTTTTCTAGAACAGTATTCCAAACAGCACAAACAAACCAGATATACAAACCAGTTACCCTAACACAATATATTTATTTAAAACATTTTAACCACCTTGGAATATTTATTTATAACATTTAAATTACCTTAGGATGCTTTGACTTATATGTGGGGTTTTTCCTTAACCTTTTTATAGTTTCCATCAAAAGAATATGAGTTGAGTATCACCAACACGGATTCTTCTCTAGAAATACCTGTCCCTCAGGAACTTAACAGTGATTGTTTTGTCATCATGAATTCAGGTCAAGGCCTTAGCAATTAGTAATTACTAAATGTGATCTAATTTTCTGAGAATGAGAAAAGTGACACTTTATGCCCAAACAATAATATCACTAGCATTCTTTAACATTTTTAAATTGCTTGCTACATGCTAACATTGTCCGAATCACTCTGTCTCTGGCAGCTCATTGACTCCTATTAGAAGCAACCCATTCTTCTTGGTGGCATAGCTGAGGCAGGGAGAGGCAGTGTAACTTGCCCAAGGTCAAAGCGGTGGGAGCACAGCATATACTTAAACACACAACCCTCTGGCCCCAGAGCCTGCAACCTTAATCACTTGGCCGCCCTGCTTCTGGGCTTGAGTTGAGAAAAAGCAGAAATATGGTTAAAGCTGATGTTTTTTTTTCCTTACCAGTTTGCCATTGGTAGGCTTAGTTCTTCGTTTTGTCCCGAATTCTTCATTTGTAAATTCCAACAATTTATTTATCAGAATGCTGTGGCAGCTCATTATTTAAATGTATTCATAGTTTTTTTTGGAAGAAATGCTACATAAATATTATAGAACCATTTTTAAAAATATATAAATGTAGTCACCTAAATATGGGACAGTTGTATTTCTCATTATAAATAAATAAGTTGCTGCTGACATTCTAACTAAGGCCTGAAGACACGGTTGTTCTGGGTCCCTCTGCCTAACTTCACAATTCAGGCTACTGAGGCTACCAGGTTCAAGGTCAGACAATATACTAGGAGTGAGTCTCTCTGAGGCCACAGGAAACTGCCTCCCAGGCAGTCGCTAAGCCTCCATGTGCCTTTTCATTCAAACCTTTTACTATGCTATGTAATATAGGAGAACTATGAATGGTTATATAAATTGGGATTGATATATTCATACAGTGAAATACTACTCAACAAGAAAAAATGAACTGAACATATATACAACATAGATGAATCTCACAAGCATTTATGTTGAAAAGAGACAGACAAAATAACACATTTATATACTTTCCTTCATATAAGGTTTAAGAACAGGCCAAACCTGGGGTGTGCATAGACTGAGAAGGGGCACAAGGGAAACACTCAAAGTGAGAAAAATGTTTTATGTATTGATCTTGCTGTGGTTACCTCTGGGCACAAAAACATGTTAAAATCATAAAGCTGTACACTGGGGATAAATGCACTTATACCTCAATAAAAAATAAAATGACATAAAAAGTAAGTAGGTTGAAGACTATTGAGCTGCGCTCTGCATGGTAGGATCTGCAGCCAGAGCTGCAGGCAGGGACCAGCTCACAATGGGGCTTGTATGTCCAGCTCAGAGGTTGCCCTTTATCCAGTAAGCCCAGGGGCCTCCTGCAGAAGCCACGTGACCAGATGGGAGCAGTGACAGCTCACTCAGCGTCTTTCTGTACCGAGGGAAGACTGGAGCTGGGAAACTCGGAAAGCAGGAGACAAGATTACCTTACATAGTCCTTGTCTGACAAAAAAAGGCTAATTATATTCCTATCAACTTGGTCAATGCACACTTTCTGTAAATACAGCATGCCCACCCATGAAGTTGGAGGAGGAGGTAATAGCTACGTGGGCTCACACTGCCACCCATGGCATGCGGACAATTTAAAAACTGCTTTTCTTCTGCCACTGTGGGTTCAGGAAGCCTGGAGCTCTCCAGCTCGGGCCTTCCTGGCTCTCTGCCCTTCTCTGCTTCTCATATTTCCCCACCTCCAACTCCCATCCAGGTTGCATAGTCTTCCTTTCTTCATAGTATTTGTATAGAGGAGGAGGAGGTGGTCACTGCTGGCCATGCTGACCTACATAAAATGCAGGGGTCACAAGGTCATTTCCATGGGGATGGTGTGTAATTTTCACATTCTCACTCAGGCATGCTGTCAAAATTCAAGGAATTCTATTAAAATTAAATATTGATGGCTTAAAATAAGCAATTTAAAAAAAAAACTGAATTGAACACAGATGAGTTTTACTGTATCTGAATTATAGCTGCAGGTCCTTTAACTTTTTAGTGTTGTTTTGAGCTGTTTCTACTTATTTAATAAACAATTTTAATAAAAACTGTTTAAAGTGTATCTGTTTATGGGCTTTAAATACATACACACAGGATAATGCTGTGTCAATAGTTGGGGCTCTTTTCTGATGTAAGCTTCTTCAGGTTATGATCCTGTATTTGTCAATAGTCACACTGAAGTAGCCAATTACATGCCATTAAATAAACAAGATTTCTAAAAAAATGCATTCCAGCAAATGTAACACTCTAATTTAAAAAAAAAAAATGATGTGTGTGTGTATGTGTGTGTGTTAGCGTACATGTATGTTGTTAATTTACAAACGGATTACCTGAAACTTCAGGTACTCTCAAGACCTTTAGCAGTTCAGGTGTATAACCTATGATCTAGAAATTGTACAGCTTGGAGGAAATTTAAAGATCAGTCATCTTAACCCACCTGCTTTACAAATGGAGACAGCAGCTCCACCAAGGCTAAGGAACTTGCCCAAGGTCACTCTATTGTACGCAGGTTCTTTACGATGCTTTCTTTCATCTCCAAATCAGTTTAAAGAAATATCCTACGTGAAAATTCATCCTGACAATTTGAAGAGAGGAAGAAAAAGGATATTAAAAAGTAACTATGGCACTGGCCAGGTAGCTCAGTTGGTTAGAGCATCATCCCAATACGCCAAGGTTGTGGGTTTGATCCCCTGTCAGGGTACATCCAAGAGTCAACCAATGAATGCATAAATGAGTGGAACAACAAATCTCTCTCTCTCTCTCTCTCTCTCTCTCTCTCTCTCTCTCTCTTCTCTCTCTCTCTCCTTTCTAAAAAGAAATCAATTAAGAAAAAAAAGAAAAATAACTATGTATGGATATAATAAATTGACCACCTGTGGTGGGATTAACTTAACTCTGAGCTGGAAAAGACAGGAATATAGGGGAACAAGGCGTGAGATTGATCACACCCCTAAGAAGGATGTAAGCACCAATGAGTGGCAGGGAGGGAGGCAGGGCAGGGTCAGCTTTGGGCACTAGACACCCGTCAATGTTGTTAATCTAGGATAACTTGGTAACTGCCAAAATTGATGGGAGTGAGAAGAAGGTAAGAAGGCAATTTAGATATATGAGATATTTTTTAAAGCCAAAATTAATACCAAAAAAAATCCATGATAAACAATAAAAATATAAACACAGAACAGGATCTGTTGCTGTACTTGCACAATCCTGCCTCACTGACCTTGCTCAAATCCTGGCCCTGGTTCTAAAAAAATTTATTTACAAAAACTCATTTACCAAAATTTCTTTACAAAAAACCATGACCTGTGAGTCATGGTTTGTCAATTTGGTTTTTAAAACACTGCATTAAAAATATCACTTAACCTGATTGCTGAGTTTGTGTCCAAGGTAAGTACCTCCCTCACCTCACCTTAGTCCTGGCGCTGAGGCGGCCCTTACAAACAGTGGACAGTGGCTAAGTTAGGCTGATAAGGCAGCCTGAGTATAAAACAGAAAGTTACGCAAAATAAATAATGTCAAACAAATGAAGTTTCGTGTGCATTTGCTCATGTAATTATTCTTCCATATAGCTACTTTAGACAGTACATTTTTATAAATGAGAGAGAAGACAGACACCATGGTACTTGCTGGGCCTCGGTGGAGTGCGCCAAGGCACCAGGACCTCCCTGCTCCAAAGCTCGTTGAGCTGATCAGGAGCAAAGCTACAGCACTAATAGATCCAGGGCTGGAACTAGTGTTTTAGCAATCCCCACATTACTTCAGTGCCCAGTATCCTCTAATCTTACATTTATATCTCCCCAAGCTTCATGTGAGAGCCCCTGCGGTCGGTTTTAAGCATGCATTATGATTCAACAGCAGCTCAGGGTTCCAAAGAAAAC
This sequence comes from Eptesicus fuscus, assembly GCF_027574615.1. Classification (NCBI taxonomy): domain Eukaryota; kingdom Metazoa; phylum Chordata; class Mammalia; order Chiroptera; family Vespertilionidae; genus Eptesicus; species Eptesicus fuscus. Next base: position 21,253,037 of record NC_072475.1, read on the forward strand.
CACAGTGCAAAGATGAAGTCAGAATTTCTTCAGGATGTGAGCGGTGATTTGTCTGTCTTATTATTCTTATGCACTCATTTCCCAAAAAACCTCCAGCCTGAAAGAACACATCTGAAATGTTACACCTCCTGCAAGAATGTACAGTACAATGACTTTCCGTTCCAGTACATTATAAGCTTTAGTGACTCCAACAGACTTTGTATATTTTGTTTTCCCATTAAGGTGTCAACTGAACTCATAATCGCATTTAGGGTCAGTTTGGCTTTCTTCTCACTGATCAAGTACATACTTAAAGATTTCCTGATGTCCAGATCTGAGAACATCATTACCCACGGGGTCATTGTGAAGGTAGTACAGTTGTCATTAAAACTCTGCAAGCAGTTCTCAGAATGGCTAATGTGATGTTTACATACATCTACCCTGTCTGCTCCCCAAACCAAACCTACTATTTTGATTGTGCCAGAACTCTTTGGACTCATCGGTACAGCCATTTATTTTGGGACAAGTTCAGTTCTTGCCATGAGAATCCTAGCCATTTTCTATTCGAACTTTTGGACTTCATTGCTGCCAACTGAGATAATTGTATCCATGAATCGTTTTTTTTCTTCTCTCTCTTTTTAAGTTTTTGTTGTTGTTGTTGTTGTCATTGTTGATTCCTGAAGATATGGTGAGGTTTCTTTCTCTTTACATCTTACTAGCTAAACTATTTGTTGGGTCACAAATAAGTAACACAGAGCACATAGTTATTCATTAAGGAAGAAAAAGTTAAATCATAATGAATTTCCTGGAGCTCAAGAACACCCCGATATCTTTTCTCTCAGAGCATATTTGGGACATAAAATTAGAACAAACCTAAGGACATGTTGGTATGCATGCTTTCATTGCCAAGTACAAGAGGTGAAATAAGTTTCCGATAAATATCTTAGGGGGTACACATTTGTCCTGGACAACCCCAAATTGACTGTCCTGTACTGGAAGGAACATCATGCTCCCTTCAGTAATTTACAGGCGTCCTTTTCTTTCTGTGCCTGCCAGTACATGCTGGGTAGACCAGTTGGCTGGAGCATTAAGCACCAACTACTCCACAGGAGGGAACAAGCCCAGAGTGCACTGGGGGCACTGACATGAAAACACTCAGCAGGGACAAAGATGAGGCCATCTAGGGGTGATCCCTGAAGAGCCAACCTGATGTGGCCGGATGGTGGCCACGTGAAGCAATCTGGCTAGCAGGGCATTCCTGAAGTTGGGGGACACCAGGGCTACTTCCATTTTTTTAAGGTCCTAGCATATTAAAAACTAAATGCTAAAAAATGTATTGAAATTGTGGTATATTTTAAGTGTCTACAACAATTTAAAAATTGAGCATCTTTTTCTTCTGTGGGTTTATTTCTGTGGTGGCTTTACCTCATTGGAGATTATGTCCAAAGTCCACATTTGAGGCCCTTGGTGAATGGTAGACCCCAGTCAAATGCCTTCTGGGGACTTCACTGCCCCATAGTTCACCCTCAACTTGGACCACAGTCCAACCATCAAGGCCTGCTTCTTTTTTTCTTTTTTAATTTAATAAATCTTTATTGTTCAGATTATTACAATTGTTCCTCTTTTTCCCCCCCCATAGCTCCCCTCCACCCGGTTCCAACCCCACCCTCTGCCCTTACCTCCCCCCCACTGTCCTCATCCATATGTGTACGATTTTTGTCCAGTCTCTTCCCGCACCCCCACACGCCTTTCCCCCCGAGAATTGTCAGTCCACTCCCTTTCTATGCCCCTGATTCTATTATATTCACCAGTTTATTCTGTTCATCAGATTTTTTATTCACTTGATTTTTAGAGTCACTTGTTGATAGACATGTATTTGTTGCTCATAATTTTTATCTTTACCTTTTTCTTCTTCTTCTCTTCTTAAAGAATACCTTTCAGCATTTCATATAATACTGGTTTGGTGGTGATGAACTCCTTTAGCTTTTTCTTATCTGTGAAGCTCTTTATCTGCCCTTCAATTCTGAATGATAGCTTTGCTGGGTAGAGTAATCTTGGTTGTAGGTTCTTGCTATTCATCACTTTGAATATTTCTTGCCACTCTCATCTGGCCTGCATAGTTTCGGTTGAGAAATCAGCTGACAATTGTATGGGTGCTCCCTTGTAGGTAACTAACTGTTTTTCTCTTGCTGCTTTTAATATTCTCTCTTTGTCTTTTGCTCTTGGCATTTTAATTATGTTGTGTCTTGGTGTGGTCCTCTTTGGATTCCTCTTGTTTGGGGTTCTGTGCGCTTTCTGGACTTGTAAGTCTATTTCTTTCACCAGGTGGGGGAAGTTTTTGGTCATTATTTCTTCAAATAGGTTTTCAGTATCTTGCTCTCTCTCTTCTTCTGGCACCCCCATAATTCGGATGTTGGTATGCTTGAGGTTGTCCCAGAGGCTCCTTACACTATCTTCAAATTTTTGGATTCTTTTTTCTTTTTGCTTTTCTGGTTGAGTGTTTTTTGCTTCTTTGTATTTCAAATCTTTGACTTGATTCTTGCGGTCCTCAAGTCTGCTGTTAGGTCTCTGTATAATATTTTTTATTTCAGTCAGTGTATGTTTAATTTCTAGTTGGTCCTTTTTCATATACTCAAGGGTCTCACTAAATTTATCCGCCTTTTCTAGGAAATTCTTGAAAAACCTTATAACCGTGGTTTTGAACTCTATATCCAGTCGTTTGCTTTCCTCCATTTCTTTCATTTGTGATCTGTTTCTTTGTCTCCACATTTTCACTGCTTCCCTGAGTTGGTAGAGCAGCTTTGTGTCCTATAGGGTAGGTGTCCTATAGGGCCCAGTGGCTCAGCCTCCCCAGTTACCTGAGGTGGACACTCTTGGTGCACCCCTTTGTGGACTGTGTGCACAGCCTTGTTGTAGTTAAGTCTTGATTGTTGTTGGTATAACTGGGAGGAATTGATCTCCAGGCCAATTGGCTGTGAGGATCAGCTGTGTTTATGCTGGGAGAACTTCTGTGCTGGAGACACCCTTATGAGACAAGCCTTGCAAAATTGCAAAAGCCTCTGTGCTCAGTTTGGATGGGGCGGAGTCTCAGGGCGGAGCAGACAGCCTTGGCTTCCCATCAGCCCTGCCCTATGAGGCCCCTGAGTCTTAGTGTCCCTTGGTAATTGCTGCAAGCACCTCTGAGAGAAAGCCACCCTCGAGTTTCGCCCACTGCCAGACAGTCCAGTTTCTCCCCGAATAAGTCTGGGTTCCCAGAAACTCACCCGGAACTGGAGTTCAGTGTAGTCAGGAGCTTTCGTCTCCCTCCCACTTTAGAAAGCCAGCCGTGCACTCAGCTGCCCGTGTACTCAGCAGTCAATCCTCTCTGCATGCGCGCATGCGCGCGCCTCCGGATCTCTGCCTTCCGCAGCTCCCCTGAGTCTCAGTGTGCTTTCTCTTTTCCTGACAGTACAGATTCCCCCAAAATGAGTCTGGTTTCCCAGAGTCTTGCCCAGGACTGGAGTTCAGCGCAGTCTGGAGCTTCCGTCTCCCTCCCGCTTTAGAAAGCCACCCGCGCACTCAGCCGCCCGTGCACTCAGCCGCCCGTCTTCTCCATGTGTGAGTCTCTGTACCTCAGCCTTTTGCAGCTCCTCTGAGTCTCAATGTGCTTTCCTCTTTCCTTCTAGTTGTAGAATTTCCACTCAGCCAGCTTTCCTGTGGTTCTGGATGGTGTCCATTTTGTCTTTTAGTTGTAGTTTTGATATTGTTGTGCGAGGTAGCAGTTTAGGTGTTTACCTATGCCGCCATCTTGGTTTCTCAGGCCTGCTTCTTTTTTACCCTACACCCTGGATTGTCTGTGCCCTGAACAGACCCTCAATAAGTATCTACCAAGGCTAATATGCTAAGTGTCCTTCCTACTGTTCGACCGGTCGCTATGACGTGCACTGACCACCAGGGGGCAGACGCTCAACACAGGAGCTGCTGAGATGCACACAGAGAAACAGCACCACAGACCTGGCGCTGACAAAGCAACACTCAGCTTCCCCCAAGTGGGATATAGGCCCTGCCACCACCCCGGAGTGACAGCCTACCAAATTGCAGCTGATGCTGCCATGGTGCAAAATGCAGCCCACAGCCAAGCCAAGCCTGCAAACAATGGCTGTGGGCACCGGTAATGATGTCACATTTTTGTTGACATTCCGAAGCCAAAATTGTCGACAGAATATGTCTGAAGACCAACTATTGGCACAATGTATCTCTGAGGCTGAAAGAAAGCAATGTAGTCGACAGAATATCTCTGAAAAACAGTCATCGACAATTACTATCAATACTGGTAGGAACTGCCTTCTTAGTGAAAATGAGGTAAATGAGGATGCAATTATCGAACACAGTTCTGGTGGAATGACTGTTACATGCCAATTTTGCCTATCCCTAAATTTCTCCAATGAAAAACCATCTGATGGAAAATTTACTCGATGTTGTAGCAAAGGCAAAGTTTAATCCAAATGATATAAATTTTCCAGAATACCTGGCATATTTTTAAAAATTAATGATAAACAAAGATCCTGACAATAAAAATTTCATGGAAAATAATCATCGTTATATCATGTTGTCATTGCTTATTTATTAATCAACTGATATATTATTTTCATGTACATTTTACTAATTTTCTTTCATCTCTGACACTTCTATTATAGAGAAAGGGTGAATAGTGTTATTAAAATATTTCTTCTAATTAATTTCCTTTCAATGTGCACAAATTCATGCACTGGGCCACTAGTGTTGAATAAATACATATAATGTTCTTTAAACATAAGCAAAAGCTTTCTCACCTCATTCCTCTTCTGAAATAACACCCCCACCCCACCCACACACACACACACACACACTTCCCTCTAACCACACATCCTTCCTACCTTTGAGGTTCTAGGCAAGCACCATGTTTTTTATGAAGTTTATCTATCCCAGTTACTGTCAAATTTCCTCAGAAGTTCTCCTGTGCTTGCAGTCAGAACCATTTATAATAGTTTGACACTCCCAGACCCCCAACCCCCACTTCCATCCCAGCCCAGAAAATTCAAGCTCTTTACAGTTAGGAACGTTGTTTTACCCTTCTTTTGTACCTATAGTTTAAGGGGCCTAGCTATGAGCTCTCCTGCTTTTGCCAGATAGTTCCAACCAATGGGAAAGTTTCCCCACTTGGCTGGTTCCCCCATTAGCCAGAACAGCTACACTCCACCTGTTCCTCAACCTAATAGATATTACTTCCCCGCCAACCTGTAAAATTACTTAAACAACCAGTCACATCCTCCCATGGGAATCAGGGGTCACCCTACCTCCTGTTGCTATAAAGCCTGCCTCCTGCAGCCCCTGCTTGTTCACTCAATTCCCAGATAACTTCCAGTTTGTGATATCTTCCCACTGGCTGTGGGTGTGTGTGACTGATATACTGCTGTCATTCTCATCTATCCAATGTCAGGTGTGGTATGCTTGGCCATCTTGTACAATTAGGCTGGGAAATCCCTCCTTCAATAATGGGGTGAATACGAGGTGATCAGAATGGTATCCCACACAGAGCTGTCACTTAAATTTGTGTTGATTGCAAAATGTGAGGTTCCTAGTCAGGTAGAAAGCTGGAAATTAAATAGATATTTTATGTAAATGATGACAGATTCATTTTCCTACAAAGAATCCATTTGAATCATATAGCAATGGCTTACATTTGCATAATTCTTTTTCAAGCATTTTTTCTTTACTACTCATCAAGCTGTTGACCAATAAAAGTAATATTGTCTTAGAGGAAATCTGTATTTATGTTACCTATCTGGCATTTACATTGTATTCCTAATTGCTAACAGAAATACATTATAATGTCCACTTATAAAAACAAGATGCTAGTATCATTTCATATAACCAAGAGACCAAAAACAACTGAAAGCATATAAGAACTCAGACTTTTCGCACATGAGAATTTACTTAATCTGTTTCACTGCCTCCGTTTATCTCACTTCTTTGTAAGCAAAAATGGCAACACTGAAGGCACTGGAAGTCAAAGAGCATCATCCTGGAACCTGCAACTCGTATTGAATTTATTAGTGCTTCAGAGAGAGCTTCATTGGCGTTACTCTGCTATTTTATCACTTGTTTCCCAAGGAGAAAAAAAAAATAGCCACTTGTTTTTGCTTCTGAGGGTTCCTGCCCATCCCAAAGCAGTGGGTGAAAATACACAATAGCAAGCAGCTCTCCTGCCCAGTTTCCAAGTCACACTCCTTCTTTGGACCCCCCTCTCCTTCCAGGTCCCTGCCACTTCCCTCTTCTGGTTTGTGCTGCTGAGCTGGGGACAGGCTCTGAGAGGGAAGAGGAGACGGGGAGCGCGGATGAAACCTCAGGCCCATTCTGGTACTACTCTTCCTCCACACTGGGAGTGTAATGACTCCTTTCTAGCCTCAGCCCTCCAAGAGGAAAATTCCAGGGGGCAAAAGTTAGTGGAAAATGATCACTCAGCAATTCAGCAAGCTTCATACCAGGAAGTCAAGAACAGGGCCATTCTTTGAATACCTGGCCAGTGCCTGAAATTAAGCGGCCACTCTGCTGTGCCTTCTCCCATAATGGATGGTGTGGGTGAAACAATTGGCTCACTGTGATTACTGACCATGTGATAACTATAAGGCTATTGCCAGAAGCAAGGGTACCAACGGTGCTCAGGGTGAGGAGCAGGCAAGGAAAAGAGATATTTCCAAGTAACTCAGACAGCTTGCTACTGGGGACTAATAATTTCATCAGGAGCGGGAGGAGTGAGACAGGCCTGTGTGAGTGCTGCAGGCTCCCTGCACAGACGGCGTGGCTATGCACCACGCATGCTCACGTTCATGTTTCAAAGCTGTGTTGTCTGTGCTCTGGCAGGTCAGGGCCTCTGCCTTCAAAATAGGCACCGGAAGACAGGCTTTGCTTCCCACGGTGGCTGGAAAAAGAGAAAGAAAAGACAAAATAAAAAACTTTCCCATCACAGTGCTAAAGGAAGGGGCCAGGTAGGACGCCAAGCTCCCGAGGAAAAGCAGGAATGATTCATCTTAAAATAAGAATTCTGTGTTAAATGGAGGCAAGCCACCAGGGTAGCAGCTGGCCTGCAATTTTTGTGCCCAAAGTGTGCCCACTTTGCTACCGGCTGCTGCCGGCTTGATCAGCAAAAAAAAAAAAAAAAAAAAAGCCCTCACATTTGACCCCTTAGAAATGGAGACCTTTTTCAGTATTCAATACACAAACTTTCCAGATTTAGTTGCAACTTTTAGGAAAAAAATAATCAAAGAGGAAAAATTATTTTCCACAACCTAATTATCTAGTACTAATAGTTTTATGTGTATGCTGCCAGTTATTGCATATATACACAAATGTATGTAAAATCAGAGCATACCATATAGCTATGAAATGTATTTTTTAAAATTTTATCATGCTTATATTTTAAGAAATGTATATCTACTTCATAATTTTTAAGGCTAGATAGTATTCCAAGTGGATGGTTATACCATGGTTTACCCATCTAATCCTCTATTATTGGAGTGTGTAAATATCTCATTTTTCTAGAACAATGGGTCTATAGTACAATAAAGTGTTTTGAGAGAAACCACATTGACATAATTTTCATATGCTATAGTTATAGTTGTTCTATTATTAGTTATTGTTGTCAATTTCTTACCATGCCTAATTTATAAATTAAACTTTATCATGGGTATGTATGTATAGGAAAAGGGTTTGGTACTATCTGCGGGTTCAGGCATTCACTGGGGGTCTTGGAATGTATTCCTGCAGACAAGATGGGGAGGGCTATTGTACTGTAAAAGGCTTGGAGCAAAATCTGGCTGGAAAAGATGTGGGGAGGCAATTGTTATGTCCACTAAAGCTAAAAGAAAATAATTTAATTTCTGGTTGGGTATGATTACTATGTATACTCAGGAGAATGAGACTATAATCTGCAAATATATTTCAAACATAACATTTTTGTGAATACTAAATTTAACAATTAATGTATTGAATATAACTATATATTTCATAGACATTTAACTAAATATTTAATGATTTTCATCTTACTATTTTCTTTGTGCATTTGGAAAACAATACATTGTTTTTCAGGTCTCAGATATTTGAGTCCCTGAAAAGCTCTTAGACTCTAGGCATTGTGCACAATGAATGAAAAGGCTCCAGAGGCAATACTGGAATGTGATGGTAATTAAGAAAATCCAAAATGTGATAAACTATTGTGTTCTTTGCTTGAAGAAAAACTATGTTTATGGGGAAACAAAATCCCTCTGGAAGCTAGAAAGAGGGAAGCAAAAACAATATAACAATTTTCAGTGTGTATCCAGCACCACCCAAGGAAATAAATTTTGACCAGTAAAATCAAAGATGGGGGCAGGCACTATGAGAATCCCCTTTTCCTTACTAATTTTTCTTTGCAGCAATTTTTTCAGCAAAACGAATTCAACAACAAGAATTAAACAACAGCAAAACCAAAAAGAACCATATTTTTCTCTCTGTCATGCAAAATGGGTATCTATTTAACACAATACCAGCCAATGAGATACAAGTGAAAGTCTGCTGAAGATTGCTGGGAACGTTTGCTTTCCTGTTATACTGGTAGATGTCTCTTTTTTTCTCCTTCTTGCTTTTCCTTTTCCCTACCCTGGAAGGCAGACTTAGGGCTGGAGGTAGATCCGCTGTCTTGTGACTATAAAGTAAGCATGACTAGAGAAGCCCCACACCAAGGATGTTCTGAAACTAGAAGGCAGAAAGAGCCTGGACGCTGATGATGCCAGGAAGCTGCTGTACCAGGCCTAGACTAACCCACCTCTGGACACACGAGGAGGAGAAACACCTCTTTGATTGAGGTATCTCACCATGGTTTCTGTTGTATGCAGCTGAATAGGATCCCTATGAATACAGAAAGCATTTTAGCTGGGGCCTAAAGATCAATAGAATTTAAACATGAATTAAAGGGGAGAAATGTACTGCAGCCCAAGGAAAGGGCAGCAGAAAAGGGCAGCAGAAAATGACACTATCTTACAATGTGAATGAGGGAGGGGTCTGTATTGTTCATTCGTGCACGGACATGAGGGAGGATATGAGTCTTAAAGCTAGATTGAGAACAGATTTTAAAGCAGACATATACTGTGAGCCATATATATGTAACTTAAATTTTTCTAGTAACCACATTGAGAAAGTAAAAGGAAACAGGTAACAGTAATGGGACCAATTACTCTAAAAAAAAAAAAAAGGTAAATTAATTTTAATATACATTTTATTTAATTTACATATACATGTTATTTTAACATGTAATCAATATAAAAATTACTAACAATATATATATATATTAATTAACAGTCTTCAAAATCTGGTTTGTATTTTACATTTTCAGCACCTCTCAGGACTGGCCACAGTCCACAGGTGGCTAGTGGCTACCGTATTGGACACTGAAGTCTTAAGAGTCTTGAATCTCATATTTAAAAGGGTGAACCTTAACAAGTATAAACAGAGCCATACTTAAATTTGTAAGAAAACCTCTAATATATTCCAATATTACAGTATTGTATTTTGTTTCAAAATGTTTTGGAGACAAAACCCACAAATGTAGATTTTCATAGACATTTATCTAAATATTTAGTGATTTTTATATTGACTTTTTTTTTTTGTACATTTAGAAACCAATACGTGGTTGTTGTTTTTTTCAGGTTTTAAATATTTGAGCCCCTGAAAAGTTCTTAAAATCCAGGCATTGTGCACAATGAATGTAGATTTTCAAGATAGTATGCTTCTATGGAACAATAACACCAGTGATCTGAAATCCAAGGTCAGGATTATCTGCTGAGTACCCTTTAAAAAAAAAAAAAATTTTATTGATTTTTCACAGAGAGAAAGGGAGAGGGATAGAGAGCTAGAAACATCTATGAGAGAGATACATCGACCAGCTGCCTCCTGCACACCCCCCACCGGGGATGTGCCCGCAACCAATGTACATGCCCTTGACCGGAATCGAACCTGGGACCTTTCAGTCCGCAGACCGACGCTCTATCCACTGAGCCAAACCGGTTTCGGCCTGCTGAGTACCCTTAACCTTAGAATGTTTCTTTCACAATTACAATTTTAGAGTATTTTAAAGAAAAAACAGAAGCCAATAATAGTTGGCCAATACACAGTTGAGATTATACTATTCTCTATTTTTAACATTATTTCAGTCTGCTTTCTGAATGGCTCTACCATTTGTTAGTCCTAGCAGGATTGTATGAAAATTTCAGTTGCTCCACATCTTCACCAGACCTTGGGATTGCAGTTTTTTGTTGTTGTTTTTGTTTGTTTGTTTGAAGTGAGGCAAATTAGAACAGCTTACTTTTCACAGACTCTTTTATACTTTCTAAATGTTCATGGATTTTTAAATTGTGTATGTATTAATTTTTCAATTAAAACAAATTAATTAAAAACAATAAAAATATGGCACCTGTTTCTATCACTCAAGTGAGGAGTCCTGGAAACTCTCACTGGCAGAGGCATTTATCCAGGGAATCTCAATTTTTCGAACAAATCGCTTCTCCAACAGCCTTCCAGAATGAATTAAGTTTGAGAACTGAGGTTCCACTGTATTTTTTTTTTTAAGCTGCTAGTTTTCACAGCTCTGTTATTCACAGCCAGACTTAATCCTGACACACATCTTATATATCCTATTGTCCCAACTTCCTCAATATCAGAACCCTGCAATATTAGCTAGAAAACCAAGAATGTCACGTATGTTAGATACATGGACACAGATTTTTTAAAATACATATTTTGAATTGTTGCCACGTTAGGGTCAGAGGCTTCTAAATATTTTTTAAAAATTTTGTTATTAGACTATATGCTAATTCATCTTTCATGAAGTCAAATTATTTATTTAAAGAATATCCACAATGTCTCCAGAGAGCATTAAGAAGAAAAGGAAATAACATGAATCAATGCTGCCTGTCCCATGCCAGGGTCTTTGTAAGATGTGGGCTCCTCCAGGGTGCATGAGGCAAGCCCTAGGCTCTCAGCCAAGTTAATTGGAGTCTTATGGGTACTAGCCTGTTACTCCTTAACCTAGGGGACCTCCTAGCCTTTGGCTCAACCTCCCCCACACCTAACATTGCCAGAATGGCTTTCATCATCTATTGTTCCCAAAGAAGCTTGGCAGCAATACAACAAGTTGGAGTTTTTCTTTTACTTAGCACTTCAGATATTTGAAATTGCAGGGGATGACTCAATTCCAGGAAACTTCAGGTATCCTGTGACACTTGTTCAGCAAAGTGTTGAAAAAAGGCCTACTGTAGCGTTTTAATGAAAGATGGTGAGCAAGCCAATTCGTGGGAGGCAAGGACAAAATGTAACTTCAGAAGAGTGTCCCTCTCATTCCCTTGTGGTTTGCAACAGTGGTCTTCTCTGCCCCACTCCTACATTGTTTCCTTGAGCCCTGCCTCTGTGTGCTTGGCTCCAGAAAAGCCCTACCACTGATTTCCCATAGCAACGGGCTCATACCTTCCTCCAAGTTCTATTTATGAATGTGTGTGTTTAATTATAAGCTCTTGTAAATCCTTTGAAGCGAATATTTATTTGATGTTTATTAAATCTTTGATATTAAATACTATCTCTTTTACTTCTCTTTTCTTCAAGCTATGCACTGTGAGGTCCATTTTACAGATGAGAAAATAAACTTAGAGGTTAAGAAACTTGCCCAGGGTTGCAAAGCAAGTATGTATTGGAGCTATTCATTAATCGCAAATTAATGCAGTTATTTTTTTCATGACCTCCTTCAACCATGCCAGAAAGAAACTTGCTACTAGCAAAATAGAAAGATCACAGGCTTTGGAATAAGACAGACCTAAGTTTAATTCCATTTGGATATTTCTGAGCGATGTGACCATAGGCAATATATTTAAACTAGGTTCTCTCATCTGTAAAATGGGAATAATCATAGTACCTACCTAATGGGGTGGTCAAGAGAATGTGAAAAAGAACTTGGCACAAGCTAGGTACTGCATGACTAGTAGCAATGATGGCTTTTAAAAATCAACTTAATAATAATAATAATAGTACCTACCTATTATGGGGTGGTCAAGAGAATGTAAAAAAGAACTTGGTACATGGTAGATATTGGATGACTAATAGCAATGATGACTTTTAAAAATTAACTTAATCTATAAGATCATGGCTAACTGAGTAGCTAACATATGCCAGGCCTAGGTGTTCCAATTGCCCCTAAAATGTCATTGAAGAAATAGAAATTCATTCCTTCTACAAATGTTTATTGAACATCTACACCATGTCAATACTGTTCCAGGGACTGGGGATCCTGAAGCTTACATTCTAGCGTGGTGGTGGGGAAGAAGCAGTAAATATAATAAGTTAATTATATAGTATATTAAATGATAATAAATGCTATGGGGGAGGAAAAAAGTAGAGGAGTGGAGGAATAAGTTGCAGCATTATACCGAGACGTCATGGCAGGCCTCATAGAGAAGGTAAGATTAGAACAAAGCTTTGAAGGAGGTGAGGTTATCAGCCAAGAAGACACCTGAGGAAAGGAAAGAGGTAGATTTACTCTAAAGCTAGAGAAATGAATATTTTAAATCCCTAACTTTCAGGGGCTCCTTCAAGGACTTGTATATAATTTTGTATTTGTAATTACTTAGCCCAAGTCTGAGAACCTGCATACAGTTTAGTATTTACCCCTGTAAAAAAGTATCTACAACAGAAGAATCAGAGCAAAGACTCGGAGGTGAGTACATCTGCCTTGCTCAGGGAATAGCAAGGAGACCCCTCCATGGTAGAAGCAGAATGAACAGAAGAGGTAGGAGCAAGTGGGCAGGGCCTTGGAGGCCACTGTAAGGACTTGGACTAAGTCCTTACAGTGGACTTACAGATTTATGGGAAGCTACTGGGGGTCTTGAGCAGAGCTGTGATGTAATTTGACTTCGTTTCTTTCAAAGCGTTGTTTTGCCTGGTATATTGAACAGAAACTAGGGAATGGTTGGGAGGCTGTCACAGTAATTCACTTGGACCAGTGTGGAAGCAATGATAATGTGGCTGGATCCTGGATATATTTTGAAGGTCAAGTCAATAGGATTTCCTGATCGATTGGTTGTCAGTTATGAAGAAGAGAGTGGCACATTTATAATGAGATAGCAGGAGAGCACTAACTAAGAGAAAGAAAGATAGCCGAGTTCTGAGGCAGGAGACATACCAAATTTTCAACAAAAGTGTTTGGAAACACTGGCCTTCTGTTTGATTGCAGCGATTCTTTCAGAGAAAAGCTCAGGTTTAATTTCTTCAACACTGACTTGCAATTTAATTGGATGTTTAGTCACTTAAAAATCAAATGAAGCTAAGGTATGCATGAGGCTAAATCTTCCCTCTCCCACTCTGTGAACTTCAACTGAAAAGATGTATTGTATTAGGTCAAAGGAAAAGGCATCAGAATTGGAGTCAACAGTCAAGGATTCCAATCCCTATTCAACAGATAATGGGACCCTGAGCAAATCATTCAAACTTCCAGTCATTGATTTCTGCATCACTGAGGTGAAAGGATTGAAACAAATGTCCCTTCCCTTTCCACATTTACATTATTCTTTTTAGATGAGTCTGTAATTGGGCAAAATTTCTTGTTTTATTTGTTTTGTTCTTGATATAGTACAAGGAAGATAATTTGAGCAGAGACTACTTGAAGAGTGCTTTTATTCTCTCCCTCACATCCCTCCGTCTGCTAGGGAAGGGCATAGCCTGAACCAAATGCTTCCATCAAAACTGAGAAGAGCCCTCTCTCTGCAGGATTCCTAGGGGGATATACTATGCAGTCCCTGCTGAGGAAGGGCTGTTTCATTGGCCTGGCAACCTGGGGATCTCCTGCAGGTATTTCATCAGATTTTTACCAGCAAGGAGAGTACAGAGCTGAAGCCAGAAGGCAGCAGCTCTTGCGTGTTTGGGATCATCAAGCCTCTTGAGAATCTGATGCAACGGCTGCTCTATCGGGTCAACAGGAAAGACATCATTGCCACCAATTATCATAAATGGAACCCTCATCCTTTAATGAATAAAGAGGCTGAAGATAGAAGTTAAGAGACTTGACCTAGGCCTTGCTGTTACTAAGTAGTGACTGCAGCCCTAGAATCTAGGTCTTGACGCTTGGCCAGTGTTTTTTCCATTACATGACGTTGCCTTGGCAAATTTCATATTTCCCCTATTTTCCTACAAAGTTAGTTTTTTTTATGTTTTATTTCAGGTGGTTCCATGTTTTGTTTTTAACAGCATTATTGAGCTTTAATATGCATACCGTAATATTCAATCATTTAAAGTGTAAAATTCAACAGTCTTTCGTACATTCACAGAGTTGTGCAACTATCACCACTATCTAATTTAGAACAGTTTTCACCCCAAAAGGAAACCTCGTACCTATTAACAGTCATTCTCATTCCTCCAATCCCCAGCCCTAGGCAATCACTTAACCTACTTTCTATCTCTATGGATTTGTTACAAGTGGAATTACACAGTGTGTGGTTTTGTGTGACTGACTTCCTTCATTTAGGATAACGTTTTCATGGTCCATCCATGTTGTAGCATGTCAATACTTCCTTTTTATTGCCAAATAACATTACACTGTATGGAATGTTTTGTTTACCCATTTGGTAGATGGACATTTGTGTGTGTTTTTCCACTTTTAGACTATTATGAATAATGGCACCATGAACACTCTAGTATAAGTTTTTGTGAGGACACATGTTTTCATTTATTTTGTCTATACCTAAGAGAATTGCTGGATCATGGGATAATTCTATGTTTAACATTTTGAGGAACTGCCAAACTGTTTTCCAAAGTAGTTGCATCATGTCACATTCCTACTAGCATTGTATACAGGTTCCAATTTCTCCATATTCTGGCAAACACTTTTTATTGTCCTTTTTCAATTATAGCCATCCCAGTATACGTGAAGTGGTGATGTATGGTGCATAGTGGCCACCACTGAACAGAGTGCTACTGAATAGTCAGGGACTAAAGTGAATTCAAAGTGAGATCATAAATTTTACCCTCATTTTCTTTTTCAAGTCAACATTTACTGAACCTTTACTACCTGGCAGTTACTATACTAAGCATGGTCTTAGATTATCTCATTTAATTCTCATTATACCACCAGCAGTAGGTACTGTTACTGGCCCATTTTATAAATGAGAAAACTGGTTAGAACAGTTAAGTACTAATGGCTGGTAAGTGGCAAGTCCAGGCTATTTATCTCCCAAACGGAAGTCTTTAACCACTATACCACACTGCTAAATATTTTATTCAGTCAATTCACTTTTCCAAAATGAGTCTAATCAACCATTACTTTTCAAACTTTTACCCTCATCATGCTTCCTTTCTAGTTCCCAGAGATATCTGTATAGTTATTCTCAAATTTAGGCATCAGAAATCACATACTTTAATATGCTTTATTAGCTTGGTGGGTATTTCTGCTATATACCACAATTTGAGAACCACTGAGTCTGTTAGAATTAAGTTCAGCTGCAGTAAACAGAAACAGTGCCATAAACAAGACAGAAATTTATTTTTTCTTAAGAATCCCAGAGATAGTCAGTCAGTCTAATGCTGGTTCCAAGCACTGTGGTATTGGGAACCAGGCTCCATCTACCCTGTTTCTTTGCTTCATGTGGCTTCTATTTTCCAAGTCATCTCATAGTCCAATTGGCTGTTGAACTTCATGGATTAAGTTTGCATTCAAGCTACCAAGAAGATGGAAAGAGATAAGAATACACACCTTTCCTTCAGGGACTGTCCAGAAATACGCACACACCACTTCCACTTAATCCCATTGGCCAGAATCGAGGCATAAGGCCATCCTCTGCTGCAACCGAGGCTGGAAAAAGTAGCCTTTATTCTGAGTGGCCATGTTGTCAGTGAACTACTAGAAGTTATCTTAGGATAGAGGACTTAGGTGGGATGAATATTTGGGACAATTAATCTCTGTCACACCTAGCAAGGGGAAAATTTTACCTAATTCCTACTTCAACTTTTGATATGAAATCTAAGAGAATTTTTTTTCTATAAATGATTTTAGATTCTGTGATGAAGGTGACCAAGGCAGTGGTTCTCAAACTTTGCCACACAATGAAATCACCGTGGAATCTTAAAAATTACTGATGCCTGAATTCCACACCCATGGCTTCCCATCTATATATATATAAAAAGCCACCGACCTTAATGGCCATAATGACCATAACGACCAGTCGCTATGACACCCACTGTGGCCAATGAACTGGCCGATCAGGGGGTGGGACCAGCCAGCCAACCTCACGGCCCCTCCCCACTGCTGGCCTGCCCCTGATCAGACTCTCCCACCCCGATCAAGGATCAAGAGCTGGCTGTGGGCCAAACGTCCCCTCCTTTCCCCCTGACCAGACCCGCTCCTGATGAGTCTGTCCCACCATGATAGGCCCGCAAGCCCCTCCCCCTGGCCGCCCCACCCCTGATCGCACCCCTTACCCCAATAGGGGGCAGGGCTGGCCAGCCAATCTCCTGTAGCCCCTGCCCCACCCAGCCCCACCCCAGATTGGTGCCCCCACCCCATCAGGGGCAGGGCCAGCTGGCCAACCACCCATGGCCCCTCCCCTAGGCTGCTGGCCCCCAAATGGCACCCCCACCCCATTCAGGGGTGGGGCCAGCCGGCCCACTGCCCACAGCCCCTCCCTATAGCTGGCCCCACCCCCAAACAGTCCCCCTACCCCAATCAGGGGCGGGGGCCCACCGGCCAATCGCCTGCAGCCTCTTCCCCCAGCCAGCCCAGCCCTGATCAGGCCCTGATTGTGGTGGGTCAGCCAGCCAACCTCCCGCCATCTCCTCCTCCCAACAGGCCAGCCCTGATCCACCCTGATTGGGGCTGGGCCAGCCAGACCCTACCCATGCACGAATTCATGCACTGGGCCTCTAGTAGTGATTATAATGTGCAGTAAAATTTGGGAACAACACTCCTAAAACTTTGAGATCTTCAGCCTAAAATTCATTGAGTGTGGATTTGCTCCATCAATGACTTCCTATTTTCTCCTCTGAATTGAAACCCTGATTGTACTGGTGCATGGTACAGGTAATAGGTTAGGTATGATTGGGCAAATCTATTACCAGCCCTGCAAAAGACAATTAAGAGGGCATGTCTTACTGACAATAGCCAGTGACGTTTTCATATACAGAGGAGAACACATTTTATTTGTAGCTGTATTTAAACACATGTATTATTTCTGGGTGGCATGAAAATAGCTATTGTGTGTGTGTGTGTGTGTGTGTGTGTGTGTGTGTGTAGCAGGACTCCGACATGATGATGTATCATCCTTGAGAACAACATTTACATTTCAAACACAAGAACCTATGCAAATCAAAAATTCGAATGGCCCTCTATATTTGGCAGTTTGCTTGTCATCTAGAAGCTCAAAATAGCCTTTTAGAGATCCAAACAGTTTGAGCTGTGGCATCTCAAACGGTTACTAGCTGTCATATATTTTATCCTTTCAAGCAGAGAGGTGGGCAAAGGTTATGTTTTCTTTGAATCGTTAATGCAGAGGTCTGTCTTTTAAATCGATGTGAAATGAGAGGAGAAATAAAATAGAAAAATTTCAAAGAAGAAGTCTAAACAGGTCATTTCAACCATCTTTGCACTTTCAGAAAGAATGACATTAAAAGATTCTAAACAGATAAGAATCTATACTATTTTTACAGCTCTTAAGTGACAGGATTGCAAAACCCCATTCTCACCACACCACATTTCCTTGTAACAATTTGCAGCTAGAAAATTTTTCTTTGCATCGAACCCAAGGGCTTTGACCAGGTTAATCTCATTTCCTCCTTGCTGGTGCTTCAGTTCAGATAGAAAACAGCGTTCTCTGTAAAAATTTCTCACACACTTGAACAATATAATTAAAAAAAAAAATCTTCAGGTTTCTTTTCCAATCCGAATAAACTCCATTCATACCTTCCTCTTACATTGTTTTCAAATGCAATTCTCTTCCTGGCAATCTTCTCTTATCCTGGGGTACCCAAATTTGCCCCCACATTGGAATCACCTGGGGAGCTTCAAAAACTACGGGTGTTCTATGTCGCGCTCCCTGAGATTGTGATTTAATTATCTGGGGTCTGACATGAATTTGGGGATTTTGAAATATTTCCAAGTGATTCAAAATTGCAGACAAGTTTGGGAACCACTACCTAAACCTACCGCAGGCCCATTACCCTCCACTCCTTCCTCCTCATTAGTAGAACTTTGATAACATCCCGATCATGGTTGGTCTAAAAAGTGATGTCCATCCTTGGCTACTATTAAAATAATCTGTAGAGCTTTGACAATAGGAATGCCTGAACCCCACCGACAAATTGAATCAGAACATTTAAAGGTGGAAGCCAGGAAACTTTTACCTTTAAAAATGCTCACCACATGTGCCTAATGCACCACCGTGGTTGGGAGCCATTGGTGGGAAGTCAGTGGTTCTCAAAGTGTTTTCCTAAGACCAGCAGCATCGGCATCAACTGGGAACTTTAATAAATACAAATCCTCAGATCCTAACCCAGGCTTACTGAATCAGAATCTCTGGGGGTGGGGCCCCCAGCAATCTGTGCTTTAACAAGCCCTCCAAGTGATCCCAATGCTTGCTAAAGTTTGAGAAGCACTAGTCCAGTGGTCGGCAAACTGCGGCTCGCGAGCCACATGCGGTTCTTTGGCCCCTTGAGTTTTTAGCAAAGGCCAGCTTAGGAGTACCCTAATTAAGTTAATAACAATGTACCTACCTATATAGTTTAAGTTTAAAAAATTTGGCTCTCAAAAGAAATTTCAATCGTTGTACTATTGATATTTGGCTCTGTTGACTAATGAGTTTGCCGACCACTGCACTAGTCTAAGCCCGTTACAATAAGCCTGTCCCTGGTTTCCTAGCCTCCTTTCCACCAGCAGGTGCCACGTGACACTGTTCTGACCAGTGAGACCGAGTAGAGGTCTGGAAGAGGTGATTTCCAGGAAGGCTTTCACTTTCTTGACACAAGGGAATAGACACGGCTGATAGTGCACTTCTTCCTCCCTCACCATCCTGAAGGCAGGTGATCCCTGAAGCTAGAGCTGCCATTTGGGGGCCACAAGGCAAATAAACCCATGAAAGTCCTAGAGAGTCAGAGATGTTGACCTGATGTTAGCACTCTGCTGACCAATCCCAGCAGTAACCTACCTCCAAGACTTCTAGTTATGGGGAAAATAAACCCCATTGAAGCTATTGTTAGTGGGACTTTACGTTGTTTGTAGCAGAACATAACCCTAACATACAAAGTCAGATATTTCAAGTACTTTTTTTTTTTTGATTGATTAAGGTATTACAAATGTGTGGTTACCCCCCATTGCCCCCCACCCCCCAATCCTGCCCTCACTCTCACCCTCTGTTGTCTGAGTCCATTAGTTATGCTTATAGGCATGCATAAAAGTCTCTTGGTTGATCTCTCCCCTTTACCCCCACCCTCCCCTACTTTTCCTCTGAGCTTTGAGCATCTGATCAATGTTTCCTTGTCTCTGGACCTGTTTTTGTTCATTGGTTTATGTTGTTCATTATAATCCACAAATGAGTGAGATCATGTGATATTTATCTTTCTCTGACTGACTTATTTCACAGCCTAAGTGCCTATCAACAGATGAGTGGATTAAAAAAACTTTGATACATCTACACAATGGAATAATATGCTGCTGTAAAAAAAAAAAAAAAAAAGGAAGGAAGGAACTCCTACCATTTGCAGCAGCATGGATGGAGCTGGAGAGCATTATGCTAAGTGAAATAAATCAGTCAAGTACTTTTTACATGGAGAAAACTCAGCATTAAACCCAGTATTTATACCTGGATTTAATTGTGCTAAATTTAATCGTGCTAAATTTAAGGGACTAACGCCTTCTACTGGTGGTATTCTAAATACTACACCAATGGATCCCAAATCTGGTTACATATCAGGATTACCTGAGGGAAGTTATTTAAAACTAGAGGCCTGGAGCACGAATTTGTGCACATTGAAAGGAAATTAATTAGAAGGTGGCCGGTGGGGCAAGACTGGGCAAGAGTGGCCGGACATGCCCTGGAGCCACCTGGAGCCAATCTCCCGCAGTCCCTCCCCATCCAGCCACACCTGGGGCAGCACCAAGGCTCAAAGGGCATCTGCAGAGCGAGCGGGGTCTCTCTGGCAGGTGGGGTTCCTCAGCCTGGCCTGCAGGGATTGGGCTGAAACCAGCAGTCTGACATCCCTTGAGGGCACTCTGCAAAATTGCTGTCACTCGGCAGCTCCTGCATTGAGCATCTGTCCCCTGGTGGTCAGTGCACGTCATAGCTACCAGTCAGATGGTCTGATGGTCAGACAGTTGCTTAGGCTTTTATATATATAGATGATTCCTGAACCTTACCCCAGATGTACTGAATCGGAATCTCCCATTTTTGGACTGGAATACTCTGTAACTTAACCAGGTAAGTATTCTCCCTGCCCCTCACTGGCCCCGGTCTACAGCACTGAGACTAGGGTAACACAAGTGTAGAGCTCAGGATACAAAATTTAAGGAAGAACTTACTCTCATGGTTGCACAAGTGTGTAGAACAAACATGTGCATGACTCTGAGAGGAAGTGCCTCCTTACATTTTGTTCCCTAGGCACTTTATTTGGCTTCACCCTTATCTCTACCCAGATCCAGATAAGGTAAATTTAGCAGGTGGTGCCTGTCATTACCGGAAACCCAGTCAAACAATCCTTTATACAAAACAATTAAGTCAACTGAACTGTTTAATTTTTCAGTGGTCTTTCCAGCATCATAAAGACACATTTACATACAAATGATGCCAATATAGTTTAATTTCAATTTGGGGTACGCATCTAGGTGTTAAATGACATCGATTCCCTTCCGAGTTAAAACATAACTATAGTACCAATTGTCTCAGTCCCTGCTCACCACAGGAAAACATTTAATTAGGTGAGTCGATGGGTGTCAGATAGCGTGGTGGTGGCAGAATCCAGGACTGAGGTCCTTCTGTAGCTACAAAGTCATCAAGTTTTGGTTACTCGAATTAAAAGTGGAAACTAGTAGGTGTTTGTAAAAACATGTGTCAAGCTTGGCTATTCCTGTTTCCTGAAAGCATTTTAGGACACATATATGCTGCCGTCTCCCAGAAATAGAAGTGTGGGCCACTTAACCCAAAGTTGCGGTTCCTGTGTCCAGTCAGTGCTGGATCGTACGTCAGCAGAATGAGTGGTGAAGAATCTCAGCGGAGGATATTCTGGAGTGTCCTAAGAATGCCCCATTAGGATCATCAGGGAGGCTGGGGTGCTGGCCAGGCTGGCTAAGGGAAGTCCACACCTGGCTCTGGTTGAGACAGTGCCTTTAGATGGATGTGTTTCACTCCACACTCCATGACTCTGGCTTTTGCTTTTATAGGTGTAGTGCTGGTGGGTACAGCTGGTGGTATGCAGCAGGAGGACAGCCTCAACCCAGTGAGCTATAAAAGGACCCTCTCCTCACACCCTCCCACCTGCTGCAGAGGTGACGTTAGAGTACCTTGCATGTTAGTGCAGCTGGTGGGCACACAGCATCGATTAGGCAGATATTTAACTAGTTGCTAGAAATAACTCCTCTTGCCTGCTGATGTGTGCTGGAGACTCTGACTGACTCCTTCTCAGAATGTGATTGTATCTCAGATTTATGGCAGCTAGACTGTACGTCCTTTATCTTACTGGACTGAGAGGGTTGGTTCCAGTCCTACCTGTGAACCGGAAATTGAGTAATTTGTCCTGAAACTGCTCCACTACTTCCTTTCCTGACAGTCTTTAAGTAGGCAAGGCAGCACTGAGCAGCAACTGGCAAACCAAGACCGGATGAAATCAATATCCGAATGTCAGAGGGTTTGGAGGGAGCCCAAAATGTGTGCCAGCCAGGGTGATTGAGAGCCCACACCTGGTTCCAGAGTGCAACAAGAACCTGCCAGCGCATCCAGGAAAGTTCACGGTGCTCATTGCAATCTATGCTCCTGGTACAGGGAGGTCCCAGGTGTGTCTGCCTGCAGTCACACTTCATACACAAGGTCAGGTGTTTTGCTAGATGCACCCTGAGGTATAAAGGGAAGAAATGGCATGATGTCTGGGATTAAAAAAAAAAATTAAATCTAAGGATTTCAGCCAAGAATAAAGAAGAAAATAATAAAGGGGCTAGATAGAGCAAGTGTAGCCCAATCATAATTATTGCCGAATCTGGACGTTGGTTAAATCAGATTTATTATTCTACTAGAGGCCCGGTGCACGAAATTCATGCACTGGGGTGGGGGGGGGGTGGGGGAGGGTCCCTCAGCCTAGCCTGCACCCTCTCCAATTTGGGACCCCTTTCACAATCCAGGACTGCTGGCTCCCAACCGCTTGCCTGGCTGCCAGCCTGATCACCCCCTAACCACTGCCCTGCCAGCCTGATCGACACCTAACTGCTCCTCGATTGCCCCCAACTGCCCTCCCCTGCCGGCCTGGTCACCCCTAACTGCCCTCCCCTGCAGGCCTGGTTGTCCCCAACTGCCCTCCCCTGCAGGCCTGGTTCCCCCCAACTGCCCTCCCCTACAGGCCTGGTCGCCCCCAACTACCTTACCCTGCCAGCCATCTTGTGGAGGCCATCTTTGACCACATGGGGGCGGCCATCTTGTGCGACAGTGTGAGGATCAATTTGCATATTACCTCTTTATTATATAGGACTAGAGGCCCAGTGCACAAAATTCACCCATGGGGGCAGGGTTGTCCCTTACCCCGGCCAGCACCCTCTCCAATCTGGGACTCCTCAGGGGATGTCTGATTGCTGATCCCACAGGGCTCGGGCCTAAACCAGCAGTAGGATATCCCTCTCACAATCCAGGACCGCTAGCTCCTAACTGCTCGCCTGCCTGCCTGCCTGATTGCCACCTAAACGCCTTCCCCTGCCAGCCTGATCACCCCCACTGCCCTCCCCTGATGGCCTGATCACCCCCTAACTGCTTGCTCCCTTGCTGGCCTGATCGCCCCTAACCATCTCTGCCTTGGCCCCCCGCAACATGACTTTGTCCAGAAGGAAGTCGGACGTCCAGAAGGAAGTCGGACGTCCGGAAGATGTCTGGTCGATCCGGTCTAATTAGCATATTACCCTTTTATTAGTATACTAGTAGATTCTTTCTAATGTATATTTGAATAGTTTCATAATTCAAAATCTGTTTGAAAGGTCAAATTGATCAGAATAAAGCTCATAAGTCTGATGGAAGTTGATGCGTGCCTTTTTATACTGCCCACTTCTTTTAGGTGGTGACAAGCAATAAGGAGCCAGACCAGTGTGGAATTTGGTTTAGAATGTCCTTCCTGCTCAGCCCCATCCATCACCACTTACTCAGGCTTAGGACCCTTATTTGTCAGTGAAAAGATGGCAAGACTAGGGCTGAAACCTGGGTGCAGGTTTATTCTGTTCACTAACAGTGAGACATTAGATAAGTCATTGGCCTGCTCCTCAGCTTCCTTCCTTCCTCTGTAAACTGGGTATGAGCCTGGAATAATGCCAGCCTTGTGGGTTATTGAGGGATCACGTGAAATAAGGAACCCGGTAAAGTGTTAAGGAAGTGTTGTTATTAACACCAGCAACATGACCTTGGACCAGGTGGCCAAGTACACTGGCCTCAAAGTCCTCATTTATAAGACGAGGGGAGAGATTACATCGCCATTTCTAAGGCTGTGTGAGAGTTTTATTAAAATTTCGATGCTTGCTCCCACCACAACCCACCAAATCCTACTGATTTAGGATGTCTAGGGGTGGGGCCCAGGAAAGCTATGCAGCTGATTCTGCATGGCAGCCTAGCTGGGGTCAACTGAATTAAGTAACGGTAGAGGTTCTTTTGTGCTCTAACAGCTGGGAAGGCTGTTTGGGGAACTGAGAGTCTATTATAGCAAGTTACTTTGATGGTTATGTGCAGGTCATAGATTTGGTGTGATTTCATGGTGATAAACAGTTCAAGAGAACCAGAATTAACGAGGAGAAGGGAGCGGGAACTGGTCTGGTGAACCAAGGCCTTTATAGCCACAAGTAGACACATAATTGCAGAGGGGAGGGAGTCTGCTGTTGGCTTAGTTACGTGAAATGACTGGTGGGAGGGCTCCCTCAAGCCGCCTGGAAGAGCTTATAGCAGGAAAGCAAACCATCTGGAGTGAGAGCAGCACCTATGACTTCTGCAATCTAGGGGACCCGAAGGCAGCTGATCCAGACAGCAGGGTCACATGTGGGAAGGTGACCTTGCAGTCCTGGCGCTTCCTCCTTCACTGCCGGGGGCACATGTGATTGGCTGTCCCCCAGGCCTGTGTCCATCTCATTGGCTGCCTGCCCTCTCTGCTTTCCCTTCAGCACCTTCCAACATTTGTGCAGACCGTCCTTGCTTTACGAGATGCTCTTCCCACATTCTCATGTCTTCCGGAATTCTTGTTTGTCTCACCTGAAAATCAACCCAATTGAGTATTTGTTGACTGCCTGTTAGGGTCACGACCTTGTGCTACCAACCTCAGATGGTCCAAACAAAAGCAAAAGGGAGCTTTTGCACTTAAAAGCACCAGACTCATGCAAAAGGGAGGAAAGTGCAGGAGCAAAGGCACAAAAGGAGAATAAGGTGATGCATGTTTAGAGAAAAGCAAGCAGTGCCGTCTGCCTGGGTCCTGGAATGAGAAGGAGACCAGGAGGACACTGAGAAAGGCTGGGATCCTTCAGAAGAGGTACTTACTTGAACTTGCTAAGTAAGAAGGGGCACCATGAAGGTTTTTGAGAAAAGGCCTGATGTGATCCATGCAGTACTTTGGAACATTGACTTAGTGCCAGTGTGCAGCCCGGAAGGTCACGTGGAGCAAGTTACCTAGCGTGGAGAGGATAAGAGAGTGGTGGTCCTCAGGATGGGCCATAGGGGCCACCACGTGTCAGCACCCAAAGTCCAGGAAACCATGGAATCAAACTAAACAGATGCCATAATAATTCTGATTAACCTGAGAAAAGAAGCCCTTTTTCTAGATCAATACTTGAGGTCTGGAAAGGTCAACATTTTCCTATCAAACACTGAAAACACAAGTTTCCTCCCCAAGTGAGCCTTCTTTCAACTTTGACAAATTCAACTCCCGTTTAATATCAACAGCCATTCTGCAGGGATCTGTAGGGGAAAAGACAAAAGTGGTTGACATGAAAGCCAGAGTTCCCTGCCTTCTTTGTGCCTCAGAACGTCTAAACAGCCCCTGAGTGTAGATGATTTTATTCTTTCATGTAACAGTTTTCCTCCTCTTCTCCCTTCCCCTCCTGTGCTCTCAGGTATATTTCTTCCCCATCTTAACAGCATCTGCAAGGTCTCCCTCTCTGATGGCTCCAACCCCCGAGCATCCATCTCATACTCCTGCTCCAAACCACCATTTCTCATTTCAGCTATTATTAGAGCCTCCTAACTGCCTGCCTGAGCTCTTGCCTCCTCCCTAGCCCCACCCCTCAGGCCACAGTCAGATATTCCAAGTGATCTTTCTCAGGATAAATTAATGCCATATCACTGTCTTGTTTCAACCTTCCCCTGGGGCCCCCCCACACAGGCTAACATCTATCGTCCTTCACATGACCTACATAGTCTTTAGTGACCTAGCTCCTGGCTCTCTTACCCACTCTGGCTTCCTGTTGTTTTCACTCCCAGACTCAGGCCTGGCCCTTGCTCTCCCCTCTGCCTAGAATGTTCTCCCTCAGATATGTGCATAGTCCATCCCCTCGCTTTAAGGTTCTATTTAAATGCCACCTCCACAGAGAGGCCTTTTTGGACCTGTCATTCTCTATCCACTTACTGTGCTTCATTTTTCACCATAGCATTGATCACGGTCAGTATTTGTTTAGTAAAGGTCTTCTCCAGTAGAATGTAAACTCCATGAAGATAGGTCTCTGTTTTGCTCACCTCGGTTTGTTCAGGGCCTGGATAAAGGCCAGTTTCTCAATAAATATTTGCCAAAGAAATGAATGAATATGGCCATCTTCTCTCTGGGGAAACACTTTCCTTTGCCTTCGCTTTTGTTTCTTGGTTCTCATTTGCTTTGGTCCTTGAAGGTTTTGACCTAAACTGAATACCACAGCCTTGCCTCTTGACCAACATGGAGCTAAATGTGTCTCCTTCATTTCAGACCATTCCTGATACTTCCATAGACTCTCGAAACATAGTCATTTCTGTCTCACAGTTCTGGAGCTGGCAGGCTAAGTCTCTGTTGGCAGGGTCGGTTCCTCCTAAGGACTTCCTCTCCTTTTCTCCCTCCCTCAGCCTCTTCTCCATCTGCATCTCCAATCTCTCTATACTAGTAGATGATATACTAATAATGTATTTACTCTCAGCCTAGACTCCTCTAAACTCCAGTCCTTTCAATGCCTGCTGGGCATCCTGATGGCACCTCATATTTCTTCTTCTTTCTCACTTTTCTATGTGTGTGAATAGCACCATTATTATTTTATGGCTCCCAAGTTAAAAGTCTTAAAGTTTTTCCCCCATTTTTTTTTCATATCCCCTTTCCTACTAGTCATCAATCCAACCGAATCTTCCTTGTAAATGGCTCTTACCTCTCTCCTCCTTTTTCCATTCCCACAGCCACCACCCTGATCTGGCCTTTACCTGCCTGGTCAGAATGAGCTTGACCACTTTTATGGTTCCCATCCTGCTTATAGGCCCTATTTAAGGCCCCCTCCCCTTGTATCTCTGCTTCCAGAGCTCCTTCTGGACTCTGAGCCAGCTGGCCTCACCTCTCTGATGACCATGTATGTGTTTCCAGCCCACATTTGGCATCCTGCTTGCCCCTGCACTGCCCAAGGCCCCCAACCCTGCTCTTAACTGAAAGTCTGGAAGCCATGTACGCCAGGCTCACTCATTTCACAGCGCAGGCCCCGCTCCTAGCTACTCAGTCCATCAGGAGGCCCCCCTTGCCATTTCCCTAGGCAATGAGGCTTAAAGTCACCTCTTCACCAGCCTCCTGCATCCTGTCTCCTTCTCTCATTCCCAGCTTCAAATAAAAGTCAGAATCACTTCTGAAAGGGTTGCTTCAAACCTTGGCTAACCTACTGAAAGTTATTAATGGCTTTCTATTTCCTATGGAATGAAGACCACATTCCTCAGGTTTGAACTCAGTTTGACTGTGATCTATCGTTTTACCCATAGAATTCCTACAATAGGCCTAAGACTCCAGTGCTTCTTAAGGGGTGGGAAGGTAATGGAAATGAATAATATGGGTCCTGCATTACACAGTCAGGAGTGGTGTGACGGTGGCAAACTGGAGAGCGTATGTACTACTTAAAGGGGCAAGCCAGCTGTTGCCATAAAAAAATTGGGGCCTAGAGTTGCCAGATGTTCAGATTATTCAACAGAAGCTAGAAATCTGGATTTTTAGGCAAAATTTTCTGCATTCTAAAATGCATGCAAATCATATCTGCAGGCTGCATCCAGCCGCAGAGCCACCAGTTTGGGATTCTGCCCTCTGTGTCAACAGAACCAGCCAAGAGCTCTGAGCCTATACCTGTTAAAATAGTAATAATAATAATAGCAATAAGCAAGTGTTGGAACCGTGTGACAGATCTTTGAGCTCCAAACTGAGACCTCCTACTTGCAAGCCAATGACTTTGGTGTACAATCTAAAACCATCCATAGCACCAGCAGCAAGGGCCCAATTTAGAAAGCACAGACACGGTTCTTCCCAACCTGGCATAAGGTACACGAGAAATGCTTGTCATGGTACATTGGCGGGGGCGGGGGGAGGCATTTCCAGAGGCTGTAAGGCCACATTCTTTAAAAGGTCTGTGTTCCAAGTGTTTGTTTATCAGGGTTTTGTCTTTTTCAAACATGGAAACAGGGAGCACACTTTCCCCAGAAACAATGAGATTTCTGGGGAAAGGCAACACTGCTGATGGGTCACTTCACATTTGCAATGTAAACAGAGAAGCAAAGGAAGCTGTTGCAAATGTATGGTGTGGCTGTTTCAACCCAACAAACGTCCTTTTGCCCTAATGACTCCTGGTTGCAAACAAACCTCTGGCAGGCAGGCCTCTGAGAGGAGTGTGGTAGGGTGGTGGAGGGGAATGTTTGACAGAGCATACAGTTTCTGAAGTCCCTAGAGGGAAAGGTATTGGTCTTTCAACCCCACTCGCTGGACGTGTCATTGGTACTGTCCCAGGAATGGCCCTTCTTTGAGGCTGATGGCCTTGGTGTTTGGCTGAAAGTGAGGAAGGTGAGAGCAAGACTGTGGGGAACATTCCTCCATCTGTCCCAGAGCTGGGGACCACAGGACAATGCAGTTTTCCTTCCTGCTAAGGTCACTGGTGCAGTGAGGTTGAGAGAATGAAAAAGGAACCACATGTGGAAACATCTCCAGCTGACTCAGGTCAGGCGTTCCTCTCACATCCCTGTTCCTTCTCCCAGTCCTGCTTCTGCCTGAGAGCTGGCTGGAGGCGCTTCCTTTATCCAGTATTTCACTCTTTCTCCGGAAGTTCAGTTAAGTGGAGCTGACAGCACCCCAGGGGACTCCTACCATCTCCTCAGTCTCCAGGGAGATGCCTCCTGAATGAAAGGATCTAAAAAGAGATACACACACATTTATATACACGCCTTCCTGTTCTCTCAGGCACCAGAGTATTTTCTGCTCTGGGCTCCCACACTCAACTGCCTCATTATCTTCCCTTCTCTGAGATTTTCCTCTCCTTCCTCTTACCACTGCCTCTGCCACCACCCCCACCTTACACACACACACACACACACACACACACACACACACAGTTTCTGGGCTAGGAGAGCTGCTGAACAGAGAGGAGCATCTCTGGAACTTCATTTACCTCCCAACTTTGCCTCAGCCTCACTGTGTGAATACTAAGGAAGCTGTCGGGGTATTGGAGGGCACACAGCTCTTCCCCCTCCCCTGTTCATTCCCCGCAATCTCACCCCATCCATCAGTGAGCCCATACTCATTTCAAGGCTTCTGTTCAAACCCAACTTTCCTCAGCCAAGAGAGCCACAAAAACTTACAGTGCCCTCTGCACTCCTCCCTCCCCACTTGCTCCATTCTCCCAGCCCTCTGTCGCCCCCCCCCCACCCCCTCACCCCCCACGTCTGGGAGACTGTGTCTGGCTTTTCTGTTTTTGCCAATAGACAAGATGCGACGCTAAGGGTAAGACACCACAGGGTGCTCAGAATGTCAGATTTTTTAAAAAAAAATTGCTTGTAAAGAGTATTTTAGTTACATTTCCAAAGAATATGCTGAATGTCTTTCTTCAACCTCCAAATTCCTTTTCAGGTGAAGCATTTCTAAATGTAATGTAGTGAGTCCAATTGTTAACCAGAAAAGTTCAATAAAAATAGTACAGGAGTACCCAAAAGCCTGGAAACATAGACAATATTGTGCATCTATTGTACTTTATTTAAGATTGATAATTAAAGCCACTGTTCTACCTGGAGAGAATCCTCATCTGAATATAGTTGAAAACAAAAACATTTGATTGAGTTTCTCCTATGCTTTCTTTACCAACACCCTGCATAATACCCTGTAATTTAAAAAACTTAAGTTTTTTAAATTACAGTAAGATTGGTGTACATTCTCCATTCAGTCTTCCAAGCTAATTAGTTTACTGTAAAAGCTATTTATCTACACACAAACCCTTCCATGAGGATGACCAATTCAAATTATGAGTAAGCTTATAATGTATTTGTCAGAATACACCAAAAATGAGGATGATTTTGAGTTTTGCACTTTAATGAAATCCTGGCGCCTCCAATGAGAAGCAGAGTACAAAGGGTCATAGTGTCCTATTTCTCCTTTTCTCTAAAAATAGAATTCTTATTATATAAATATTCTGTGTTACACAATAAATCTAAATAAGTAGGGGAGAACTTTTGCTCCCAATCTTGTCAGCTCAGCAGAGCTAACTTTTCATTAGACTCTGCTCCCTCTAGCCCTTGTGGATAATCACGAGTGCATTCTCCTGTTTTCAGTTAATAGCATCTCAGAAGCATGTTCCATGTTGCTGTGTAGTCTTTGTAATTTAAATTTTAATAACTACAACATATTTTTAATTATTCCCCTGCTGTAAGACATTTATTTGGTAATATTTTCTATGATAATTAATGTGGCAGCTAAGCTTTCTTTCTTTATGGATTATTTCTTCAGAATACATTCCAAGCCTGGCTGGCATGGCTCAGTGGTTGAGCATGAACCAGGAGGTAACAGTTGGATTCCAGGTTAGGGCACATCTCCGGGTTATGGGCTCAATCCCCAGTGGGGGCCGTGCAAGAGGCAGCCAATCAATGATTTTCTGTTATCATTGATGTTTCTGTCTTTCCTCTCTGAAATCAATAAAAATATCTTTAGAAAGAAAGTAAAAAAGAATCCATTCCAAGTGGTAGGATTGAAGGTAGAAAGCCTGGATGTAAAGAGGTTATTTTACCCAGTGACCAAGGAGCTCTGAGGCCCCACCCACAGCCTTCCCCCTTCGCCCTTTTCCCCACCCCACCTTTTCCTTCAGATATAGGCAATTCTGCCTCAGAGGTTTATCAAATACCGGCAGCCCCACAGAATGCTGGGACAAGCTCAGAGTCTATTTCAGGAAATTATAAGCTTAAATACTATGACCTTTAATCCATATGGACTTGTTATACGTTATTCTCAATAAGGACTAACACCAACACTTTAAGATTATAACAATTTCACTGAAAAAAAGAAAAAGAACAACATTTTTGTGGCCAAATAGTGACATTTAAAGAGTTGTATGCCCCTTTAATAAATGAAAAATGGTCCTCATTGTTTTAATTTGCATTTATTTTACATTAGTGAGATTGAACTCCTTTCCATGTATTTGTTTACTAGCTATTTCCTCTTGAATGAAGCATCTATTTATTTCCCCAGTGTATTTACTTATAAGGATCTAATATTTTTGTATGAGTATTTTATATAATATACATTTTAAGCCTTTTTAATATATGCTAATATTTTATAATTTATTTTTTTCTTTTTAATGTAATTCTAAGATTGTCTTAATAAGCTATATCCACCTTCAATTCTCATACTATTGCTTCAGAAAGCTTTGGATATTGATTTTTCTTCACACATGTTTCCAGATATAATACAAAGATGTCAAGTTTGGGGATTTTGACAACATGATAGGCATATTATGAAAATATCTTTGGTCAATGTCAAATTTATGTAGTAACTTGTTGGGTTTTGTGGTGTGTGTTGGGTTTTGTGGTTTTGTTGGGTTTTGTGGTTTTGTTTGTTTGTTTGCACTGTATAAACAAAATAGTCAATTAAAATAGATTGGGACTTTTGGGACCTCAGTGTGGATAATGGAGTTAGGGCCTTAGGGGATGGGGTTAGGGCCTTAGGAGCTGGGCTTTTTGGGGATGACATGAGATAAGGGTGTATGGACTGGGAAGAACTACGATAAAAGGGGTTTCTCCTTTTTTCTCTGGCCTTCCCCATTCTCTTTTCCTTTAATCCTTTCTGATTACTAGGTCAGATTTCCATAGGAAGTAGTTTGCTATTATTTTTAGTATCTCCCTTTATTTCTTTTCTCTCTGTTACACTCCTTTTTCTTTTTCTCTTATGGCATATAGCACAGTTACACTGGGGTCAGACAGGCTGAGACTAGGCCCTGCCATTTGATTACAGTATTCCCCCTTATCTGTGTTGGATACATTCCAAGACCCTCAGACCCCAGTGGATGGCCTGAAACCATGGACAGTGTATATACTAGTATTTTCTATTCATACATACTTTTCACTTAAAGGAAGCACTTTACAGGTTCTTTTTGGCATACTGAATCGCCAGCATCACTACTCTTGGGCTTTGGGGCCATTATTAAGTAAATTAAGAGTTACTTGAACTTGAGCACCAAAATACCTGGACAGTTGATCTGATAAGTGACTTAACAGGCCAGGAGTGTATACAGTGTGGATACGCTGGACAAAGGAATGATTCATGTCTGGGCAGAAATGAATGGGAAAGTGCAATATTTCATCATGCTACTCAGAATGACATGCAATTTAAAATGTATGTATTATTTATTTCTGGACTTTTTCATTTAATATTTTTGGACCATGCTTGACCATAGAAAACTGAAACTCTAGAAAGCAAAACTGCAAATAAGGGGAGACTACTGTATTGTTTGACTTTTGCCAGGTTACTCTCTGAGCCTCAGATTCTTCGTCTGTAAAATGGAGACAATAATAGTATCTATTTCTAGAAGGATATGATGAAGATTAAAGAAGAAACTGTTTGAGTGCTTAGCACAGTGTGGTAGACTATTTCATTCACAAATATTTGGTGCTCCTTCCTGGGGAAGGATTAGATTTCCCTATCCTATTGATATTAGCCTTGGCCATAAGATTTGATTTAGCCAATGAGATATGAATAGAAGTGATATCTGGCACTTTGAGGTAAAAGATTTAAGAGCCAGTACATTGTTTGCAATGTCCTTTCCCTCTGCCAGCAGGACAAGTAATGTTCCAACAGTGACTGCTCTATTTCTCTAAGTCTCAAAGTAAAGAAGATGCAGAATAGTCACAGCCAATATACAGTGGGCATACAGCATAAGCAAGAAAAAACAACTTTGTTAAGTCATAAGCCACTGAGTTTTAGGTATTGCTTGTTGTCACAGCACATACTAGTCTATACTGATTGATAAACATAGTATTGTAAGAGTTTATATACTGACTGGGGAGCAATAAGCCAATTTCCAGTGCTCACATTGGCTTCAAAATACATAAAGTGAAAAGTAGAACTGTAAGAAAGAATAGACAAATTCACAATTATAGCCAGAAATTTCAATACTTCTATCTCAATAAGTATTTAACAAAGCAGATTAAAAATTAATAAGGTCATAGAATATTTAAACAAGAACCAAGTTGATCTAATTTATAAACTATTCCAACCAACAATAGCAGGATACATATTCTTTTCAAGTGCACACAGAATATCATCAAGATAGACCATATTAAGGACCATCACATAAATCCCAATTGAAACCATTCAGAGGAGAGATGTTCTCATACTACAACTGAAATCAATAAAAGAAAATAATCTGGGAAATCCATAAATATTTGGAAATTACACTACACACTTCTAAACTGGTGCATCAAAGAAGAAACATGGAGAAATTAGAAAACATTTTGAATAGAATAAAAGTGAAAGCACAATGTGTCAAAATTTGTGGGATGCAGCAAAAGTAGTGCTTAGGGGGAGATTTATACCTTTAACAGCTTAGAAAAGAAGAAGGTACAAAGCAACAGTCAAAGCTTTCAACCTAAGAAGCTATACAGGTAAGAATTTATATCAAAATAAGCAGGAGGAAAAAAATAATAAGGATAAGAGCACAAATCAGTAAAATAGAACACAGACTAAAGAGAAAAATCAATATGTCCAAAGCTGTTTTTTTAAAAAACAACAATAAAATCAATAGATAAGAAACAAAAGAGGGAACAAACAAAACTACATATTCTATAAATATTGAAAGCATAATAAAATAATGTGAACACATTTGTTAATGAATTTAACAACTTAAATGAACAAATTCCTTAAAAGACATACACAATCAACATTGATTTAAGAAAAAAATAGAAGTGGTACATCTATACAATGGAATACTACGCTACTATAAAAAAGGAGAAATTCTTACCATTTGCAACAGCATGGATGGAACTGGAGAGCATTATGCTAAGTGAAATAAGCAAGTTAGAGAAAGAAATATCACATGATCTATCTCATTTGTGGAATATAATAAACAACATAAACTGATGAACAAAAACAGATCCAGAGACAGAGAAGCATCAATCAGAGCGTAAAAACCTCAGAGGGAAGGTAGGGGAGGGTGGGGTAAGGGGGAGAGATCAACCAAAGGACTTATATGCATGCATATAAGCCTAACCAATGGACACAGACACCAGGGAGGTGAGGGTATGAGTGGGGAGGGGTGAGGGAGCAATGTGGGGATAAGGACACATATGTAATACCTTAATCAATAAAGAAAAAAAAACCTATTTAGCTTCATATCTACTAAAGAAATTAAATTTTAAAAATTGAAATCCTAATCTAGGCCTAAATCTAGACCCAGATAGCTTCACTGGTGAATTTCATCAAACATTTAATTTAAAAAATATGTAAATTCTACAGAAACTTCTTTACAAGATCTAGGAAGGAGGCATATATCCCAACTCATTTATGAGGCCAGCATTTCTGACACCAAAACCTGTTAAATACATTATAAGAAGAGAAAACCATTGATCTATATCCTTCATGAATACAGATGCAAAGATCCTTAGCAAAACATTAGCAAATCAAGCATAGCAGTATTTGAAAGAACACTATATCATGATCCAATGAGGTTTATCTCAGGAAAATAACATTGATTTGAAATTCAAAAATTGATTAATATAATTCAGCATACTAACAGAACAAATGAAAATATAATATGATCATCTCAATAGATACGGAAAAAGCATTTGATAAATGTTTCTTTTATGATAAACTTTCTCAACATATCAACCTGTGCAAGGACATTTACAAAAGC
The DNA here is from genome assembly GCF_027574615.1 of Eptesicus fuscus. Taxonomy (NCBI): domain Eukaryota; kingdom Metazoa; phylum Chordata; class Mammalia; order Chiroptera; family Vespertilionidae; genus Eptesicus; species Eptesicus fuscus. The sequence goes on from NC_072475.1 coordinate 21,287,610, forward strand.
CTGCAACTAGCACCATACTTAGTTGTAAAAAACTAGATGAGAAAACATGGAAGAAAATCTTTCTGAACTTGGATAGGCAAAGATTTCTTAAAACAAAAATAAGAGGAAATCACTTATTAATAAATTGAACTTCATAAAAATAAAAGACAAATAGACAAGTCACAAACTGAAAGAAAATATTTGCAAAATACACATTTAACAAAAAATTGGTATCCAGAATATATAAAGAACTTCTACAACTCAATGGTATGACGATAAAACAATCCAATAAAATAAGGGGCAAATGCTCTGAACAGACACTTCACTAAAGGAGATATATGAATAACCACTAAACACATGAAAAGATGCTTCAAATCATTAGTCTTTGGGGACAGTGCAAAGTAAAACCACAATGAGTCACCACTATATAACTACTGGAAAGTCTACAATGGAAAAGATTGCAATATCAACTGTTGGCAAGAATAAGAAGCAGCTAGAGCTGTCATACATTGCTAGTGGGAACATAAAATGTTACAACTGCTTTGAAAAATAATTGGGCAGTTTCTTACAAAGCTAAACATACACTTACCATACAACTCACCAATCCCATTCATAGATATTTACCCAATACAAATGGAAATATGATCAGTATCTATCTATGCATGAATGTTTGTAGTAATTTTATTCATAGTATCCAAAGCCAAAAACAACCCAGGTGTTCATCAACAGATGAATTGATAAACAAATTAGGGAATATCCACACAATGAAATATTACTGATCTATTAAAAGGAACTATCAATGTAAGCAATGTATCAATAATCTCCAACAGTATGCTGAGCAAAAGAAAATATGAATTTCATGCACTGGGCTCTAGTGTGTGTGTGTGTGTGTGTGTGTGTGTGTGTGTGTGTGTGTGTGTGTAGAAGAGTAGATGCTCTATGATTCTGCTTATATGAAAGAATTTTTTTCTAGAAAGAAAAAAATCTAATATATAGTTACAGAAAGCACATTAGTGATTGCCTAAGCCTAGTGGTTGTGGGTCAGGGAGCACGAACAGTAAAAGGATACAAGGGAACATTTTAGGGTGACAAAAAATGTGTTATTTCTTGACTGTGGTTGTAGCATGGTGGTAATCACTTGTTAAAACTCATGAAACTATAACTTAAATTGGGTGCATTTATTTTATGGAAATTATGCCTCAATAAATTGTATCTTAAAAATAGGTACAGGTAGTATTTTAAGGGCATACACTTTGAACCTGTCAGCCTGGGCTAGAAACCCAGCTCCAACTCTTTTTAGCCTTGGGACCTTGGACAGCTACTTAATCTCCCTTTGCCTCAGTTTCATTACCTGTAGCATCATGATAATAATAATAATAATAGTAATAATAATAATAATAATAATAGCTGCCTCAAAGGGTTGTTGTAGGGATTAAGTTATTTAACACTTTTAAAGCCCTTAGGTCAGATAGCAAGTATTAATATTATTACTGATATTTGCATTGGTCACCTGGCCACTCACAGAAAGCATAAATGTTCAAAAATGGGCCACTCTATTGTTCACTCTTGCTCCTCATGGTTGTTTGGTTGTTCATCTAGTTTTGAGCACAGGATGATACATACAGTGGGTACTTAATAATTATGTTTTTAGTGGGTGAACTATTTATTTAATGAATGAACAGTTACTCAACATGTTGCATAAAATATACCTAATGATACAGGAGTTTCTGTTTGGGGTGATGGGAAAGTTTTGGTAATAGTGCTGATGGTGGACAATATTGTGAATGAAGTTAATGCATATTTTTGTTAAATAGTAAAATGGCATATTTTATGTTATCTATCTATCTATCTATCTATCTATCTATCTATCTATCTAAAAAACCCTAATATGCAAATCGACCAAATGGCAGAACAAACGGTGGAATGACCAGTCACTATGATGCGCACTGACCACCAGGGGGCAGATACTCAATGTAGGAGCTTCCCCCAGCCCGCAGGCTCCGACCAGCAGCGGCAGGGGGGGAAGGGCTGGCGAGCAGGTGGCGCCAGGCCAGCCAAGGCAGGTGCAAGTAGGGCCCCCGATTGCCCCACCAGTCACCTTGTAGAAGGAGGCGACTGGCGGTAGTGACGGGGGGGGGGGGGGGGAAGGGGGAGTCAGTGAGCAGGTGGTGCCAGGCCAGCCAAGGTGGGTGCGAGTGGGGGCCCCGATCACCCCACCAGTTGCCCCACAGTTCAGCCCTGGTCACCGGCCAGGCCTAGGGAACCTACCTGTACACGAATTTTGTGCACCGGGCCTCTAGTAAATATATGTCCTAATATATAAAAAACCAGGGGACATCACAACTGAAACAACCGAATGGACAACCGAACACAGGCTCCATGGGGCGGCAAGGCTGGCAGGGGGGTTAGTGAGGGATGACCAAATGACTGAACAGTAGGCTGCCTGGGGTGACCAGGCCAGCGGGGGGGGGGGGCAGTTGGGGACAACCAGGCCAGTGGGAGGGGCAGTTGGGGTGACCAGGCCAGCAGGGGGTCAGTGAGGGGCGACCAGGCCAGCAGAGGGGGGCAGTTGGGGGGAAACCAGGCTAATGGGGGGGCAGTAAGGGGCAACCAAGCCAACAGGGGGAGCAGTTAGGGGCAACCAGGCTGGCGGGGGTGGGGGGGCAGTAAGGGGTGACCAGGCTGGTGGGGGGGCAGTTGGGGGCAATCAAGCAGGCAGGCAGAGGTGGTTAGGGGCGATCAGGCAGGCAAGCAGAGGCGGTTAGGGGCAATAAGGCAGGCAGGCAGGTGAGCAGTTAGGAGCCAGTGGTCTCAGATTGTGAGAGGGATTGTGATGGGGATCAGGCCTAAACCGGCAGTCGGACATTCCCTGAGGGGTCCCAGATTGGAGAGGGTGCAGGCTGGGCTGAGGGGACACCCCCCGACCCCCCCCCATGCACGAATTTCATGCACCGGGCTCTAGTGTGTGTGTGTGTGTGTGTGTGTGTATTACCACAATAAAAGAAAGTTCATACATATATAAATACATATATACATGTATGTATATACACATATAAAATGAAAAAAGAACCTGTAAACTTGTCTTTCAGCTTTGCAGAGGTAACTCAAAACAGTTACTACATCTGTTTTTTCTGTGGCTAAAATGTGGAGAAAAATGTTCATTTGTAGAGTCCTTTAAGGTGTTAAGATGGGGATATTTTTGCAACATCTTGACAGAAAAAGCTAAAATTTGGATCCATCATGGGGTACATTAAGAACCAAAAAATCTTGATCTATCAAACATTTGTCTAGTAAGATGAAATCTCCAGCTAAACCACAGCTTGCTTCCCACACAAAAGCTATTAAAATATAGAAGATTCAGCTCCTGTTAGCAAAATTATGAATTGAAATATCTTGACTTCCGGTGGTAAATTGCTCAATAACTATATGATTAACATTCTTCTTCCTTAGAACTTACATAACATGAGTTGCTTTTATACCTTGAACATCTCTAGAAACACTGTAGAAACACTGATTTTGTTGATAATGGTCAAATTTTAGAAAATGTCCTTGAAGCATGACAGCTTGAAAAGTATTAGTTTATTTCAGACATTTTTAAAGTACATGAGTGAGTGTTTGTTTTATGAATATAAAAAATTTACATCTTTTTCCTCCCCTTGATGGAAATTATTTAAGAACCAATGGTGTCTAAAATGATTAAAATCACTTAAGAAGTACAGAGGAAAATAGAGTTTTAGTGCTTGAATTAGTTTTGCCTAGTATGTAGTGTTACTTCCTATCATAAAGGCAGGATAAAAGGATACCCTCTAGTTCCATTAAAAAGGAAAGTTTTATTCACTTCTTTCCTCTCCATTTCTTTGACTACTGCTGCATGGCAACCATTGGAGAAAAGAGGAGGCGTGTTAGATTCCACAGTGGCATCTGCCATGAGTAGAGCAATGCTCTGCGTCTGTTAATGTATTTTGGTTTTCTGGTAGACTATCTAAACCTCAATTACCTTATTATCAAAATTCCATTGTGATAAGAGTTTCTCTCCCTGGGGGATCCCATTCACTTTACAGTTATTAATCTGTGAAGAACCACAGGGAGACTTTTATGAAGAAAAAGGATAAATGAACCATGCATATTATTTTCTTTACAAAACATATATGCTAAATCTTTGAATGGAATATCAGGTGGAAGTTTGCAAGATATTTTAAATGTTTCAAAAAGCCCAGTGAAAATTCTATCTATATTAAAACAAAGCTACCTGGCCCTACTTTTTTTTTTTTTGGCTTGTATTTTTCATAGCATGCTGATTAATTAAATGCTCTAACTAGGGGTTATATATTTCTAATTAGGAATTTCATCTGATTAATAATGAAAAAGTAAATTATTGCATGAGAAATGTAGTTTGTTTACTAGATAAATGTTTTTCTTAAATATGAGGTCACTGTGGGAAAAGCAAATGTCTTTTGAAAGCTAATGAAACAAATCCTTGGTGATGAAAATGTTGGGAAACATGAGTCTATAATAATCATTTGGCAATTAGTCGTCTTTCTATACTGTGCTGCCTAAGTGAGTATTTTTTATTTATGTATGAACTATACCCTACCTTTTTCTGGAAGCACTTATATTGTCTCACGCCAGCTAAATATTATTGTTCTTTCAATATTTTGGTTATTTTCTTACTTGCGCGATGAGATTGCAGAATCTTTATGGAAAAGGAGCACCAAGCATTTTCTGCACAGAGTGGGTGGTTTTCCCTTGTCCTAGTCACTGACCTGTGAGTTGTTGGTAAATTTTCTTGTCAAATCCATTTGGTGCCCTTATTTAGTAAGTACTTATTCAAAGCCTAGTATGAGTCAATCACTGTACCTAACGTAATTAGGCAAAGAGAATACACATAAAAGGAGTAGGCAGAGGATTCAAGGAAAAGGGAAGTTTATGCAAAAGCCCTGAGGTGGGAATCCAGGAACTGAAAGGACACCAGGTTTAAATTCTGTGAGCAAAGGAGAGAATGGAATGAGAAGAGCTTGGAGAGGCTAGCAAAAGCCAAATCATGCATGGACTTGGAGGCCACAGTAAGAAGTTCTTCAAAGTTTACTCTCTGTCCTGAGTCAAGAGATTGGGGTGGGGTGAATGTGGCAACAAGTGTATCAGGGAAATCGATTTAGAGGCCAGGCTTTGGCTTAGATCAAAGTAGTAGAAGGGGAATAAAGAGAAGTACATTTGAGATTTGCTGTGAAGGTAGAAACCATAGGGTTTACAGATGGGTTCGATGTGGGAGAGGAGGGGAAGGGAAAGGTTCCTGGCTTGAGCAATTGCATGAAATGTGATGCTGTTTACTAAGTTGGGAAGTTTGGACAAGGACAAGTTGACCTGAGAAGTTTTGAAAGAAAATCAAGACTGGTCAGGGCTGTTATGTTTGAGATGCCTGAGAGACACTGAGAGGGAGATATCAAGTTAGTAATGATGTTTACAAGTCTGGAGCCTACTGGGTACATGGGGGATCTGGAAAGGAAAATGGCAGGGCTTGTAACCTAGTTCAATATCTGGTTAAAACTGTAGTCTTTTTAAAAAAATAGTTTTATTGATTTCAGAGAGGAAGGGAAAGGGAGAGAGAGAGAGAAACATCAATGATGAGAGAGAATCATTGATCAGCTGCCCCCTTCACACCCCTTACTGAGGTTGAGCCCACAACCCAGGCATGTGCCCTTGACTGAAATTGAACCCTGGCCTCTTCAGCCCGAAGGTTGACGCTCTATCCACTGAGCCAAACCTGCTGGGGCAAAACAGTGGTCTTACTTCCCCACTCTGACTGACTTGGGCAGAGCTGCGGGGACCCTCAGGGGCCCTCCACAGGAGGAGATATATAGGTCAGAGCCTCCTCACAAGTTCAGTTCAGGCTTTGGATCCGGAATTCCCCTGGACTAGCAGATCTGCGAAATAAAAGTTAAACTTTCCTCCCTCAGAGGGCTGGCTGATTGTTTCCCCATGCATTCTGCCATAACATTTGGTGCATTTGGGCCAGGAAACATCAGTTGAGCTGGCTCTTAGGCCACTGCTGATGAGAGCAGACTTCAGGGCACTAGCTTCGGGCTCTGGGACCCAAGGCAGGCACGCCACCGGCACATTCGCCAGTTCCTGAACTCGCAGGGCCCAGAGGGACTGAGGCAACTCTGGCTCCAGTGGACCCAAAAGAGGCAGGAAACACCTTTCTGGGAGTTCCCAGGAGGGAAGTCAAAAATCAATCTTCTGAAACTGTAAGTTTTTCCCTGGGGAAATGGGTCTGAGTTCTGGCCTGTCCTATGGGGCAGAAGAGGTAGCTGGCCCCTACCTAGGTAATTATTTACGTCAGGATATCTCGGATCATCTGGAGGAATGGCTTCTAGATGGTATTCACCGTCTCTGGGACTTCCTGGGAGGGAAGTCAAAACTCCGACTGGCTAAGGGTCCGAGTTTGGCCTGCCTTTGAAAAAGGTAGAAGAGAAGCATTCCTAGGCAGTTTTCTACTGCCTCTGTTCAGGGACTTGTTCTGTATCTCTGCGCAATTTGAACTGATTTGGTGAGTGAAATGTGGTACACGCTGGTGTAAAAGTATTTATTTAATGTCTAGAGGCCCGGTGCACGAAATTTGTCCCAGAGCCCGGTGCATGTGGGGGAGTGTCCCTCAGCCCAGCCTTCACCCTCTCCAATCTGGGACCCCTTGAGGGATGTCCGACTGCCTGTTTAGGGATCGGGCTAAATGGGCAGTCGAACATCCCTCTCACAATCCAGGACTGCTGGCTCCCAACTGCTTGCCTGCCTGCCTTCCTGATTGCCCCTAACCGCTTCTGCCTGCCAGCCTGATCACCCCCTAACCATTCCCCTGCCAGCCTGATTGATGTCTAACTGCTCCCCTGCCAGCCTGTTTGCCCCCAACTTCCCTCCTCTGCCGGCCTGGTCACCCCTAACTGCCCTTCCCTGCAGGGTTGATCACCTCCAACTGCCCTCCCTTGCAGGCCTGGTCCCTCTCAACTGCCCTCCCTTGCAGGCCTGGTGCCTCCCAACTGCCCTCCCCTGCTTGCCTGATCGCCCACAACTGCCCTCCCTTGCAGGCCTGGTACCTCCCAACTGCCCTCCCCTGCTGGCCATCTTGTGGTGGCCATCTTGTGTCCACATGGGGGCAGGATCTTTGACCACATAGGGGCAGCCATCTTGTGTGTTGCAGTGATGATCAATCTGCATATTACTCTTTTATTAGATAGGATAGAGGCCTGGTGCACGGGTGGGGTCCAGCTGGTTTGCCTTGAAGGGTGTCCCAGATCAGGGTTGGGGTTCCCTTGGGACATGGGGTGGCCTGGGCGAGGGGCCAGTGGTGGTTTGCAGGCCAGCCACGACCCCCAGCAACCCAAGCGGAGGCCCTGGTATCTGGAATTTATTTATCTTCTACAATTGAAACTTTGTAGCCTGGAGCGGAACCAAACCTCCTGCTCACTCTGAGGCAGCAGCCATTTCTGTTGGAATTTATGTATCTTCTATAATTGAAACTTTGTAGCCTGGAGTGAAGGCCTGAGCCGGCCAGGGCTGCAGAAGCTTGGCTTCCTCCATTGCCTGGGGCAACCCTAGCCTCCTGCTCTTCCAGCTCAATGGCTGCCACCATTTCTGTTGGAATTTATTTACCTTCTATAATTGAAACTTTGTACTCTTGAATGGAGGCCTGGGCCCACAGGGTGTGTGGAAAGCTTGGTTTCCTCCATTGCCAGGGAAACCCAAGCCTCCCTCCTGCTCTCTGTGGCCACAGCCATCTTGGTTGGGGTTAATTTGCATACTCGCTCTGATTGGCTGGTGGTCGTGGTTGGTGGGTGTAGTGGAATGATGGGTAATTTGCATATTACTCTTTTATTAGATAGGATTTTTTGTGTGTTTTTTTTAAACCTTCTAAACCTCTCCTGCATTTCTGTGGTGATTCAAAGTTTTTAGTGGGGAATGTTATCTTGTCTTTATTGTTTAAATATGTCTCTCTATTGTTTGTTTAAATTGTTTAGATATCATGTCACCTAAAAATTAAGGCTAAGAGTTCTAATTAACTGGAAAGAGAGTATGACTTTGGTGTAATGGAGGAAGGTAAAGAGAAATGTTGAAAGAAAGTTGAATGGATGACAGGCCAGTAAGCTGGGACAAGTAGAATAGGGAAACTGAACAGAAATCCTGTCTTCTGTAAACCAAGGACACTTGGGAGTGAATTATTTGCATTTTGCCTCCCTAAACAGAGCTTATGTCAAGGTACTCAGGGAGACTGATAGCAGAAATCTGATTAGTGTCATTTGCAGTCCATACCCAAGGACAAATGATGTTAGAAAATAAGCCTTATTTTTATTAGATTTTTATTCAGTTTTTTTTTTTTTTTAAAGGAGGCAACCTGGTCCCTCCCTGCATCATGGGTAATATAGCTCCTCATCAAACTCTACTGTCTTAGAATGTATGTTAAGGAATTTTAAAAAGGGTTTATTGGGGACTACAGAGTAAATCTAGTCCCCTGGGAGTTAAAAAAAAAAGGATGTGTGAAACTCTGAGTTTGCCATCTCTGAGATTCTAGAGGATAAAATTAAATTTGTTAATAAATAACTCTAACTAATTAGAAGGAAAGTATGGCTTTGGTGAAATAGAGAAAGCATAGGCATAGAAATGCATTTTGAAGGAGAAAGAAGGTAATTTCTAAAGCGGGTTATTTCTGAAACTTATAAGAATGTTTGTGTCTAATACACTTTGATATATAATCATTTGGTAAAATCAAGTGTGACAATCCTTCAGGGGCTCTGGACTAGGGCCAACAAGCCCACTAATATGGCCAAGACCTGTGAGGTTTTCCAGAGGCCTGATGGAAGTCTGGCACCTTTTACAGACCTCATCGGACTGGCGGCAGCCGACTCCAACTAGAACAGACTGGGCTCTTTCCAACTGGGCCCCCATGAGCCCATGGCCAAAATGAAAATCGGGGTTCAGACTGTGAACTTTATGGTTGATTCAGGAGCAGAGCACACAGTAGTTACTCAGAAAGTAGCTCCCCTCTCAGGACAGAAAGTCACCATTATCAGAGCTACCGGGACCACACACCTGCAGACCATTTTGCTGACTCTGCCAATGTCAGTTAGGCGGCCACCAGGTGGTTCATGAATTCCTGTATTTGCCAGACTTTCTGGTCCCTCTAATGGGCAAAGACCTTTTGGCCAAGATAGGAGCAGAAATATACCCCCCAGTCAAAGGACTCACCATTAGAGCCTGAAATAGAGAAGGAATTACCTCTGGTCTGGGCAGAAGGCCTTTTTCTGTCTTCAGCTGACACCATCCAGTCAGCCCCTGTTTGCCTTTGGGTAGGAAAACCCAACCACAGGGGCTGAGGAACAGTTCACCTGGACCAGATTGCCACAAGGGTTTAAGAACTTCCAGGACTCTTTTAGTGGAGCACTAGCATCAGGTTTGTCCAAATTTCCAGGATAGGACTTGGGGTGCATTTAACTCAAATATATAAACAATCTCCTACTGTCTAGCTCCATGCGAGCTCAGTGTTGGGAAAGAACACAAGCCCTTCTAAGACTCTTAACTGAAACAGGTTACCGGATGTCCAAAAGGAAGGCTCAAATCTATCAGAGGGAAGTCAAATACCTAGGTTTTCAAGTCACCCAAGGGAAACGAAGACTAGGAACTGAAAGGAAGCAGGCAGTATGTGCCATACCAGTACCCAGCACCCGGCAACAAATTCAGGAATTCCTAGAGGGAGCAGGGTTCTGTCAAATTTGAATCCCAGGATTCTAAGATCTAGCTAAGCCCCTCTATGAAGCCTTAAAAGGAGAGGAAAAGGCACCCATTAACTGAGGTCTGGGACAGGAAAAAGCCATAAAGACAAAGCTCGCTGGCCCTAGGGCTCCCAGATGTGACACGGGACTTTAACCTTTTCATTCACGAGAACAACAGGGTAGCCCTAGGAGTTCTGACTCAGGAGTTGAGACCCTGGCAGAGACCAGTAGCCTACCTCTCCAAACAGATTGACCCAATTGCCTCCGGATGGTCCCCATGCCTCAGGGCCCTTGCAGCCAAAGCCTTATTAGTCAAAGACACAGACAAGCTCACTTTGGGACAGAGCTTAAATGTTAAAGTGCCTCATGCTGTTGCCATCCTTATGGAAGCTAAGGGGCAACATTGGCTGACTCATGCTTGGATGACTCAATACCAAGGGCTTCTATGTGAAAATCCACTAATAAGATTACAGGCAGTAAGAACTCTTAATCCTGCCACTTTCCTACCCCATCACATAGGGAACCTCTGAGCATGATTGTCTAGAAGTCCTAGAGGAGGTTTACTCCAGCCAAGCAGATATAACAGATAGGCCTCTACAGAACCCAGATTTAGTATTGTTCACTGATAGCAGTAGCTTCCTAGATGAAGGAAAAAGATGAGCTGGGTATACAGTAGTATCAAACTTTGAGATAATAGAGGCACAGGCCCTGCCTAAAGGATGGTCAGCACAGAGGGCAGAACTTTGGGCCATAGTCAGAGCCTTAAATCTCAGTAAAGATAAGCGTGCCAACATCTACACTGACTGGTGCTATGCCTTCGCTACCCTGCATATCCATGGGGCCATATACAAGGAAAGGGGACTCCTGATGGCTGGAGGAAAAGGAATCAAAAATCAGAATGAGATCTTGAAGTTACTAGAAGCAGTCTGGGAGCCCAATGAAGTAGCAGTGATCCATTGTAGAGGACACCAAAAAGGAAAAGACTCAGTGTCAGAAGGGAACCATCATGCAGATGCAGCGCAAGGCTAGCTGCTAAGGAGCACCATCACGGATCATGCTGGTTCCTGAATTACCTGAACCTCTGAAATACACTCCTCAAGAAGAAGAATGGGCCCAACGAGAAGGGGGTAAAAGGACAAAGGAAGGTTGGTGGATATTTCCAGAACAGTTAGCTCATAGAGTAGTGCTCCAGCAGCATGAACTTACCCATTTAGAGAAGATGGCTCTAGAAGCCTTGTTAAGCAGATACTATCTAATTGCCCATCTCCCCTCCTATGCACCTGTCCTCAGAGCTACCTCCTCTGTGTACAGAACAATGCAAGGCAGGGTCCTGAAGGGCTGATAGGAATTCAGCGCTGTGGGCAGGCTCCCTTTGAAGATCTAGAGGTAGACTTTACAGAAATAGAGCCTAATAGAGGAAATAAATATCTTTTAGTTTTTGTCTGCACCTTTTCAGGCTGGGTTGAGGCATATCCTACCCTCACAGAGAAGGTGAGAGAAGTCAATTGAAGGACAATTCTGCGGTATGGAATGCCATTAACCACAGGGTCAGTTGATGGCCCAGCCTTTATAGCTGAGGTAGCACAGCAGTTAGCTAAGGCCTTCAGAATTAAGTGGAAGTTGTATACAGCCTACAGGCCCCAGAGTTCAGGGAAAGTAGAATGCATGAACCGGCTATGGCTAAGCTATGCCAGGAGATGAACTTACCCTGGACAGATATCTTCCTGTGTGTGAGCTGTGCCCTGAGAGCCATTTGAAATTCTATATGGCAGACCCCCTCCCTTAATTTGGCCAAAGAGATATTTGGGGGAAATAGGGAACTTAGAAATTCAGAAACAGCAACAAGGACTTAGGAAAACTATCCTTAAAGTCCACATATGGGTTACTGATCAATTGCCCATCTCTCTAGGAACAGCTGTGCACCCTCACAAGCCTGGGGACCAGGTTTGGGTAAAAGATTGGAAAAAGGAACCTCTTAAGCCAACCTGAAAGGGACCTTATCCAGTCATACTAACCACCCCCTCAGCTCTCAAAGTTACAGGACTGAACACCTGGACCCACCACTCCTGGGTAAAAGCAGCCCACCAGCTGGACAATCAGCATCCAGAGTGGAAGGTGACCTCTGACCTGAACCATCCCATGCGGATCATCTTCAAGAAGATGGTGGATCTGGCTGACTGACCTGAATCTCCTTATTCCCTCCTATCTGGATAATTATTGTTTTTATTTTTTTTCTAACAGTTTTATTCTGTCTTCATACAAGTGTCGCTGGAACCCCAGACTGGTACTGGGAGGAGAACTTCTCTGCCCTTGCTACTCCAAAGACCCCCTTGGGGAAGATGGGGAAGACTCGGGATACTGAACTCCCTTTTTCATCGCCCTCCCCTCCCTCTTCAGCAGGAAGTAGCAAGAGTGGTCATCAACCTTATTGCCAATTCCTGAGTCTTTTGTAATCCCCAAGGCTGAGAATAGCTTGTGGGACAAGAGAGGGGAATGAAAAGGAAAATGGGGGGCGGGGGGAGCCTTGCAACCTAGTTCAGTATCTGGTTAAAACTGTAGTCTTACTTCCCCACACTGACTGACTTGGACAGAGTTGCGGAGACCCTCAGGGGCCCTCCACAGGAGGAGATATATAGGTCAGAGCTTCCTCATGAGTTCAGTTCAGGCTTTGGATCCGGAATTCCCCTGGACTAGCAGATCTGTGAAATGAAAGTTAAACTCTCCTCCCTCAGAGTGCTGGCTGATCGTTCTCCCATGCATTCTGCCATAACAGATCAACATATATTGATGATGTTTTAAGATATGTTAGAGGAACTCTGTATTTTAGAGTTTGAAGAGGAGAATGTTGAGAAATAGAGAGGAACAGGGAAAGGAAGCAGAAAGAAAATCAGGATGTGTAATGTACTTGTGGTCAAGAGAGGAGAATAGTCATCTGAGAAGTAGGCAGCTTGAATGCTGCTGAGAAGTAAGCATGAAGAGAATAAAGTGACTATTAGATTGGGCACCCCGGGGTCACTGGAGGCCTTAATCAGGCCGCTTAAGAAATGTGAAGGATACTGAAGACAGGCTGGAGATTCTGGGGGAGATGAGCAATTTGAAATAGTACAAGTAGATAACTCTTTTGGGGGGAGTTTAGGAGAGATATAAAAATTAAATTCAAGAGTAAGAGAGAGATTTGAGGGAAGGAGATGGGGCTGAAATGAAGGAAGTTTTCAGGTATGGTGAGCTTTGGGATTTGACAGCTGAAGAGCATCCAGGTAAAATTATCTTATAGAAGACTTGAGGGACAACTTTGGAACCATGTATGTGCAGCCAAAACTGGGACAAGAATCTCTGGTCCAGGTGCCCTTTTAGCATACCCTGTCTCTTCTACAGCACATACTCAAGGTCCTGATATAAAAGAGGGGCTGCAACATATAATGCCTTTTCTAGACATAAGTCTTGGACTACCCAGCTCAGCTAGTAACCACTGACTTCATCCTCGCTCTAGAATCTATAAGCCACTTTAGTCTTTTACTTGGCCCTTTGGTTTTCTCCTGGAAGAGAAATTTCTAGAAGTAGCATTTCTGGACCATAAGGTATATCTTAATTTGACATGTCAGAGGCAGCTTTGCATCCTCTTAGGGACTGTGGGAGGCTGGAAAAAGCTACATGAGATATGCTGTGTCTCTCTCTTCCTGCTCTGAGTAGCATTTTACGCTTGGTTTCTGTAGCCTTTGCTAAATAAACCAGGAACTTAATCTTTCCTGGAGTCAGTCAGTGCTGTCTCTTGGGCCATTCCATAGCCCACAACTTTCTTTCAGTATTGGGAAGAAGAGAATAGCTATGAAAATCAGAAGAGGTGGGAGGACTTTTGGAGGTGGAACCCATTATGTACGACTGCAAAGATGTTTTCTCAGCACTTTGATGAAGGCTGTTTTAAGATTTCTCATGGGAATGTTTTCTTATGAGAGTAGCAGGCAAGTGTATTTTACAGGCTTCTTTTCCTTTTTTCAAAATAACTTACACCTACTCAAATAAGCTACCAGTCTTGTATGAACTGACTCATTTGTCAATAATAAGTCCAAAAGCCAGTATGGGGGCTGACTACTCCATCAAGAACACAAAGTGTTACAGCTTAAGCGTGGCAAGAAGCAGTGAATTTTTTCTTCTTGTTCTAATGGCACCCATTGACTTACACATGTTTCTTTGTGTACTGAGATAAACTGTAAGTTTAATGCAAAGGGACGGGGACACAGCATGGGCAGCATGTAAGAGAGATGATTTATTGTACATCATGGAAGGAATATTTCATCATGAATATTTCATCATGAATATTTCATCATGAATATTTCATGAAAGGAATATTTCATCATATCAGTTATTTCATTGTACAGTATTAGTTTCCTAGAGCTGCCATAACCAAGTACCACAAACTGGGTTGTTTAAAGCAACAGAAATGTATTATCTCCTCATTCTAGAGGCTAGGAGCCCAGAATCAAAGGAAAGAGGGAATCCTTCTTTGCCTCTTTCTAGCTCCTGATGGTTGACCAGCAAGCTTTGCTGTTCCTGTGTTTGTAGCTGCATGACTCTAATCTCTGCCTTCATCATCACATTGTGTTTCCTGAGTGTGCACATTGCCATCTTCTTTAAGGACACAAATTATATTGGATTAGAGGCCCACCCTACTTCAGTATGCTCTCATCTTAATCACATCTATTTCCAAATTTTTGTAGCTCTATTTCCAAATAAGTTCACATTCTAAGGTACTAGGGGTTAAGATTTCAACATATCATTTTTGAGGAGCCATAATTCAATTCATAACACTCATTTTCACAAAAAGGAAAGAAGTAAAGGTGATAGTTATGGATAATGGGTTGAGAGGCTAGTTGTCCCTATTAGTTTCTAGACCCTATGATAGCAAAAAAATGCTTTCCAGAGGTCCCTTCTCTTTGGCTAACCTACCCTCTCTTCCTCTCTCCTGATAAATATTATTATGTACTGACTAATCAGTTACTTCCCTCCACTAAATATTGGACAGTGGTTCTAACACTTCATTGTAAATTCCAGATCACTTGGGAACTTGGTAAAATTATACAGAAGTCCAGGCCCTATTCTACTTCAACAAGCCTGACTCTGTATCTTCTAATGGGTTTCCAGGTGACTCTAATACCCTCCAAAGTTTGAGAACAATTGACCTTGGGCACATTGCTTGCAGTCTTTCTACTCAAACTTTGCAGGCATCATGGAAGACTTTATCATCCACAAAGATGTCAAAGCCAACACCATATCTCTCATATCTTGACCTCTTCACCCTCCATGACATTCTATTCCAGTACATCAGAGCCAACTGCTCCCTCATCCACACTCTGGAGCTTGTTATTATTATTATTTCACTAATTTGGAGTAACCAGTAGTACGGTGCGGAAATTCTACAGGGCAGAATTTTAAGGTGAGTTCTTTTTTTCTTTCAATTGCCCTTTTCAACTCCCAAGCTAGTTTTTCTTTTGTTTTCCTTGTTCCTAGGGTAGACCCCTAACTTTTCTGGCTACTTTTAGGTGATAAAAATTCTCCTGAGAACTCACAATCACAAGAATGTTCAGTAGAATTTGAGCCCCATTCAAAGCTAAAGCTCTTCTCCTCTCCCACCTGGTTACTGCTGCTGGCTGGAAAGGAGTACTGATGGCCGCTTCTCTCTGTCTTTCCCTTCTCACCCCCCAGTTTGGCTACTCTATTTGCATTAGGAAGAGAGAGAAGAGATTGTCAAGGTTTCCCTTGATCGGCACAGACACAGTCCAGCATGATAGCCTCTGGGATGTCGGAATCCTATTGACCACTCTTTCCTTAAGGAATTTTGAGGAGATACTCACTCCTTGATGGTGGCAATGTCTCTGGCCTCCTCCTGGTTTCCTATAATTTATTCCTCAGCCCCTGACCAGCTGGTAGCCACTCCCTCTAGCCAACCATGGGATCTGAGATAGCCCCAGACTGGCTTCTCCCAACCTTGCCCACTGCTGGTGGATAGGTAGCTTGCTCCCAATGTAACCTTATATCTCCACCATCACCCCATCCAATTTGGTCATTTTCTCTTACCAGTCCTTACACTCTTTAAACTCAGGGCGACACAGTTGAAGCTCCTCAAGTAGTTTCCTTGAAATATCTCTCTCACTTGGTGTAGAAAGAGAGAAACATCATTCCCTTCACCTAGAATAAAGGGGAAGAACAAGCCAAGGCACCCCAACAATTCTCCAAAGAAAACTTCCCTGTCAATTTTTCAACTCCAGTTCTTGTACAAACTCTAGGTGGGTGATGGATTAAGGGTCACAACACCAGTTGGACCCTCTCTTTGCAAGTCCTGTATTAGGTGATATAGCCTCTCATTACAGCACCTATTGTTTACTTCTTGCTCTGTAGGGCCTCAGCCACAAACAGAAAGAGCCCCAATTAAACATCCTCTTTACACAGAACACGGCTCCCTAATTTAGGAAATGGCTACTTTGCTAGTTAAATAATTCTCACTAGGACCACTATTTGACCTTAAGAGGACCCTTCCCTTTACTTTATCTCATCACTAATCTCCCTCCCAGGTTAGATTTCACCGTCCATACTTTCAGTAATCCTCTTGCCAATATCATACATTCTCTAGTCTATCTTTTCCTCACATCAATCTGGAAAAACCGCAATCTTAGGTGAATTCAACAGCCCATATCCTCCATGTCTGAACCCAGGCAGGTATGCACCACATCTGAGAAACACAAAAGGGCAAGCTGATATGACTATAATTTTAAGGTCACTATCTCTGGGCCCTCAACACTGCCAACAATCCAGTCACATTTATTTGGCCAACTGTCTCTCTTGTTCTCTACAAGGTTCATTTCAAGTCTTCCTCACTCTCCTGAATCTCTGATCCCCCTCCTGCTACTAATTCTTATAAAATACCTTGCCTTTGCCTGGCCAGTGTGGCTCAATGGTTGAGCATCAACCTATGAACCAGGAGGTCACAGTTTGATTCCAGGACAGGGCATATGGGTGGCTGTGGGCTTGATCCCCAGTAGGGGGACATGGAGGAGGCAGACAATCAATGATTCTCTTTCATCATTGATGTTTCTCACTTAAATCAATAAAAATATTTTTTTTTAAATAAAGAAAAAGAAAATACCTCCCCTTTTATTTCTTTGAGAATCCAGAAGTCATTACACCTTCTCCTTAGCAAAATTACCACCCATCTGACACCTGCACCCATTCTATTCTCTTTCCCTCCTGTTAAAATAGAAATGCTCCTCCTTTAGCCTCTGTTTCTTCCTTGGATCCCCTCCCCTCCCACCTTCTTAGGAACCATACACCATTAATTATCCCTTCTTCTAACTTCAACCTCTCTCTTTTGAATTCTTACCAGAATCTAAACATATTAAAGTCTACTCTATCTCAACAAACCTGTAACAGCTTACACTTATAATTACTATGTACCACTATTCTAAGTACTTCATATATGCAACTTATTTAATAATTATATAATCCTATAAAGTAGGTAGTATTTTTATCTCCTTTTTTTTTTCGAGAAAACAGATTCAGAGAGATTGTATAACTTGCTCAAGATGACACAGCTGATGAGTAAGGTGGGATTCCAACCCAGGTCATCTGATTCTATTCTCTGGATTTCCTATTGGTCTGTTTTTATTAGCTATTGTTTCTCTAGGTTTTGGCTTTTGTTATCTTATCTCTTCATGACTTGCTTCCCCACCCTAAATTTTATTACAATAATCTGAAATTTAAAGAAAAGCTGCAAGAATAGTACAGTGGACACCTATTATATATATATATATATATACCCTCTATCTAGAGTCACACACATATCTACACACACACACACACACACACACACACACACACACACACACAATGACATGATTCAAATTTTAATTCCCATGGTATATTAATTGTAATTGCATAAAGAACAAACTTCACTCCCAGAATTTCAATCTTCAAAGCACCACAAAATTAACAGATGCCCAACCTGATTAGTGACAGTGACCAATCACAACACTTCTTTCCAAATCTGTCAGTGATGGGTCACTGCACATCTGTTATTCAGTTCATGACAGACAGCAAAGCATGCTATTGTGTTGCCTCCTTGTCTCCCGGTGATAAACTTACATGACATTTTATAAAAATGGATATTTGAAAGAGGAGTTTGACCAAAAAGATGAAGGTACAGGAAAAAATTAAAAGTGATAATGCTGAAAGTGAAATTAGAATCAAACATAAATGGAGTTATAGAAGAGATAACCGGGAATATTAACACTGCCACCAGTAGAAACACTAGCTATGCTGCCAGAGGAACTTGGTGAAGGCAAATTTATGAAGATTAATGAGGAAAGTGGTTGTGATGAAAAGGATGAAGATGCCTTGGAGGCAGTGGCACTGACAAAAACTTCACATTAAGAGAAATTTTGGAGATGTTTCATGACATAAGTGCAAATGACAAAATGATTTAAGCTGATCAAGCTTAGAAAGGAGTAAGACAATTTGCAAAGGCATAGAGAAGATGCTTAATCCATATAACTAATTATACAATCAGAAGAGTTGTTCAAACTATCCTTTGAGTTTTTAACAAAGAAATGAAATGCTTTAATCCACAATGTTTCTAGTGTTTTAAATTATAGTGTACTAAAGAAAACATTGTTTTACTAGTTTTTCATTTTCATGCCTTCCTAACTAACCATAATGTTTTGAGAAAAATGTTTAAAGGTCATGGAACAGTGGTAGTTTTTTCCACTATTAAAATAATTTTGGTCGTGCTGGCATTGCTCAGTGGTTGAGTGTCAACCTATGAACTAGGAGGTCACAGTTCCATTTCCAGTCAGGGCACATGCCTGGGTTATGGGCTCAATCCCCACTAGGGAGCATGCAGGAGGTAGCCAATCAATGGTTCTCTCTCATCATTTATATTTCTATCTCTCCCTTTCTCTCTGAAACCAATAAAAATATATTTTTAAAAATCATTTTGCACACTTTTATGTAGTCCTACACTACCATGCAAAATGAGAACTACATATATGTATACATTTTTTTTTTCCTGAACCATTTGAAAGTACTCTACAGATATTATGATGTTTCACCTCCCAAATATTTCAACATGTATCTCTATATCTTAAGAACAGGGACATTCTCCTCCATGATCACAATACTTCTCTTATCACTCTCAAGAAATTCAACATTGATACTGAGAAGGCGAATAGGCTAATTCCAATGTAACCCTGATATTTGAGAGAGCTAGCAATCTGAATCTATGCCAACAAGCCCAGTGTACATTCTTGATAACCTATAATTAAGTCATTGCCTCTTTCTCAGAAACTGCTCTTGCAAGACCTATTACCTAAATATAGAGGCCATAAACTATGAATAGTGCACAGCCCTGGGGGAGGAGGGGTATTAGTGCTGGCGCCAGGCCAGACCATTAAATATGGTCTCAAGACCCCCAACACCTGGGGCCTTTTTTGCAAAGCCCACGAAAGGACTGGAAAGATAATCCATATTTGGGGGACAAAGACACCAGAAAAATATAAAGGAGAAGCTCCCTGCATGTTACTTTGCTCAGACTTGGGAAATTATTCTGTTGAGTCCGCTGGCGTAATCAAACTGTGTAACTCCATTTCTCTAAAGCGTTGCTTGGTTTTTCTCCGGTCTTCTACAACATTTGGTTCCCTGACCGAGAACTCCAACTGCACTAGTCTTTTGGCCTCCGGTGAATGGACCAGGTTTGAGGCCTGGGGGCACGGGTTAGGCCTCTGGGAGGCGTGCCCTGCTGATTTTAGTAGAATTGAACCAGAGGACTCCAGGCTCTCCCAGACCTCAGCCTAGGACCCGGCCGGCATCTGGAGAAAGTGGACAGACACCTCTGGACCTGTCGACAGAAATGGTAAGGTAGAGCCCACTACGTGGGACCCACTACAAGAGAGTGGAAGGGAAGCTTGATCACCTCCCGGGAAGTCATAAGACTTTGTCAGGTAAATTAGTCAGAAATTGGGTGAACTGTTTAACTTCTGAGTGAATGTCTGGTGAAAGTGTATGAGTGTGGAGGGAGAGGGCATGCACTCTCCTATCCATTTTGTGGCTCTATGACCTTGGTTACAGAGTCCGAGTGGGCCCTTACCTGCAGTTCCGTGATTTGTCATAAGGCATAATGGTGACTCACCCCCATGTGGAGGTGACCAGGCCCGGGGTTTATACGAGAGCACCTAGCTAAGACGAATCTAAGCTCCCACGGGACGAGGCCAGATGGGCATCTGAGTGGATCTCTGAAAACAGGTCACCCCCTTCCCTTGTCTGTCTCTCGCCATCGATCATCATGGGGTCAGGACAAAGTAAACCCACTGTCCTCAACTGCATGTTGAAAAATTTAAAAAAGGGTTTCAATGGGAATTATGGTATTAAAATGGATCCCCAAATACTGAGGAAATTCTGTGAATTAGAATGGCCAGCCTTCAGGGTTGGCTGGCCCTTGGAAGGCTCTTTAGATGAAGGACTGGTCAGGGCAGTCTGGAATGTAGTCACGGGAGACCCCGGACACCCAGATCAGGTTCCCTACATAGACAGCTGGTTAGAAATTGCTCAAACCTTGCCTCCTTGGGTCTGGTTCTGCATGTGTAAGAAGGGACAGAGTAAGGTTTTAGTAGTAGGAGAAAATAAGCTGGCAGGAGAAAACAAACAGATCCCTCAGAAGGAAGCTCAGCCCCCTATTCTACAGGAATCCCCTGAGGAAGCCCCACCAGTTTTACCACATCCATATGTGTCACAGACAGCACCAACTCCTCTCCCTGCTGGTCTGGAACATCCAGAAAGTCTAGAAACACCATCCCACTCCATCTCTCCTCAACCAGGCTCTCCAGAGCCAGTTGGGTGGTGCTTGCGTTCAGCTGACCAAGGGTCCAAACCACAACTGGCACGTCAGATGCCTCTCAGGGAGATTTGGGGTGCCAAAGTACTTGGTGAAGATGGGACCTTGCAGGAGGGAGGGCCAGTCTATTATTATCAGCCCTTTACCACAAATGACATCCTGAATTGGAAACATCACACCCCAGCTTATTCTGAAAAACCTCAGGCCATGGTAGACCTCCTAGAAATGATCTTCCAGGCCCAGAAGCCCACCTGGGTGGACTGCAAGCAGCTCCTTTTCAGGTTCTTTAACACTGAGGAGTGCATGAGAATAGTAACAGAGGCTCGGAAGTGGCTCCAGACCCAGGCCCCAGCAGGGATATTAGATACAGACAGATGGGTCAGGGAGGCCTTCCCAGATGAGGAACCCGATTGGACCCTGAACTCAGAAGACGGAAGGGCCAGGCTAGAAAGGTATCGGGACCAATATGGCTAAAATCTCCGAGGTCTTCCAGAAGCCTGATGGAAGTCCAGTGGCTTTCTATGAGAGACTATGTGACGCATACCAGGTCTACACCCCCTTTAACCCTGAGGCCCCAGAAAATCAAACTATGGTAAATGCAGCTTTTGTAGGTCAAGCCCAGACTGACATAAGGAGAAAGCTACAGAAGCTAGAAGGATTTGCAGGGGGAAAATGCTACTGAGCTGCTAGAGATAGCAAACAAGGTTTTCATCAACCGAGACAGTGCGGCAAGGAAGGAGGAAGAAAAGAGAATACAAAGAAGGGCCAATATAATAGCAGCGGCTTTTAGAGGCTCGGGCTCCCAGACAGATCAGAAAGGGAAGCAAGAATACAGATCAGGGGGGAAAGGAAGAGCAAGCCTGAGACGAGACCAGTGTGCCTATTGTAAGGAGACAGGACACTGGAAAAATGAATGTCCCAAACGGCAAAGTAAGAAAACTGGGCCCCCTTTTCCACCCAGTTGCTATCAACCAGAGCCACCTGAAGCAGATCTCATTGGGTTAGCAATGGCTGATTCCGACTAGGACAGACTGGGCTCTTTTCAGCTGGGCCCCCACAAAACCATGGTCACAATGAAAATAGGGGGCCAGACTGTGGACTTTATGGTTGATACAGGAGCTGAGCACTCAGTAGTCACACAGAAAGTAGTGCCTCTCTCAGGAAAGGAGGTCACCATTGTTGGAACTACTGGGAATCAGACCCGTAGACCATTCTGCCGTCTTCGCCAATGCCAACTTGGTGGCCACCAAGTAATTCAAGAATTCCTGTACTTTCCAGACTCTCCAGTGCCTCTAATGGGTAGAGACCATTTAGCCAAAATGGGGGCAGAAATCACTTTTGCTCCAAATGGCTCAGCACAGCTTCGCCTAGGTGAGGAGACCTCCCCAAGGATCCTGTCCTTAGCAGTGCCGAGGGATGAAGAATGGAGACTTTATACCCCCAGTCAAAGACCTCACCATTAGAACCTGAGAGGAAGAATTCACATTGATATGGGCAGAAGGGAATCCTCCAGGCCTGGCTAAGGACCAAGGCCCGGTGCTAATCGACTTAAAGCCTGGGGCACAGCCTGTTAAAATCCACCAATATCCAATTCCAAGGGAAGCACACCTAGGAATCCAGGTCTACTTAGACTGGCTGCTCCAGTGGGGACCTCTTAAACGATGCCATTCTCCATGGAACACACCTCTCTTGCCTGTCAAAAAGCCCGGGACTAATGACTACCGCCCGGTGCAGGGCCTGTGGGCTATTAATGAAGCTGTTATAACCCTGCATTCAGTGCTGCCAAATCTCTACACTTTTCTGGGACTCATTCCATCAGATATGGAATGGTTTACATGCTAGATCTGAAATATGCCTTTTTCTGCTTTCAGTTGGCACCCTCCAGCCAGCCCCTTTTTGCCTTTCAATGGGAAAACCCAACTACGGGGGCCAAGGAGCAGTACACCTGGACCAAACTGCCACAAGGGTTCAAGAACCCCCCTACTCTTTTTAGTGGAGCACTAGCATCTGATCTGTCTAAGTTCCCAGGACAGAACTTAGGTTGTGTTCTACTCCAATATGTAGATGACCTCCTACTGGCTAGCTCCACAGGAGCTCAGTGCTAGGAAGGAATGCGAGCCCTTCTGAGACTATTAATTAAAGAGGTTATCGGGTGTCTAAGAAAAAGGCACAGATTTGTCAGAAAGAAGTCAAGTATCTAGGCTTCTGAATCACCCAAGGGAAACAAAGGCTAGGGACTGAAAGAAAGCAGGCAGTATGTGCCATCCCAGTCCCTTGCACCTGGAGGCAGATTTGGGAATTCCTGGGAGTGGCAGGGTTCTGTTGAATTTGGATCCCAGGGTTTTCAGACCTGGCTAGGCCTCTCTATGAAGCTTTAAAAGGGGAAGAGAAGGCACCCATTGACTGGGGTCCCGAGCAGGAGAAAGCCTTCATAAAGGCAAAGCTCACTGAGACCCCAGCACTAGGGCTACCAGATGTGACATGGGACTTTAATCTCTTCATTCATGAGAACAGTGAGGTAACCCTAGGAGTTCTAACTCAGGAGTTTGGACCCTGGCGAAGACCAGTAGCCTACCTCTCCAAGCAGATTGACCTGGTTGCCTCCAGGTGGCCCCTGTGTCTCAGGGCCCTTGCAGCCATGGCATTATTAGTCCAAGAAGTGGATAAGCTTACCTTAGGACAAAATTTAAATGTAAAAGTACCTCATGCTATTGTCATCCTGATGGGAGCTAAGGGGCAACATTGGCTCACTCATGCTTGGATGACTCAGTATCAAGGGCTCTTATGTGAAAATCTTCAGGTACAATTAGAAGCAGTGAGAACTCTTAATCCTGCCACCTTTGTACCCATCGCTGAGGGAGCCCTTGAGCATGATTGCCTGGAAGTCCTAGAGGAGGTTTACTCCAGCTGGCCAGATCTAACAGACAAACCCCTGCAAAATCCAGATTTAGTATTGCTCACAAACAGCAGTAGCTTCTTAGATGAAGGAAAAAGATGAGCTGGATATGCAGTGGTATCAAACTTTGAGACAATTGAGGCATAGGCCCTGCCTGAAGGATGGTCAGCGCAGAGGGCAGAACTTTGGGCCCTAGTCAGAGCCCTAGAACTCAGTAAGGATAAGCGTGCCAACATCTACACTGACTAGCGCTATGCCTTCGCTACCCTGCATATCCATGGGGCCATATATAAGGAAAGGGGGCTCCTGACGGCCAGAGGAAAGGAATCAAAAATCAGAATGAAATTTTAAAGTTACTAGAAGCAGTCTGGGAGCCCAAGGAAATAGCTGTCATCCATTGCAAAGGTCACCAGAAAGGGAAAGACACAGTGTCAGAAGGAAACCAGTGTGCACCATCACGGATCATGTTGGCCCCAAAATTACTTGAATCTCCAAAGTGCGATCTCAGGAAGAGAAATGGGCCCAGCAAGAAGGAGGCATGAGAACGAAGGAAGGCTGGTGGATACTCCCAGATCATAGGGTCTATGTCCCAGAACAGTTACCCATAAGTTAGTCCTCCAGCAGCATGAACTTACTCATTTAGGGAAGACTGCCCTATAAGGTTTGTTAGGCAGATGGGTAACTGATCAGTAACTCATCTGTGGACCTCAAAGACAGTTTTTCCAAGTCCTTGTAGTTGCTTCTGGATTTCTAAGTTCCTTATTTCCCCCAAATCTCCCTTTGGCCAAATTAAGGGAGGGGGTCTGCCAGGACCTGGGCTGGCTTCCCTCCGCCCCAGCTTCATCAGGAAGGACGTCCAGAATGAGGTCCGGAAGACGTCCAGTCTAATTAGCATATTACCCTTTTATTATTATAGATCTTAAGGTCTTATTCTCCATAGCTCCAACACATGTCTTACCTCTATAGCTGAGGTTCAGTAGATGCTTGCTGAGTTTAAAAATATATTTTTATAAGAATATTACATCGATGATGGTTTGTCCTCTGTTAATCCTATCAGATGATATATAATATCTATTAGTGCTAATTTTAAGTTCAAATACTTGGTTAAGGTGATGTGTGCCCTATATTTGCCAGTAGGAGGACCTTTAATCTGTATGTCATTTGACATGTCCCATCAGTTTGTGAATGCTCACCTGTTTATTTTTAGTTGAGTACCATATACGGCATTTGGATAATTGTAAAAATAGTTTGAGTTCCAGAATAATATCATCTTTCTTCAAGGAGAATTTATATTTGCTTCTGGAAAGAGGTTAAGGCTACTAGCAATGATAGGTCTCCTTAATCCAACTGGAGGACCTCAGAGGATTTGAAGCTGGGAGGGCTGGCTTATTTCTGGTTTATCTTTACTCCCAATGTAGTCCTTTGGATCCCAAACCCAAAACCTGGAGTCACTCCCCTTGACCTTCCTCAAATTTTAATTTTATATTCCTATTCCTAGTAGTCTGTCAAAAGTTCTGTTTAGCTTCCTGTGCCACGCCAGCATGGCCAAGGGTGAACGGCTTAGAAAAGACAGACAAGAGAATGAAAGCTGGGTCTGGGGGGGGCGGGGCGGGGGGACGCTGCTCCCTGAGAGATAGCGCCGACGCCCGTAAGCCGTGTCTTTATTTTTTAGCAGATGCCTCGAGGCAAAGTAAGGGCGTGGTCAAGATGTTTACAACATTCTCGTGGGTTTCGATCCTACTCAATTACATGCACCCGAACTCTATCAAGCCTACATTACTCAGGCACATGAGGCAATGTGTCCGGATCATAGGTTCATGCTTACAACTACAACTGTTGGCTATAATTGTGCTGGGAGGGCCCTGCCCTCCAAGCTGGGACTCGCATGTGGCAATGAGAGGACTGTGCCCTCTCATCAGTCCAAGCCTTGAACCTGTCCAAACACTGTAGCAGCTCTCCACAGCGTCCCAGTCACCTCCTTGGAAAAAGCAGCTCTAAATGTTCTGCTCACCTCTCTGTGTTTTCTTCTCTTAGATCTTGTTATCCTACTTCATTGTCGAGCTAGCTCTTGGAGTGATTTAAAAAAGATTTTGTCCAACTTCTGTGGGTTTGTTTTTTTGTTTCGGTAAAAGTGTTAGCCTGAATTACCTAATCCATTACTGGAAGTGCAAGTTCTCCTTGCCCCAGAGTTGACTTTTAAAAATAAAAATATGGTTATATCATTTTCCTAATTAAAACACATCAATGACTGCCTATTTTTCTTCAGAATCTTTTATTAAGCTTAATGGTCTACATCCCCAAATCATCTCCAGCCATTCTCCATCTCGCTTTGTACTTTCCAGACACAGTGGCTCTCTTTCACAAAAATTATGATCTTCAATCATTCAACCTTTACAATTCTGGCATTGCACTGTGGTTTCCATCTCCTGACTACTGTTAACGGCTCCCACCCATCACCTCCCTCTGACCTAGTTAATGCTTACTAATTGCCAGAGCTCAGCCAAATGTTCCCTGACTGTCCTGGCCTACGTAGGTCAGTCACAGTACCCAGTTTCCTCTTCAAAGCACTTATTAAGGTTTGCAATTATATGTTGATTTGAATGATTAATTGAATAATCTCTGTCTTCTTCATATGCTATATGATGGCAGGGGTCATGTCTGTTTTGCTTACCATTGCATGCTCAGCAACTACTTGTAACAGGTGTTTAATAAAATGAAGGAAAGAATAAAAATGATTGTCAATCAAAAGTCCTTTTCTGGGTCAGTTATCTATGCAATTAGCCCATTAATTTGCACCAACAGTTCTGCACCTACGGTTTGTTGATGCAGCTGAAATTTCCTGGCTTTTACTTTGAAGTCTGATTAAAAATAAAACCACACACCAGTTTCGGTTTCCATTCCTCCTATAGTCACGCTGATTTCATGTCAATAGAGCGTTATTTTTAACCAAGGAAATGTTGCTTTCTTGGTGACTTTGTAAAACTTTGGAACAAACCGAGATTTACTTTGGTTTCAATGTAAACACTCTGATTCTTGAGAAAAAGCTATTCCGATGCTTAGTTTCCATTTTGGCTAACTCCTCAGAAAGTCAAAAATGAAAGACAGAGTCTCGGGCAGGTGATGGAAGTCAAAATAATACAGCAAATAATGTTGCAAATATGTTCTTTTGCTGACTATAGATTTCCCTGGTAGAGTGAATTTCCATCTGTTTTGCAGTTGAAAATAAAAGACAGCTGCTTCTTCAAAATTTGTAGGTAAGAAGTCAATAAATAATGGGAACTCTAATTAATATTATATGTTTTTGTTTTAAAACCAAATTTAGGCTTACATAATTGTATACACCTGTGCCAATTTTGTATTTTAATAGGCTTGTCTTGGAATTGGCTATTTTTTTTTCTCTGGGTCTCTAGACTACACAAACAATAACTATTTTACTTTTTTAGTTTCAAAGTGATTTCTTAGCTTTCCTGAATGGGGTCTTCACTGACACAGTTGGGTAATGGTAGCTGTAAATTAGCTTAAGTTTATAGGGATTACAGTTTGCTTCTGCGGGAGAAATATGAAAGGTGTCGACACACCACTGGGCAACACCTCACTTTCACGCTTTGTGAAACTAAATCTTCCTCTGCAAATGCAGTCCTCTTTTTAAAAGACACTCGTTTAGCCCTAGCCACTTTGGCTCATTGGATAGAGCGTTGGCATGTGGACTAAAGGGTCCTCAGTTTGATTCCTGTCAAGGGCACATGCCCGGATTGTGGGCTCGATCCCCAGTAGGGGGCGTGCAGGAGGTAGCTGATCAATGATTCTCTCTCATCATTGGTATTTCTACCTCTCTCTCCCTCTCCCTTCCTCTCTGAATAAAAATACATTAAAAATAAATGTATGTACCTCAATATGTTTTCTATGTAGGTTTAGAAAGGGGAATATTCTTAGATATGGCAGCAAACAGTCTCAACTTTCCCCCTAAACTTTTGCCTTCATTATCCAACTGCCTACTAACCATCTCCTCCTGGATATTTAATATATCTCAATCTTAACACATCTAAAACTACACTCTTGTTTCCCCTTGCTCCCAAAAGTCTAATTCCCATAGTCCTCATCATCTCAATAAATGAAACTTCATTCTTCTAATTGCTCAAGCAATTGAAGGGTCATCCCTGGCTCTTTAGTTTTCTTGATACGCCATTTCCAATTCACCAGCAAATCCTCTCAGTTCTACCCTCAGCACGTGTCCAGAATCTAATCACATCTCATCACTGCCACCATTACCCCCTTAGTCCAAATCCAAGCCACCATAATCTCTTGCCTGGACTATAAACTGATCTTCCCGGCTTTCACTCTTACTATTGTATAATGCTCCTTCACACACAGCAGCCAGAGCTATCCTTTCAAAATGTAAAGCATATAGATTTTTGTCTTAAGGTAGAATCCAAAGTCCTTACCATGGGCTCAAAAGATAAAATATGGCCTCTGGCCACTTCTTTGACCTCTTCACCAGAACTTCCTTTTGTTCATTCCACTCCGATCAAACTGGCTTCTGTAATTTTTCTCTACCATGCCAGTCTTGCTCCTACCTCGGAGACTTTGCATATGATATCCCATCTACCTGGATTGCCCCTCCCCTAATATCATCATGACTAGCCCCTTAATTTTCCTCAGGCTTGTGCTTAAATGTTTCCATTCAGAAAATGCCCTTCCTGAATAGCACATTAATTTTAAAAAGTACCTCATCCCCTACCCACAGGACTCGTTCATGCCTTTCCTAGAATAAGGTTTTCCAGGATAGTCCTGATTTCATCTGCTTTGTCTTGACATAGTAATTATAAGTAATTATTCTCAAAATGTCCTTGTTTGATTAATTATGTTGTTGCACACCCTTACAATGTTTCCTTCTTGTAGTTTTCATCACTACCTGATACCACCTGTCTATCTCTCCCCGTTTGAATGTTGGTGAAAGTTGACCATTTGTTTTATTTTCTGCTGTATCCCTATCACTAAGAAGTACCTACAACACAAAGACTCAATAAATATGTGTTGAATGAATGGGGTCATTAGCTACCTGATAATGTCAATTGCTCTCCTGGAAACCAGGGAGGAAAAGATAAATAAGAGACCCTATTCAATACACAAGCCCCACCTGAGAGATTGTGTTTTGATAGAAACTGGAGAAAAAGATTTTCAGGTTGAAAATCTATGGTCTGGGAGCTATCTGCCCAGTGGAGGAGTCAGAGATGAAAGGTAGATGGGCATCCGAACATCTCTCATCAGTGAATGGCTGGGATGTCCAATCTGGCAGAATCACCATATTGAGTTTACTATGTACATAGTCCTGCCCAGTGTGGCTAGTCAGGGCTAACGATAAATCAAATTGCTAAATTCTATTTTTGTCACTGGAAAAAGTTTTTACTACAGAGTATTGGCTTTGCAGAGCCTAAGCAGCAAAAATAGAAAGTATTTATAGCCCCAGATGTCTCATGACAGTATAAGAAGTGGGGACAGGGGAATTGTCTCACAGAGAACTGAGGTTGGGATTTGATCAAAATGAGCAGTTGGACACAAATTATTTGCTGCAGGGAACAGCTTTGTAACCAAACTTTTGCATATAACTCTAATTATATCCTTAGGATAAATCCACACAAGTTAGAAATGCTATTAACTCGGATGATCCTTGCATATGATTTTCAAGATTGTCTTGAAAACTACTTGGGAATTCATTTTTTTTTTAAAAAAGAAAACTTTCACCCTCTACTAAATGTAGGTGTACTCCCAGTAGAAACAGCTGAGTTTCTTAACATTCTAAGGTATAGTAATCCTAGATACTTCAAGAAATCTGCTGCATAAATTCTCTCTCCTGACAATATAGAGGTAGGCTTAATTCCTCCTCTCTATATTATATTCCTAGCATCTTGCAGGTACACCTCTATTATAGCACTTGCCACATTACTAGTATAGTGTATTTGTTTTCCTATTTGGTCACCATCCAAGTCTCCTTTCCCTCCTACCCAACTCCCAAGGGTTTTAAAAGCCTGCGAGTTCTTAATAGTAAAGCAGCAGTTCTTAGGGAACATCTTCAAAGTGCAGAATTCGCTGCCCTCTCAGAATTTTTTTTTAATACTCACTTGAGGGCATGTTCATTAATTTTAGAGAGATGGGAAAGGAGAGAGAGGGAGAGAGAGAGAGAGAAGGTAAACATGGATGTGAGAGAGGAACATCAATCAGTTGCCCCAGCTGGAATCAAACCCTTGACCTTTCAGTGCACTGAATGATGCTCAACTGAGCCACATCGGTCAGGTCATGCCCTCTCAGATTTTCACTCAGAAGTTCTAGGGTGGGGCTGGGGAATCTGTAGCAGACTTTCCCAAGTGACCTGGATAGTCAGTTCATAGACTTCACCATATGAAAATGACTGAGAGTAGGGACTATCTTAGTCATCATTGCATAACTAGTGCCTGGCACATACACACCCATAAATGTGTGCTGAATCAACTGAATGAATGGTCTGGAAAACATCTGGGGACTTCTCTAAGAGAATCCTTTCAAAAAAAAATCAAAACCAGTTAGATTAGACAGCACTTTGCTTATATGCTATGGGAATTATTCAACAAACAGGTCCAAAACTAAAGGGTATTAAAGAGCACAGTTAGCTAGCCTGTGGGAAGATAAGAATAGTCCAACAAGTGATTAGGCAGTTTACAGATGCAAGTCTTAGATAAACAGAATACAGCCCTGGCCAGTGTGGCTCAGTTGGTTGAGCGTCATCCCATGCACCAAAAAAAGGTCACCGGTTTGATTCCCAGTCTGAGTTGCAGGCTCAACCCTAGTAGGGGGTGTGCAAGAGACAGCCAATCAATGTTTCTCTTTCTCCCTCTCCCTTCCTCTCTCTCTAAAAAAATCAATAAAAACATATTTTTTAAAAAGTTAAACAAAAACAGAATATACATGGTCCTA
The DNA here is from genome assembly GCF_027574615.1 of Eptesicus fuscus. Lineage (NCBI taxonomy): Eukaryota > Metazoa > Chordata > Mammalia > Chiroptera > Vespertilionidae > Eptesicus > Eptesicus fuscus. Next base: position 21,318,067 of record NC_072475.1, read on the forward strand.
ATTTATGATGGTTTGATTTATTATTTTTCAACTTTCTGATGGTGCAAAAGCTATATGTATTCAGGCGAGACTGTACGTGGTACAATACTCTCTCATGGTGCTGGGCAGCAGCAATGAGATGATTTTGCCCTATAGTATGGTAATGTAAGTGTTTTGAACACTTTAAGTTAGGCCAGGATAAGTTATGATGTTTGGTAGGTTAGGTGTATTTAAGTGTACTTTTGACTTAACAAATTTTCAGCTTATGACAGGTTTATCAGGATATAACTCCATCATAAGTCAAGAAGCATCTTTAGTTTGTGAACTGGCATAAGCATTTTAGGACTCATCCTATTCATATTTTATCTGTTTATTTTCTAGTAGGCCTTGGACCCTCATCTTTTCCAGACAGAGGCACCTTGTTGCTTTACCGAGGCAGAGAGAAGTGAGTTTCAAGAGAGAAGTGCTTATAACTGAGAAGTATTTTTAAAACCCAGAAATGGTCTGCAAAGTGAATATTCTATCACTTTATGAAAGCATGAATCTGAAGTTTACATTTATCAAAGTATGTTCATGGCAGGCTCAAATCCAGCCCTGAGCATTTTATTAACTCACCATAAATTCATGCTGATTAAATAAATTCTCTACCTTTTGTTGCTCTGACATACTCTCCAGCAGCACTTTCCAATCTTCTCCCATAAATGCCATATTTAAAATCCACTTGATGTGAATACATTCAGCCAAATCTTTTATTGCCCTAGAATCCCAAAAGTACAGAACTCCCTCTCCAGGAAATAGGAAATCTTCCTTTAAGTAAGTCCCTAGAGTTGGCCCAATAGTAACAGCATCAAGACAGAATTTTCAATAGAATTTATATGTTTAAAAACAAGTCATTCAGTTGTTTAAATAATAACAGTTGGACTTTTCCTTTACTTTGGATATATTAGATATATGCACATTAAAGAATAAGTTGTTCTTAATACATCGTCAGGAAACATTATAGCTTGGACTTGGCACTCATAGATAAGGAATTGTCAGTCTGCCATTTATGCAACGTGGCTGCATTCTCCATGTAATCTCAGTACAGCATTGCTGAGAGCCAAGGCCTCTGTTTTCAAATCTCAGGTCTTTCACTGTGCTCTCTGAGTCACGTTAGTCACTGTTTCCTTCTTGGTGCAGTAACCAGAAATGATTTTCTTTCCACCAGAAGGTTGTTGGGGAAATAACTATTACTAATAATTATGAAAACAGAAAGCAACTGATATTGATACTTGTACATTATAGCATGTACTCTGTTAATGAGCAGGGAAACGGGAGGTTTTGAGTCACTTGAAATTTCAAGTATGTAGTTTTGGCATTTACATTAGTAAGTTGTTCATTGGGAGTACTCTACTGAACCGATCTTTGCTGAGGCAAGTCCAGCAGACAAGGAAAACAGAAAGTGATAAAAGAAATATGTGCAAAGGAAATTAGAATATTTCAATCCTATAAGCATATTTTAAAAATATTAAATGGCTTTGGGCCACATATAGAAAGTATACACATGCATATGCTATATATGTTGCATGTACATATTTGTACCTTTTGCAGTTTTGAAGAGCATTCAGAGAGGCGGCACTTATTCATGTATGAGTACTTACAATATTTAATCCAGTGGCTTAAATGTATTAGATACTCAGTGAAAAAATGATTTTTTAAAAAAGTGAATTGATAGCTCGGGCAGTGTGGCTCAGCAGTTGAGTGTCGACCCAGGAACCAAAAGGTCACCAGTTTGATTTCCAATCAGGGCACATGCCCAGGGTTGCGGGCTCAATTCCCAGTGAGGGGCATGCAGGAGGCAGTGTTTCTCTCTCATAATGTTTCTATCTCTCCTTCTCCCTTCCTCTCTCTCTAAAAATCAATACAAACATTTTTTAAAGTGAATTGATAATTTCAATGACAAGGAACCAGTTAAGTAAAACTTGTTTATGTTTATTTGGAATATTCAACAGCTATTTGTTTAAAAGACTGTGTTAACATGAAAAGCAAGTTACATATACTGTTAAGTTAAATATGAATATACAGTGATGTTATAATAGAAAAAAATCTTTAAATAAAACAAGATGGAACGTCACTATAGCAAAATGTTAAAATGGGACTTTATTTTATTTTTTAGCTTTTTTTCTTTATTAATTAAGGTATTACATATGTGTCCTTAGACCCCCATTGCCCCCCCATCCCTCCATTCATGCCCTCACCCCCCTGTTGTCTGTGACCATTGGTTAGGCTTATATGCATGCATACAAGTCCTCTGGTTGATCTCTCCCCCTTACCCCACCCTCCCCTACCTTCCCTCTTGAGGTTTGACACTCTGATCAATGCTTCTCTGTCTCTGGATCTGTTTTTGTTCATCAGTTTATGTTGTTCATTATATTCCATAAATGAGTGAGATCATGTGATGTTTATCTTTCTCAGACTGGCTTATTTCACTTAGCATAATGCTCTCCAGTTCCATCCATGCTGTTGCAAATGGTAAGAATTCCTTCCTTTTTACTGCAGCGTGGTATTCCATTGTGTAGATGTACCACAGTTTTTTAATCCACTCATCTGCTGATGAGCACTTAGGCTGTTTTAAAATGGGACTTTAGAAGTATTTTTTGGTCTCCTCTCTACTTTCTATTTTTTCTTTAATAAACATGGTTCTTAATCATATAATTTGGTATAGGTATAGAATTGCCCAAAAAAATGCTATAGGAGTTGATGTTTTGCTTTGTGACAGCTTTTATATCTCTGACATGCTATGTCATATTACTATCCAACTGGTAGAGCCTGCAAGCAGGAAGAATAGTTGGAAGATAACATGATAGTTTATGTATCAGCTGGGAAAATTTGTAGCTACACATAACAGAAAACCAAATTGGGGTTTCTGTTACTTACATAAAAGTAAGTCCAGTCTAGAACTGCTGCAGCAGCTTCAAGATGTCAAGAGTGACCCAAACTCATATCTTTCTGCTCAGCATCCCTATCTTGTAGATTCCATCTTCATATTTTCCACATCATGTTCATTTTTGTCATGAGGTCCACCTCCATCCTCATTCTAGAAGGGTAAAAAAAGGGAGAAAATGGAGTTTTGAGGTGGTTAGTAGACATATTAAGAAAAAACATTTTTTTCTAGAAATCTTCACCATTATGTCTAGAAATATATCCCCTGGCCACCCATAACAGTATGGGATCTAATGAAATGAGTTTTTTAGCTAAGCTCATTGCCATCCTTCCTCCCACCCCCCACAAAAGTATCAGGATAGCTCAGCTGGTGTGGTTCAGTGGTTGAGCATTGAGTCATGAACCAAGAGGTCACCAGTTCAATTCCCAGTTAGGGCGCATGCCTGAGTTCTGGCTCTATCCCCAGTAGGGGGCGTGCAGGAGGCAGCCAATCCATGTTCCTCTCTCATTGACATTTCTATCTCTATCCCTTTTCCTTCCTCTCTCTCTAAAATAATCAATAAAAACATTTTTTAAAAGTATCAGGATATTTTTAATAGATAGGGACAATAAGTAGTGTCTGCCCTTTCTTTTCTTATAAGGAATACACTCATCCCCTCCCTAAGAGAAACAATCTCAAATTCTCATCCAGTTACTGCAATGAGCTCAAGTCCAGAATCCAGAAGTTCTGATGATGTGGGGCACTTCCCATCAAGAGTGTGGATCTGGCAACCAATATTTAAAGAAAATTTATCTGCCTCAATACTCCTAATAAGCAATGGTGGATAGACAGAATGTTGGTAAAACTACTATTCAGGAAAGGGGAAAATGGGAAGCACAGTGGTCTCTGGCCCTTAGAAATATCAAATCCTGCTGGATAATTACTGGTATAGCAAGGAATCCATGCCCTTGGTCAGTTAATATGTCAGTCCCTGGTTCTGTTCTGTAAGAGGATCTTCCTATTCTATTGTCTTCCAGGAGTCACATCTGAGGTGGACATTGTGGAGGATACATTTTGGAGCATTAAAACTTTAGCAGTTTGAAGAGACTAGATCTAAGAGTGCTGAATGAGTCCAGAATCTGGTGCCATTTTACCTTCTGAGGCAACTGACATTCTGAAAGCAGTACTGGAGAGGTTTAAAGTTCTCAAGGGCAGTGGGTGGGGAGTGGAGGGTGAAAATTTTGAGTTCAGGACCCAGGAGGGAAAGATTTTAAGTTGTAATTCCAAAGAGTTACACCCTGGAAGAAACTTTTAATTAATCAGATTGGATTAAGTTGATCTGTCCTTAATCTAAATGGCCCCCAATGAACCACACCTCCAAATATTCATGACCTCTTGCCATAGACTCTGCTCTTGACTGTGTGACTTGCTTTGGCCAATGATACCTTAATAAGCAAAGGCCTGCACACTGAGGCTTGTTCTCTTGGAATGCTCCCTCTCGGAATCCTGGAATTACCATGCTGTGAGGGAGCCCAAGTTAGTCACATGGAGAAGCCATGTAGAGAAAAACCAGGGAATCTAGCCAACAGCCCAAGACACATGGGCCTACTTGAGCCAGCCCCAACCATCTGAGCCACCCCAGTTGAGGCCCAAGGGATCATGGAGCAGATGTGGCTCATGCACTATGGCCTAACTGAATTCTTGAGCCAAAGAATCTGGAATCTTGAGCAAATAAGAGTTAAGTCGTTAAGTTTTGAGGTGGTTAGTACACAGCAATAAATAACTGAAACACTACTAAAAGAATAAAGAATGTATAGCAAATAATGTAATTGTTGGGAAAAATACAATTAAAAGTAGGTAATCCAAAGGAAGGCAAGAAAAGAAAGAAAACAGAACAGATTAGATAAATAAAAGCAAACAGTAAAATCCATTTAAACTTGCTTCTAGGCAATTCTGTGTATGAGTAGACAAGTAGGCTTGTCTCAAATCAGTTTTTAAGCCCGAGAAATATTGTCTTTTCTGTATTAGCCTCTGTATCCTGTCCATATCATTTCCACCTTAGTTTAATGGCCCAGCCTTGATGCAATTCGAAATAAGCCTGCAGTGGCGATCCTACCTTTAATCTGTTCTTTGCTAAATAAATAAATAAATAAATAAATAAATAAATACATAAATAAATAAATAAATATTCTTTGTTGAATAGATTTAGAAGCGTTTGTCACCCGGTTTGGTTTAGAAGAGTTTAAGAAAAGCTTGGAACCATATTATCTATTACGACCCCCTCTCAGCTCCTATTTTTATAGGCTTCCATGTCTGGTAAGGTACTAGTTGGCTTCTTGAACGCAGAAAGTCTCCAAATTATGGAATTAAATTAGTTTATATTTCAGGCCACAGGCCGAGAGCATCTTTTCGCAAGCTGTAGTTTGTTCTCTCTCTGCCAGCTGTTGGGGATAAAGCCATAATTAACTTTCTTTCATTTTGATCAGGGCCTTTCCTTCCCATACAATAGTGATTATATGATTTTTCACGTGTTTCTTCCTCCACCACTGAAAAGCTATCCAATATATGGACTTACCATAAAGGCATTTTACAGTCCAGACCATACGGCAAAGTCCCATGGGGTACGTGTGTTAGAGGTGAGTATGTGGTGCCCCGCACGCTGCTTGGCGGGTGCCCGGGTGGATCAGAGCTGCAGCCTAAGCCGAGCACACGCCGAGCACGCAATAGGCGCTAGACAAGCATTGAGTCCATTAATTGCTACGGTGTCCGAGGGCTTTAAAACACATCTATAGGCGCTTTTTCGTCAAAAAAAAAAACAACACACACCCAAAGGTAGGTCACCTGAAAGAGGAATGAATTCGACCCCATAGAGGCCGGCGATACCTGGTGCGGCCGGGCCGGCCCGTTGGGTACGGAGCTGGCGACCCCGTCTGGCCGCAGCGGCCACTGCAGCCGTTTGCCGCCCCTGGGGGTTCGGTGGCGTCAGGGGCCGGAGGCGTCTTGTGAGGAGGCAAACAAACAAAGCCAACCGCACAGAAACGGGTCGTTCCGTTTCACATCCTCCTTCGGATGCCTGGGATTTCTCGGAACAAAGTGATCCTCCAGCTAACCGCAGGCAGGTGGAGCCCGCCCCACAGGGAGCGCCCTCTTCCTCCTCGCCGCCCGCTCCACGGAGCGAGCTGACGGGGACCCCTCCCGGCCCGAGCCGCCCGGAAGGGACACGCCCCCTCGAGGGAGCGCGCGGCCGCGGCAACCCCCGGCGCCTTCTCGGCGAGCGCGCACGCGGGAGGGGGCGGGGCTCCTTCCCGGCACCCAGTGAGCGCCCGGCCCCTAAGCCCCACCCCCGCCCAGGCCCCGCCCCTTCGGCCGGGCTGAAGCGAGCAGGCGACCGGAAGCCACTTTAAAGCAGAGCTCGAGGTGACAGGCGAGCCAGCCGGGTCGGTCGGGAGCGCCGTCGCCGCTTTCTGCGCTCGCGGCGGCGGAATGGCTCGGGCGCCGGTCACCGCGTCCCCAGCCTGCGACCCTTAGAAACCCGAGCCTGCTCTCCGCGCCGACCCCCCGTGCGGACGTTGTGTCCGCGAATCGGCAGCGCCGCAACTCGGCTCCTGTGGTCGGCGCTCTCTGGGTGCCGGTTCAGGTAAAGGACTCCGGCTGAGCTCTGAGGAGCCGGTGGGGGACCCTCGCGGGGGGCTGGCGGGCGAGGAAGGGGGGCGCCGGCCCCCGCAGCGACTCTCAAAGATCGAGGGCGATGGCTAACTTGGATTGTGCTCTTTTTTTTTTTTTTTTTTTTGGTACCGAGTTCACTCGGATCCCGTCCGCCTCGAGATGGAATTGGTTTCCACTTGGTAGTCCCTCAGGGCCTCTGGCAGGTGTATCTCTCGGAGTGAGACCCCCGAAGGGTTTAGTCAGGGGCGCGACGTCTCCCCCCGCCCGCCTTGGTCAGCGCGGGAGCGTCCGTGCGGCCTCCCCCGCGAGGGCACTCCGCAGACCGAGGGGGAGGCACGGTGGCGAAAGGGGAGCCTTCCGGCCGCCCCGCGTTCCGGCTGCAGCCCAGAAGTTAGCAGGCGGTTTTCGGAGGAACTTTGAAGGCGCGGGAGTCTCCGTCGCCCTTCCCGAGAAGCGGCGGCCACTTTTTTTCCCCCCGGCGCTTCGCGGGGCGGTCCTGCGACCCTCCGATTCTCGCGGAGCGATCCCCTTGGGAAGGTCGGTTGAGGGGTGAAGACTTTGACTGGAAGGCCCCCCGTGGAGTGGCTTCTGGGATGGAGGGAATCCCGGGCGGGGGAGGAGGCTAGACCGAGGGTGTGGGGGGCAGAGATGCTCGGAACTCTCGGACCCCAGTGGCCGAACCTGGCGGCGCCTCAGCCGCGCTGCGCCGAGTTGGCGCGGCCGGGGGTGCGGAGCTGCGCGAACCGCCGCGGCCCGAGGAGGCGTCGCTCGGACCCGGGGCTCGGCGCCGGGGTGTCGGGCAGCGGCGGGCCTTGGAGGTCCTGAGTTTGGAGCCGGCGATTCCCTTGGAGCGGGCTCTGGAGCCGAGCGTGCCGGAGAAATCGGGGGCGTCTAGAGGTGAGGGGAGGAGTGGTAGGTGGCCTGCTGAGGGGGACCCCAGGAAGTGCCCTCCTAGTCTTTATTTTTTTGGTACGCAAACCAATTGAGGAACTGGGTTCTGTTGACTTCCCCACTCCAGCCGCTCCTCCAGTTCTCTGCTGCTTCGGGTTTTGTTTCCGAGTGTGACCGAGGACAATAATGGGAAAAGTTGAAGTGTGTGACTCAAGATTGGGTTAAGGTCTGTTTTGCCTTGGTGGGGTGTGATAGGAGGGTGTGCGTGCGTGCGTGTGTGTGTGTGTGCGTGCGTGTGTGGAGGATGGCACAGGCCGGTTTGGTGTGGTGGAGAGGGAATACCACAATCTGTGCCAATTGTGCCTTGAGGCAAGAGCACTGAATGATGAATAATAACGCCTGGCTTGGCTGCTTTCCAGATGATTTATGTCTTCTGTCAAGTCCCTCCTTCTTCGTGAAGCTTTCCCTAACAATGGCAGCTCACACTGAACTCTTTCTACCTTTTCCTTTTGTACTTATCGTGGAGGCTAACACCTTGTGGGATGTGTTTTGTGTTTTTTTTTTAAATCATTTTTCTGAGTTTGATCATTATGCACTTTTTACACGCACAGATTCAAGAATCCAATTCGATCTTTAATATCCATTTTTCTGGGGACTCAATTTTATTATTTTGTGTTATTGTTGACCCATAAAACCCAATAGAACTAGGCACTTTAGGTTATTTTTCTTCAGTTATTCAGACAAAAAAATATCCTGAGTACCCAACTGTTTGCATTTGTGTTAGGCACTGTAATGGGCACCTGGGTTGCATACTTGATGAAGTCATGGGTCCTTGCATCAAATATCTCTTTCAGTCTATTGGATAAGAGAGAAGAGTATTAATTGCTCATCACCAATCCTTTTCCACTCGACACGATGCTTAATAAATATTTTCAGAATTAATTAATGAGTGCTAGATTATGGAGGAGATACCATTTGTCATTTTACAAAGTTTCCTTGGCTTTAGTCTTCGTTCCATTTTTTCCCCAAAGGGTCTGATTCCTTGAAGAAATAACTTTTATTCTCTTTCAGTAGTTCATAAGGAATCTGAAAATGTGGCTTGTGTTTTATATTATGTTATTTTCTACAATATTCCTTCATTTGCCTTTAAAAAATACATGTGTAACTTTTTTGAAGACAAGGACAAAGGGGTCTCTTTATGAAGTTGTGTTTGGTTTCTAAAACAGTGTGTGCCGTAGTTGTTGTTGATATACTTTCTGTTGCTAAACAAGCCCTGGTATTTATTCCTCCTCCAGCAGTGGTAATGTTTTGGAGATTGCAAAAGTAGACCCTTGATGTCTTTGGGGTTTATATTGAAACTTTCTGAATACAGCAGGTCATAAAAAATGTCATTTTGTTGTATGAACTTAACTCTTGTTTATAACGATTAGCCTATGGTAAAATTGGTTTCATTACTTGTTTTTCCTAAAGTCACAGGTGACCTTAAGTAAGGACTTAGTTGAATAAAAAGGCTTTAACAGGCTCCTGACTTTCTCCCATATAACATTTTGAGAGCCCCTATTTCCTGAGTATGTCCTCACACCCCAAATTCACTCACTATTTAACTTTGAAGTTTATCCTTCATTTGATGAACTTTTTTTTTTTTTTACAAAGAAACAGTTTTGTCACCTCATGAGAAAGGCGATAAATAAACAACTGTGAAAAGAACCACAAAGCAGTGAAGATATGGTTTCCCTGCTGTCATCAGTTAGACACACTTATTTCTACCCCTCATTCTCCCCCTCCCATTCTACCCTAGACTTAGAGTAAAAATTCATACCCCAGCAAAAGTACAAATCATTGTATATTAAGTCCACAAATAAATTTCAAGTGCCTAAAATACTCTTTCTCTTTTACCTTTACCTTCTGTGGGCATAGCCCTGGCTGTTCTGGAGCTTTAATTTCTCAATAAAATTTAAAAAGATGAAATACAATGTAAGAGGAGTGATTTCAGGAACTTACAGACTAAAACTAAACATTTTGATGAATGAATGGGTTCCAGTTGTTGTCAGCTTGTAAGTGATCATCTTCTTTTCTTTCCCGGTAGGATTTTAGACTCTGAGGAGCAATTGGAGCTAATCCACATTATGGAAATGGAAACCACCGAACCTGAGCCAGACTGTGTAGTGCAGCCTCCCTCTCATCCTGATGACTTTTCATGCCAAATGAGACTCTCTGAGAAGATCACTCCATTGAAGACTTGTTTTAAGAAAAAGGATCAGAAGAGATTGGGAACTGGAACCCTGAGGTCTTTGAGGCCAATATTAAACACTTTGCTAGAATCTGGCTCACTTGGTGGGGTTTTTAGATCCAGAAACCAGGATGCAGATGAGAGCAGCTTACATGAACCTATGGTGAAAAAACCCCTGGAAATCAACGCATCCTGTCCACCAGCAGAAAACAATATGTCTGTCCTGATTCCTGAGGGGACAAATGTCGGGGACCAAATACCAGAAACTCGCCCTTCTACTGATGCTCCAGAACAAGTGATTCCAATCCAGGATCACAACTTTCCATCAGAAACCATTAGTGGGACAGTGGCCGATTCTACAGCAGGGCACTTCCAGACTGCCCTTTTGCACCCAGTTTCAAGTGATGTTCCTGTTAGTCCTGACTGCATAGACAAAGTCATGGATTATGTTCCAGGGGTTTTCCAAGACAACAGTTTTACAATCCAGTACATTTTGGACACCAGTGATAAGTTGAGTACCGAGCTCTTTCAGGACAAAAGTGAGGAGGCTTCCCTTGATCTTGTATTTGAGTTGGTGAACCAGCTACAGTACCACACTCACCAAGAGAACGAAATTGAAATTTGCATGGACTTTTTGCAAGGCATGTGTATTTATGGCAGGGATTGTTTGAAACACCACACGGTCTTGCCCTATCATTGGCAGATCAAGAGGACAACTACCCAAAAGTGGCAGAGTGTATCCAATGATTCCCAGGAGCACTTGGAAAGATTTTACTGTAACCCAGAGAATGATAGGATGAGAATGAAGTATGGGTATGTATTTATAACTTCTTTAAAGCTGTTGTTAAATACTATCGAGAAGATAAAGAAGTTAAAAGCTTAGTAGGGTAGTTTCTTTTAAATAACCTAACAGGTTTTATTCTTTTTTCCACTGTTACTCTTCTGCCTGTGTGCTGTACTGATTTTTCATAGTGGTTGAATGAAGGCTATTTACCTAACCAGACAATAAAGTTTTTATGATTTGAACAATTCAGATGTTACTCTGTGCAATATGTATATGACTGAGAAGTTACCTGTACATTGAATGTTGTAAATCAAATACAATTTTAATCATACAGGAGAACTTGATTTTGAAAGAATAAGACTCATCCCTAATATATCTAATTTTCAAGTTTTGCATATTGAGTAGCTGCTACTTTTTAAAGGAAAATAGTATTGTTTGGAGATTTTTGTGGTCTCTTGATTTTGAATGGTACAAACTGTTTTTGTGAATGATTCAGAAGTTTCTTCCAAACTTATGAATCGTGCTTAAGCATATTAATTTTTTTTTAGTTTCCATAAAACTTTTTGCCATTAAGTTTATTATTTTAATTATCTTATAGGTAAAATAAATTCTACAATTCAGCGTACTTTTTAAAAAACAGCCTTTTAACAATGAGTAAAGGGTATGTTTATGTTAATGGGTATGTTTGTTTATCATTTACATAAAAACAGTTATCCTCATGTTTTCCTATGCAAGGCATATAAGTAAATAATTTGGTTCTTTTAGTATGGATATCTAAGCAATATTCACTGATAGGGAACTGAAATTTCCACATCTGAATTCTTCTTTAATTGAATTTAAAAGTGAAGAAGAAAATGATAGTTGCCACATGTAAAGTTACTAATGCAAAAATGGCTGCATAATAACATTAATCTTTATATTTCTAAGTTGTTTCTCCTGTAGTATGGAAGGAGTTAAAATGTGTGATGTTAATAGTTGTGTATGACCAAGAGTAAATATTCAAATTACTTAGGGGAAAAGAGCATGTCTATACATGCTACCTGATTTGGGAGACCATGAGGGCATCCTGACTGCTTCACAGGTAATGCATAGCCTGATGATGTGTGTAGTACTGAAAGGAATGACCGATAGGGACGAAAACTACCCTGAATATCCTAGACTAGAAGTCCAGGGGGAAAACTTTCTTGAGAGTAATCTTTGTTCACAGATAAGTTGGGTTACTCTCTTCAAGAGAGTCAGCAAGCAAATGGTGGCAGTAAACCATTTCCAAGTTGTTTAATTCTGTTAGTCTTGATGTTCATCTTCTGTGTTCTAACATAGTGCCAAAGCATTGTTGGCATTGCAGAAGCCTGGTCTTTTTTCTTTTTTTTTTTTTTTAACTTCTCTTGTTCCCATTTAGTATTGGGTAAGTGGTTTCTTTTTAATATTTCAGGCATATAGTACTCAGATCTGTGTCTTTTTAACATCTCAGCTATGAGACTAGAATTTTAAGATGCAAAGGGACATTTGAAGGGATGTATGGAACAAGATGGGAAACAATATGAGGCCCAGGTTTAAAGGCATTATTATATAGAAGACTCCTTGGGATAAAAGTAAGATTATATCAAGAATATAGTTTTCCTGATCATGAATGTATTATCTTTATTATAGAATGCATCCAAGATTCTATTTTGCATGGGTAGTGAAATCTAAATACTTTTAACTTCATATTTTAAAGCCGGCATTGGAAGACAATGTTTTCCATTCTCTTACAATCTTTTTAATAAGGCTTTGTCTAAAATCTCTGTTGCCCATGAGCTAGCAATTCTAATTGGTATGTAAAGGATAATTAATTTTATATACTCTCAAAGCCACTCTATCTTTCCCATCTCCAGATTGCAAAACTGCAGAATAGTAGCCTCCCACTTCACTCTTACGAAGCACATTTCCTGTCTGCTGAGTACTTCAGCATCTGGTACATTAAGTTTCTCTCTGTTTGAATTGGTCAGGATTATTGTCCAACACATTACGTTCTGTTATTATCAGCAAGGCAAGATGGGTATTTTGATGGATAGAATCCAGGAACTCTTAAGTCAGCAGCATATTGGGTATTTTGTCCTTCGGTAAAATTACTTTGCTGAAGAATAGACATGGATATTGTTGAATTAGTTATAAAGTAGTTGCAGTGAGTGCTTGATTTCCAAATCACTTTTACTAAAATAATGTTTATTTGACACTTGAGAGGAAAGGTATGAGTGAATTATTATTGTAATTATTATTGCTAATACATTGGTAATGGTAGTAAGTTGTCCTGCCCTGATAAAAATAGCAAAGTATTAAGTTAATTATTAGTAATGTGAAGAAGGTTCTCCATGGACTACAGTAAGAAATGTTATAAGATTGTAGATAGCTAAGTGTCAAAAATTGGACTTTTGGGAAGTTGACCTGTGGTCATTACAACCTGGTTTTCCTTGTATTCCAAAGCGATGTTGTGTTTCCTGGCAACAAGATGCAGATAACGGCATGTTGAGCCTTGCTGAGAGATTCACAAACAAGCTGGAGCAGCCCAGGTTCACATGGTTACCACATTATTTGGCTAAAGCTATTAATCTCTGTGGTCAGGCCTGTAAAGCTGGTCTATCTGTGCAGATTGCACATAACCAGGAAGTGTGTGTTCAGCTGTGTATATGTCCAAGTCAGACCCCAGCCGTCTTTGGATTCAGGAAAAATGAATGACAGTTGTTAATCTCACTTGGGTTCAGTATTTTATTTGACTTGATAAATCATTACATACTATATCTATAATACTTCATTGTGTGGAACTTGGGGAAAGTTCATAGTTCTGGGTCTGCTAAGCAGATAAAATTCTTTGTGTTTCAAATGTATTAGATTTAACAGCTAAATTAATCCAAATTAGATTTACAGGGTTCATTTTATTCTCAAGAATGAAATTGGAAAGGAAGTTGAGTTAGATAAATTCACAAGTCCATTCTGCCTCTTAATCAAGATGCCTAGATACTAAAAATACACTTAATAAAGAGAATTTCAATAATAAATGCTTACTTGGTTAGTTATAATGAAATTATTTTAATTATTTTCCAATTTTGCCTTCACCCCAAATTATGATATAATCCTACTTTTCCACCACACTCTGCTTTTGTACATCTGCAGATGTTCATTGCCAACATCAACTGGAAACTAGTTGTATGTGTGAACTCCCTGTATTTACATGCCGAGGCTTCTTTTACACACAGGATGGGCTTTGGAGAATTTCCAAATTCCAAATATGAAGTTAAGAAAACAACATTGAATGTTATGTTTTCAATTAAGAAAACATAGTCTCTGACAGTTTAGGCACTCATCCTTATTAGAAAATGATACTAAATGGCAAGTCTAAGTAGTTTTAAGAGAGCCTCACTAACAGTAGAATACTGTTGAGGATAATTGAAATTGTGGAGGATGTGTAAATCTCCCATTAGCAACTAAGATCGCCATTGGTTTTCACATTACATCAATTTTAAAGTGTGCCAGAAGTCTTATAGTTATTATTAACCATAAAAAAGAGGCATTCTGCAAACCTTAATTTGGGGTTAATCTGTAGATGAAAATATAACCTGTGATTATTTCTAATTCTGAAAGTTTTGAAGGAGAGTAGGAGGATGAAGTAGAAAGTTGCAAACCCCAACTCCAGGGTTAATTTTTCTCAGAGGACAGTGTTCTTTTCTCCTCTTTTGGAATTAAGGCATATTGATAAAAGAGGGAGTTTTACTTGATATGACTTATGCCTAGAGTGTTTGTCATAAGTTAGTTTTGAGTGATTTTGATTGCTAATTGCTTTTAGAAGTGTGTGTGTGTATGTTTTTAATCTGTGCAGAGGATAATAAAGATGACTTCACAGGGACTCTGTGAAAGAAGACAGGAGAATTGCATACTAATGATAATAAAGAGGATATGATGTTCTTTTCTATATGACTTGCAGAATGGATTATCTAAAATAGAGCCAACTCCTGACTGAACTCTGCTGGAATAGTTAAATTAGCCAAGTTAGCTCTGGCCTGCACAGCTGTGATGATGTATGAACTAACTCATTAATGTGCTATTGATAATACTGGAGAGATGAGAACAGCTGAATCTTACTATGCCTTGTGACTTTTTGGTATTTCTTAAATATACACAGCTGGATGAATTTGAATTTATTTTTAAAATTCCTGCCTAAGAGAGAGCTCCATAAGCAATAATTGTATTTGAAGTGACTTTCAAAATGTGTGCCGTGTGCTTGAAGATAAAGCAATCTAATGAATTATATTTTCTACCTCTTTATGATGCTATTTACATATGAAATAAAACTAATTGGCTTCTTTCTGTACTAATCCAGAGGAGTTACTGGGTCTGTTGAGCTATCATGAGAATCAGTAGCAATCATTCATTTATTTTCTGTGTGTGTGTTTTTTTTTAATCAATAAGCAGATTAGACTTTTGTTTCCCCATTGATTTTTTTTTGAGAGAGAGAAACATCGATGTGAGAGAGAGAGAGAAAGGGAGAGAGACACATCGGTTGGTTGCCTTCCACACAAGCCCCAAACCGGCAAACCAGGTTTGTGCCCTTGACCAGAAATCGAACCGGCGTTGGTCTGAGAGGCAATGCCCTAACCACTGAGCCAAGCCGGCCAGGGCTAGATTAGACTTTTTAAAGCACCTGTCACATAGTTTCAGGTTAGGTCAGTCTATTCCTAATGTATTTATGGTAATGAAAATGAACTTGGCAAGAAGCAAAGACAGTTGGAGTAAATAGCGTATAAGGTTATCTGGCAATCCCTAAAAATACATCAGATATTATGCATTTTCTTATTGAGTTGACTGTAAAGCTTTTACTTTTTGTTGTAAGTAAATGGGTAAAAGCAAGTAGTAACTCCTTATTCTGCATATGTGTACATGCAAAAAAAATGCAACTATTGATTAATTCTGTGTCCCTGTAAATCTATTTTCTATTGTTACACTAGAATTTCTAGATTTGCCATCTACCATAAAGCAAAGGTAAATTCATAAGTTCTTTCTATGCATCTCTGATCTTAGTGATTCTTAGTTTTGTATTGGATTTGGGGCTACTTCTAAAGGGTAAAGCAGTATGTAGCCCATACAAACCTTGACTACTCAAGGAATGCTACTAAAATACAGCCATTTGAGATTATAACTGTTTTCTCATGGCCTCCCTTCTTTCTTATTCCATGATTTGAGACAACCAGATTCTCATCCTTTGTCTGATGGTAATAATTTTGATCACATTTAAATAAGGTGCTCTTAACCTAGGTCAGCAACCTTTAATAATTACCAGTGTCCTGCTTGTGAGTTGCAGTTGCATTTTTTTAGAATATATTTTATTGATTTTTTACAGAGAGGAAGGAAGAGGGAGAGAGAGTTAAAAACACTGATGAGAGAGAAACATCGATCAGCCGCCTCTGGCACACCCCCCACTGGGGATGTGCCCGCAACCAAGGCACTTGCCCCTGACTGGAATCGAACCTGGGACCCCTCAGTCCACAGGCCGACGCTCTATCCACTGAGCCAAACCGGTTTCGGCGTGCAGTTGCATTTTTGTGGAAAGAAAACTTAAGTATATGTGTATATGTTATTTTTGCAGAGGAAAAAACAAATGTATTTTGAGTTACAAGGTAACTCTTGATTATTCTGGCCCAAGTTTCTATGAGGGTGGGTAGGTTTTGCCAGAAAATCTCTTTGTGTTAAAAGCAGGAGAGTTTCTCTTCTAAAATAAATCTGGGAGTCTTAAAGTGAATATGAATGATTTTGAATCATTGGAAGACACTAGAGTGCTGAGGGTTGAACCATTTTCTGTCTCATTTGGGTTTGATATCTAGCTATATAAAAGCCTAAGCAACCGTTATGACTGAGCGACCAGAATGAACCGGAATGACCAGTCGACCAGTCGCTATGATGTTCACTGACCACCAGAGGGCAGATACTCAACACAGGAGCTGCCCCCTGGTGGTCAGTGCATTCCCACAGCCAACCTTCCACGATCTCTCCCCCTGGCTGGTCCCTACCCCTGGCTGGCTGGCCCTGATCCGCCCCATGGGTCCGGCTAACCTCCTGCAATCCCTCCCTGCTGGCCAGCCAACCTCCCGCAGTCCCTCCCCCATCCCTCCCCCTGGCCAGCAGGCCCCGATCAGGACTGGACAAGATGGCCCTGATCAGCCCTGATCACCAGCCAGGCCTAGGGACCCCACCTGTGCACGAATTTGTGCACTGGGCCTCTAGTTGTTAGATAATAGCTTAAGGTTTTGGGTTGAACTGTACTTTGTACCATAAACACAAATTGTGCAAAGGAATAAAATAGTTCTATAGTTCACCATTTCTAGGAGCAAACAAGTCACATTTTAGATATGAAGGTAATTCTTTAACAAAAACAAAATTTTCTATTCATAGATTTATGGTAGTGCTTTCTAGGGACTAAGGATTATGCTATACAAACTCACCTCTATTTAAAAATCCTGTGTTAAAACTAATCCAGCCCAGTCCCTGACACATTAACTAAAAGCCTTGACTTTCCAGTGTAGATTAATTCCTTGTTAATAGGGAAATTTGAAATTGCAGGGGGTAGGTTGTGAAATATATTTTTTAATCCTTGAAAATAAAGGTTTTTATGTAAAATAAATAAATTCTACTTATTCAATTTGGTAGTTTGTAAAGATATATATGCTCTGTACGAAAGACAGTTTTGCAGTTTTGTGCTAAATATAACCAATTCTGTGATTAGGAACTCACATTTTAGAAGTTGATGATATTAATTAATTTCTGATTCTGAAATTTCCAATATTTCTTGCTGACCTGGTCAGTTACTGTTGCTAAGACAAGCATAGGAGGGAGTTAGCTAAGCATTCCTATTTGCAGTGTTCAGACAATAAAATGTGTCTGCCTCCTTGATCTTTCTCTGCTATATGCTATTTACTTATTGGTAACACCCACTTGACCAGTAGAGAACCTTTGCATGGTAATCACAATGAAAGGGTAAGCTCATATGAGAGCGAAAATGCCAGAATGACTGTTTCCTTTCACATGCTACAGAAACCAGTGATTTTCGAGTATGTGTGCCACAAAGTGTTGTGTAAAGAGTGTATTAGAATCCCCTATGACTAAATTGTCTGAGAAAGATTTGTTCAGGAAACTTGTATTCTTTATGCAAATGGTACTGTTGCTTCTTAGCATAAGGAAGGATTTGTGAATAGTCAGTGTTGAAACAGCACTTCTCACATGATTGGAAAAGATATTTTGTTTAGGCCACACTTACAGGAATTTGTTATATTAATTTTTATTTTCTTTTTGGATTAAGAAATTCTTAAACTGTCCCTTCTCATTTGACATATAGCCATAGAATTTGGGTGACCTTATTTGCTCTAAAATTTACCATCACTGAATAGTAAGTGAAGAATGAATGGCTGGGGTAGGGGCCCAAGAGTGAACTTTGCTTGCAGTAGTGCATGTGCTTTCAGAATCTTGCCTATACCCTGTGATCTTCACAGCTCCTGCAGCTGATCAGGGGACAGAAAGGGCAAATGGCAAAAAATACTCTAAATAATTTCCTGCTGTGATTGGTCTTTGGTTTTTGACAGTCACCTGGCTTCTCTCTTTCATTTCCAGGCATTGAGAGAATAAAAATAAGCACAGGAGAAATACTAGGTTTGCCTTCCAAGTTAATAATAATAAAAAATAGGACATCCTTGAATGGGGCTAGAGTATGTGAAACAGAAGAAACTTTGCTTTCTTGCTTTCTGAGGTTTGGATTGTCCAAATGTTGCTGCACCTCAGGAGTATTATGTAAAGTGTTCTACAGTTAATTACCTACTAAAAAATAATGTAGACTCTTAAATTTGATAAAATTAAATATATTAGAGAAGCTTGGTTTTGTAGAATCCCTTTCCTCTAGGAAAAGTTGACTGGTGTAAGACCCTGTTGAGAGATTTTGTAGACATAGTTTACAAAATATATAGACAAAAACAAACAACCTCTTGATAAGTTTTCTATAGGAAGTCTTATTTTTCCCTTTCAGAAAGTAGCCCAGAAATCAAATAAGCTAATAGGTTATATCTTACGGGGAGGGGAGTTAGAGTATATATTTTATGATAATTATTTATAATTAGTATTTCATTTATGTATAAGTGAGTTCTGAATTGTTTGAGCTTATTTGAAAACAGTTACTTTAAGCAATTTTAACACTTATACAGTATACACCTGATTTTATAATGTCTGTGTAGAAAAGTTTTATAAACAAATATATTTCAGCTCTCTCTAAATACTGTCAAATTCTATATCCACAAAATTGAATTAATCAGTTGTGTTTTGAGTACATGGCAGACATTTTGTATTGTCTATATTGAGGTAAAATAGAAATCCCTCAGTTTAAAAATATTTCATTTAACAAAGGGTATATTTACTCATCTTCACAAAAAGCAACATCTGCATAATTTAAGGTAGTACAAGGCATAGTACACATTATTTTAATCTGTTGTGTGCTTTCTATCTCAAATTCTTGCAGAAATTAAGTTTCACTTCATCAGGCCATGGTAGTCAGAGACATGTAGAAGTATTTCTCGATTAAGTTACCTTCTAGGAGTCTAAGGACATGTGATTAAACTTGGATAAAAGTTAAAGCTGCCCTGCAGGCATGGCTCAGTGGATGGGCGTTGAACTATGAACCAGGAAGTCTCGGTTTTCAATTCCAGTCAGGGCAAATGCCCAGATTTTGGACTATGATGTCTTCAGGGTGCAACATTAATCCCATGCCTCCATAAATAGATAGCAATGAGATCTTTTTTTTTTTTTTTCATGCCTATGTTTAACTTTGTTTTTTGTTTTTTTTTTAAAGTCTTTAATTTCTTTATTGATTAAGGTATCACATATTTGTCCCTGTCCCCCCATTTCCATCCCACCCCCCTCCCCACACATTCCCCCACCCCCCTGTTGTCCTCAACCGCAGGCTGGGCTCATATGTCTGCACACAAGTCCTTTGGTTGATCTCCCCCTTTACCCCCACCCTTCCCTACCCTCCCCCCGAGGCCCGACAGTCTGATCCATGCCTCCTTGTTTCTGGGTCTGTTCTTGTTCATGATAGCAATGAGATCTTCCGAACTCTTTAAGTATAATTTTTATTCACAAAAGATTATAGGCTTATCCACATCTTATTAGAAAGTTCTTTTGTATTTTTTGCTTTGGTCCATTAGTTTTGTAATAAAAACCAAGAAAGCCCAACAACAGTATTTTAGTAGATTATTTTTTTTTTCGAGTGGATATTGTAATTTGCTTTTAGTGGTTGCATGAAGGGAACTTCAATGTATGGTATTAAACTGTGTTATGAGTTTAGTTTCCCACATTCTTTTGGAGACTATAGAATTACAAAAGCTTAAAAACAGTCCTAGCTAGTTTAGTTCAGTGGATAGAGCGTTGGCCTGTGGACTGAAGGGTCCCCGGTTCGATTCCTGTCATGGGCACAACCTGATCCCTGGTAGGGGGCGTGCAGGAGGCAGCCAATCAATAATTCTCTCTCATCATTAATGTTTCTATCTCTCTCTCCCTCTTCCTGTTTCCCTCTCCCTTCCTCTCTAAATCAATAAAAAAAAGTATTTTAAAAAAAGACAACAACAAAACAATACAGGGTATCCTTTCATTTAGTAAAACTACCTGCCTTTCATTTTTCTTCTGTCTTATCCTCATTATTATTTCACTGTGTTCACTTCTAAAATGACTTTAAGACCATCGATTAGATGTCTAACAATTTGTAAATCAGACACAGATAAATGTGATTCTAGATTCCACTCACTAACTGACTGCATTCTCATTCACCTATTTCTAAGATGTCCCAGAAGTGACCAAAGGAGCAGCACACCACAGTCAGAATTTTGCTTTTTGATGATCCCTATATAAGAGTTGTTTCTTAAGTGGGGAATATTTTTACCTATCCAAAATCTTTTGAGGCATTTAGAACCATAATATAAATTTATGATTCAAGATGGATATTAATTATTTTACAGAGTGATCTAAGCCTCAGCAATCCTGCCTTGATTAGGTCAGGGTCTCCTTAAATATGGGCAGATTTAATTGAGAGTCAACATTTGATGTGTAGCCTACACATAATTACTGAGGGCCATATGCATAATAATAAACTCCCAATTTTGATTTATAGGTATATCTGTGTCTCCAGCTATTCTGGATACAAAGGGGAAAACCCAGTTGTTAACAAGACCCCATGTCATACTATAAAATTTAAGTATAGAATTTTAACTTCTGGTAAATATTGAAAGATACTGCTTTGTATGTAAGCATTTATAGGTAATTTTTATTGCCTCCTCCAATAGCTTTGTGCTATTTATTTGAGTCAGTGTTAGCAAAAAATCTTAATAACTGAATAAATGACCATTATTATGCTTCTAATACAGAAAATTAAAAGTACATAGGACTGATCCTCTGAAGTTTAATAATTATGCTGGTATTGTATATGCCATGGCTTTGATTCTCATCACCTTATAACATATTTGAAGGGTTATATAAGCTGCCAGATATTCCAGTGTTGCTAAATGAGTTCCTGAAAACATCAAAGCCAGGTATCAAAAGCCAGCTATATTTCGTGTGCCTGTGAAATTTCTTTAGCAGCAGCAAACATACCCCATCTGTCATGCCTGTCTCAAGTCTGTAGGAGAAGAGCCTTAACACTCTCTTCATATTGCATTTGATCTTTAGCCTTCTATCATGATGACCCTCAGTTTGGGGAGACATTTCATTTTATATCATAGTAATAAAATAAAAGGACCTATTAATTGTGTCAGGTTAGTCTAACTGAGTAGGGCAGGTGTTATTGAGGTCACAGGTTTGTCCTTGTAGAAACCAGTTAACTCTTATAGGCAGGAAGCCAAAGTGCCAAAGTTTAACCCATCCAGTTGAAACTGTACAGAGTAGGATCCAGAAACTTATACTTAATTGACCTCTGTTAAAGTCTGATTTCTATATTTTATTTACATCATCTTCCCTCTTAAATGTGTTCCACCTCCTACAATTCCTGTCTCATTTAATGGCACTGTTAACCAGTCACCCAGACCAGAAACATAGGACACATCTTGGACTCTTTCTACTCCCTTCAGCCCCACATGTAATCATCCTCCATGCAGTTAGGTTCTAATTCTTAAGTACCCCTCAAAGCATCCCTTGCCCCCTCCATTTTCTGTCATCATTTGTCTTAAGAGCAATGCTAATAGCTGCAGATGGCTAAGCATAGAATAATAAATATTAAAGCAAATAAGGGCCTTCTCCACCCTTCCTCCATCTTTCCCTCCCCTCCCCTTGCAAAAATAAACAAATCAGTCCATACCACTACTGCTGGAGTGACCTTTATAAAAGGCAATCTGAACCTTGTTGAAAATCCACCAGTGATTCTTATTGCCCATAGAATCAAATCCTAACCTCTTAACCCAGAATACAAAGCTCTTCATTATCTGGCCCCAGCCAACCTATCTAGTCCGGTTTTTTATCTTATCATCCCCCTCACACACACATACACCCTGACCTCCCACATGAACTGCAAGGGCTGCACGCTCTTGGGTCTCTCCTGCTTTGCTTGGTTAGAGTCTACACATGTCAGTCACTGTGCAAGTGGTGTCCTACCTCCCATTGTCTGCCTGGTGTCTGGCCAGATTTGGCTCTCATTTCATCCACTCTAGGATACCTCCCTTGACCATATTTCCTGACCCCCTTTTCAGCAGAGGTAGGCCCTCTCTATGAATTGTTCCCAAACCACCTTTGTGTCACATTTCATACTATGCCACAGGGTTTGTTTTTTCTGTCTCTTCTTCCACTGACTCTGGCATTTTGTTATTGTTGCTCTTCCACACAACCCGTTACTTGTAGTATTTCCTATTATTTAAATTGTTCTTAGCGTTCTTTTTCTTTTATAGAAAGTTATCTTGGATTGATAAAGTCTCTTACTTTTCCTGACCTTTTCCATTTTTGGATGCCAGTAACCACCTCCTCTCATAATGATGTATGCCTATTCTTTGTCCTCTTATTCCAGGATTGTACTTGCTGCTGATGAATATAAATAGGCAGATGTACTGCTTCTTTGGTTTTAACATTTGGTTTTTCATTTCTCTCAAAGCCATTGAAAGCCAGGGACTACATCTGTTTAATTCTTTGTGTGTTGCCTAAAACAGCCAACCACCGCTATTACCACACACATGACTTATAACTGCTTTCTGATAATAGAAAACAATGGTTTGATAAAGAAGAGTGGTAAATGTTGAACATTTACACATTTGTACTGATGCAGATTGAGGAGGAAAAAAACTCTTGGCTTTGGAGTTTTTAAGCATTGCTTGTTTATGGGAGAGCAGGTGGTAAAATTGATCTTATAAAAAGATAATTTAATGTTTTTCAGATTTGTGTTTTGTCTCTGTCAGGTCTAGAAAAGCATATTGAAAATCAAATAGAGCTAAAACATTACTTTGATACATCAATGCAAGGAACATTTGGTTATAGTAAATTAGGATTTGTCATAGAAATTTCACAATGGCCAAAGGACTGAAATGCACAGAGAATGTAGCAAAAGCTGCAGTTTTAGATGTCTTTCTCATGCAAATCATTATCTATGAAGTCTTAGTAATACAGGCTTAAACAAAAATTGCTAGAATGATGCCCAGAATAAAATCTGACACTTTAATAGCAAAAAGCATTGTATATTATACATGCATGTTAACATAATGACTGCTGTTCTAAGAACTCCTTAGAAAAATACTGAGGATTTATTAACTCATAATTGGGAAATAAACATACTAGTAAAGCAGGAAAACCTGCTTAGAAATTGGCAATGATCTTAAGAGGTGAGGTAAGTGTCTCTTGACTCTTCGATAACATCAAATTCTCCTAAAGTTAAGCCCTGGCCAGTGTGGCTCAGTCCCATACACTCAAAGATGACAGGTTCGATTCCTGGTAGGGGCACATACCCAGGTTGTTGGTTCGATCCCTGGTTGGGGTGCGTATAGGAGGCAACCAATTGATGTTTCTCTCTCACATCACTGTTTCTCTCCCCTCCCCCCCTTCTTCTCTCTAAAATCAGTAAAAACCATACCCTCAGGTGAGGATTTAAAAAAAAAAAATTATCCTAAAGTTAAGTGAAAATTGTTTACAGCAAGTTGATGTGGCATTTAGGCATAGGAATTTGTTTTCGGTGTTTTTTCTCTTTTTTTTCCAAGGATTTCCCAAAAGTAATTTTTCCTTTTTGATTGGATATTCCTATTTACCATAATCTTTTTTTAATAATCCTCATCCGAGGATATTTTTCCATTGATGTTTAGAGAGAGTGGAAGGGAGGGAGAGACAGAAACACCGATGTGAGAGAGACACATGGATTGGTTGCCTCCCACATGCCCCCAACCAGGGCTGGGAGCCTGCAACCAAGGTATGTGCCCATAACTGGAATCGAACCCAAGACGCTTCAGTCTCTGGACCAGTGCTCTATCCACTAAGCAACACCAGGGCTACCATAATCGTTTTTAAACAAAGCAGTGTACAAATGTCATTTTAAAATACACTTTATTGTCTTATTCTCATTTTATAATTAAAATTATATGTTCTTTTTAAGCCCTTGTCTTAACTAGTTTGTCTGTTTCTGAGCAAGAAATTAGGGATTTTGGAAACTTTGGGAATTTTTAAAGACCATACTGTTTTTTACAGGTTATGTGCTTCATGGCACTATCATTTGGGTTTATGACTTGAGTCTTTGTGTGTGTGGTTTGTTTGTTTTTAATATAAAAGCTGATTCACTAATTATGAACATTGGGATGGTGGATGGAAAATAGATTTTCTTTCCCTGACATTTGTCAGGGTGTTTATTGAGAGATGTTAACAGGTATTCACGAGGAAAAGGGAGAGCATTGTCATAGGTTTGGAAGAATACTTTATAGCCCTTATCATGGTACTTCAATGTCTGCCTTAGTATATTAAAGGGACTGAGGAGTGGCCACAGTATATAAATTGTTTAATTTTATATAACCACTTTTTTTCAAACATTTGACCGCAGAATGCTTTTTGCACAGAATACCTAGTAACAGTCCTTGAAACGTGTTTTCTAAGGGCAGAGTTTAAAAGTTTGCACTAACCAACAAAACCCATAGGTCAAAATTAATACCCTTTTCAAAATCCCAATTTACAACAAGGAAATAATTATTGGGCATATCTGTCCAGACATCTGGATTTCACATGAGCCAGTCTTCCTGAGTGCCACTGGATCTGGAGTATCCTGTGTGTTATAGACATCTGTTTAGAAATCTGTGGTGGAAAAGGGTGGAAGTACATCTCTGATGTTATTTTATGATATATTTAACACTTTGTTTTCTTAGGAAATTTTTGAAACATACAAAAAAAGAAAGAAGAGCAATGAACTGTTTATCAGTTACTGAAAATAATGGTTCAGATGTTTTAGACACTAGATGAAGTTCCATTTAAAAAGAAACACAAATGTTTTAATTGGACCACCCTTTATAAAATTAATTTCTTAAGTGATTTGAATTCATACAGTGAATATTTTCCCCAGCAGTATTAAGATGTTTTACAAAGTGCTGATTCAGCAGCAGCAGACCAGATAACAAAAATAATCTCATAGCTAAACCTCATAATCAAATCATTTTTCTCTTCATGTTTTGCCAACTCTTTTTTCACTATAAAAGGTAGTATTGATGGTGAGTAGATTAGCAGTACTGACCTCCTGGAGTCATTTTATTTTTCCCTTCTTTTGTTACCTCCCCCCCCCTTCTCATCAGACAGTATTGTGTATTCCTACTTAGCTTAGGTAAACTGATGTCTCTGAAAAAAGCAACAAACCAAAACAAGCTTCAAGAAAAGTTTCTTTTGTTTCTCTGTCTTCTTTGTCAGTGTCATCCTCAGGGTTTCGCTCATCCCACTGTAGTGGTGAGGGTGAGATGCTGTTGATTGGTTTTCAGTGGTCGGCAAACTCATTAGTCAACAGAGCCAACTATCAACAGTACAGTGATTGAAGTTTCTTTTGAGGGCCAAATTTTTTAAACTTAAACTTCTTCTAACGACACTTCTTCAAAATAGACTCGCCCAGGCCGTGGTATTTTGTGGAAGAGCCACACTCAAAGGGCCAAAGAGCCGCTTGGGGCTCGTGAGCCGCAGTTTGCCTACCACGGATTTAGGTCAATGATGGTGTGGGATATAATCAATTCTACCATAACTCCATGGCCTGGAGATTTTTGTGTAGGAAATGGGGAAACAATCAGTAATGCCCTTTACTCCAAATAAGACCACTTTTAAAAATCTACAACATATGCTATACTAGTTATTTTTAATATCCAATGAGATTTTTAAATATTTCTATTTTGTAAATGTATTAATGTTAACAAATCATTTTTTCTTGGGTCTTTTTAGAGGACAAGAATTTTGGGCAGATTTGAATGCAATGAATGTGTATGAAACAACTGAATTTGACCAACTACGAAGGCTGTCCACACCACCCTCTAGCAATGTCAATGCTATTTACCACACAGTCTGGAAATTCTTCTGTAGGGACCACTTTGGATGGAGAGAGTATCCTGAGGTATTTAAAGGATTTTTAAATCCACAAAAGTACATTAAAAATTTTTTTTTTGGTCTTTCATTGTTCTTTTGTTCTTCCTTTCCAACAATGACTACACAGAACTACAAATCAAAGAGCTTCTGGTTATAAATATAAAATTCAGTCTTGATATAAGTAACACTTTTCTCTCTTCTTTTTTCTAAAAATGTATTTTTTTCACATTAAATCCCTGGAATCCATAAGTAGAATACCTCTATTATTAGAGAGATAAAATGTTTCCCCAGTAACTTATATTATGGAGAGAAAGCCTTTAGAGTTGTAAGTACTCAGACTCAGAGCAGTTTTTGGAGTAATTTTAATGAGATGAGTACTGGTGTAACTTTTGGCTGTATCTGGTTCTTGGGACCATGGTGATTAGATCATGTGTTATGCTTAGCATTTCAGAAGTATAGTGGGAAACAGTCACTCTTAGGCCTCTGAAAGAAGTATTGAAAATGTTTATTGAGCTGTAGTCAGGCACATTCATTTAAAATTGTATCAAATGTGCACATGCATCCTTAGTTTAAGGTGGTAAGAATAGCTTATCACAAAGCAAAATCTTAAAATGGTGATGGTTTATTTGCCTCTAAATGAGAATTCCAAGATAAGTTTAACACCTTGAAATGGACTTTAGAGATTAATTTCGAGTTCCAAAGATCTGACTTCAATTTGATCAAATTTCCAACATTACGAAAAGGGGAAACTAACTTAACTACCTTAGGTTTTCTTTTAAGCCAATAACTAAAGAAAATGACATAGTATTTTAATTCCTAGAAAACACAATATTGAATTAAAATTTTGACTCTCTTTTAAGTAATCACTAGTATCTAGTACATTCCAAAGAGAACAAGAGGCTATTTAAAAAGTATTCTCAGAATACTTGGACTGTCCCTTCATTTGTCTTCTGAGAGATTTTTTAGGTTTGGAATTTATTTATTTGAACACTACTTTCTTTAATCCTCTTCTGAAAATTCCCTTAAGAAATATAAAAAATCTCTTTTCCTCTTCCGGGGATGGTGTCCTCAGGCATTCAGAATAGTTCAGTGTTTGACACACTGTCGGAGTCTGTCCTATAATGCAGCCTCTAACAAAACTAGACTGTCCTGAACCCTACTATTTGTTTACCTTTATACCAAGATGGTTGGGAAAGCACCAAAATCTGCATGTGGGCTGTGCCCTGGCCAACTTCACAGAGTTTGTGCTGTGAGACCTAAAGTTGTAATAAGGTTGTCTAAAATGAGAAAACATGCCCGAAGGATCACCAGTGTCCAGGAGCAAAAAAAAAAAAAAAAAATCATTGTGAAAGTGTTGAAAGCACTAGCACAGAGTGAGAAATCTAAATTTTTAAAAAATGAAGCTTTTTTTTGAGTAATTAAAACAATTAGAAGGCTAAATTAAAAAAGAAACAAATCGTATCTAGGACATTGCAAGGCCTCAAAATAGAAGAGAGCCCTAGGCCTCACAGGTTTCTTAAGGTGGAAATCTGTGCTCTTTTAAACAGGGAGCATCTTTCTACCCTGTATCTTTGCTCCAAAAGAAAGGGAAAAAATTTCTATGTATAAAGGGAATAATTTGACTCACTGTACTTTATTGAAACTCTTCTGATATTAACAGCAAGGTTAACTATGTGTGGCTTTAGTAACATTAACAGTTTTTATATTTCATAGAGATTGTATATTAAGTTGCTTTTTTTTTCCTTTACCTTCTGTTTACTACTCCATAGACTGTTATTCGATTGATTGAAGAAGCCAACTCTCGGGGTCTGAAAGAGGTTCGATTTATGATGTGGAACAACCACTACATTCTCCACAACTCATTTTTCAGGAGAGAAATAAAAAGGAGACCCCTCTTCCGCTCCTGTTTTATATTGCTTCCATATTTACAGTAAGTGTCCAGTGAAAACTCATTTTTACTCTGATTTTATGTTAATGTACAACTGAATGCCAAAGAGAAAAAAAATTAAATTAAAAAAACTAACTTGGTTATTACCTCTAGAATGTGAAATTCTAAGTTATTCTTTGGGCTTAATTTAAAAAAAAATAGAATTCAGGTAAGATATAGTTAACTGACACTAAAAGAGTGAATATTGTATTAGATTTTTTTAAATGAAAGCACAGTAGAATTAACATTTTTTTCACAACTAATAGTAATTATACCTGGAATAAGGCAAAATTTGCATATGCCTCCTTCATGCAAAATTGAGTTTTCTGTTGATACCCTTCTGTGTTATGGGACTACTTCTCAGTCCCAGAAAACTACCAGGTAAAGTAGGGAGAAACCTTAAAGGTGATGTTCTCCATTCTTCTTTGCATTTGCATGGGAAGAATTCACCTTTTCAAATAATTTACATTTTCATTTGCTAAGTAAGGCCCATCTTCCTATAATATTGACTAAAATTACTTGTGGCACTTTTAGGTTGAGACTGAACTCATCCTTCTGAATTATAGGTGAACTCTTTCATTTTCCCAAGTGCCATTTCTTCTTTCCCTCTCACCCATCTTTGTAGATGTGAAAAGGTGGGGCACATTGCCATTTGCATAGCCATCTGTGAAAGTTAGTGTCTCAAGGGAAATCTTTATATACTCTAGTCAGATATACTGTATTTAGAGCCTGATTTTTAAAATGATACTAGGTTTACTTGTTTTATGAACTTTGGAGGTTAGAGTAATATTGGTTGGTCCCTTCTGCTGATCTTTGAGGTGAAGATGCTCTTTCTATATTCTTAATAGTAGTTTTGCTTTTTTTCAAGCCCAAACTGTGTTTTTCCCAGATCAGTATGACAGAATCTTAATGATTCTAATTCTGAGATTGCAAAGGGAACACTCAAACAAAATAGAAACAAATAAAAATCCATGAAATTCTCAGGATCCAAAAGTACTGTGTATTAAGTCCAATTTTAGAAATATATATTTGCTTGGGTAAATATGTACTTCCTTTCTTGTCCAAGTGTGAAAAATTTTACCTTATGGTTTTTTAAATTAGAAATGAATAAAAATGCCAATTCTGTGATTTCATTAGCACAGTTGGAGATAGTGTGAGTGTCCAATAGTTAAGAACACATCGTCATCCTAGTGAGATGGTGGAACTCATTAATGGGAACAGCATCTTGGCATGCTGAGCCTGTCGAGTGAGATGTTGCTTCTTAGTGAGAGTAAGAATGCTCATTCAAGTGCTACATTGTTGAGGGACTTTCATAGAATGGTGAAAATTTGTTTTGATCCTAAGATAGTAATTATGAAATGCTACCTTCTTTTCCCCCTTTTAAAACCTAAGCTTGTTTTGTAAAAGTATAAACTATAATATAAGCAGTAGGAGAATTAATGTCACAAATATGGACTTACTATTTCTAACTTAGGCTTAATGAGAACAAAGTTCTTCCATTTTCTTTTTAAAATTTCCTATTTTAGTGTTGTCTGGAACAGTGGTAATCAGGTATTAAGTAAGAGCTTAGCAAATCAGAGATTGTGCAGACATGTCAGTGAGAAAGGAGTAGAGAAGCATCAAGTTCACCAGGGTAGAATTGGTAAATGCAGCCCTTCAATTCCCATCCAACTGAGTCTGGGTCTAAGGGGTACTTCAACTGGCCTATTGGGGAGAAAGAGGAGTGAGGTAGTTCTAAAAGCAGGTTTCAGAAAATCTATTTTTCAGTAGTAAACCTGTTTACTAGTCCATAGACTGTTACTTGATTGATTGCAGAAGCCAACTCTCAGAGTCTGAAAGATTATGATTTTGGCCAGAAAAAAAGTTTAAGTGTTAGTAAATACGAAAGGTCAACAAAAAACATAGGTGTCAAAAAAGCCACAATTATTAGGGAATCAGAGATGCCTAAGAATTGGGAAAGCCCTGAGTAGGGAGGTTGTAAGATGATTGGGGAGGGAGGCTGACTTAATTCATGAATTTCCTGCAAATTTAGCTCTTTAAGTAAGGGTTTCCCTGCCCCTTTTTTTTCTTCCAGTTTTATTTATAACTAGAGGCATGGTGCACAAAATTCATGCACGGGGGGCGGGGGAGTGATCCTTCAGCCCAGCCTGTACCCTCTCCAATCTGGGACCCCTCGATGGATGTCCGACTGCCCGTTTAGGCACGTGGGATCGGGCCTAAACGGGCAGTTGGACATCCCTCTCACAATCCAGGACTGCTGGCTCCCAACTGCTCGCCTGCCTGCCTTCCTGATTGCCCCTAACCGCTTCTGCCTGCCAGCCTGATCACCCCCTAACCACTCCCCTGCCAGCCTGATTGATGCCTAACTGCTCCCCTGCCAGCCTGTTTGCCCCTAACTGTCCTCCTCTGCAGGCCTGGTCACCCCTAACTGCCCTCCCCTGCAGGCCTGGTCCCCCCCCAACTGCTCTCCCCTGCAGGCCTGGTCCTCCCAACTGCCCTTCCCTGCAGGACTGGTCACCCCCAACTTCCCTCCTCTGCCCACCTGGTCACCCCTAACTGCCCTCCCCTGCAGGCTTGATCGCCCCCAACTGCCCTCCCTTGCAGGCCTGGTCCCTCCCAAATGCCCTCCCCTGCTGGCCATCTTGTGTCCACATGGGGGCAGGATCTTTGACCACATGGGGGCAGCCATCTTGTGTGTTGGAGTGATGGTCAATCTGCATATTACTCTTTTATTAGATAGGATAGAGGCCTGGTGCACGGGTGGGGGCCAGCTGGTTTGCCTTGAAGGATGTCCCCGATCAGGGTGGGGGTGCCCTTAGGGCGTGGGGCGGCCTGGGCGAGGGGCCTGTGGTGGTTTGCAGGCCGGCCACACCCCCTGGCAACCCAAGTGGAGGCCCTGGTATCTGGGGTTTATTTATCTTCTACAATTGAAACTTTGTAGCCTGGAGCAGAGCCAAGCCTTCTGCTTGCTCCATGACAGCAGCCATTTCTGTTAGAATTTTATATTTTATAATTGAAGCTTTGTAGCCTTAAGCAGAGGCCTGGGCCGGCCAGGGTGTGCAGAAAGCTTGGCTTCTTCCATCGCCGGGGGCAACCCTAGCCTCCTGCTCTTTCCAGCTCCGTGACTGCCGCCATTTCTGTATCATTGATACTTTGTAGCCTTGAGTGGAGTCCTAGGCCGGCAAGGGCAGGCGGAAAGCTTGGCTTCCTCCATTGCCGAGGAAATCCAAGCCTCCCTCCTGCTCTCTGTGGCTGTAGCCATCTTGGTTGGGTTTATTTGCATATTTGCTCCTGATTAGCTGGTGGGCATGGCTTGTGTGTGTAGTGGAGTGATGGTTAATTTGCATATTACTCTTATTAGGTAGGATTGACGAACAACACTGTAAGTTTTAAGGTATACAGCATAATGACTTGACATATGTATATATTACAAAATGATTACCACAGGAAGTTTAGTTAACATCCATCACCTCAAAGTTACAAAAAATTTTTTTCCCTTGTGCTTGCTCTTTTTTCATGGGGCTGATAAAAAGGAGCTTATTCTTTAATATTCTTAGAATACTTGTGCTGAGGTTGCATAAAAGCAAACAAATCTCAGGTTTAGAGGTTTGTGAGTTCATTTCAGCTGAAAAGACATCTATTCCATGCAATCACCTCATGGTTATGAGAAGGCCTGATACAGTATCTTTGGCTTCTCCTCCCAAAAAGATAAAATGAATTAGTTTTTGGTTCATTACTGAAGTTGGGTTAGGAAACCTCTTTCAAAATGACAAGGGAGGGGGAAAGTGAGTGATAAAAGGTGACCTTGGATTCTGAAAATCCATTCGTCAGAGGTCCTTGAGTACAAGTTCCTTACCCACCAGCTTTGCCTCCCTGAAGAGACTGGTGCAGCACTGTAAAGCACACAGTATGTCTTTGGAATATCTATGAGCTGACTACAACCTCAGCATTCTCAGAAAATAAAGCCACATTTCTAACTGTGCTTGGAATATACATATTTTTAACCCATGTCAACTAGATTGTATAACTCCATCAGACATGTCTATATGCATTTTTATGTTTAGCCCAATTAGGACGTTGGCTTGTTAAAAGTAAGCATCTATTGATGGGAATGGGTGCTGACTATATATGATCTAATTTAATATCTTAGGATGGATGAGACTTAGTTACACTGGCTCATCTTCAGGTATGTGTGAGTAAATAATAGACCCTATCCCCTCTGAAAAAGGAAAAGATAGGTTTGAAACTTCTATTTTTTGGAATTGTTGTGTTTTTGTTAAGAGAGGAATGCTATTAGAAGCAGAGTGTCCTCTATTGTTAGTGCCACGTTTTCAATAGAGTTGCAACAACCTAAAACCTGTTTTGGGCAGAGTGGTTGGGAAGAATCTTACTTTCCTCCTTCAACACAGAAACCTCTGTTGCTAACTTCAACCCCTGATAAAACTAGAAAACCTGGTGTGCTTGGATTTACCCTCTTTGCAGAGCAGGGATAGAGGGGACAGCTAAAAATAAGGAGCTTATTCTGTGTTTCCTGCCATCCTCCAGAATTGTGATGGCTTTTAAGGAGTTACAGACTTTTCAGAATCTGATTAAAACAGTGAGGCCTCTCTCCAGAAATATGTACCAGTGAATGCAGGTTCTGGAGGGATCTATCAGAGCTTGGTGAAAATGCTCCAGAAGCCAAGAACTGTTGTGCCTTCTGTCATAAAAGTTGGAGAAACCAGCACTCCTTTAAATCTGCCCCTGAACTTAAAAGTACCTGAGGGATACAGGGATTTCAAGGCAGGTTAAATCAAAGGCACAGTTTGAAGGGATGGGGATTAAAGAAGGGAGTTGTGTCTCTATCAATTGTTAGCTTCTTATCAAGTCATCTCTTAAAAGGCAAAAGACTATGCGAGGTGGTGGTAGTGGTGTTAGTGGGAGCCAAACAAACCCGAGTTCTAATCCTGATATCCATCACTTTTAAGCCTTGTTTGCATATATTGGGGGAAATGGAAAAATACATACTCTTTCCATTTCCACATATTTCACATATGCACTTAGAAACTAGGTAGACCTTGATTAAAATCCTGTCTCTGGTCTTTGCTGGCTCTGCTAGCAATTTTTTTAAATTTGAAAAGTAGGGATAAGCAAGCCATCTTGCAGAGTGGTTATGACAGGGATACTATATGTAAAATGCCTGGTTTGTAGTATGTGCTTAGTATAAGGTGGCTATGATTATTAGGAGGAGGAGGAGGAGGAGATATGTGCTGGAGATTAGATGCATGTTCACCCACAGTTGTAACCTCTGTGTCACAAAGCTCTTGGAAAATTTCACTTTCCTAATCTGTTTGGCAGACTTGTTGCTTCCTTGTGATCACTACATGCTGATGAATGTTACAGTACCCTAAACCTGAATCTGGGACTTAGGGTCAGGATTTCCTTTCTCTCTGCTTCTTCCTTTTTGCTCTGTTTTGAAAATGGTCAAGAAATATGATTTGAATTTAAGCATTTAATCAGGCAGGAATAAGTAACTGAGCAAGTTCTGCTTATCTAAATTCATCTTTCAAATTCATCTAAATTTAAAGGTTCAAGAATATGCATTCTGGTGTCTAGAGCTTAAAGTAATTAGAGCCATCACATCTAAAATTGTAAAATTTGAATAGTATTGGCGGGTTTTTGTTGTTGTATGTGATACTGAAAAATGAAGCGAATTCCAAATGTCAGCTTTCAATGCCTATGCTATGATTTTGTTTGTTTTTATAAAAATTATAAAGTTTAAGCTTTTTTATTTTTAATATTTTGTGTCTTCTCTCTGTAAGCTCCCTCTTTTCTGCCTGCCTCACTTTTTTCTCCCCCTTATTCTGCTCTCCTTACTCCACATAGACGTTAGTAATGATGTTTCCTATTTAGTACAGCAAAGTTTGAAGAACACATTTAAATTATCACTGCTCCCTTGAAACAAAGTTTCTTTAACTGTATAGGCAAAAGAGAAGTCCAGGATTCAAAGAGTAAAGATATTTATAAATTTGTTCTTGTTTGCTCACCTTGCAGCAGTATGTTCTATAGTTTTTCCCACAAAGAGGAGGCCAGGAGGAAGCAAATAATATCTGTATAAAGGCAGTTTTTGTTCTAAGATTTCTTTTGTCTTTAATCAATACCATTTTATTTATTGTTTTTTTAAACAAGCTTTTTAAGCTGTACAGATTAGATATTGCTATAGTACACTCTAATGTGAAATGTTCTGAGTGGTTTACAGTGACATTTCTTATTCTCCCTTCTAGGACACTTGGTGGTGTTCCCACGCAGGCTCCTTCACCTCTCGAAGCAACTTCATCATCACAAATCATCTGCCCAGATGGGGTTACCTCAGCAAACTTTTACCCTGAAACTTGGGTTTATATGCATCCATCTCAGGACTTTATCCAAGTGCCTGTTTCTTCAGAGGACAAAAGTTATCGAATTATTTACAATCTTTTTCATAAGACTGTGCCTGAGTTTAAATATAGAATTTTACAAATATTGAGAGTCCAAAACCAGTTTCTTTGGGAGAAATATAAAAGGTGAGTCAGTAATATGAAAAGTTTAAGAGAGCTTTTCTTAATATAGCTAAGGATAAGTGTGGAACCTAATAGTAAAGACTTGCATAGAAATTAATATGTTTGTGTTTTTTATATGTTAGCTCCCATATAATCCTTATAACAGACCTATAAGTATGAGTGGAGTATTGCAGTCTACATTTTACAGAGAGGAAACTGAGTATAGAAAAGGTTAGTAATTTGCCAAAGGACATACAGCTAATAAGATGCTGGAATTGGGATCCTAGCAGTCTAGCACCAGAAACCTTGCTCTTAATTACTCTACTAGGCTGCTTCTCAAGTCAACAAACCAATCAATGTAGTGCAAAAGGAATACATGTAGGTTTGAGGAATCTCATAATTAAGAGGCATTAGGTTGGTGGAATTAGACAAGGAAGGCATTCTGAAAAGGTAAAATGTGAGAACTAGTTTTAAAGTGGAAGAGAAAGCATGTGAACAGTTGGTAGAGAAAAAAAAGAAAAGGGCTTTTATCTGCAGTGGAAATGATAAGCTTAAACTTTTAATATGATCATTGATGGCATTTTGCTCTTGATAGCCACTTTAACATCTCTTCCCCATTGAAACCATAAGGAAGTTTATGACCACATCATGCCTTTTAAATTGATGCATACCTTCTTTCTTCTGAATTCCCTATCCACTCTTGCATTAGGAAAAAGGAATATATGAACAGGAAAATGTGTGGCCGTGACAGAATAATAAATGAGAGGCATTTATTTCATGGAACATCCCAGGATGTGGTAGATGGAATCTGCAAGCACAACTTTGACCCTCGAGTCTGTGGAAAG
Organism: Eptesicus fuscus; assembly: GCF_027574615.1. Taxonomy (NCBI): domain Eukaryota; kingdom Metazoa; phylum Chordata; class Mammalia; order Chiroptera; family Vespertilionidae; genus Eptesicus; species Eptesicus fuscus. The sequence continues at coordinate 21,353,370 of NC_072475.1, forward strand.
CATGCTACAATGTTTGGACAAGGCAGTTATTTTGCAAAGAAGGCAAGCTACTCTCATAACTTTTCTAAGAAGTCCTCCAAAGGAGTCCATTTCATGTTTCTGGCCAAAGTGCTAACTGGCAGATATACGATGGGTAGTCATGGCATGAGAAGACCTCCTCCCGTCAATCCCGGCAGTGTGACCAGTGACCTGTATGACTCTTGTGTGGATAATTTCTTTGAGCCTCAGATTTTTGTCATTTTTAATGATGACCAGAGTTATCCTTATTTTGTTATTCAATATGAAGAAGTCAGTAACACTGTTTCCATTTGAAAAATCTTGGTACTGCTAAATTATTTGATATGAACTCAATCCAGCATTTGTAGCAGGTTTTGGATGGGTGGGACAGAGTGGGAAACAGCATTGGACATTAATAGGGCACTTTTAAGACCCATTTTTTTAAGTGTTAGAAAGTAAAATAATTTTTAAAAAGACCACTTACTCTTTAATTATTTACTAATTGTTGTTAGTGTACTCAGTGTGGGAAAGACTACAGATTGCATACTCTTCATTCACACTTGTACATATAGGCAGCAATGTTATTAGAAGCATTAAAAAAACACACACAAAAAAACAGCCTAACTAATTGAATGTGACTTAAGCCTGGTAGAAGTTTGGCCAAATGAAATGGAAGCTGTGAACAAAGTGAGGATTTGGTATATTTACAGTGATAAAACTGATTGGAACTAGTATTATCATGTGTACTCCCTGTCCAAAGTGGAAAGAAATATTTCTATCAGCAGGACTGAAATGTATCACCGAACCAAAGCCTACCAATGACTTTAACTTTTGCAGAGTTTGCCTGAAAATTCAGAGTTCTGTTTAGAGGAAGTTTAAAAAAAGGAACTATTTGAAAAATTGTTGTCATCAGCAAAATTTTTCACTAGCCAGGTATATGTGATTCTTGTGTTGTTACACTTTAGCCTTGGAAAAAGTCTCTCCCATTATCCACTCAGTTTGAAGAAGTTGGGCAGCTAATTTGGTTAAAGCCAGTTTTGAAGATTAGGAGTATTACTTTATTTTAGGGTTCTAGAGCTAGGCCCTGACAGGGTTTTAGAGCAAGGAAGTACATCTGTAACCAAACTGATAGGGCTTATTACTGTGCTTTGCACAAAGTAGACTCTCAAAAGTATTTGCTGACTTGGAAATATTGTTAAAGGTGGTAATCCCACCCCTATGCCTGCTTTGCCAGATGCAGCTGGGTTCCCTGGCTGGCTCTGTATTTTACACTACTTAATAGAAACACAAACTTGGAAGTTGTGCTACTGGCCCAGCTGGAGCAGTGTTAGATGAATATGCTGACACCTCAGTTCAGAGAGGTAGCAGCTAGGTTTACTTTGCCTCAAGCAAAGCAAACACCTGGATTTACAAAAGTGGAAGTGGCTGTTCACAAAAGAATTCACAGAATTCCTTCATTTTCCAAGCTTTCTGAGTATTTTGTGGTCATTTCATTTACACAAAACTTTTCAGGAACTTCTGTGTTATTTAAAGCAAGATATATCTATATTGATGTCTCAGTGAATCAGTCTGTTTAAACACTTTTCAGGGCTTCCACACCGTTATTTATTTTGCTCTAGTTGATCTTGTTTGCTGCCATTGGCATGAAGCGGCCAACTGTGGCTGTTACAGTTGTTGTTTCAATTAGAACTTGTAAACCTGTGATTCCCAATCTTTTTCAAGTTAAGACACCTTACCATTGCTTATTTGATTTTATGAAACTTGTTCCTTTTTTCTCCCTAAAGGAAAAAAAAAGCTTTATGATATATTTATTTTTTTAATAAAAACTAAGCAAAAATAAAAGCTCTGGTAATTCTTTAAAACTTTTTGCTTTGGTTCCATTTAAAATAACTGAATTTAACACAGTAGATGATCTATAAATGATGGTTGGTTGGTTGGTTGGTTGGTTGGTTGAGTGACTAAATGAGCAGAACTAACCAGAACCTGCTGCTTAAAATGTGTGCTCTGGGAATCAGCAGAAAGGATATTATCTAACAATGGACTAAGTCAACAGAGAAGAGTGAATATTTTATTTTGCAGGTAAGTATTTGGGGCATCTTAAAAGGGGCATGTTTTATATCAGCAAATAGCTACCATAGTGCAAATATGAGCAGGGTTGTCCCTTCCAACAGGTGCTGAAGGAAATAGAAAAAGGAATTATAGAAATCTTGTCAGCTCTCAAGCACCTTAGCTTTCAGCCAATTTAGTCATCTGATTGGTAAATGTGAGCATCTGACAGTATTTAACCTCCAGTGTAATAATTTTGAAATTCCTATATAGTATTGTATGTTGCTTTAACTAAGCAAGAACTATGGAGTCAGCCCAGCCAGCATGGCTCAGTGGTTGAGCATTGACCTATGAACCAGGAGATCCCAGTTCGGTTCCCGATCAGGGCACATGTCCAGGTTGTGGGCTGTGGGCTCTATCCCCAGTGTGGGGTGTGTAGGAAGCAGCCAATCAATGAATATCATTGATGTTTCTATTTCTCTCTCCCTCTCCCTTCCTCTCTGGAATCAATACAAATATATTTAAAAAAAGAACTATGGAATCAGACTCAATTTTATAATGGTTCCATGGATTTAAAACATACTGAAAGGCATTCAGCAAATCTTTATCCCTACTGGCCCAGCTATAATTTATACCATTTCAGAAAGTTGAAACTTAATGAAACTGTGGTAAAGATTTCTGAGGAGAGTCTGCAAACTCCCCAAGATATTTCAGTGCCATACAATCCTATATACAGGACAAGTTTTTTTATGTGTTAAAAACTTACAAATATTGGATCCTATGTAATTATAAATTGTAAAACTGTGCTATTAGCCTGAAACCTGTTTATTTAGTAAATTATTTGGATATAAAAGTAAGTCCTGAAATGCTGATATTTATAGGAATTTTTATTATACTAAGTCTGAAAAAGAGAATATAGTCAACACCGAAACTGTACCTGTCAGTTTAAATCAGAGTCTTTTTTTCCTCTTAAGGAAGGTAAGATGACCACAAAATGTTTCCAGTTTTTCTTCATTGGGATCAAATAATCAAAATGCATAGAAAATTTGGTATGGCACTTTTCTAACATCTAATTCACATCACTTCAGTTGCTATTATGTGATTTTTTTTTTTTTAAATTGTAGCTTCCTCTTCTATGTTTTACAAGTCACTTAACCTTTCATGTGGTTTCTCATCTTTGAAATAGTGTGCATGTTTTTGTTTTCTTTTTCAAAAGACTACAAATGAGCCCAGCTGGCATGGCTCAGAGTTGAGCTTGGATCTATGAATCAGGAGGTCACAGTTTGATTCCTGGTCAGGGCACATGCCTAGATTGGGGGATTGATCCCCAATGGGGGGAGTGCAGAAGGCAGCTGATCAGTGATTCTCTGACATCATTGATCTTTCTGTCTATCCCACTCTGAAATAAAGAATGGGGGGAAAAAGTTGCTTGCTTTAAAAATAAGTAAATAAATAAAAAGACTACAAATGATAAGAATGTTCCCACTCTGGGACCCTATAACACAAACATTTCTTGTAAAGTGCTATACAACTGATAGCATTTATTTGCAAATTAAAAGCCAGACATTTTCTTAGAAAAGATAGTGTTGGGTTTTAAAAACAGACCCTCTCGTTTATTGATTTAGGCACTCCTTCAGGCAAGCTAAATAAAGGAAATGAAACTTTTTTTACCTTTATCTTGCTAAACTTACTCTTAAGCTATCATTGTAGAAAGAAAAAGATGCTATTGAAAGGTTTCATCAGCATTATTAGTCTTAATATATTGCTCAACTCCTCAGCATCTTTTGGGAGACTCACTTCTGATTGAACTTTCAGATGACAGCTTTTTTTAAAGCTTTAATCTTATATGAATGGAAATGTTGGTGTGTAAGAAGTATTTTGGGCCCACTGCTAAATTCAAGTTAGAGCAGAGGTGCCCAACCACTTTGAGGATATCAGAATTTCACACTTAATTGTACTGAAGTGCCTAATGATTAATAAAATGAAAATGACCAAAAGCTTCTATGAATTCAGTGATATTTTAAGCACATTCGTATTACTCATCACAACCATATCAACATTTGGTATGGAGGATATAATCTGCAGACAACATTTGGTACTCAAATGGATTAATGGACTCCTTACAATAACTTCCACATGTTGCTAGAGTTTATAGCCAACAGGCTGAAAATTATTGGTCTAGACTATTATCTATATTCGGGCTTTTATAACTATCATCTTAATTATATTCCATCTTAAAATAGCCTTAAATCAGACAGCTAAGAGGCTCAACAGTGTTCAAGAGCTTCTAACCCTCCTAATACTTAGGAAGTCTTAGGTGCCAAATTGTCATTTGGGCCCTATGTTTAGATACATCAGCTGCACTTCTAAGTGTTTCACCGTACATTAAGGACTGCCTCTAACAGATTTGAGTGGCAGGAGTACATTAAACAGATGCTACTCAATCCCAAGATAATGTGGGACTCTTTAATACTAACAAATTCTTGTGCAACCACTAGTTTATAAATTGGATTTGAGTAGCAGTGATGGGTTTTGTGCATAAACCCACACTTTTCTGACAAAGGTCCTACTTGAAGGTTTGCATTTCATAGCATCTTGGTCAAGGGTCTAAGACAGTTTCTTTTTTATTTTCAATTTATCTTTATTGTTGAAAGTATTACAGGTGTCCCCCTTTCCCCCCCATTGACCCCTTCCACCCTGTATCCATCCCCCTGCCCCCAGGCCTACCCCAATCTATGTCCATGGGTTACGCATATAGTCTCTTAAGCTAAGTGCAATGAACTGTTCCACTTGGGAGTAGCAATGATAAATCTAATTAGCATTGGTCTCAATGATCTAAGCTAACTGAACCCAGTAACTACAAGGTTTCCTACCAGCGACTCAAATGTAGCTGAATTTCTTCTAAATGCAAATTTCTATCCATATGACTACATTTTTCTAAAAATACAGTTTGTAATTTCATAATTAACTTGTAGGCATATACAAGTCAGCGCTCAATAGGAGTGGGAATGCAGATTTTTGTATCATTATTACTCAATTTTGTGATGAACTACTGTCATTATCAGCAATGGCTTAGTCACAAGCCTGTCCCAGAAAGTTATACAATCTTAGTATGTGATTTATGGACTAATTGAGACGAAGAATGTAAAGCAGTTAGCACAGTGCCTGGTAAATTTTTGCTAGTAGTAGTAATAATAGAATTAGTGGTATGGAAGGCTGAATAAAGACATCCTATTCCAAATAAAGATTTGGTATCTCCTTAAGATATCCAAGTCCTAATCCTAGGAATTTGTGAATATGTTGCCATAGAAGGCAAAAGAAGCTTTACATATGCAATTAAATTAAGGGTCTTGAGATGGGGAGTTTATCCTGGGGAGCCCAATGCAATCACAGAGTTCTTTTTTATAAGAGTGAGACAGAAGGTCAGAAAGAAATTGAAAGATGCTATGCTGCTGACTTTGAAGATGGAGGATGAGGCCATGAGCTAAGGAATGCAGGTGGCCTGATCTAGAAGCTAGAAAAAGTAAGCAAACATTCTACCCTAGAGACTCCAGAAGGAACACAGCCCTGCTGTCACATTGATTTGAAGACTTCTGACCTCCAGAACTGTAACTTAATGTGTATTGTTTTAAACCACTAAGTTTGTGGTGGTTTGTAATAGTAGCAATAGGAAGCTAATACAAGTAATAAGTAAAATAGAAATTATATTGAAGAATCTTTAGGAAGGTATCCTATACTAGAGGCCAGATGCACGAAGATTCGTGCAAGAATAGGCCTTCCTTCCCCTGGCTGCCAGCACCACCTTCGCTCTGGGCCAGAGCCACCTTTCCACCTTCACTCTGGCCAGAGCCGCCTCTCGCCTTGTCACGTCAATTTGCATATTCCCTCCTTATTGGCTGTGGGTGTCTCCATCTTGGTCGCAGAGTTACAGTCAATTTGCATATTCCATCTTTATTAGATAGGATAATAAAAGGGTAATATGCAAATTGACCAAATGGTGGAACGACCGGTTGCTATGATGTGCACTGACCACCAGGGGGCAGACGCTCAATGCAGGAGCTGCCCCCTGGTGGTCAGTGTGCTCCCACAGGGGGAGTGCTCCTCCGCCACAAGCCAGCTGACGGCTGGCGAGTGCAACTAGCCTTTCCCGCCTCCGTGGTAGCACTAAGGATGTCCAACTACACGGGCCTAAGCCATCAGTAGGACATCCCCCAAGGGCTCCTGAACTTCTAAAGGGCACAGGCCGGCCTGAAGGACCCCCCCCCCGCACATACACCCCTGAGTGCACAAATGTCATGCACTGGGCCTCTAGTTTTAATATAAATTAATAATTAAAAAGAGCACTCCAAATAAGAAAAATTCAAATGCTTATTGGAAATTTTAAAAGATTATATGAAATTCCAAGAGAGTAGATTACCAATAGCTTTCCAAGAGTGATATATATCTGTCTGTATATATTTATATGTGCATATATATGTATATATATATATGCACATATACATTTACATGTATATATGTGATATATATGTATATGTGTACATGCTAAGTACAAACCTCATTTAAAATAAAGCTTCTTGACCCAGTGATCCCACTTCTGAGAATATATCCTAAGAATCCAGAAACACCAATCAGAAAGAATATATGCACCCCTATGTTCATAGCAGCATTGTCTACAATAGCTAAGATCTGAAAACAGCCTAAGTACCCATCAGTAGATGAGTGGATAAAAAAGTTGTGGTACATTAACACAATGGAATACTATGCAACTCTAAAAAAAAAGGGGGGGGGGGGAATTCTTACCCTTTGAGACAGCATGGAGGGGCCTGGAGAGTATTATTGCTAAGCAAAATAAGCCAGTCAGAGAAAGACAAAATAAGCCAGTCAGATATTATTTCACTTATACGTAAAATCTAATGAATAAAATAAACTGACAAATAGGTCCAGAGACATGGAAGCATGGAACAGACACAGACTGACAGAACTTGGGGGGGGGGGGGGGCGAGTAGGGGAAGAGAGAAAGAATTTATATTCATATATGCATAGCCCAAGGACATAGATATTAGTGAGATGAAGGCTGGGGTTGGGGTGGGACTGGGTGGAGGAGGGTTCAGGGGAGGGGGAGGGAATGGGGGACACCTCAATAATAAAAATAAAATTAAAAAATAATAAGGCTTCTTTAAGGAAGTGCTTAAATACTGAATAAAGATAAGCACTATACTTAGATAGCCCAGTCCTCATGAAAGCAAATTGCTTTAGAGAGTTGATTGGTGAAAAGATGTAGGGATGGAAAATTTTAGCATTTGAAGCTGTTTAATAGTGGGTTTATTTTGCATATTCAAGTTTCCTTTGAGTGGTCTCTTGTTCTTACATAGGAAAGAGTACACAGCTAGTAGAAAAGAGAAAAAAAATAAACCCACCACACATCTGTTGATTAACTCATAGAACCCCCTACAATTCCCTCTTGAAAGGGCACTGTGGAGGGCGGGGTTTATAGGTTGCGGCAACTCAGAGAGCAGGTGATCCAGGATATAAAGTTAGTTCAGTTGGTAAGGAATATTAGAAACCCCTGTCTTTTGTAGAGACCTTGTTAAAGTCTCAAACCTTATTAAAAATAACTCCACTCTTAGCCAGCTTGTTATTTTTTTCATAATCAGGAACTTCTTAGCAGAAGACCTCATTTGAAATTTTGCTTGGAACAAAAGCAAATTTCAAATTTTGCTTTGACCATCCAATTAGCTTTGCTTTTCTCTATTGTAGGTTATTCCAAAGAGTCTTATAGAGAGGGTCACAATAATCAGATTGTTTTGGTAAATAAAGGTGTCGTTGTCATAATGAATATAATGAATTCTTTATCTCTCATAACAGAAATTGGGAACAGGCTATTCCAAAGGTGCAATATTCCCAAAGATTTTGAATGATTCTCTTGGTTCTCTCTTCATGATTACAAGATGACTGCTCTGGCCCCAAATTCTACATTGCATTTGCAACATTGAAAAGTAGGAAGAAATTATCTTAATCTAGTGCCTTTTTTTTTTTCCTTTCAAGACCTAGAAAGACTTTACAAAAGCACCCCAGTGGACTGCCATTTTTGTCTTGCTGTCCTGGTTGCATTACGTGCCCAAGCCTAGAGCAATCCCTGGCAAGGGAGACAGAATCACTAGGAATGATTTGGACTAATCAACATTCACCCTCTAGGGCAGGGGAGTGATCCATTAAGCAGGTAGTCAACTGGTTCAGTAGTCTAGTCACCTGAACAAGATTGGGGTTTGGTTAGGAAAAAGGAAAATGGCTGTTGGGGAGAAAAACCAGCAATTACCTGTCACACATGTTTTGCAAGATTAAGTCAAGAGATTGCATTAAAGGGCACTCCTTGGGAAACTTTTTCAGTCTATTTTCACAAAGACTCTAGGTATCCATTTACTTAAAGACCAAATAGTTATGGAAGCAAAAACGATGTTTCAGAAAGCCTATAAACAGACTTAAAACTGGATTTACCACTATCTGGTTTATGAAACTTCCAGATTCTAAATGAAGCTATTTTTTAATGTGAAACTTGGGTCTTCCTATGAACTGACATTTAGAAGACCTTTGCAGCATGGGGGGCAGGAACAAAGACTCTGGTTAGATTACTTTGGTTGGAATCCTAGCATCATTATTTCTATGTGGGGTAACTTGAGCAGATTAGCATCTCAAAGACTCCGTTTCTTTATAATAATAATAAAAAAACAAAAACCTCATGGGCCATAGAAGGATTAAAGGAGAATGTATGTAAAACTTTTAGCACAGTAAGAATGCTGACTTCTTATTACTTGAGTCCAAGGGCTTGAATGTGACCAAACTGAAGATTGATATTTTTATAAACTAAAAAAGATAATAAATACAGCTAACCACAATATAATGAAAACAAAAAATTAACTCTGTCTACCACATCTCTTATATCAAAGCCAACCTCCCACTTGCATGGAACTGCAATGAAAGACTAGTTCTCAATCAAAAATTTGGGGGGAGACCTGAGGTTGGCAATGAGCAGCATCAGAAATGGACTTTCATCCCTCAGAATTTGCTAGGACAGGCCTTGAGCTTGTGGCAGTGAGATAAGCCTACTTGAAGATGATAAAGTTAAATCATCTCATTCATTACCAGCAAGCAAACTCAGCTAACTTTCTCCATTGATACAAACCAACATCTAATGGAATGTTGGTGTTACCACGCAGGATTCTGACTGAGATACCCAATTCTGGGCAAACCCAATTCTGCCTTGGATCAGTCACTTCATCTTCCCTCAAGATCTTTGAGGAGATATTTGCACAAAGGAAACAGAACAAAGAGATTATTATTAGCTGGAGTCTTGGCTCTAATCTCAGATAAAGTAAACTTAACTGATAGTTGAAAGGCTACTTATATTATTGGTTAGGACCAAAAACTACTCCCTACTTCTAATGCCTTAACTGGGATATCAACCTTTACTTCTATGATATAAAGAAAGACCAGTACAATTCATGTTCCTGCCAGTTCCAGGAAGAGAAAAGTATTTATTATTTAGAGCAAGGGTTAACAAACTTTTTCTAAAAGAGCCTGAGAGTAAATATTTTAGACTTGGTAGGTCATACAGAATTTCACAGCTACTCAACCTTGCCATTGGAGCACAAAAGAAGCCATAGACAATGTGTGAGTGAATGAGCCTGGCTCTGTTTCAGCAAAATCTTACTTCTAGCCTGCTGCCACCTATGCTAAACACCATTTTCATTCAGTCTAATAATTGAACCAAAGTTAGTTTGATTTGTTACTCAAGATGTCCAGGTATTATATTAAAATTTTGCTTCTTTCTCTTACTATAGCTGTGCTCCTAATCACAGGGAAAGCATTATTATTATTAAAAATCTAATTTGTTTTCATTCCCTGTTCTATAATAGACCATATTCAATTCAAGAAGAAAATTAAAAGCCTTTAGGAAGACTATGCTTTGTGTCTGATGTTATTTGGGAAGGCATGATAAATGCTCATATTCTCCACTCTGGGGGAGTGGTGGATCAGGAAACTATGAGCTTCCACCATTGCTCTGATACATCCACCAGTTGAAAAGCCATCCCATCCCTGCTGTTTTGGTTCAACAGAAACCTCACGTTAGAGGGCAGAGTAGATGAGGAACCAACTGGCTCCAATAGTGGCAGATAGTCTCTTCCTGGGGTCCCATGTGGATGAAAAACTTTGGGGGGTTTTCTGTCATAGGATGACCAAAGGGCATACAGAAGCTTCTAAAGGCAAGGGGTCACATTACACTTCACAAACACCCCTTTTTCAAGAGTTGGTTGGATGGTGGAAGTATTCTCCAAGACCAGAAAATAGAGCAAGGAGCTTTCTCTAAAGACAAAGGGAGACAGCAGGGTGAAAAGAGTGGAAAACCATTACAGAAGCATGGCCATATGTTTGATGAGGCTCAGGATCAGATCCAGGTCTCAAGAGGCCAGTGTTAAAGCCTGCATTTGGGCTGTATGGAAGCAAGAGTTCAGGAATAGAACACGGGTTTTATTCTAGCTCTCTCTACAGAAACAGGGGATAAAGTTATGTAATGAGAAAAAAAAAAAGTTGGAAGCTGACAGCTGGAAGACATGCCTATAGAATTCCCAAAATAAAAACTCTAGAGAGCTTTGGCAGCTTTTCACAGAATTGCCACAGGGTCTCCAAAAAGCCAACAAGGAGGTAGAGATGGCTATGGTGATGGTGATCGTAACCATTGAGGTGATAACAGTGGTCCTTCATGATGGTGATGACTGTGATGTTAGTGATAGTAGCCATGGTGACATAGTGGTGATGGAGAAGATGATACGCTGATGGTGATGATGGTGAGGGTGATAGTGGGGACAGTGATGTCTTGACCCAGGCTGTTATGTGGGTTATAAGGGTCATAAAGGTGGTGATGGTGATGATAGTATTGTTATTTTTAGTGGTGGTGGTGGAAAGGGGAAGAAATCAAGACCCGTAGGACTTGATTACAGAGAAAGGAAAAGAAAAAAGATCTAGAAAGTAGGGATAATAAAATTTTTATTGCCCAGCTCCTCTATAAAGACTCATAGGAAAAAGGAAGTACAAAATTTTTTACCTTGAGCCCCTGCTTCAGAATTCAATCTGATAATTTTGGATTCAGGAAAGACTCCAGGTTTTTTATTTAGGAAGAGATATTAATGGCTTATTGAGTTTGAAAGTCAAGTGTTTCCATCCACCTCCACTCTGATGGAAAAGGTCAGGGTTTCCTTATTGAACAACATCAGGGAGCGTTATTCACTCATCAGTGTTAACGATGTCCCTAGAGGAGTTTAATGCCCAGACTGAAGCTGTGCTTAAGACCTTGGCATAACAGAGTAGGCTGTAGTGGTCTGAGAAATGGGCTGGACTCTGAGTTCAAGGAAGAACTAAGCAGGCAGAAAGTTCTCTGAAGTGAAAGAACTGTGCCAACAACAGGAAGACAGTCTGGGCCTAGGGCTGTACAGAATCAGCAAGACATCCCAGCAGTGGACAGTAGTCCATGAACTTAGAAAAGGGCACTGTGTGATATCTAAATTGTAAGTTGCTTACTGTTCTGAACTATATTTACCCTGTGTTATTCTGAAGTCATGTCTTACAACAGCCTTGAGTCTTAAGAAATGCTGGAAAGGAGGCTATGTCCGCTCTTGGGGACATGTGGAGAAGAAATAGAACAGAAGCCTGCAGGCGAGGGACAGCTGAGCCAGGAGAGAGGCATCAAGCAACCAGCAGGAAAATGAAACTCTCCCCGAATTTAAGCCCCCTCTGTAGAAATTCAGGGACATATGCTGGTCTTCCCATACATAAGTGAGATGAGAGGGATTGAGTTATTCTATTGGGATAATCAAGAAAAGGGTGACCCTAGAACCGTGGTCGGCAAACTGCGGCTCACGAGCCACATGCGGCTCTTTGGCCCCTTGAGTGTGGCTCTTCCACGAAATACCACGGCCTGGGCGAGTCTGTTTTGAAGAAGTGGCGTTAGAAGAAGTTTAAGCTTAAAAAATTTGGCTCTCAAAAGAAATTTCAATCGTTGTCCTGTTGATATTTGTCTCTGTTGACTAATGAGTTTGCCGACCACTGCCCTAGAAGACTGAAGAATGTGGAGATATTTAGGTACAATAATTTTGTTTATTGATATTTATCAAACAGTTATTAATATTTATTGAACATTTACTATGTGCTAGATTCTGTATTAAGTGTCTCACGGGAATTATCTCAATTTTACAGTTGAGAAAATAAGAGTTATAATAAATTATTTTGACCAAGAGAAGGTAGCCAGTGAGTGGCAGAGCTCTTTTTAAACTTGTCAACTAAATTCCAAATTCACACTCAGAATTAGTGGTCTCCAAACACTGTACTGATACATTCCTATTTTTTAAAATATTTTGGGGCCATACATCCCAATGTATACATATTTATTTATTCATAATTGTATATATTTTCTTCTCCATTAACAAATTATATACATTATAAAACTGACACAAAAATAGATATGAAATGAATAAGAAAAAGATGAAGTAAATAATATAAAATAAAAGATTTTAAAAATTTAAAAACAAGAAATGTAGTTTTTTATATTTATTAAATGTACACAAATATTTTTTGTTTTCACTAAAAATAAAATAATAATAGTAGCTGGAAAAAAGAGTATCACAAAGACACATGTCCAAATGGGAAAAAAAGTTCACCACTGACTGAGCTTACTAAATCACAATGTTCATTTTTTCATTCTTAACCTCCTTAAACACAGATTTCTGTTGAAATTCAGCTAGTAAATATTCATATTTCCAGATGCCAGTCATTTTTGAAAACCAGTAGAAAAGTGTTGTATTTGTGTAATTTTAACATATGGCTTCAAATTCTATTGAAACTCTTCATTTAGATGACTTTTAAACCGAAAAAATTCTGCTTCCCAGTGTCTAAGAATATACATATGAACAATTTTCTGTGATACACTTATTTTTTTAGAAGCACACTCACATAAAGTAGGAACACATCAAAGTATATTTTTTCAAAGTGTTCTCTCCACAGAAGGTTTCTTATGAAATACACAATCATTTCTCACACATTGCTCCAAAGTGAAAAGACAGTTCCACTTAAAACGATAGTTTAAATGTGTGTGGGTTTTTTTGTTTTGTGTTTGTTTTGTCTTTCTCACAAAAATCTTCTTGGTCACTGGAGTCAGCTACCTGTCACCAGAATAAAAGGCCAGCAACTTTGAAACATTCGTGTTTTCATAAAATAAAAATGCATAATTCATCTTTAATTCTCCTTTCCTTTTAAGAACTTTGTCATGAGATAACCAGTGAACCCTGGTGTGATATTAAGATTTTCATGGCCACTATCCTCTCTCCCCATCTTATAAAAATTTTCAAAAATTGAACAATTTTGGGAGTGGAACTTGGCCAATGTTATCTGTAAAGGGCCTGATAGCAAATGTTTCCAGTTTTTTCAGGCCATACAATCTCTGTGGCAACTACTGTCCCTTATCCCTTTAGTTTTTCTGGCTGGTTGAACACTAGTAATTTCAACAACATACAGCAGATTAACAGGAGAAAATCAAATTTTAATGCATGCATACAGGGAATTCACATAAGCATGAAAATTCCAAAGACAGTGAGGCTAAATGAGGTGTATATGTCACGTTAGACGGAGAGAGGGGAAAGCAGGCAATTCACAGGTAGGAGAGAACGAGCAAACGTTTGCTAAGCAAATTCTTGCAGGGCCACCAGAAACCAAGGGGCACTATGGGGAATCTAGCAGCCGGGTTTTGCTTGTCTCCTTCCTGTCTGCCATGCTTAATTTCATCTGTGCCTAAGTGAAAATACTAAGATAATTACTCTTTCCCGTCCTGAAGCAGGTTCTTCTATCTGAATCTCTTTAGGCAAGAAGAGGTGGGGTGGAAGTAAAAAAAGAACACAAAAAAAAACCCTCTCCTTGAGTTTGTTGGGTTTTAATTGTTTTCAGCTCGAAATAATCTTCATGCCAGGGTGGCACATGCCCAGGAGACTGACTCCTAACCCCCACCCTGCTCGACTCTGCCACTGCTATCTGAAAGCCGACACAGACAATATGCAAATCAATGAGCATGGCTGTGTAAATAAAACTTTCTTTACAAAAATAAGCATCACGCTGGATTTGACCATGGCCATAGTTTGGCAACCCTAGATTTTGGATACCATCATTCTTAAATCCACTCCACCAAGCACCAATAACCTGCAATATGTTCCAATACCTGACGGCAGATGCCCCCCTCTGCTCTGAGAACTCACTTTTTCCTGAGGGTACCCGCCTACTTGATATGTGCCCATCCAACAGACAGGCCTAATGAGGGTGCCAGTGTCATAAAAGTTAAAAGTTGGGGAAATTTATTATTTTTCTTTTAGATTAAAAAAAAACGCACACGTTATTGTTGGAGGTATTACATATGTTGAAATTTCTTAGATAAAAATGAATGTAAGTGATGTTCCAATACTTTTGTCCTTCATCTTAATTGATCCTTGTTTACACTCCCATCCCCCTCCCCCTTTATTGACTTAAAGCTTCCTCACATCTGCCTGTGAAAGCAGGGGATAGGTATGAAAATGGCCGGAGAGATGAAGGTGAGGCTGTGTGGGACCTTTCCAGTGTGTATAGCCAGCTTCCATATGGGTGTCAATGTGATGGCTGCCTTCAAGGATGAAGGTCAAGGAGTAAGAGACGAACTAATGGAAGAAGAAACAAGGCCTTGTGGCTCTTGGACAGACTCTCTAAGCACCACCCAGACACTATGTTGTAACCACACGACATTTTTATTATTTACTTAGACCTATGTTTTTACCACTAGACTGAGCTCCTCGAGGGAATCTTTGTATCTTCAGTACCTTTGTATGATGAACACTCAATCAGTAATGTTTGTTGAGTGTGTGCAGAGGTGCAGAAGATATGGGACCCATTCTTAAGGAATAAGGTGGAGATTAGCTAAGATAAGGCAGGCATATAAAAATATAAGGCAGCTTATGTCCCCAAACTGTCACTGTGCATCACAGACCCACCCTAAGTGATGGAGGGAGAAAATGACTATGACTCAACAGACTGGGATGTTTCACCACCATCAGATGTGTTACAGGAGGAGGTGGCAGGTAAGGCCCCAGGAACTGTAATTGTGTTTTTTTTTTCACAAATAACCAGAGTGGCAATACTTTAGTTGATTGGATCAACACAGACTGCAGGACTGAAAAAGTTTGATAAAACACAATCTACTTAATGCCAAATTATGTGGTTTGTTTGCATTTATTGAACTGGAAAATACCAAACCCCTTTTCACTTGGCAGTGCATGAATATTGCCTGCAATACTTAAGTGCAAAAGCCTAGGCCATATCAAGATATCAGCCAGCTGACGATGGATTGCCCTTAAGCAGGCATAGCCTCCCCTGAAGACAAAGGTTAATCCTATTTTCTGTATTTCATGTGTTTGTACGGGTGTCAGTTTATAATGTCTCAAGTGTTGTTAAATCTGGATAGTGTTCGTCGATTAACATTCTTTTGGTCACATTAAGCTTTGTAGGCTCTGATGTATAGGTTTGCATTCTTGCTCTCTCCCCCTCTGCTCCCCCTTTCTTTCTTTCTCTCTCTCCCTTTCTCAGCTCTGCTCTTGGAAAATTCCTGCTGAACCAACATATTCACTTCTCTTTGGGTCAGGGAAATGGACCACATAATTTGAAACACAGTGAATAAATAGAGGTGTGAGCAGAATGCAAAAGCAGGAAATTAATGTTACTTTTCAAATATCAAAGGACTCTGCTTGGTGGAGAAAACCTTGAATCCTAGCCCCAGCTTTTCTGATAGCTTCATCCAAGATCCTTAACCCTTCTAGCCCTCGGTTTCCTTATCTCTACAATGAGTGGGTCAGATATCTACTGCCCCTTCCAACTCTGATTCTAAGACAAATTATCTACACTAATAAAAGAGAAAGATGCAAATTGACCTTACCTTCGTGATGCCCACCAGCCAATCAGGAGTGAGTATGCAAATTAACCCAACAAAGATGGTGGGTTAATTTATATACACAGGCACTGAGCAGCCGGGGGACCGGACACTTGCGTCATTGCCATGACGACGACACAGGCGTTCTGCAACCCCCAGCCGCTCTGGGCCTCTGGGCAGCGTGGGAAGGCGGAAAGGTGGCTCCAGCCAGAGCGAAGGCGGTGCCGGCAGCCAGGGGAAGGAAGGCCCATTCTTGCACGAATCTTTGTGCATCGGGCCTCTAGTGGAATAATAAATCTATAGCTTGAACCATTGATACTAAAGACCTTGACCTTAGAGACAGAGTATGCTTCATACAGAGAGTCAACCAATTCTAGGCTGAGTGATTCCAAAGAGGGATCTCAAAAATAGAAGGTGGAAATACAAGTCCAACTCCAAGATTATTTACACTTGTCATACCGATCTCCACCGGACTGTCCGACGTATTTGCTGCCTGTACTAGAGCTGCCCCTCCCTGGGACAGAGTCATGTCCAGTTGTGATTTCCAGAATTCTGTCTGAATTATTCTGTCTCTCTCAGGTTCCTCTCTCTCCACCTCCACTAGCTAGGGCCCACACCACAACCCTCTCCCTCCCTTCTCCAAGAACAACAGAGGGTGTGTGACCTCAAGGGCCACAGAAGCCTTCCCTGAAACCTGATCTTGAGGACAAGGGACCCTGACCTGGAGTTGGCCCAGCCCTCTTCAGTGACCCACTTTTTTAAAAAATATTTTTTAATTATTATTTTTATTGATTTCAGAGAGGAAGAGAGAGGTAGAGAGAGATAGACACATCAATGATGAGAGAGAATCATTGATCGGCTGCTGCCTGCACGCCTCACACTGGGGATCAAGCCCACAACCCAGGCATATGCCCCAACTGGGAATCGAACCGTGACCTTCTGGTTCACAGGTCTTAATTACAGAGCCACGCTGGCCAGGCAATGACCTACTTTTTAATAACTTCCTCCCCTGTGATCAGGTGCTGTTGGCACAGATAACAGGCAGGCCTGCCGCCTGCTAAGGCTCCTGGGATCCTGACTCTGGCTTTCTCTGCTGCACTCACACTGCGGTGTCAGACCAACAGCCTAGCAAATGTCCAAAACACCTTTCACCTGAACCCGCTTCACGGAGGGGTAGACTCTGCCAAGAACTGATGACATTCACTTCTCAGATGATACGCTCAAAGCTGCTGTCCACACGCTGACTGCGAGCAGTTTCTCTCTGCTCCTCCTCCGTAGGGTTGTGCTCTCTGACTCAGCTTCACACACAGCTGTTCTCTGGGGTGTTGTTACCAAGGCTTCTTTCTAATGAGCCATTTGTCCTTCCTGCAGCCCCACTGGCATCAAACCGCAGGCCACTCCCCAGGCTCTGCCCCGGCGAGAGTCTCTCAGCCACCTTCATGCTGATGGAAATTTTGCCTCCAAGCGAATTAATTCCTCACGATTCCACTGGATACATATTTAATGCATTTTTAAAAAATAGATACGGAATGTCATTTCCACAGCTATTTCGGGTTATTGACAGCAATTTTTCTTTCAAATAAAACTTTTATATGCACAAATGATTTATGCATCGTGGGGCAGGTTTTATTCCCAGGAGGAGGAGTAAGTACTATTTGCTGTCCTTTTCTGGCACAGCGTTGTAGGAAACCACAGAGACTGGGCTTGGAATAAGAGACGTCTGAAAAACATCTTATTTTCATCGTATTTCTTAAAATTTTACTGGTAGCTGAAGACTCTTATCAGTCCATAATCATGAATGGACCAGAACATGAAATAGCTGTGAGAGTTTAGAAAAACATGCTTGCTGGAACAAGTTCATTCTTTAAAACCCAGGCCTGTTCTAACTTAGAAGGAAGCAAACTATAATGTTGTATATGCATCGGAAAGTATTTTTCAAGAAAAGTCGCCTTTTTTTCAATTCTCTATCTGAACATTGGTCGATGGTGAGTTGTTGAGATCTTCAAATGGATAGAAATGAGTGCATTGTTTTCCAAAAGTTATGTCCATCCTAAGAGAAAATGCCTTTTCTGAAACGATTCCTAAGCTCATCCTAGAGACCAGTGGTCGGCAAACCGTGGCTCGCGAGCCACATGTGGCTCTTTGGCCCCTTGAGTGTGGCTCTTCCACAAAATACCACGTGCGGGCACACACGTACAGTGCGATTGAAACTTCGTGGCCCATGTGCAGAAGTCCGTTTTCGGCTCTTAAAAGAAATTTCAATTGTTGTACTGTTGATATTTGGTTCTCTAAGGATAGTACATCTTTAATTTTGACGGATATTCAATGTTGACCTCCTTCGAGGCTGAACCAGTTTACCAGTTATCTTTGTATTCCTCCCCCAACTCAAAACAAAACAAAACAAAAAACAGTATGAGAAGACAATGCTCTCCTAATCAATCTCTTCTCTCTATTTGAGTTTCTGCCATTGTGGAATTGCTTTAAACAGAAGTGTATCTAACAGAACATGACACAGTTAGCATAACATCATCATTCAGGTCTCAAATCCAGGGTTATTCCCTCAACAATGTTTCTCTGACCATCCAGCACACACATCCCCAGTCACTCTCTAAGCCATTATTCTTTATATGGTCTTACTATAACTTGTCACTATTGGAAATTACTTTGCTTTCGTGTTTATTGTTTGCCACTACCCTGCACCGCACCCGCCCCCCGGAAATTGAGCCATGAGAGCGCAGAAAGCAGGATGGCCTGTGTTGTTCACCTTATGCCTGGACCAGTACCTGCCATGGAATCAGCACTCAGTACATGTGTGTTGAATAAAACTCTGGGTCCAAAGGTACCCTTGGTCTCCATGGATGTGAGTTTGCTCTGGAATAACTTTCCAGAGCCCCCCAAGAAAGCCAGGAGGGTGGAGGGCTCAAAGGAGTTTCTAACCCATTCTGGGAATATCTTACAGGCTTTGGAGGTAAAATAAGGCTCACACTAATTTCAAGAAAAAAAAATAAAACAAAACAAAAAAACAAGCCCTAGCTGGTTTTGCTCAGTGGATAGAGCATCAGCCTGCAGACAAAAGGGTCTTGGGTTTGATTCCTGTCAAGGGTACATGCCTGGGTTTCAGGCTCGATCCCCAGTAGGGGGTGTGCAGGAGGCAGCCAATCAATGTTCCTCTCTCATCATTGATGTTTCTATCTCTCTCTCCCTCCCTGAAATCAATAAAAAATTATTTGAAAAACAAACAAACACGGGGCTGGTAGAAACTATCCAGTCCTTTGATTTGGGCCTGAAGAAAAATAAATTCCATAATCCTTGGTCTGGACAAACTGTGGAGTAGAAATTAATATTTGTGAAGTGGTTTGAGTGTTAAGCACCATAGCTCTGATTATTAAGAGAATAGAGAGAGATTCTTTAATGAAAAATAAAGCAGAAGGCTTTGACTTTTAGTGTATAGAGCACCCTGTTTTGAGGAAGCTCTGTCAGATGGCATCTGCTGTAGAGGTGATTCAGTGAAGACAGGTCGTAATAAATGAGTGTTTGTCGAAGGAGTGTTTCTAAATCCTCTGAGGGTTATTGGGCTGGGTCCCGGGTGTGGCTGGCAAGTTCGGTTAGGCCTAATTAATTAGATTCAGCCATGTGGGAAAGTTTAATAATGACTGTTGGTGTAAACATTTCTTGCCAGCCATTCACTGGCTTGGCACCAGCAAGACCTGAAAATGTCATGTGAGCTTTCTAGACCTTCAACACGGTGGGCAAAAGTAGGTTTATAGTTGTGCGTATGAACACAGATATTCTTGTATTGTTATGTATTAATTATTGCATTATTTTCCACACGAACAACTGTAAACCTACTCTTTCCCCACCCTGCATATTCTGGAAGATACAGGGGCTACCATGTATCTTCCCACTGGAAAATATTTCTCAGTCTTGATTACTTAAATACATAAAGTAGGTCCTTATTAATTACCAAAGAATGTGCATTTCTCAGAATACTTAGACGTGTGCGACTTAGTTTCTTATAGAGAGATTGCATCTAGTCTTTCCTGCCTCCGTACCATCCAAGGGGTGGCTTTGGGGATTTAGACCCCCTTCATCCCTATTAGTCATCTTCCCCAGTTCTTTAAATGGACAATGAATGTTTCCTTGAGCTTCCAGTGCTATGAAAGTGCAGCTTCAAAGACAAGTCTTCTAGCCCTGACCGGTTTGGCTCAGTGGATAGAGCATCGGCCTGCGGACTGAAAGGTCCCAGGTTCGATTCCGGTCAAGGGCATGTACCTTGGCTGCGGGCACATCCCCAGTAGGAGGTGTGTAGGAGGCAGCTGATGGATGTTTCTCTCTCATCAATGTTTCTAACTCTCTATCCTTCTCCCTTCCGTAAAAAATCAATAATAATAATAAAAAAAAGACAAGTCTTCTAGCTGGCCCCCTCTTCCAGCTCGGTGTTTGTTCCTGAGTACCCCCATGGAGCACCCCTCAAGTCACCCCTTGGCAGGGTCCTCCAGATCTGAAGTCATTGGAGAAAACAGCCAGTGCAGAGTTGTCTGTCCAAAGAAAGCCTCATGGGTCCACTCTCTACTTCTTCCCTGCCGGACACGCCCCCTCCAGGGAAGTCATTCTTAGACGCCTTTCAGAGTGCCCTTCTCTGATCTCAGCAAAGCCAGGGAGGAACCAGCGGCACCAGATGCAGGAGAACTTTTCTGAGTTGCCAAGTGGTTTCTCCTCAGACTCGGGCTCTACAAGTGGAAGCTTCCAACTATAACGCTTCGCAAAAGAGCCCTCGCCCTAAGGGCTGTGCAAAGCCCTTACCCTCCGAGACTGGAGCATTTGGTTAGATGCCCTCTCCACGGCTGGGAGAGTACAATGCTGCATTGGGGGTGACGAGAGCATTCAAAGTTTGTTGGAATCACATGATTTCTAAAATGTAAAAGCCAGTCCTAACTGGTTTGGCTCAGTGGATAGAGTGTCGGCCTGTGGACTGAAAGGTGCCAGGTCCGATTCCAGTCAAGGGCATGTACCTTGGTTGCGGGCACATCCCCAGTAGGAGGTGTGCAGGAGGTGGCTGATTGACGTTTCTGACTCTCTGTCCCTCTCTCTTCCTCTCTGTAAAAAATCAATAAAATATATTTTAAAAAATTAAATAAAATGTAAAAGCCAATTTTGACTTGAGGGGCTCAAGACATTCCTTTTCACCGCATATATTTTCTAGACCTTTTTGTAAAATACCCTCAAAGAAAAATGAACTGCATATTTGTGTCCAAGAAATGTATAAGATTTTGAAAAGAAGTGATGCTAGAATTTGGTCCCACTTAAGATTCTCCAATATCTATTTTTCCTTATAGGTTATGAAACATCTATTTGCCTGCTTTAAATTTTGCCCAGGAAATAAGAGTTTTCCCACAAGTTAACTGAAGTTGCCTAGGGGAGGGAAGGTATAAAGAAACACATACTCCCTAGCAAGTGGAAGGAGGAGTGATGTTGTAATTCCCATTGAGACGATCCACTGAGATTGTTTCCGAAACAAAATGCCCTTTAATTAAGAGAGGCCTTAGGAAGGCTAAGAGTCTTTACAATGTTTGTCCTTCAGTTGAGCACCTAAGAAGAACCTGTGTATCAACTCAGTCTTCTGGAACCAAGGGAACAGTAGTGAGGACATGGCTTTCTCTGTAGTTACGGAACCCTCTACAGAACTGTTCTGTCAGGTCCTGTGGACAGGGTGACCAGTGTTGCTATGGCTGTAGCCTAACCCTGAGACAAAGCCAGTATTAGAAAAGCCAGTGTGAGGCATTGTCTTAGCTTGGGCTGTCACGGCAAAACACCATAGACTGGGTGGCTTAAACAACAGAAATGTGTTTTCTCCCTGTTCTGGAGGCTGGAGTCCAAGATCAGAGTGTCACTACGGCCCGCTTCTTGGTTTGCAGGTGGGCCATCTTCTCACTGTGTCAGAATGGGAGAGAGAGAGAACACGAGGTTTCCATCCAAAGGCCCCACTCCAAATAACATCACACGGGGGCTTCAACACATGAATTGGGGTGGGGGAACACAATTCAGTTCATAGCATTACATCAGGACAACTGAGGAAGCTTGAACCAATCATTTTACTTCCAAAGATGTGTGCTTCCTCATCTGTAGCATAGAGGCCATGTTGGATGCAATCTTCTGTGATTTCTTCAGAGACACGCAATCAAAAGCCTATTTCAATGGCCTTTATCAGTGAGTTGGGTAAGGAGTGCCGGGCTCACAAAGGCACCTGCCAGGCAAGGCCCAGCTGTTAGCACCGAAGGTTAACAATGCAGTTGAGATTCATTCACCGTTCACCAATCTTTATTGAGGCCCTACGATGAGCCAGGCACAGGCCTAGGCACTAGGGATACACTAGCCAAGAAAACATCAACTCTCCCTGCCCTTATGAAGCTCCCATTTACCTCTGCTCCAATAGGCTGGCCAGAGCTAGAGGCTTTGGAAGACTCGGGTGTGAGTGCTCAATCGGTCCTGCATTTTTAAAAGTGCTTTGTTTTAAAAATGAGCTACCCCATGAGTACCTGCTCTTCAGAGGAGGTAAAGCTGCCCAGGGTGGGACCCGAGGAACAGGAGCCTTGCCCACAAGTGCTGCCTGGCTGTGTGGCCAGCATGCTTGCTGTGTGGCCCTGGACTGCCTGCCAGATTCCACCTTGGGTCATGTCTTCATTGACAAAGCAGGGGTGATGCTATTGGCCTGCCTCCCAGGGATGTGTGGGAATCACCCACCAGTCAGCATTTGGAAAGTCCACGTAGATGTGAGGACAGGCAAACGAAGTGAGCTTTGCAACTTGCCTCCACCTGGCTACTCGCTGCCTGCCTTTCAGGAGAGCTGTGTGTAATCACCTGATGTCGACACCAGCTGTGCAAAGGTAAGGGCGCCAGGTGGCCCAGGAGAGAGACACTTGGGCAGGCTTGAGGCAAGAAGGAGCCCTTTTCTCTGGTTCCTTATTCAAATCTCTTCAAAAGAGGAATGACTTGCCCAACGTGGGCAAACAGTTTCCAGGACTGATGAGTTTCATTTACACAGAAGAGAACAAGAAGTTACCCCTGGGAGGCATTTATTTTCTGAGGAGCCATGGGCAGCCAGCGGCTGTGGGCACGTGGCCAGATA
This sequence comes from Eptesicus fuscus, assembly GCF_027574615.1. Taxonomy (NCBI): domain Eukaryota; kingdom Metazoa; phylum Chordata; class Mammalia; order Chiroptera; family Vespertilionidae; genus Eptesicus; species Eptesicus fuscus. The sequence goes on from NC_072475.1 coordinate 21,376,526, forward strand.
CTCCAGGCGGAACCTGCCATTACCTGCATTACCCCCAGGAATTATCTGATATGGTGATGGTGTCCGTGGGGCTAAGTAGGGGGTGGAAGATGCACTGTGGTCCTGGGGCTGCTGACAGAGGTGGGGGAAAGGTGGAAATTAATGACTCAACTTCTACCCCCGCCCCATTCTGTCCAGTGTTTTTTCTTCGTTTAGGGAAGTAATATATATCGTGGTGAGATGATTTATAATCAATAAAGCAATGTTGAAATGGAAGGCATGAGAGAAAGCTATGTAGTCATTTGGGAACTAAAATTGCAAAGGTAAACTCGGTATGTAGTGAAGACACAGAGACCTTTGAAGATTGGCAGGGTGGCAAGATGTGGCATTGCTAGGGATTCTGCCACAGTTTAAAGGGAAACTCTCTTTTAGTCAACTTGTTACCCCTCCTCACCTCAGGTTGAATGGACTATTTTATCCCAAGGAAAATAAATTGTCCTAGCAAAGGAAATTTTTTTAAAACATAAACTTCTATTGATTTCAGAAAGGAAGGGAGAGGGAGAGAGAGATAGAAACATCAATGATGAGGGAGAATCATTGATTGGCTGCCTCCAGCACACCCGACACTGGGGATCGAGCCTGCAACCTGGGCATATGCCCTGACCGGGAATCAAACCATGACCTCCTGGTTCATAGGTCAATGCTCAACCACTGAGCCACACTGGCCAGGAACAAAGGAAATGTTTTTGCTTTGAACAACATAAATTGGGAGCTGGCCCTCTCGCTACTCTCTGACTAGTTGTTAAATGCCCACCCTTCTTTCCTTCCCTCCTCCTCTCCTTTCTTTTCACTTCTTCTTCCCCTTCCTGCTCTTAACCACGATGAACAGGTTTTAGTCCTTTAAGTAAAAAGTGATACCTTTCTGACCTCTCCTCTGAGGTGTTCCAAGTGCGTCACAGGCCCGCCTGGTGTGACTGAAAAGTAGAGTTCCATCTGGCTGGAGAGATAGGTCTCCCACTTTGTAGTCAGAGTGCATTGTTTCGGGTTATCAGCGCCCAGCGAGGAGGCCCGGCGGCAGGCCAGGGTCCAAGTGGGAATGCTAGTATGTGACAGGCACGCTCTGGGCTAAGTCCACAGTAAGCCAGGCTTCCACCGTGGGAAAGCCAGGGAGGCCTGTGCAATCGGTGATGGGGGAGGATGCCCTGCAGCCTTTTGAGGACAAGGTGTCTGACTGCATGTGGGCTATTTCCTCAGAGGGTTCCTGGCAAATTCCTGAGGCCAGCAGAGCGAGAACAAAACCACAAAACCACACAAGGTGGCCATTGCTTTGAGGCCCCATGCTCTCTCTCTTCCTGGGTCCCAGACTTTGCGACTCCGGTGGGCGCCTCAGAGCTGCATCTCCCTGGCAGCCCGAGTCCCGGGAGCTGCCTTCTCTCCGGGATTTGTAGAATAAGAGCTAGATGATGCTGAATTCTGATTTCTACTCTGATCAGTCAGCAGAGCTGAGTTCTAAACTATGCTGTTCCCTCCCCCCGCCCCCCCCCCCCATTTATATTTTGTTTGCTTGGACTAGGGTCCTTCTTTAATAGGCTGGTTTGCTTTCCACTCAATGATCAACTTATGAATAAAAAACACTGGGAGCTGTGGGTTCTCACCGGGGGTTTGGGGTCATCAGACTGATGATTCAAGAACAGTGACCTTAGATGCTGATGACTAGGACCGCAGGTCACCTTGCAAACCTGCTAACATCCCCAGCTCTGTGGGAAGGAAGGAGCCATCGATGGCCTTTGCGCTCTTGAATGGAAGACCTGTCACCCAGCCTCCGGCCCAGGGTTTCAGCCCCATCAGGGCTTTCTTCGCCCTGAGAAGAGCTGCTCCGACACAGTTTTCTGCACAGAACACGAAGTCGGGCTGGAGGGATGGGCTGGACATGAATCCACTTTGTGGTTATTCCAGTGTCACCCTCTTCCTGTGCTCAGACGGGCAAGTCCCTCTGCGGGTCTTGAAACACTTCTGTCTTGGCTGGAGTTAACTCTCCAATGGCACCGGCAGCCCTGACTTGTTTCTCCAAAGTGCCCCGCTCTTTAGAGGTTGTCTTTTAAAACATACTGTTTCGAAGCTGACATAAAACATTCCTAATTCTTTGAATTTATTAGTTTATAACATAGTTTTGTTTCTCCCCTGTTGGGAAAGGATGTCCTAACAGCAGGGAAATCTGGAGCCAGGGAATCACTAAAAGGTGGTAAAAATATTGCAAAATAGGAAGGTGGGGAAATCAACGTCCCTTCCCTCCCAATTTCCTCTGGCACCAGCCAACACCACACCCTTGTGGGTGTAGATTTGATCTTTATACAGAGTAAAGTCTGAAAATATCTTTGAAAGAGGACATCACGCCCTCAGTTCCTGTAGAGCAGGGGTCCTCAAACTTTTTAAACAGGGGGCCAGTTCACTGTCCCTCAGACCGTTGGAGGGCCGGACTATAGTTTAAAAAAAAACTATGAACAAATTCCTATGCACACTGCACATATCTTATTTTGAAGTAAAAAAACAAAATGGCAAAAACACCCGCATGTGGCCCGCGGGCCGTAGTTTGAGGGCACCTGCTGTAGAGGATTTGAATCTAGGAATCAATCTTATTTTTTCAAAGGCTTATTTTGATATCTGGACTTTCTTCCTCGATGCCTCTTCCTTGCCCAAGTGCAGTAAGTGTTTGCTGAATGGATGCAAGGGCCAGATCCAGGCTAGAAAGGACAATGGGCGTATTCGAACTGCCAAGGGTCAGAAACTGAATCATTTCATACCATAGGTCTGAGTTCCAGGAAACCAGCCATGTAATTCCTGAATCCTTTGGAGATACTAACATTCAAAGAGGCATGGATGATTTCAGCTTTATTTTAGGCCTGGGGGACTGCATTGGGTTGTGAATATGCGCACACACACCCCCTATCTATAAAAACCACAATCTCAGTGATTCCTGACATTGTTGACAAATGTTTATCCTTCTCAATAGCATGTCCACTCCCATTGAGAAGAATCCAGAAGGGCCTCTTAATATGCCCTGTGAGAGAAGAAAACACACTGGATCCCCCTCCCTTTTGTTTGTCAAGACTAAGAAAACATTCAAGCCCATGGCTTCTTTTCTCAACCAGCTGAACCAAGGGCAGGGGAGAGAATGAGAGCAGGACCCTCATTAATCCCTGCATCTGACCTCAAATCCAAAGACGACGACCTTCTTCAAAGAAAGAATTCTTTGACTGTGTCCGTATAATCTTGAGGCAGGGGATGAAGGCAGCTGAGGCCTGTGGGCACCCATTGTAGGAGTGGATCTGCCTACTTCCAGACAGACGTCAGGTGGGCCAGAGAAGTGCAGCTGGAGGAATCAGAGACACCATGAGGTGCCAGGGTCCATTATTAGCAATCATTCTGAGAAGAGACTGTATGGTCAACCGCTGGCCAGACTTCCTGTCCTGGACCCTGACAGGGGACTCTGAAGGCACACAATAGGGACATTGGTAGTTCTAACAGACAACCTCCTCAGAACCATTTATAAAGTTCTATGATCTTAGAGACCCAGGCCTCCAGGAATCTCAGGCCTAGAAAGCACCCCAGAGCCACCTCATGGTGCCTGGTCATAGGATAAGAGTGATCTTTGTAAGTGAACTTTCCACTTCTCCCTTGAAGCCCTAGGAAGTCTCTGGTGAGCAACTTTGGAAGGAAGCATTCTAAACGATGCTATCTACCCACCTGTTTTATTAAGCAGGTGTTAACAAACATAGAACCCTTTCTTAATAACTTGACGTCACCCTTAAGCTTCTGTTTTCCCAACTATAAAATAAGAAAAATAGCCCTGACTTTATAGGGTTGTCAGGATTGAATGAGACATGACATGGGAAATGTTTAGCACAGTGCCTGTCAGAGTAAAATAAACAACAGTGAGAACGAAGTCTTAGCAACTCAAACCATCAGGCACCACTTTCTTTGCTGACGACACGGTGACGGTCTCCAACAGCTCCATGCCACACCCCCTTCAATTTGTTGTTTATTATCTACTGTGAGCCTGGGAACTAGAAAAAAATCAAACATGTCCAGAACTATATGTTTATATGCTCAATTAAAATCAATAAATCTCCAACTGAGTGTTTATAAGCACAACTGTATGAGTGCTTTATCTAATCTGCAGAAACTGTCCCCCACCCAGGAACAGAGTCTGTGTTTTGAAGGGTTGGATATATTATAAATCAGCTTTCCAGTGTCTAGATGAATGAGTTGTTACTGTATTTACTATTCCCTACCCATATTAGGTCATATTTCTCTCTAATAAAGAAGTTTTAATCACACATCTTTAAGGTCTTGCTGGGAAGTTACTCTTTCCACCTCCTGGGAGAGACACACTAGAGAACATTGGAAGTGATGTATTGTGATCAGTGTAAACCAAAACTCGGTCCTTGGAGGACCATCCAGATTTAGAAGTATCAGATGTTTGTCAACCCAGGAGACATCTCTAGTCTTGGCTGTGCAAAACAAATCTCATGAGGAGTGTCTATCTCTGGCTCTGTAAGAAAGGTCATGGAAAAATAAAACAATGATGTGTTTCTGGGTTGTCAGTCTTTATCATCCTAATGCGGGGGGAGTGTGATATGATGTAATTTTTTGTTATAAAAACAGACAGATACAGATGTGTTTTTGTAGTGAACTGTAGTTGATTTTGCTAGTCCAACACCATTATTCTTCTTTTGATAACATCACTCCAATCCAGGAATGAGCAATGACAACTTAAGCCTGGCCAATCAGAGCACCATATCTGAAAGGGATCACAGTGACTGGTTCAGAGATAAGTGTTCTAGCCAATGGAAGCCCCACTGGGATTTTCATTGGTGTTAATAGGAAAGAGGCAGACTCTTTTAAACAGGGGGTGTTAGCCTAGAGCTATTGGTAGCCATCATGCTGCTATAAGAGGAAAGCTGATCTGAGAATGAGATCAAACCCCAGGGACATCATTTAAGCACCATATCAACACTTTTCAGTTATATGTGCTAGAAAATGTATTTTCTTTTATTTGATTTTTTTTTAGACAATTTTTTCAAAAATTTGTTTTATTGATTTTTAGAGCGAGAGGAAGGGAGAGGAATAGAGAAATAGAAACATCGATTAGAGAGAAACATCATTGATCTTTTGCCTCCTGCATGCCCCCTACAGGGGATTGAGTTCACAAATGCGCCCTGACTGGGAATCCAACAGGCGACCTATTGGTTCCTGGGTTGATGCTCAGCCACTGAGCCACACCCTATGGGCTCCTGAGACCATTTGAGTTGAATTTTTGTTGCTTGCGATGGTCAGATTTCTGATAATATGCAATTCTGGCTCTGTGTGACCTCATGGTGGCCAGCCTCTAAAATGAACTTTGCCTCCCAGTACCATGTACATCCATGAGTAGTATTAAAATACTGAGTTAGGGCAGGTCTGTGTGACTGCAGAATACAGCAGAAGTGTGCTCTGGCCTATGTGGCTCAGTTGGCTGGGCATCGTACCATACACCAAAAGGTTTTAGGTTTCATTCCCAGTCAGGGCACATACCTGGGCTGCGGGCTCCATCTCCGGTTGGGGGTGTGCAGGAGGCAACCAATTGATGTTTCGCTCTCACATTGATGTTTATTTCTCTCCCTCTCCCTTTCTCTCTTTCTAAAAGATCAATTAAAAATATAATAATACAGCAGAAGTAATGCTGCCCGACTTCAAATGCTAGGTCAAACAGTGCATTGCAGCTTCTGCATTGGCCCCTGGAAGCTCTCATTCTGGGGGAAGCCAGCCACAGCGTTGTAAGAACCCTCAGGGAGCCCATGGAAAGAAGTCCACGTCGAGAGCACTAAGACTTCCTACTCAGAGACAGCACCGTTTACCTAGGCGTGTGAGTGAGCCACCTTGAAAGTGGATCCTCTAGCCCCAGTCAAGCCTTCAGATGACTGCAGCCCAGCTGCCATCATTACTGCAGCTTCATGGGAGATCCCAAGCTAGAACCACCGTACCAAATCAATCCCAAATTTCTCACCCATGGTGGGAAACTGTGAGAGATAATAAATCATTGTTGTTGTGCTGGGCCACTAAGTTTTGGAGTAGTTAGTTACACAGCACTAAAAACTAATAGACCTCCTCTGCTTCGTCTAGCCCCGTGGTCAGCAAACTGCGGCTCGTGAGCCACATGCGGCTCTTTGGCCCCTTGAGTATGGCTCTTACACAAAATACCATGGCCTGGGCGAGTCTATTTTGAAGAAGTGGCGTTAGAAGAAGTTTAAGTTTAAAAAATTTGGCTCTCAAAAGAAATTTCAATCGTTGTACTGTTGATATTGGGCTCTGTTGACTAATGAGTTTGCCGACCACTGGTCTAGCCTCCTGTTCCTGGTGAGAACAATAGGATCCTATCATGTGTACATATCAGGCTCTTGTCCATCAAAGTCTCGCTCAGTTTCTGAGAGTTCTGGGAAGGAAAGTGATTGTCATAGTGGAATCCCTCCCACCATCACTCTCACCTCTCCTGAGTCCCACCATCACCTCGGCCAGGCACCGCCACCATGTCCCTGGGGGTCGGCGCCCCTGCCAAGTGACTGGGCTGTCCTGGTCCTGACGACTCCTTCATAGCAGCTCTTAAGTTCCCAAAGCAGAAGTCAGGCTGCAAGGACTTCTGTGAGCTCAGGGTTCACGGTGGCCCCTCTTATTATGTCACTTTAACCTTTGACTTTCCAAGAAAATTGGAATGCATTAATTTTTTACATGAGAGCTCAGAAGTCCAGTTTGGCCATTTTCTCTTCCATCATTGGGACAAATTGCTTTTTCTTTGAAGTAGAGCAGCCTAATGGATTTTTTCTTTTTTGCGAAGATGGAGATATTCTATATCTTCACTATTAAATACAGTAGCCACAAGCCATGTGTGATTACTGCGGACTTGACGTGTGACTAGTGTGAATAAGAAATGAATTTTTAATTATATTTAAGTCATCACATATGACTAGTGGCTTTTGTGTTGGACAGCATAGTTTTAGATACAATGGTTGCCAAGCAAAAAAAAAAAAAACACAAAAAAAACCAAAACACATACACACACACAAAACTCCCAAAACAACTTCTAATCTTGAGCACACAGTTTGCACTAAGATAAATGTGAGGTTAGAGCAATGCTTTAACTCCAATGTCTTACCCACTTTTAATGCAAGTGGCTTTCATGTTGTATTTTCAGCACCTCCTCCCACCTTCCCCTTAGGACTGAAACTGGAGCCCAGGACTGACTAATCCCCCCTCCCAACAGACACGTCCACACACAACTGAATCCCAGTGATGGGCGAGGCCCTCCCTGCTACAATCAAATCTGGCATCTCAGGCTGGGGAAGGATCTAGAGGCTTATCTAGTCCAAGCTTCCGTCTGCCCCTCACCCCTCACTGCTTATGATTACAAAACCGTTCACGGAGCAGCCCCAGCTCAGTGGGGTTTTACCATGAAATGGTTTTAATTTTTCCAATCACTACCTTCAAATTTCATTTGCTCCAAACGAAACAAACTAACGGATAAAAAAATGAAAGCGTTTCCCTTAGCAATCTCAGGCAGATTCCATTTCTCTCTTGTCACCTTCAGTCCCATTAAAAACCCCATTCTCCTGTCTAATTCCGAATTCTATGCCAGCACCCTTCTCTCACTTAGTATTAAGATCGTCCAGGCTGTTGGAGTGAGAAGGGGAGGGGAGCCGGGAACACAGCGTTCCCTGCTGTGGGAGATCCTGCTCCCTGAGGCCTCTTCTGCCTCCCCTCAGCTCTGCCCTGGTGGCACACGCACAGCCTCTCACCGCTGGGTCCCTTAGGCAGTGGGCAGTCCTCTGGGGTGGATCCTGCCAATACAGCTCGACGCCAGTATTTCTCAGGCACAGACCTCCTGCCACCTGCCTCCTGCTCAGGCAGGCAGAGGGGTAGAGCTGAAAGTCCACAGCTTAAGCAGAGGTCCCCCCGCAGGGGAGCGAAAGGCTGCCCTCCCTTCTGGCAGCCCCTCTCCCATTTCCTTCGCCCCGGGGCAGGAGTGGACAGTGGGGCACAGGCTGGGAGGGCATCACGTCTCCCTGAGAACCTTGCCCAAGGCTGCTGACCTAGATGCCCTCTTCCAGCTCCTCCCGCACAAAAGGAGCAGTGAGGTGGTGGTGGGTGTGGACAGGGGAAGACTGACCTGTTGCCTTTTAGAAGGTGGGGAGGGACTTCTGGTTTCTAATAACTCTCCTTTGAATGCGAAGCATTTAGCACCTCTTCTTTTCAGCTAGGGCTCTAAGGGCCAGTTGTAAAATAGCAGGAAAGCTCTCCTTCCACCCTCCCCATCCCCATCCCCGTTTTGTCTGGTTTAGGTCGCCCTGAGCAGGAAGTGTGGATCCGCATGGATCCTGTGAGCGTCTTGGTGGCCTTGGATGAGCCGCTGGCCTTTGGGGGTTGGGTCTGACACTCAGAAGCTGGACAGAGACCCCCGCAGTGGCAGGAGCTCCCTGGCTTTTCAGGTAATGTCGCCCTTTTCAGATGTCCTCACAATGGCAGGGCTGCCCCACCTCCAGCAAGGCCAGGCAGAAGGGCTGCCAGCACAGTGGTCCAGGCAGGAGGGGTAAGCTCTTCTCTAGTCTCTGTTGACGAACGGATGCACCATGGGGGAAGTTCTAGCCTCAGTGATTGAGTCTTTGGGGATCAAAATGCCACGTTCAGGGCCCGCCTGGCATGGTTCAGTGATTGAGCGTTGGCCTATGAACCAAGAGGTCAGGGTTCAATTCCCGGTCAGGGCATACGCCTGGGCTGTGGGCTTGATCCTCAGTGTAGGGTGTGCAAGAGGCAGCTGATCAATGATTCTCTCTCATCGTTGATGTTTCTATCTCTCTCTCCCTTCCTCTCTGAAATAGAGAGGCACGGAGTGGCCCAGGACCTGTGGCAGTTGAATCTCCCTGGTGAAGCAAACCCTGAAGGGCGGGTGGAGGCAGGGAGATCCGAGGCTGGAGCTAGTCAGTCAGTTTATCGTGTTTTTGGGGTGTGGACAATTCTCCAATATCACATGCAGTCTCCTGGCAACCCACGCACATCATCAGGCTGCAAACTAAGCGGTGGCCATTCTTAGGGACCTGCACACAGACACCTGCAGGGCTGGCTCAGGGCTGGTGCCAGCATCTCAACCCGAACCCCCGCCAGGTCCCAGAGAGTGAACCCTGCCCGCACCCTCCCCAGGCAGGCGGAGACAGTTCCTCATCCCTTCTTTCCATTTCTCTCTCTCCTTCCTCTTTTTCAAACACCGGACAGCAGGGATTCCACACCTCCCATTCTCAGGAAGGCTCTCTGCATTGGTTCCAAGGCTGTTTTCTGAGCTGGCCTGTATTTTGAAGTATCGGCACTTCTCTCACTAAAGAACAGAAAAGAGAAAACAACAACAACAACAACAATACACAAATTAAATTTCTAGGACATGGTGCTGACGGAGAACCTGCTCCCCACGCACACTTGAGTGAGAGAAAGGGAAAAACACCATCGCTCTGAAAGCATCACCATCGAGCGGCTTTTGGCAGTCTTGTTGCAGCCTGAACATGTCCCTGTTCCCAATACCATCTGTTCTCACACACCTGCGACCTTTAAATAGGCCAGAGGTTCCTGTGACAGGTAAGAGGAGGTTTCTCTAAGCAACACCCCCCCAAAGGAAGTGTGGTTTCTTTCAACTCACCGGATGCTGCAGCTTCTTTATAATGGACAGGGAACACATTCCAGAAGAATTCTTAGTAAAAGATATACAACACGATTGCCTTGTCTCGTTATTAAAAAGAGGACAGAGAGCTGACAGCTTGGTCAGCCATCTTTTTCCCTCTCTCTCTCCCCTCGTGGTTTGGCTAACTTAGGGAAAACTTTTCTTTTTCCCCCTAAAAAAATATTATACTGGTTCTTAAACACAAGAAGGTTTCACTCACTGTTTCAATTTGAATTATGATGGTGTTTTCGATGGGTTGTGTGCTCACAACACAGCCACTGTCCCATTCCATTTGCAAGAACCCCGAGGCTTGGAAATGTAGGGAAATTTCTCCCAGGTTCCATAATGACTGACTGTCCTAAGGTTTCCCGTCATCACGCTGTCCCAAGCATTGAGGCCCTTCTGCCAGGGCTGCCTTCTGGTGGGCTGAGGCCTTTTCCTTCAGTTCTTGATGCCAACTCCTTGACCAATGTTATCATTTTATTTTAACTTCTCTTGTGGTGGGGTTAGATGAATAAGTGCATTAACTGCTAGTGGCTTGACTTTTTTAAATAGCGGCTGAAGGAAATATATAAACAAAATGTGGTCAGAATTCTGTCTCAGTTATTAATATGTTGTTTCAGAGTTTATCTTACGGGCAAATTATATACCTAACTAGAGGCCCGGTGCACGAAATTCGTGCACGGAGGGGGGTTGTTCCTCAGCCCAGCCTGTACCCTCTCCAATATGGGACCCCTCGAGGAATGTCTGACTGTCCATTTAGGCCTGATCCCAGTGGGCAGTCGGATCCCTAAACGGGCAGTCAGACATCCCTCTCACAATCCAGGACTGCTGGCTCCCAACTGCTTGCCTGCCTGCCTTCCTGATTGCCCCTAACTGCTTCTGCCTGCCAGCCTGATCACCCTCTAACCACTCTGCTGCCAGCCTGTTTGCCCCCAACTTCCCTCCTCTGCCAGCCTGGTCACCCCTAACTGCCCTCTCCTGCAGGGTTGATCACCTCCAACTGCCCTCCCTTGCAGGCTTGGTCCCTCCCAACTGCCCTCCCTTGCAGGCTGGGTGCCTCCCAACTGCCCTCTCCTGCTGGCCATCTTGTGGTGGCCATCTTGTGTCCACACGGGGGCAGGATCTTTGACCACATGGGGGCAGCTATATTGTGTGTTGCAGTGATGATCAATCTGCATATTACTCTTTTATTAGATAGGATAGAGGCCTGGTACAGGGGTCGGGGCCAGCTGGTTTGCCCTGAAGGGTGTCCCAGATCAAGTGGGGGTTCCCTTGGGGCATGGGGTGGCCTGAGCAAGGGGCCTGTGGTGGTTTTCAGGCCGGCCACGCCCCCTGACAACCCAAGTGGAGGCCCTGGTATCTGGAATTTATTTTCCTTCTACAATTGAAACTTTGTAGCCTGGAGCGGAGCCAAGCCTGGGGCTCCCTCCAAGCCTGGCAGCCATTTGTGTTGGGATTATAATTGAAACTTTGTAGCCTTAAGCGGGTGGACCTGGCCAGGGTGTGCGGAAAGCTTTGCTTCCCCTGTTGCCGGCGGCAACCCTGGCCTGCTCTCTCAAGCTCCATCCTGCCGCCATTTGTTTGAATTTGTTTACCTTATATAATTGAAACTTTGTAGCTTGAGTGGAGGCTTAGGCCTGGCAAGGGCAGGTGGAAAGCTTGGCTTCCTCTGTTACCTAGGAAACCTTGCTCTCTGTGGCTGTAGCCATGTTGGTTTGGGTTAATTTGCATACTCACTCTGATTGGATGGTGGGCGTGGCTTGTGGGTGTGTTGGAGGTATGGTCAATTTGCATATTTGTCTATTATTAGATAGGATGCTTCTTTATATACCCAATGCTGTTTTAAATGAGAGATTTTTACTAGCCTCCTGGGGTAAACGTACGAGGGAATGATCATTTTGAGTTACCGCACAGAGTCTCTTTCTTACTGGTAATGTTTACCTTTATATGAATGGATCCGCTTTTATGTTGTGTTTTCATGTATTTTTATTCACACTTCTTCGTGTGTTCTTGAATTCTTTTCTATTTGGTTGTCTTTGTTTTCCCTAAAGCCACCCAGATTTTCCCTTTTCCCTCTTTTTCTACAGATGCATAGCCAACTGGCACGCACAGTATTTCTCTCTCTCTTTCTCTCTCTGGGTTTGCTTATTATTATATTTCTTTACTTCCTTTTCTCCCCTTTAACCCTATCACAGGATCAGGAGATGTAGGAAACCGAATTTTTGTCCTTGGTCACAGCGGCACCAACATTACACCTCCAGGGAGGAAATGTTTGCGCTCCTGACGCCTCCAAGTTCTCAGACATCCCGCCCTGTGTAGGTGGGAGCTCCTCATTCTTGGTCCCAGGAGTAGGGAGCTAAGTCGGTTCTCGGTGCCTGTGTGTGGGGGGCAGCTCCAAGCAGCGCTGCTGAGCCATCTGCTCCTCTGGAAACTGGCAGGAATCTCTTCTTCCAGAAGCCTCTTTGTGTGGCTGCCGGGACGCAGCACCTGAAGAGGGAAGGGCTTCTCCTCACCTGTTTGCTGTCCTTGGACTAAACCTGCCACCACCTGACTTTTATGAGACTCCACTTCACAACTCTAAATTAAGGAGAGAATTTAATCATCAGATTGTAGTCTCCTTTAAGCTGTGGAAGGTCCAGACTGCAGCCTAGAGAGATGGGCGTGGCCTGAAACCATGTGGACCACCCAGAAGGCACAGATGCTTTGGCAAGTTACAAGTGCAATCCAGTGGGGAGGGGGTTGGGAGGAGAGGCTTGACATTTGAGGGGAGAGAGAGAAAGAGGGAGAGACAGAGGAAACAACTATTAGGATGGGCAAGAGTCTAGAACCCATCAAGTCTAGTAGCCCCAATGCTTTTCTCAGCATAGGAGACACCGTAGAAGGAGGTGCTGGAATGAGGGCCTTGCTAACAATGTATTTCTGATCCGCAGGTTTATGAACCACTGGAAATGTAGCTCTCTCCCAACCCCCATTTCCAGGTGAAGCCCAAGGCTTGCGACTTGTCCAATATCTATCAGCATTTAGTGGTAGAACTAGAACACACATTTCCCCAACTGACCGGTCCATTCCTTCTTCTAGTACAAGACCGAAATAATGTACCAGAACTCTGCTTAGGGGGAAGGCATTCTGCCAACATAATAATAAGAGCTAAAGTAAAGCAAACGCTCACTGTAACAGTTACGGGGGTGGGGGATGGGCGGGGGGGGGGACCAAACATTTTTCTCCAACTTCTAAGTTCTTCTAGCTGGGCTAAAAATTAAATTCACAGAGACAGAGGAACAGGAGAAGATGTCCTAAGTTTATGATGTAAATGCGCGTTGGGGAGTGCCATTAGAATGAGACCCAAAATTCATTCCAAACACATGCCATTATGGACAAAGGGGAAAAGCTGGCAGGGTCTGGGATTCTGAAGGGGAAATGGGCAGTTTACAGGTAGTCAAGACAGAGCTGAACAGGCAGGAAACGGATTTCTGCGAGGGCCACTGGGGAAATCTAGCTAACTGGATCCTTCCTCTCTAATGCGAAGGTCAGTATGCTGAGACTCCCACAGGCCTTCCCTTCTTCAACTCTAGGCAGGAAAGGGGGAAGGTCAAAGGTTCTTTCGGAGTCTTTTGTTTCTGAACAACCAGCTTAAAAATCAATATCCCCAAAGGCACATTTTCACAGTCAAAGGGCAGTGGATGGGGGAGTGCAAGGAGGGTCACTTGGGATACCATTTGTACTCAAACTCTAGAGCACAGAGGTCAGGCATGTCACGCAGATAAGAGTAGCTAGATCCAGATCTGGGAAATTATTACCCTACGTATGTCAATAGGCCCGGCTTCCTCCTTCCTTCCAAGGCTTTGGGCTGGTCCTGACGCATGGAGGTGAGGTGGATTTGCTGGAGGATTTAAAGACCCAGAGCCAAGGAGATCTCCACAACGCTTGTGTTCCCAGCACATATGTAAGAAGAGGGATATATTGATGCAATTGTTTTTTTGTGTTGTGGGGGGTGGAGGTGAAGGTCTGGAAGACTCCAAAGGAGAGAACATTTTACGTCAAATGTTAGAAAAAACTTGCTAAAGCTCGGAGCCATTTGTCCGATGATGTGGGAGCTTCCTCCCTGCCATATCTTCTTCACAGCAGTGCAGCAAGGAGGAAAGGACCACTTTAAGACATTCTGCACTTTAAGACATTCATTCCGTGAGCACAGCAGGTCAGCAGCGTGACTGGCCTTTTCCCCAGGCTGAGTCAGCCCCAGACATCACTGCTCATAAGGAAGGGGATCCTTTTTTTAACCCTCCTGGCAGTAGCCAAGCCAATTCCGCAGTTACTCATGAGTGAAGGGACAGTATCTCTGGCATGAGATGCCTGGCAGGCTGGAATTTCTGGATGGCTTTTCCCACTGGAGGGATTCAAGCAAACCATTGTCAGCCTTGCCCCGTCAGTGGGAGAAAGGAAAATCCCAGCCCCTGGGGCATCAGTTCTGGCTCAAGGACATGGGGTTTCTTTTCTGGAAACAGGGACCGGCTCAGTGAGACGCCCCCAGAGTTGTGCTTTGTGTTGCCAAGCTGCCTGCCTCAGGCAAGCTGTGGGGGAAAGAGGCTGCTTGTGAGAGGGGAGTCCTGATGTCCCGCAGAATGACACAAAACTTTCATTATTTAACAGTTATTTGGCATCAGAGAAATTTCATCCCAAGAAAAGGGCTTAAACAACTTTACTAATAGGAGCATTTTAAGAATCATAAACAGAAATTAGATCTTGTTAAATAGTGCGTTCCTAAGCCCAGGACAAGTTAAATTGCCTAACGGGCTGAATAGAGAAACAAAGTAGGTGGTTGTATGCTTGTAACCAGCAGCACTTGGACTGGGGGAGCCAATTTCCTGTGCCCTCCGGCCAAGGCCTCACCAGCACCTCAGCACCTGGACCCCTCTGTCAATGACTCCATGCATTGGGAGCCACCAAGGCAATAGTGACATTGACCCACATGCAGAGGCCAGACCATGATGTGACACAGAACTTAGTCTCTTCCCGGCCCTTGCAATAATTATCTTGTATCCGTAACGTCTCTTAAGGGGTGTCATTACCAAATGATCACCTATTATCTCGGTTCTCCAAGTGTGGTCTCCGGACCCTTGGGGAGCCCCCAAACCGGTTCAGGAGGCCCATGACGTCAACACTATTTTCATGATAATATTAAGATGGCCTTCACCTTTTTCCATGCATGGACATTTACACCGATGATGCAAAAGCAATGGTCGAGAAAACCACTGGTGCCTTGGAACGAATCAAGACAGTGGTACCTAGTTGTTTCAGTCGACCCTCCATTCTTTACGACCACACACTCACAGAAGCAGAGAAGCCTGCCAGTCCCATTCAAGAAAGTCCTTGATGAAACCATTAAACTTATTCATTTTATTAACTCTCAACCTTTATGTACATGTCTTTTAATATTCTGTGTGATGACATGGGAAATATGCAGAAAGAATGTCCGCTGCATGAAGTACCATGTTTGTCGCCAAGGAAAAGTACCTGCACCATTGTTGACTCACGAGTTAAACTAATGGCTTTTATCATGAAACACTGCTTTTACTTGAAAGAATGGCTGAGAGACAAATTATACTTATTCAGACTTGGGTATTTGGCAGACATTTACTCAAAAGTAAACAAGTAAGACTGTCACTTCAAAGGAAATAGCTGACAGTATTTGTTGCCAATGGTAAAAATTGAGCATTCGAGAAAATATTAGAATTTTGGAAAACCTGTATCGTCTGCCAAGAGCTTCACAGCTTACCAATATTTAGAGACTTTAATGATGGTATCAATGGCAATATTGATAAATTCAATTTTTGGTACTGTCAAATATAATGTGTCAACATTTGGAAGATCTGCATAACTCAGTGGAAGCACTTCCCAAATGATCAGTGCCTGATGTTACAAAATTGTGCACCTGTAACATGGTTTCAGGTTCCACATTGCAACTAACCCTTAAGAAACTAACACTTGTGTAGTTTTGGTATAGCTTCAAAGCATAAAAACAATTACATGAAAAGGCTTGTAAAATACTCCTCTCTTTTCCAGTGACATATCCATGTGAAGTCAGATTTTTTTTTGTATACTTCAGCTAAAACAATACATCACAGCAGATTGAATGTAGAAGCAGATAGGACCCAGCAGCCTTCTATTAAGCCAGATGTTAAAAAGATTTGCAAAAATGTAAAACAATGTCACTCTTCTCACTATTTTGTTTTACTTTGGAAAATATAGTCATTTTTCATGAAAATATGTTACTTTCATTAGCATTACATGGGTTAATGCTATTTTTTAAAATAAATTAAATTTCTTAGTTTTAATGTTTAATGTGTTGAACATCAGTAGATAAAACCTAAATAAATGAAAACACTTTTCTCTTTTTTTTTAGAATGCAAAATACATTTCTTTTTTATTTTTATTTTTTTCAATTATAATTTATAGTCAATATTATAAATAAAAGCCGCTCAATCCTCAATACGTCTTAAGAATGTGGAGGAGTCCTGAGTCTATAAAGTTGAGAACTCAATCTATTGAGGCCTCATGTAATAACACTATCCAAACTAGGAAGCAAAGTAGAGTGGAAAAAAAAAACATGTGCTTTGGAGTCAGACAGGCCTGGTTCAAATTCTGGCTTTACCATGTACCAACTGTTTTACTTAATAATTCACTTAATTGCTCTAAGTTTCCATTTCCTTATTTATAAATGAGAATAATAATACCAAACTTATAGATTACTTGAGGATTTGAAATAATACATATAAGAAACTTAGCATAGTGCCTCATAATAGGTATTCAAATATTTATTGACTGAACAAACATAGTAAGATGGTTGAAAGGATCAGAAATGGCTTAAATGGTTTTAAAAAAAGAAAAACTTACCTTCCATAACAAGAATTCCAGAGACAGAAGAGCCTGGGATTGTGTTAAAATGCAAATTCTACATTTGTAACTTGCTTTCAAATAATGTAGCCACTGCTGGTCTATGACCCCCCACTTAGAGATGCAAAGATATAGATCTCCCACCCCCAAATTACTGATTCAGAGACTGTAAAGCAGACCCTGGTCTGAGAACTGGGTTCAATGTGGTGGAACATCAATAATGTACAATAATTGTACATTTTTCATTCATTCATTCAATAAATCACTCATAGAAACCTATACCCTGCTTATTGCTGAAACTATAGTACACATTCTGTTGGGGAGGGGGAGCAGGTATACCTACGCACAGATATCTTTCATGTAATGTGAGAAATACTGAAATAAAACTATGCAAAAAGTGTTCAGTGGTCACAGGGCAAGGAGGGATCTCACAGGTGAAGATGGGTTGACAGAGAAGGTGGCACAGAAGACATTTGATCTGGGCTTTTTTTGGTGCCCAGAGTGAGACAATGTGTGTGCACGAAGAAAGCCCGGAAATACGGATGAGCAAAGTACATGTAGGGCGCAGTGAGAAAGTCTGTGTGACTTACATTCATGCTGAGATGGAGGTGGAGTAAGAGAAGGTCAAAGAAGTTGCTGAGTCTGGATTACGTGAGGCCTTGAGTGCTGTATTCAACCACTCTACAGTTATTCTCAAGTTTGCACATTAGCATCACTTGGAGAGCTTTGTAAAATCCTGAAGCCCAGCCCAATGAAGGGTACCCAAACTTTTGCCACCCCAAACTGTGTCTTCTAAAACAAAAGACTCGGAAAGAACCTTTGACACTCCCCCTCCCCCTTTTCTTTTTCTGCCTAAGAGAATTCAGATAGAAAAACCTGCTTCAGGAGGGGAATCTTAGCATATTCACTTCACCATATTGGCTTTAGCACAGTCACTAAAAAATTGCTGGAGTGTTTTGAATGTGCAGCCAAGGCTTTTATAACCTTGTGTGGATTAAGCATGGCAGACTGGGAGGATACAAGGAAAAGTCTGCTAGCTTCCCCTCTGTGTCCCACCGTTTTGGGGTTGCCCAGAAGGAATTTGTTTATTACATGTTGTCCTCCTGTGAATTACCCACTTTCCCTTTGAAATCGAAAGTCCCTGCCCCACTTCTCCTCTGTCCAAAATGGCAGATATACCTCAACTGCCCAATGGGTCTTTGGGTCTCATACCTTATGGCACCCCCAAATGTACATCCGTAATACATCTTGGACATGTTAAAAAAATTCAGGTAAATGTGCAGATTTAATTGGCTTTATGAAGCGATTCATGAATTGGGCAGCATCCACCTAGCAATGAGAAGGGGAGCCAAAGGGTGGTACAAAATGGAAGGTTTGCATAGTAGCAGGGTGAGGGGGCAAGTGAGCTATTAGTGAAAGAAAAGAAAGGATGAGTATTAGGTCTGGACATCCTTTCTTGGGGGGAAGAGAAGAGAAAAGTGGTGTGTGTGTGTGTGTGTGTGTGTGTATGTGTTTTATCATGTAGATTGCCTTCTCTTTCTAGGCGGGGGGGGGGGGGGGGGGGGAGGGAATGGAGAGGGCTTACGTGACAGATTACCTTACTGCTGCTTGAGCAGAAATTCCAGACTAGTTAATTAAGACTGTGTTTCTGAGAGAGGTTGAAACTGCAATTAGATCAGGTATTAAATCTAGGTATGGTAATGTACACCCCGAGAAGAAAAATTCATTTAATGTGTACCCCGAGAAGTAATTTATCTACTGGGGTGGACTCCCCAGGGTCAACCAAGGGTCCAAATTTTATGAATAATAGGAGTCTAGCAGCTATTTGCTGACAGGGATTCCTCACACACTCTGTATACTGGGAGGAAGCTCAGACTGAACTCTTGGCTTCCTGTACTATGCCCTGCTTGTTTAAACCATCTGAGTCAACTACTGTAAGAAAGCCATGGCTTTGTCTTTCTACCAAAGAAATGAAAGAGAATTGCCCCGTCCAATCAGAACTGCACAGTTGGATGCCTCATTTACATAAAATGGACCTCACTGAGGACCTGGGTGGGAACTTTCTCTATTAAAAAGTGGTCTCCCCTTTGCCTCTGTGAAATGTAATTTACCTGAATCTGTGTCTCCTGGGCTGCAGCTCCTTTGGCTCAAATAAATGCTTATTACTTTTTAATATAGTCTACAATTAATTTTGGTTTACAGTAGTATCACGGACTTTTAGCATGAGTGACACCACTTTGGGCCTATATCTTTTTCGTTAACAATTCCTCCCTTTTGATCATACTCTTAGTTTAACTGAGAAAAGTGCTGAAAATGAAGGCATTCGTGTCACTCTCAGCTACCATTCTGTAGCTCTGTGGATCCTTGGTATGGCATGAAGTGTCTGCTTAACCTCTGTGACATCCACAGGTTACAGTTCCAGATTCCAGCTTTATAATTCATACATCGTTCATTCTCTTTGTTCCCTCTTTGACATTCCTGTTCCAGAGAGATCATTTCCTTGGCTGTTAGCAGCTGCGAATATGCATTTAAAGCTTTTGAGAGAATACAGTGTCGGGGAGATTATTATGATAACTACAAACAGGACAATTCCCAATGTTTGGAGCATCCTTCTAGCTGCCAGATGGGATGCTGCCCGGTTCATGGATTGCTTAATAAAGCCAATTGGATCTTCAAATGTACTCAGCTGAATTTTGTCTTTCAACAGACACTTTTCTCCTGTTCATCTGTCTCATGTTAATTTGATTATTAGCCCAGCGAGAAGAACTGCAAAGGTGAGAGGAAAGTCATTTTTTGTACCCCCACACCACACCCTGGGTCAATGAAAACATGCTCTTTGGGGAGGAGTGGGAGGGGGGCGGGGGGAGACGTCAGTACATTGTGAAGCAGGTGACACCATGTGCAGCCAAGTTGAGACCCACAGGTCTACAGGAGTCAGGGCCTGCCCAACCTGTTTGCATAGAACATGTTCTTCAATGTGGATGGAGCCCAACCTTCTGAAATACACTTTTCATCTCAATTTGATATTCAAAATCAGAATTATTAAAAGGCTTTTATGCCGCAGAGACCATGTGATGGGCACTGGAATGGAGCTCGCCCAGCACCGGGGCCTGTGGGGTACAGGCTGATAAAGCCTGCCCTTTGTTCTCCTGCCTGCATCTGTGAAAGCTGATCCCTGCTAAGCTGAGCTGGGTAGGGAGCACCCTTTTCCCTCACTGGGCCCAGACCACGGGGACCTTTGACTAGATGAGTCTGCAGAGTGTTTGCCGAAAGAGAACACATGTCCCCACCCTGACCCCCTTTTACTCACTGAATACCTATTCGGGAATTTGGGCATAATTTTACTTGATCAGATGAAAAGATGAACTCCCCACATTGTGAAAGCTGACAGAAGAATGTTTTTGTAGGCGTTTCACAAGATGAATTTAAAATGTCTGCTCTTGGTTTGGATCTCTGTATCCAGCTGCTAAAATGTTGTCCTTAATAAAAGTTGTCTCTTCTCATGTATCAGCATTCAAGTGCCTGAAATCATCTTTCAAGTGTCCAAATGTTGCTATGAAGCTTTTGTAGTTGTTGTCCCCTCAAGCTGCAGAATTGCTGGAGTGTTTTGAATTAAAAAAAAAAAATTAAAACTATTCCATGTATAAAACATAAGCATAAAATACAGCACTCTGAACTTGTTTACTATTTGGCTCAATCCCCCACCCCTAACTCCGTTTCTTCAGTCAATAAAACAGTCAGCAATCTTTCATGGGATGGAACCAGGTGTTGCTGTGGGAGAGAGTGGAGGCTGATATGCAAATGTCACAGCCCAGCAGGACCCTGGGAATGCACACCGGGCTTTGGGCTGACTTCTGTTTGGCCTTACAGACTATTTTTACATTTTTTTTTACAGTTCCCCGTTTTACAATTTCTGTGTTACTCCACCCAACACACTGAGGTGAAGTGCTGCTTCCTTTTCAAGAATTAAACTGTCTTCCCCCGAAGCCACCTTTGCCGTTGTGTTCCTTGGAGAGGTCCCCAGGAGAAAGGCCTGCTGTCCCTCCTCCACAGGGACCTGCAGGTCTTTGCTGCATAATTTTCAATCATAAACCCTCCTTGATAGCCCAGGCTTTTCCCACCACCAAATAATGTGCAATCACCTTGGAAAGGAAAATAAAACAAACATTCATCTGCAGCTCTGACTCAAAGAACTGGATTCTATGGAAATTACAGGCTTTCTTTCTGGCTGTGCAGATGTGACTAGGAATCCCTGCCTTAGCTAATGCCGAAAGGGAACTGGCCTCCATGTGCGCAGACCTGCCAGTGTGTGGGTGGCCTGGGCGCAGCCAGCCCTCCTGGGCACGCCTCAGCTGGGTTTGAATCCCTGAGCGGGAGGCCCCGGCTGATGCCTGACCGCTTACAGGGAGAATATGTAATTAGTAAACAAAACCCCAGCAGCCCCCACCCCTGACCCTGCATTCCCACAGCCTCCGCGGTGCAGTGGCCTCCCGTTCCTGAGCTGTGGCCACGCCCACCGACGGAGAATGCCTGGCTCGCCCAAGGCCCCACTTGGATACAAACAAGCTGGCCTTTGATGGCAAGAAGGGAGTGGAGTCTTAATCTTGGTTTCGGGGGTACATTACCTCCCTCTTTGTGGGCCAGCAATTGCTTTCAAAATACCAGGAATGATGATTTTTACCGTTCGGGGGTTGTTGTGTGCCAGGATTAATTTAGCTCAGGCTCTTAGAAACCAGTAGATGCTGAGTGGCCTTATTAGTCCCCGTTTTAAAAAGCACTTTAACATCTCCAGGCAGGAGGTCTGATGAGAAGGGCTACTTACTGCGACCCTCCCGCGCACACACATGGTCCTTCGGAACGGGTTCTCGCAGGGCCTCTTAGGGAGGAAAATGCACTGGCTCCAAAATGAATCAAATGCACATTGAACAGGGATGTGAATGCTATCTTTAAAGAAATCAATTCCGGTTTCCAATGAAGTAAAAAAAGAAGACATCATTTCATACTCACCAGAAAGGAGGCGTGTGTCCTGTATTTTGGAGAGAGGGGACAAAGGTTTGGGTTCAAAGTTTAATGAGCAAATCTCTGCCTGAAAGGAATACCCCATTCCATTTGAAGCTTGCTCACAGCCTGGGGCTCCTGATTCAAGCTTTCTTATCTCTTCTCTTCCATTCCCCCTTATTCCCTCATATTCTCTCTCTCTCTCTCTCTCTCTCTCTCTCTCTCTCTCTCTCTCTCTCTCTCTCTCTCTCTCTCTCTCCTCTCCCTCTTACGAGGAATAGCACAGGTGAAGGATGAGTCTTTACACGACCCATTAGTACATCTTGGGTGGTGAAAAAAGGCAGGGATTACAAATGGGTTTGCAGCCAGATGTGCCTTGCCCGGTTCTGGATTTCACACACCCCACCCCCTCCCACCCCGTGAGTGTGGGTTGCCTGCAGAGTTGGAGTCAGCAAGCGCCCTGGGAGCTGAAGGGCGTTCTGGAAGCCTGTCCAAGCTATACCTGTCACCGAGGGTGTTCCAGGATGTGCCAAACTCCTATTCCGTTCAACAATTTTAACTTTCGTTGAATAAAGGAATAAATGCTTTGTAATGAAAGACTAGTTGGTAATTAACACAAGTTTATTGATGGCTAACAAATGCAAGTAAAGGCTGATAGAAATCTTGATGAGCTCTGAGAGGCCCACAGCTGCTCGTCAATCCCTCCTTTTCCAAACATGTTTCCCTGAAACAGAATGTCTCTCACTCCCCGCCACCCCCCCCCCCCCCCCCACCCCCGGCTTTGTTTTGGCCTAGTAATTCTACCCTGCTGCCACAACTGCTCATCCTTTATCCCCCTGTTTTGGGTTACCAACCCGTGTTTATTTTAAATGTAGTTACTAGCCAATTAAATAGAAATGAACTACATTGAGAGACAGGGCTGCTGATGACTGGATTACTGCTTCTTCCTTTGGTGAATAGTCATTCTCTCTTTGGCTGTTCTGAGAGCAAAAATCCCAAAGGCAATGTCCAGCAGCCTTTGCCAAGGGCCCCTCAGGGCAACTACCTGCTACACCCAGCATTGCAGGAAGTAGGCCTGGGATGCTCTGTTCACTCATTAGAACGCGGAGCAAACTGGGCTGTAACCAGAGCTGCTTCCTGTTGTGATTCGGTTAAACCATTTCTGATTCAAGACAGACTCTCCTACCAGAAGGTCAGGTTGATTTCACTGAAGGAAGGGGAAAACCCCATCTCCTGCTTTCCTCTGTGCTTTGGGACAGCTGGAATGCATCTTCCTTTCCACCCCAACACTGAACACTGTTTGGGGGTCAGGAGCTGAGTCTCTCTGGGATGTGCCACCCTTGGCAGGCAGATAGATTATTTTTAGCTGACAACAATGAAAATCCAACAAACTCAGGAAGAGATGTTGTGTGTGTGTTTGTTTTTTTTACCTCCCCCTTTCCTGCCTAAAGAGATCCAGACATACAAACCTGCTTTAGCAAAAGAACCTTAGCAGAATCACCTTAGCATATTCACTTTAGCATACAGGAATGAAGTATGGTAGACGAGAAGAATCCATGCAAAAAATCTGTTCTCTAGATGCTCCTTTGTCCCGTTGTTTCTGAACTGGGAATTGGTTAATTTCCTCTTTGAAATCCCAGTCCCCATCCCCCCTTTTGTCGTTTGTCCAAAATAACATATATACCTCATTCTGCGTCCCGGTCTCTGGAATTTTTGTGCGTATACGAATTCCCCGTAGGCATGTATTCAGATTTTACTTTCTCCTGCTCATTTGCTGTACGGTGTTTGAAACGTTCCGCCAGCCGGAAGAACTAAAGGGGTAAGGCGATGGTCTCCCTGGCCCTGACACCTGTTTGGTGGGGTGAAGGAGAGGCTGGTTCGCGTCCAGGGCTGGGAGGAGCCCAGGGGCTCAATCAGTGAGCTTCAGGGAAGAGCCAAACTGCAGGCTTCCTACTTCCAAACCAAACCCTTTGTGCTAATCCCCTAGATAATCTGATTTGGCTGTCAGGTCTTCTAAAGAAGAACAAGAAACACATCTATGATGAAATTCATTGGTTCAAGCCCTTTTCGGTCTCAAGCCGTGCTTCTGTAGATTGCATGCATAGATATGTATTCTATGTGGGTGTCTCAGTGTCCATCACCTCCTCCTCAGGAAATGTCTTCTCCTGTTTTTGCCTCACATGAAGCTACTCATCCTTCAGGTCAGGTCCATCCTCCCTTATGAAGACTTTCCCTAAGATAGCAAGTCAAGTCCTAGCTCGATCACTTAATAGCTCTGCAGCCCTTGGTTAACCCTCTGAAGTCCTCTAGGGAGACAGTGTTCTCATATTCTTAATTGGGACAATGAGAAATTATTAAGATCAAAAGGCTTAATAAACTTGAAGAATATTGTTTACTTCTACACAAATGTGAGCCTTCATTATAATTCCATTGTGATTCCTTGTCATTATTGCATCCTCGAATGATATTTTGCGTATTAATTTTATGCTACCTTACATTTTTAACTGTTCCTGATATGCCAACTTGTTCTTGCTCACTAGGTTGTAAATGACTAGAAAGTAAATAATGAAAGATAGGTTTACCTATGAAGGTCATTCAACCTTGTTTATCATAGCAAAAAAAAAAAAATTGCCTCAAAGTACAACAATAAGGGATTGAGATTGGTTTTAAAAAATAGATTACATAGTCATCTAACAGAATACAGGTGTTTATTGTTGTTTTAATTTTTTTCATTAAAATTAAAAGGAAGGATGTAAAGAGCAAAAAGGAGCATCACTCTCAGCCTTATAATGAAAGTAACTAGATTAACTTCAAATTCACAAGGTTTTCTTTACACCAACTGGAGAACTGAAGTTGCATAACAAAAACGGGCCCCAAACCTAAGGAGGGATAATGTCTGCAGAGAGAAAGGGAATGCAAAGTACTCACTTGGGATAGATGCCACCAGACACCAAACAACATGGTGCGTTTTGTGAAGTGAAAGAATCCAGATCCAGAATTGTTTGATTCGATTCACATGACACTCTGGGAAGGGAAAATCATAGGGAAGAGAACAGATGAGTGGCTGAGGGACCAGGGGTTGGGGGTGGGTTGTCTATTAAGGAGCAGCAGGGAGAACTTTGGGGTGATGGAATTATTGTGTATAGAACTATGGTTCATAGCAATGCTTTGTGCATTTGTTGAAATTGATAGAACTGTATACCACAAAAAGTGAACTTTACTGCATGTGAAAAAATCTACAAGATGTGAAAGAAAAGATGGAGTGCAGATTGTGACAAATACATTCCCCTTATTATGAATTAATCACATAAGCACACTGAGGGCATGGAGAAGAAAAGAGCTGACCTCAGTGACTTTGGAAGACAGGGTTTTGATTTGATATAAGGCTAAAGTACTGAACACAAACACTGCGCTTCAGTTGTTTCTCACAGGGAGATGAGTTAGGAATTCTGACACTTCTTATTTTGTATACTTGGGTTAAACAAAAATCTAAATATATTGTAGAAAATGAGAGCCAGGTTTTTCACTGTTGGAGAAAGAAGTTACATATAAAATAACAGGGAAGGCTAGGATGACTTATCTGGTGCTTGTCTGTGTTCAGAGGTGTCAATGTGGACTCAGTTTTAAATATTAAATTTAAAAACTTTAAATATATACAGAAAAATGGTACAGAAATATAGATGTGTATATATGCATGAGTTAGTACACACACACACACACACACACACACACACACATCTTAGCTCTATCCACTGAGAGGCATTAGAAATGGTGACAAAAAGAACTCCTTACTCCCAATGGTTTTGGTTTCTAAATACCATCCTTCAATACAAAGAATTAGGGATTTTTGGAGAACTGTTTTATTCCAGGAACAGGAAAGTGAATTATTGAATTGAAGCATGGCCATCCTACTTCCTTTTGCAAAATAGATAACCATCCACTCTAGTTTATATTTGTATACAGCACCTTAGTGCTTTGCACAAAATACTCAGTAATAGTGAAATTATAAATATAGGTTCTGCTGTATTTAAATTAGCATAAAGTGAAATAAACCTGAAAAAAATAGACAACATATGTATCTGATCAGATAAATAGAAATAGCAGAAAACATTGAACCAAGTATGTAGTAGCATACTGTATGCCAGGCACCATTCCAAGTACTTTCCATGCATTAGCTTATGCAATCCTCACCACACCTCAAAGTGAGGGATAGTACTATTATCCCCATTTTACAGATAAAGAAACAGAGATTAAGTAATTTCCACAAAGTCCACAGCTAGCAAGTAGCAGGGCAGCAATATAAAGCACTGCTAGATTCATTACCATTTTACTTCTCATAGCAACTCATTGAGTTAGGTATCTTTACTACAAGAATCAGACGTAGAACCTGAAGCTCAGGGAAGTAAGGGACTACCCTCACTGAAAGTGACAGGACTGGGACACTTGACCTTGAAACCATGCTTTTACAGCTGTAGCATGCTGCCTCATGCATTAACATGAAGTGGGCAAACCCAAACAGGAAACTACCAGAGAATTGTCAAAACACATCTCCAGTGGAGAATTCCAAACGATTAGTTCTTTCCCAAGTCTGCTTAAATTACACACCATCCACCTGCAAGTTTTTTCTTCCTTACCAGCTGAGAATGGTGACATTTCTTGTTCTCTGGTTTAAATCAGAGAAGCTTACAGTACTATAATCACCAATGAAGCTATATATTAGCTTACAGAGATTTTTTTTTTTCCTCCTTGAAATTAAAGAGGCAGGGAAAGGTACAATCTGGCTTCTATTCCTAGGTCCCTGAGAAAGCCATTGTGGGCATTCTCAGGCAAAAAGAAAGTGACTTCATTTTTAGAGGGCAATACCCTATTGACAAGTTGGCAAGCCTGCCTGCTGGAAAAAGAATGTGCAGAAAACCTGAAAGATAATTAGTGTGCGGTAACCTAACAGCAGGCAGCAGGCCTGCAGCGTGCTTGGCAGAGGCAGATGTGGCCACACAGTTCATTAACACTGCACAGTGTGTTGAATTCCAGTCGGGGCAATTAGAGGAGGCTCTAGAACTTGGATAGAACTCCAAAATAGACTCTCTGACCTCAGCAGCAGTGGGGTTGATCTAAGCCACCACCTAGGGTTCTTTGGAGATTAGACTAGAATTCCTCACAAACCTATTTGCTTTTCTGTGGAAATCATCTCTACATTGCTCATCACGATGGGGGAGAGCAATAGCATAGATGGTCAAAATAGAGGAGCATTTTAAAACCGACTTTACATTGCACTACACAATAATCCTATTCTTAAGCTTACCTTTTTTTTTAACTTATATTTTGCTTAAGTGTCAATGAAAATCACAGGTGCTCCCAATTTTACAGCGTGAATACATTTTAGTAAAATTGTTTACGAAATGATCTTCTATTAATTAATTCTGTTCTGCTAATGATTTATTTTAATAAAGTTAAAGATAGGTTTCATTGGAGGAAAAAAGTAGCTATGGAGTATTGGTAACTTTGTGTTTTGAAATGTTTTCTAGCACTTTGAGAATGTTCATTCCTCTGCTGCTCTGAGATTTCTCCTACCCCCTACTTCTTTTCTCTCCCTTCCCTTCTAAGACCATGGAAATCCTCACCAGTGCCCGAAGATCTTCTGCCTTCACATTTGCAACTCCTTTTTTTTTTATCCTCACCTGAGGATATTTTTCCCATTGATTTTTAGAGAGAGTGGAAGAAAGAGGGGAAGACAGAGAGAAACATCGATGTGAGAGAAACACATCAACTGGTTGCCGCGGGCCGGCACTCTATCCACTGAGCCAAACTGGCTAGGGCACATTTGCAACTCTTGAAATCCATCTCTGGTACCTCTTTTTCTGCCCTGTGTATTTATAGTGTCCAACAGAGCTAGAATGCACTATCACACGCAGCCAATAGGTGTCGCTTCAAAAGATGAGAGGCCCCAACCTCCTATATTCACTTACTAATTCTCTCACGCACATTGGGGCTGCATTCAACAAGTTCATTAATCTTAAAAAGTCCATCAGGTGAATTTTACTTGTAATGCTACACGTGTAGTGTGTATTCTCTGATCCTAGCAGCCGATGGCAAGGTAAGCAATCCAGCATTATGCTGAGCAAACAGGGCCAGCCAAGCTGCCCCTAAACATTTTTCCAAAAGTCTTCCTCTGTGTGGAAGATAAACAAGTGACTTGGAGTCTTTTAAAAAAAATTAAATAAGAACAGAATTTTTTCTAGGCCACATGCATAGCCTGTCAGAGCAACCCAGAACCACTTGCCAAATGCCTCATCCCCCGTCTGTAGCAGGAGGAGAACACGTGCGGCTGTTGTTTACAGCTGCGGGTCAGTGTGGGGTGTTGCTGATCCGATCAATGCCACCAGGTGCTCTGGGCACAACTCCAGCGACCGAGTAAATGACTGTTGTGTCTTGCCAGGATTTTGTGTTGAGCTGTTATGTCTGCCCTCTTTTTCCCTTTCTACCTGCCTTCCCCTGATTGCCAGGAGCGGGTAAGCTGGCTTCAGCAACTCCTTTACATTCCCACAGCTATCTTTCTATGGAATAAGGCAAATAACGTGGTAAGACCTCTCTCCAAATCTCCCACATGAAGCTGACTGCTAGGACCATGCCCAACTTGGCTTCTTGTCCCTGGTGAACCTGAGTGGCTTTCTGAGAATGAGACATTACCCAAAGCCAACGGCATAGGCTTCCTGGCTTCATTTCCTCAGCTCTGCAGCGCATCACGCCATAAACACGGGGACTTTGTAGGCATGTTATTGTATTAGCACCACATGGAGAATACTCCTGGAACTCACATGCAGAAAGTGTGATGTCAGGCCGGTTTAACATGAGTCCAAATTTCGTGCAGCTGTTAGACTCAGATGTTTCATTTCATTTTTTATGTCAGCACCATCCCAATAAATCCACTGATGCTGAGACTGAGAAGTAAGGAGAGTTCCGTGTGACCACACGTGTTTCACAGCCGGGAAACTGTACCACATCTGTGTGGACCTGCTCTCACGAGCAGGGGTCACAGCAGAACCTCGGCCCTGGTACTCTTCACAGAAGGGCAAGCATGGCCGTAGCAATAAACAGAAAGGCAGTTTACAAAAGGACAGCAGCCCTCCCACAAATGAGAGCATATTCCCTAGGATCAGATGTGCTCTCACAAATAGATTTTTGCAAAGAAACATTTTAGGGAAGACATTGCAGTTTCTTTAGAGGGCGTTTGATTAAAAACCATGCATCAAACAAATTAGTCTCTGACAAGGAAAAGTGTTTGCTAACAAGTGCCCCTGACTCTCCCTCTGAGAGAATCAGCAAGCCTGCCCTGGGTCTGCCTGAGTCAGGGCAAGATGAATCACTGTCTCTGCAGTAAAGGGAAGCTTTCAACGATTGCCACCCAAATAATGCTGATTTTCAAAAATAAATAGTCCTCAACATTTCCTTAGAATTAAAGATAGAAGATGACATATATATATTTTTTTAAACCTGAATTTTTAGATTTATATATGCTATTTACGACTCTCTATAATATGACTACATGTGCTGAGAACTGTGGGTTTCCTATGATTCATTTTGGATGGGTTGTGGTTTTACATGGTTTGGTAAAAAAAAAAAACAGAACTTAAGAGGTTCTTTGTTTTTTTTTGTGTGTTTTTTTTTAAAGGAGGACAAGAATTCTCTGCTATTCTGGACTGGTACCGGCACAGTTCCTGGGACTAAGTTAAGACTTAGAATAAGATGTATTTCTCGCCAAAACCGGTTTGGCTCAGTGGATAGAGCGTCGGCTTGTGGACTGAAGGGTCCCAGGTTCGATTCCGGTCAAGGGCACGTACCTTGGTTGGGGGCACATCCCCAGTGGGAGGAGTGCAGGAGGCAGCTGATCAATGTTTCTCTCTCATCGAGGTTTCTAACTCTCTATCCCTCTCAATTCCTCTCTGTCAAAAATCAATCAAATATATTAAAAAATATATATGTATTTCTCCCCTTTGCCCACCTCATCACTCCGCCTGGGGGATCTTCACAGGCTCCATGCCTTGTGATGTGACAGAGTCAAGCTTTGCAAACACAGTGTGGCCTATTGGAAAGTGGCTCCTGCATTAGAAACATTGTGGAATTGCTTGCTTGCCTCGTCTCCCCCTCTCCATCATGTTTTATTGTATGGAATTTTGAAATTCAGAGAAAACAGATCGAAATTACTCTACTTCAGCTTCTGAAGAAGAGAGACAACGTTCAGCTGCGACACGCTGTGAACGTTTTAGGGCCCACTTCCGATTCCAGCTGCATGGCGTTCCCTAGCTAGACACGTGGAGCAGATTTCATGAAATCGTGGGTGTAGTTTAGACTCCTGCTCTTAATGCTCAGTCAGTAAAATTGCCATAGGAGTTGTAACTCTGTGGGTGTTATGTGGGAAGACCCCACTGAGTGGCATCTTCCCAAATAAGGTGGGGAGAAGGAATGGATCTCAACTGAGCAATGAGGAAAAGGTGTGCTTGGAATGAGGCTTAATCAGTTTGTTTGTTTGTTTGTTTATTTTAAAATATATTTTATTGATTTTTTTTACAGAGAAGAAGGGAGGGGGATAGAGAGCTAGAAACATCGATGAGAGAGAAACATCGATCAGCTGCCTCCTGCACACCCCCTACTGGGGATGTGCCCGCAACCAAGGTACATGCCCTTTGACCGGAATCGAACCTGGGACCCTTCAGCCCGCAGTCTATCCACTGAGCCAAACCGATCAGGGCAGTTTGTTTTGAAAGATGCTGCTCTTTGACCAGAAAGCTTTGCTCCATGACACCATCAGCTTCCAAGATTCCCGAAACTCTCTGGACCTGGGGAGAGAAGATGCTAAAGGGCTCACATCTTTCAGGTTGGGTAAGTCCTGTAGCCGCACATGGCTGAGAAGAAACTGACGGCGATTCTCATCTAGGAAAATCAGAGGATTTTCATAAAGCCCTGGTGGTAATCATAGCAATTATATAAACTGCTCAAGTGTGAAAGTTAAACCTTATAGAAGGTTCAGCTCTTGGTGCATGAGGCCCTTCTGAATTTTTTTCACTCTACTTTTTTTTTTTTTTATTGAGTCATCCCACTTAAGACTAAACTCTCATCATTCTCTTAACAGTCACATTGTTTTCCCTGTGACAAATATAAGTCCATTTAATGAAGACATGCAGGAATTCGCATCATACAATTAATCTTATAGTAAAAATATTCTGTACTGTGTGCCTGGTTTCTAGAGGTGTTTTTTTTCCCTTTTATTATTGCTGTTTTCTGTATTTCTTATTCTCAACCTCTCATGCCCTTAAAATATTATTCAACATTGAGTTGAATTAATCCCTTAATTCTTTCACTGCAGAATATCTTCCAGGCTATTCCTACTAAGGGAATGAGAAACTTAATGACCAGATATTAAAATACGTGTGATGAGAACACATATAACTTATAGGTGGACTAAACAAACCCCTTTTTGAAGCCACTCTTGACTATATGTACAGCTTGTATGTCTGGTAATGGAATTTATCACAACAATATTAATTTCAAATATTTGATATATTTTTCTTTAAAACTACACTCAATTGTCAGTTTTCAAGCACCAGTTTGGGGTTTGGGAAATATAGTCACTGAAGACATAGGATCTTCATATTTTGTTTATATTGGTTAAAAATTCACTGTGGGCCTGGCTGGCCTGGCTCAGTGGTTGAGTGTTGATCAATGAATCAGAAGGTCATGGTTTATTTCCTGGTCAGGGCACATGCCCAGGTTTTGGGCTCAATCCCTGGTGTGGGGCATGCAGGAAGCAGCTGATCAATGGTTCTCTCATCATTGATGTTTCTATCTCTCTCTCCCTCTCTCTTCCTCTCTGAAATCAATAAAAATATATATTTTAAAAAAAGATGGGAAGATTTTCAACATCGCTGACTAAATACTCTACCCAAAACCTCATGGAAATGACACAAGAAATATAAAAAAGTAAGAATAACCCACAACAGAGTTCAGAAACTAGAAAGGGTACCATTAGCAGGCTCAGAACAGTGAGAAATTGTTTAAAAGTATACAAGATAAAATTGGCAGGTAACCCCCAACCAAAAGACTTGTATGCATGCATATAAGCATAACCAATGGACAGAGACAGCAGGGGGGTGAAGGCATGTACAGGAATGGGGTGGGGGGTGGAATGGGGGATATGGACACATATCTAATACCTTAATCAATAAAAAATCAATAAAAAATAAATAAACACAAATTTACAAATTAAAAAAAACACATAAAGAAAACAGAAATGAAAGCCCATGGAGATGAAAAGAAGACATGTTTTAAAGTTGAGGTGTTTTTGTTTTTTTTTAGCAGAATTTCAGTAAAAGCACAAGATCAGATGTAGTAGATGCTCAGGAAAAGAGTGGACCTTGAGCAGGGACAGGTAATGATCCTACCTAATAAAATAGTAATATGCAAATTGACCATACCTTCGCTACGCCCAAGCCACGCCCACCAGCCAAAGCCACACCCACCAGCCAATCAGGGCGAGTATACAAATTACCCAACAAAGATGGTGGTTAATTTGCATATGCTGAGGGAGGGAGGAGTGAAGACTGAAGACAACTTAGAAGGAAGAGGGAGGAAAATCGGAAAGCAAGGTGGCTGCCAGAGGGAAAGCCCGGGCGGGGCGGGGCGGGGCGGAGCTGGGCGGGCAGCAGCGGCCCGCAGGTGCAGGCGCAGTGGCTGCAATGGCAGCAGCCGCTTGCAGGATTCTTCCTGAAAATGGGCTACTAGTTTAAATATAACAGAACAGCTACTCCTGAATCTCAGCCTCAGTGAAGTTGCTTGGTGTTTGTTACCAGGATCAAGCCATGCATAGAACTTTCTAGATGAAAGTGGAAGTCCTCACGTAGAAAACTCTCATTAAGCCCTAGGACCAGAGAAGTAGATGAGGGCTCTAGATAATAATTAAATCTTAAATGAAAGTCCACCTGGCTACACACCTACCTCCTTCTCAGCTATTACCCTTATAATCAGAATCTGCCTTTAAACTATTAGAGGAACAAGGATTCTACCATCAGTTGAGGAAAAAAACATCAATGAAACAGAAATTTTTGAGAAATAGATAATCATTGTAAGGTAAGCTGAATTAAGATTCTCAGAGAAATTAAAAAGATATTGCACTCATTAAACAAAGTAAACTATTACAAAAAAGAATTAGTTCTTAAAAATATTTGGAGATAGACTCAGATATTTTAAAAAACTGAAAATTAATATTATTTCAAGAATCTAAGAAAAAAACAAAATAAATATTTTGAAAAAGTAAAAAAAATAAATTATAAAAATAAAAGGAGAAATTAATTAAGAGGAAAATCAAGCAAAAACTAAGCTAACATGACAATTTAATAGTCAACTACAAAGCTGCTTCCTTATAAAGTAAAATGCAAGATATAGCTTTGGGTAATTTGAGTAAAATTAAATTAGAAAGCACAAATTACTAATATTAGGAATGAGAAAGGGGGACCAATTAGAAAATATAATACAAATGAGAATTGTAATTACAATAGCAACATGTAGATTATCTGCCCTTAAAAAGAATACACCTAATGTGAAACATACAAGCCTCATATAAAGAAAATTTATGAAAACTATAAAACTTAACTCAAGAGAACATAAAGTAAGATCTGAATAATGGCAAATCTGCCCATTTTTATTGGATGGAGAGACTCAAGATTATAATACTGTTGATTTCTTCCTAAATTAATATATAAATTTAATCAACTCCAATTAAAATTCCATTAGCATTTTTTAAGAGAAACTGACTTGCTCATTCTAAAAAAAAAAAAAAAAAAAAAAACTTAGAAGGGCAAAAGAGAAAGAATAGCTATGATAAAGTTAAAAAAGAACAACAAGAAAAGATAACTTACCTCACCAAACAGAGCATTCGAACATAATATAAAGCTATAGTGGTTACAAAAAGAAATTTTAACACAGAAATAAATCAGTAGTTTACTAAACTGGACTAGACGTCCCCAAAAATAGTTTGTCATAAAAAGATAGAAAAATAGTAAGTTTTTCAAAAAAATATAATTTAATAATAAAGGTGGCATTTTATGGAGAGAAAACTAAACTATTTGCTAATTGGTATTAGAAAATTGCTATTCAGAAGAAAAAAGTAAAGTATAAATTTACCTCATACCATATATAATAATGAATTCCATATACATTAAACATCCAAACATTAAATATAAAAAGTATTCACAGTAACAAAAAAAAAAGAATGTTTTTATAACTTGGGGAAATTGAAGAACATCTCTAAGTAACATATAAAAACTAGAAATCAGCCAAGACTGGTGTGCTCAGTGGTTAGAGCATCAGCTCATGGACTGAAGGGTCGAGGGTTCAATTCCTGGTCAAGGGCATGTATCTCAGTTGCAGGCTCCATTCCCAGCCCCATTTGGGGAACTGCAGGAGGGTACCAATCGATGTGTCTCTCTCACATCGATGTCTCTCTCTCTCTCTCTCTCTCTCTCTTGCCCTCCTCCCTCTCACTAAAAAAAAAAATCAATGGAAAAAATATCCTTGTGTAAGGCTAAAACAACAATAGAAATCAATAAAGGAAAAGGATAAAATTGATCACAAACATTTTTAATATTTCAGTATGGCTAAAGATACCATAGATAAAATTACGGAAGAAAATACCTGTCATGTGCATAATAAAGAATTACTATACATAATACATGAAGAATTCCTGTAAATCATGAAATATAAACAAATAATTTAGAGAAAAAACACAAATTGCCTGGATTCCAAGCTGCACTATAAATGAAACACATGCAAAGTAAAATGCCTACATATGGTTTTGAGTTTGTCCAACCTCCCATTCCCCCCTTCCCCCCCATATACACACAGACACACAGATACACACTTTGGTATTTATCTTGTTTGATGTTCTCTGGGTCGCATAGATTTGTGGGGAGTTGGTGCTTATAATTAATTTTGGGAAATTCTCAGACATTGTTATTTCAAATATTTTTTCTGCCTTCTTCTCTTCTACTTGTGGTATTCCAATAACATCATAGCCTTTTTTATATTGTCCCACAGTTCTTGAGTGTTCTGTTTTGTTTTTCACTTTTTTCCTCTTTGAATTTTAATTCTAGATGTTTCTATTGAACTACCTTTACCTTCAATAATTCCTTCCTCAGTGTCCAGTAGATGAACCCATTGAAGACATTCTTTATTTCCATTACAGTTTTTCATTTCTAGTATTTCTTTTGATTCTTACAGTTTCCAGCTCTCTGCTGACATTTCCCATTTGGCCTTGCATGCTATTTTTCTAGGAGAGCTTTTAATATATTAACTCTAGTTACTTTAAATTCCTTGTCTGATAATTCCAACATCTGTGTCATATCTGAATCTGGTTCTGATGCTTGCTTTGTCCCTTCAGGTTGTGTCTTGTCTTGTCTTTTAGTATGCCTTGCCATTTTCGGTTGAAAGCCAGATATGTTTTATCAGTAATTAGTACTGAAGTGAATAAACCCTTAGTGTGAGGATTTATATTAATCTGGCTTGGAGTTGGGCTAGGTTTAGTGTTTGTTGTAGTCCATCCCCAAACTCCATTTCCAGTGCTCTATTAACTCTGTTTTTTGGGTTTGTTTTAGTCATAGAGGAAGGCTAGGCCTGGAATGGGGTAGAAATCCCCCACTCCACGTGGGATAAGGTTTCAGTATGGTCCCTGGAGAATAGGCCTTTGTTATGGAGAAGAATCCAGGGGTTATATACCAGCTACTCTTCCCATCCCCCTGCCAGGGCCAAGAGGAGCTTTCTTTCTTAGACCTTCACCAAGAGAACCTGGTGGAGTTCCTTGGGGGGAAGGACCTAAAAATTGTGGGGGCCCCCTATGATTGAGGCCCAGGTGTTTCTCACTCTCACACTAGTCCACACCCAGTCTCCAGCAAACTGTTACAATTATTAGTGAATTTAAGTGGTTCCACCCTTATGGCTCAGTGGCTTCTGTGTATCTCTCTGGACACACCTGTCTCTAGATTTCAGGGTGTGGTTTGCCTGGAAACTTCAATTCTCTGATAGAGTCAAGAAAAGCCATTGATTTCCAGCTTTTCCAGCTTTTTCTTGTAAGGATGAGAATGGTGACTCAAGCTTTTCACACATCAAAGTGGAAACCAGAAGTGGCAAACTAAAAGAAAATCTCATTTTTTGCCTATCAGATTGGCACACTTAAGAATAACAATAGTCAGTATTAGGGAAAGAGGGAGGAAGTGAGCATTCTCATATGGTGTGACAGGAACCTAATTTGTGTGTCATCTTTCTTGAAGGCAGTTTTATGTTATGGAAGTTTAAAATCAACTTCCACAAATAAGCTCACATAAATGTGAAAATATCTGTGTAAGAAAATTTGCTAAATGATTATCTTTAATAGCAATAAATTGGAAATTACCTAGAGTTCTATCAATAGAAGAATGGTTTAAAAAAACGCACTATGATTTACTTACCCTGTTGCTTTTGTGTAGCCTACTAAAACATAGATAGATTTGGGAGAAAATGCTCACCTGTCCGAATTCAAAGGATGGAATCCAAGAGAGGAAATATGGCGAAAACGAGACTTTTAATAATTCAGTCTCAAAAGCAGATGTCTTTGGTCACAGGCACACCGGAATTAGCGAGCAAGGTGATATTTATCCTATTGTGAGACAGTCCCTCCTCCAGTTCCTCATTGGCTGAGTACTATGGAGTTTACAGACTATCCCAAATGTCACCTAGGTTTTATTATCTCCTAAGGGGTTACTTTAAAAAATGGGCTGAGGCCTTTTCTAGTTGCCTCCACCTCCCTTTGTCTAGGGGAATCTTACTGGAAAATGCACTACCCTCCACGTGCACAGCTCTCATGCCCTCTCCCCACCCCCCACATCCTGTTTGCTCTGGGGAAATTCAGTAACCGCCTGGCCACATGCTGTTTCTTTTCTATGAAGATGAATCAGAGGCATGTCTCACACAGATTAACATATGAAAATGATAATACAGCCATGATATATTGCTATGTGAAAAAAAAAATCACATTACAGGACAGCATGTAAGTATATTATCTTCGTAAAAACAAAAGAAGCAAAACGCTGTGTGTGCATGGGGCATGGGGGTGTGTGCATGGGGCATGGGGGTGGGTATGCACAGATTGGTATTTCTATCTACTCAGAAAAAAAGTCTGGACGTGTAGACACCAAATTCTCGCAGTTAATAGCTTTTCCTCCAGCAAGGAGGAGAAGCTTCCCTTCGTCGGGGAGATGAACACATCTTCAAGCAAGCATGTGTTATTTTTATAATTAAAAACACACATGCAAAGAAAGCAGATCCTATTTCTTCATCAAAGAGATAGCTGTCTGGGAGAAGAGGGTAATAACCTTTAGTTCATATTTCTAAGCAATTCCGGGAATCTTCGACAAGTTGCAGTTTCTGTCTAAGTAAGAGACCCCTTGGGACTGCCGCAGGGAAGGGAAGCCACTTCTGTGCCAGGCGAACAGTGGGTTAACCTGGGCCTGCGCAGGAGCAAGTGCAGGACCTGTGTCCATCTCACAAAAAAAA
Organism: Eptesicus fuscus; assembly: GCF_027574615.1. NCBI lineage: Eukaryota > Metazoa > Chordata > Mammalia > Chiroptera > Vespertilionidae > Eptesicus > Eptesicus fuscus. Next base: position 21,413,709 of record NC_072475.1, read on the forward strand.
AGGCAATGATTGTGACAAATAACTGAACCGTGTACAATACGGAAATCTGGCAAGCCGTTGATCAGAAGTTTCTCTGTTCTTACTGAAATTGGATACTGGGCTCACATTCTAGCATTTAAATAGGAAGTTGCTAGCAGCATAGCAATGCTGAGAAAACGAACCAGACTGAGACAGAGTGCTTGCTCATTGACTGAGACGCTTTCTCACATTGAAATAGCAGGAGGAGTTGCCTAGGCGATTCTCTCTCTTCCAGCTCACCAAAGGGCTCTCTGACTCAGAGATGACCTAAAAACATAACATTTTTGTTTAACATTTTACATTCAAAAAAAAAGTAATGTAGCAAATGGGGCCAGGATCAAGATTACCTGGGGGTTTTCGTGGGTTAGAGGGTGTTACCACAATCTGCCAGGATGAAAAGAGAAAGGGAGCCCACGGTTTATTGAGCACCTCCTAAGTACTCACTGAGGCCCCGGATCGGTCACTTAGCAGCTGGTGCCTCATTAAATCTCACAACAAGCATGTGTGGTATTGTCATCATTTGTATAGTTGAGACACTGGGACTTGAAGTGAGCATTCTCAGATCGTGCTGGCAGGGGCCTAATTTGGGAGTCATCTTGGGTAACTTGTCTCGGGACATAAAGCCAGAAAGTGGCAGAGCTGGGGCTTGAACACAGATAGGCCTGGCTCCAAAGCCCCTGGTCACCTCTGGGGCCAGTGGACTCTGTCCTGGTGGGTGCTGGCATGCCTCACTTACCATATTAACGTGAGAGCAGTCCCTGTAGAGAACACCTATGGGCTTGCTTACTAAGAACTGACTCGATTGGACCATCACATCTGTAGAACCCGTCCAGAGATTTTTACACACCTACGTAAGATCCCCACCTCTCTCTGACTTCTAGAAGCTCGGGGAAACGATTCAGTATCACGGAACAGGACTGTCCAAGTCTTGAATAAATGCAGGTGTGCTATATATTCCCCCAAACTCATCCCAGGACGCGGGGCACCCCCATGCTGAGACAAATCTGTTTTTGAAGAACTGCTTACCAGGTGTCAGTGATGCGGAGACAGTCGCTTATTGTAAATACCCTCATGGAATAAAAAATCTTCATTTATTTTTCCATTACCTTTGCTAACTCAGATAGTTTTCATCTTTACTTCCAGCACAGCGGAACATTTACAGACAGCAGTGCTGCAGCCTTCAGCATTGGTATGGCACCTTTCATCCCTTTTCGAATGTGTGTTATGTCCAGTGTTTGGCCTCCATTTACCCACGCTACCTCCAGTACTGTACCTACTTCCTTGACTACTGTCCTGGACCTCGACTGCTAAGAGTGTGTCATGACCTGCTCCTAAGCGTCCTATGTCTCTGTCCTCCCATAGCTTTACATACTTTTTTTTGGGTAACAATTTTTTCCACCATGTTCCCCAGGACCTGAACCAGACTGCTAATAGGTCGCCTGGACTTGGGGTTGGGTCACTTGGAGCATTTACTTGAGATTTCATCTGTATTAACATAGGAGAGATAGTAGCAGGTTCATCTGGTATAATAAGCACAACGTTCAGTTGGGATGATGGCAGAGGTGCCGCCCTGTATCTGGATGCCACTGGAACAGTGGACGTCTGAGGTCAGAAAGACAAATATTTATAGGGACTTGAACTGGGAGATCGTAGCCTGATCTTTGGATTGGAATGTTAGCCGCAGCCTCGGGAATCTGGCCAGGCTGTGCAAACCATATGTGTTTCCGGGAAAGGTGATGCTTTCTGTTTTGAGGAGGTAAATAGGAGGGGGGATATGCCTGACCAGGACCCCCACCCCCTCCCCTCTTTCAATGGTGCATGTACCAGTCCACATATATTGTGTCTCCATGGGTCCTGGCTGCATTAGGGTGACAGGGTCCCACTGGGGACCGAGCTGTTCCTCCCTACCCAGGGGCATGAAGTAACTGCCTCAACCGGCAGAACTCCCCATTGCAGATTCCAGTAAATGGTCCCAGTTCCAGGGACCAGAGGGCTTGGTGCCCTCATTATCATGGCCAAGCCACAGAGTCAATCCTTTCGGAACGGCCCAGCTGTCAGTACACAGGGTCAGGCCAAGGTTCATGCGTGATTACCAACCAGACCGCTACTAACTCGGCCCACTGGCTGCGGTGATGTGTTCCTGTGTCCACCCAGAGAGTACCAGTGGACGGCCGAAGGCCAATGCCATCCAGGTGGGCAGGTTACCCCAGCGAGAGCCATCAGGGTACCAGGCTCCCATCGAACTTCCTGCTACTACTTTGCAGGCTGCAGGGCCCAATTCAGGGACAGGAGCAGGAGCATTCGGAGGTTGCTGGTCCTTAGAGGGCCTCACAGTGGCTGCATCTTTGGAGACAGAGCCATCCTCTGCTGTAGGTGGGCAGGCCATTTAGTCAGCGGAGGAGCCTGAGCCGCGGCAGAGGCCGGCCAGTGGAACACGTGGTCGATCCACCCCTGGATGGCAAGTTCTCACTCTGGCTGCTGTGTCCAGGAGTATCTGATCTCTGTCCCCTTCCAGAGTTGGGGCCAAAATCCCAGGGGCGCTCACTCCTTTTGCTGTTTTTGCCGTATGGCCTCACCCATGCCTTCTGGGGTTACCGAGACATCTCATTCCAACAGCAAAAATTCCTGTGAGATCCCAAGAGCTTCCATCTGTTTGACCCGTATTTTTGCTCTCAAAGGCGGCCTATTGTTGGGCTCCCCAGTCCCATGTGTCCCTTCTTAACTAAACGATATAATGGGTGAAGGCATTGTGCCAAACAGGGCATTAAAGTTTGCCAATATCCCAGAATTCCCACAAAAGCCTGTACTTATTTCACATTTTTTTAAAAACATGGGGTAGGTTTGTACTTTTTCTATGATAACATAGGCCTTCCCCGACCATTTGACTCCCTAAAACGTTTTACTGCAGTGCCCAGACCTTGGATTTTCTGCAGATTCCCTGTCCATCCTCTTGTAGGTGGTCCAGTCAAGCCAGCAGGGTTCTCTGTAACAGAAGCAAATGTTCACAGGACCAGTGTCAATCAAAACAGTGACTGTATTTCTGGGGGCCCAATTCATGGTGAGTTCAAGAGGCCTCTGACCTCCCGCTTAGGGCCTCACCTAGGGACCATCTTGGCCCTCATCCTGCACTTGGGAAGGCGGAGAGGCACCTCGCCCTTGTAGCATGAAACCGCAGATGGCTTCTCCTGCTCCTACAGTGTCTGCTGGGTTAGCTGAGGGCATAGGACAAAATTGCTATTCGGGCCTTAAAGCCTTCCATAATCTTTTCTTGTTTTCCAGTTGTACTTTACAATGGTCTATAGCCGTGGTCAGCAAACTGTGGCCCGCGAGCCACATGCGGCTCTTTGGCCCCTTGAGTGTGGCTCTTTCACAAAATACCCCGTGTGGGCGCGCACGTACAGTGCAATTGAAACTTCGTGGCCCATGTGCAGTAGTCGGTTTTCGGCTCTCAAAAGAAATTTCAATCATTGTACTGTTGATATTTGGCTCTGTTGACTAATGAGTTTGCCGACCACTGGCCTATAGGATTTGCAATATCTAGCCCCTATCTATCTCTATGACCTCATCTACATCTTGTTTAACTCCCAGCCCTACAGTCACTTTGTCCTTCTTCCTATTCCTTGAATGCACCAAGGTAAAGGTTTATCTTTTGGGTTTCTCTGAATGTTCCTCATTTTCCATGGCCGGGGTCTTTCTCATTATTCAGGTCTAAGCTCACATGTTCCTTGTTTGAATGGTTCTTCCATGATCACCTTAAAGTAGTTATCCCTTATTTTTCCAGTCTCTATCACAACATCCTGTTTTCGTGTTTTTTTCTAGCACTGATAATTATGCAAAATTATTTTTAAATTATTTATTTACCTGTTTATATTCTGCTCCCACTGGTAGAATGGCACAGCAAGGATATTTTCTCCCTTGTTCAGCTCTGAATTTGCAGAACTAAGACTCTTTCACTAAAATAGTAGTAGAAATTGCCTGGGCAATTTTCTCTCTGCCAGCTTACAAAATAATAGATCACTAACTTGGGAAATGACCTAAAAGTATAACATTTTAGTTTTAATTTTTGCATTTTAAAAAATGTAGTGAATGGGGCCTCAGTTAGGATTCTAAATCAGAATCAGCCTAGCACGTAGTAGGTGTTCAATAAAAGTTTGTTGAATATTGAATGCACAACTGCTTGATATCATGATTACAAAGGAGTGATATGCTACTCTGGACTAACCCGAGGCGATAATTATGATAAAAGAACATTGCACTCGTGTTACGCAGCATTCTAATTAAATGACAAATTCTGACTTGTATTTAAAATATACATTGCATTGTGTCATGGCTTTCTGGCCATTTATCACGTTAGGTGGACATTGTGAAACATTCGCCACTTCAATTCATCCCAAGAAGAAGAGTGTGGTGAAATCTGCTTTTCTAACAGTGCCAGCTGCCCTTACCGGACATTCCTGTTTGATTTTCAACACTTTGGAGGTCTAACATCACTTCAAAATGCCGAGATAGCCATATAAGGGCTTCCCTGATTGGTGACCTCCATCTCCCCTTGAAGCCAGTCCCTCCCAGTTAAACTGGACCGAGACAGCCCTGGCTGCCAGCCAATGAGCTGGCAGGAAAGAGGGCTGGATGCCTGGGAATACCACCTTTCCTAAGGAGCAGTCCCTGGGGGGGACTCTGCTCCCTCCTGGCAGGGGCAGTGGCATTGGTTTGACTCTTCCTTTTTCCCTTTACAAACAGTTATACACCATTTACTCTCATCACCACTCCATGAAGCATTATCTGAAAGCAAAGATGCAGACTGCCGACACACACGAGAAGCCTGAAGCTTCCTTTTGCCTCCTAAATAGGACTTCTAAATAGAGGCATTCTATAAACAGCTGCATGTTCTTTTGGAGAGGAAATAGGAGGAACTGGCTGGCTGAAAAAAAAAAGAAAAAAAGAAAGAAAGAAACGTGTAGCTTTATGAATGCCTTTTCTTCTGATAAATTGTGGGTAAATCTGAAGGAGCAGAGGGGACTGCGGTCCTTTTATTATCTACAAACTATGCCCAGGGCATGTAGTAGACTAGTAGCCCAGAGCAACTTCTCCAAATGGAAGCGGATATTCTTTAACTCTAGATGAAACAACAATGACAACCTAGAAATAAAAACAGTCTTGTTGAGTTGGAAGGGGGAGCCGTTTATTTCCATTAGATATCTCCGGGTTAGATTCTGTGGATCAGCTGAGTGGAGGAAAGCTGTCTTTTGCAGGTTGTAAGAGATTTATTTCAGGATTCTGTGTCAACGAAGAGTGCAAAGTGAGTTCAAGTCAGATTTGCATAGATTTGAAGGAGGGAGAACATACAAATCATAATGAATGTAGTAGAGAAAGATTTCCTGAGGAGTCACAGCGGTTAAATTCTTCAGGCTGTTTTTTCTTTACTTTTTTTTTTTAATCTGAAAAGGGGATGCAAGATGACTTACACCTGCAAGGGAGTTCGACTACTCTGTTTGTTCTTATGACTCAAGGAAGCCAAAAGTTAATTGGAGTTTAGTTGTGGTTTCTGCACACATTGAAACAGCACACAAATCACATTGATCAGCTTAAAACTGCTCCCTGAAAGCAGATTGGTGATTAATGCAATTTTTGAGTTATTTTACAGTGACAGCACTGCACATGTGCCACCCCTGTCCTCAAGATGACCCCAGAACCAAGAATCTTCAGGCTACGGAACTCAAGCAACGAAAATGTAGCCACCTGGAGCCTTTTAGGAAGAGAGAGCTCCTTCAATAAGGAAGATCCTGTGCCTAGATCAAATATGGACAAATTTAGAACTGACCAATCACACCCTGACAGATTAGAATTCTTTTGTGCTTTCTCTTGCCCCTTGACCCTATACCATAATTGTCCAAGTTTTAAAACTCTCCAATCAAACTCGCCCTGCCAGCATTACCTCATGCCGCTCTGTTCTCCCCAACCCTGAACATGTGTCCAGACCCCAAAGGAGGGAGACAGATTTGAGCGGTGCATCCTGTCTCCTGCTGGTCGACTCAGCATTAAGTACATCGCTCTTTCTTTTCTCAAAAACCAGTGTCATTGACTTCTCTGTGCATCAGGCAGCAGACCCTTGTTTGGTAGTAATATCAGGACTATAAGTCGTGGAAGTTCATTTAGAGAGGGCTTTGGGACTCTTCAGACATGAACAAGCATTTCAGGAAGAAAGCATGGTGAGGACATAGGCCTTGAGGTGTGTGCTGGGAGCTGTAAGCCATTCGGTAAGGCTGGGAAAACAGGTGGGAGAGGGATGGAGCTGGAGAGGCAGGCAGGGGCCAGATTGAGGGGAACTTGGGATTTGTTCTGTAGATAAAGAGGTGTCATGTTAAGGTTTAACAGATTAAAGCACAAGACTGTTATAGTTATGTTTTCATTCATTCATCTGTTAATTCAAAGATCACTTATAGAGTGTGTATAGCACTGTACAGGTACTATAAAGATGAATAAAACATGATGCCTGCTTCTGAGAGGTTAACAACATCATTGTTCGGACACTGTCATGTAAGAAAATAATTGTAGCACTGTGATAAGCACTTCAAAAGAGCCATCTATGAGGTGCTATGGAAACACAAAACCAAATAGGGGAGGAAGTAGATGAAATAGTTCAGATAGTCCTAGGTAGGAGAGAAAAATGGTTTTCTCTCTACCTATCTTAGGTTTATTGGCTGGGGCTCTGCAAATTAGACTGACAAAACACAGATTAACAAGATAAAAACAAGCAGAAGTTTATGAATGCACGTATAGTACATGGGAATAGGGAATACTCAGTGATGAGTAACTCAAAGAGGTGATTAGAACTTAGGCTTCATAGAATCTTAAAAGCACAATAAGTTTTTTTTAAGGAAGTGACAAGACAAAGAAAAGGGACTTTGAGTTTCTAAGGGCAGCAAAGTGTGGGAAGTTAAATATATGGGGGAACTAATGGAAGATAAGGGCTAGTTAGTAAAGTTTATTATGTAGATAACTTTTGTCCTTCTTAGTAGAGAGGGGAGGGGGGACACCTTAACAAATTTATGTTCTGCTTTTAGGCAAATAGGGGGAGGGCAGAGAGCTTTTCTTGTATCTGTTTCCTCTCAGTTGCCTTCAGCTGAAAATAATCCTTATATCAAAGTGGCATACTTCGGGGTGACATATTCTGCTACCCTTCACTTAACAGAGGACAACTATCAGTCTGGAAAACAAACACATTAAGAATTTCAACAGAGAAAATTTAATGTAGGGAACTCATTAACCAGGTTTGGAGAACTGAAAATGTGAAAAGGGAACATAGAGATAGTAACTTTAGGAAGCAACTCACACCTCCTAGGTCTGAGCAAGCAAAGCAAAGAGGTTGGGGTTATCAGGATTTAGGAGCTTGGAAAGATACCTCACAGAGAAGTGATTCAGACCTGTTGGCCGGCTGGTGCTGGTGTTTTTGAGGAAGGTGGGATGAAACTAGTCCTAGGAATGCCAAAAGAAACTGGAGACTAAAAACAACTGCCGTTGTCAGGATGAACAGTCATTGCTAGATGACACTGCAGGAAAAGGGAGCAAATCAAAAGGAACAAGTGCCTTCTACTTCCTCATGCCTCCTGGTTTCCCTTCAGCGCCTCCTGCGGACAGAAACCAAAAGGAATTCTGCTGACAAAAGAGAAAAATGGTTTCCCTAGTTCCAATCCCAGGGTCACAAAAGAGGGAAGAAAGGTGGGTTTGGAGCTGACAGAAAATAGCTTAATTTCCTGCTTAAGAGTTTAAATCTTATAAAGGGAAGAGGCTGACTTAAAGGGAGCCTCTTTCAGGCAGAAGGAAACAGCATGTGCAAAGGCATGATGCCATTATAAGCTTGGCTTTCTTGGGAATTAAAAGCACTGATGTCAGTTATAGCAGGAATGCAAAATGTGCAAAATGCATTTGGAAAGTATTGAGCAGTGAACTTGTTAGGTAGCAGGAGGCCATGTGCCATAAAAGGCAGGGAAGCTCAGGCTAACGAGCAAAGCAGGATAATATCTACACTAATAAAAGAGAAACATGCAAATTAACCATCACTCTGCTACACACAAGCCATGCCCACCAGCCAATCAGGAGCGGGTATGCAAATTAACCCAACCAAGATGGCGGCCAGCCACGGAGCTGGAGCAAGCAGGAGGCTTGGGTTGCCCTGGTGATGGAGGAAGCCAAGCTTCTGACCTGCCCTGGCCAGCCCTGGCCTACACTCAAGGCTACAAAGTTTCAATTATAGAAGATAAATAAATACCAACAAAAATGGCAGCAGCCACAGAGCTGGAGCAAGCTTGAGGCTTGGGTTGCCCTGACAATGGAGGAAGCCAAGCTTCCTGCCCCACCCTGGCCGGCCCTGGCCTCTGCTCAAGGCTACAAAGTTTTAATTATAGAAGATAAATAAATCCTAGATACTTGCTTCCAGCCAGCCCTGGCCTCCGCTCAAGGAGGCACTGAAAAAAAGAAAGAAAGAAAGAAAGAAAGAAAGAAAGAAAGAAAGAAAGAAAGAAAGAAAGAAAGAAAGAAAGAAAGGAGGGGCTGGGAGCTTGGGTCTTCGGTGGGTGATCAGGCCAGGATGGGATGGCAGGGGCCGTTGGGGGTAAGCAGACCAGCAGGGGGGAAGTTGGGGGTGAGTAGGCCAGTGGGGAGGGAAGGTGGGGGTGAGCAGACCAGCAGGGGGGGCAGTTGGGGGTGAGCAGGCTGACACAGGGGGCAGTTGGGGGCGAGCAGGCTGGCAGACAGAGTAGTTAGGGGCAATCAGGCAGGCATGCAGGCAGGTGAGCGGCTGGAGCCAGCAGTCTTGGATTGTGAGAGGGATGTCTGAATGCCGGTTTAGGCCCGATCCCTGTAAACCGGCAGTAGGACATCCTTCGAGGGGTTCCAGATTGGAGAGAGTGCAGGCTGGGCTGAGGAACACCCCTCCCCCCTCAGCACCAGGCCACTAGTTTTTAAATATCTCTAGTTGTGTTTTTCTCTTTCTGTATTTCAGGTTTTTGTTTTCTTTTTACATCCTCATACTCATTCCGAATAGACCTTGAGCCTGAGGCTTATCGTCCTAGGAAAGGGAATATTTGATATAGCATGGAACAAAGAGGTTATTGCCTAGATTTTTGGATTTCAAAATTGTTTTTTTTTTAACTCCCTAGAGAAACAAAATAGCCCGAGGCCAAGCCCTTTAGATTTGCACAAGTCTGGCATTTTGAGACAGAAAAAGATTGACTCAAAACTCGAAAAGCTTTATCAAGATCCAAGAAACTATAGTTTATTCTAATGAGCCATAAAGTAATAATACGCAGGCTAGGATATAAGGCAGGTTCCAATTCTACAGGAAAAAAGAAAAGCCTTTGTCAGCTGAGAAGGAATGTCAGATTCAAGCGTTCTCGCTATGTCCATTCCTCACCTCCCACCTTTGGGTCAGACCTGGGCAGGGTGGGAAGTGTGTGTGTCTATGAGTTTCCTGAGACCGCAAGCCAGAAGTTGCAGAACAAAAAGTTTATCCCTCAGTTCCCTAGCTGCGACCTGTTTAAACTGCCGGCCTCTCAGAGAAGCCCGGAGTTGGCATTGGGTCACAATGGTAATATCCCCAAACAGTGTAAATGTATGGGTTTTTTTTTTTTTTTCCTGAGCTTTACAAAAATGACATGCTGTATGTATAGAATATGATTTTTTCATATTGTTTCATGCAGCTGCAGTTCATTCATTTACAGTTAAATGTACTACATTGTAAGACTATTCTATAATTTATTAAGCTATTTTCTGCTCATTGGATATTTGTGTTGTTTCTCATTTTTACTTTTATGAACAGTGAGGCTGTGAACACAGCATCTATTTCATTAGGATGGAATTGCTAGGCTATAGGCTATATGATTGTTCAACTTTATAAGATAATGCTGTTTTCCAAGTTGATTATACCAATTTGAATTCTCAGCAGTATTCTTAAGAGTTTCTGTTGACTGTATTCTTTCCACCACCTGGTATTGTCTGCCTTCTTAATTTTGTCAGTCTAGTGAGTGTAAAATGTTATCCCATTATCATCTTAATTTTAATTTTCTTAGTTATTAAAAAGGTTAGACATCTTTTCCCATGTCTACTTGCCATTAGGGACTCCTCTTCCATATAATTCTTTTTGTATGTTCGTTGCCTTTTCTATCAAGTCACTTGTCTTTTGATATTGATTGGTAGGAAATCTCTAGATACTCTGGACTCTAATCCTTTGCTAGTTATAGTTCTTGCAAACATCTCCTCCTATCATAGCTGTGGTTTGAGTTTTTGCTTTCTTAATGATGTCTTTTGAGAAACAGATGTTCTTAATTTTAATGTAGTAAAATTTATTAGTCTTTTCTTTAATAGTTAGAATTTTGTGTGTCTTATATCAGAAATTCTTCTCTACTCTGAGGTCATAACATTTTCTCATAAAAGTTTTAAACATTTCTCCTTTATTTTATATTCTCAATCCATCTATAATTGATATTTTAGAATGGTGTGAGGTAGGGATTTAATTTTACTCTTTCTGTATGGATAACTAATCATTTCATTTATTGAACAATCTGCAAGCACTGTCCATATATAAATTTTCATAATTACTTTAGAATTTTAGCAAGTCTTGCTATCTGATATTTAAAAATCTCTCATCAGTTTTTAAGAGTGATTTGGCTATTCTTGGTCCTTTGCTTTTTTATATGCATTTTAGAATCAGTTTGTCAATTTTTAAGAATTATCCTATTTGTATTTTTACTGAAATTGCCTTGAATTCATTCAATTTCAACCCACTCCATTCTGGTTTTAATCCCTAGAGCTTCTCTAGAATGATCTTGTCAAAATCACTCAAAATCTTCATATTGCCCAAACCAATGGATTTTTCTTCATTCTCACTTTGCTTGACCTGTTAACAGCATTCAATACGGATAAGAATTCTCTACTTTTTGACTCAATTTATGCTCTGGTCTTTAGAAACATCACACTGTCCTGATTTTCTTCCCAAATAACAGAACTCTTCTAAATTTTCATGGCTGGCTCTTTTACCTTTGTCTGACATCTGAAAGTTGGAGGGGCCTGGTTTTCAATTCTTTCTCCTTACTTCTCTTCTGGTCCTATGGCTTTAAATGTTATTATGTGGTGCTGATGACTCCCAGATACATAACTGACCTAAGCTTTAGACTCATGTATCCCATCACATAACTTACATTTCCAGTTAAGCACCAAATTGGTATTGCAAACTAAATGTACATTAAAAAAACACTCTTGGGTACTGTCCTCAGCATGACCCTTTCCCAGTCTAAGTAAGGGTCAGATTAAGCTGAAGGGAAACCAGGAGGCATGAGGAAGTAGAAGGCACTTGTTCCTTTTGATTTGCTCCCTTTTCCTGTAGTGTCATCTAGCAATGACTGTTCATCCTGACAACGGCAGTTGTTTCTAGTCTCCAGTTTCTTTTGGCATTCCTAGGACTAGTTTCATCCCACCTTCCTCAAAAACACCAGCACCAGCCAGCCAGCAGGTCTGAGTCACTTCTCTGTGAGGTATCTTTCCAAGCTCCTAAATCCTGATAACCCCAACCTCTTTGCTTTGCTTGCTCAGACTTAGGAGGTGTGAGTTGCTTCCTAAAGTTACTATCTCTATGTTCCCTTTTCACATTTTCAGTTCTGCTACCCTTCACTTAACAGAGGACAACTATCAGTCTGGAAAACAAACACATTAAGAATTTCAACAGAGAAAATTTAATGTAGGGAATTCGTTAACCAGGTTTGGAATAGTTGCTTGTTCTGGAATATCATGAGAAGAGCGAGTAACACAGGCAGACAGCTGAAGTATTATTTAGCTCCCATGGTATTCTGAAAGATATCAATAATATTCCTATGGTCGGGGTCACAACGGACCATTCTGCAACTTGTTCAGCGTACAACTCCAAAGGGTACCACCCATATAGACTCAATGTGAATTGCACCTCCTAGAGTTATTTAGGTTATCACCATCTATTGTGAATCCTGCCAGGGGCCTACTGATTTATCTTAGAGTATGACTTCCAAATGGGAGACTCTTCTCTCTACATAGTCCATTTTTAGTTTTACATCCATCAGCTTTATTACCAAGAGAGTGTAGCAAATGCCATTGTGTGTATTGGATAACTGTCATGTCTCTTCCATTTTCATTTCACCAGAAAGAAAAAAAATGCTTAAATGTTTAAATGTCTCCATATATGGTGCACTATAGAGATACTTTTTCTTCTATGTGAAAAGTTATGATTTTAAATGCCTTTCTGGGTACTTTTGGAGATAACAACAAATCTAAGCCAAGATTCTGTGAAAGGCCAAATCCATTTCTTCGTTCACTTACCTTTAGATAGTTTTGAGAACATTCTATCTATTAAATTTTCAATTTAGTTGACTGTCAGTCAGTTGGTTTGGTACTCTTAGTCCCACTAGGCTTAACCCTAAAAAGTAGGTGCTGTCATTCAGAGCTAGAGGAGTCATGGGTATATGGGACCTGAGTGATCCTTTGGCCTAATTTTTCCTCAGACAGATATGATGAGCCTGGGGCCCAGAGAGGTAGTAGTAATCCAGGCACATACAGCTGGTTGGTGGCAGAAATGAGACTTAAATCTTAAACACTGTTTTGTTTTTTCCTTCTCTATCTCACTATATCCTGTATCCCTGTAGTAAACACAGAATTGATCTTGTGTGGATTTTTTTCAATCGCTATGTTCCAACTTTGTTATTTGTTCTTGTCCACATTCACTGGAACAATCAATCAATAGCATCCTTTGAGCATTCAATGTGATCTATTTAATCTTTAGATGGAGTTGGGTTGTGGCGGGGAGGGGAGATACTTTCAGAGCATGCAGCACTGCTGAAGGAAATTATGGTGACCATGTGGACAACATCAACCCTGGTTATTCTTTGTGAAGGGGAGAATGAAGGAAATAAAAGAGATGAGACCAGAAGACAGGACTCCACCAATCATTATGTGAATTAAGTAATTGGCCAATTAACCTCCATGGGCTTTCTTTAATTATGAAATGAGAGTGTTGGACAAGTGACTTACTAGGTACTTACAAGCTCTTATACTTCATGTTTCTACGAACTATCATTGTGATTCCCAATTACCTTGTGTTTATGGTGCATTTGGAACATAAAACTCTCCCTTTAGGTCTTAATTAAATGAGATCATACTTTTTAGTAGCCTAGGCAATTTTGTTACTCATTTTTCACATGTTGCTTTCAGTGTTTAGTACCCTAACCCTCTAATGCCCTGCCTGTTCTTCTCTTCCAAATTTTTACTAAATATACAGTGACCTGTCATACTGTTCTAGCTAGTCTAGTTTTACTTTTTGTAAAGAATTGGGAAAGCATTGTTAAAATGAGCAGAGAAAGAAATCTCCCAGGTGACTCCTCAGTGTCCCAGGGATCTGCCGAGGGTTGCATGCCTGGCCCACAGGAAACTCGTGGGGGGCTGATTATTTAATTCACATAATGATTTGTGGAGCCCTATCTCTTCACTAGAGATAGATATGCTAGTGATGAAGCTTTGGTTGCAAATTACAGAAAACCTGCATCAAGTTAGTTTAAACAATGTAGGTGATTTAATGGTTTATATTACTAAGTGGTCTAGAGATACAGTAATATAAGTTGCAAAGCTTGATCTAGCAATAAAATGATGATATATGTGACCTGGCTCATTTCACTCCCTCTATTCTGTTTTCCACAGTGTTTGCTAGTCCCCATCCTGATCCTAAGATGACTGCCAATTGCTTCAGTGTTCTTGTCCAGTGGGAAGAAGAGAATGAATTTTTTTTCCCCAGCAAAAACCTCAAGATTCACTTTGATTGGATGTGTTTGGTCACATGCCCCTTTGGACAAATCTCTATGGCCAGGGGAGAGAATGAATTGAATAGTTGAACCTAAGCCACAGCTGGAAGTAGATTCAGCTTTTCCAGAACCTCATGGATCCCCAAACAGGTTCTGGGTTGATAAGGAGGTGCATAGGGAGAAAAAAGGAAGCTGAGGAGGCCACGAAGCAAAGACCACGATAACAGGTGAGAAAGAGATGCTATCCTTATATGAAAGGCTGCTTGGGGCCAGATGCTCAAAGGCTTTTTCATTTGAGAACTAGAGCACATGCTGTGTAAACCGAATTTGATACGTCTAATGTGCTACAAATTGACTTTCATCAATAAGCATGAAAAGCAATCATTACCCTTGGAATTTTGTGATTTTTATAAAGCATTTAATGCTATACTTCAGTGCTCTCATGAGGGAAACTTTTTTGTTTATGCATTTTAGCCATTTTCAACATGCTCTAAATTGAAACAGAGAATGTATCTTTTTTTTCCTTCTAGTGTGAAATCGAATAAGCAACAGCCCGCTGCAGGAAGCCAGTCTAGCCACAGCAAATCTGTACTTGTTTTTGTGAGAGGGGATGGGAAGGACGAATACTTGCCCTGTGGCATCAATTTCCTGTTTAATGTTCTTCAAGAGGCATTTGGAAAATGCCCAGCAACACTGATGCACGAAAATACCATACGTAACTTGTTTTCGTGCGTGGAAAGAGGACTTTGAAAAATTATGACAAGGCTTGTTTCTCCTCACCGCCTGGTAGTTTGTGAGTCACACTACCTTTAACTTAATGATTTGGATGATGGGTCATTCCCCAGCGTGGCCTTGGAAGAACAAGCAGTGTAGGAATAGCATGGCATTTGGCTTCTTAGCCCAAGTTCTTACTCATTTAAGGCTTCTTTCATTTCAGAGCCGGCTTGTTGTCAGCTGGAGGTTCCTTCTGTTGCCTATAAGAAGTATATACATACAAAGTCAGTTTTCTAAAACAAACGAACAAACAACAACAAAAACTCACACACAAAAAAACAACCAAAACAAAACAAAAAACACTTCCTTCCCAAACAGAAACCCATCTGTAAATTTGCAGGCACAAATTTGTTTGCAAACCACAAGAAAACATTATGTACCCCCCACAGCATCTGTCAAGGTGTCGGCAGATGTGTTCTCAGTTCTGTAGTCACATGACTCCAGACGACTCACACACAACGTTGGTCGTCTTGTTTGACAGGTCATGGCTTGACCAGAGAACCAAACTCAAATTTTTGTTTCAGCAACTAACCTCTAGGGCTACTATGTAATTTAGGACTTGGACAGAGAAAGAAAGATTCAGACATAAAGGATCCATCTTTTAGCTTACCCTTTGGGCCACTTTCTCATATAAGGCAAGATGAGAAATCAAAATTATGACCTATTAAGCATCTGCTTAGGTGCTTAGGAAGGAATGTGCAAAAAAGACCTTTCTATGTCCCAAGGCTAATCCTCATACTACCCCACTATTTGTTCCATGTCTTATAGAATATAGGACTCACCTCAGCATTCAAATCCAGATCTGTCTGGCCCTAGAGCCATGCTCTTTTCTTAGGTTTAGAACTTGTACATGGATGCATTTCAGAAGATCCTCAAGAGCCTAAAATTGAATGCAAACCTGTATATGCATTTTTTTTTCCTAGGGAGAGGGTCTAAAATGTCATCAGGTTTATCAGCTGTATTTCCATAGCCTGGCACAGTTACAGTAGGCATATGATAAATACTTGTTTAAGGAACAAAGATGGTTCTATGATACAAAAAAAAAAGGATTAGTGCCACTTCTTTTATTACATGCCTCTGTAATGCTATAGCTGTCCAATGATCCGTCCTATGGTTTAATAGCTTTGAATTTCCAGTATAACTGACTTAGTTTTGCATACATAAATTCATTCTTTTAAAAAGTTAAAAATGCAGGATTTAGTTGATAACCCACTTGAAACTATTTGATATGTATGTAAAAAGATTAAACATTTTTAGATGCTATTGTCCAAAGAGATTTTTAAAATATATATACAGAGCATACAAATGCAAAGACTAGAGCAGACCACCATAGAATTAGAAATATCATGGGAGTTACAAATGCAAGCCACATTTGTCATATGAAACCTTCTAGCAGCCACATTAAAAAACAGTAAAAAGAATCAGGTAAAACCAATTCGAAGCCTATATTTTATTTAACTCAATATCCAAAATATTATCATTTTGACCTGCAGGCAATATTAACAATTATTAATGAGCTACTTTACATTCTTCTTTTCACACTCCAGAAGACACTCCAGTGTGCGTTTGACACTCATTTTAGACTGGCTTCGTTTCTCATGCTCAGTGGCCATGCTGGCTCAGTGGCCATGCTGGATTGGGCAGTGCTCATGGAGACTTAGTTGGTTGAATGAAGCGTGGAGGGAAGGAGGACGAGAATGTGGCAGGTCTGGGCACGTGGGGAGCACTCCGATAATCCAAGATACAGTAACGTTAGGTTAGGCTGCCAGCTCATATTGCCAAAATTGTAGCTTTGCAGGTGACTATTAAGACAGGCTGTAGGAAACAGTGTAAAATTTAGCATTTCAGCCGAAGTTTTTTTGTGTGTGTGTTTTTTTTTTTTTTTTTTTTCTTTTCCTATTCCCTCCATCACCTTCTTTTCTTGGCAATAGACGTGCAGAACCAGGGCTCACCTTTAGGGGAAGATGTGATGCAGAGTGACTAAAGTTACGCCCAATAATGATAATAATTTTGTTCTTTTAACCACACCTAAAGCAAAGGATCTGTGCGTTTTATGATGTGTCGTCTCCGGTCCCTTGGGGAAAAAGGCAGAGCAGAGTTCCTGGAGTGGCATTCCTCCATTTTACAGATGCAGGAAGGAGGCTGCACAGAGCCTGAGGTCATGGACTGCAAGACCAGACAAAGCCATGAGAACCCAGCAAATTTGGTTCTGCTCCCTGCTCAAACTTTATTCCCAGTCCTTCATGTGCTTTTGGAGCTGTTCTAAGGCTTTTCCACAGGGTGTGGTCCTCCTCACCTCCTGACCTGCCCCTCTTTAAGACCCGAGATTCAGCATGCTCAAAACATCTACATCCCTCTGGCCTGTGTGCCTCAGTTGGTTGAGTGTTGTCCTATGCACCAAAATATTGTTGGGGTTCAATTCCGGTCAGGGCACATACCCAGGTTGCAGGTTCAATCCTGAGTTGGGTGTGTACGTGAGGCAACCGATCTATGTTTCTCTCTCACATGGATGTTTCTCTCTCTCTCCCCTTCCTCTCTCTCTAAAATAAATGTAAAAATTTTCATTAAAAAAAGAATACACACACACCTACATCAAACTAAAAAGTCTTTCCACAGCAAAGGAAAACATTAACAAAACCAAAAGAACACCTACTAAAAACAGTCATCAATGATACATCTGATAAGGAGTTAATATCCAAAATATATAAGGAACTCATACAACTCAACACCCAAAGGGCAAACAATATAATAAAAATATGCGTGGAGGATGTAAATAGACATTTCTCCAAAGACAACATACAGATGACCAATAGATATATGAAGAAATGCTCATTACTACTCATCAGAGAAATGCAAATTAAAATCAGGAGATATCACCTCACACCTGTCAGAATGGCTATCATCAATAAATCAACAAACAGCAAGTATTGGTGGGGATGTGAAGAAAAGGGAACCCTCATACATTGTTGATGGGACTGCAAATTGGTATAGCCACTGTGGAAATAGTATGGAGGTTCCTAAAAAAATTAAAAATAGAACTACCTTATGATGCAGCAATTCTACTTCTGGGTATTTACCTAAAGAAATCCAAAATACTCATTAGAATATATATATGCACCCCTATGTTCATTGCAGCATTATTTACAATAGCCAAGATATGAAAGTAACTAATTGTTGATAGATGATTGGATAAAGAAGATGTGGCACATATATACAATGGACTACTACTCAACCATAAAAAGAATGAAATATTACAAGTTTTGACAATATGGATGGACCTAGAGGGTATTATGCTAAGTGAAATAAGCCAGGCAGAGGAAGATAATGCCATATGATTTCATTTATATGTGGAATTTCAAAAGCAAAATAAAGGAACAATAAGACAGAAACAAACTCATAGGTACAGAGGAAAAAAACTGATGATTGCTAGTTGGAGGGCAGTTGGTGGGCTGGGTGCAAAAGGTGAAGGAATTAAAAAGTAGTTGGCAGTTACAAAATAGTTATGGGGATGTAAAACACAGCATAGGAAATACAGTTAATAATATCGCAATAACTATGTATAGTGTCAGGGGGGTACTACACTTATCTGGGGATCACTTTGTAAGTTATATAAATGTCTAACCACTATGCTATATACCTGAAACTAATATAATATTAAATGTCAACTGTAATTTAAAAATTAAAAACAAATTTAAGTGGTGGGGAGGGAAATAGAACACCTTGACAGGGCAGCTTTGGGGTCTAAGAGAATTTTGATGTAAACTATCTTTCAGAATTACATTTTTTCTTCTAAATATTTTAGTTATTCAACATGACATATATAATATTGTCTTCTCCATAAAATATTTATAATCCACTCAGGCATTTACAGTTTGGTTAGCACAGGTACCACCCTAGAATTCTGAATGACATGGTTTCATTTTATCCCTGACCTGAAATTAAAAGCACTTGTTTTAAGCAAGTGGTAGAAGATGTTTTAAATTTTAAAGAAAACAAACAAACAAGCAACCCTACAAAACAGCAACACATATAAAGATATACCACTTGAGGAAAATAGAGGTATTGTTTATTTGGAGATTCTCAATTTTAACCTCATAAGCTCCTGATAAATTATGAAACATTGACAAGGTAAGTTCAAATTGTCAGAGTAGAATGAAATCCTACATTCATACAAATATTTACTGGATGAGGTGACAACATGATTGAACAAAATTCGCCATCATTGTTGTCACCATTGCTATGACCACCATCAATCACTATCACCACCACACCACCTCCATAACCACTGTCACTGTTGTTACCACCACGACCAGTATGGCCTTCCTCCCATTAACTTTCAGGTAGTTGGGCAAAGGACCTAAGGAAATAATGTTTTATGGGAAGTTTCCTCTGCTCTCATGTCTTCCCACAGGTAACTGGGTCATGGAGTGATATAAACTGGAAAGTGCAGCATTTGTAAACCAATCCACAATCCAAACAATTTCTTGCTCCTTGATAATGATTCGAAGTTATTTGCTGAGGTAGACATCAGCTAGCCTAACAGAAGGATGTAAGAAAGCAATTAACCAGGAGAGTGAAACTATAAGTCAGAAATGATTGTGGTTGAAAATCCTTGGGGAGTAATGAGACAGAAATTCTTAGGACTTCATTCATAACAGAGAGCGTCAGAGCGTGGAGGAGTGGATGCGTAGGCGATGACTAATGTTCCCTGCACAGGGTACAGTCTCAAAATAGTGAGGCTGATCCTACAAAGAGCATATAAAAACCAGTCTCACAACCAGTTACTACTCATGGATGATTTTGACTCTGTCTATGTTGGTTAACTTCTAAGATTGCTTCTGTAGCAAAGTAGTGCCCTGCTCACAGCCAGGTTACAAGCAGTAGCAGTTATTTAGGATAATGGTTCTTCAACACATGAGATCTCCAGCAAGTTTCTTAATTCCTTGAGCCTCAGTGGCTTCATCTGCAACATGGGGATAATGCGGTATAAATTAAAAGTGCATAATTCATTGTATAGGATCTTCAACACATGTTAGAAATGATGACAATGTGGACCTTGTCTACTAAGAGAGTGTTAGCCTCATCTCTGTTAATCTCCTTTACGTCCCTAGCAAATAGGTATTATTATGATCTCCATTTTACAAATGAGGAAGCTAAGGCGCTGCAAAGTTAAGATCTCACACTTTGCAGGAAGATTTCTTCTACTAGACTTTTCACTGTTGGGTGCAACTGGATTTCTTTAATATGTAAACTGTAATTCACAATGGTTTAGACATCAATGGAAGATGAAAATTATCCAAACCCAAAATATAAATACATACAGAAAAACTCACTAATCTGAACCAACTCGGCCATCTGAAAGGAAATGCAGTTTGATCATTTTCAAGTACATACAGTAACCAGAAAAAATGACAAGTGCTGGCAGTTCGGGCCCAGATTTAGTAAAGAGATAAAAATGATTAGCATATCTAAGAAGTTCTGGTCTTTCCCACACTTGGAATAGAGTGTTTTATAAATAAAAGTAATCTCAAGTGTTGGGAAACAAATTATTTTCTTTGGTAAGTAAAGGCTTCCTTTCAAATATTACTTATACTATTCATTTACATACTGAGCCATTTTTTTCATAATACAAAAGTACACTTCAGCTCAGTCTCTGTGCACATGATAAAGAAATTACAGATTAAAAATGTCCAAATTAAATGTTACAGTTTTTAAACAGCTTAACTTATTTGTCTTTTAATTTTTTAGAATACATAATGTTCTGAATAAATGTAAATTTCTAAAATGTTTTCAAGTGTTACAGTTATCCAAACTTCATTTAAAAAGATTTACTCTGATAGTCATAAGAATGCATAGTATCAGCTATGTCCTTCGTTACTATAGTCAGTTTTTAAGGAATGCAATCTTTTCTCAATATTTATGTCACTTATGAGTACTCTTTATAGTAGAAAATGGAAAAAAAATGGAGAAGAAAGTGTTCGGACTAAAGTGTTTGACAACACCAGTACAAAATCTGCCCTCCGTTATAGAACTGGGACTTCCGTTCGCTTTGGTGTACTATGCATGACCAAACCTGGGTGCGGAATTTTTGAGCTATTGCTGTTAATCCATGGAAAATATTTTAGTGCATTCCCCTTAAAAGTTAATAAATTGCTGCAAAAAGAATAACGAGATTTACTAAATATAGTGGTCCTGAACCATGCCAAATATTTTGTGATTTTGTGGGACTATAGCGAAGGTAATTTTATTGGTATTGTAATTAGTGAGGGTCTCAGCAAGGCCCAGCTGTTGAACACATGATCAGTACTTGGGAGGACAAATAGCAATATTTTTCCATCTCTAGAGTACATTCTGCTCTTGACGCGTCTGCATGACTACAATGAGCCATTAGCAGGAATTGCACACAGAGAAAGGAGATGGAGGAACTGTATTTCTTTTCTGCTGCCTAAGTGAAATTTCATTTGGTTGATATCTGTCCAGAGTTAAATTTTCCATATCACATAAAGTCTGTATCAGTATTTTAATTCCATTTTGATAGGGTGTATTGCTTTATAAAAGCCAACCAAACATTTGTAATAAATTTTTTATTAGGTGGTAGCTGGTTTTTACTGCATACTTGTGTATATAACTAAACTTAATGTACAACAAACAACTTTCAAGCATCGGCTTTATGCCCGGCACTACCTTCACAAGCAAAGAAAAAGCACTAGACGCTGTTCTTTAAGAACTTTTAAGGCTGGATAGAGAGACAAGATGTACTTATCCAGAATCATGGATGTGTAGAGTTGAAAGGGACTTCAGAGATAATACAGTCTTGGGGCTGCATATTCAAGCTCCAACAGAGAGTTAACATAAACAAGTGAAGTGCCCAGGCTAGTTGGGCACCATGTCATGTCAGAGAGTCCCTACTCCTTCTCAGTGGAGTTGCTGTCATGCACAATGTAGTTCTCTTGTTGTCTAATCTGTTGATTCTTTTTCCCCCCCAGAGAGGGTAGAATTCCAAGTTCTTTAAAAATTTCCCAATTTTTAAACATTGCCAACTAATTTGAGTTTTACTAATGCCAAATGAAACACATCTGTGGGGCTTA
Organism: Eptesicus fuscus; assembly: GCF_027574615.1. Classification (NCBI taxonomy): domain Eukaryota; kingdom Metazoa; phylum Chordata; class Mammalia; order Chiroptera; family Vespertilionidae; genus Eptesicus; species Eptesicus fuscus. The sequence continues at coordinate 21,435,403 of NC_072475.1, forward strand.
TTCAACCTGTGGGCTGCCATTTTGCAATCTCTGGTCTAGACTAACTCTTTCATGTCACAGATGTGGGAAATGGCCTGTCCCAAGTCTGGTATTGTTCTGTAGGATTCTCGGTCCAAAGGTTTCATCACTCAGCGACACCTTTTTTCAACAAGACAACAATTAGGTGACTCAAAAAAAAAAATAAATAAAAATAAAAATATATAGTTATAAAGCAACACATTAAAAACATTTTTAAGCACAAGATCATGAAAATTATGGGAGTAACTCTGTGGGAAGGAGAAATAATAGACTGCTCATGGCAGGAAGAATTCAAGAAGGCTTTTACAAGTGGCATTTGAGCTGAATCTTAAAGGAAGTGAATGATGCAAATTGATAAAAAGTAAAAGCAAAGGAATTTTAGTAGAAGGGAACAGAATGTAGAAAACACATGACTAAGAATATGCAAATGGACATGTAAGGCACCATAGACAATGTCTTGGCAGGGGGTAAAAATTATGTCAACATAATTCATCCTATATAATAAAGAGGTAATATGCAAATTGACCATCACTCCAACACACAAGATAGCCACCCCCATGTGGTCAAAGATGGCTGCCACAAGATGCCTGGCAGGGGAGGGCAGTTAGGGGGGACCAGTCCTGCAGGGGAGGGCAGTTGAGAGGGACCAGACCTGCAGGGGAGGACAGTTAGGGGTGACCAGGCCTGCAGGGGAGGGCAGTTGGGGGCAATCAGGCCAGCAGGGGAGCAGTTAGGCGTCGATCAGGCTGGTAGGGGAGTGGTTAGGGAATGATCAGGCTGGCAGGCAGAAGCGGTTAGGGGCAATCAGGCAGGCAGGTGGGCGGTTGGGAGCCAGCAGTCCCTGGATTGTAAGAGGGATGTCTGACTGCCCATTTAGGCCTGATCCCACTGGTATTGGGCCTAAATGGGCAGTCGGACATCCCTTGAGGGGTCTCAGATTGGAGAGGGTGCAGGCTGGGCTGAGGGACACACATACCCCCCCAACCCCGTGCACGAATTTCATGCACTGGGCCTCTAGTTTAACAATAGTTGGCCAGGCACTGTTCTAGACCCTTAGGGATACAGTCGTGAACAAGAAAGCCAAGGGCTGTGTTCTTGTGGACTGTTTTTTTCCCCTCAGTGGTACAGACAGATAATAAACAAGTGAAAAAATAATACAAAGTAGTAGGTATATCATAAAACTAGGAGAGGTGACAGTGGCAGCTGTGAGTATACATTAGACAGGACAATGAGGGAAGGCCTCTCTGAGGAGACAGCATTTGCACTGAGTTCCAAATGATGAGAAGCCCATCATGCAACAATCTGGGCGAAAGCTTTCAAGGCAGAAGAAAACCTCCTGTAAAGGGCCTTGGGTGGAAGGAACAGAGAGAAATGAGTGAGCCAATGCAGAGCGAGCTGTGGCAAGGGTGGAAGGAAGTGAGGTCTGAAAGACAGGCAGATACTCACTAGGCCCTGCTAAGAAGTCTGGAGTGAAATGTGGTTCGCCACAGAGAAGTGCATGATTTGATTATAAACGAACAGTTTCCAACAAGAAAGTAGCACATTTGATAAGAAAAGAGGTAGATAAGGGAGGTTCTTGACTGGAAGCTGATGAAATACAGTCAGTTTGGGGGAGGTGCTGTAGATGCCAGAGAGGAGAAAAACAAGGAGGCAAATGGTGGGTGGGAGTCTGTCTGTCTGCTGAGTCTGTCTGTCTTCAGAGCTCTGGATGCAGGCTGCTGGACAAATCCAGGTATAAGAAAAAAGGAGGGCTCAGTCAGGAGTGGTGGAAATGAAGAGGAGAAAGCAAGTACCAGGAACACTAACAGGATGAGCTGATGCAAATCAGAACAACCAGAGGAGAAACATCTGAGCAACTGTCCAGTTTCAAAGTCGGAGGCTGTTTCAGGAGTGGCCTAATTGACTAAGACAGAGAGCATTCTATAAAAATATTAACTTTTAGGGGATCATAAGACACATTTATAAGACATCAGAAATACAAAATGAGAGAGGCCTTGTGGGGTGACAGGTCAGGATAGGAGAGAGGCTTGAAACTCCTCTCTGTATTAATAGAGATACAAAGGCTAACAGAGAAGCAAAACTTACAGAAGGTAATGTAAAGAGAAACCAGTCAAAAAACTAAACCCTGAGTATGTCTACATCAAGGGTAAGAGTACAGTATAAGTGGGTGTTTGTTTTGTTTTGTTTTTGAAATCGATCTGTTCAATCAAGGAAAACACCCACAAAGCTCATTTGTCAAGTCGTGTTTGGAAATAAATAGCTTGCTTGAAGCAGGCAGACATTCTATATCAACATAATAACCACTAATATGTTTTGCTAGAAGAAAGTGTCATTTGAAGCAAAATGTAAACAAATATGAAACTTCGACTCAGTTGGATGGCTTCTCTCTAATTTTCACTTCCTGTCGATGATCACTTCATGTTTGAACGTAAATCTGAGTATTTTCCTAGAATCTTTACCCTCGCTCTACAGGCTAGGAAGGCTGAGAGTCCTGAACTTGAAAGTTCTGAGTTTGAAAACAAAAAAACAAAACAAAAATATAGGCAGATTTTTAAAGCAGCTCTTTACTTTTAATTTAGCACAGCATTAATTTTATCTTTCAACAAAAATTAAAAAACCTTTTTTTCATACCCACAAGTATTTACTGAGTGCATGCATGCAAGAATGAAGAGGACATGGTCCCTGATGTCATAAAGCTTACAATCCATCAACAAAAATGCAATTTGATAAAATCTTCAACAGCAGAGGAATCTCTGCTTTAGCAAAATACAGAACAGGGCCTATTTAAAGAAGAAGCAGTTTATTGTTCAGTAGTACCATCCTTGGCCATTGTCAATTCTTCTTAAAAAGAAAATCGAGCTCATAAAATGAATGTAGAAAAAAGATCAAGGACCAATTTTGCCATTCAAAATGTCAAATTGTGCCTTTCTCAAGGAAATTCTGAGAAAATTGGGTCGTTCAGGAAAATTCTACAGGATTTCTTTCAATTATTTTTAAAATGCTTCCTTTTTTTGCCCTAACCGGTTTGGCTCAGTGGATAGAGTGTCGGCCTGCGGACTGAGAGGTCCCAGGTTCGATTCCGGTCAAGGGCATGTACCTTGGTTGTGGACACATCCCCAGTAGGAGGTGTGCAGGAGGCAGCTGGTCGATGTTTCTAACTCTCTATCCCTCTCCCTTCCTCTCTGTAAAAAATCAATAAAATATATTTTAAAAAATGCTTCCGTTTTTGGTTTTGATTTTGAATAACATCATTGCTTTTGTAAATATTAAATATGTACATCAATGCACATTATGAAGAATTCAAACAATGCACACAGTACAAATATGAACATGAAAATATCATCTTGCTTTCAACCACTTAATAATGATATTATATGATTAGATAATAATGATATTCTCATTATTAAAATTAGAAAACCATTACCTATATGCTTTCTCTACATATACACGGACGGAAGGGTTGATAGAAGGGTAGAAAAGGAGTAGGAAAATAATCCTATATAATAAAAGCATAGTATGCAAATTGTCCCCTTGACCAGGAGTTCATCCGGGAGTTCGACCAGGGGGCAGGGCTGGCCGGGGGAAGGGAGGGAGTATGCAGCCGGCAGCTGCTAAGGACCCTACCAATGCATGAATTTCATACACTGGGCCTCTAGTACTTTTATAAAAGTCAGCCTCTGTGATTTAATAAAATATATTACATTTAAATATATCTGAATTTCAATAGAAGAAAAGATAAAAATAGAAGGGAAAACAAGGTGGAATAAAGTGTCAGAAAACATCAGAAGCCACTGGACTTTGTCCTCTAGTGACATGCTATTGTATATTGGGTGTACTGGTCTTTGTGACTTAGTAAATGTTTATTAACTTTCTTTTATATGTGATCTTAAGGTACATGTTTAACACTTCATTTTGATGTATTACTCTTATTAACCTTTCAGATTTAATCCAACCCTACCTAATAATAGACAAATATGCAAATTGACCGTACCTTCGCTATGCCCATGATTGGCCAGGAGGCGCGGGGGGGCGGGACTCGGGGGGGCCGGGTGGCCGATTGGGCCGGCGGGACGCTGAGCTCACGTTGCCAGCGGTGGCCCGAGCTCAGCGTCTGCACCATGGCTGTGCTGCGGCACAGAAGGGGCCTCTGGGGCAGCGAGTTCATGTCCCGCCGCGGACCATCTAAAGCGTGGGAGCTGGGTGCCTGTCCGCTCAGGCACCAGGCCTTTCATAAGCCTTCGCCGCGCCAGAGGCTTCTGAAAGGCCTGGTGCACCAGTGGACAGGCACCCAGCTCCCCCGTGATCAAAAGCGAAAGCATGATTTAATCATGCACTGGGCCTCTAGTTTAGTTATAACATATGAGATTGCTTTCTCCCCTGAGGACATATATTCCATCGATAATATGATAAACACCAACAAAAATAATGTAGAAGAAGCAGTCTTCTGCATGGTTCTGAAGTGCATAAATGTCAGCACCTTTTAATTACACAACACCAGTCCCCCAATAATACACACAGTTCAAACTTTGGTTACCATACTATCCTATCTAATAAGGAGGGAATATGCTAATTGACTGCCCCATCCTCAAAGATGGAGGCACCCACAGCCACAAGATGGCAGCGCCCAGTCCCCTCAGCCCCGCCGGGGTGGCAGGCACGCAGCAAGGCTGGATCTGCCCCTAGGTTGGCCCGGCCACTCTGTGTGCCTGCCTCCAGAGACTCCCAGTCCCTTCAGCCTCCCAGCTGCCCAGGGCCGGCTCAAGGTGCAGGCAAGCCTCAGATGGCAGCTGCCCAACTGTCCAAGGCTGGCCTGAGGCTCAGGTAACCAGGGCCGGCTGAGGCTTGCGCTGCCCGCAGTGGCAGCAGCAGAGGTGTGATGGGGTGTTGCCTTCCCCTAATCGCCAGGTCGCCTCCCGCCCCTGAGGGCTTTTGGACTGTGAGAGGGGGAAGGCCGGGCTGAGGGATGCCCCCTCCAGTGCATGAATTTTCATGCACCAGGCCTCTAGTATGGTATATTAAACTATAATTTCATAAAGTACCAATGTGCTCCTAGCACTTCAGTACACTAATCACTAAGTAAATAGCAGATGTGCATTACGGTCCATGACCAACCACATCACTTCCTCCCGAGCCCGTATGGTCACCTCGCACCTGTGATTCAGTTCACCCACAGATAGCAAAGCGTGCAGTTGCCTTGCCTCCCCGTCTCCCAGCAATGAACCTCTGTGACCTTTCACAGAAATGGTTCAACAAAAGAGTGAACTGACCAACAAAGATGAAAGTGCACCAAAGTAACAAAAACAGATAATGCTGGAGGTGAAACTTGACACCAGCGTGAGTGGAGGAAAAGAAGAAACAGCTGACCATGGACTGTTGACCCGGCTGCAGTGTGAGCCCCTCTAGACCGGCAGCCAAGGTCACTTTGTGAAGGTGAACTTAGCAACATTGATGAGGAAAGTCGCGGTGATGAAAAGGATGACGGAGTCCCAGAGGAAGTGACTCCAGAAAACTACTTCACATTAAAGAGCCTCTTGGAGAGATTTCATGACATTGAACGTGCAAAGGATAAAATGTTGGGAGCTGATCCAGACTTAGAAAGGGACATAACAGTTTTGCCAAGGTGTAGAAAAGATGTATAGTGGGTTATATAGTGAGAAGAGAGAAGGAGGTGAGTACTGTTGAAACTACGCTTGAGACATTTTTAGAAGGTACTAAAATACTTTAATCCTCAACATTTCTAGTGTTTTAAATTATAGTGTACTCAAGGTTAGTTTTTTACTATTTTTTCATTTCCCTATACATTTAAACTGGCCTTACAGAGTTTTTGATGTTTTCACAAAATTTTCTGAAGGTCATGAAATAATCATAATTTTTTTTCTATTGAGTAATAAGATCACTTTGCATGGCTTCAGCTTGCATAGTCATTTTTACCTCCCAGACTACCATGCAAAGTGAGGTCTGCCTGTATGTAATTATAGTGTGTAAATTAGCACTTAAATATATTTTGTCCCCCTTGATTACTCAACTGAATTTTAAACTGCTTAATTGCAGAAATAAAACAAACCCTCTACTCCTTCTACATCATCCATTCCACTTAGCTTAGCATTGAGTATTTGGTAAATGCTTAAGTAGTATTTATTGGTTTACTAATTAGTTATTCTAAAGTTGAATGATAAGGCTTTGTAAAGTTTGAAGTCAATAATAAATATTATTCCTTTCTTTAGAAGGTAAGCTTTACCCATTTTATTTTCCACTGTTAGAGCAACAAAGCATGGCTCCCAGGTTGTGTCCTACCAGCTCCAGGGTACACTGGTCCTTTAGATGATGATGTAAATGGTGGCCTGTGGATTTACTTTGTGCATAATGTGTATTATCCCCAGCCCTGATGCCTACCCCTAGCATCTAGAACAATGCCTGTCATGCCAAAGCACATGACAAATATTTATTAAATGAATTTAATTAATAATAATTACTAGGACTGCCCTGGCCAGGTGGCTCAGTTAGTTGGAGCATCATCCCATACACCTAGGTTGCGGGTTCAATCTCTGCTTGGGACATGTATGGGAGGCAATGGATAAATATTTTTCTCTCACATCAGTGTTTTCCTCTCTCTTTCTCTCTTATTCTCTCTCTCTCTCTCTAAAATCAATGGGAACATAATCTCAGGTGAAGATTTATAAAAAAGTTACTAGGACTGTGCATTGCACATTACTTTGTGCCAGATGTCTTACATACATTGTCCTATTGTGTCCTTAGAGCAATCCTACAGCCCCTGTCTTACAGAGGAGAAAAGCTTGGCTCAGAGAGATTAAGTGACTCATGCAGCAAGGGCATGCCAGAGCTGGAATGTGAATACAGCGCTGTTTAATTCTAATGTGTCTCAGCCACTACACTGATAATAAACTGACATCAGTGACATCAAATCATGTGTAAATGGATTAGAGAGAAAGAGATGATGCAATTTAAAATCTCTTTAAATTCATTTCCTCTCTATCACCGGCCTAGTTTGACAAGGGGAGTACTTCTTATTAAATTTATTGTTTCATAGCCTTCCCTTTATAATTTCCCTTATTATTTTTTAAAAACCTATTTTTAAGCAAGAATCACCAAAAAGATGTACTTCGTATAATATTAACTTAAAGCAGAAATGGCCAAAAATGATATTCTGATTATTTAGAACAGTCTCTATATAAGCCATGTTATGAAGCTCTCTTGGTATATAAAAGAATATGTGTGTGCATGTATGTAACACCTCTTATATTTAAACTAGAGGCTCAATGCACGAAATTTGTGCAAGGGGCTCAGCCCTTGCAGCCTTGGCTTCATCCGGAAGGTCGTCCAGAAAGATGTCCAGTCTAATTAGCATATTATGCTTTTATTATTATGGATAAGTTCACGTTTTAAAAAATCACTTGGTTTTCTGCTTTGGCATTTCCCTACACCAACACTTTATAGGTATGTCTTGGCTAATAAACTATTGATTGCAGGGGAAGAGGTATCACTGTATTCCGGGCACGTCAGATCAACCACAGCAGGCTTTTCCTTGGGAGGGCCAGGTAGCATGTGAAACCTGAAGAGGCCATCATGAGCACTGGGGGTGATGTAACTGTGCAAACCCTCTAACGCTGGAGGGCTGTTATCACTGCCGACCGGGCGAATGCCTCTGCTTCAAACCTGTTTCCTTTCACTTTGTATGTAATAAAATATTCCTTTGACTACTCTTCTCCCCACCGAATATATCTATATATGCTATTTGGTGAAAAGAGTTCGTTTGAATTCATTGTTGAAGAGAACATGGCTTACTACCTAATTTCTCTGTCTCTTCTTTCTGTCAGTCTATCTGTCTGTCTGTCTCTATTGCTCTCTGTTCTCTCTGGGTATCTTACTCTCGCTCACTGGCCCCACCTCCATCCCTTTTCTCTCCCTAGATTTCTGTGCTAAAATTACTTCTTAAAATCAGGCTTCTACTCTTGGCTATTTGTTTTACTTTTAGACTTCTTGCTGTGTGCTTTTCACAGTGCCTTCTTCTGATAGTGCATTTTGTCACCCTTCAATCTTCACATGACCTTTCTTTCTCTTTAAACTAGAAGACCTATTATCTTCAATTGCATTTAGTAAATGCTCATTTAAGGTGGTACCTTGGCCTGTGTTCACGACCCGCCTAAAACAAATAATTCTATCAGTGGTCAGTTAGCGGGACTCTTCTGTTGGCATTCTCTCTCTCAGATATTTCAGTCTCCTTGAGGCTTAAACTACATTATCTCTGTACATATTCAGATTGTTTATCAGTCAGATCAACAATATTTTTTGAGTGCCAACTATGTGCCAGGCCTATAGATATGGTGGTGACCAGGACAATTAATCCCCTTACTTCATTGAGCTTATATTTTAGTGGGGAGGACATGAAACAAAATAGTAAATAAAGAAATAACCAATATAAATTTTGACAGATACATGCTATTATGGAGGAAGAAAAACTTTTCCTCTACTCTCTTATGTTGTGTAGCTGGGACTGGGGCCTGCAAATGAAGCTAACAAATGACAAATAAGCAGGAGAAAAAGTATACACATTTTATTTGATGTTGATATTTTTACATGGCATGGAGGTGCTTCATAGGAAAGAAGTTAAAATCCCAAAGAAGCAATTAGGCTTGGGGGCTTAAATAGCATCTTAATAAGAGGGGATAAGCTGTAGAGAAGGAACTAGAAAAAGAAAAGGGGTTTGAGCTTCTGGGAATGGTACATGAGGAAAAGTGACTAGGAAATACACACAGGAAACCAATGGAAGATAATGGTTATTTTAATAAGATTTGTTTGTGCAGACTCATCTTGTTATCAACTCTCCATCTCTTATAATAAGAACTAGAGGCCCAGTACATGATTAAATCATGCACGTGTAGGGTCCCCTAGGCCTAACCTGCCATCCAGGCCATATCCACTGCCCCGCAAAGCCTAGCACGCTCCGCGAACAATGCTAGCAGCCTTCTCCCTGCTTTTGATGGCAGGGGGTCTGCTGGTGCCAGAGCGAACACACAGCTCCCCGCTTTCGATCACGGGGGAGCTGGGTGCCTGTCCTCTGGTGCACCAGGCCTTTCAGAAGCTTTCTGCATAGCGGAGGCTTCTGAAAAGCCTGGTGCCTGAGCGGACAGGCAACCAGCTCCCCTGCTTTCGCTTTTGATTGCGTGGGAGCTGGGTGCCTGTCCGCTGGTGCATCAGGCCTTTCAGAAGCCTCCGCCACGCCGGAGGCTTCTGAAAGGCCTGGTGTACCAGAGGACAGGCACCCAGCTCTCCCGCTTTTGATGGTCTGCGGCGGGACGTGGGCTTGCTGCCCCAGAGGCCCCTTCTGTGCTGCAACACAGCCATGGCGCAGACGCTGAGCTCGGGCCGCCGCTGGCGACTCAAGCTCAGCGTCCCACCGGCCCAATCGGCCACCCCGGCCACCCCGGCCACCCCGAGTCCTGCCCCTCCGGGCCTCTGGCCAATCGTGGGCATAGCGAAGGTACGGTCAATTTGCATATTTGTCTATTATTAGGTAGGATATTTTCCTCTTCATGGTACCAGGACATCCTTCTCTCTGGAGATTTCTGCCCTGCTTCTAGGCTGAAAGGGGGAGAGGTAGAGAGCCCTTCTTGCGTCTGTGGTTTTTCAGTTGCCTTCAGCTCAAAATCAATATGCCAGAGCAGCATATTTGGGGGTACATGTTCTGTTCCCTTCACTCTGCAAGCAATAAATGGGTACTATCATGGGGTGTGGAGGTCCTACTCTTCTAAACAGGGTGATAAGGGAAGGTTTTTCTTAGGAAATGATATCTGCTCTGAGAACTGAACAGTGATATCTTGGGCAGGCGAGTCAAGATTCCAAGGAAGAATTTTGCAGGCAGAAGGAACAGCCTTGCTACCCTGTGGCAGCATTGAGCCTGTCCTGCTGAAGAACAGAAAGGAGGCCAGGGGGATAGAGGAGGGGTGGTCAAAGGTGAGCCAGGGGGGCGTGGAGGTCAGGGAATAGTCAGGGGCTGGACTCCGTGAAGCCTATTTGAGCAAGGGAAGGAAATTGAATTTTATTCCAAATGTAATGGGCACCCCACTGGAGGACTTAAACAGAAGAGTGACATAAGCCAGTGTATTTTTAAAACCTCACTCAGAAAATGTGTGGAAAACAGATTTTAGGAGGTGGGAGGGTAGATACAGGATATCTAGTTAGGAGGTGGAGGGAGTAGTTAGTACAGGAGAGAGATGATGACTAGGTGGTAGCAGAGGAGATGGAAAAAAAGTATATAGATTTAGAATATATTTTGGAAGTAGAACCATCAGGACTTGCTGATGAAGTAGATGGATATAGAGAAAGGAACAGGAAATGACTCTACAGACTTTGGCTTGCACTTCGATGTGTTTACTGTGACAGGGAAGAGCAGAGGAGGAGCAGGTGGGGGATGAGGAATGAAGAGTTCTGTTTGCACGTGTTCAGTGCGAGATGCCCGTTAGATATTCCAGGGGAAGGTGTAGAGTTTGGAGTTCAGGGGGAGTTGGCATCTTTTGCCCCTTGGTTTGGAGAAAAACTTAAAGAGCAAACAGTTGAAGAGAAATAACAACACATCTGTCTTGAAATTGGAATTATATCTTCATTTATTCATGTTTGGATCAACTGCTTCATTTTGAAAAGCAAAGGACTGGTGACAGCAGGTTGATCTGAGAGGACACATTGGACATTTGCTGTCAAATTGGCATAGATAGTATGTTTCAGAGCAGGCTTCTCAAAGTGCACATCCAAGAGTGTTCCAAACAATTTCCCAGTGGATTCTGAAGTTAGACGCACTGGATTTTAATCCCAACTCCATCACTTGCTAACTTTGCAATTGTGGCAAGTTATGTAAACCTCCACATCACTGTTTTCTTGTGTGTAAAATGGAGATAATATGGACCTCACAAGGTCGATTTTATCAGCAGCCTCTTTTGGCTTATGTAGACATTAGACATGAGTGCAGTAAAGGCTATATTTGCCTGTGGCTCCCAGAGCTGGCCTAGACCTGAGCTGGGTTGACTAAGAGGTGCTGGCTAAGGTGCTTAACACAGCACAGGAAGGTTCAGGTCCCATTGCCTCCTCCTCTCTGAGATGTGCTATAAAGATAGTGAGGCCCAGCTGGCAACCAGGAGTGGATGATCATATCATAAGCTCAGAGAAGGGTGTGCAGTTGATCTGAGTCTTAGCCTGGGGCTAGTAAGACTTGCCTCGAGAAAGACGTGTCCCTAATGCAGTGGTTCTCAAATGTAAGTGTGCACCAGAATCCCCTGGAGGGCTTGCTAAAGTACAGATTGCTGGGCCCCACTCCCAGCATTTTAAATACAGTAGGTGTTAGATGAGGCCCAGGAATTTGCATTCTAACAAGTTTCCAGATGCTACTGATGCTCTGAGAACCACCCTTAAGGGGACCCTGCCCTCCTGCATCCCGGAGACTTAAGCAATACGTGTGACTGGGATGTCATGTTCTGTACCTGGTACAGGTAGGGGTTATCTATATCAGTAACAATGTAAACGATGAATACAACATCCTCAACCCGTGGGGAAAATGGCCTTTAAGAGTACACTTCTCTTAGCTGCAGAGAGACACGAACAACCCTGGCTTTCAACATCAATTGAAATTCGAATCACAGAAGAAATGAAGAATACAGAAAAGTGGGAAAGTACCTTAAAAGCACCGTTCCCTGAGCCATAGACCAAGTGAGGGCCTGGGCTTCATGGCCGAGCCCTGCAAGCTCATTAGATTGCATGGAACCGTGGAAATTGGGCCCAGTCAGCAGGGGAGCCCGAACTACCACAACTTCCATGCTTTCTCTAAAATGGTGCTCTTCCTTGTGAGATTTGTGTGGAATAACGGAAGAATTCCATCTGGGGTTTCCAATCATACCGCAGGCAGTCAGTCAAAGTTGGCCCAGAGGGAAGAAAAGGCTTGGAGTTTCTCTTAGTCCTTGCCCTGAAAGACTATTTCATTTCTACTCTATAGACAACAGGAATAAGGTACTTTTGTTCTTTAATGCATTCTGAATTGTGTCCTTCTCCCTGTTCCCTGAAGGAAAGTCATTGTGCAGGTTTGTTTTCTTTGCTTCCTCTGATCCTCTATCTTCCTGTCAGAGCCTATATTGTTCTCCTTGGAGGTTTTCTTGATGTCTGACTGGCACCTAACCCTCCTTTCTCATTGTGCCACAATCTTGACTTTCCCCCTCCTCCCAAACGTCCCTACTGCTGCTCTCTCTCTCTGCTTTCTGGAATTCACAGCTTTATCAGTCAGATCAAATTATGCTGCAATAATAAAACCACCTGATGTTTTTGTGGTTTACATCAAAAGTCGTTTTCTGATTTATTTCCATTTCTCCTTCATGTTAATAGCAGGTCAGCTTCAGTCCTGTACCATATCATCTTCATTTTGGGACTCAGACTGAAGAAGCAAGCTCGACCTATGACACATTGGTCACCTTTTAGCAGAGAGAAAAGCAATGGCAAAACCATGCAATGGCTTTTAAGGCTTTCTCTAGAAATGCCACATGTCCCTTCAACTCACATTCATTAGTCAAAGCAAGTCAGAAAGCCAAACCTAATAATATTGATGTGTGGGAAGGATAATCTTCTCTTATTATAATCCCTCCTACAATATAGTCCTCCCCATTGGGAGAGGCTGGTAGGGAGGAGCTGGACTTGTATTTGTTTTTTCAAAGTGATATAAATTGAATTCTAACGTTAGGCATCTAGGAAATCCAAGTTAGTAGTGGACTGCTCTTTTTGCAGCCTACGTGTTCACTGCCCATTATACTTATTTTCTTTCTGTCGTTTAAACCCTAATCAGCTTCTTTGGACTCTATAAATGATCTTTTTAAAAAATATATTTTATTGATTTTTTTACAGAGAGGAAGGGAGAGGGATAGAGAGTTAGAAACATCGATGAGAGAGAAACATCGATCAGCTGCCTCCTGCACACCTCCTACTGGGGATGTGCCCGCAACCAAGGTACATGCCCTTGACCAGAATTGAACCTGGGACCTTTCAGTCTGCAGGCCAACGCTCTATCCATTGAGCCAAACCGGTTAGGGCTATAAATGATCTTAAACCATCTTTGGCTGAGAGATTGAGAAAAGGAAGAAAGAAGTGAAACAAGGAGAAAGAGGAAAAGAAGTTACTTTTTAAAAGAACCTTAAACCAATGTATTCCCATAGATTAGAACAAGAGTATGCTCCCGAGGAAAAGATCATCTGCCCTGATTGGCATTGACTAATTACGTTACCAGCGGCCAGTGGCCATTTTTTGTCACTGGCCACGTTTGTCGTGATGGTGCACAGATTTGGGACACTTTATGAACATTCTTGACTCCTTTGTGTTCAGCAAGTACAAAGGCCGTGAGACAGTTGGACGAGCTAGTCAGAAGACATATGGCTATGATGGAAACAAAAGTGGGGAGGATAAACATTTTAAATGAGGAGAAAATGATGAGAATTGCATGTGTGCAAGGGATGAATTGTTGCACAGAAGGAATAGTTCTGCAGGACAAAAAAGAATCAGGCAGCAATTGAAGAGCTGGGCTTTTGCAATCAAGAGTAATCAGCAAGAGATGAGGCAAAGCGATTAACAAAATGGAAAACCTGGCGCATGAGTTAGTAGACGATCAGAATCAACACAGATGTCCTTTAGCCTGTGTTAATTCAGGAGAAGGCCCAGAGTTTGTCTGAGAACTGAAAGGCTAAATATGTTTGTGGTAGACCAAGGCCGGGCCTGCCTGCAAAATAAGTGAAAAACTCCTCCACCCTACAGCCCAGGTGTAGATAAGGAGAGGTTGCCCCAGGCTGGGTACAGCAAGAATTTCAAGGTCTAGTATTTGGATATTAGCCTGAACGAAACAGCTTGCTAAGTAACTACATTTTGGCCTTATATGGTAGCATAAATTGTTTCCGGTTGCTAATGTGGTCGGAGGTATGAAAGATAGTGAGCCCACACTTTGTGGCTCCCCTGACCTCTTAGACGTCTCACTCTCTTCAGGCTGCCAAGACCATCAAATTTATGGTGTCTCTGTGAAAAACCCAAGGGGCAATGGCAAGCTGCATCTGACTTCCTTCATGTCTATTCTTTGCTTTTGAAGTGTGCTGCTTCGGAAATGAATCAAAATGCATCTCTGAACTGTACTCGCAATGTCACTCTTGCCCATTCTCTCACCTAGACCAGAATCCTGTTCTGACTGCCTGGGGTGAAAGTGCTGCCAGGGAAGCTTGTGATAAAAGCCGTGCGGGGTCCATTAGTTCAAGGCCTGCCCCATCTGCACTGTCAAATAAGTAGTAAGTGCAGATGTTTTATCTCCTGAGGTCAAGGGATTACTGCCTCAAGAGATTGTCCATGATCTATTTTGGTGGAGAAAATAAATGCCCAATAGTACATTTGTGTCAGTAGAGAGAGGACAAGTGCATCTGATTTAAAAGTTTTGAGAGTCATGTAACTACTATTAGGTAGAAATGTGTTCATTATTATAAGCTTAAACCCCTATTAGTCAGAGTAGTCAGTGGCAATGGGACCTGAATCCCACCTGCTTGGTCTCTCCTTTCCCCTCTGAACATCTCTCCACAGGCTTTACAAACCCCACAGTATGAAAAGTATTGCCTTATGTAATGTTAGTCAATTATAGTCTGACTAGGATGCTGTTGAGCATGAAAGAGAGCATGATGGATAATTATGCTAGACGACAGACACAACCTGGGACCTTCCTGGGAAAATAGGGATTATACCCTGAGTGGCCAGATTATTATGATCTCTGAACACATAATAATCTGGCCACTCAATATATATCCTACCTAATAATAGACAAATATGCAAATTGACCGTACCTTCGCTATGCCCGTGATTGGCCAGGACGTGCGGCGGGGCGGGACTTGGGGTGGCCGGGGTGGCCAATTGGGCAGGCTGAACGCTGAGCTCGCATCCCCAGCGGCGGCTCGAGCTCAGCGTCTGCGCCATGGCTGTGCTGCGACACAGAAGGGGCCTCTGGGGCATCGAGCTCACGTCCCACCGTGTACCATCAAAAGCGGGGGAGCTGGGTGCCTGTCCGCTCAGGCACCAGGCCTTTCAGAAGCCTCTGGTGGGGCGGAGGCTTCTGAAAGGCCTGGTGCACCAGCAGACAGATACCCAGCTCCCCTGCAATGGAAAGCAAAAGTGTGGGAGCTGGGTGCTTGTCAGCTCAGGCACCAGGCCTTTCAGAAGCCTCTGGTAGGGTGGAGGCTTCTGAAAGGCCTGGTGCACCAGCGGACAGGCACCCAACTCCTCCGTGATCAAAAGCGAAAGCATGTAGGGGACCCTACACATGCATGATTCAATCATGCACTGGGCCTCTAGTGTGTGTGTGTGTGTGTGTGTGCATATGCTGAGGGAGGGAGGAGTGAAGACTGAAGACAACTTAGAAGGAAGAGGGAGGAAAAGCGGAAAGAAAGGTGGCTGCCAGAGGGAAAGCCCGGGCGGGGCGGGGCGGGGCGGGGCGGGGCGGGGTGGGCCGGGCGGCAGTGGTATGGGTGCAGGTGTGGAGGCTGCAATGGCGGCGGCAGCGGCAGCGGCAGCGCACGCAGCCACAGCTGCTGCTTGCAGGATTTCCTGCAAATGGGCTACTAGTGTATATACATATACATACATATATATATATATATATATATATATATATATAGACCCGGTGCATGAATTCGTGCATGGGTGGGGTCCGGCCAGCCTGGCCAGGGAGAGGGGACATGGGCAGTTGGCTGGCCTGCCTGCTGGTTGAACTCCTGGTCGAGGGGACAATTTGCATATTAGCCATTTATTATATAGGATGTACACTGAGTGGCCAGATTATTATGCATTCAGAGATTATAATAATCTGGCCACTCAGTGCATTCCCTTTATAGATATCCTAATCCCAGTGTTACCTGCCTGAGGCTCCCTCCAAAGGGATACTGTTCTGTCCCCAGCCCCTGCTGGAGAGGCAGCCCCAGCTCATCAGGCTGACCCTGAGCCCCTAGACTGCAGTGTAGCTGAGCACGTGATCCGTGCTAAGTAACCGGGGGCTGGTGACTCTGCGAGACCTTGATGAGACTTGACTGGACATGACAAATCTGGCCAAGCAGATTCTCTCTTTCATGAATTGGAAGTAGTGACCAAAAGAAGCCAGGTGGGTAGTGATTCTATTTTTTCTTCACACTGTTAACATGTGGAACACACACTGCCATTGTCAGTAACATCTGTCGTAACACTGCAGTAATTCTCAACTGCTAGGGGGTGGGGTGGGGAAGCAGCAACGTAAAAATCTCCAGCAATGTCTGCTAAAACCACGAACGTACACACCCTTGACCAAGTAATTTCGAGTCTAGAAATTTATCCAACAGACATACTTGCACACTGGCAAAATGATATATGTCGGCTATTCATTATAGTAATGTTCTACTAGCAAAATATTGGCCAAAAAAGCCCACCTGAATGTTGATCGGTAGGGAAATTATTAAGTTATGTTATTAATGAGTATGTATCCATAAAGTGTAAAAAAAAAATAAATGTACTAAATGGAATAACTTTCAAATATGTTAACTGAAAAAGCAAGGTACCAAAGAGTGTAATGTAGACAGTACGCTGCAATTTGTATAAAATGTGGGGCAGAGCAAATGTGCGTGTGTTTTTGCTTGTATATGCATAACATAATAAGGATAATAAAGATTGTCTCGAGGCAAGGAAATTGGATGGCTGGGGGTGTGAATTGGCGAATTTTAAATGTACACTCTTTTATACTTATTGAATTTTGAACCATATGAATTTATGACCTATTTTGAAAATTAGTAAATAAATTAAAGATCTGGAATACATGACAGCTCTTAGGCAGGGAATATTTTTTTAAAATTTTCCTTAGAAATGTTGACTCTATCCTTGCCAACAAAGTCACATAGGATCCCTTAGGGCACGATGGACTCAGGAACATTGAAATTTGGAGACTGGCAGTTTTGGGTGGCAAAGTCCTGACTCATTCAGCACACATTTGCTAAGCACTTTGGAAATGCCCAACATTAATAAAAATAATTTACAATTGCACAAAAATGTGAATATACTTAATAGTGTTAAACTACACTTAAGATGATTAAGATGGTAAATGTTATATTTTATCTTACCACAATTTAAAAACAAAGTAATAATAAAAAGAGCCAAGTAAAATTATATATATTTACAGTTCACTTAGAGCTTGGATATAATCCAGTATTTTTCTAAATGATGTTTGACAAACATTTGATAAATGGTATAGAACTGGCAGAAGTGATAATAAAAGTGGTAAGTTAAAATCCAAATGGAGTGAACTAATCGTTAGGATAGAGGGATTAGCCATGTGCAGAACAAGAGGGGAGAAAGGGCCTATTAATTCTGATGGAGAAGGTCAGGGACATGTGCATTGTGATGGAGAAGAACAAAATGAAGACGTTCGGGTCTTACAGTTCTCGATTCATTCCTGGCTTGACTTGTCTGGCTAAGTGACTAAATTCCTCATTGCCTCTTTGTATCAAGGGTTGATATTATCCACTATTCAGGGCTACTGTCCATTGTAAATGAGGTAACTCAAATAAAGCCCCTACCAAGATGCTGGGCCCATAGTGTGTCTCCTGGTGAGATCCAGTGAGAACCTTGAAGAATGATTAGAAATGTGATAGTCTGGAAAAAGGCATTTCAACTCAAAAGACAATTACATCTGGGTGAGTCAAGCAAGAGAAGCCTTGAGGTGTTCTTAAAAGCCATTAGGGGACTTCAGTAACCCTTTAATGTGGCTAAATGCCAGTGCATTTTTTTATATTTCTTCTTTCCTTTTGTTTCTACTCATTTTCTTCTTTTGACTTCTTATTTTTCCTTTAGTCCTTTCCTTCCCCCTCTTTTTTTTTTTAAATATAAGAAGATAAGATTCTATTCAAAAGACCATCACTATTTTCCCAGGTAATCTTAAGAATATTATATAATTTTCCTAAAATAGCACAGTTTTATAGGCGTCAAGACCTGGAAAGAGTGTGATTTCAAATGTAAAACAAGGAGGACAGAGTTATTGGCCCCACTGAGACAAAGGAAAAATGATAACATCCACTATGTAATGAGAGCCTGTTAGGTGCTTCACATGGAGTAGGATTTCTCACAACTGCAAGGTACACATTAATCCTATTTTGCAGATAAGAAAAATCACACCCAGAGAGCTTAAGTGCCTAGACTTAGTGGAACCAGGATTTGAGTCCAAGTCTCAGTTGAAAGACCATGGTCTTTCCTGGGTACTCTCTTCCATCCCCAAATCTATTCATTTTCTTGGTCTCCCATATCCAGCCACATAGCCATGCTTGTAGTCTTTAGTTCTGGAAGCACTAGTCATGTTTTAATAGAAAGGAGTGATTGGGATAGGTCATCTGTATAAACAAGAAGGATGACAATAGTATTACTATCTATTGGTTCTGAGAGTGGAATTTTATTTAATACATACCAAAGTTATTAACAGCTTATTAAAGTACATGAAAGACACAGGAATGCCTTTGATTCCACCAGATTCTCATAATGATGAATACCGAGCCAGTGAATCCTCCTCCCCAAATTGTTTTGTTTTGAATGCCCAAGGTCGTATAGCTGACCTCTTTCTGTTATTCCAGTTGCTTCTGCAGTGAACAGACTTATCACCATGCAGAAAAACATGAAAGTGCATCCTCCACACGCAGGAGAAAAATGTATTGTTTTGAGGATTTAGCAACTATGGTACATATTTTATCCATTAGTTCTCTTAGTGACTTGAAGCAATTGTCAAGAAGCCTGCCTGCTTTTGGAATGGAGGCCTGCTTTGAATGCTGGTATGCATTCTTCAGTATTTCCAGTATGATTTGTAGAGCGCGACAGTGTTTCAACTGAACGGTGAGCATGTCTGGATACAACTATAATTGGAACAACTTATTGGGGAGTTTCTTTGTTCATAAGAGAAATGGTTCAAATATGATAGTGTGCAACAGCTTGATGACTCTTCATTTTTTAATTTTTATGAAATGCTTCCCTCTGGCCTAAGATGTCCTGACATAACTTTACCATTGGTGTCTATACACATACACCTCTATTTCTTAGTTCATTTCTAAGGTAATTTTTTCCCCTGGGGGAAGATAAGATTGAAATGTTGAAAGAGGAGGAAAATCAAGGGGTTTTGCTATCATTATAGAATATTCCTCATGTGGCTTTAGAGAATAGTTGTCCAAAGCTTTCATTTTATAGATAAGGAAAATGAGTCCCAGGGAGGCAAAGGTACATACTCAAGGTCACACAGCTGGATGGTCACAGCTCAGGGCTG
This sequence comes from Eptesicus fuscus, assembly GCF_027574615.1. NCBI lineage: Eukaryota > Metazoa > Chordata > Mammalia > Chiroptera > Vespertilionidae > Eptesicus > Eptesicus fuscus. Next base: position 21,454,748 of record NC_072475.1, read on the forward strand.
GAATCCATTTCTTCTGACTTTCAGGTTGAGGTATGGCAGATGGATCAGAGGGAGCAAGCCTTGAAACAGTCTGAGGAAAACATGCCACTTTGAAACAATGTTCGTTTGCTCCTGGCGCCCTTCTGCTCCCTCCTCAGTTCCCTTATCAAGTTCTTTTGGTTGAAACTTACAGTGGGTTGAAACTTACTAGTATTCTTTGCCTTTTATCTGCCCTCATCCTTTCTTTTATCCCTTCTTAGCTCTACTCCAATTCCTGTATGTACTGCTGCTGCTTCCTAATGGGAAAGCGTTTTACAAACCTGTTCCAAATTCAAAGGAGGCCATTGAGTGAGGCAGTGCCAAATGCAAAGGCTAATAGTAAAAATGCAGACAATGAAAGAGAGGGTTTTATTTTTAATTACATTAAGTATGTAAGTAAGTAAGTGATGCTGGTTGGGAGAGGGGAGAGCTTAGTACGTAGAGTGGTTCTCAGCCTTCAAATAACCATTGAGACCACTGTCAACCATCTAACCATACAACCAAACCACCTGTATATAAAGTCAAGCTGAAAATCCATAGTAAAAATGAGAACTGTTAAAGAATTGCCCTTTAAGCCTATAAAACACTTTTTTTTTTTTTTAGTTCTTTACAGTTTACTAAGTACTTGCACATCCACTTCCTCTGTGGGCCCCAAACAACCATGTGAGCTCGCTAAGGTAATCTGGGTTGTTATTTAGAGGAAAAACAGAGGTTCATAGTTAGAGAGTCTTACTCAGGGCAGACACAAATCTAAGTCTTCTAATTCTATAAATCTCATGTTCTTTTCATTTCACCACTTTGTCTCTCCCCCCCCCCCAAAAAAAAAGCCCAATAGCAAACCTTCACAGTTTTGGAAATTGGGCCAAATCTGTTTAGAAGGTGTGCTGGTTAATGTTATGTGCCATCTGCAACAGGTCCAGGCTGCTGTGCAAGCTGTTTTGCTTCGTGGACACGTGATTCCAGAAGGTTATGTTGATATTATTTCAAGACACTATTTCCTGGATGCTGTGGCAGGTGGGTCAGAAGGTGAGTCACAGACGTGCACACTGGATAGAACTGGGCTGTTTTCTGCATGGTACAAATATGATAGTACACACTTGCTAATTTACTCCTGTTGTACATACACACAGAGGTTTTATGGATGAAAGAGCTGAGACCTGTGTGAAAGTGGGCTTCCTAATTTAGAACCCCAGTCTGAGACTTGTCTCCCTACTCACAGGGCCTGAAGAGCCCGCTTCTGCTCTGTTCACCTTGGGCCTGGAAGAGCAAAGAACAAGCATTCCCTTCAGGCAGCTCAGTCTTAAGGAAAGAGAAGGGAAGGGGTTGGGCTACTGATGCACTGTTACTCTTTCCAAACTCAGAAGTCACTTTATCTCCTCTTGGGCAGAGTAAATAAGGCAGCCAGAGGAGCCAGGATTATCACATTAGTGGAATTCCCTCCACGTGGAAGGAGACACCAGGAGTGGAAAGACATGCCTCATATATAAAGAAATTCAAGTTAGGAAAGATCACATAACTTAACATAGGTGAAACACTTGGGGCCTGGTCTAGAGCCAGTATTTGATTAATGGAAGTTCTATTAATTAGACATCCACAGATTAATTTCTGGTCTCAGCTCCTCCATTAACTGTGTGATTCAGGACAAAAGATCACATCTGTCTTCTCAACCGCTGAATCCCCAGAACCAAGACTGGTGCTTTGCATAGCACCTGTAATAATAATATCAACAACAACAACGTTTTCTAATTAATTAATTATCATCTGAATTTGTTGCCATCCATAAAATGTGGAATTTGATGCTGATGACATTTAAATTTCTTCATCACTCTGATGAGTTTTATTCTATAATAGGGAGACTCGGGAAGTCTGATACACCTCTGTTTTTGTTCTTTTGTTTTTTAAAAAGACACTAGGATTTGCTGCCAGCATTGGCATTTAGTCTTGGTATAATGAAATCCAATGTTGAGCAAGGGCAATTCATTAGAATAGTAACATGGTATAATTCCCTAATAATGTTAGGGTTAATTAATTTTTCTCTACTCCCCAAATAATCTGGTCAATTTTAGTAATAATGTCAGCATTTTCTTCCACTTCTTATAATTTTTTAAAACTTTTATTTGCATGTGATAAATAGCTTATCTCTACTAGGGAAGTGTTCATAGCTATGCTACTATAAGATTTTCTCACTTTAAAAGTTTAGAATTTTTTAAAAACATGTTTTTATTGATTTCAGAAAGGAAGGGATAGGGAGAGAGAGATATGAATATCAATGATGAGAATCACACTGGGGATGCAGCCTGCAACCCAGGCATGTGCTCTGACCGGGAATCGAACCATGGCTTCCTGGTTCATAGGTTGATGCTCAACTACTGAGCCATGCCAGCTAAAAGTTTATTATTTTATGGAACAAATCTAATGTCACCAAGCAGTCAGATTATTGTCTTAGAAAATAATCTCTTCCACTAAGCCAAAAGCAAAACCACTCTTCAATTGTTACCATATTAGAATGAGAAAGTAGGCTCAGGTACTAATATGACCAGGACACAGAGCTAGTAAATTGCTAAGCTTAGTTCTGAGCACTTTTTAAAGGTGCCTTTGTATCTTATTATTATCTTATTAAGTTATTGGTATTTATAACCAGGTGCAACAACATCTGCTGTGAAGCTAGAAAATTTTCATGTTTCAGATGAGGGCACGCACAAAATATAGAATTCAGAACTTTTTCATTAGAAAAGATAACATTTCTTATTTACATTTGAACGGATTTGCCAAACAAAGCCCAATATGCTAAATCTAAAGTGAACAGTCTCAAAAGGCACAGTGAAAAATACCACGTTAGCTGAATGATTTCAGCAACTCTATAAACAGACTCAGACCTCCTTTATGGCCTGCTGTTTCAGTTTGGAGTCTAAAAGACTATCTGTCTACTTTGTGTCTGACTTATTTCCCTGTCAGACAGGAACTGGAATTTGAACTTTGCTCTCCAAAAGCCAAAGGCCAACTAATTTAGAAGGAGACTCTCAAAATCAATGGTGGTTTCTTCTAGTTTCATTAGTTCTGTCTAAGGTGATTAAAGGATTTGATTCTCAGATAACCATGATCCTTATTGCTATTTTTACAAATCACATTAATTTCTATACTTAGTTCTGATCACTTGTGGCATTCCTGGGGCAAGTCTGGATCCATGCAGCATTCCAGCCCTGGATGCCTTTTCAAGTTTCCAACAGAATACTGTGCTGGTGAGTGATGATACCTTTGTTATAGTAGCCCCAAGGTGTGGAAGTTGTTTCCTGTAGTATAGACTCAGCCCGACCCTTCCACTTGTTGAAACATCTGCAAATACTTTTTTCATTTCAGAGGCATCTGACCACAACTAGCCTCCCATCTGGATTACTTCCTTTTTCCTGATTGCTCATGCAAGACATCAATAATCTAGGAAGGCATTTAGCAACAGAGAAACTGGGAGGGCCCATAGATTAGAGTGGAGCACCTGGAGGTTAGTTCTTATGGGTTTTCTCTCATACTCATTCATTAATTGACTCATTCAACCATCATCATGTATTGGGTGGTACTAGCCATGCAAATAACAACAAGCAGCAGTTTCTGTCCTCAAACAGGAAACCATCTATTGTATGCTGCATGTATCGTCTTGAGGTAGGAAATTGTTATTAATCAGTTTACAATAATAAACTACATTTACCAAATGTCTTCTATGTCTAAAGTTCCACAACTGCTTTAATTCTTACCTTTGGTAGGTATACAGTTTATGGAATATTTTACTTAATCTCTTTGTTTCCCCACCTTGAAGCTGCATAAAATCCAAAGCAATACTCTCTAAAGGCTTTTGTAAGTAATAATAAATAATTAAGAAATACCACAGGAATCTTTACTTGTTAAGTGAAATGATCAGTTGTATAGTGCAAAGTGCTCATACTCCTTCATATGTTTCATTTGCTTTATACCTATATATTAAGCTACAAAACTAACTGCTTAACTATTGTTAGAAAGAAACTATATTTAACAGGTGTTAATGCAGTTGGGTCATTTTTATGCTCTTATATGATATCAATTCCAAGTTTTAAAATATATTTATATTTTGCACACATGGGCACATTTCAGTATTGCATTTAAACTCTCATTTTATTATAATCAAATCATACAAAGATCTAATTAACTCTGCCTTAGGAGTTGTTGAGCAATAATTATACCTTCAAAGCACCAAGAGTTTTAAGGTGTATATAGGGTGTGGCTCATGCACCCAGGATTTCAAAACCACATGGTTCTTCAGGACCTGTTAGGGCTCATCTATTTGCACATTTCCCCTGCAGGAGTTTGAACTAATCAGGTCACTACAGCCTGACACTGCAGTCCCTATCACCCACTGTTTGCAACATGACATAATGTCAACAGACCACGGGGAAGTTAGCAACAGGAAAAGGAAAATGCTTTAATACCCAAGGCCATCCCCAGGATTCAGCAGGACATATATCCCATATCAAATCATCTGGTATCAAATCCTGCAAATGAGCCCGGCCAATGGATTGAGTCATAGTCTCTGACTTAGCCTGTTCTCTAGTTGCAATGCAATATGGAGGCAAGCTGTTGTGAGTTGACAGTTCTTCCAAGTTTGCTAAAACTGAAAAGGCAAGTTGTTGCTCTATTAGTGCTGCTTTTTTGCTGCAGAACATTTCACATGGCATCATGCATTGGCTAGTCTTCATCTATCTAGATATTCATTGGACATCTTGGAAGCTGATAGGGGTTGGTTCACTTATTCCCCATCCCCCAGTGCTCCCTGTCTTACTACTCATAACACAGCAATGCTATTAAATACAACAGGAAGATACATCTCAAGGGGCAGTGGGAGCTAGTTGCCGGAGATGAGAACTTGGAAGAACAAAGAGAGCCACTGAAACCTTGTGGTGTTTTGTTCAAATTAGAAAAAGACACCCCTCCCTCAGCCCTAAGTAAAACACATGACAGTAGGTGAAGCGAGGGGCTAGAGTTCAATGCCTACCCACTCCTCTGCCAGGCACTATCATATGTACAGTCAACCAACTGTGCAAGTGTATGGAACCCTGGTTAAAACAAACAAATGGGGGCATTTATAGCTTTAAAATGATTGCAGAGGGCACTAAGAAAGATGGCGGCAACTTTAATATGGAGAATGATGAAAACAGACAGTATTGCATGGTTTTCTTATGATTTTTTAAGTAGAAGAAGACTGATTAAGCATGGTAACTGCCTTTTGATTCAAGTTAATACCACTTATCTCTGGGTGGTGACTTTTTCTTTCCCTCTCAAGGGATCTCTTGGAAAGACCAGGAACCAAAGATGTATGTAAGGTATTGCTATTCCTAAGGTGATCTGTATTGAAATAGAGACCAAAAACATTGAAACATTAAGCCAGTTTTGTCTATTCACTGCTCCATCCCGGAACAATGCCTGACACACAGTCAGTAAGTCCCTTAAAATGTTGATTGAGTAAATCTCTAATCCTAGACTTTCAGTCATTGAGCAATAGGTAATTACAGCAAGAAGGTCTCTTACCTTCAAGATCCTACAAATCAAATGAGGAATCCATCATCAATTACTTTTCTCTTTGGTACTTCATAGGCCAGAGGTTTCAGTTCTCTTATACTAGTAAAATACCATCACCACAGACACTACTCAAATAAGAATTATTTTTACAAACTTCCATTGCACATCATGAACTACTTGTCCACCAACAATTGAAATGTCTATCAGCCAAATATTTTACGAAAGGATACAGCCGCCCACACTGTATTTCAGTACCTGATAGACTACAAATGAAAAAAAAAATGTGGTGACACAGTTGTATTTAAACATTATTTTACACTTTTGCTATTTTATATATGGTTGCCATAACAGTGATGTATTATTGATAGCGAACGAATAGATCATCTCCCTCCAAAGATCTCAAAAGCACCTGGTGAGTAAGGAGAGGTGTGCCCCACACCTCTGGTGAAGTAGGTATTCTGTCAGCATTATTCCCATTACACTGGGTCACACATGAGTCAGTGGTAGGGCTGGCATTACTCTTGCATGACACTTTCGTTCACAGCTCTAATCCATCAGAGAATAATGGCTACACATGCATTCTTTCCCTCATTCCTCCTTTCATTCAACATATTCATCTGATGTAGTTCGCTAGGCAGGCTCAGTCTCTAGTTCCTTACTGAACTCACATCATACAAACATTACAATCTGTAAAAAAAATATTGATCATAACAATTATTTAAAATTTAGAGCAGAGGTTTTTCTGCACATAATGATTAATCCTAATGGTTTCATACTGACATACCTACCAGTGAGTCACATGTACGCTAAGGAAATGACTGAAATACAAAAAAATTTAAAGATATACTTCTCTCGCCCAACTGGCATGGCTCAGTGGCTGAGCATCGACCTATGAACCAGGAGGTCACTGTTCAATTCCCCGTCAGGGCACATACCCAGGTTGCAGGTTCCATTCCCAGTCGGGGGCATGCAGGAGGCAGCCCATCAATGATTCTTTCTCATCATTGATGTTTCTATCTCTCGCTCCCTCTCCCTTCCTCTCTGAAATAAAAATATATTTGAAAATAGAAAGAGAACGTTTTTAAAAAAGATATACTTCTTATTTGTTATAGATCTTAATCATGTGTTCATAAAGCTTATTTTTTTCAATGTTTGCCTGGTACAGCTAAATACTTGCGTTTTCTGTGTCTAATTAGAGGTTTCCGCCGCGTATTATAGCTGAGTTCGTACAAGATGTTCAAGACCATGAAAAGATGAATGTAATGGCTTCCTGGTGTCACGGTCTGAATTTTTTTCAGTTCATTTGTTCTTTTCAGTAACCTTACTGTTTGTACTCTCTCTTGCTGCATTCACAATTATCCCTCTTGCCAGACCCTGCCTCCAGACTTCACTGTATAAATTCAATTTCATGCACGTCTATGCAAGCCGTGTGCAGCGCCTGTTAAACGAGGTAATAGCAACAAGCTGAAGGCACATTTTAGGACCTCTGAGTTCCATGTTGCAGTGCTTTCTCGACAGTTACCTACTCCTGGGCGCAGTGCAAGACACTGATTCACACGGGTCATTGTCAGTGTGAGCCTCGCAAACCGGTTTGCTCATAGAATCCACTCCCCGAATTGTGCAAGTCGAATTGTGCACATATCTTCTCGGGCTCCCCAGCCCTTGCGGCTCCCCCGCCCCCCCGCCCACCCCCCGCAACCCCCTGCCCTCGCTGCCCCTGGGAAGAGTTCTGATGCTCCCCAAGGCCACTGCCTGGAAGGGCTGGTGCGCCCGCTGCCGCCCCCCGGGCAGAGCCGGCACCGGCCCAGGCGGCGGCTGCGTGACAGGAGGCACTTCCCAGCCCGACGCGGCGGTAATGCAGACTGATCTCATCGCCGGGCGTCACGACACGCGCTTCCTCTGCTGCACGCGGCGTAGCGTGAGAGGCGCCGGCGGCCCGGCCCACCCGGAGCTGCGTGCAGCCCGCCCGGCCTCCGGGCCCGCAGAGCAGAAGCCGGTTCAGCCGCGGGTAACGCCGGTCCTCAGCCGTCCTTTAGCCGGCCCCGGACGCCAACCACGAATCTAATCCCCCCACCTCCCCGCGAGCGGTGGCCTTCGCACCAATCAGCCCCCGCGGGCCCTGCCCCTTACCGCCCCCCCCCCCCCGCCCTCGCCCCAAGCACAGCTGCCACCGCACCCGGAGTTCAGGAGAAGGCGCCGGGTCGCGGGGGTCAGTCGCCTGGCAACGCAGCTCGGCTGCTGTGCACCCGATTCCCGGCAGCCGCCCCACCCCCGATCCCCGGCGGGGCGCTGTGGGGGGTCTCTTCCCGGGTGTCCCTACCCCGGGCGGACCGCCCGCGCCCCCTCCTGCGCAAAAGGGCGGGGCGCGAGGCTGCCACGCTGCTGCGGCCTCCCGGCCTGGGACCCCCCGACGGAGCGATCGGGCACGGCGGGCGCCAGAGCCGCCAAGGGTGCTGAGTGGGGTCCCCAGGGCGAGACCGATTCCTCGCCCGCGTCTCCCCGCCCCCGTACCCCCCCCCCCTCCTTCCCCAGAGGTGTCTGCTTTGCAGCAGCGGAGGTGGAAGCTTTTTGGCATCAAGTTGGGGGCATCGCCCTCTCGGCTGAAGTTGGCTGGGGACGCGGCGCGCGGGCGGCGGGGGGGAGGGGAGGGGCGGGGAGGGGACACGAGCAGAGTCTGGGATCCTGGCAGGATTAGGCGGCCGGGTCGGCACGCGAGGCGGTTCCGGCCCCCGGGGGAGCCCGGGCGCGCACGGAAGCCGGGAGAGCAGGCGGCGGGGGCGGGGTCTCGGGGTTGCGTGACCTGCCTGCCGGGCGGCCGCACGCACTTCGTGCCCGGGGCAGCCCTCGCCGCCCTGGCTGCCGCGGGGCGGGAGGCGCAGGTGCAGGCGGGCGGCGCCGGTTTCCACTTTTACAACCTGGCGGGGAGGGCAGTCACGCTATGTTTCTGGGACAGGGAGTGAGTTCCCCGGGGAGGACACAGCGTCTCCTTGTTACCAGGACGTGGGCAACGCTCGGTAATAAAACCCGCTCCGACGGGACGTGGGAAACGCGCCGGGAAGCAGAGCTGCTCCATCCATAAGCCGTCCCGCCAGGGGAGCGTTCCCGGGCCAGCCGGGCGCTCCGCGCGGCGCACAGGTGCGTGCGGCCGGCCGGGGTGGCAAGCTCACACGGAAAGGAACCCGAGCGGAGACTGCCGGCTTCGGGGCACGCACGTTTTGTCTGCTCTGCACGAAGCTCATTCATAACAGTCAAGGCTGCGTGCGTGGCTGTCACGCCTCCCAGAAGCGTACGTCCCAGGGAGTTTTATTTTAAAAGCGGAGGTGCCTCAGTTCTCTGGCACGCTACCTGGGGAGGACCTCCCTTAGGCGGCGACGCAGGAGTCCCACGGGCATTAAGAAAAGAAAGAAAGAAAGTTACAGATGTTATGTATAAAGTGTCAGACTCTTAAGTTCCTTCGCAAGATCCCATAAACAAAATATGTACTTTGCTCAGACACATTATTTATAGAATTCAAATGTTTGGAGATTTGTTGATAAATCAAGTTTGGAGGGCGAGACAAAAATATGAACACCGAGACAGATTAATAATACAAAACCACTCCGGTCAACTGAAAGCTGGAAAAAGTCCACATTGGCTTATTTTCTATTTAAACTTTGATTTGGTGGATCTATGCTCTTATTTCCCTAATACTACCCATAAGCCTAGAATGCCTAGCTACACACACACACACACACACACACACACACAGGCACAATTTATTACACAAGTAACACACCATTATTGAAGAGGGGGATTCTCTGGGGTTAGGATACCTACTGTACACTGTAAAATACACACGTTCGCCTCCCAGTTTACGTGGAAAGAGAGAGCAAGAGTCGCTGTTTAATTGTAAAATGTTTTCCTGGCTGACGCTGATTCTCACTTAAGTTTATATAGCAATGTTGGTCTAGAACTCTCTCCTTCTGGAACAGAACTGTCCCTCTTCTTCAGATTCTGCCCCTATTTTTCTAGACATGTAATTAGAAAGGGAGGCGTCGTCATGTGTGGCCTTGCCTCCCTGGTTCCCACAACTGGTCAGGAGGCATGTGTCTGACTCCTTCTGGCTTCCGGGATTTGGTCAAGGAGCTGATGTATTCCCCAAGACGTGCCAGCCATTTCCTGACCTTTTTCTAACTGTAGGTTGGGAGTAAACAGAAGCCTCCTCTCTTTCTCTTGGTGGCAAAACTGGACCACCAACTGACTTCCCCTGTGCAGAGACTGTAGAAGAGACCAACTTTCATACAGTGATAGATTCAAGGGGCTGAGACTCTCTGAGACTTTTTAGAGTTCCAGAATTCGTATGTGACATTCTCAAGGCAGTCCAGTTTCCTGCTTTCTTGAAGCTTGGTTATTCAGCATTTTTTAAAAAAATATATTTTATTGATTTTTTTTACAGAGAGGAAGAGAGAGGGATAGAGAGTTAGTAACATCGATGGGAGAGAAACACCGATCAGCTGTCTCCTGCACACTCCCTACTGGGGATGTGCCCACAACCAAGGTACATGCCCTTGACCGGAATCAAACCTGGGACCTTTCGGTCTGCAGGCCGACCCTCTATCCACTGAGCCAAACTGGTTAGGGCTTATTCGGCATTTCTGTTGGTTCTGTGAGGTACTCTGGTATCCTAATAAAATATACATTGATAGAAATAATTAACAAAATGTATATTTATAATGCTATTTGGAATACACTTTACAATTATGTCCTTTTTAACTTGCTTTTTCCACAGAAAAATCTACTTGGGACATTCATCATCATTTTTAATAGCTGTACATCTTGTTGTTTGATAAACCAATTTATTTTACATTTTGGTATTTCCAGCTTTTAAACATTATAAACAAGACTGTGATGAACACTAATAAGAAAGAACTTTTCCAGAAGCTTCCAGCAACCTTCTCTTGGAGCTGGTTTGGTCAGAATTGGGTCATAAGCCAATTCCATTAAAATCACCAGTAAAGGGCCAGGGCAGAGGGTTCGACTAATCTGAGTTCATATCTGGAGTTGGGCTAATTTACATGTGCTTAAAGGGTAGAGAGTGGAAATTTGTTCAATAACCATATTCTTAGGGCCAAAAAGAATTCACTACACAAGTCATTCCTGCACAGATGACAATACATATGAACTCTTAGAAATGCTATTTAAACATTTTGACCTTCATTTTAGTAGGTCCTCAAGTTTACACTGCGCACAAAATGGATTCAAGGATATAAAGAGTATAAACCAAAAAAATAGTATTTTGTGACCAGAGCCCATCCAGACCAGTTACTTGGTATTTCAAAATACACAAAGTAGCTTTGTACAGAGATCCAAAACTTTAAATGTCGATTAGCAGTTAAAAACACACACGAGTATGAGGAAAGAAAATCCAGTCTGCGTCTTGGTGGGAAACATGTGTTGGGGTAAGTGTAACAAAGCAAGTGGTCACCTGTAGTTGACCCCTTTTTTGAAAACTGGAAGCTGTGTTGGAAAAGTCATGAAGAAAGTCAGTCTAAGACAACGTTAAGTTTCCGGAATTAGATACGTTTCGGGTATTGACATATGTTACTAACCCACAGCAGGCTGATGCCCTGTGGGTACTGGCTGGCTGGCAGAGTCCACTAATACCATACACGAGGCCCATGGGCTTCTGCTTCCTCTCACGTTCGGTCCAAGTACACTTCAGTGCGCATGGGTTGGACCACGCCCTTGACCACTTCGACCTTTTGGGGGAACATAAGCAGTAAGTAGGGTCTGACTGAGTTATGCATGTTTGGGAGTATTCTCAATAAATAAGACATGTGTGAAGTACCTGGCAGATAGAATGAGCCCAATAAATGTTCCTTTTTTAAAAAATTATGTACTTGCATTGGATGGAACCCAGAAGTAGCAATGGAAGCTGTGATTGCCGCCCTGGAAGGCCTGCTTACAACCCTTTTATTCAAACGTTTGATGGGACAGCACTCTGTTCTGGCTCACGGGATAAAAATAAAGTGAGCTAACCGTAGTTTTGCTATGCTCCCTTTGTACAATTCTGGGCTCATTTTGAAATTAGCAATCTTGGGTAGATTTTCCTAGTATTTTTTTTTTTTTATCAGACTTGCAGATAAAGTGCCTATTCTCTCACATGTTTTTCATCAGGGAAGGGGGAGAGGAGAGGAGGGGGTATACCATGAATTAAAATGAATGAGATGAATGACAATGCCCTGCGGGATAAATATCTTAGGTAAATTCATAACAGAAACAAAAGTATAGACACTGTATTAACATTTTAACATTAAAACACAAAGGTCTGTAGATCATGTGGAAAGCTCTACTTTAGTCATTTTACAGACTCTGTTCCCCAAACTAGGGGATATTTTTTTCAGGGGTCATTGACCCACACAAGAAATTAATAAAGGGTCACAGAAGAGATTAAACGTAACTTAGTTCTCGCTGGATTATTTTTAAAGGTCACAGTAAAATGTGAAACTGCCGATTTAAAATTTAAGAACAGGATAATAAAAAAACTTAAGAACAGGATAAAACAAAACTTTATTCAATATAGCCAACGATGGGAATATTTTAAATTCTACTTCAGTCAATATGGCCAATAATATGGTGAGAGAAAGAAGTGGAAAGAGAAAAAGGGTAGGGAAAGAAACCTTGACAGACAGAGGGAGAAACCGACACCAACCGAGAGCCAAGAAAAACACATATCAACACTGGCGAGAAGCTTATTGGATTACTTTTTTAATAAACCTATTTTGTAACACTCTGTCACACTCTTCGTCTGTGTTGTGATCTTTTAACTGCTATTCTTTAACAAAGGCTATTCTTCACAATTTATCAACTTTATCCTTGAAATTCTTATAGTGCTTACAACTGTTCAACAGAACTTTCTTTGATGATAAAAAGTTCTACATATATGTGCTGTCCTGCGCAGTAGCAACTTATAATTACTGAAGATTGAAATATGGCTACTGCAAAAAGGAATGTAAGTTTTTATTATACTTCATTTAAATTAAATAATCACATGGGGCTATCTTATGGGACAGTGCAGGTCTAAGGGACATTTACAATGGAAGGAAAATTGGTTTCAAGGCCAATAAGCAGGCTGTACTTGACCACTTCATCGGCTGTCCTCTGCCTTCCTAATCCTTTGTTCAGTCCTCTGTACTTTTCTCTCCCAGATGAAGAAATATGCTCTCTTTGAGTATAAAGATGTTCTCTTTCTGTATAAACAGAAAGTTGCTGGTAGGCATTGGGGCAAAAATAACAGTCAGGTTAAAGTGTACAGGGTACATACATCTATTTCCAAGAGTTTAATTTTTTTTCCTTTTTATATCTTTATTGTTGATAGTACTACATGTTATTTCCAAGACTTTTAGTGCTTTGAGGAACAAGGCTTTTGGAAGTGTTCAGGACGTCATGCTGTCATTTTCATTAATAATAGCTATCAATCAGCAGTCTGACTCCTGTTCCAGCAATGTTCTGCAACATTTGATCATTTCTCTCAATCTACTTTCTAATAAATTTTCTTTGTATTCATTCAGCCTTACTTCATTCAGTAGTGACAAGCCTCTCTCCCTGTTAGCGAGTAGTGGATATTTTGTTTCTTGGAAGAGCTGCATTTTGGACCTCATATAACCTTCAAAACGGAGAGATCTGGATATGAATGAGTCACCTGCAAATCATACCAATGTCTGCCCGTCTGGGTTAGTCAGTTCCTGAGCTTCACCCCATCCTGGTAGGTAGTGCTTGTTGCATAGTGGGCTATCAACAAATACCTGCTTTATGAATGAAGGAAAGGAAGTCAGATACGTGTATGGCTGGGCAGTCTTTTAAAAAGAAATAAGTTGTGGACTTAAAAGAATGTATTGTTGAAGGAGAAACCAAGATGGCGGCATAGGTAAACACCTAAACTGCTGCCTCACACAACAATTTCAAAACTACAACTAAAAGACAAAACGGACATCATCCAGAACCACAGGAAGGCTGGCCGAGTGGAAATTCTACAACTAGAAGGAAAGAGAAAAGCACACTGAGACTCAGAGGAGCTGCAGGAGGCAGAGGTACTAAGACGCGCATGCGGAGAGGACTGGCAACTGAGTGCGTGGCTGGCTTTCTCAAGTGGGAGGGAGACAAAAGCTCCCGACTGCGCTGAACTCCAGTTCCGGGTGAGACTCTGGGGACCCAGACTCATTCAGGGAGAAACTGGACTGTCTGGCAGCAGGCGGAACTCAAAGGTGGCTTTCTCTCAGAGGTGCTTGCAGCGATAACCATGGGACACTGAGACACAGGGGCCTATTAGGGCAGAGCAGATGGGGAAACCAATGCTGTCTGCTCCGCCCTGAGACTCCGCCCCATCAAAGCTGAGCACAGAGGCTTTGGTAAGTCTTGTCTCATAAGGGTGTCTCCAGCACAGAAGTTCTCCCAGCGTAGACACAACTGATCCTCACAGCCAACTGGCCTGGAGATCAATTCCTCCCAGTGATATCAACAACAATCAAGGCTTAACTACAACAAGACTGTGCACACAGCCCACAAAGGGGTGCACCAAGAGTGTCCACCTCAGGTAACTGGGGAGGTTGAGCCACTGGGCCCTATAGGACACCTAGCACACAAAGCCACTCTATCAACTCAGGGAAGCAGCCAAAATGTGGAGACAAAGAAACAGATCACAAATGAAAGAAATGGAGGAAAGCAAACGACTGGATATAGAATTCAAAACCACGGTTATAAGGTTTTTCAAGAATTTTCTAGTAAAGGCTGATAAATTTAGCGAGACCCTCGAGGATATGAAAAAGGATCATCTAGAAATTAAGCATACACTGACTGAAATAAAAAATACAGAGATCTAACAGCAGACTAGAGGATCGCAAGAATCAAGTCAAAGATTTGAAATACAAAGAAGCAAAAACACCCACTGGAAAAGCAAAAAGCAAAAAGAATCCAAAAATATGAAGATAGTGTAAGGAGCCTCTGGGACAACTTCAAGCGTACCAACATCCGAATTATGGGGGTGCCAGAAGAAGAGAGAGAGCAAGATACTGAAAACCTATTTGAAGAAATAATGACTGAAAACTTCCCCCACCTGGTGAAAGAAATAGACTTACAAGTCCAGGAAGCGCAGAGAAGCCCAAACAAAAGGAATCCAAAGAGGACCACACCAAGACACGTCATAATTAAAATGCCAAGAGCAAAAGACAAAGAGAGAATCTTAAAAGCAACAAGAGAAAAACAGTTAGTTACCTAGAAGGGAGCACCCATACGACTGTCAGCTGATTTCTCAACAGAAACTATGCAGGCCAGATGAGAGTGGCAAGAAATATTCTAAGTGATGATTAGCAAGAACCTACAACCAAGATTACTCTACCCAGCAAAGCTATCATTCAGAATTGAAGGGCAGATAAAGAGCTTCACAGATAAGAAAAAGCTAAAGGAGTTCACCACCACCAAACCAGTATTATATGAAATGCTGAAAGGTATTCTTAAGAAGAGGAAGAAGAAGAAAAAGGTAAAGATAAAAATTATGAACAACAAATACATACCTATCAACAAGTGACTCTAAAAACCAAGTGAATAAAAAAATCTGATGACCAGAATAAACTGGTGAATAGAATCAGGGGCATAGAAAGGGAGTGGACTGACAATTCTCAGGGGGAAAGGGGTATGGGGGGTGCGGGAAGAGACTGGACAAAAATCGTACACCTATGGATGAGGACAGTGGGATGGGGGGTAAGGGCAGAGGGTGGGGTGGGAACTGGGTGGAGGGTAGCTATGGGGGGAAAAAAGAGGAACAACTGTAATAATCTGAACAATAAAGATTTATTAAATTAAAAAAATATGAACAAAAAAAAGAATGTATCGTTGAAAGTATTACAGATATCCCTTCCTTTTTCCCCATTGACTCCCTCCATCCTGCTTCCACCCCGCACCCCCAGGCCTTCACCAAATTATTGTCTGTGTCCATGGGCTACGCATTTTTGCCTGTAAGTTCCCCCAAGATAGCTTTAGAGCTGAACCTTTCATTTCGACTACTCTTGGACTAGGACAGTGGTCGGCAAACTCATTAGTCAACAGAGCCAAATATCAACAGTACAGCGACTGAAATTTCTTTGGAGAGCCAAATTTTTTAAACTTAAACTTCTTCTAACGCCACTTCTTCAAAATAGACTCGCCCAGGCCGTGGTACTTTGTGGAAGAGCCACACTCAAGGGGCCAAAGAGCCGCATGTGGCTCGCGAGCCGCAGTTTGCGGACCACGGGACTAGGATGAAAATGTTACCAACGTCTTCTCAGCTGCAATCAGAGACCAGAGAGTCCCCTGCACACCCTTGACCTCTACGGGCATCGCCCCCCTTTCCGCTCAGGAACAGGAACTGCCGCGTCCTCCACGCGGGCCCCAGGACCAGGGTCAGAGGTAGACACGCCACGCTCCCAACCCAGGAGGCAGAGCTGGGCCCGCTCCCTGCGTCCCACGGTCGCCCCCGACCCCAGCCCCCTCCCCACCGTCCTGCGTCTCAAGCACTCAGCGTCAGAGGAGCCATTTGCCCGGGACCCCAACGCGAGCTTCCCGCTTGCGCCGGGGGCCTCGCGTGGGCCGTGACGCCACCGCGCCCTGACGTCACGTCGACGTGCAGCGCGGTCTCCCAGGAGACTGGGGAAGCCGTTTCGCACCCAGCGGCGTCCAGGTCTAGGTGAGAGACGGCGAATGGCTTCCTGCGCCGCGGGGGCACCCGGTTCCCCGGGACGCAGTTCCGGCGCGGAGGCGTGCCGGCACCGGGAGAGGGCCGGAAAGCGGGGCGCGGCGCCCCCTGGCTGGTCCCCGCGAGCCCGCCCGCCCGGCCCGGCATCCACTTCCCCCGCCCCACCGCAGTGCGTGGCCGGGCCTCCGCGCCGCGCCTCCCGCCTCCTCTTCCTGCCGCGGCAGGTCCCGCGGGAACGGGGTTAGGCAGGGACACATTTCACAAGCCTCCCAGCAGCTTGGCCGGCCTCGTAGTTGGTCTTTGTTTGGAAAAGTCCGCCGCTCAGGAGGAAAGTCTTAGGACGGCTCCCGCTTCACCTGACCCTGACCTGCTCCTTTTGGGTGACTCACGCCGGGGGGATAGTTCTTGACGAACGGGCCGGGAGCTAACGGCCCGTCGTGAGCCTGGCGGGGGGGCGGGAATCGGAAGTGAACAGTCAAGAACATTTCTGTGTTTTTGACATTTTCCTCCTGACCCTGTGAGAGAGAGCAGAGTCAGGAACACCTTACATAGCTGCTGCCAGTTATCGCCGCCGCCGCACCTCTTGCCAAAGGGCAGCCTACCCGAGTTTCAAGTGAAAGAATAAAAGGGGCTCATTTGATAAAACATGCAAAGTAATGTAAAGGAAAAATTGAAATTAACAAATTTCCCTGTGGCCCAAAGGAAGAGAGACCTTTCCCCTCCCTAGGTTGAGAAACTTCTTATTTGTGAATGCTCCCTCTATTCCGTTAATATGCATGCAAAGCTTTTAAAGACCCATATTGTTTTCCTTGAGGACCAGGGAGCCATTTCTTTAAAATGTAAATATCAAGGAAATTAACTCCCCTATTTCCATATCTCCTAGAGTTTTAGTTTAGGTGCCTTCTAGCAACCACCTACTTTGTCAGAGAGATTTGCATTCCTTAGGACAGACGCAATTAGCTAGAATAGATGGCTACTTGGATTACCAGGTGATTTAAAATGAACTATTAGAGAGTGTATATAGCAAGCTGTATTGAGGACAAGTTACCATTTATCTTGAGAACATGCGTGTAATGGATTGTATCTGCCTGGTTATATAAAAAGTGGGATTTCTTTCTGTCTCTGTAATCTCATTAGCAGATTGATTGTGATGTGCCTCACAGTCTGGTTAAATGCATATTCAATAATGAAATTACTATCTTTCTGCTACAGAGAGATTTTCTGGGTTAGCAGAATATTTTATTTTTAATTTTTCCTCAATATTCAGAACCGGCCACTTCTCCTTTGGTAGAATAAGACCACAAAGTTGGGATAGATTTACAAACAATCAAGGTTCTAAATCAAAACTGCCTTGTTTACACTGTCACTAGATCCACGCTCTCAAATAATTTTGTGGGTGGAATTTTAAAAGGAGATTTAGTTGGTAATTTAGGAGAAATTCTCCCAATAGAGTTTAATTAAGCTGATGCCATCTTATTTTTCTATTGGTGAGTCCATTGTAAAATGGCAGAAATGAGAATAATGAGCCTTTTGTGAATAATGAGCGCTTGCCACATCATGGTTACAGTGTGCCAAACATCACATTATTATGTACTTGGTCATGTGGGCCAGTGTTAACTATGTCAGTTAACTTTACCTCATAGTTGCAGTTAACTTTACCACACACACACACACACACACACACACACACACACACACTCACTATATTTATATGGGAAGACAGATCATTAATTATTTGCTGTAAACAGCAGCTCATTAAAACAAGGGATTTTATGCTAATAGGCTAGGGAGGGAATCCTCTCTTCTACCAATGGTTGCATAATTTAAAAAAAAAATACTGCCACTATAAGAATTTTTGTCATATACAATTTACATGCTACCTTGGCAAGGCTGGAGTTGCTATCTCAGACTTCTAGGCCTCTCCTGTCAAAATCTTACCCTGATCAAAAGCAAACAACCTCAGGAAGCCTTCACTAATACTCCACTCCTAGATTGTTCTTTGTCTACAACTGTTGGCCCTTAGGCCTTGTTCCCTGCTGTGGAATTAGGCCTATATCGTTTTACTCTGCTGCCACCCTTACTTCTTGGGTATATATAAACATCTCTCACTCATGAAGTTGGACTGTCTATTCTTCCTCCATATTTGAGAAAGATTAAAAACACACACACACAATCCAAATGCTCCTCCATTCTGTGTGGTTTTATGAAAGTAGTGATAGAGTGTTATATAGAACGAGAGGCCCAGTGCACGAAATTCATTCACGGGTGGGGTTCCTAGGCCTGGCTGGCAATCAGGACCTATTGGGAACATCTCACCCAGTCCCGATCTGGATGGGCCAGCCAGGGCCTGCTGGCTGTCGGCCAGGGCCTGGGGGCCTGCTGGCCAGGGCTTGGGGGCCTGCTGGCCAGGGCTTGGGGGCCTGCCGGCTGCTGGATCAGGGGAGGGACCGCGGGAGGTTTGCTGGCTGGGGGGAGACCAGGAGAGGTTGGCTGGCTGTGGGAGTGCACTGACCACCAGGGGGCAGCTCCTGCATTGAGCGTCTGCCCCCTGGTGGTCAGTGTACATCATAGCGACTGGTTGACCAGTCATTCCAGTTGTTCAGTCGTAACGGTTGCTTAGGCTTTTATATATATATATAATTTTATATATATATATATATTTTTATATATATATATATTTTTATTATAAAATAAAAGTCTATTAAAAGTAAAATACCTACATAAAAGTGTTCATTTTTAGTTAAATTTGGCACTTGGCTTCTCATACTTTGATGTTTCTTCTGTTCAGGGCCTGCATATCATATTTAATCTGATAATATATATTTTTAAACTACATTCATATCACAGTTGCTTTTCTTGTCTGCCAAACTAAAATACCATATTTACACATTTTTCTAGTAGCTTTTCAGAAAAAAAAAAAAAAAACCTTAAAAAAAACCAACCTTGAAATAAATGGTTACATTTAAAATTTTATGATCCTTATTTTGTATTTTCAAAGCAAATAATTAGTATTAAACCACCACAGAAATTACAATTAGACTATTAATTTCTTTTTTTTTGTTAAATGTGTATACATTAAAAATGTTTTTTAATTCTTTATTGTGGAAAGTATTGCATATGTCTCTAAAGAAAAAATATTTGCAGCTACTATCAGCAGTCTCTGTAGGTCCTTCCTGTTCTATTGGCCTAATAACTAACTGAGAAAACCCCACTTGTACTGTTTAACACTGATGAAATAAACATCTCTTTAAACAGTTATCACCATTCTTCTTCCAACATTACCAAGAATTGATATCTCTTAATTTGAAACTTTTTACATTATTCAATTCTGACCATTGCCATCAATATTTTTAGGTTATTTTACTTCAGAGCTCCTTCAGTATATTTTGGGAAATTATGGATCGTCACGTTCCCATGCACGCATTACCTGAAGAAATCCAAAAGGTATGACATTATATTGTGTTATTACAAAATAACACTGGAAACATGTTAGCAGGTAGATAATTCTAAAACTTGGGGAAATGAATTCAGAGGTTCTGTATTTATTTTGGTCAGGGCATCTGTAATGAATTGATGAAGTGGGGAAGGGAATAATCCTAATGGTCAGAATTGTGGAATTCAATTCAGTGCAGTATTTGACCTGTGAACAAAGGCAGATAATACAATTCCAGCACAGTATTTGACCAGGTGTTTGTGGAGCCTGGTAGTATATTTAGGTATTTTCTAGCAGCTTTGCAGATAAAAAGGTTTTTAAAAAAAACAAACTGAAATTAATGTGTCTGTTTAAAATTTTAAGTGATCCTTAGTTTGTATTTGCAAAACAAATAATTAGTAGTAAACCACCACAAAAATTATAGTTAGCTTGTAGTTTTTTATGATGCTAAGTTTTGAAGTCTCGCTCTATAAGGGTCCATTTCAGTTTCACCTTAAATCTTGCACGAGGTACTGTTTTAAGCCTTTTCATATATATCAGTTCATTTAATCTAGTTAACAAGTTTTCTTCAGAGGTTTTTGCTCTTCTCCCTGTTAGTTCATATCTGTCCTCAGGCAAATTCATTACTCCTATATTTAGTTTAGCATTGCATATATTATTAACAGTATAATTTTAAAAATAGCTTTTTGAAACTGATCGACAAAATGTGAATTAAATCTCAGACCTTAGCTATCATTAATTATTCAGATTTTTTAGTAAATCTGCAGTCAACTCTTAAGCACCAGTCTGTTACTTTTTAATTGAAAAATTGCAGTCAGCTCTCAGATATGCTTTTATCCTTTGTTCATGTTGCTTTGGGCTTCCTGTTACCATTGATTTAACTTGATGCTTACTGTTACTACATGTTCTTCAGATTTATGTAAACTGCAGCCTTGCAGGAACTGGAAGGGAAGTCCAATTACCAGAAAAAACCTTTTCAACCACTGCATTTAATTTGCTTCACCGTTTAAGTTAGATGTAAGAGATAGAAAGCACAAAGAGAGCTCAGCTATACTATGTTTACCTGAGAAATGGTGCTTTTATGTATTTGTAGACATGGAATGTCCCTCCTCTCTCCCTCAACTGAATTCCTCCCGTATACTACCCTGTGTGGTAAAGATGAAAAGAAAACAAAACCATCTGCAAGAAACAATTCCCATATTTCAGATTCCAATCATCTGTCAGGAAGAGGATATATTATATAATGAGATGAAAAAAAAACAACTCTAAAAGACAGTGTATAATTTAAATGTCATATAAGATAGTAGCTTTTTTGAGAAAGGAGGAGGTAGGGACAGGAATCCCCAAGTATTGGAATAGTCAAGGGAGGAGCTTTATGCAGGAAGTAGAACTGGGATTGGTCCTTGAAGGCAGAGTATTGTTATAGACAGAGCATGCTAGGCTAAGGGAACAGCTTACTGGTGAGAAAAAGCTGGCCAAGTTAGAGAATGTTTAACAATTTAAATATTTTGAATATATGAGAAAGTATGTATTTATTTTGGCAAGGTTTTTATGAGAGTTGTAGAATGTTTTTTCTTATGTTTAAGGTACTTTATAAGTAAACTAGAAGTCTGGTGCATGAAATTCGTGCACGGGGTGGGGGGGAGGCAGGGGTTGTCCCCTCAGCCCAGCCTGCACCCTCCCCAATCCGGGACCTCTCGGGGGATGTCTGACTGCTGGTTTAGGCCTGAACCGTCAGTCAGACATTCCTCTCACAATCTGGGACCACTGGCTTCTAACTGCTCACCTGTCTGCCTCCCTCTCCACCCCTAACTGCCTCTGCCTGCTGTCCTGATCACCCCCAACTGCCCCTGCCAGCCTGGTTGCCCCTCACTGTCCCCCTCTACTGGCCTCGTTGCCCCTCACTGCCCCCCCTCTGCCGGCCTGGTGGTCCCTCACTGCCCCCCTCTGCCGGCCTGGTCACCCCCAACTGCCTCCCCTGCCGGCCTGGTTGTCCCTCACTGCCAGCTTGGTCACCCCCAACTGCCCCTCACCCCCGCCAGCCTGGTCGCCCCATGTAGCTTGCTGTTCAGTCGTTTGGTCATCCCTCAGTAACCCCCCCTGGCCTTGTCACCCCATGCAGCCTGCTGTTTGGTCGTTACTGTGAGGGCGTACTGACATATTTGCATATTATACTTTTATTAGTATAGATTGTTTAAAGATGCTGAAACCAAGCATTTCATAAATCTGCAGTTATATTCTCAAAGCAGGAATGGCAAGCAGCTATCCATGCAGAGAAGAGGTGAGTCCAGGAGAAGCACAGCTGCGTAAGGCCCTGGACTAGTGTTCTGATTATACCTTTGTTTTGCTGAATGTTTAGAATATAAAGTGCAGCTTTGCATTTTTTCAGATCTAAGTTAGCTACATTTCTACAACAAATATTCACCCAGTGCCTATATATGCCAGGCATTGTTCTGGGTACTTGATTATACAACAACCAAAATGTGTACATGCACCGCACAGCCCCTTAACGCACCATCTAAGAATAAGTTATTTGTTTTCCATAACTTCGTAACTATGTTTGACTTATTTAGATTGCCCATAATGTACTTGTTAAATTGCCTAGTGATCAGGCAGTATATCTATGTAGTCAGCTTGCATACTTCATTCTATACAGAATCATGTTAAATAGATACAGGGTGGAGCAAAAGTAGGTTTACAATTGTTCATATGGAAAATAATACAAAAATCTATACTAATAAAAGGGTAATATGCTAATTAGACCAGGTTGACTGGACATCTTCTGGACGTCCGACTTTCTTCTGGATAGTTAGGAGGCAACCAGGCCGGCAGGGGGGCAGTTAGGGGAAGACCAGGCCAGCAGGGGGTAAGTTAGGGGATAACCAGACTGGCGGGGGACCAGGTAGGGGGCGACCAGGCTGGCAGGGGACCAGTTAGGGGGCAATCAAGCCAGCAAGCAGAGGCAGTTAGGGGCAATCAGGCAGGCAGGTAGAGTGGTTAGGGATGATCAAGCAGGCAGATAGAGTGGTTAGGGGTGATCAGGCAGGCAGGCAGGTGAGTGGAGCCAGCGGTCCTGGATTGCAAGAGGGATGTCCGACTGCCAGCAGTTGGACATCCCCCAAGTGGTCCCGGATTGGAGAGGGTGCAGGCTGGGCTGAGGGACCTTTCTCCCTCCCTCCCCCCCATGTACGAATTTTGTGCACCGGGTCTCTAGTTAATAAATAATACAAGAATAAACTCTGTTTTCTGTACTCACAGCTGTAAACCTACTTTTGCCCACCCTGCATATAGCGTATAGGGTAATAGGAATACTTTGGATTAGAATTATTTACTAATACTTCATTATTAAAATGAAGAAAACAAATATATATATTCATTGTGGCTTGGAAATTGTGCTCCATTTCTTTATTGGGTAAAAAAGAACATGAGGTGGGTGGATTAGTGCCCCTACCTTGTTCTTCTGTTAACTTTTTTTGTGTTAGTTTTTATGCTGGTTTTTCTTTCTAGAGAAACCTTTGCTGTGTTTTTTTTTTTTTTCCTTCTTCTTCTTTTCTTTGGTCATGCAATGAAGGAAGGTTAGTATAGAAATCAGGGAAGAGAAGGTGAGGGGAGCCCTTCCTCTTTATTTCTTTCCATATTTTTGCTATGTGATTGGAAATAGGATGATTGATAACTTACATGAAAGGTACTTAACAAAGGACATGAAAATGACTGCACTACACTGAGCTATTACTAGTAAAATTGGTAGTAGTAGAAAACCTGCAAGAAAAATTAGACGTAGTGGAGCAGATGGCCACAGAAGGGAAAGTATAGAGAAGAATGCTGCTGACAATGATAAGCTATAATTAGAGAAGTCATTACCCGACTAGAAGACTAAAATTGTTAAAATCAGCTACCTCTTGATCTCATCTTTTTAGGGAATCATAGGGAAGCAAGAATAAGGTAATCTTTTGACTTCCATTCCTAGGTCTTTTTGCTTTTTATCACAATTTCTGACTGAGCATAAAATGCATCTCAGACTTCTATCTCCCCAGGTGGCACAAAAGAGGCCCAAGGGCTGGATAGCAAGACCACACTCATCCCCTTTGTCTGCTCCTAGACTCTACGGTTTACTTCTATATGTGCTTAGATCACATCTTTAAATCTGTTCTCCCTCTAGATTGAGCTGACTCATAACCTGTCTCTGCCCTCTGAAAAGTAGCAGCTTTGCTAGAATGTTCATCCAGCTTTCTGAGAGCAGAATGCACTTGTACTGAGAGTACAGTTCTATGTTTAGGATTTTATTGCCACAATTAAAACACTTACAGATCAGCAAAGTAATAATTCTATATTTCTTCCCCTCCCGAATGTCTACCTATTTTAGAGACATAGGGACTCCCTCTTTTTAGAAAAAAAGCAGTGAACAACTTTCCTTTTGTCGTTTTTGCCTGGGGACATACACAGAAATCTAAACAAATGAGTGGAAAATCAGTTATTTTGCAAAGTAAAGCTGATCTCTCTCTCTCTCTTTTTAAAAAATGGTGACAAAATGAACACTTGTAATGGGATTTTAGCTTCAGGGAAGATATTTATTACCGGAGGACACAAAGTAAAATAAAGAGACCAGAGTTGTTTATTTTATAAAACAGAAGTGGTGCTGCAAGGATTGGAGACACACTGCTCTTTCTGGGATAACAGTCCTTTTCTCTAGCAGTAACAGCTCATTTTGTCCTGTTTCGGTATAGTAATTTTAGTACTTTGAAACTTTGAAATTTATTCAGAATAACAGTTTTATATTTCCAAGCACAGATTGTCATTGCCAGGAAAAATAAACTTAATTTTCCAGGTCATTTTGGGCCACTGTGGCTAGAGTCAGATTTTGTGTTGAGTTAAAATAGAGGAGAAAAAAATGAGAAAATGATCATAGAAATGTTAACATTATTGTTCTGGAAAAGTAACGATATGTGTATATGTGTGTGGGGGTATGTATGCTGTGTTTTTAAGCAGTTGTGGTTTTAAAACCTAACGAGAGAAGAAGTAGGAAGCTGTGTAATTCTTGGAGAGACTATTCACTTGGATATTGTTATCCAAGATAGGTTATTAGGAAAACGGTTTTTAAAAAAATGTAGTTATGAATCTTGAAACAAATTTGCATTTGTGAATCTGTAGTCCAAAATACTTTTGTTGGCTAGCCATGGAAGGTCACAGAGTTTACTAAGGTGGGGTTTCCCAGTGGAAAAGTAGGTATTGGAGGAAATATACTTTGGAAGTATATGTAGATAAACACAGGTGTGTTTATGTATGAAGCCAACATTTCTTGAAATTGCTCAATAAAATTTGTTTATGGAATAATCTTTGGTATTTTAGTCCCAGATTGATTTTTAAAACTTTTCTTATTTTTTATTAAACTTCTTATTTTAACATCATTATAGATTCACATGCATTTGTAAGAAATGATACCAAGAGATCCCATGTACTTTTACCCCAACTTCCCCCAATGGTAGCATTTGGCAAACTATACTACAGTATCACAACCAGGCTATCAACATTGATACAATCCTATCTAATAAAGAGGGAATATGGTAATTGACCACCACACCCTCACAAGATGGCGGTGCCCACAGCCACAAGATGGCGGTGCCCAGTCCTCTCAGCCCTGCCTCATCCAGCCGGAGTTCCCCAGTCCTCTCAGCCCCGCCGAGGGGCAGCATGCACTGCACACCTCATCCAGCCAGAGTCTCCAAGTTCCCTCAGCCCTGCTTCAACCAGCCAGAGTCCCCCAGTCCCCTCATCCCCGCCTCATCCAGCCTCAATTCCCCAGTCCCCTCAGCCCCGCCTCATCTAGCTGGAGTCCCCTAGTCCCTTCAGCCCTGCCTTACCCAGTCCCTGTAGCATCCAGCCTCATCCAGCCTCAGTCCCCCAGTCCCCTCAGCCCTGCAGGGGAAGGCAGTTAGGGGCAATCAGGCTGGCAAGGGAGGGCAATTGGAGGTGATCAGGCCGGCAGGGAGGGCAGTTGGGGACGATCATGCTGGCAGGGGAGCAGTTAGGCATCAATCAGGCCAGCAGGGGAGCAGTTAGGGGGTGATCAGGCTGGCATGCAGAGTGGTTAGGGGCAATCAGGCAGGCAGGCAGGCGAGTGGTTGAGTGGTTAGGAGCCAGCAGTCCAGGATTGTGAGAGGGAGGTCCGACTGCCAGTTTAGGCCCGATCTTCAGGCCTAAACTGGCAGTCGGACATCCCCTGAGGGGTCCCAGATTAGAGATGGTACAGGCTGGGCTGAGGGACACCCCCCCATGCATAAATTTTGTGCACCAGGCCTCTAGTTAAGATATAAAACAGTTCTGTACAACAAGGATTCCTCCTGTTGACCTTCTGTAGCCACATTCACCTCCCCCTCCCTCTACATACACCTATACCACTCTATCTCCAGGCCTAATCTATGACCCCTGGCAACCACTGATTTGATCTCTAATAATTTTGTCATTTCAGGAATGTTACATAAATGGAATCATGCAATATGTAACCTTTTGGGATTAGTTTTTTCACTCTGTAATTCTCTGGAGCTTTATTCATGTTATTGCATGTATCAATAGTTTATTTCTTTTTATTGCTGAGTAGTATTACATGGTATGAATGTACTACAGTTTATTTAACCTGTTGAACATCTGGGTTTTGTCCAGTTTTTGGCAATTACTTGTAAAGCTGCTATAAATGTTTGCATATAGGTTTTTATGAGAACATATGTTTTCATTTTCCTGGGATAAATGCCCAAGAGTGCAATTGCTAGCTTGTACAGTAGTTGCATGTTTAGTTTTTTAAAATACTGCCAAACTTTTCCAGAAGCTGTACCATTTCACATTCTCACCAGCAATGTATGAATGGTCCAGTTTCTCTGCACTTTACCAGCATTTGGCATTAGTTTCTATTTTAGCTTTTTTGATAGTTGTGTAGTGATACCTCACTGTGGTTTTAATTAGCATTTTCCTAATGATTAATGGTGTTGAGTATCTTTCCATGTGCTTATTTGGCATCTATATAGTCTCTTAGGTGAAATGTTTCTTCATGTCTTTTGACTATTTTTAAATTTGATTTTTTTTTTTTTTTTACTGTTGAGTTTTATGAGTTCTTTCTATAATCTAGATACTAGTCCTTTGTCAGATATGTGATTTGCAAAATTTTCCCCCAATTTGTGGCTTATTCTTTCATTTCCTTCACAGGGTTTTTGTAGAGAAAAAGTTTTAAATTTTGATGAAATTTAGGTTATCAGTTTTTCCACCTATGGATTATGCTTTTGGTATCAAGTATAAGAACTCTGCCTCATATTGATCCTGAAGATTTTACCCTAGACTTTTTTCTAAAGTCATATTTTTATGTTTTACACTTAAGTCCATGATTCATTTTGAGTTAATTTTTGTATAGGGTATAAGGTGTAGGTTGAGGTTCTTCTCTTTAAACTTATGGGTATCCAATTAGTCCAGTACTGTTTGTTGAAAGGCTCTTTTTTCTTCATTAAATTGCTTTTTCACCTTTGCCAAAAAAAAGTCAATTTAGTATATTTATATAGATTTATTTATGGGTTCTCTAGTCTATTCCATTGATCTTTTTGTCTATCCTTCTGCCAATACCACACAATATTTATTACTGTTGCATTATATGTCTTGAAATCAGATAAAATGATTCCTCCCACTTTATTCTTATTTTTCAAGATTGTTTTAGCTCTTGTAGTTTCTTTGCCTTTCCATATAAATTTGAGAACAATCCTGTCTCTCTCTATATAAAAATATCTGGCTGGAATTCTGATAAGACATTAAATGTATATATAAATTTGGGAAGAATTGATATCTTTAATATTTTGTGTCTTCCAACCCATAAACGCAGTATGAATATGTCTCTCCATTTGTTTAGATCTTTGATTTCTTACCATCTATGTTTTCAGCGTACAAGTTTTGTTGGATTTACACTAAGCACTTCATTTTTTGAGCAATTGTAATTGGGATTGTAATTTTAATTTCATCATGCACATGTTCATCGTTAGTATATAGAACTACAATTGATTTTTGTATGTTTATCTTAAATCATTGACCTTGCTGAACTTATTAGTTCCAGGAGTTTTATTGTGAACTAAATTCGTGCATGGGTAGGGTCCCTAGGCCTGGCCGGCGATCAGGGCCAATCTGTGGGGTGACTGGCAGGGTGATCGGGGAGCCCCCCCACTGGCACCTGCCTTGGCTGGCCTGGGGCCTGCCAGCTGGGAGCAGCTCCTGCGTTGAGCATCTGCCCCCTGGTGGTCAGTGCATATCATAGCAGCCAGTCGTTCTGCTGTTCGGTTGATTTGCATATTAGGCTTTTATTATACAGGATTCCTTGGGATTTTCAGGGTTTACAATCATGTCATCTCAAATAGGGAAAGTTTTGTTTCTTCCTTTCTGATATGTCTGCCCTTTATTTCCTCTTTTTGCCTTACTACTCTGGCTAGAACTTGCAGCATTATGTTGCTTAGGAGCAGACAGAGTGAATATCCTTGCTTTGTTCCTTAGGGGAAAATTCACTCCCTCTTTCACCATTAAGTATAATGCAGGTGTGGGGGTTTTTGTAGATGCTTTTTTACCGAATTAATTTTTAAATTGTGGTACAGCAAGTTGACTTATTGATGAAAAAGGGTCCTGATGGCCTTATGAAATGGTCAGGTAATCTGTGTGGCTCAAAAAGTCCACTGTTCTGTCTCAAAATGGTTCTCCCAATCTGAGTGAAATTCTCTAGCTAGACATTCACTGTTTTTGAGTAAAAGCATCTTTGTAATGCAGATCCTCTTGGAAGGGGAAACAGTTTATGTTGTTGGTACTGTTTCTTTTCTCCTTAACCAAGCATAATAAGCATTTGGACATGTGGGGCAAAAAAGGGAGGAATAATTTTTGGAGCAGAGAATGCCTCAATTGGGCAGCAGGGGGTTACTGAGTGCCTTTTCTTGTTGAAGCACAGACAGGAGTTTTGAAAAGGATTCAAAGCATAATTTAACCTTTGAATCATTTTTTGTATTAAATAACTATAATTTAAGAAGTACAAATACTGCATTTGAGAAGTTTATTTTAAAATTTATTTTTTCAATGGCTCTGCATTTGCCTAATATACTGCATTTGCTAATGCTCTTCCAAAGTACATCTTCTAGAAAGCAAAGATATCCTGCTAATAACAGCCATTTTGTCAAGAATGACAGCATGTCATTATTTTACTCACAAAACAAGATGATATAACACCAAGTTATAACGATGAAGCACAAATTATATTTCACAAAAAATATAACTTTTAATTCATTTGGGAACATAATTATAGTATATCATATCTTCTCAAGTTTCACAGAAATGCCCTAAGTAATTAGGCTGTATAGACACTAAGAATTTGAAAGTATTATTACTTTTTTTCCTGTTGCAGTTTTATATACAGAAAATTATTTACAATTTAATAGCATTGAAGACTTTTGTTTAATATACTTATTTAACATGAATCACTCAGTGATTCAGATTGTACTAGATGAAGTCTGGAGGCTACTCATATGGGCCTAGTATTTTATAATTTGATTGTCTTGTTTCCTAGATCATAATGATAACATCTTTTGGCTTTCTTTGCTGAACTTCCAGAAGTCCTGTTCTATAAAATGTTTTACTTCACTTATTTTAGCTTCCTTCCATAATTGCTAGGGTGGAATAACATTCTAATAGCTTTCACAACTGTGAAGTTTATGCTATTTCTGTTTTGTACATCAGGCTGCAAAGAAGCTCCACCCAGCAAGAGTTTTCTTTAGACTAAGGATGGGGTGCTTTGCCAGGAGTAAGGCAAGAACTGTGATTAATAGGCAAAAGGTTAAGGATGAAAGTGCCTTGGAGTTAGCAATATAATTTTCAAATTGATGAGAAGGAACCAAAACTCACAATGGACAAAGGGATTGCAAAAAAATATCCGTCTGCTCTGAATTAGTTTAGGTCTCTTGATGTAGATGAGTTATATTCCTGGGGACTGACAGTACCTTTGAATGGGATTGCAGAGCCACTCTAGGTGATCTTTGAGGACACACAGGGAGTAAGAGGATAAACATACAAATGCTATTCAATGTATAAAACAACCATAAACTACAACCGGTGAACTCAATTTCAATTTCAGGCAGGATTCCAAAATATACTATCAAAGGGTGATTTATGAGAATGTATTAGAGAAAGAATAAAATTGGGCCAGTTGTATGTTCATTAAGAGAACCAGAAGGTATACCTTGCTCTATTCCATTTTGTGTAGAGTTACGAGACCCAGCGACAGTAGTAGGCATCAAATATATGGAACTTTTGAAGGCATTTGACAAATTTTGTCAATATTCCTGAAGATAATAAGAATACATATAGGCTGGTTACA
This sequence comes from Eptesicus fuscus, assembly GCF_027574615.1. Lineage (NCBI taxonomy): Eukaryota > Metazoa > Chordata > Mammalia > Chiroptera > Vespertilionidae > Eptesicus > Eptesicus fuscus. The sequence continues at coordinate 21,484,820 of NC_072475.1, forward strand.
AAGATAATTGGGTAGTTGAATAACAAGTTGAAGAGTTATACCTGAAATATGCTGAGTAATGGGTCAGCATCAACTATGGAGATAGATATGATGTGAACTTCTATCCTCAACTTTGTCATAGTCAACATTTTTTATTCATGAATTCTAGAGTTACTAGATCCAGTAACTGGAGTAGACACAGAATATATGGACTTTATGAAGACATATGACAAATTTTGTCATAATATTCCTGAAGACAGATGTAGAATCCAGGAACAAGTTCAGAGAAAATTATCTAGAATGAGAAAGAAATTAAAAACCATGTCGTAATGGAAACAGCTGTAGGAATTAGAAGTTGACCTGGGAAAAGGAGATAAGGAGTGTTCCTGATAGCTGTCTTCAAATATAAGAAAGAGGCGTGTAGTTGTTCCACGTGGTTACTAGGAGGTTTAGGGCCAGTGGACACTCTAGGCAGGCAGATTTGGGGTCAGCATGAGAAAATTTTCTGACAGACAAACAGACAATGCAACAAGCTGCTTTACAAAGTAGTTTTCCGTCATTTGGGGTGTTGAAAACTTATCTAGGTTGGAGTAGACTCAGTAAACGCATCCAGGGCTTGAACCAGGTTATCTTTATGATTTTTTTCAAACCTGTTCTTTTCTAAATCTACACTTGAGTATTAGTGGCAGTTAGATGATGGATGAAGTCATTCATTGGTTTTCTACAGTATTACATTTTGGGGTGGCATTGATTAATAAGCTTATATAGGTTTCAAGTGTATAATTCTATGATATATCGTCTGTATATTACACCATGTGCCCACCACCCAAAGTCAAATAATTTTCCCTCACCATATATTTTACCCCCTTGAACCTTAACTAGTCCCCCAGCCCCCTTCCTTCTGGTAACCACCATACTGTTATCTGTGTCTATGAGTTTTTGTTTGTTTTTCTTGTTTGTTCATTTGTTGCTTTCAGTTTTATATCCCACACATGAGTGAAATCATATGGTTCTTAACTTTTTCTGACTTATTGCACTTAGCATGATATTCTCAAGATCCATCCATGTTGTTGCAAATGGCAGTATTTCATCTTTTCTTCTGGCTGAATAGTATTCCATTGTATATTGGAGGAAACTTCGGTTGTTTCCATGTCTTGGCTACTGTGAATAATGCTGCAATAAACATAGGGGCTCATCTATCTTTGTGAATAAGTGTTTTCAATTTTTTGGGGTAGATAACTATATTCTTAATTTTTTGAGGAGCCTCCATATTGTTTTCTATAGTGCCTGTACCAATTTACATTCCCACCAGCAGTGAATGAGAGTTCTTTTCACTCCACAACCTTTCCAACACTTATTACTTGTTCTTGTTGATAATAACCATTCTAACATTTGAAATTTTTATTATTGAAGTTTAAATGTACAAAATTTCACTGTATAAAAATTTATTATTAGTTTGTTTTAACCTAGTCTTGTGTAATAGCATTGATAAGCAGATAAGGTGGCCTCACTTTTAGTTACAGGAGTCATTTCTACAGTTTTAAGGGAGGTTACATTAGGAGTAAGTACTTTTCTTATAACCCCAGTGTTGTTTTCTTTTTAGTGCCCTGGAGCAAATATTTAATGAAGCTGTCTCTTTTCCTTTGTGAATAGCAAGACAAGTAAAGGCTACTTGAAAAATATTTATGTACTTGAGACAGAAAAAATAATTACCTCTCTTTTGAATTTACTAAAATTCTATTTTTCACTGCCCCAATGTTGTCCAGAGATATGTGGACATTATATCTCAAGAAAGTAAGAGAATTTAGCTGACATCCACTTTGTAGATAAATATGATACAAATGGTTACAGACATGGATATTGGTTTTAAATAGACCTGGGTTTAATCCTCATGTCTCCACCTACCAGCTGGTTATAAACTTCAATAGTCTCCCTTTCCTTATCTATAAAACGAGTACAACCATAACTCCCTGAGGGGAAAGAACTAATTTAGGGAGAAGAGATTAGGTCCAAAGTATTTTTCTTCTTTGTGGTTTTATGATAGAATGTAAAGTTCTGTAAAAATCATAAAATGTTAAAACTGAACAGGAACTGAGAGTTCATTTGGTTCAGTGGCCTAATTTTATAAATGAGGAAAGTAAGATCGGAGAAAGCCAAGAGGCGTCTCCAGAATCATAGTGCTGTTGGCAGTGAAAGGCCAGTGCTTTCTTCCCACTCCATGGAAAACTCATCTTAAAACAAGAATTGTAACGATGTTTTCATCATTTTTGTTTTATTTTATGGAAAATATTTCAAGAGCAAGTCTTTCTTAGAGATACCATGGGAAAATAATTACTCTGAAAGATTCTTTTCTAATTCCAAGATTTTGTGTCAGAATCAATATCATGGCAATTTAAAAAATTTTATCCAGATATAAGCAATGTCATAATTATCACTCCATGACATAGTACAGTATACATTTACTTAACTTGACAAGCATAGTTGCAATAACATCTTCTGTTGGACTTCATTTCTTCAGATTTTAAAAATACCATTTTAGTAAATATATATTCTATTTTCTAGATGCCCCCTGAAGAAAAGGTTTGTAAGTACTGTGGAGTCAGCTATCTAATTCTTCATGAGTTTAAAGCTATGGAAGAAAAAGTGAAAGCGATGGAAAAAGAGATGAAATTTTATCAAGGAAGTGTAGAACGTGAAAAGAAACTTCAAGAAAAGCTACATTCTCTTAGCCAAGATTTTGAACAATACAAAATTGACAATGACTCCAAAACAGAAAGGTTGGAATATGTTATTCTTTTCTGTTATTTATTTAGTTTGAAGAAAAGTACAGATAGCAAATAGACTTTCAATGTTCTTCTAGAATTTCTCTGTATCAGGTATAATTTATACTTGAATACATGTTAATTTTTATTAATTATTGATAATTAATAAATGTAATTATTAATTATAGTTTGAGCATTCTTTTAGACATATATTTATTCTCACAATGATTAGAAACCAATTAATTTAGTAGCCATAAGTTGAGATAGGTTAAGTTTTATTTTTCCCCAGGTATATCTTAATTTTATCATTAGGAAGATTTGTCTGTCAAAAACTAGGTGAGTTTTGGCAGTTTCTGATGCCTAACCTTTGTTTTAAATGACCTTGAATATTTAGATTTACAGGATAAGGTTTTTATGATTTGAAAAGGATGCCAGAACATTAAAATTGGCATGTGATTCTAAGTCACTGAAATTGGAAAAAAATTAAATAATAGGTTCCTAACACTATCAAATCTAATCCATTTAGTCTATCTCAAGACACCTCAATGAACTTGTACAGACACTTCTAGAGAAGGTTTTTTTGCTGGAGTTTTATGGCTTTACATTTTTCCCATGAATGAATATTTCTCCATTTAAAATATCAACAGTCTGTGTTAATAAACCTTGAATTAATTAATTTAATGAATATCATCATGTCTTTACAAAAATAGAAACTTTGTTAAATCTCTTAGGATTAAGTACTTCTATTATATTTTATTACAAATTTTAATAATTATATTAAATGTCAATTGAGTCCAATGTTTTGTAGTTCTTTACCAAGAAAATTTTGTTACAGTTTTTTTAAATTTCAAATCTGAATAACAAAGTATTTCATACTATTTGAGTGGGGAAAAAAAACTTGAAGTATTCAATTTAAAAATTGGTGGTTTTCTTGCCTGTCAGAGATTCTTTTGTTTGGTGTTTATTTACACTTTCCTTTCCTTAATGTGTTATTTAAGCACATAAACACACAAAATAAAAGATGTATATGGGAGAAAAGGCAAGAAAGTCCCTTTTTATCCTGCTGATTGCTTTTTGCTGGAAATAAAACCACTTTTAATGGTTTGGTGCATATTCTCCAGTGTGCTTTACTTTTATTATACATATATTTATTTAATATACGTAATTTATATAAGCCATGTAGTTTTTAAAATGGTTATCATTAATAAATCAATGAACAACAAATGTTGGCGAGGATGTGGAGAAAAGGGAACCCTTGTGCACTGTTGATGGGAATGCAGATTGGTACAGCCTCTGAAGAAAGCAGTATGGAGTTACCTAAAAAAATTAAAAAATAGAACTGCCTTATGGTCCAGTGATTTCACTTCTGGGAATTTATCCGAAGAAATCTGAAACACTAATTCGAAAGAATCTGTGCACTCCTATGTTCATTGCAGTGTTATTTACAATAGCCAAGATTTGGAAGCAGCCCACGTGCCCATCAGTAGGTGAGTGGGTACAAAAACTGTGGTATTTTTACCTAATTGAATACTACTCAACCAGAAAAACAAGGCAGTCTTACCCTTTGTGACAGCATGCATGGAGAAAGACAAGTACCATATGACTTCACTCATATGTGGACTCTAATGACAAAATAAGCTAACAAGCAAAATGGATACAGACTCATAATTAGAGGGCAGGCTAACAGCTTTTAGGGACATAGGGGCTGGGTGAGGAGGGTAGAGGGATTGAACAAAAAGGGGAAAAAAAATTGCCCTAGTCTGTTTGGCTCAGTGGCTAGAACATAGGCCTGTGGACTGAAGGGTCCTGCGTTCAATTCCTGTCAAGGGCACATACCTCAGTTGCAGGCTCCTCCCCAGCCTGAGCCCTGGTCAGGGCATGTGCAGGAGGTAACCAATCAATGTTTCTCTCACATTGTTATTTCTCTCTGTCTTCCCCTCTCTCTTTGACCCTTTCTAAAAATCAATGGAAAAATATCCTCAGGTGAGAATTAAAAAAAAATTTTCATTGACACAGACAACAGTATGGTGATTACCAGTGGGAAATCAGGGTGGTAGAAAAGGGTATGGGGGGGATAAATAGTGATGGAAGGAGACTTGCTTTGGGGTAGTGAACACACAGTACAGTGTACAGATGATGTGTTGTGGAATTGTGCACCTGAAACCTATATAATTTTGTTAACCAGTGTGAACCAATAAATTCAATAAAACACACACAAACGTGTATTGTTTAATCTCCAAGTATTTTTGGATTTCCCAGCTTTCTGTTTGATTTTTAGATTAATTTCATTGTGGTCTGAGTACAGACATTATACATTTTTAATTTTTAAAAATTTGTTAAGATGTGTTTTATGGCCCAGAATGGGTCTGCCTTGGTGAATGTTCCATACATTCTTCTCACACTTGGTGAGTGTGAGAAGAATGTATATTCTGCTGCTGTTAGATGAAGTAGTCCATAGATATCAATTAGTTCAGTTGATTGATGCTGCTGTTGAGTTCAAATATGTCCTTACTGATTTTCTGTCTAATGATTTTATCAGTTGCTAGGAGTACAGTATTGGAAGTCCTCAACCCTAATTATGGGTTTGTCTATTTCTCTTTAATTTTTGCTTCTCTAGTTCTTTAATTTTTGCTTCACAAATTTTGTAGTTCTGTTGTTTGGTGTGAACACATTTAGAGTTGTTATGCCTTCCTGGTGGATCAATCCTTTTTTTGTCATATGATGCACCTGATTTTCTCTGGTATTTTTCTTTGTTCTGAAGTCTACTGTATCTGATAATAATACAGCCACTACTGCATATTTAATAAGCTATTTACATTGTATTTTTTTCCATTATTTTATTCTCAACTTATGTCATTGAATTTGAAGTGAGTCTTGTAGATAGCATATTGTTGAATCATGGGTTTTTAAAATCCACTCTGCCAGTCTCTTTTAATTGGTGTATTTAGACCATTCACATTTAAAGTAATTATTATTTATTTTAATATATATTTTTATTGATTTCAGAGAGGAAAGGAGAAGGAGAGAGAGAGAGAAACATCAATGATGAGAGAGAATCATTGATCGACTGCTTCCTGCACACCCCTACTGGGGATCGAGCCTGAAACCTGGACATGTGCCCTTAACCGGAATCAAACCCCGGATCCTTGGGTCTGCAGGCCATTGCTCTATCCACTGAGCCAAACTGGCTAGGGCTAGGTAATTATTGATATACTTGGGGTTAAGTATGCCACTTGATTATATTTGTGTGTAGTTTGTTCCCTCTGGTTCTCTTCTGTTTCTCTTTTCTTTATTTTGGTTTCTTGAACATTTTTAAGGTTATAGCTTGATTTTTTATAGTGATTTTTAGTATATTTTATATAGGTTTCTTAGTAGTTGCAATACAGGTGCATAACATCATAGTCTATGGTTTAATTATGTGTCTTGGCATGGATTTCTTTGGGTTTATCCTTTTTGGATAGAATAGAATCTTTCCCAAAGATTGTTGAAACTGTATGTTTATAACTCTTGTCATATTTAGGGAGTTTTCAGCTATTAATTCTTTGAATATCATTTAGAGCTACTTCCTCTCTCTTTTTCTCAGATTCCTAACATATGAATATTTGCTCCTTTGTTATTATCCCACAGGTCCATGAAACTCTGTTAATTATTATTTTTCTGTCTATTTTCTCTCTATTGTTCAGATTGAGTGCATTCTGCTGATCTATCCTAAAGTTTGGTGATTCTCTCCTCTGTCATTATACTCTGCTATTGACCCATCCAGTGAGGTTTTTTCCCCCTCAGTTACTGTGTTTTTCAGTTATATCATTTCTTCTTCTTCTTTTTTTAATGTAACTTCTTTTTCTTTTTGAGGTTTTCTTTTGTTTCAAGAAAAAATTTAGTTACTTTTAAAAATAACTTTTGTGATGGCTGCCTTATAATCTTTGTTTGATAATTCCAACATCTGATTCATCTCAGTGTAGGGTCTCTTGATTGTCTTCTCTCATTAATGTTAAGATTTTCTTGGTTCTGGCATGATGATTGATTTTCCATTGAATCCTGTTTATTTTGGAGGTTATCCTATGGTGATTTGGATCCTACTGAATATATATATTTTTAGCAGGTACTCCCTCTGTTGAGGTATAGCATGATAGCCAGGTGGGTATGTTTTTTTCAGCTTCCTACTGTCCTCCCAACACTGCCTTGTATCAGACTGCTGGAGTGAAGGTCACCTGTTCCCCTTGGCCCCATTCGCATCTTGCCAGCCAAAGTAGATCACCAGCTTACACTGCCTGTGTCTCTGCAGGGGTATATAAGATCAGCTCCCTGCTGTTGAGCTTGCTGTCACCAGGGAGGCAGGGAATCAGAAGACTGACTCACAGTGTTTTGTTGCAGCAGGGTAGGGGCAGAAGCTTGGCTCCTCTCTGTGCCCTGCGGACACCAAGGGATGGGAAATGCCAACCAGCACTGCCTTCCCCCACTTGATTCTGCCTTGTCGATGCCAGATGCAAGTGGAGGCTCAGCTCTCTGCTAGTCTCACTGGCACCAGTGATAGGGAAGCAGAGTGTTGACTCCTCTGTCTCTCAGCACCTTATTCTACCTCATTGATGCAGGGAGGGCTGGAGGCTCTCTATTGAGACCCTCTGACAGGATATGGGTGGGGAGCAGCATTAGGAGTGCTGCTAGCCCTGGTTTTCACTGCTTCATTTGGCCTCTTTGCTGCCAGTTGGATATGGAGGTTTAGTTCCCCACTGGACCTCACTGGCACAAGGAATAGAAGGAAAGTGGAGTACTTACTTCTGCCAACGTGTACTGCTTTGGTTAGACTCATTGGTGCAGGGTTGGATGGAGGCTCAACTCCCCATTGGCCTCCCTGACACTATTCTGTTTGGGGAGTTGAAACATAGCTTGCTTCTGAAATAGGAGAATGAAAAATCAGCTTCCAACTCACCCCACTGACACACCAGCCAGGTGGATTGGGGTGCACTACCTGTTTCTGTGGGGCAGGGGTGGTATGGTGTGGAAGATCAACTCCTTGCTCAGCTGCAGCCCTGATGAAGCTATGTGTGAAGCTATGAAGTGGGGAGGTACAGTTTACAGTTGATGTTTGGCTGGAGAAGATATTGCAAAGAATGCTTTCTGTTGTTGAGCCACTCTTTTCCTAATAAGCTAAGTAGATCAGACATTTTTGGGAGAATGTTTTTTGTTTTGTTGTTTTGTTTTGTTTTTAGTGTGGCTTGTAGGTGGTTCTGGGTTGGAGACTTTTGAAGGACCCTGCCTGGGACATATGAGAGACAATAAGGAAACTCGGGGATCTTCTTGCCTTGGTGTTTGTCAAGTCCCAAGGCCACCTGCCTTCTTTCCATCTTTCATAGTCTTCCTTTGCTTATGTGTTATGATCAGGATTTTGTAGTTTTAAGAGGGAGGACCTAGGAGTAATTGGGGCTATTCCATTTTGGTTGTGACCTTGGATTGATTTTTGGCAAAGTAAATATTGCTTTGAATAAGAACTTGTTAAAAAAAAAATACTTGACTAAATTCTCACAAATGTCAGTAGGTAGCTCACAAAAGTTAGTAGTTACATAAATGCATCTCTCTATGCTTGCTAAACATTTCCTCTTTGACCTCTCTTCTGCTCATGCCAAATTGAGACTGTGCATGGAGATTTGAGCAGCAGGATAGACCTGTCCATGAAAAACCAGACGTAAAAGTTCTGTTGGACATAGTTAGCTGTTGTCACAAATCAGGTGAGCCATATAAGTCAAGTGTGGAGCAGTCAGCCCATGGAAGGGGCAAAGGTAGGTACTAAGAGTTCAGAGAATCAGACTGCGTCCACAGTTTGGAATAAAATTAACACAGAGAGTGTCTCTTGAGTTTATAAATAAGAGTTGGAGGAAATAGGTGTAGCTGACTAGAGTAGGGGGTGATGGGGAAAAAAACAAGGCAGATTTTGTTAATTATTATCTTCCCTTGCCTAACGTATTTCCCACATAGACCGGTTATATCAGTTAGGAATGTAATCTGCAGAAAGAGGCTTAAATTGACAAGGGTTTATTTGTTTTTGAATCAAGAAGAAGGGGTATAGGCATATCAGCCATGTCACCAGGAACCAGCCCCTTCCCATCTCTCACTATATTTCTCAGTGAGTAGGCCTTCTGCCTCACGCTGGTTCTCATGATTTCAAAATGGCTCATACACTGCCAGAAGGCAGGGATACGAAGCGGGGAGTCGGAGGAAAGGCCTGTATTAGGAAATCCAAGGCTCTCCCACAACTGCAGGGCAGTGTGGGGAACAGACTACAGGGAGTTGGCTCATTGCTTCCTGAAACAGTATCAGGTTCTGTTGTCAGGAAGAAGACGCTTCCAGGGCCTGCCTCACCTGACCATTACATTTTCCTCTGGAAAATCATATGTACTTGCTTACTGTAGTTCCTTGAGAGGAAGAAGAACAGTATCTCAAAAAATAAATATATGTCTTTTGTACATGTCTTTGTCCAGGCCGTGCTTTGTCTACTTTCGCAGTATTCTGCTGTGTACGGAAGTAATGTAAGAGGCAGACATGTCAAAAATGTTTGGGACAACTGAATTTTGAATAATCAAGATTTTATAGAACAAAGAACTGATGTAGAAGTATAGTTCTTATCACGTGGGAAATACTTCTTAGGGAATCATTTCAAATCCCTGGGAACCTTTTCAAACCCTCACTTCTCTTCTGAAATTCTGATTGTCCCTTTTGGGGAAGAGTGAGAATCTCTGCAATGAAACGAGAGCTGCTGCTGATGCAAGTGTGATTGGGCACATGGGGAAGGCAGGAAAAAGGTTGAGGACCATTTGGAAAAGCATTCTTTTTCAGGCCTCTGTTTTTCTTAGTCTAGAAGTATAAATATGCACTTATTATATTGACATTTGTACCATGCACTACTTAAAGTTTGAGAAACCTAAGCAAGTTTTATTCACACCATGTGAATAAGTCCAGCTAATCCTCTTATCTATCATCTTTTCATTATTCTCCCACACCAGCACTAGATTACGTTCCAGACCAAAGTTCTTAGGTATAGAGGATACTGTTTTCCTTTATGCCTTCTCTCTGTGGACACATGCAAACTGTAAACAGAAGTTGACAGGTGTTTTTACTATTGGTATAAATAATGTTTACATGGGTTTCCTTGTTACTAGATAGGGAGATTGATATTTAGTCAACAACACTGCTAGACCTATGTATACATGTATATCTTTATAACTTTGAAAGCCCTTCTGTGTATCATTATGTTATTGCTATAGCAACATGGTTACCAAAACAAGGTTTGGTAACCATGTTTTGTCTTTTTAAAGGAGGACTTTCCCCCCTAAGCTTTAAATCAGCATTGTAAAGTTTCAGTCCCAGATATTCAGTAGTCTTTCTATTTATCTTCTACCCTTGAATTTTCCATACTTAAAATTTGTTATTATTTATCACTGTAACATAAAATACAATTTGTATTGGAGTAAATCCTAGTGGGAATTATGAGAATGAATGAAGGGAAGCAGTGTTTGATATGGTTAAACAGTGGAGGCCCTGCTATTGCCTAGCCCCATGATGTTGTCTTGAAATCTTTTTGTACTTTTGTTACTTGTCTATAAAATGGTCAGAGAAGTAGCTACAGGAATGATATTCACATTACTCTGTGCATGGCAGGAATCCAGTTATGTTTCCAACCCCCCGTTTCCATGTGTGTTAACTAAGGTTAATAGTATACCATTTTCCCCCCATAGATATCATCACATTCCCACCTACTTTGGATCTCTAAGTATTGCCTAATATCACAAGGGAAATTCTTGGGTCTAAGAAATATCCCAATTTCAGTGTTACCACAGTAATTAATTCCAGTTTAATTGGGGCTTTAAAATGCCAAGCCCAACTTTGATTAGGTCCACACCCTGTGTTTCTGCTCAGTGGAGTAGAGATGTTATAGAAAGCTTAACTTTAAAACTTAATTGTTACTTTTCATTTATTACTAGAGGCCCGGTGCATGAAATTCATGCACAGGTAGGGTCCCTACCCTGGCCAGTGATCAGGGCCGATCAGAGCCTTCCAGCTGCCGGCCGGGGCCTTCCTTCATTCCGTGCCACCCCCTGATGGTCAGCGCACGTCATAGTGAGTGATCGAACTCCCGGTCTCCCAGTTGAACTCCCAAGGGGACACTTGGCATATTAGAAGATGCCCATTTCTTTCCAAAAAGGACATGAAGTATTTTAAAAGGCCTTAATAAAGTTAACAGCATAGGCGGGAAAGGGAAGAGTGGTGTTGGGATGAAAATCAAGAAACCAAATGTGTCAATCCTGCAATTCCTTTTACCTGCACTCCAGGCACTTCTGTACTCACAGCCTTTTTGTAGGAGTGAGAAAGGAGCAGGGATTGGGAGGTGTGTTTTATTTATTTAATTTGTTTATGTATTTATGTAAGCAAGGCTGACTTAGCTCTGAAGGAATCTGCAAGAGGTCTACAGGAGATAATTTGGAGGGCAGTCAGGCATTAGTGAGAACCTGCATGATCTGTGTATCTGAAGCAAATCTTAATAGGCAATAGATGGCTGCCTCTCTAATGCTGGGCTCCATGCTGATGCTCATTGAGGAGGCAGTAAAACGGTTCCAAAGAACACAGCCCCTGCTTGCCTTCCTGTTAGCATTCTCTCCATCCTCTTCTCTCCACCCACCTCCTTACTGCTTCACTTACCACCAGGCTTGAACAAACAAGTCAGGTCATGTTATTTTAATTTGCTACATGTTTGAATTAATACATCTTCAAAAAGTGTACAGTTTGTTTTTTCTCAAATTCTTTATTATTTATGTATTTCTAAATGGGAACAGTTTCAAATTGGGGGAAAATGAATGAACTCATTGAGTGAGGTATGATCAGCAACTCCTGTTATATCTATTTTATAGATGGCTAAACAAACAAAAAGATTAAACAAGAGTGTTCACACAGCTTATTAAATTCTTTATTTTTGTCTTTTCTGTAATGTCACTATTTGGATTAGTTGAAGATGCCAAACAAATGTGGCTATGGCAAGCGATGGCATGAAGACTCTCATGTCATCCAGTGGAGACCTGTTTTGAAGGACAGGGCACACCAGATCTTGACCCTTGCTTGTTCAAGTGAAGAAACCCAAATGTACAAAAAGCCACCCAGTATTAACAAGAGCCAGGTTGGTTGAGTTCACAGAACTGTTAGGGAAGCTGTTTCTGGAAACAATGTGAAGAACTCAACCAAAAATCGTCTTCATGTGTTACTAGCCTGCTTTTAAAGTAAACTAAAGATGTGGTGAGAATGGAAAATTCTTTCCACTCGCCAAAGTGGCTCCATACCTGAAATTATTAATTTGGGCACCCATTCTTTGTTCATATACTCTTCACCTTCCAACTTGATCATTTCATTGAGGCCTGAAATCTATTGATGTCTACCATCTCTCGGTCTCTTTCTGTTATCACTTTCTTTTGAAGTCCAACTTAGTTTCCATGGTCTATGATGTCAACCATTCCCTTGACAATATCTTAAAGTCCCTTGTCCCGTTATCCTTCCATCATATCAGCCTGGAAAACCCCTAATGTGGATAACTCCAACTAACCACACTCTTTGTACTGGTACTTGAGCTTCCAGGAACCTGATACTATTATTACTCTTTTTAGAATATTTTTACCTTCTCTTTCTTTAGATAGTCCTTCCTTTACAACAACATTTCCTCAAGACTCTCCAAACAAACAAACTTAATCTGAAGTTTATGCCAGCTATTTCCTTAGCTCTTTCTTCATTTTCATGCCACTCTTATGTTCTTAACTTTAGGAAATGTTTTCCCCATCATCAGTATGCAGCATTAGATAGTGTTGAAAGTCTGGTTCTGCCATCACACTGCCTGAATTTGAATCTTGGCTCCATAAGTGGTGTGGACTTGGGCAAATTTCTAAATACTCTTTGTTTCAGTTTCCTACACTATAAAATGGGAATAATAATACTACCTACATCACTTGGTTATTCTGAGTATTAAATAGGGCATCCCTCTCGCAATCTGGGACTGCTGGCTCCTAACCGCTCACCTGCCTGCCTGCCTGATCACCCCTAACTGCTTGCCTGCCTGCCTGATCATCCCTAACTTCTCGCCTGCCCGCCCAATCGCCCCTGACCACTCGCCTGCCTGCCTGATCGCCCCTAACTGCTCACCTGCCTGCCTGATCAACCCTACCCGCCTCTGCCTGCCTGCCTTATTGCTCCTAACCACTCACCTGCCTGCCTGATCGCCCTAACTCCTCTGCCTGCCTGCCTGATCGCCCTTAACCCCTCTGCCTGCCTGCCTGATCACCTCTAACTGCTCGCCTGCCTGCCTGATCGCCCCTAACTGCTCACCTGATTGCCCCAACCACTCTGCCTGCCTGCCTGATTGCCCCTAACCGCCTCTGCCTTGGCCCCCACCACCACGGCTTTGTCTGGAAGGTTGTTCAGCTGTCTGGTCTGATTAGCATATTAAGCTTTTAATCTACACTAATAAAAGAGAAACATGCGAAAAAAAAAAAAAGAGGAACCAAGATGGCGGCATAGTTAAACAACTAATCTGCTGCCTCACACAACAATTTCAAAAATACAACTAAAAGACAAAAACGTCTACCACCCAGAACCACGGGAAAGCTGGCTGAGTGGAAGATTTACAACTAAGAAGAGAAAGAAGCACAATCGCTGAAAAGCTGAGGTACGGAGGCACGCGAATCGGGCCGGCGGCGGGCGGCTGGGTGCGCGGCTTTTCTTCAACCCGCAGGGAGACAAGCTCCCGATCACTCTGAAATCCAGTTTCTGGGGACACTTGGGGGACCCAGGCACCTACGGGGAGAAGCTGGACTCTCGGCCATCGGGTCGGAAAGTGAGAGTGACTTTTTTGCAGTGGTGCGCCCAGCAATCATTGTTTACTGCGCTGGAGCGCAGGGCGCAGGGACTTGGAAACGTGGAAAGGCAGAGACGGCTGACGGCAGCCATCGCCGTTGGCCACGCCCCAGCCTAGTGACGCCCTGAGACCCCGCCCAGCCCTGAGGCCCCGCCCTGAGGCCCCGCCCCGCACATTCTACAAACCCGCCCCGGCTCCACACAGCGGCTTTTGCATATAAATGGCCTGTTCTGGAGCAGCTTAACCAACTGCAGCTCCAGTCAGACTGCTCCAAAACCGCCCAAGCAAAGGAGGAGAAAACTAGCCCTTGCTGTAGCTCCTGCTGGGGGACACACAGTACACAAGGGTACACCAAGAGTGTCCACCTCAAGTAACTGGGAGGCTGACCCGTTGAACCAATAGGACACCTAGTACACAAAACTACCCTACCAACTTAGGGAAGCAGAGAATATGAGAAGGCAAGGAAACAGATCACAAACCAAAGAAATGGAGGAGAACAAGCGACTGGACATAGAGTTCAAAACCACGGTTATAAGGTTTTTCAAGAATTTCATGGAAAAGGCCGATAAATTCAATGAGGACCAACTAGAAATTAAACATACACTGACTGAGATAAAAAATATTATACAGAGACCCAAAAGCAGACTAGAGGATTGCAAGAATCAACTCAAAGATTTGGAATACAAAAAGGCCAAGGACACTCTTCCTGAAAAGGCCGATAAATTCAATGAGGACCAACTAGAAATTAAACATACACTGACTGAGATAAAAAATATTATACAGAGACCCAAAAGCAGACTAGAGGATTGCAAGAATCAACTCAAAGATTTGGAATACAAAGAGGCCAAGGACACTCTTCCAGAGAAGCATGAAGAGAAGAGAATTCAGAAAGTTGAAGATAGTGTAAGAAGCCTCTGGGACAACTTCAAGCGAACCAACATCAGAATTATGGGGGTACCAGAAGAAGAGAGAGAGCAAGATGCTGAAAACCTATTTGAAGAAATAATGAACGAAAACTTCCCCCACCTGATAAAAGAAATAGACTTACAAGTCCAGGAAGCACACAGAACCCCAAACAAAAGGAATCCAAAGAGGACCACACCAAGACACATCATAATTAAAATGCCAAGAGCAAAAGACAAAGAGAGAATCTTACAAGCAGCAAGAGAAAAACAGTTAGTTACCTACAAGGGAGCTCCCATACGATTATCAGCTAATTTCTCAACAGAAACCATGCAGGCCAGACGGGAGTGGCAAGAAATATTCAAAGTGATGAATAGCAGGAACCTACAACCAAGACTACTCTACCCAGCAAAGTTATCATTCAGAATTGAAGGGCAGATAAAGAGCTTCACAGATAAGAAAAAGCTAAAGGAGTTCATCACCACCAAACCAGCATTATATGAAATGCTGAAAGGTATTCTTTAAAAAGAGAAAAAAGAAGAAGAAAGATAAAAATTATGAACAACAAATACATATCTATCAACAAGTGAATCTAAAAGTCAAGTGAATTAAAAATCTGAGGAACAGAATAAACTGGTGAACTTAATAGAATCAGGCATAGAATGGGAGTGGATTGATAATTCTCAGGGGGAAAGGGGTGTCTGTGTGGGGAGTATGGGAAGAGACTGGACAAAAATCATACACCTATGGATAAGGACAGCGGGGGGGGGGGAGGTAAGGGAAGAGGGGGGGGTAGGAACTGGGTGGGGGGGAGATATGTGGGGAAAAAGGAGAAACAATTGTAATTTGAACAATAAAGATTCATTAAAAAAAAAGAGAGAAACATGCAAATTGACCATCACTCCGCTATGCTCACCAGCCAATCAGAGCAAGTATGCAAATTAACCCAACGAAGATGGCGGCGGCCACAGAGCTGGAGCGAGCAGGAGGCTTGGATTGCCCCCAGTGATGGAGGAAGCCAAGCTTCCTGCCCGCCCTGGCCTCCGCTCAAGGCTACAAAGTTTCAATTATAGAAGATAAATAAATCCCAGATACCTGCTTCCAGCCGGCCCTGGCCTCCACTCAAGGAGGCGCTGAAAAAAAAAAAGAAAAAAAGGAGGGGCTGGGAGCCTGGATTACCGAGTGGTGTGGCCAGTCTGCAAATAGCCATCAGCCCCTCACCCAGGCTGGCTAGGCACCCCAGTGGGGACCCCCACCCTGAAGGGGGTGTGGCCAGCCTGAAAACAGCCCTCAGCCCCTCACCCAGGCTGGCCACATCCCCATGGGGTGAGGGTCCCCACTGGGGGGCTTGACCAGCCTGCAAACAGCCATCAGCCTCTCACCCAGGCTGGCCAGGCACCCCCAGTGTGGACCCTCACCCCATGGGGGCATGGCCAGCCTGCAAACCACCACAGGCCCCTCGCCCAGGCTGCCTCATGCCCCAAGGTAACCCCCACCCTCATCGGGGACACCCTTCAGGGCAAACCAGCTAGCCCCCACCCATGCACCAGGCCTCTATCTATACCAATAAAAGGGTAATATGCTAGTTAGACTAGGAGACCTACCAGGAGACCTTCCGGACGTTCTTCTGGACAAAGCCATGCTGGCGGGGCCAAGGTAGAGGCAGTTAGAGGCCAAGAGGGGAGGGCAGTTGTGGGTGATCAGGCCAGGATGGGACGGCAGTTGTGGGTGATCAGGCTGGTGGGGGGCAGGGCCATTGGGGGTAAGCAGACCATCAGGGGGGCCAGTTGGGAGTGAGCAGGCCACCAGTGGGGGTCAGTTGGAAGTGATCAGGACAGTGGGGTGGGGGGCAGATTGGAGTGAGCAGGCCAGCAGGGGGGCAGTTGGGGGCGAGCAGGCCAGTGGGGGAGTGGAGGTGGGGGGCAGTTGGGGGCGAGCACACTGGCACGGGGGGCAGTTGGGGGCGAGCAGGCTGGCAGGCAGAGTGGTTAGGGGCAATCAGGCAGGCAGGTGAGTGGCTAGGAGCCAGCAATCCTGGATTGGGAGAGAGATGTCCAACTGCCTGTTTAGGCCCGATCCCTGTAAACCAGCAGTAGGACATCCTTGAGGGGTCCCAGATTGGAGTGAGTGCAGGCCGGGCTGAGGGACACCCCCCCCCCATGCATGAATTTCGTGCACCGGGCCTCTAGTATATCTTCTATAATAATAAAAGCATAATTAAAAGCATAATATGCTAATTAGACCAGACGTCCTTATGGACCAGTGATGGCGAACCTATGACACGCGTGTCAGCACTGACACGCGTAGCCATTTCGATGGCACACGGCCGCTAAGGCGGCCGCATGCTGAGGATGAAACATTTGCTGCTCCTGAGGATGAAACATTTGTGACTAGAGTCTTGGAGTTAGTTTTTTCCTCAAAGTGACACACTACCCGAGTTATGCTCAGTTTTTTGGCGAAGTTTGACACACCAAGCTCAAAAGGTTGCCCATCACTGTTATGGACGAAGCCGCGGCAGCAGGGGCAGAGCCCCTTACATGAATTTTGTGCATCGGGCCTCTAATATATATATATACATACATACACACACACACACACACACACATATATATGTAAATTTAATACAATATATTAATTTCTTATATAACAAAGTGTAATTATGATGACATCATCAATCCTGGGCACCATGCTTGATTTCTCCTATTTTATCACCTTCTTTTTGGATATCTTTTGAGTCTATCCATATGTTTCTCAATCCATACAGACATCATCCTGGTTCATTCTCTGTTTGAACATCTACCTACCCTACATGACCTGTTGCCCATTTCTAATCTATTCTTTATTTTGCAACTCAGGTGACTGTGTCAAAATACATATCTGATCATTACACTCCACCACTTTACCTGCACAGTTTGCATTGTTCTTAGAAGAATAAAGTCCCAAATCCTCTTTATGGTTTGAGATTCTGTATGATCCCTGGCCCTTGGTTATCCTCACTCTTTTTGTTCTAGTCACCTTAGACTTTTTTTTCAGTTCCTAAAAGGCACTATTGTATCTTCTACTGGGGACTCTTCACCCTTCCACCATCTTTTCCCTCCTGCCCTTTTCAGGTCTTAGCTTACATGTTATATCCTCTGAAAGGTATTTTCTGACCCTGCAGGGGTCCCATGACATTGTTGTCCATTTCTTAGTGTTCTTTATACTTAGAATTATTTGTTTGAAATTTGCCAAAACTTGGAAGCAAGGTCACTCTGGCTGTCGGAGCCACAGCCAGAGTTGTGCCCAGGCCTGAGAGTATTCTTTCTCTATTCCATGTCAAAAGAGACAAATTACATTTACAATTTTTCTTCAAATTATTGTAGTCTTTCTGTTTAGCAATAAATTACAAAAATGTTTAATGGTTAAACAATTTGTTGGTCATATCTTTTTTTCTGTTGTTATAATTGTGTGAACTTCCTTTTTATATTATCTTAGTTATTCCTCCCAGCAACATTTTTCTTTGACTTCATTTTTATTTATTTAATTTTACTTTTTATGGAATGACATAGTTTAATAAAATTATATAGGTTTTAGGTGTACAATTCTGTAATACATTATCTGTATATGGCTTGTGTGTTCACCACCCCATGTAATTTTTATATAGATTTGAGTTAGTATAAAACTCTCTGGGGCCATTCTCATTTCACTGTGTTTATATGTGGTTTTCCCCTCCATTATCCCATTCTGTTTCTTCATTTGTGGTTAGATTATTTTGATTATTTTGATTCTTTAAGTTCCTTTTTTAATGATGTTATCTCCAGTTACTCTAATCCATAATGATCTTTTTGATATCATATATCACTTACATTTTTCAACAAACCATTTAGCAGTTAAGTATGTACTGTCTTATTTTATGTTTTTGTTTCTGTTTGTTCTTAAGTCTTGCCTTTTTTGTTGTTGTTATTAATTCTTACCTGAGGATATTTTTTTCATTGCTTTCAGCAAGAGTGGAAGGCAAGGAGGGAAGGAGGGAGGAAGGGAGGGAGAGAGGGAGGGAGGGAGGGTGTAGGAAGGGAGGAAGGGAAAGAGAAAGAGAGAGAGAAAGAAACATCAACTGGTTGTGTCCTGCACAGGGGTATGTGCCCTAGACCAGGAATCAAACCCATGACCCTTCAGTGTGTGGGCCAATGCTCTAACCACTGAGTAACACTGGCCAGGGCAAGTCTTTGTTTTTAATGCATCAAAATCCTTGAGAACAATAGCTGCCTTTATCTTTCCTTATATTACTCATAGGACCTCACACCGTGATGGGTACATGGTAGGTGTTTGCTAATACACTGAGTGATTGAAACATATGAAATGAATCTTGAAGTCAAGGTTTTCATATGACATTTCATTTTGATTTTACCACTGTATTAACATAAGAATGTTTACACACCTCCTGGAAGGTGTCACGCTTCTGTTTTGTTCTATATTATAAATGATATGTATGTCAAGAATGGAGAAGTGGAATGGTGTCTCTCTTGCTGCCACCTCTGTTTCCTATTAACAATAAATGCATGTAGGCCTAGAGATGGCTGTCTGCCATGAATTGCATCATTTACACTGGTTTTTAATATGCCTCCTGGCATTTCAGTTTCTGTTCTCAGCAGGCAACCTCCCTCATGCTAAATCCTCTAATATTTGTACGCAGATAAGTGCTTAGAGAGCTGTGAAAGATATTCTGGCTTTGCTTCTATGTGATTTTAGATGAATGTCAAAGACACATTGGAAAGTGTATCATTCAAATATAATTTAAAATATTGAATCATAATAATTTCCTGGAGTTTATATTCCATTTTTCCATTAATAGACATGAGTTTTTATATTGAATTTTGTCACTGTGTATGATTACTCCTGGGCTTTGTAATCATCTGTTCTCAGAAGAGGAGGGATGTGTCTCACCTGCTGCCAGCCAGCAGACACTATGCCTGGGGACACTGTGCCTGAGGGAAGCAAAGAAACAGAGAGAGAGGAGAAATGGAAAATGGTGTATAACCTTTTCCTTGCCCTAGTTGGAGGGGCAGTGTGGCAATGAAGCTGGGAAGAAGGGAGATGCATATTAAATGTGGTATTAGCTTTTATATAGTCAAGGCTCAGAGGAGGAGGAAAAAAATTTTCACATTGCAATAATTATACATTTTTGTTGTGTCAATGATTATGTAGATGAGTTTAACAAACACTTTTTTAAAGCTTATTTTACCTTCAGGACCCTTTATGTTCAGAAGACTCATACTGTACAGAGAACATTTTTTTTTCACAAATTTTGTATTATTAAATAACAGGTTGATTTTTTTAAAAACAGGGAGCAAGAGTTCATATTTAATAACATCTATTCATTAATATTGTGGATTGGTTTTTTAGATATTTTGTGTGGATATCAGAATGGTAGCTGTGAATTATGAATTATCTTTTAAAAATACTTGAATGATTAATTTATACATTTTATGTTAGTGGTATTTTGATGACTGTCTCCTGGTAATTGCTCAGGGGAAAACGAACAGTAACTCATGTAATCATATGAGTTTAAATTCTATTTTCAATCTAATTTAGAGTAATTTGTATCTATAAGAAAGATTTAAAATAAAAAAACGGGGCATAATTTTGTATGATCCTCCCTCAACGCTACTCTCTCCCCATCATTTAAAAAAATTCTGTAGATAAAGATTTAACTCATTCATTCATTCATGAATGATATTGTTTCCTAACTTTGTATATCTTGAGAAAGACATTTGAATATTCATTTATATATGTTTTTTTATCATTCATGTTATTATTTTAACAAACTCAGGAGAGTTCTTCAGTCCATATTTTGTCATTAAACATGCAAATACAATAATGATAACAGTGAACATAATGATATAATCAGGGGAGGGAATGAATGTTTACGTTTTCAACATGTAATTTTGTCTCACATGTGGTCTCAGTTCACATAGCTTTTCACTGTGTCTGATGAAACTATCCAGTTGAATGTGATTGCATAAGAGATGGTCAAAGAAGTTAGGAGAGTTAGGAGTGGAAAGAGGATTGAGATAAGGAAAAGGAAAAAAGAGTAAAATAAAACAGTTGATCAACACTTCTGTTAAAACGCAAACGTACAGTTGGGAGAGATGATAGTGTTTATGACCAGTTCTAATAGCAGAAAATATTTAAGACTCAAGTCTACACTGGAAGCAGAACTAATGCCAATCCACAGCCCTCTCTTACGGAGCCATACATAGGTTGGAGACTTATCCTTTTGTTAGTAATTTCATTTTTGCAAAATAAATAATTTCATAAAATTAAGCTAGTGGCTTTCTCTGGTATTAAGCCAGAAGATTTTGGAGACGCACAGAAAGAAACAAAAACAAAAGGATTGAAATGCTTACTAAAGAGTGTCCAGCGTATTTGGGGGCTGCTAACCTGGGGAAAGAGATAACTAATTAAATGCACTATGTCTGCTGCCCCTTTTCTTTTGCTTACATTTATTTCTCTTCCAACCTTTTGCTTTTAGCCTGTCTTTATTTTGTGTGGTGTCTGTTAAAGCAACATTTTCTGGGAATATGTGTCACCATTGCTTTTCTGTGTCAGACTTCATCCAGTGTTCTAGGTCTTTCTCACCAGTGTCACATCATCACATTCCAAACACAAGCCTGTTTTCCTTTTCTTTCTTTTTTTAATTTAATGAAAAGTAATTAGACTATGAGTTGAAACACATATCATATTACATTTATGCCTTTGAAAAATTGTTTGCGTAACCTGTCTTATAGCTCTTATTTTCTGAAAAAGAAAGTTTATTTTTTTGTAAATGCAAAATCATAGACTTCTTTATTAATATTTTCTTTGGCCAGATAATTTCATTCACTCATATCTTTATATCTAGAAGGTTAAATTATAATTTTCTCCATTTTCTGTCCTCTTTTAAAGGAAAAAAAAAGTTGGCTATTGAAATAAAACTCAAAATTGTCTATGAGTTAAAGCTAATCATTTAGTACCTCATTTACACCATAATACCGGCCTGCTATTCAATGCTATGGTGGAAGAGAAGACAACTAGAGAGCTTTCTAGGGTTGACAGCAAGAATTATACTATAAAAATTATGTGTCACATAATTATAAGCATGTTTTGTTGATCTCAGTGGAAAAAAAAAATAGCAATGACATTCACCCCTGTGCTTCTGTTCTTCAGTGCCTTTCTCTGTTTTGCCTGAATCTGAAGTCAGTTTGGAGGCAGTTAGAAGGAGATGAAAGCGATTTGCTGTGGAAGCTAGAATATTAAGTGCTCTGGCAAGCATTTGGGTTTCTCTCTCAGGAGGAAAGGAGCAGCATGCCAAATTCTTACCATGCTGAAAGACGGAGACTAACTGGGGTTGATTGTGAAAACATTTTAAGCCCATGAAAACAAAGGTTCGTGAGAATTACCACTGAACTCTTTCCCTCTGTGAACCTCTGAGTTTTGCGAGGGGATGTTAAAAGGCACACACAAATATTTGGAAATATGCATAAAGTTAATCTTCTGCTTACCTTTTCTTCAGCGCATAACATTTGTGGTTTTTAACTGCTGCTCAATTCCCTTTCTTCGTAACGCCATTCCACACTCCTCAATCCCTGTCAATCCCTGTTAAGTATCAATTTAATCAAGGCAGAATTCAAAGTACAAAATGCAAATAAAAATTCATCTTCTAAAATTATGTGCAAAGAAAGAATCAAAAGTACAAAGGCAGAGCAAAGTACAGTCAACTGCACATTAGTAGCAGGACAATAGTCAGGCTGCCTGGGTTCAAATCCCAGCTCTGTCACTTGCTGTTTGCATGGCCTCAATCAGCTTGCTTAGCTCTCTGCTTCTCCATCCCCTCATTTGTCAAATGGGGCTGACAATTGATCTACATCATAGGGATTTGGTCATGTTTAAATATGACAGCTCATCTAAATTATTAAGCACAGTGTCTGTCACTTGGTAAGTGCTCAGCAGAGTTCATTATTATTTTTGTTGTTTTCATTATCATTGTTATAAAAGTTAACTGGGAAAATATGATCTTGAAAAATAACATTGTAATATCAATGAAATGCTATCATATAAAATTGCATGCTGACCTAATTTATTTATTTAAATGCCAAAATAAAGAGAAGTAAAGTCTGAAATGTTAAAAACTGCAGATAATTGACATAATATATGCAGTATGACCTCACAATTCAGCATTATTTGCCAAGAGCAATCTAAATAGTCAATATCTAAGTGATAGAATATTTTATAAATGCTGTTTTAATTCAGTTAAGTACATATAATTAATAAAACAAGGACAACAGAGCACTGTGTGGTTTAATACTTAATGAATTTGCTTTAATATACCCCTAAAGCTAGTATTATAATTTTTAATTATTTTTAAATACAAATAATTCATACTTAAGCATTTTTCCTGATGCTTGTAAACAGGTTTTAATATTTCCATCACACATAATGTAGACAAAATTTAGCTCAATCTTTAATTCTATCAGAAATTCTCTGTTAGTAGATTTGGAATCAATCAAACTGTAATATAACCTTCCTTTTCCCAGGCAACTCTGAGGCTTCTCTGCTATTAATTGAGTTCAGCATGATCAGCATGACTTTGACAGACGGGTGGTTAGAAAAGAAGCAGCAACCTTAGATATGGGCAGTTATTTTCTAAAAGCAATGCTTCTTTTTAACAAAGAGAACTGAAGTATTTATGGGAAGCTAGATAAGCAACTTTATGTTTGCTTACACTACTACACTCCAGGAAAATTTTCGTTTTGGGAATACAACCCAAGATTACTTAAGGGTAAGCAAAAAGTATATACATTTATCTTTGGGGGTTACACAATTCTATACTTAATAAATTATAAATACTACAAGACAGGCCCAAAACTGTTAAGTTTCTAAAAATAGAAAAATTGAAAGATTTATGAATCTTTTTAATCTGGATAAAGGAAGAAAATTCTTAAAGGATTATTAAGAGAGAAACAAAATGTGATTGCTTTATGGCATGCAACATAAGATTAGATGTCAGTGACGATCAATTTGAGGAACCAGGTTATCATCAGAGAATTGTTAGAATAAATTTACTTACCACCTCCTTGAACTCAACTGAACATGGCTTGATTTCTTATGACAAGTACATAGCTTACTGGAAGGGGCTGGAACCTAGAATTATACTCATCTATTGGCTAGGACAGGTGCTAAAGAAAACAGCCTCAGCCTTATGTTCTGTATAAGTATAGTCTTTTACTACCACCCCCACCCATACACACACCTTTTGAAATTTCAAGAGGGTTGATATGTCTGGGAAAGTCGTTAACAAGAGAAGTTAAGGCAAAGCACTAATCATTTACCTCAATGGATAGCAGAGCTCATGTTGGAGAATACAAAAGTCTAATCACTCAGTGACAGAGAAGCTGAATTGCAAGGCTGTGGTCCTAGCCTAGAAAGAGAATATTAAGGATCTAATATTAAGGATCTAACCAATAGAATACAAGATTAAAAAAAAAAAGACATAAGCCTATTTATTAAAGGAGGGTAAAAGATCAACAAGAATGAATTGGTGCAGAGAGTTGGACAGGGGCTTATTGAACTTGGGCCTGAAGTCAGAATTGGTCCTAACAAGCACAAGGGAAGAGAGAAGGAGAAAGGCAAGAGGTTGAGTCGCCAAGTGGGGAAATCATGGCCATAGCTGTGAGATAGAATAAGCACTGCAATACGGAGGGGAGGTAATTGATGTTCTCAATCAATGAAAGCATCCATAAATTGAGCACTCTGAAGGAGGGGACTCAATGGGAGAACAGACTATTGGGAGAGGGAGGTCTCAGGGACACAAATGTTCCTGGGCCTAAGTCTTGGTGGAAATCTCTTAGGTAATTTCTGGTGGAGCAATCTTTCTAAAATGTGGGGCGTGGCTCCAGTGTTTGGACAGGTTCAAGCCTTGGACTGATGAGAGGGCACAGTCCTCTCGTGGCCACGTGCAAGTCCAGCACAATTATAGCCAACAGCTATAGTTGTAAGCTTGAACCTATGGTCCAAACACGTGGCCCCATGTGCCTAAGTCTGTGGTTGGCAAACTGCGACTCTTGAGCCACATGCGGCTCTTTGGCCCCTTGGGTGTGGCTCTTCCACAAAATACCACGGCCTGGGCAAGTCTATTTTGAAGAAGTGGTGTTAGAAGAAGTTTAAGTTTAAAAAATTTGCTTCTCAAAAGAAATTTCTATCGTTGTACTGTTGATATTTGGCTCTGTTGACTAATGAGTTTGCCAACCACTGGCCTAAGTGATATAGGCTGCAAGTAAACAAAGCTTGATCAGGTGCATGTAATTGAGTAGGATCGAAACCCACGAGAATGTTGTAAATATCTTGACCACGCCCTTACTTTGCCTCGTGACATCTGCTATAAAATAAAGACACAGGGCGTGGGCGCTGTCTCTCAGGGAGCAGTGTCCCACCATGACCCAGCTTTCATTCTCTTGTCTGTCTTTTCTAAGCCTTTCAGCCGTCCCCACTCAGGTTCACCCTTGGCCGTGCTGGCACAGCATATAAGGCGCCCTGGGGCTGAGTATGCCATGGCCGTGCCAGCGTGCCACACTAAAATGCAAATCTGATTCCTACTTCAAATCCTCCAGGGCTCCATAGCACTGAGGGAGAAGTGCAAATACATAACATGGCTCAACACAATCTCATTTGCCTTCAGTTCTTGTCACTTTGCATGAACCATTAAGAATTAAACAGAAAAATGCCATCTTCTGTCAAGCTCCTGTGCTTTGGCTAATACTTTCCTGGGATCCCTTGCTTGTTATGCCCTCCTGTTTCCCGCTGACCCTAACTCATCCTTTTTTTTTTTTTTTTTTAATATATTTTATTGATTTTTTACAGAGAGGAAGGGAGAGGGACCGAGAGTTAGAAACATGGATGAGAAACATCTATCAGCTGCCTCCTGCACACCCCCCACTGGGGATATGCCCGTAACCAAGGTACATGCCCTTGACCGGAATCGAACCCGGGACCCTTGAGTCTGCAGGCCGACACTCTATCCACTGAGCCAAATCGGCTAGGGCCTAACTCATCCTTTACCATTCACCTTCCTTGACTGAGGCCTCTGTACTCACTTAAATTCTGTGCATGCCTGCAGTACTTACCTTTAGTGTTGGTTGACCCACCAACCAGCTTTTGGTATTAACTGAAGTTCTTCGATGAATGAATAAATGCATGACTCAGATGAGACTCTGAGTGGAGAGAATTATTGCTAAGATTTAGCCTGGTTTGACCGTCAGCTTGTTTGAAGTGCCTCGGGCCTACTAATGATTGCTTCCCATTTGCAGTGGAGGAGCCATCCAAAAACTTGGAAGACATCTTCCTTAGCTGACTTCCGTTTCTCAATAGAGCCCTTTGTGGGAACTGGAGCCTGGTAAGGTCAGAATATATAGGGGAATCTCTGTCTTCAGGGGCTCTGGATTCCCAGTTATGCCTTTGCCGTCAGGGGAGGTTTCAGGTTCTATATTTTGGAGAGGGGAGAAATCTGAAAGAAATAATGTAGTTTCTGTCCTCCAGACCCTGGTGGAGGAATGGCATTAGGAAGACCTTCCCGGACTGTAATTTTTGTCCATGGCTCTTGAAGGCCATGATGGGGAACACTTGATAGACAACTGAAGATGGGATACATCAGACTCTGTGGATTTGACAATGTGCCAGGTTGTTGCTATGAGAAAACACTGTTAACAGCTCCCTTCATGGGTATTTTGGTTTGGCCTTGCTGATCTTTAACAAGAAAAATATTAACATTACATGTCCTAACGGCAGTGCAGGATTTTAGTTAGAAAATACTAATAGCAGAAAAACTGGCCAAAAGTAATGTAGGGTTCTTAACTGTAAGAATATTTTGATGATTATATTTTATATGATTTAACTAGAGGCCCGGTGCACAAAATTCGTGCACGGAGGGGGGTTGTCCCTCAGCCCAGCCTGTACCCTCTCCAATCTGGGACCCCTCGAGGGATGTCCGACTGCCCGTCCGGGATCGGGCCTAAACGGGCAGTCGGACATCCCTCTCACAATCCAGGACTGCTGGCTCCCAACTGCTTGACTGCCTGCCTTCCTGATTGCCCCTAACTGCTTCTGCCTGCCAGCCTGATCACCCCCTAACCACTCTGCTGCCAGCCTGTTTGCCCCTAACTTCCCTCCTCTGCCAGCCTGGTCACCCCTAACTTCCCTCTCCTGCAGGGTTGATAACCTCCAACTGCCCTCCCTTGCAGGCCTGGTCCTTCACAACTGCCCTCCCTTGCAGGCCGGGTGCCTCCCAACTGCCCTCTCCTGCTGGCCATCTTGTGGTGGCCATCTTGTGTCCACATGGGGGCAGGATCTTTGACCACATGGGGGCAGCTATATTGTGTGTTGCAGTGATGATCAATCTGCATATTACTCTTTTATTAGATAGGATAGAGTCCTGGTACAGGGGTGGGGGCCCCCTGGTTTGCCCTGAAGGGTGTCCCGGATCAGGTGGGCGTTCCCTTGGGGTGTGGGGCGGCCTGAGCGAGGGGCCTGTGGTGGTTTGCAGGTGGGCCACGCCCCCTGGCAATGCAAGCGGAGACCCTGGTATCTGGAATTTATTTTCCTTCTACAATTGAAACTTTGTAGCCTGGAGCGGAGCCAAGCCTGGGGCTCCCTCCGAGGCCGGAAGCCATTTGTGTTGGGGTTATAATTGAAACTTTGTTGCCTTAAGTGGGTGGGCCCGGCCAGGGTGTGCAGAAAGCTTTGCTTCCCCTGTTGCCAGCGGCAACCCTGGCCTGCTCTCTCAAGCTCCATTCTGCCGCCATTTGTTTGAATTTGTTTACCTTCTATAATTGAAACTTTGTAGCTTGAGTGGAGGCTTAGGCCTGGCAAGGGCAGGCAGAAAGCTTGGCTTCCTCTGTTACCTAGGAAACCTTGCTCTCTGTGGCTGTAGCCATCTTGGTTTGGGTTAATTTGAATGCTCGCTCTGATTGGATGGTGGGCGTGGCCTGTGGGTGTGGCTTGTGGGTGTGTCGGAGGTATGGTCAATTTGCATATTTGTCTATTATTAGGTAGGATAATTTGTAGTTGAAAAATATTTGATAATTTTCTTGGAGTATGGTAGGCAATAAGTTGAATTTTGAATAAATACTGGTACATTACTTTTCCTTATTTTCTTTGAATGATGAAATGAAGAGCATGTGATATCTTGTCAAAAAGATTTTTTGGGAATTTTTAAGTGTCACTGCAGTATTAATGAAGGCTGTTTCCTTTTGTTTTTGCTATTAAAATATTGCATAGCTTCCAAATTTAAAAATGCACTGACCTTTTTACACCATGATTTATACTACAGATACATTTTACATGTACATATCATTCATTGAATATGTACAAGTGTTTTTTTTACTTTTTATTTTAAAATAATTTTAGACATATAGAAAGTTACAAAAATAACACAGAGTTTCCATATTCTCAGCTTCCCCTAATGTTAACACCTTACATAATTATGGTACAATTATAAATACTAAAACATTAACACTAGTAGAATACTATCAACTAAGGTACATACTTCCTTTGATTTTATCAGTTTTGCCATTAACATCTTTTTTTATAGTCTGAGATTCAACCTGGAGTCATACATTGCTTTTATTTATTTATTTTTTCTGTTGGATGACTAAGGTTTATTTATTTTTATTTATTTTTTCTGCTTTTATTTATTTTTTATTTTTTGACTTTATTTTTATTTTTTTAAATTTCTTTATTGATTAAGGTGTTACATATGTGTCCTTATTCCCCCATTATCCCCCCACCCACCCCCACTCATGCCCTCACCCCCCCTGGTGTCTGTGTCCATTCGTTAGGCTTATATGCATGCATACAAGTCCTTTGGTTGATCTCTCTCCCTTAAACCCACCCTTCCCTACCTTCCCTCTGAGGTTTAATGGTCTGATCAATGTTTCTCTGTCTCTAGATCTATTTTTGTTCATCAGTTTATGTTGTTCATTATATTGTACAAATGAGTGAGATCATGTGATATTTATCTTTCTCTGACTGGCTTATTTCACATAGTATAATGCTCTCCAGTTCCATCCATGCTGTTGCAAATGGTAAGAATTCCTTTTTTACCGCAGCATAGTATTCCATTGTGTAGATGTACCACAGTTTTTTAATCCACTCATCTGCTGTTGGGCACTTAGGCTGTTTCCAAATCTTAGCTATTGTAAATTGTGCTGCTATGAACATAGGGGTGCATATATCCTTTCTGATTGGTGTTTCTAGTTTCTGTTCTCCACAGTGGCTGCACCAGTCTGCATTCCCACCAGCAGTGCCCTCTGAGTACTTTAATATATAGTGTTTTCATGATCATTTATTGCTAAATAGTTTATAATCTCCATTTTTATTTCCTCTTTGGCCCAAAGTTTATTAGATATATGTTTAAGATTCCATGTATATAGATTTTTACTGCCTTTTTGTTTTAAAATTTTTATGTAATTTTGTTGTGGGCAATGAATGTGGGTATGTATATTTTTTCTTTTTGAGAACATATTAAAATTTCAATTGTGGCTGATTATATTATCAATTTTATGATTATCTGTTTAGAAAAAAATGATTATTAGATAATATGTTCCAGTTATATCCATACATCAAACTTGTTAATTAGGTTATTCAAATCCTCAATATTTTTAACTATTTGTCATGTCATTGTCCATTTCTGTGTGAAATGTGTTACTTTATCATTATTAACTTGTTTTTATTGGATTTTTCTTTACATATTTTGAAGTATGTTTTGATACACAAAAGTTCATGATTATCATTTTTCTTGGTGAATTGGAAATTTTATGAAAGTGAAAGGGTTGATCCATTTAATGTTTTGCTATTTATTAATATTAATATACATTTTATCATTTTAAAGCATCTGTCTTGTATATATTTTCCTAACCTTTGATTTTATACATTCCTTATAGAAACTGGATAAATTATCCTTTGAATGCTTCATTTATAAATATGAATAGACAACAAAGGATCTTCAGACTTTTTTCTATAGCTATAATTTTATTTTGATTCTTTAAAATTTCATTTTTCAGTTACAGTTGACATCAAATATTATTTTATATTAGTTTCAGCTCTACAGCATAGTGGTTGGACAAGCATATAGTTTACAAAGTGATCCTTTGATAGTTCAAGTATCCACCTGGCTATTACATAGCTATTACAATATCACTGACTATATTTTCTATGCTGTACTTTAAATCCCTTTGACTATTTTGTACCTACCAATTTGTGCTTCTTAATGTCTTTACTTTTTTCACCTGGCCCTCTCCCTTCTGGCAACTATCAATCTGTTCTCTGTGTCTGAGTCCATTTTAATTCGTTTGTTCATTAACTTTGTTCATATGATATTTGTCTCTATGTCTGACTTATTTCACTTATCATAATATCTTCTAGGCTCATCCATGTTGTCGCAAATGGTAAAATTTCTTTTTTGTGTGTGGCCAATTAATAATTCCATTTTATGTATGTACCACCACTTTTTGAAATCCACTTGTCTATTGGTGGGCACTTGGGTTACTCCCATATATTGGCTATTGTAAATAATGCTGCAGGGAACATAGGTGTGCATATTTTTTTTCAAATGAATGTTTTTGGTTTCTTTGGATATATACCCTGAAGTGGAATTGCTGGGTTGTAAGGCAGTTCCATTTAACATTTTTTGAGGAACCTCCATTCTGTTTTGCACAGTGGCTGCACCAATCTGCATTCCCACCAACAGTGTACAAGGGTTTTTTTCCTCCACATCCTCATCAACACTTGTTTGTTGATTTATTAATGATAGCCATTCTGACAGATGTGAGGTGATATCTCGTTGTGGTTTTAGTTTTCATTTCTCTGATGATTAGTAATATTGAGCATATTTTCATATATCTATTGGCCATTGTATGTCCTCCTTGGAGAAGTATCTGTTCAGGTCCTCTGCCCATTTCTAAATTGGATTGTTTGTTTTTTGGGTGTTGAATGGTATGAATTCTTTATAAACTTTGTATATTAACCCCTTATCACTAGCAAATATCTTCTCCCATTTACTAGGTTGTCTTTTCATTTTGTTGATAGTTTCCTTTACTGTGCAAAACTTTTTAGTTTGATGTGGTTCCATTTGTTTAGTTCATCTTTTGTTTGTGATATATCAGAAAAAAATATTGCTAAGAGAAATGTCAGAGAGTTTACTGTCTATTTTTTCTTCTAGAAGTTTTATGGTTTTAAGTCTTTCATTTAAGTAAGGATCTTCAGATTTTTAAGGGAAGCCTCAGATATGAAAGACAAAAACAAAACAAAGGAAAAAAAACACGATGTAGTGAGTTGCAGAAAACTTAAAAAAACACACTATACTTGATATATATTCAAAAAGGCAAGAAATAGTACCCACGAAAAAAGAACAAGGGGTAGTAAAATGATGACCTTAACTTACTAAGAATTGTAATTAAAATATGATAGCTAAAATTAAAACTTTTAGGCAGGATGGAAAATAATGAAAGTGGAATAAAATGTCAAAATTGGTAAGATGGCAAAGAAAGGTTAAGAAAATCAGAAGATATTTCCAAGAGATCTCACATCCAAAACAAGAGAAAAATGTTCCAAAAAGAAAACAGAGAAAATGGAGGAGGAGGGAATTATTCATCCTAACAGAACATACTTGGAAGTAAAAAACATCAGTTTTCAAAGCAAATACCATGTGCCCAGCACAGAGAGGATGACAAAAGGCTAGCATAAGGATATATTGTGATCGAATTTACAATACAAAGTAAACGAGGAAGATCTCAAAGCTTCTGAATTGAGGTAGATGTGGAATAGGGAGGGTCTTCCATGTAGTATTATACAGAGCAGCAATAATTAAAATGTCATTGGACTTTTCAGAAGCAGCAGTGGAAGTTAGGAAACAGTAGAACAGTGCCCCAATTTTATATTGAAGAATGTTTTTCTCATTTGTAATTCTAAATCCAGCCCAAGTGTCCAGTCTAAGATAAAAGAAAGACAATTTCAGTTATTCAAGGTCTCAAATGTATCTCCCAATGCACAAAAAGATGCTGGAGGGCTTATTCCACTTCAAAGGAGTAAACCAAGAAGGAAGACTTTAGAACCAGAATGCAGATCTCACATGAAAAAAAGGGAGACTTTAGAACCAGAATGCAGATCTCACATGAAAGAGTCCCTGAAATGATAAGGGAGTGGAGTCCCCTGGTGACAGTTGCATAGTCAAACCAGAGCATAACCCGGACTAGAGCAGGGGAATGGAGAGCTCTAGGAAGGTTGTCTCCTGGAAAAGAAATTATATGGAAGGATTATCTACTGTACCTCCAGGTACTAAGAGAAAAGAATCAGACCTGTCAGATTCACAAGAAGTATCAGTGGTAGGTACACAGAGGACTGAGAAAGAAGAAAAGGAGATGGTTTTTATTCCAGGGGCAACAAAAAATGTTGTGCAAGAAAAGAAATGTGATCATGGCATAACATGTGGCTCATTAGTGAAGAATAATGTAATTACTAAATAAAAGATTGATCTGTATTGGGAGGATGAGGAGAGTAATGCTGTGTGTGTATGTACAGGAGTGTAGGTGTGTACTAGTAGATATGAGTAGGAAGGTCAACTTTCATTAGGATTGTGGTAGAGACTGCTGGCTGCCTACCTTAACATTCATTCTCTCTTGCTCCTTAGTAATAGAACTGTGGATATATATTTGGGGACTAATCTTTCCAGTTAAAACTACATTTCCCAGCTTCACTTGCAGCTACTTATTGCCATGTGTCTAAGTTTAGCAGAAGTATTCAATGGTACTTCTGGAAATCTCCTTAAAAGGCACAGAGTGAGCCATTATTCTCTTCCTGCCACTGGTCTGGAATGGGAAAGTAATTGATGGAATTTCTGCCATTATCATGGTCTATGAAAATAAAAGACACGTACCAAGTACGTAGAACAGAGAGTTGGAAGGATCCTGAGGCCTTGATGACACTATAAAGCTCCCATATCAACATTAGACTGGCTACCAGTACATTGGTTTTATGCAAGATAATACACACTTGTATCTTAAGCCATCATATTCAGGTCTCAGCTATATGTAGCAGAACCATATCTTAACTGAATTGTAATTCACTAGATAGTACCTAAAATGAAATATTAATAAATAACAGCACAAGCATAGTACTTAATTATAGAAATAAATATAAACAGGAAGAAACTTGAAAGGAGTTGGTTTGGGCAGTGGGAATTGGGGTAAAGATCAAGGATCACTTTTTTCTTACAACTTTTAGTCTAATAATTGACATTTTAAGTTATGTATGTCTTACTTGAATAAAAATAAGTTTATATTTCTTTAGTTACATTTAACTTAATATTTCAAGTAAAAATACATGTTCATTGTAAAAAATCAAACAGTACAAAAGATAGAGAGTAAAAGTTATACTTCCCTTCAATGTTCTTTGCCTGTCCACTGCCCATCAGTTTTACTGTCCTCCCCAGGGGTAATGGCTGTTTGATATGTATCTCCATACCTTTTCTATACACTCATTAAGTATATATAGAGATACACAGTTTTCTTCTTTTGTTTATTTTTATTGAAAGTGTATTTAAATATTAATTTAAGAAAGTGTGCATGAGGAAATACTTAGTCTTGTAATAGATGTTGTTTGTTTATATTTTAGAATCCAAGCTGGAAGCATGCAGTTAAAAAATCAGCAAAATGAAATTCAGAGATTACAGAAAGAATTGAATCATTTACAACATGAGTTAGAAATTAAACAGAGACAATCACAGGTCTTCAGGTAAGATTATCTTGAAAATTATAAAGGTTGAACATTTAATACTAGCTTTATAAACATTCAAACACAATGTAGTAGTATACTTTCTATATTCAGTGTGGTTGAATAAAATTGAAATAACTTTACTTGTTTTTTTGTTGTTGTTTTTTTACCATTATCACAATTGAATAGTTTTACCAATAAAATTTAAGTCAGGCAAGCACATTGTTCTTATTTTGCAGTGACATTCAGATTGAAAACACAGTAACTAATACATTTTCCCTTTGACCAGTATTTCTTGGTGTGTTTTATTTCCTGGCACACACACAAAAAGTTGTTTGAAATATAAAGTACTTGTCCTTTTTCTTATTTGTAAATCTATTTAGATTCCATCATCTTTGAAAATTTTCATGCCAATTCCCAAAAATCTCTCTTCATCGCTCTCTTACTTTCAAGTCAACTCTTCAGCCTCATTAGGGTTTCCAGTATTTTCTCTGATTTTTCCCAACCATTTTTTGGCTTTTGTATTCTAGTCTTGATCCCGTAGTTAAATCACCTGATTTTTTAAAAAGCAGCTTTATTGAGACCTAATTGCATACTATAAAATCCACACATTTTAAGTGGCAATGCAATGATTTTTAGTAAACTTAATGAGTTGTGCAACCCACAAACATCTTCATGCCATTTGCATTTAATCTCTGCTCTTACCACCAGTCCTAGGCAACCTTCTTCCTGTTTCTGTAAATTTGCACTTTTCTGGACATGTCAGATATGTGGAATCATATGTGGTCTTTTACATCAGGCCTCTATCACTATGTTTTTTGAGGTTTATTCATGCTGTATCATGCATCAGCACTTTGTTTCTGCTTTTATTGCTTTAATAGTTTCCATTGTGTGGATATACCACATTTTACTCATCCATTTACCAGTTGGTGGACTTTTGGATTCTTTCCACTTGACACTTATGAATAATGCTACCGTACAAGTCTTTGTGTGGATGTATGTTTTATTTCTTTTGGGTAAATCCCTAAGTGTGGCATTACTGAATCATACGGTAAATTTAAATTTAACTTTCTAAGAAATTGCCAAACTATTTTCCATGTGGCTGCACCAATTTATAGTCCCATAAGGAATGAGGATTATAGTTTCTCTGAATTCTTGCCAACACGTCTTATTGTCTGTCTTTTTTATTATAGCCATCTTAGTGGGTGTGACATGATATATTTCATTGTGGCTTTGGTTTGTGTTTTCCAAATGACCAATGATGGTGAGCACCTTTTCATGTGCTTATTAACCATTTGCATATTTATTTGGTGAAATATCCATTAAAATATTTTCTCTTGTTTGCCAATGGTCTGTTTTCTTATTATAGGATTGTAAGAGTTCTTTGTATGTTTTGGGTGAAGTCCTTTATTTGAAGTATGATTTGCAAATATTTTCTCCCAGCCTATTGTTAATGTTTTCATTTTTGTAACAGTCTCTTTTGATGAGCAAAAGTTGTTATTTTTAATAAAATAAAATGTATCAATGTTTTCTTTAATGGGTTATGCTTTTGATAATGTATCTAAGGCCTCTGACTAACCAAATGTCACAAAGATTTTTCTCCTGTAGTTTCTCCTGGCACTTCTATGGTTTAGCTCTTACATTTTATGACTGATGTATGGCAAGGATCTAAATTCATCTTTTTTTCTTGTGGATGTTCAATTGACCCAGCATCATTTGTTTAAAAGACTATTTTTTCCCTATTGAATTGTCTTGGTGGCTTTACCTAAAATAAATTCACTATAAATGTAGGGAATTATTTCTGGACTCTATTCCATTAATCTATATGTCTGTTCTTATGTCAGTACCACACTCTCTTGAATACTGTAGTTTTTAGTAAATTTTGAAATCAAGAAATGTAAGTCCTTCAAATTTCTTTGTTTTTAAGATTGTTTTTGGCTATTATGGGTCCCTTGCACTTCCATATACATTTTAGGATCAGCTTGTTAATTCTTGCAAAATAGCATGCTAGCATTTTGATAGATATAGCATTGATTCTGATGATCAATTTAATTTTCATCTTAAAAATATTGAATCTTAATTCATGAACATGGTATGTCTTTCTATCAGGATCTTTAGTGCTCGGAGAAATGTTTTACTTTTAATATACAAGTCTGCACTCCTTTTACTAAATTTATTTCTAAGTGTTTTATTCTCTTTAATCTGGTTATGAAAGGTATTGTTTTCTTAAATTTGTTTTTGGGATTGGCCATTGCTGTTATGCAGCCATAAAATTGATTTTTGCATGTGGATCATGTATGCATGTGACTTTGATGAACCCACTTATTAGTTTTAGTGTGTGTGTGTGTGTGTGTGTGTGTGTGTGTGTGTGTGTGTGTAGGATATAGAAGATGCTTTTACATAGAGAATGTTTCTACATAGAGGATGTTTCTGCCTAGAGGAGTTTACTATACTTCAACTCCTTTTACCTCTGCTCATTTAATTATCCTTAAAGCCCTCAATCTTCATTCTAATGCACAGA
The DNA here is from genome assembly GCF_027574615.1 of Eptesicus fuscus. Classification (NCBI taxonomy): domain Eukaryota; kingdom Metazoa; phylum Chordata; class Mammalia; order Chiroptera; family Vespertilionidae; genus Eptesicus; species Eptesicus fuscus. Next base: position 21,520,647 of record NC_072475.1, read on the forward strand.
TTGTTAAACACCAGGCCCTCCAATACTACTATTCTAAATCCTCGCTGTTCTGTTTAGACTTCCCTGTGCTACACATCTCTCAGCAGATCTGTGTCTTGCCTGATATTTCACAGAGAACATTAAGGATATCATAATGGACAGATTTACTGTGAATGAAATAATGTTTAAGTTTCAGAACCCCTTACTCAGGACCCCCTTTCAAGGTTCTTGGAGGGCCCCCAGCAAAGTAAGATAGTTTGATAATAAATGGTTAAAAATTCTGTCTTTTTCTCCTCTGATTTCTCCTCTTCTATACTTCTGATGTCAATATGCCATTGTAATAGTCATAAGCATTTGGGGGCTGTAAGGGAAAGATGAATTGGGAATACTCCATTATAACTGCCATTTAGAAAGACATTTTAGAATGCTTCAATAGCACAATTAAGGAATTACAGACTAAAATTTTGGATGTTCATGAATTTTTAAAAGTAATAGAATAAAAGCAATAAAAATAAGCAATTCCAGCAATAGAAATTATTCTGGCATAAACAAATTGTAATGATGCTTGTTCATGTTACATCACAAGCAAATGAATTAAGAGAGATATTTTTTCAATAAGCTCTTAGAGTATTTCATAATCCATTTAATGAAGAAGAGTTAATTATTTAAATACTTTGGAGAAACATTTAAGTTTCTTGCTGATTTGACAAAAACTACTAATATCACTGAATATAACATAAAAGTCATATTATACCACTTCAAGGACATCTAAGATAAACTGGTTCATGAGTTTCATTCTTTTTTTTTTAAGCCCATCTTTTTAAAAATATATTTTTATTGATTTCAGAGAGAAAGGGAAAGGGAGGGAGGGAGTGATAGAAACATCAATGATGAGAGAGAATCAGGCTGCCTTCTGCATACCCGCTACTGGGGATTGAGCCTGCAATCTGGGCATGTGCCCTTGACTGGAATCAAACCCAGGACCCTTTAGTCCACAGGCCGACGCTCTATCCACTGAGCCAAACCGGCTAGGGTGCATTTCATTCTTTCAAAGATAATTTAAGACTAGTTATTTTTCCAAAAAACTTGAAATGCCAAAAATCTTATAATCATCTATGAAAAAAATTTGAGAAGGATTTTTCCAAATATGACAGCAGTTAGTATTTAAATGACATTATCAATAGTGAGCTATGAAGCTGAAAGAATTTTTCTAAACTATAAATAATAAAAAGTTAATGGCCATGCTAGATGAAAGGCTGTATAATCTTTACATTTTCTCCATATAAAATATTATTATAAAATGGTTCTCATATGAAGAGGAGCTATAGATCATGTAGCCAACAATTATAGGCAAAAGTATTGTGGAACTGTTACTTATTAAATAATTATATTGTTTTCCTTTATTTTGTGATATTGATGGAATTTATCAACTTTAAAATTCTCATTTTTAAATTTAATGATTTTTCTCATTCTATAACTAATTGCACACTTTTAAACCTGATTTTCTATGTCATCATTTATTGTATTTTTTTTTTTTTTTTTGAGAAAGCCCTCCCTCCACTCACCACCAATCATACAAGGTTTAGGCCTCACAAAATCTTGCTCTTAACTGCTCTTAACGAACAAGTTTGAATTTTCTGTTTCCTGCCTTTCTCCCTACAGAGGCACCTGCATCCTCATTCAGTCTGTTGTGTATCACTCGAGAGCCTGCCTGTACATGGCTTGCTTCCAGCAGCTGCCTTACACCAGGCCCATTAGCCCCTTAACCTTGACTTGGTTCATAGCTCTTGTCTGCCTCTGCCAGTTCCTTGCTCCACATTCAGGTTTCCCATCCTCACTTTTGGCTTTCTTCAGTTAGTGATCTATTTGGACTCTTTCTGTGCTTTTTTGAAATCAACATCTCTCTCGGCTCCCAGCTCTGCCTGCTGATTGAGGCATCCCCTGTGGCTTCTGATCACTCGGTGGGCCTTAATTACTACCCAGAATCACACCACCCCTGTTCTTCCTGGCAAAAGCTAATCTTTTAGTCTCTGCTTTACTTACATCTGTCCTTTCTAGGACTTTGCACAAGAGCTGAGTGCATCTCCTGTCTGTGTTTAGCCCAGTGGTCGGCAAACTCATTAGTCAACAGAGCCAAATATCAACAGTACAACGATTGAAATTTCTTTTGAGAGCCGAAAACCGACTTCTGCACATGGGCCACGAAGTTTCAATCGCACTGTACGTGTGTGCCCGCATGTGGTATTTTGTGGAAGAGCCACACTCTAGGGGCCAAAGAGCTGCATGTGGCTCGCGAGCCGCAGTTTGCCAACCACTGGTTTAGCCTATGTGACTGCACTCATACTGTGTCCAGCTGTGTACACACGTGCAGGTGTCTCCCTTCCTAACAAACCATTCTGCTCTGTAGTGTCCTCTTTCTCTTCTTGCTGCCTCAGTCAGTATTCTCAGTTGTAGCTACTGCATAGCCCCCTGTTTACTCACTTCTGCTTTACTGTTCAGTTCTTTCCTGCCTAATGCCTCTCTCTAAGGTCACCTAATGCCCCCTTAATACCAGATACAATGGACTCTGTTCAGCCTTTATCTGGGGCCTCAAACAGTGGCCACTACTTTCTCCTTTAAATTGTCTTACCCCTGGCTTTCCTGATAGTATTATGTTGGTTTTCTTTTAACTCACTGGTTGTGCCTCCTGAGTCTCCTTTGAGGGATTCTTTTCTGTTCAAGTCCCATAAATGTTAATGTTGTCCAGTGTTTTATCCTCAGCACTTCTCACTTCTTCATTCTTCCAACCGAGTCACCTATTTTTTCATTCATTTATTTATTTGTCAATATTTGTTGAGCATGTACTGTGCTAGTTGCTAGGAAGATTGTGATGAACAAGACAGACATATATGGTTTTGCATCATAGATCTTAGTCTACTCAGGGAAATAAATATTAACCAAATAATTACAGCCCCATGGCTTCCCTCATCATCTTTTTGGTGATAACTCCTAGGTCTGTATCTGCATCTTCCTTGATTTTAGGTAAATTATAGCCAGGACATCTAAAGTTTAAAAAAAAAATCACTGTGATTATGTTGAGCTATGGCATTTTGTGAAGCAGCACTGGATTAGTCATTTTTAAAGGTTTTGTTATTTTTATCCCAGGTCTTAAACTGCCTGTGGAATCATGGGATGCTGGAAGAATGCTATCTAAGAATCCAACATTCTCATTTAGGCTCTGTGACTAAGTCACTTTTGACCTAATTTTCTTCACTTAATGTTTGCTGTTAAATTAATTTTAAAAGATTAATAGAATCATCCTATATAATAAAAGGCTAATATGCAAATTGTCCCCTCAACTGAGAGTTCGACCGGGAGTTAGAGTTCAACCAGGGTCTGGCCAACCTCCCACATCTCCTCCCTCCCCTCCCCCCGGCCTGGCCCAGTCGGCCCTGATTGGGGTGGGCCAGCTGGACCCTACCCGTGCAGGAATTCATGCACCGGACCTCTAGTTGCATATAAAAATAGCTGTCTTTATAGTTAAAATGATAACAAAGTGGAAATGAGTTAGGAAAACCATATACCTTAGGCTTTCTGGGATGTTTCCAGTTTATATCTGTCATTCAGCAAAATACAAACAGCACATCACTTTCAAAATTGTCCCCATTTAGACAGTAGATTATAGTCACTCTAAACCCATTTTTCAAAGAAAACTATTTTTTCAAAGAAATATTTGTTACTATGCTTGCAATTTTAAAAATCCTTTGTTTTTACTACCTTACAGTCAAAGATTGATGGAATACAAATATTTCTGGAATAAGACTCTTTCATTACTTACTTTTACTAAAAGGGAAATAACCAGCATTAAAAATGAAGTATATGACCATTTTCAAAACTGGACTTCACTGAAAGGAGAAGTTTTTCTTCAAATTAAATACATAAGTGAAACAGCCTTGACAGGTTTGTTACATACGTATAGAATGTAATTATCTTTTTTTTTTTTTTTGTAAGTAGTACATCATGAGTAATGAAATAGTGATATTGCATTTTATGTGATGGGACTTATGATGAACTTTTAAACTTGTTATTGGCTGACAGACTAGATGGTCATTATGATCTATTGAAACCCTGAAATTCAGTAAATATAGGCTGGTCTAAGATAAGCTGTGATACATCTATTCTTGAGCTGTAGTCAGAAGTCTAGTTATTTCTGTTAAATGTACCGATTTTCATTTTAAAACTTTTTCTTCTTTTAATAGCTGAGTAGCTCATATTAGGTCAGCCTTCCCACAGATAACAATTATAAATTTGGGACAAAATAACTATCCCAAAATACTGTAGAGTGACCCAAACTAGGCACATATGGTGAAAATGTCAAAAATTGAGAGAAGGCATATTCCTAAGTGAAAGAAGCCAATCTGAAAGTCTGTACCATAAGATTCCAACTAAATGACATTCTGGAAAAGGTAAAACTATGGAAATGGAAAAGGGATCAGTAATTGCCACGGTTGGAGGGAAGGATGAATAGTTAGATTGTGATGAAGTACATAAAACTTTAGAAAGAAAGAATACTGTAATTTTCCCTCAGACCTAAAAAGGATTTTTAGGGCATTGAATCACAAAGGATTTTTAGGGCAGTGAATATTTTGTATGATACTATAATGGTAGATACATGTCATTATACATTTGTCAAAACCCATAGAATGTACAACAGCAAGAGTGAATATTGATGTAAACTGTGGATTTTGGGTGATAATAATGTGTCAATGCAGATTCATTGGTTATGAGAAATTTACCATTCTGTTACAGGATGCTGATGGTAGATTATGTGATTATTTCACTTTTAGCCAAAGCACCAAATAATCCAACGGGAAAAAGAAAGTCTATCACTAAATTATGCTGTAACAACTGAATACTGATATGGGAAAATATACCTTAATCCCTACATCACATAGTAGATAAAAATTAATTCAACATAAATCACATAAGTATAAAAGCTAAAATTATAAAATAAGAAATAGGAAAACGTCTTCATAAATTGATAGTAAATAAAAGTTATTTGGATAGGACATAGAATTAAGAGTTACAGAAGAACAAAAATTGATAAGTTAAACTTCATCAAAATTTAAAACTTCTGCTCATCAAAGATGCCATTAAGAAAATGAATGGATAAGTCACAGGCAGAGAAAATATTTAAAAAAAACTGGAGAGTATTATGCTAAGCGAAATAAGCCAGTCAGAGAAAGATAAATATCACATGATCTCACTCATTTGTGGAATATAATGAGCAACATAAACTGATGAACAAAATCAGATCCAGAGACAGAGAAGCATCAACCAGACCGTCAAACCTCAGAGGAAGGATGGGAGGGTGTGGGTAAGGGGGAGAGATCAACCAAAGGACTTGTATGCATGTATATAAGCCTAATCAATGGACACAGACACCAGGGGGGTAGGGGCATGAGTGGGTGGATGGGGGGCTATGGGGGGATAAGGACACATATGTAATACCTTAATCAATAAAGAAAAAAAACACATGTGACAACAAACTGCTGTACATGTTACATTAAAACAAGGCAGCCCTTGCTGGTATTACTCAGTGGTTAGAGCATTGGCCCATGTATTGAAGTCTTGTGGTTTTGATTCCCAGTCAAGGGCTCATCCAGGACTCAGTAAGGGCAAGTTTGGGAGGCAACAGATGATATGTCTCTCTCACATAGATGTTTCTCTCTCTCTCCCCCTCCCTCCCTTCCATTCTCTCTAAAAATCAATGGAAAAAATATTCTCAGGTGAGGATTAACAACAACATAAAAAACACACACAAAATAAAACAAAAACACATATCTGTAAGTCAACAATAAAAGGACAAACAATCCAATAAAAAATGGCCAAAAGATTTTATCAGACACAAGGACAGATATACAAATGGTCAATAAGAACATTAAAATGTACTCAAGATTATCATTCATAAGAGAAATGCAGATGTCATTAGTACATACCCATCAAACTGGTTAAAAAGAAAAAGATTGACAATAAATATATGTGAGGAAGGAAAGCAACTGTAACTCTTACAAATTGATGAGAGTATAAAATGCTATAGCCACTTTGAAAAAATATATGATGTGCTTTCTAAGACTAAAGAGACTTCTATCTGATAACTCTGATAACATATGTTATACCCCCCCGAAAACATATGTCCACAAAAAACACTGAATATAAAAATATTCAGCACCTGTATTCAGGATTTATTTAAAAGTAGAGGCCCGGTGCACGAAATTCGTGCATGGGGGGTGTGTCCCTCAGCCCAGCCTGCACCCTCTCCAATCTGGGACCCCTTGAGGGATGTCGGACTGCCCATTTAGGCCCCACCCCGGTAGGATGGGGCCTAAATGGACAGTCGGACATCCCTCTCACAATCCAGGACTGCTGGCTCCCAACTGCTTGCCTGCCTGCCTTCCTGATTGCCCCTAACCGCTTCTGCCTGCCAGCCTGATTACCCCCTAACCCAGTGATGGCGAACCTATGACATGCGTGTCAGCACTGACATGCGTAGCCATTTCTGATGACACGCGGCTGCTGAGGCGGCCGCATACCGAGGATAAAACAGTTGCTGCTCCTGAGGATGAGACATTTGCGAAATAATGTTTTTTCCTCAAAGTGACACACTACCCGAGTTATGCTCAGTTTTTTGGCGAAGTTTCACACACCAAGCTCAAAAGGTTGCCCATCATTCCCCTAACCACTCCCCTGCCGGCCTGATTGATGCCTAACTGCTCCCCTGCCAGCCTGATTGCCCCTAACCGCCCTCCCCTGCAGGCCTGGTCCCCCCAACTGCCCTCCCCTGCAGGCCTGGGTCCCCCCGAACTGCCCTTCCATGCAGGCCCAGTCACCCCCAACTTCCCTCCTCTGCCTGCCTGGTCACCCCCAACTGCCCTCCCTTGCAGGCCTGGTCCCTCCCAACTGCCCTCCCCTGCTGGCCATCTTGTGGTGGCCATCTTGTGTCCACATGGGGGCAGCCATCTTTGGCCACATGGGGGCAGCCATCTTGTGTGTTGGAGCGACAGTCAATTTGCATATTACTCTTTTATTAGATAGGCTAGAGGCCTGGTGTACTGGTGGAGGCCGGCTGGTTTGCCCTGAAGGGTGTCCCAGATCAGAGTGGGGGTTCCCTTGAGGTGTGGGGCAGTCTGGGTGAGGGGCTTGTGGTGGTTAGCAGGCCAGCCACGCCCCCCAGTGTCCCAAGTGGAGGCCCTGGTATCTGGGATTTATTTATCTTCTATAATTAAAACTTTGAGCGGAGGCCTGGGCCGTCCATCACTGGGGAAACCCAAGCCTCCTGCTCGCTCTGTGGCCACAGCCATCTTGGTTGGGTTAATTTGCATACTCGTTCCTGATTGGCTTGTGGGCGTGGCTTGTGGGCATAGCGGAGGTACGGTCAATTTGCATGTATCTCTTTCATTAGTGTAGATAGCCTTAAACTGGATAAACCCAGAAGTAAATCAGCAGAATAGATTATCAAAAAACAAAACAAAACAAAAAAATACCTGAATAAAAAATGAACTATAGATGGTACCTCATTGTCGTTTCGATTTGCATCTCTCGGATGATTAGTGACTTTGAGCATGTTTTCATATGCCTCTTGGCCTTCCTTATGTCTTCTTTCCAAAAGTATCTATTTAGGTCTGTTGCCCATTTTTTGATTGGGTTGTTTATCTTCCTTTTGTTAAGTTGTATGAGTTCCCTGTAAATGTTGGAGATTAAACCCTTATCGGAGATCACATTGGTAAATATGTTCTCCCATGCAGTGGGCTTTCTTGTTTTGTTGATGGTTTCTTTTGCTGTGCCAAAGCCTTTTATTTTGATGTAGTCCCATTTGTTCATTTTCTCTTTAGTTTCCATTGCCCTAGGAGCTGTATCAGTGAAGATGTTGCTTCGGCATATGTCTGAGTTTTTGCTGCCTGCGGATTCATCTAAGATTTTTATCGTTTCCCATCTTACGTTTAAGTCCTTTATCCATTTTGAGTTTATTTTTGTGTATGGTGTAAGTTGGTGGTCTAGTTTCATTTTTTTGCATGTATCTGTCCAATTTTCCCAACACCATTTATTGAAGAGTCTGTCTTGACTCCATTGTATGCTCTTGCCTCCTTTGTCAAATATTAATTGTGCATTGTGGTTTGGGTTGATTTCTGGGTTCTCTATTCTATTCCATTGGTCTATATGTCTGTTCTTATGCCAGTACCAGGCAGTTTTGAGAACAGTGGCTTTGTAATACAGCTTTATATCTTGTATTGAGATCCCACCTACTTTGTTCTTCTTTCTTAGGATTGTTGCAGCTCTTCGGGGTCTTTTTTATTCCAGATGAATTTTTGGAGAGTTTGTTCTAGGTCTGTGAAATATGCCGTTGGTATTTTAATGGGGAGTGCATTGAATCTATAGATTGTTTTGGGTAGAATGGACATTTTAATGATGTTGATTCTACCAATCCATGAACATCGTATGTTCTTCCCTCTATTTATGTCTTTCTCTATCTCTTTTTTCAGTGTCCTGTAGTTTTCTGAGTACAGATCTTTTACCCTCTTAGTTAAGTTTATTCCTAGGTATCTTAATTTTTTTGGTTCAATGGTAAATGGGATTGTTTTTTTAGTTTTTCTTTCTGTAAGTTCACTATTGGTGTATAAAAATGCCATAGATTTCTTGGCATTAATTTTGTATCCTGCTACATTGCTGAATTCATTTATTAGGTCTAGTAGTTTTTTGATGGAGTCTTTCGGGGGTTTTTATGTTCAGTATCATGTCATCTGTGAATAATGACAGTTTTACATCTTCTTTTCCAATTTGGATACCTTTTATTTCTTCTTCTTGTATAATTATTATGGCTAGCACTTCTAGTACTATGATGAACAGGAGTGGTGAAAGTGGACGTCCCTGTCTTGTTCCTGTTCTTAGGTGAAATGGTTTTAGTTTTTTTCCATTGAGTATGATGTTGGCTGTATGTTTGTTGTATAAGGCTTTTATTATGTTGAGGTATGAGCCCTCTATTCCCACTTTGCTTAGGGTTTTTATTAAGAAAAGGTGTTGGATTTTGTCAAATGCTTTTTCTGCTTCAATTGATATGGCTATATGATTTTTATCTCTCAGTTTGCTTATGTGATGTATCAGTTTATTGATTTGTGGGTGTTAAACAAATGACAAGTGCTGGCGAAGATGTGGAGAAAAAGGAACCCTCATGCACTGCTGGTAGGAATACAGACTGGTGCAACCACTGTGGAGAACAGTATGGAGTTTCCTCAAAAAGCTAAAAATGGAACTCCCATTTGACCCAGTGATCCCACTTCTAGGAATATATCCCAAGAAACTAGAAACACCAATCAGAAAGGATATATGCACCCCTATGTTCATAGCAGCACAATTTACAATAGCTAAGATTTGGAAACAGCCTAAGTGCCCATCAGCAGATGAGTGGATTAAAAAACTGTGGTACATCTACATAATGGAATACTACACTGCTGTAAAAAGGAAGGAACTTTTACCATTTGCAACAGCATGGATGGACCTGGAGAGCATTATGCTAAGTGAAATAAGTCAGTCATAGAAAGATAAATATCACATGATCTCACTCATTTGTACAATATAATGAACAACATAAACTGATGAACAGAAACAGATCCAGAGACAGAGAAGCATCGATCAGAGCCTCAAACCTCAGAGGGAAGGTAGGGAAAGGTGGGGGTAAAGGGGAGAGATCAACCAAAGGACTTGTATACATGCATATAAGCCTAACCAATGGACACAGACACCAGAGGGGTGAGGGCATGAACTGGGGGTGGGGGTAGGGGTAAGGGGGAGATAAGGACACATATGTAATACCTTAATCAATAAAGAAAATTTAAAAATGAACTATAGAATGAATTGCTGATAATACAGTTAACTTTGATAAATCTAAAAAATATTGTACTTCCTGAAAATTAACCATACACAAATAACACATATTGTATGATTCCATTTATAGGCTGTTCTAGAATAGGCAAAACTATTCTACAGAGGAAGATAAATCAGAACATTAATTATCTTAAAGTGGAGGGTTGACTGGAAAAGGGGCACCGGGGCACTTACTGCGATGATGGGATTGCTCTCTATTTGGTAGGGGTTTGGGTTACCGTGGGTGCATTTGTTCAGAACTTTACATTTGAGATTTGTGTATTTCTTTTTGTAGGTAAATTATACTAAAAAATAAGGAATTTATATATTGAGTGATAATTATTGATATGCATGTTGAATGAAGTATACTGATGTCTCAATTTATATTGAAATACATAAAATATGATAGACGGATAGATGGGTAGCTATGTGAGAAAGCAAATATAGTAAAACTAGAGGCTTGATGCACGAAGCTTCATGCAAGAATGAGCCTTCCTGCCCCTGGGTCCGGGTGAAGCTGGATCCCGGGTCCGGGTGAGGCCGTGCGCCCCTGGATCCGGGTGAGGCTGGGTCCCGGGTCTGGGTGAGGCCGCGCCCCTGGGTCCAGGAGAGGCCACGCGCCCCTGGGTCTAGGTGAGGCCACGCGCCCCTGGGTCCGGGTGAAGCTGGTTCCCGGGTCCAGGTGAGGCCGTGCGCCCCTGGATCCAGGTGAGGCTGGGTCCTGGGTCCGGGTGAGGCCGCGCGCCCCCGGGTCCGGGTGAGGCCGCGCACCCCTGGGTCCGGGTGAATCTGGATCCCGGGTCTGGGTGAGGCCGTGCGCCCCTGCATCCGGGTGAGGCTGGGTCCCAGGTCCGGGTGAAGCTGGATCCTGGGTCTGGGTGAGGCCGCGCCCCTGGGTCCGGGAGAGGCCATGCGCCCCTGGGTCCGGGTGAGACCACCCGCCCCTGGGTCCAGGTGAGGCTGGATCCCGGGACCGGGTGAGGCCACACACACCTGGGTCCGGGTGAGGCCACGCGCCCCGGGGCCTGGGTGATGCTGGGTCTCAGATCCAGGTGAGGACGGGCGCCCCTGAGTCTGGGTGAAGCCGCGCCCCTGGGTCCAGGCGAGACCAAACCGGAGGGAGTCGGACCTGCATTACCACCATTTGTCCACCATCCAGAGGTGAAAAGTCAGTGCCAACATGTACACATAAGGAACTGGTGGACATTGAAATTGGGTCTCAAAAGAACTGTTGGTCCAGAAAGAAACTCACTACAGACTGATTCATTTGCCTGTCAGCATAACTATTATTGCTCGTCTCACATTTGGTTCTTATATTTCTAGTAACACATGATCTCACTCATCTAGGGGAAATTATGAACAACATAGACTGATGAACAAGAACAGACCCAGAAACAAGGAGGCATCGATCGGACTGTCGGGCCTTGGAGGGAGGGTAGGAGAGGGTGGGGGTAGAGGGGAGAGATCAACCAAAGGACTTGTGTGCATGCATACGAGCCTAACCAATGGTTAAGGACAACAGGGGGTGGGGGCATCTGTGGGGAGGGGTGGGGGCATCTGTGGGGAGGGGTGGGGGATGGGAATGGGGGGATGAGGACAAATATGTGACACCTTAATCAATAAAGAAATTTAAATAAATAAATAAATAAATAAATAAATAAATAAATAAAAAGAATGAGCCTTCCTTCCCTGGCTGCTGGCACCGCCTTCGCTCCAGCCAGAGCTGCCTTTTTGCTCCGGCCCGGAGCCATCTTTCCACCTTCCCATGCTGCTCAGAGGCCTGGAGCAGCTGGGGCAGTGCGGAACACCTGCGTCATTGCCATGGCGATGACACAAGCGTCCCGCCCCGCCCCCGGCCGCTTAGCACCTGCATATGCAAATTAACCCGCCATCTTTGTTGGGTTAATTTGCATACTCACTCCTGATTGGCTGGTGGGTGTCACGAAGGTACAGTCAGTTTGCATCTTACTCTTCTATTAGTGTAGATGCTAATTGAAGAGTCTACATGGTATGTATATTTGTGTTCACGTATAATTCTTCCCACTTTTCTGTATGTTTTAAAATTTTTATATAGTTTGTTAGAAAAAAGAAATTTTAACCATACAACTTCAGTTTCCTAATTTTGTTATATGATATATGCCTTCCAGAAATGAGTTTGTATATGACCAATATCTTTTTAAATTTTAAAATTAATTTTAATAATTAAATTCAGACAAATACAGAGGGTGGTCTTGAAACCGGGAAAGCACAAGGTGGGAACAATGACCGGAATAGGTTGGTCTGGTGGAGATCATAATTTCTGAACCCCAAATTGGGACACATGACTGACAAGCATGAAATTGTTTTAATGATGAAGGTAGGATTGAATATTTGACACCAGATTGCCACAGGGATATGTGGTTTGTGGGGGGTGAGTTAATTCACCTCCCTTGAGTTTACTCTCTTAATTCCATGGTAGGAACATTGAAGCTCTTGTTAGTTTTGAAATCTTGCTGTACTTTTCCATGTGTTGGAATATATTTGACAAATGAATCTGCATTGCGGATTCTTATTCTTTTAATGTCAGACAGAAAGTCATGTTGACACGAGTAGTTACTTTAGAGACAGACGGTCGTGCCCACTAACAGTCAGCCTGCTAGCCTAAGCAGCATCATTCTGGCAGCGTGTGCCCCTCTGCAGTGTCATGCTGACTCAAGCATAGATGGTTAGAGTACAGTACATACAAGTTAGTCACAAGACACCACCTTTATGGCTATAAGAATACGCAGGAAGACTTTTCAGCTCTGAAGAAAAATTACAACATTCTTTCTAAAGCTCTATGTACTAGTGTGCTAGTTTTTCTCACACAAATGTGTGTGCATCTGTAAGTTTTTAGAAGCATATTACTTTTCTTAAGAAAAACAGTTTTTATGTAATTACTGGAATATGGTAGACCCCAATGGCTCCTGCCAATTTATTTCCCCAGTTTTCCATTATGAGCAAGAATTAAAAGTACAGAAGGTGCCGGACGCTTTGTGGTCATGACCTAGGTCTGTCTTACATGCCGCTTTGTCTTCCGGACAAACGTTTTCCGCAGAAAGACATTTTGCTTCTCTCTCCTTGGACCATGTTCCTGACTGTACTCCTCCCCCTCCCTTAAGATGTGCCCTGTTCCAGCACACTGCTTTACTTCTCCTGTAAGCATTTCCTGGCCATATTAGCTGCTGCAGGGTCTGTACCATTGATCTCTACTTCTGGTCCTCACTGGCCCATGGGGCTGCTATTTTTGCTGTATTGGCTCCACAACCAATAAACTAAGCCAACCTCCTTTGACATCTAATCACATGTTACAACCCATCATGTGGCCCAGAATGACCTAAGCAAGGAAAGGAATGCCAAATGAACTCTCTGGCAAAGCAGACTGTCCAGATTTTCACGTATTCATCATTTCAATTAATTGTGGTTGTACAAATTTTGTAGTATTTTATCATTATTGTGTGTGTTTGTATATCTTAATAGTGTGATTTAAGGCAGCATTGCTAAAAAGGCTGATGAAAGGATAGCTTGATAATAAATTATCACTCTGAAGGATAACATGCTCCATGCATTTCTCATGAAATTATATAAAACTAGAGGCCCGGTGCATGAAAATTCGTGCAAGAGTAGGCCTTCCTTTCCCCGGCTGCCAGCACCGACTTCCCTCTGGCACCCGGGACCCAGGCTGCTTCTCTCCGCTGCCAGCAGCAGGCACCTGGGTCCCAGCCTTTGCTCCAGCCCTGCCTTCATCCAGATGGACGTCTGGAATGACATCTGGAAGGACATTCGGTCTACTTAGCATATTATCCTTTTATTACTATAGATTAGTACATTTAAATCTACATAATGCTGTGAAGGCCTATTTTTATTGATCTAAGTAGATAGGAGAATGACAAATGATTGCTATGATGAAATTCTGGTCTCATTTTGAGGGGATAGAGTATTGTTAAAATCTTTATAATATATTAACTAATACTTTATGTCCATAAATTCATTAGTTTTGGACATTGCCTCTTTTTATTCCTTTCTACCCTTACTACCTTTTTCCAAAATTTGCTTTTTTAAAAAAAAGAAATTCTTTATTGTTGAAAGTATTACATATGTCTCCTTCTCCCCCACCCTATTAATCCCCTCCAGCCCGCCCCCACCCCTCACCCCAGACTTTCACCACCTAATTGTCTGTGTCCATGAGTTATGAATATATACATACAAGGTCTTTGGTTGATTACCTCCCAACCCAGCCACCCTCCCTGACCTTCTCTCTGAGATTCTGCACTCTGTTCCATGCTTCCATGTCTCTGGATCCTCTCTGTTTATCAGTTTACGCAATTTGTATAGATGTATCCTAGTTACGCTTCTAGAAATGCCATCCAGCCAGCTCATGCTAGCACATTTAAATTTACCTTTCTGAATCATGTTGCCAAGAAAACAATTTAATTTCAGTAAAACCCAGAACATTACACAGATATGTTACTCATTTATGTGAGTATTTAAAAAGCAGGCCAAATTGCCATTTAGTACAACTTAAAGACAAAAAAATCCCGAACAACCTAAAAGGTATAATGCATAGTTTAGCAACACAATTCTTTTTCTTTTTCAGAATAACCAAGAAAGCTTTGGGTTTGGTGTCATTATACTCTCAGGAAAGTCATCTTGGCTTTCAAATGTTAATTTTCTAAAAGAAAATAGTCACTTTTTTGAACATTATAATTCAGTGTTGTCTATTTGTAAACTCTGAATTTTCTTTACAGAAATAGAGATACTGAATAAAAGCCTGGCAGTGTCCCACAGAAGTAAGGTATGCCTAGAAGAGGAATTGAAAAGCCTGAAGTTGTTGTCAGATGCAGCCATTCTGAGGTCTCAGCAGATTGAGACGTCTAAACAACAGGAAGTGAACCTGCAAACCAGATGCCATGACTTACAAAAAGATGTTCTAGGTAAAAGGTTTTTTGTGTATGTGGTTGTTAGCAACTGTCCATAATAAATGTCTAAATCTTTATTTCTCTTAAAATCACAATAAAATCATTTTTTATTACCTTGTGTTGCAAATATGCCTAATTATTAGTAACTATGCCAGTGGCTGTCTGTGATCAATGTTCACTGTCATTCCTTCCTAGTCTATTTAGCGTGGCAAGGCAAGTGGAGATATTAAAGATGTTTTAAGACTTCAGGAAAACAAAGTGAATTTACTTTAGTGTGTCATTATCCCAGTGGATTGGTGGCTTAGCGCACTGAAGGAAAATACAACATATGCTGTTTACAAAGTGAATCCAAGTTTTCAGGCACTCCATTTTCCCAAATGAAAAGATTAAAATTGTGTTTTGGGCACCTTGTTTCCCTCTACCTCAGAGGAATGGATGTCTTGGCAATAAGGCTATGGAGTATGCATCTTTTCCTGAAGGCAGTGTGGAATCACTGAGAATTGATAATCATGAGAATGATATAATAAAAGCAGTGTTTTAGCAAAACTAAGCTATTAGCAATGAATGGAGGTGTTCCAAATATCAAGTGATTGGAGCCAGATAATTAGAAAATGTCTTTATTGCTAACCCAGCCCCTAGACTAACCATAAGAACATTTGTAAGGACCTAATGTGTACTAGTCACCATGCTAGCACTGTATATAAGATAATTGTGTCAATTCTCACAGTGACCATGGAAAGCAAGTATAAGTATCATGTCTTACAGAAGAGAGAATCAAGGCCCAGAAAGGTAACATGCCTGTCCATCCCTAGCTGGTAAATGGCAGGGAGTGAAAGCAAACCAACACTTATGCTCATCTCCTTGGCCCTTGTTATGTTGAGGTGCATTCTCTCTACAATAACTTTGATGAGAATTTTTTATCATAAATGGATTTGTATTGTGTCAAGTGCTTTTTTGCATTTATTAAGATGATCATATAATTTTTATTTTCATTTTATTAATGTGGTAGAGCACATTGGTTGATTTAGGGATGTTGAACCATCCTTGCATCCTGGAACAAATCCCTGTTTGCTAGTATTTTATTGAGGATTTTTTTTAACTGAGTTTATCAGTGATACTGGCCCATTCTTTTCTTTTCTTGTAGTGTCCTTATCTGGTTGGTATCAGGGTAATGGTGGCCTAGTAAAATGAGTTTGGAGAAATATAATCTTTATACCCTAAAACTTTAAACTTATGCTGAATACTATATTATCATGTGTTTTCTTACAAATACATTTTTAAAGTTGTTCTAATATTTTATATACTATTTTGTATTTATATTTTATTCCCATACCTGTTACTTTTAGAATTCACTTTTAAAGTAAATATCTTTCTCTATTTTAAGCTATATAAGTATACCTCTTTTATGTCTTCCAGCCTCTGCCCCCAATAATGTGGTACTACTGAGAGCTTTCTAGGCCAAGAATTAGAAGGTGATGACCCTACATACATTAGCCAGATGATTCTGATAGGCCACTCAGCCCTGATGAGTAATGTGTTTACACCTAGGCAACCGATTTGTTGAACTATAATACACTGTATTTATAGTCCTTGGAGACCCCTTTAGGCTTTAATACACTGTAATTCTGATACAATTGGTTCATTTCTGAAGTTAAATAAATGTTATTTTTCTTTTTTAATTTTAAATCAACCTTGAACAATTTCAACTTTGATTCAGGTATATAGTCTTTATGATTATTAATTTTCTACATAAAAAACTTTTAATTTGGTTTTCCCCACACTTTCTCTTTATTTATTCTTTGAAATATAGACACTCAAAATTTTAAATGCAAGTGATAACTCTGGTGCATATGGTTTAATACTAGTTTAGGAGTAAATAATAGACTGTCAGTAGCAGTCAAAATTTAATATTTTTTCATAGGAAAATAAACATGAAATAAAATTTTAAAGACTAAATTTACTTTTAAAGGTTTATTTACATAAGTTTTGTAATTTTATGTTTAGGTCACACTAATATAACCTCCAAAATGCACAATTTATCTCAGTTGACAATATTCCACTCAGAGGTCATTGTGACCCACAAATCAGTCCACTTAAATGGTTTCTTTCCACCTCATAGAATAAAGTGTCCTTTACTTTTGTCAGTAGTCAAAAATATTAGAAGACAGAATTCAGATAAATTACTTCAGCATTAATTTTTGTCCAAAAACTTATTTGACCAACTTTCAAATTTATTCCAAGTGAAAAAAAACTTCAATGTTTTTCCCCCCAGTATGCTCTTTGGTATAATAAGTAATATGCAGATATTTTAGTGACATTATTTTGCCTAAAATATTTTTTCATCCTTATTGAATTTTTAAAAATAGCTTTAATGAGAAATAATTTAAATATCATAAAATTCACCCGTTTTAAGTATATAATTCAATGATTTTAGTATATTTATAGTTATATAACCATCACCACGATGTAATTTTAGAGCATTTCTGTCACCTAAGAACAAAACTCACTGTCATTAATAGTTGCTCTGTTACCTATCTGCCCCCTGCCACCCAATCATTAATCTACTTTCTGTCTCTATAGATTTGCCTATTCTGGACATTTCATATAATAAGAACCATACAATATGTGTTCTTCCATGCCTGGCTTCTTTGACTTAGTATAAAGTTTCTGAGATTCATCCATGTTTTGCATGTATGAGTACTATATTCCTTCGTTAATAGCTTCTTTATTAAAGTGAAAAAAATCAGAATGAGTAATGTTCAGTAGGAAAAAATACTGATCTAGGAGACAAAGACTTCTGCTTTCTGGCCCTGTTTATGCCTTTTACAGCCCCTTTGGACAAGTTATTAATTTCTTTGACTCAGTTACATCATTGGTAAATGGAAATATGATAGCTTTCCCTACCTACCTTAGAGCAATAGGAGAATTAACAAGATAAAATATAGGAACCCCTAAATAAGTATAGAAATATTATACTGCATATTCCTGGTGTAATAGCAAACCAAATTATTATAATTAGGATCAAAGTTTCAGAATTTCCTTAAATGCTCCTGTAATAACAAAGGAAAACCATACGTTTTATTATTTTTTTAATTTTATTGATTTCAGAGAGGAGGAGAGAGAGAGAGAGAGAGAGAGAGAGAGAGAGAGAGAGAGAGAAACATCAATGATGAGAGAGAATCATTGATTGGCTGCCTCCTGCACGCTCCCAACTGGGGATCGAGCCCGCAACCTGGGCATGTGCTCTGACCGAGAATGTAATTGCGACCTTCTGGTTCATAGGTCTACGCTTAACCATGGAGCCATTCCAGCCAGGCAAAAACCATACAATTTAATTCCTGTTTACCCAAAGGTTCAATTGTTTCCACTAATGTATTTTTCAGTCAGCCTTGGTTAGCTGCAGTCAGTAGTCTGTCTGCTCTTAGAACAGGTTGTTGAAAAGGAGTGGCTATGATTAATTGGCGTCATCTGTGGAATGGTGGATAAAGGCATCTATGAACAGAATTTCACTGTGACCTTTCCTGGCAGGTATGAAGTTTCAGAGGGAGCTCACTGTGGTGAATTGACCAGTTTTTATGATTCCTATCAACCCTTGGGCTCCAGTAGGGATAATGTAACTTGGGCTTCCAATAAAAAGGGAGAAGTGCTGATTTTACAAACAGAAAACCAAGGCAGTTTGTACTGATCCTTAGTCACACGAAATCAGCAGCCCTTGAAAGAGACCAGCTTGATATTGGGACACTGTGGGCTGCTGCTTCTGTACCCAAAAGCAAGGGAACACAAAAAACTGCACAGTTCTCCTAAGATTAGTAGACAAGTTGCAAGACAGATAGTCCTGACTGGAACCCAGAGAGTTCACTTATAGGACCAGGCAGCCATTGGAATATGGGATCTAATGAAGGGCTCTCCTGTAGGAAGCCGCTTGGTCTTTGGTTAGTGGAATCCTATAAGATTATCTTCTTTTCCTTTTTTATTTGCTCCCAACTTTAAGTTTTCATGTAAAGTTACTTCTATTTTCGTATTATCTTCATTTTACAAATGTTTGAATCTTAGAGGAATTTTCTACAGTGATCTTGAGCGCGTACAACTTGGGATGGACGTCTCACCTGTGAGCCTCCTCTCCCTCCTTTGGGACGGCTGTAATTCGGGTGTATTCTCCACTCATTTCTCACCCATGCCGTTGCCACCGCTCCTCCCCTTGTTTTTCCCCTCCAGCCTGGTTTTCCTCTTTCAAGGCTAGATCGAAGCCTTGCCGCTCTCTCTGCCGTTTCTTTGACTGCACCATCCCCTTCAAGATCTTGGGGTAAGTGTTAGACTTCACCTTTTCTTTTCTTTTTCTTGAAAAACCCTATGGATTTATTTGCCCTTTCATTCTTGCTCCCATTCTGTACATGTGGCATAATATAACCTCACTCCCCTTCCCCACCCCCTTAACATAAGTTTTCTTCTGCCCATTTAATCACCTATCATCAATTTTGTTCATTCAGCAATATTAATTAGGCACCTATCACATGATGAAGTATAAGCTTGAGCAGGAACAAGCCATCAATAAGTTATGAAGTGGGCTATAAGATGGGTATAGGTATGTTAACATGGTTCAGTGTTAAGCTACTTTATATGATTCTTTTGTTTTCTATTACCAAAAAAAACCCACACAAAACAAACAGCCATGCTTACTATTGGTTAGGAAATTCCAACATTCACATAGTTACAGACATTTGATGTGTATCCTCCAAGACTTTCAGTTTTGAATATATATATATATATATATGTTTAAATCCTCATTCAAGGATATGTTTTCCATTGATTTTAGAAAGAGGAAGGGAGGAAGAGGAGGAGGGAGGAGGGAGAGGGGAGGGGGGAGGGAGAAGGAGAAAGAGAAAGAAATATGGATCCATTGCCTCTCTTACACCTCCAACTGGTGCTCAAACCTGCAGCCTAGGTATGTGCCCTGACTGGGAATGGAAACTGCAACCTTTCAGGCTATGGGACGACACTCTAACCAGCTGAGCCACACCAGGTTCAGGGCTTGAATATATATTTTTATAAAAATGGAATAATAGAGTTTTAGAATCTCTACCCCCCCCCCTCATTTTCTCTATTATGAAACCTTTCTATGTTAAAAACATTCCTAGTGTTCTGATTTTGGATTAATCATAATTTATTTAATTGTACCCAATTTTTGGACAGTTGTTTTCACTTTTCTGTTAAAATTATGTTGTAATAAACATCATCACAGCTAAATCTTTTCCCATTTCCATGTTGCTTTCAGAGCTCTTTAGTCTTAAAATTATAAAATGTTTTTGTTTTTTTACTCAACACTTTTAAACTATGGAGTTGTATGGTAGAGTTTTTTTTTTTTTTAATGCAATTAGCACAAATGAGTTTTGTAGCATGAAAGTACTCTTTTGAAGAAATTCTTGCCCTTTACTTATTTTACTGCCACCCAGCACAAGGAGAAAGGTATAGAGAGAAGAATAGTACTCTGTGTGGCTGAAGGTGCACTCCATCCCCTTCGCAGTTTTGCATAAAATTAGTCCACAGACAGGGATCTCTGTAAGCATTCTGATGGTAAAACACACCAATTCATTAAAGACCATTGATATTTATATGGCTACTTGAGGCCCGGTGCACGGCATTCTGCACTCGGGGGGAGAAGAGGGTCCCTCAACCAGGCCTGCGCCCTCTCACAGTCCAGGAGCCCTCGGGGGATGTCTGACTGATGGCTTAGGCCCAGGCCTAAGCCATCAGTCAGACATCCTTAGCACTGATGTGGAGGCGGGAGAGGCTCCCGGCATCGCAGCTGCACTCACCAGCTGTGAGCCTGGCTTCTGGCTGAGCTGCGCTCCCCCTGTGGGAGCACACTGGCCATCAGGGGGCAGCTCCTGCATTGAGTGTCTGCACTCTGGTGGTCAGTGCATGTCATAGCAACCGGTCATTCTGCCATTTGGTTGATTTGTATGTTACCCTTTTATTATATAGGATGTGACTATATGAAAATGTAAATACTTTTAGATCTAAACTTCTCTACTATTTATTTATTTACTTTATTAATAACCCTGTCTTTTTCTTTTTTATCATGTAAATATTTTCAGCTAATATTCAGTTCATTATAAATCACTGTCTCTTCCTACTTAATTAACTCTAGGTTCTCCATATCCATTTCTAGTATTTTTTAGTCTTGAATAATAGAGTTTTATAATCTCTACCCCCATTTTCTCTATCATGAAATCTATTATGAAATATATATAGGTGAATTTATTTGTACAAATTTGTCAGAAAACAAAGTACAATTCTAAAGTATTCAGAAATTTCTAAATCCACGAGGATTGCTTCTATGAGATAGAAAAAGTATTATCTTAATTTTGTCACTTGAAAAGAGTGGTTAAATAATGTAACGAAGGTAAAAAATGATTAAGATTCCTATCTTATTCATAATTTGCAATATTTTATAAGCCCCTATAAATTAACAGTTATCTTCATGTTATAGTGGGTTGGTTTAATGTTCAGAATAAAAAAACACAGTGGAGGTTTAGAAGCCTTGTTTTTTGCATGTGAAGTAAATTCTTGAACCTTAATATTAGAGTATAATTTATTTCCAAATTTTAAGAACCTGATTATCTCCTTAGCTTGATTTAATTCACTTCCCCACTTTCTTCTTTTCACACAAACCAAGCTAATAATTTTCTGGTTTTCATATAACTACATCTGTACTGAATTGCAACTTTGTAGCTGCACATATATTCACACCTGTTCTAGCATCTGATTTATAAAAATCACCAAATGATATTTCAGTCTTTTCTGGCGTTATGCAGAAAAAGTTAATGTATTTCAAGTACACTTGTTTCAAAATAGATGTGAATTAAACCTCTGAAATATAAACTCTAAAATGAAATGAATTTTCCAAATGGCTATATCACCATCTGAGCTTTGTAAAATGTTGGCTGAAGTTGCAATGTGTTAATTTGCAATTGATATAGTTGAATACTCATTAAAGAACTTTCTTGTATTATTGGCATATATTCTTACATCTGCAAAGTTTTCCTCTGCTCATTTAAAAATATAACTTTTGTAAAGGGCTAACCTCATCAATTTGTGGTACAATAATATATATATATATAAATGTATAAATGTAATCTAAATGCAGCATATTATGTTCATTCACATCAATTATATCTAATCAGAAATTTCAGCCACATAATTAACTATTTCAGCCACATAATTAACTAACTAACCAACTGACTAAATAAAATCATTTAAAATAATGGAAAATAAAACAGGTTTAAGTTTAAAATAGGTATTGGTTTGTTATCTAACACATAATTTATCATTGATGAAGGCAAAATGAGGTATTTGATTATAATTTCCCTAAGGACAAAGGAATCTATCTTATTGATATTTATACACTGAATCTAATTAGCATGGACCCTACCTATAACAGAATGGGTAGGTACTCCATAAGTGTCTTACTGGAATAAAATAACATATTTATAATATAGTTGAAGTATAATGCCAAAATACATCATATTAGTATTATCAATGAAAACTGCACAACTCTTTATGTTCCATGCAATTTAATCCTAGGTTAAATGTTTAGTTTAACCACAATTTTAAACATTTATTTGCTGGGATTTTTCACTTAATATCTACAAAATTGCATTCATTCTTTCACAGTTATTTTTTTAGCACCTTCCATGTCTCAAACACTATGAATATAATAGACAAAGTTCCTGCTTTAATAGAATTTACATTCTAGTTAGTTTACACTGTGAAAAATAAATGAGTATAATGCACTTAGAATATAGTATCTAGCACATAGTAAGTACCCAACACTTATTAGCTATGATGATGATGATGGGAGACACCTGTATATAAATGCTATTCAAAGCTATGAGACTAGATGATATCAGATAAGGAGAAAATGCAAGTAGGAAAGGTGCTTAGGGCTGAACTGTTGATGCTTCCCAACATTTAGAATGAGAATCATCCATTTCGACTGAGAAGCAATAGCCAAGGAGGGAACAAGAGTGTGTAGTGTAATGTATCAAAGAGGAAGTATACTGTGTGCCAAATTAAATGTTGGAATTGCCAATAGAGAAGGAAGCTCATTCGTAACCTTAAGAAGACTGATTTCTGTGGAGGAGTGAAGAAGAAAGCTCCATTGGAGTGGATAGAAAAGAGACTGTGGAAAAGGCAAATATAAAAAGGGGAAACATGAATTACTAAGAAATACAAAATGAGATGATCAGCTTCAACAGTAAGCAGAAAAAATGCAATTAAGACAACAATGAGACACTACTTTGTACCCTATGGGTTGGTAAAAGAAAAAAATTTAAATAGCTCTTTCTAGTAAGTGTTAGGGAAGCAGGAACCTCCACCCATTGAGGTGGGGGGATAAGGGTTTCTCCGTCCTGGAATCATTTAGTGTTACTTAATTATGTGTATGCCTGTGACCTCAGGAGTTCGCTCTGAGGTCATACTGCAGAAAAACTCTTCTCTAATTACACAGAAGATGAGTAAAAGGCTTTATAGCAGGATCATTTGTGGTGACACAGAGTTGCAAGCAACCTAGGTTCGTGACTGGCGGTGTAGATCAGTAAAATGTGGTATATGCACATAATTAAATGTATATGCGCACGATTAAATGTCAGAAAGGAATGAATCATATCTAATGTATAGCTATATGGATGAGTCTCAAAAAACATAACGCGTAGTGAAAAAAATGAGAATTAAAGTGAGATTTATTTGTGCAGTTTTTTTTAACACCTGTAAAAAGTACTATTTATTCACACATAAGAAGCATCTTAGAAGGCATACTTTAAATCCATAAAGGTGGGTGCCCTCTAGAATGGATTATTCCCAAATGCAAATGAACGTGTCCCAGTATTTTAAAACAAAAACAAAACCCTCTTTTTGCCATATCCCTCTCTAGCTACAATTGATTCTCTCTGCACCCTATTCACAGAATCAAATGGGCTGCCTTTCATTAGTTTCAAGCTCACTCCTCACCCCGCACCCAAGTTCTGCCCCTTGATTTCTTTTGTATCTTGGACACACACAACTCAGTTTATTAGACTCAGTGCAGAACATGCTGTCATCCTTGACCAGCGCAAGCAAGACCCCACTCTCAATAATTTATCTGTAAAATATGTCAACCACAGAAAAATACAGAGAATATGATAAATGTGTGTGATATCATCTATATTTAACTAGTTTTAATGTTTTGCCATAACTGCTCTGTAGATTGTTAAAGAGAAATGCACGGTTAAAACCTTCATTTTTCCTCTTTCCCATACAAAGATGACCATTGGTGACACTGGCCCCAACAAGTTCCTCAAGGTGACAAGTGATGAAATTCAGAGAAGTCAGGGGTAGGTGGTTACTGCCACCACCAGTTATAAGAGCTCGCAGTGACTAGTTCTCATTATGTACCTGCTACTCCTCTCCTCTTTACATATATTAGGTCACTCAATTCTCAGAACAATCCTTTGCTATAATAACAGTTGTATAGGCAGGAAACTCAAGTGCCTAAATTCACATTGCCAGTAGGAAGCAGAGCCAGAATTTGAAATAAGGCATTGTGGCTTTAAGATTTATGCACAACAGCTTGATGTTATCTGGTCATAGGAGTGTATTGAAAGAAGAGTGCGCTTTTGTTTTTCCTTTTCTTCAGTTATTCCCACCATTTAATATTTATATTATTATGGCGCCTTCAACTACTCATTGAAAAAAATTCCCCTGGATCTCTGGGTACCAGTCCTCTGCCTGCTTGCTCTTCCATTCTGCTACTTGAACCTGAAATCCATTTCCTCCATAGCACTTTGAATCAGGCTTTAAATTCTTAATATCCAGAAAGTTTTAAGTTCGAAATATGTTCCCAGTGTAAAGATTTTCTTTATTGGTTTTTTTAAAAACATTACACTAACTTAATATACCCTCCAAATGACTGTAAAGTTTTATATTCTTCTGTAAAAGAACTAAGAATACCTTTTGTATTTTTGTAGGTTCTAGAAACCTTTCAGAATAACAGGATTCTCTTAAATAACTAATTACCCCAAATCTGATGCCTGCGTAATGCTATCCAGCAAGCAGCTGGCTTTGTATGAAGAGAGGCTAAGAGCTCTTTTTGTCTTGTTCATTGAAAATCATTTGCTTTTTATTTAATATCTGCAAAGAGCGCCGTCCCATCTTAGTAGAGTTTGATGTTGTGAATTTTGGATTGTTTCCATGGGTTCCGCCTTACATCTGCATGGTGGTTAAAGCCAGTGCTTCTTTTCTTCTTGTAGGCATTCAGGGCCTTTTGCCTCATAATCCAATGTCATGGTGAATGACAGAAAATTGAAGTTGAATTTATTTAACTACAGAGGAGGACTGCACAGAACAATACACTTATTTAAGAACTCCTTGCCTCGGGAACTGAAGGAGCTGTCTAGTGCAGGTGGCTTAATCTCTCTGCTGCTTATCCTAACTGTGTTCCTTTATTTATTAAGGACAGGAACTGGGCACTCGGCTTCCAAAAACAAAAGGACCCTACTAGTCTACCAGAACCAATTATAAACCAATAGGATGCTTACTGCCTCTTTCAGAACAGTAAACATATGGCCTATGTATTTTTAATACAATTCTTAGCCCTCCTTTACTGGAAAAAATGTAACCAAAAGTAAAAGAAAGAAAGAAAGAAAGAAAGAAAGAAAGAAAGAAAGAAAGAAAGAAAGAAAGAAAGAAAGAAAGAAAGAAAGAAAGAAAGAAGGAAGAAAGGAAGGAAGAAAGAAAGAAAGAAAGAAAGAAGAAAGAAAGAAAGAAAGAAAGAAAGAAGAAAGAAAGAGCTATGAAAATATATTCATCCACATAATGAATAATTTTTTCAATTATCTGTGATATCTTCTCTACTTATATGGTTTATTTGATGACATTACTTATATTTCCTGTTTCTATTTACTTCACATGGCAGTCTCTTCAGAGGTTTCTGTGTTTTGAAGTAAAATGTTTATTTGCTTTCCTTATTTTTACTCAGAGATGCTATAAAAACATAGTGAATAAACTGCAGGAAGCGGCTTCTCCAATCATTGGGTATTGTGAATTAAAGACTAAGTGATCTATGTTTATCTTGAAGTAGGGAGAAAGGGAAATATAGGTGGGTATATAGAGAGATTAATACTGGAGAGTATAATAGGTTTTTTTTTTTCCCTGGAGTTGGGTATGATTGTGTAGTTTATTTTCCATTAAATCCAGTAAATTCTGGAACTGTGGTGACCAAGTATATTCAAATGTGAGTCTAAGGATACTTCCAATGTTACAGAAATGGTTTTGAATTATCTGCCAATTTTACTGTCTATTCTAATTATCATGTAATTGAGAATTAATTGTGTAAAAGTCACATATCAAGTATCAATTCTTTGGGATTTTTAAGGTAATCAATTCTCCCGCTTAACAATAGCATTTAGAAGTAATAACAAAATTTGTCACATGGCCTCAGACCCATGCTTCATCTAGTTTAAGATTGTATCCTGCCAAAACCACCAAGGGACATTTAACAGGAAGTCATAAATGTTAGTCTCATAAAGTTGGTAATAATGACACCACTTTGTCTTAATATCTTCCTTAATTATATTAATTTTTAAACTTTCAAGAATTAAAATATAAACCACCTGTTGGAGTTAGAAATTTCACTGACTTACTATATATTTTATATAAAATAATACTTTTCATTTGCCTTAAAATGTATCTCTTTAGAGATTCTGGGATATGCTAAGCAAGTCAATACCTACTCTGCCCACACTTTCATGGACAAATATTATATTCCCTTCTAGCTTTTGTATTTTGAGTCAGTGTAAGAGAGTTGGAAAAATAAGGGCTGTGGAATGAGGCCAACCTGAGTCTGAATCACAAGATCACTTCTAACCAGCTGTCTGACCTCTGATAAGCTAGTTAATTACTCTAATCCTCGGAGTATTCACTGGTAAAAATAAAACGTGTAGCTGCCTGTCATGGTAGTTGCGACTGTGAATGAAATGATACAGGAGAAAGCACTCTGCACTGTGCCGGGACATGGAACACCACCAACAGTCACCACCTTCCTCTCTGCGTATTCTTCAGAGGATGGGTCCAAATCTCTTAGCTGTGCCCATGTGACTAGAACCCCTCTGCAAGCACACATGAGCTTAATAATAAGGAAACACATTACACAACATTTATGAGATTGCTATGTTTCCAAATTGGGATTATACTAAAAAGTAAATTCTCCATTTATTTTATCTTTTCTCTCATATAATGTTATCACTTGATAAATTTGTGGGGAAAGTTGTACCCCACAAATACTATCTACCAAGTGAGTCCTGTTGAATCTTATTTCCTCTCAAATTAATGCCTCAGCATAGTTTAAAATCTTTACTGAGTTTCTCTGTAGGCTAATGCAGTTACTCATTGTAAGATACCAGGCAAGAGAATCACAGAGGGTCTCATGTTTTCCTCCTCAGAAAATGGGGCTATTAGCAACTTCAAGGCAGTTTCAGGGATAAAATTAAATACTGTCTGTGAAAGTACTGGGTACACAAAATTTATGCCAATATCTGATAAATTCTAATTAAAACATTTGTTTGGAGTGAATTTACTTTCTGATTTAAGAAAATGGCTCTCCTTTCTAAAACAAAGTCAAGGCAGATTGAAGATATACATATACATATATATATATATATATATATATATATATATATATATACACACACACACACACACACACACACACACACACACACACTAGAGGCTCAGTGCATGAAAATTCATGCACTGGACGGGGGGGTGTCCCTCAGCCCAGTCTTTCCCCTCTCACAGTCTGGGAGCCCTCAGGGGCAGGAGCTGACCCAGTGATCAGGGGAAGGTGATGCCCCATCACACCTCTGCTGCTGCCACTGCCGGCAGCGCAAGCCTCAGCTAGCCCTGGTTACCTGAGCCTCGGGCGACCCTGGGCGGCTGGGCAGCTGACATCTGAGGCTTGCCTGTGCCTTGGACTGGCCCTGGGTGGCTGGGAGGCTGAGGGGACTAGGGGACTCCAGAGGCAGGCGCATGGAGCAGCCAGGCCCACCTGGGGGCGGGCCTGGCCTTGCCACGTGCCTGCTGCCTCAGCGGGGCTGAAGGGACTGGGCACCTCCATCTTGTGGCTGTGGGCACTGCCATCTTTGAGGGGGTGGCAGTCAATTAGCATATTCCCTCCTTAT
This sequence comes from Eptesicus fuscus, assembly GCF_027574615.1. Lineage (NCBI taxonomy): Eukaryota > Metazoa > Chordata > Mammalia > Chiroptera > Vespertilionidae > Eptesicus > Eptesicus fuscus. Next base: position 21,548,674 of record NC_072475.1, read on the forward strand.
TGGCTGTGGGCACTGCCATCTTTGTGATGGCGTGAGGGCCAATTAGCATGTCCTCTCTTTATTAGATAGGATAATGTATTTGTATGCATGCATAAAGACTTCAAAGTTTATTATTAAAAATGTTATTAAAATACCTAAGAAGATATAACATAGGAATTTTATCATTCCAGTGTTTTAAATACTGTTTTTCATAGAAACCAGTTGCTCCATATTGTTTTTCACCTTATTCCCAAAAAGAGGGCTGACAAGTCCTGGCTGGTTTGGTTTAGTGGATAGAGCATCAGCCTGCAGACTGAAGGGTTGAGGGTTCGATTCCTGGTCAAGGGCATATACCTCTATTGTGGGTTCAATCCTAGTCCCTAGTTGGGGTGCTGTGGAAGGTAACCAATTAATATGTCTCTCTGATGTTGATGTTTCTCTCTCTCTCTACTCCCCCTCCCCCCGCCCTCCTTCCTCCCTCCCTCCCACCCTGTTTGAAAATCAATGGGAAAATATCCTCGGGTGAGGATTTAAAAAAGAGAGTGCCAGCGGGGCTGTCACTGAGGCTGGGATTCAGATCACAGTTCCCTTACACAGCCTAATGGCAGGACTCGGAGGATTCAAGCATTTGTTCCTGTGCTTTAGTTTCAGTTCTGCATCCACAGACATGTTAGACACGGCTGTTTGAATAATCTTCCTTAAACTCTGTTTGAATTCTGCTTTTCAAGACTGTGGAAGCCAATTTCTTGCTTGCATTTCCTTGGCTTTTAAAGTCATTAAAGTCATTAAAATGCCTATTAGATGCTACCCAGAGTTAACAAATGCTTTACCTGGAGCCTTGCACATGGTTTGTCTATTTCTACCAGGAGGCCTCAGCAATATCTTCAGTTCCAGGCCACAAGAGGAGGTTAGGCAGTCAGGTGTTTCACAAGTGAGTCATGTGATCAGGAATTCATATGTGTGTTGGCTACATAAATTTCCTTGGGAAACGTTAGTAAAATTCAGCCTATTATCTGTTCGGAAATAAGCATGATGTTGTAGCAAACAGAGGCCAATAAATTGGATCTGTCAAAACCCATTAACTCCATGGGGTTTTAGAGTAGGGACAAGCTGCATGTGGTCATCCAGGCAAAGTGGAATCAACAGTTAACTTCCTGATTCTTTGGGAGCTGCTGAGTGGCAACTCCAAAGGAATATGGTTTACTCTATGAAACTATCTGGACACTTAAAATGGTCCTAATCAGATGAATATATTGTGTCATTTCAGATTTGCAAGGTCAAGTAGAGGGACTCGGGCTAAAACTTCAGAAGGCAGTGACCGAGCTGGACGGCTATAAAGAAAAGCTCATGTAAGATGGTGAACTTTAAACCACCTGTACGAATTTAGAACGCCCCCCAAGGGTTCCCTGTGACTCCTCTGCAGGGATCTGGCTGTGTGGGTATGGTCACCTGCTGCTCTTCTCAGCTATTTTTCTGGCTTAGATTGTATATCGAAGGACCTGTGAATATTTTTAAGTACATGAAATGTTTCTTTCCCTCAGTAAGAAATTTACCTATCCATCCATGTATTAAAGCTTTCCCTGGTCGCTCAAATTAGTAACTTAATGTGAAATTGTCTCCAAAGTTCTTCTCTTAGTGTTGTCTCTATATTATCTGCCCAGAAGAAACAATATTGAAATGGTTTCTTAGAATTACCAATTTTAGCCCTAGCTGGTTTGGCTCAGTGGATAGAGCGTCAGCCTGTGGACTGAAGGGTCCCAGGTTCGATTCCAGTCAAGGGCACATGCCCGGATTGTGAGCTAGTTCTCTAGTAGGTGGTGTGCAGGAGGCAGCCAATTAATGATTCTCTCTCATCATTGGTGTTTCTATCTCTCTCTCCCTCTCCCTTCCTCTCTAAAATCAATAAAAATATGTTTAAAACAAACAAACAAACAAACAAAATTACCAATTTTAGGTTCCAAAAGATAGTTGAAAATTTTTGAAATGTTGGAGTACTTATGTTTTATATAAGTAATAAATAAAATAATTGGCAAATAAATGATAAGAAAGTGCCCTTGTAAAATATTCAGAGCACTATTTCGTTTAAAAATGAAGAAATATATGCACCCCTATGATCATAGCAGTGTTATTAACAATAGCCAAGATTTGGAAGCAGCACAAGTGCCCATCAATAGACAAGTAGATAAAAAAGGTGTGGTACATTTATATAGTGGAATACTACTCAGACATAAAGAAGAAGGACATCTTATCTTTTGCAACAGCATAGACAGACCTGGAGAGCATTATGCTAAGTGAAATAAGCCAGTCAGAGAAAGACAATTATCATATGATTTCACTTGTATATGGAATCTAATGAACAAAATAAACTAACAAAATAGAAACAGACTAATAGATACAGAGAACAGACTGGCAGCTGTCAGAGGGGAGAGTAGTTGGAGGGCTAGGTGAAAAAGGTGAAGGGATTAAGAGAAGGGAAAAACAAAAAAACTCATAGACACAGACAACAGTATGGTGATTACCAAAGGGAAAGGGGGTGGAGGGAGGTAGAGGAAAGTAAAAGAGGGTTAAATGGTGATGGAAGGAGACTTGGCTTGGGTGGTGAACACACAATACAGTATACAGATGATGTATTATAGAATTGTATACCTGAAACCTGTATAATCTTGCCTGGCTGGTGTGGCTCAGTGGTCGAATGTCAAGCTATGACCCAGGAGGTCATGGTTCGATTCCTGGTTGGGGCACATATCCAGGTTGCGGGCTCAATCCCCAGTATGGGAAGTGTAGGAGGCAGCTGATCAATTATTCTCTTTCATTATTGATGTTTCTATCTCTCCCTCTCCATTCCTTTCTGAAATCAATAAAAATATTTTGGGGAAAAAACCTGTATAATTTTATTAACCAATGTCACCCCAATAAATTCAATAGATAAAAGAGATTTTAAAAATGAATTTTAGAAATTTCAAAAATTACTTTATAGTATAAATATAGCACATCTATAATTATAACACTAAAATAGAATTCATGTAATCTTTTAGAGTAAGTAAATATTTTTAGTTTGTGGTATATAATCTGATAGTTCTGGTTTTCAGTTCCGATGTTTTAGAAGGATGAACCTCATCAGAAATATAAATATTTAGAATGCTTAGCAACCAGATGCTTTGTATTGACCATGGTCTACTCCTAAGAACAATATGTTAAAACACTCAATAAAATGAGTATAGAAGGAAAGTACCTCAACATAATAAAGGCAATTTTTGAAAAACCCACAGCTAATATACTCAGTGATGAAAAACAAAGCTTTTCCTCTAAGATCAGGAACAAGACAAGGATGTCCACTCTTACCATCCCTATTCAACATAGAACTAGAATTCCTAACAATCAGACAAGAGAAAGAAATAAAAGGTATCTAAATTGGGAATGAAGAAGTAAAAAGTGTCACTTTTTCCATATGACATGATTCTTTATATAGAAAATCCTAAAGACTCAAAAAAAAACACCACTATTAGAAACAATAAAAAAAATAGTAAAGTTAAGGCCATAAAAATCAATGCACAACAATTCACTGTATTCTATATACTAAGAATGAAAAGAATGAAATTTCAGAAAAAGAATTGAAAAAATCAATTTCTTTTGCAATTATAACAACAACAACAACAAAAAAAGAATGTAATACCCAGGAATAAAGTTAACAAAGGATGTATAGGACATATATTTTGGAAATTATAAAGCATTATTAAAAGAGATTGAAAAAGACACAATGAAATAGAAAGACATCCCATGTTCATGGACTGGAAGAATCAGCATAGTTAAAATATCCAAAGCAATATACAGATTTAATCCAATCCTCATTAATAAAATTCTTAACAACATAAGGAGAAACAAATTTTAAAAATGCAAGTTAATGTATATTTGGATTCTTTGTAGCAAAATAATTTATTTTTGTAAAATAAGAAAAAACAAACATTCGTGCTTTATAACATTGTGATTAATAGCACAGTAAGTACAAGAGTTTGATTTCTGTGTATGGTGGCTAAGATTGAAGGAATGAGTGGACAGGGGGGTCCTTGGCTCCCTAGATACAGGAAGTAATTTTCTAGGTGAGAATAAACACAAAAAAGAGACACAAGGTAGTGATTGCCAGAAAAAAAAATCATTGTTCCCCACCCTCATGTAACACATCAGGGAGGGCTTTGGCCATATGGATGCCTCCTGTGGAAAGAAGGTTTCTTGGACCTCATGAAGTGAAGAGAGAACAGTCCAGGAGCAGAGAGGTAGAGCTGGTACCTACCAGTTAAAAGGGAATTTATGAACAAACCAAACTCAGCAGACAGAGTGGAGTCCTGGGAAGTTAGTAGAGAAGATAAACACAGAAATAAATATACCGAGGAAAAGGAATAAAACTAATTGGTTGTGACATGCATTGATTTTTACCGAATAAGTGTGCACAGAATTCTCTATATATTCAAGGAGCCTGCCCACTTAATATGAACACATGCTGTGGTGGTATTTTTTGTTCATTGTGTTTCTAACATAATTTATAATGTGAGTGCTGAGAAATAGTAAGAGTCAGAGGAGATTAGAGTTGGAGGGAGAAATATATAACCTCACCAAAGTCCATCAAATGAATTACCTGGAGTTGCACAAATGCTGATGCTGTTGTCTCAATTTATAAAATGTGTGCTTCCTGCCTACATAAGAACTTCTTAAAATGAGAGAATAAGAAGAGTATCCATTTTTAGAAAATTTGAGTTATCAAAGATAGAGCCACTTAATGGTCCCAACTTTTGGAGACCTCTCTTCGTGCCTTGCCGGCTGTTCCCAACATTTCCATCTCTATGCCATCTACCTTCCTTCACCCCTGGAGTGCAGTAGAGTGGGCATTTAGGATCAGAGCCTGGGACTGCTCAGGGCGCTCAGAGCTCAGGAGATCCCCAGGCACATATAAGTACTATTTTATTTGTAGCTTAAAGCCAGATTTGTGGCTTGGCCATTGTTTTATAATAAATTAGTTGGAAGTTCAAAGAATTCACTAAAAATTTTTGACATACAATTTGTAAATGAATTGGATGTTTAAGGAAGGTGCTGTGAAATCAGTTTCATTTAAAATTTCAGTCCTCACCCTTTGTGAGGGATAGGGGTAGGAATGGGTTTCACATATCCAACTTAAGATGGTTCTTTTGTCATTTAAAGATTTTTAAATGTTTTTATATGTTTTGTGTATTTTTACTTAAGGGGGAGAGGCAGTTTTTAAATGGATGAACTTGAGGTTCTCTTTTACATAAGGTTTATAAGAAATTATTTTCCAAGATTTATAAGAACTTATTATGTATTGGAAAACAAATTTTATCAGTTAGGATGCTTTAGGCTACAAGGGCAAGGGACAGAGGTAGTGGTTTCAAGTTTAGTCGGTCCAGCAGCTCAGCAATATCTCTAAGATCTTGCTGTTCCTTCCATCTTTATCCTGCTGCCCTCAGCCTGGCTTCACCCCAAGGCTGGGTCCCTTGTGACCACGAAGTATCTGCAGTTCCAGGTACCACATCCATATGTAACCATCCTAGAGGCAGGACAGGCCTGTTTTGCTGGTGTCTCCTTAAAAGTGAGAAAAAATTTTCCTAGATTTTCCTCTTACCTCTCTGGTCATTCCTGAAAACTTTTTGCCTCCCAAATAGGTGGCCTGGTGGCATCCAGTGTCTGTCAGAGTATAGATTTGCTTTTCCCATGATCCTAAATTGAACAGGCTAACTTTACTTCATTCATTCATTCATTCATTATTCATTATTCATTCACTCAATGCAAGATGCTACTGAGTGGTGATTATGTGGCATGACAGTTGTATGCAGGCACTAGATATTGGAGTAACAAGATTGACAAGCTCCAGTGGAGCTATTTAGGTAATTTCAGGTAATGTTAAGGACTACAAAATATAAAACAGGCATACTAGAATGTGAGTAATGGGGATGGTGGTATACTTTTGATGGAGTGGCATCCCTGAGCAGATGGCCTGGGAGTTAAGATCTGAGTAACAGGAAAGAGCTGGCTATACTAAAATGCTAACATCTGAAAACAGAGAGATCAAAGGCCCTGAATTCTTGGAGTGAGTTTACAAATTTAAGAAACATGAAGGAGGCCAGTTGTAGTAGACACACTATGGTTTCCAAAGACACACTAATGTCCTAATCCCTGGAATCTCTGAGTATTGCCTTACATGTCAAAGAGGACTTTGCACGTGTAATTAAATTATGGAGTTTGAGATTGGGAGGTTATCCTGGATTATTTGGGCTGGCCCAGTGTAATAGAAAAGGTCCTTATAAGAGGAAAGCAAGAGGGTCAAAGTCACAAACGTAGATGTGAGGATGGAAGCAGAGGTTGGAGTGATGTAATTGATGGAGCAACAAGCCAAGGAATGCAGGCGGTCTCCAGAAGCTGGAAAGGGAAGGAAACAGATTCCCCCCTTGGAACCACCAGAAAGAACACAGCCTAGTGACATCTTGATTTGAGGACTTATGACCTCTGAACTGTAAGATAAATAAACTTGTGTGGTTTTAAATCACTAAGGTTGTGGTAATTTGTTACAGCAGCAATAAGAAATTAATACGCCAGGATGTACAGTGCTTAGTGAGGAGTTTGGATTTATTCAGAGGGCAATGGAAAACTATTGGAGAATTTTGTATGAGAGAATGAATTGATCTGATTTGTTTTAAGCAGTCAGCATGGCTGCTGGAGTGGGAATACAAGAGCAGTCAGGGAGATTAGGTGGGAAGCTGTGCGTTCATACAAGTGAGAAGTGACTGGTGTAGTTAGTGTAAAGCTATAGTGTGGAGACAAAGAGAAATTTATGTTGGAGGTCAGTCTGACAGGATTTACTGATGGAGTAGATGTGGCTGTGGAAGAAGGGAACTAGAATGGAAAGGTGAAAATAAAGATGGTGTTTGGGGTTTTTCAGCAACAGGGCAGACAGCTGAGAGGCAGTAGAGTATAGTGACTAAGAGCCTAGACTCCAGGCCAGACTGCTAGGGTTCAAATCCCAGCACTTCTAGCTGGGTACGATACCTATCTCTCTGGTCTCAGTTTTCTCAACTCTAAGAAGGGAAAATGGGCTGCTTTGAGGGTTACCTTAGACATATAAGGTGTTACCTTTCAGTATCATTATTGTGTTGGTGCCACTTATTGAAATGAGAAAATCTCTAAGAGATATGGATATGGGAGCGAAGGAAATAAAAAAAACAATGCTTTTGATTTGTTACGTTTGAGATGTCTTTTGGTAGCAAAGTAGAAATATCAAGGAGGCAGTTTGAGAAGGGCTATTTCATATAAAGGAATGGAGTGGTATTGACCCTTGCCTCTCAGATTAGGGGAAAATATCCAATTATTTCATCTGATTCCCTTTGCTTTGATTGGCAGGAGCACCAGGGGCCTTTCTGAAGGCTCATTCAAAGCACTTGAAGAGAAAGGATTAACACTATTTGCTGAGAGTAAAAGAAGGAATGCAGTGTTTAAAGAGATGTAGGCATTCTTTCTAGTCCTTCCAATTTCTCCCATCCTAATGAAGGTGAAGATAACAATTGGGTAGTGAAGGGTAGACCATAGAAAGAATGGCTTAACTGGAGTGGCAGTGGGAGTGGACCATGGTGAGGGGAGTTATTGGGATGATAGGCTTTCTAAAGAGCAGGCGTTAAAAAAAAATGCAGCCCAGATCAATTGTCCACATAGTTAATAAAGTAACCACTAAAAGGAATTGCACTGTCCCTGCCTCCGGATTTGGAAAAGAGTTTGAACCCAGAATGAAAGTCATGGTGGGGCGGATGAGTCTCAAAGCATTTTTTGAAGTAACATTTTTGTTTGATTTCAAATCAAATGTGTAAAACTTGGAAAGTACAGGGATATATAAAAAAGAACATTGTAGTTATATTATGATATAGCCTTATAGTTCATTTTTCTAAATAATGTAATTTTAAACATATTTTTCCTTAGTGATCTATGATCTTTCCCACGTCATTACATGATACATTTATTGATTATTATTAAATGGCTGTATAGTATCTCAATCTACATATGAACCATAACTTACTTACTAATCCTTTGTTTTTTAGAATTCCCAAATTTTTCACTTTTATAAGTAAATTTTTTAGAAATTCATATAGATAAATCTTTCTACTCACAATTACTTCCTTAGGATTTTTGCTAGAACCAAATGTCATATTTTTATGGTTTTTAATGCATAATGACTTATTGCCCTCCAGAAAGGTTATACAGACTTTCAAATTCAGCAGTATTTGTAAATGCCCATCTCTCCTAACCAACACTAGGTATTATAACTAAAACAAACAAACAAACAAAAAAACAGTTGCTAGTTTAACTGATAAAAACTTGTATCCCTGCATATGTGCCTTTTGGTATTCTTTCCTTAGTGACTTGCCTAAGCAGAGCTTTTGCGCACTTTACTAATGGCATGTTAATCGTTTCCTGATTCCTTCTTTCCTAACATTTTATTTGGAAACTAAAGGCCTGGTGCACGAAATTTGTGCATGGGTAGGGTCCCTAGGCCTCCCTGCCTCCCCGCCTCCTCCTTCCCTCAGCACCCTGCTGCTGCTGCTGGTTGCCCATCATAGCGAGCGATCAAATTCCCGCTCTCCCAGTCGAACTCCCGAGGGGACAATTTGCATATTAGTGTTCAGGAATAAAATTTGGGTAATAAAACCCCAAAGAAAATCAAAGTGATAACCATAAAATTCACAAGGATATTTTTTTTAGGGTGAAGGGACTTTGCTGGGACCAGGAATATGAAGCTTCTAGGGTAGCTGGTAAAGTTTTATTTTTTGGCCTGGATGGTAGTTACAAGAATGTTCTCTTGATAATAATTTGTTATATTATGTATTTTAAATGTAATTTCCTATATCTTACAATTTTATCATATTTTGCTATAAAAAGGTTTAAAAATAAATGAATGTTATTCGTGTGCATGATGTTTTAAAATTATTTTTTGGAAACTAAGTCATTCTGCAAGTAGGGCAAACCCATTGATAATCTAAGTAACATTTCATTGTTCAGAATAAGCTATTTTAAGGTACATTCGGATAATGACTTGATGAACAGTTTATATAAACTTAAATTGGAATATTAATCATTCTTCATAATTTAACTTTTAGTATTGTTACAAAACCAATTATATAAGATCAAGACAAATGTTTATTTCAGTTTTAGAATTTTCATTTGGTTCTTTTCAATAGTTTCTATTTCTCTGCTAAGATTTTCCTTATCTTTTCATTAATTAGAGTCGATTCTGTGAGCAGAATTATAATTGCTCCTTTAACAATCTTCATGAATTTCAATATTTGGTTCAATTCAGAGTCAGTCCCTATTAACTATCTTTTCTGTTGAGAACAGGCTATGCTTTTCTGTTTCTCCTATATGAGTAATTTTTATTCTGGACATTGTGAATGTTATATTATGGAGATTCTAGATTCTGTTATATTTCTCCAAATAATGGCAGGATGCTGTTGCTTTATCAGACAATTACTTTGGCCTCATAGTTCCATTCTTTTATCTTTAACTAGGCGGGTTGGAATATGCCCTGTGCACATGTAGTCCTGAGCTCAGCCAGACATGTGGGCAGAGTTTCTATGCAGCATTTGGGATCCTTCTCTCTGGCTCTCTCCTACTCAGGGTTTATCCTTCATAGCAGCTGTGGTTTCCCCAAACACTGTGCTCTAGTTCTTCAGGCCAGAATGACTGTGAGTTTGCTTACCAGTTTTCTATCAGAATTTTAGTTTCCCCCACATGGTGAGTATAGACTGGGGCCTGCTCTCAAGAGTAAAATCATTAAGGAAACAAGTAAAAACCTGATACCATGCTGTCACCTCACTCCGAGTGTTAACATTCCTCCAGAATCTGCCTGCTTGGTTACAATCCAATACCTTCCACAAAGGGGTTTTTCATTTTTTCAAAAAATGTTATCCAAAGTTTAGACTTTTATTTAAATGGAGATCAGTCTGATAGGAGCTTACTTGGCCATAAAAGTAGAAATAATATGAAGATAGTAAGAATGTTTTTCTAAATAAAATAATTATAAAGAAAAACCCTATAGTCAGACTAACAGATTAGATTTATTTTGGCAAAGAAAAATCCTTAGACTATATATTTCTAATTTCAAGGAAATCTGCATATATAACCACAAATAGAATATGAAGATAAGAAAATTAATAAATGAAAAACATGTTTAAAAAAGGAAAACAGCCCAATTGGAGTGGCTCAATTGGTTGAACATTGTTCCATGTACCAAAGGGTTACCAGTTGAATTCCAAGTCAGGGCACCTACATGGGTTATGGGTTTGATCCCCAGTCAGGAAGCAGAGTGAAAGCAACCAATCCATGTTTCTCACTCACATGGATTCCTCTCTCCCTTCCTCTTCCTTCCTTCCTTCCTTCCTTCCTTCCTTCCTTCCTTTCTCTCTCTCTCTCTCTCTCTCTCTCTCTCTCTCTCTCTCTCTCTCTCTCCCTCCTTCCCTCCCTCCCTCCCTCCCTCCCTCCCTCCCTCCTTCCCTCCCTTCCTTCCTTCTTTTCTTTTCTTTTCTTTTCTTTTCTTTTCTTTTCTTTTCTTTTCTTTTCTTTTCTTTTCTTTCTTTCTTTCTTTCTTTCTTTCTTTCTTTCTTTCTTTCTCTTTCTTTCTTTCTTTCTTTCTTTCTTTCTTTCTTTCTTTCCTCCCCTTTCCTCTCTCTAAGCATGTCCTTGGGTAAGGATTTTTTAAAAAAGGGAAAACAGTTATACTTTAACTATTTTGAAATAAAATATTTGTACCACTTTTGTATTATTTTTAGGAAAAAGTCTAATGAAGCTGATGACTGTCAAAGAGAACTTAGAAAACTGAAGTTTGAATCCATTATTTCTGAATCAAGGTATACATTGCAAATATTTTAATTAATATTTTTTAGTATTTGAGTTTGAAACCACATTTTAAATAACATTTTATTTAATATGTACTTTGGCTTTCTTATTGTATTGTTTATATATATTACCTAATTCAAGTATACAATATCTTGAAGCTGTTTATTGACTTTTGCTTCTATGTATATGGGAAAATTTTAATAACAGAACTATCTATTTCCTTAGCATTCTTAATTTTTATAAGTTAAAGTTATAGTCTATAATTTCAAATGAAAATTTCCATTCCTTTGATAAACATGAAAATATAGTATCTAATACACATTGATGGAATTTTTTTCTATTTCTTTTTAGGCATACTAGATTGCTTAAAGAGAAAGAAGACTCTTTAATAGCTTGTCAGCAACTACATAAAACTTTACAGGAAGAACTGACTGCAAAAGAAAGGCAAGAAGAAGATATAAAAAGGAGTATTAACCTTGCAGAAAATGAACTAGAGACCACCAAAACTCTTCTGAATCAGACAAAGGAAGAGGTCAAAACACTGAAAAATGAAAGGTGCAGTCAAGAATAATTTCTTCCAAAAATAGTTAATGTTTATGTCAGTATTCCATATATATTTGAAACATCAAGGTTCTGAAATCCCAGGATTAAAGATGTATTTCACCTGAAAGGTTATTACATCCAATGACCTCACTTTATAGGGATCAAACTAAAGCTTAAATTGGTTAAATTTCTTAAAGTCATACAGTTAGTTAATGAAAGTAGAGTTGGAACCCATATTGGTGTTAGATTTTTATTGAAAATATTTAAAAAGACCACATGTGATACTTTACTGAATTTTACTTGGACCAATCACTGGTGGAGTCTGGCATTTTCCAGTAGAGAAAACTCTTTTTATACCACTTTTTCTTTTATTGCTTTCTATTTTTCTTCTCTTTGTTATTTGTCAACACCTCTTATTGAGGACTTGCCATAAGCAGTTACCTCTGGTATTGAGGTAGTATCAAGGATGCTAAGAAACATATTCATCCAACCTTCCTAGATATTTTTGCCAATAGAATATAGAGCCCAGAAATAAGCCCACACCTTTATGGTCAATTAATATTTGGCAAAAGAGGCAAGAACATAAAATGGGGTAAAGATAGTCTATTCAATAAACAGTGTTGGGAAAATTGGTCAGATACGTGCAAAAAAAAATGAAACTAGATCTTACCGTCTTACACCATACAAAAGAATTAAACTCAAAATGGATTAAGCACCCAGTCAGCCACCGGTGACTGACACTATACTTTCCATCCAGAAGACAAAACAGGCTGGGTGCTTAATTAAATGTTAGACTCAAAACCATAAAAATACTAGAAGAAAACATAACAGTAAATCTAGGACATTTCTCATAGCAATATTTTTTTCTGATATATCGCCTTGAGCAAGGGAAACACAAGAAAAAAATAAACAAATGGGACTACATCAAACTAAAAAGGAACACTTTTCCTAATTCACCAACCCGGAGGGGAAGTCAGTTTTAAATTTGCACTGGCTCACAGAGCCGTGGCCCTCACCTGTGAAGCAGGTGTGAGTTTGCACATTTTCCACATAAGGAAATAGGTTAAGCGAGGTAAATTTCTTGCTCAGGGTCCGTGTGTCTAACCTTTATAACCCATGTTGCCTCTCCTAAAGTTTGCACAATTCCCTCAGCATCTCCCTTAAAAGGCCCGATTTTGTCAGCTTCTGTCCATGTGAGCACTGTTTCTCAACCATGTTGTAATATGGTCTTCAGGGGCCTCCCAGCCCTGCAGAAAGCAGAAAAATACAGGGTGCCTCCTTTGTGTCCCCTCTCCCCCCACCCCTCTCTTTCTTCCCCCACCCTTGCACTCCTTCAGGATTCTCCCACTCACTATAAATAAATATAGCATGGTGAGTTTTGTCTTCTACTCTCAGGCAAAATCAGAAGTGGAGCTATCTCTTCAGAATGAAAATATGATACAAACATTTCACAGCACATTCTAGAGGAAGAGAAGATTTGTGTGCATTGAGGCTTGTCCTATTTTCATGGAGGCTAGAAGCAATAAGAAGCATAGAATATAGAAAGGGAGCTGGAAGCAATGTTTTAAGGTTTGTGAGCTTTTGGTAGTGTGGCTTAGTATTTTTTAAAACGGACTGTAGAGTTAAGCAAACATAGGTGTATATTTCATCTTGACCAGTCTCAAGTTTAGACAACTTAACCATTAAAGGTTCATTTTCCTTATCTATAAAATGGGCATAGTAACAGCTGTCTTCTTGTGAAGATTAACGTATCTAGTATTTTGCCTGGTAGATTGTCGGTGCTCAAATGTATTAGTTCCCTCCCTATCATCGTTCCTTACATTGCTAACCCCTCAAAGATCATATCTTATTAATTTTTATACCCTGCAGTGGTGATGTAGACATTCAGTAAGTGTCTGTTGAATTCATGATTATCTGCCTTACTCTTACAGTTACAGAGATGATTAGTCCGTGGAGTGATTCCATTTGGATGCTATCCTATTAGTGTAAAGGATTATGAAATGAAGTGTCCTCAGGAATATCATTCCAAAATAACAAACCTTATCGGGGTTTCCCCCCAAGACTCACTTCTTTCTCTGATTTCCTCTCCATCAACAGCTCTCAGAGCAAGAGGCTAACTTCTTATATCCCAGACTTACTGCTTTTAACGGAGGCAGGAGTTGTGACAAAATCAAAATTATCTCTTTGATTGAAAATGTGAAGACATCTCCTTTAGAACAACTTGTGAAACAGAACTGAAAGCTGTCATTTGGCATTATGGTTTGACATTTGTTTGCAGTTACGTTTTTGACTACAATTAAGGGAATCTCGATGTTTGCGTGTATGCAAGAAATTAGATTCTCATTTCCTTTTTCCGTCTAAGAACTTAAAAGTTAAAGTTTTAAAAAATAAATCATCTTAATTGTGAGTAGATACTAGTTTGCCTATTGTGCCAACTCCTAAAACATTATTTTTAAAATATATCTGGTGAAATTGCAGGGTAGAATGCTACAGATGGCCACTTCCCAAATATGAAAAGTGAAGGCACCATCACATACTGTAGACAGTCCTAGGCTGGTACGAGCTGGACCCATCTCTACCTCCTGTGAATAAGGCCACTTCAGAAAGACACTGACCACTCAGGATCTTCATTTCTTCTAAAAATTGGGAATTGCATTAATTATTTCCAAAGAAGGGCAAGAAAAAAATTCTATATCCCTAGAGAATAAAACTGCCTGTCACCTGGATATATCAGGTGTCAATAAATATTGGCTGTATGGATGGGAATGAATTTAATCCCAATCAAACTACTGATCACAGGGTTTAAAACTCAGAAGCGCCCAGTGTTTCAGGTTCAGAGAGTTTCTGACTTGCTAAAAATCAGAGCTGGGAGTTCAATTCTGTATTCTCGTGAAAATCTTCTTGATTGGATTCTTAGTCAATCCAAATTTAGGACCCAATTTTGTGTTGTTTCCTGTAAACGTAAAGCAGCAATATCTGTAGAAGTGGTTCTAAAGAGGAAATTGGATAGCTGCCTGACATCCAAAAATAGCTGCACATTTTCAGCTTTTTATAACGTGGAAAAGATGGAATATGTCTCTAACAATTGTGTTTCATTTCTTATCATTCCTCTACACATCTAGCAGAAAGGCTCACTAGAGTCCAAGTTGATTCTTTACAGGTTCTTTCAGCACAATATTGTTTTTCTTTATCAGTGTCTTTCTTTTTTTTAAAATTTATCTTTATTGTTGAAAGTATTATAGATGCCCCCTTTGGATTTTTTCCCCCATTGACCCCGCTCCACCCACACCCACCCTTGATTAGCATGGAATAGGCATTGACTAGTGCATACAGAGATGATTATATGCATGAAAAAGGTACTCCTGATTCCAAGAATAAAAACCACACTTACATAGTACACTATGGAAGAGCTTGCACCTTGTCCAGGGGATGGGGAGGTGGGTAGGGAGAGGTTAACCAGGAAATTTATATGCATATATGCATGCTAATCAACATGTTAAGTGTTTGTAATATCACATAGAATTATTCTTTCTGCCTTGTCCCATGAAAGGCTCACACTGAAGAGCTTTTGGAGTTATAAGGAATCAAAGACATATGAACATCTTTATTTCTGTAGTCATATCAAGCAAACTTACCATCACAGATGCAAGTTTATAATTTTTTATAACAGTTCACTCAAAACACCTTATATTTTGCACAAAGTCATAAGGAACTTAATAATACTTTGAAACTTCAGTGAATAGTTATACTTCATTAACATCATTTCAACCTTGGCCTACTATAATTTAGCTTCCTTAATATATTAGACTTTCCCAGTTTTGTTCTAAAAGGATACACTTAACAGTGGGGTGTTTTGTACTGGGTTCATCAGAGTAAAGTATATGAAGTGGATTCTACTTTTTGGTGGTATCAAAATTATAGCTATCTCACCTATCTATAGCTATCAAACCTATCTTAGTTTGGCTCAGTGGATAGTGTGGGCCTGTGAACTAAACGGTCGCAGGTTCGATTTCAGTCAAGGGAACATACCTCAGGTCGGGGTACATACCCAGTGTTGGCCTGCGAACTGAAGGGATGCAGGTTCGATTTTGGTTAAGGGAACATACCCAGGTCGGGGTGTGTGCAGGAGGCAACCAATCGATGTGCTTCTCTCATATTAATGTTTCTCTGTCTCAACCCCCTCCTTCCACTCTCTCTGAAAATCAATGGAAAAAATACCCTCGGGTGAGGATTAACAACAACAACAAAAAATTATAACTATCTCCAGGGAGACTGAAATTCAAGCATCTTAAATATTCAGTATCATCCATTTTAATAATAAAGATAACTTACAATGTACTCACAGGCACCCATCTGAAAATGCTTCTTGGAATTTTCTCATCAGTAAGACCTCTTTTCAAATAGGAAACCTGGCTTAGGAAATAAAAGTAAATGAAATGGCCAGAACTCTGCTGTCTGGCTACTCCTAACAAGCATACGGCCAGCCACATCCATTCTATGACACTGACGTTCTATGAAACCAGGTGAAGTGCTGCTTTATTTCCATTGACCGCTGCTCCTTTTTTTTTTTTTTTTTTTTACCAAGTTTACTATTATAGATACTAATCTTATATCTGAAGTTTCGTAATATCACTTGAAGGCAGACCATTGTATTAGTTTCCTATTGCTGCTATAACAAATTAACACAGATTTAGTGGCTTAAAACAACACCAGTTTGTTATCTTATAGTTCTGAAGGTTGGAAAACCAAATTAGTGTTAAGGGACTAAAATCCAGATGTCAGGAAAACTGGTTCTTTCTGGAGGCTCCAGGGTAGAACCCATTCCTTGCCTTTTCTAGATTAGAGGCTGCTGGCATTCCTTGGGTCCTGGATCCATGAATCCAATCTCTGCTTCTGTCGTCACATCACCACCTTCCCCCACATTAGCGTTCTTCTCTCATATAAAGAACCTTGGTGATTACACTTAGGACTCATCCAGATAATCCAGAATAATCTCTACATCCCAAGATCCTTAATCACATATGCAAAGTCCCTTTTGCCATATAAGGTAAATAGTCTATGGAAAGGATAAAAGTTGAGAAAGCTGTTTCCCAATAGGGCAGAATCTCTAATGCCCTCTTCCAATGTGGTCAACATAGACCAGTGCATATCAGAGAGGAAAGCCAGGAGCCATGGAGAAAACTGGACTGAGAAATCACTTCCACATGAAAGAACCATAGACTAAGCAAAGAATGTTTCCCACCTCCAGGGTGGGAATCCTCATAGCGTCTTCCAGTAGGATTTCAGAGTTGCGATGGACTCCACCTAGTGCCAGATGACTTACTGTGCACTTCCCAGTGAGAGGACTATGCCATCCACATTTGTTTGACATCACACATGGCCGTTTGACTTGTTCTTGACACTGAAATATCAGAGAAGTGATATGTATCAATTCTAAGCAGCAGCTTTAACAGGTCTTATGTTTTGGTAAGTTTTCTTTTCTATAAACCACAAAATCAACATTCCCAGGTAAGAGTTGCTCCTTGGCCTGCATCCTGGAACAAAAAGTGGAGCAGAGCAGCAGATGCCACCTAACAAGCAAAAAGTAAACTAGTACTGTAAGCCTCTGAGATTACCAACAAGTTCAGTTTTGGATGTCTCTGAAATACAAAATTAGAGCAGTGAGGTGAAGAGTTGGATACATGAGTCAGATGCATCGGAACAGATATGAGCTAGAGATAAAATTTGGGAGCTATCAGCATCTATATTGCATTTTAATTATAAGGGTAGATAAGATCACCTAGAGCAGTGGTTCTCAACCTTTCTAATGCTGTGACCCTTTAATACAGTTCCTCATGTTGTGGTGACCTCCAACCATAAAATTATTTTCGTTGCTACTTCATAACTGTAATTTTGCTACTGTTAATGAGTCGTAATGTAAATTACATAATGTAAATCGTAATGTAAATATCTGTGTTTTCCGATAATGTAAATATCTGTGTTTTATCGGAAAACACAGATATTTACATTACGATTCATTAACAGTAGCAAAATTACAGTTATGAAGTAGCAACGAAAATAATTTTATGGTTGGGGGTCACCACAACATGAGGAACTGTATTAAAGGGTCGCAGCATTAGAAAGGTTGAGAACCACTGACCTAGAGAAAGAGAAGAAAGAAAGTAAAAAGGGCCAGAACAAAGTGCTGAGAACACAAATATTAATTGACAAGTAGAAGAAGATGAGTCTGCAGAGGAGACAGGAATGGCCGAGTCCTCCTCCTTTGTTCCTTCTGTGTCACTTGCTGTTCTCCAGCCTACAGACTGCTGAGCAAGCATCAGAACCTGGTGGTCTGCTTCACGCTTTCAAAGATAAAGCTTCCTTTTGCACTGCTGGATTTTGGGCACCATTTGGACAGGAACCCTACCTTCCCAAGTCACCTCTGTCCCTCCAAGGCCTGATGACGCCGCCTTGCTCATAGTGTGCAGAGTGGTCAGTAAACCCCACCGTACTACTAACCTGCCTTTCTCTCACCTTGGTCTCTCCCTTTAATTAGTTTTCCTCCACATACACATTCTACTCCACACTCAGGTTTTAGCATTCGTTTTTATAAATATTGAGTAGATACATAGAAGGTTTATGTAGGTGTAAAGTATGAAGAAGTACAACACAACGAACATCTATGTATCAATCACTCAGTTTAGGAAAAAGAACCTTGCCATTAGCTTTGAAGTCCCTCGTGCTTCTCCCCAATTCCACTTCATTGCATCCTCCCACAGAGGAAACCGCCAACCTGCTTTTTGTGGTTCTCAGCAAACTAGGAATAAAAAAGCATCTACAGTTAACACCTGTGTGCTTGTCAGTTACTTTGCTCACTATTTCTTTTGGCATGTCTGACCTTGCTTCTGAATATATTCCTTTTTGCAAAGCATATTATTTCATGCTCCTTTAGTAAAGGTCCTTTAGTTAGTGTTAAACACTCAGTTTTTATTTACCTGAGCATATTTTATTTCAGTCTCATTCTTAAAGATAGTTTTGCTGGGTACCCAACTTTAGGATGCTGGTTATTTTCTCATAGGATTTTGAACATATTATTTTACTGTCCTTGGTTTCTTTTGTTTCTGTTGGAAAATAAGCTTTCATTTTATTTGGGTTCCTTGGAAGATAATGTAGTTTTTTTCTCTTTGGCTTTTAAGATCTCTTTAACTTAGATGTTCTTAATTTTCCACTACCAGGTGCTCAGATGTAAGATTTATTTTACTTAGAACCCATTTGGCTTCTAGATTTGTGGGTTTTTGTTTTCATCAATATGGGATATTCTCCTCAGATATTTCTTCCTTTCCCTTTCTCTCTCCTTTGCTTCTGAAATAGTGAAGAAAAAAAAAATATATATATGATCTTTTCAATATGTCTTCCATATAGCCACTTCTCTTGTTATATTTTTTACTCCTTGTACCACACTCTATGTACTTTCTTTGAATATCCCTTTCAGCTTATCACTTCATTTTTTCAGCTATGAATAATCTGCTACATGGCCATCCGCAGAATTTTCAATTTCAGCTACCATATTTGTCATTTCTACAAATTCAATTTGGTTCTTTTTTAAACTTAGTCATTTAAATCACTCTTATTTCTTTTTTTACTGTATTGAACATCCTTATTTTATATTCTGTATATGAAAATTCAATACTTTAGAATTTGTGAGTTTGATTATGCTGTCTTTGTGTTTGTTCATTCTTCCTCTCATTGGCTTTTAAAAAATAGTTTTGTGATTTTTTAACACTATAATCTCATAGGTCTTATATCTTTATCGGTAGGAATTCTTTGAGCCCCAGTTTTAAGATAGGTTTCTCCCCAAAATATTGGTGTTTTTCCTACCAGGCATCTGGAGGCAAGGTTAACCTAGCACCACTTTAAGTTATCGTTTCAACATGAAGTGTTTGGGACCACTCAGGTAATATGAATTCAGGATACAAATTTGCATTAGGGTTGGTTTGTGTCTACAAATTCTTATGAGGTATTTGTATTTTCCCCTCTACTTAGCACCAAAATTCAAAGCCAGTTGTTTCCTTTTTGTACCTTGAGAGGAGATATTATTTTTATTTTACACATACTGAGTGTGAATTTCACACATATACTGTAAGTAGCTCTTTGAGATGCAACTTCATTCAGGTGAGTGTCCTCTGAGACTCTTCCTTTGTCTCCTGATTCCTGTGCCCTTCATGGCTGTAAATTTTAAAGCTCAAGTTCATCATATTTGGAAAGTACTTTCAAGATGAGAGTTAGCTTCAGTGCTCTACTTATTGCTGGGGTTCTTCCAGTTCATTTCATTGTTTTTAACCTTTCGTTTGGAATAATTTTATATTTGTATCAAAGTCACAAAGACAGTACAGAGAGTTGATGTTTTCCATTTAGCCTATCTTTCTTAACCACGGCATAACCACTTTTCTGTAAAAAACTAAGAAATTAGCATTGGTATAATGTAATTAACCAAAAGACTTTATTCAGATTTCAGTAGTTTTCCACTGATACTTTGTCCATTCTTTCACTTGAGTTTTGTCCTCTTTATCTTTCTCACTTTTTGTCCAGTTAATTGATGAATGTTTATATTTTCTATAATAAATAAAAGAATTTTACTTATTTTTAGTAGAAAAGTGTAAAGATACCTTGTCCAACACATTTTCTGGAAAGAGAAGCCTGGAAAGTTTTGTTTTCTCAACCACTTTCCCTCAAGTGATATTTATACTTCTGGTTACCAAGTTAAATGTGTCTTCTTATGTTTGTGTCCTTAAAATTTTCTAGACTAGAAATGTAGGCACTATTTTCACTACAGTAAAAAAAAAATTTTTTTTTAAATAATACAATGAGTGAGACTAGAATAGAGATTAAGAGATAGACAGAGTCTATTACGATACTCTAGGTGGAAGATAAAGTCAAGAAGCTTAATGAGGTTGTTGGTAGTGGGAAAGGAAGGGAAGAAATAGTTTGACAAGGAGGAAGTGGAATACATAGAACTTGTTATTGAATTTATGTGGTAGAACAAGGAGAAGGTAGAGTTGGAGATGACTCGGGAATTCCAAACAAAGATTTTGATTGTTAAAGAAAAGTTTTCAGAAGTCAAAAGGAAAGGCAAGATTTCAGGAGATGACAGTGAATTTGTGTTTTGATGTGTGAAATCTTTGGTGTTGATGCATCACCAAGATACAGATGTCCAGCAGCAGTTATAAATGGAAGTCACAAGTTTGAGAAAAGGGATCAGAGTAAAAGGAAGAGGTTGGTGATGGAAAACAAAGGGCTTAGGAAGAGGAATAAGGAACGGAGAAGAATCTCCTACATAGACAGTAAGAAGAGTCATGATTGTAGAAACAGGAAGGAGCCCTAAGCAACAAGCATGCTTTTGCCACTACTTGTGATAGTCAAATGCTAATTTTGGTGCCCCTGGGAAAGGTTCTCATGAATCACCCACATTACCTCCACCCCGAGGATCATAAACTAAGCTTTGGGATCCATTTATGTGGATTAAAATATTAAATGTTCTTTGTGTTTTAAATTTTCTGATGTTTTGTACTATACCATATCACACCTCAGACTTTACCCTCCACTTAATTTGGTTTGTTCCAATCAGCATTTGAGATAAGTAAAAGAAAAATAAATCTAGCAGAAACCACAAACATGCTGATTTTATGGCACATCCCAATGTATTTTCCTTTAAAAAACAAAGCAAAGCAAAATATTGTCTAGTGTTAGAATTTATTCATAAACTTTAGAACCACAACGTATAACATTTTATTATATTTTTGAATCCATGTATGTTGTTACTATTTCATGCAAAAATAGCATTATTTATTACACAAAAATTAAGCCTGAGAAAATCCTTACTATGCAGTGTTTGTGAATTATTGTTAACAGTAAAAATAATATCTAGTAGGATCTATCTATCTATCTATCTATCGATCATCTATCTATTGCTAAGGAGAATAAACAGACTAAGTTGTGAAATTATATTCTTTGATGAGACTTGACTCATTTGTCAGGTTTATGGTTTTCAGGGAACTGATGCTGATTTCACATCAGAAGAGCATTGAGCAGCTGCAGGAAGCCCTTCGACAGAAGCGGCTGGATGATGCTAACTGGAGGGAAAAGGTAACGATAATGTAGCTTTCATCAGCATGTGTCTCACTTGCTTCTTTAAAGTTCTGTTTATTTGCCAGAAGACTATTCCAAATGGATTTCTTTGCTTCTATGCACACATTTGGTTCCTTCTGGAATTTCCTAGACCAATGCACAATGCACAGTGCACTGAAGCCTTCCCAACTCTTTTTCTTCCCCACCTGGTACCTATCCCTAGCACTAACCGCTGCCTTGATTGTCTGGTTATGACTTAAATTGATTCATATGGGCAACAATTGAATTTGAGAATATGAACTAAAGTTGCTCTAAGTGTCTCATTTATTTTGTTTCATTTTGTAGCATGGTCTTTTTCTTTTCTTCTCTAACGTTCATACTTCTTTAATTATTTCCCATTTTTATTAGTCTCAGTGTCCTCAGTTGGCGAATCTATTCTTATTCACATTCCCCCATCTTTACCGATCCATGTTTAAAAAACCAAAAAGATGATCAACTTAACTAACAAATTTTTTAAAAGCATATTAAAACAATGAGAGATTTTTTTCCACACATCCACTTGATAGAGTGGTTTTTGCACTGCACTGAAGGACTAGTGAGATAGTGTTTCATCTTTTTTATGGGACTGGAAATTACAGCAATGTTTTGGACAGCAGTTTGGCGATATGTATGAAGACATATTGTAAATGTCCCATATTTAACTCATGAAAGTAATATAGGGACTTACAGATCCTTCCCTTCCCTTAGCTCCTTAGCTCCTCTTAGACTGATAGAGTGAACTTTCCTGCCTTTGCTTGTGTATGTTTCTCATCTCCTCAGCCACATCCCAGGAAGGACTTTCAGATACAATCTCCCGTGAACTCTTTGCTTTCATGATCCACTCTAGTATTACTGAACACTGTGCTCTGTCCCTGAGGTGCTAACCCAGCCAGTAGACCAAGGTAGTGTTAGCATCTGACCATATAAGAGTATTATGTTCTTGCTTTATGCTGTTAATTTGATGGTGAAAATAAACCTGCATAGGATTCTGTAAGTTCTTACTAAGACCATGATATCTTTTTAATAAATTAATTACATCATAGGTGTATTTTGGCAGGTATAATTTTCTATAACATTTTATTTTGTTGAGAGGGCATGACTTCTTATTAATAAATCTTATCATTTAGCTTAGCAGTAAATCAAGATCCAGATCAGTAAAGCCAAGATATGATAATTATGTCTTGGTTGTGTTAGCTATTGAAGCTGTGAATAAAAAGTTCCCTGAAAGTCCTCTCATGAGAAAGAAGAATCACTAATATGACATTGTCATCTCTTTCTTGGGTCACTGTGCCTTTGCGTAGGAATGTAGTGTTCCCTTTATAAATATATAATACACATATTAGAATAAACATAACTTAAGTGCTTTTTGTCATTAAAAAATGTAGCCAGCCATTTGTGCCTGTGCTTAATTACTTTAGAGTACGTAAAAAGCACATAACAAAATCAACTGTTGCTATGCAACAAGGATGGCACATTTGAAAATAACTATATGTTTACTAATTGTCATGGATTTTTGTTTACTTGAAGTGTTGCTTCGATGTGAAGAATGGAAATTAATGTGCATGCTGAACATTTAAAATTGGCCCCAAATGCACAAATGTGTTACTATTCAGTGAAAATTCTGCAATTAAGAAATCTCCTATAGCTGGAATACTAATTTGACTTAGTTTTAAATAGTACAGAGATCTTTTAAAAAACAAATAGTTAAACATTTTTCTTGAGCTTCTAAAAAATGTTACTTAGTTGGGTTTTTAAAAATATTGTCAAGGTATCTTGTGGCCATTAACTCTTAAAGTCACACCTTGTAATCTTTCCAAATGTTTAGCTTTTGATTTCCTTTTTTTCATATGTTCTTGACTTATCTATCCCAGTGTGGCTGGAGCACAGTGATCAAGTGGTGAAAGTGGTGAAAGTTAGGTTGGAGAAGCCCAGGGCTGTCAGAGACGGCGTTTGGGTTGTGCCCTGCACAGTAGCACAGGCCAAGGGAGAGAAGGGGCCTGCAATCCAGCCTGTGCTCTGCTCACCAAGTCCTGTGCCTGGCATGAGGCTGAATTCATCTAAGGAAGGGGTGCTTTGTTGATTCACATGAAGGTGTCATAATAGGCTGGTGGTGTGGCCCTATAGAAAATCATGTAAGAGGCCTTTTGATTTTACACTAATGCACTGAGAAATCACTAAGAGGGAATAAGAGAATCCAATTTTTATTTTGTAAAGGCAAAATGAACAGGATTTAATGCTGGACTGGGTGTGGAGGGTAAGGGAGAGAGGGGAATAATTTGAATAACTAGATGGATGGGGGTTCTGAGTCCTGAGATGGGGAGGGCTGGGGGCAGAACAGGTGGAGACAGGTTTTTGTATCAGGATTTCTGGTTCAGACACTTTATTTGAGACACCTGTGAAGTTCCTAAATGGCAGGAGGCAGGTGGATGTAAGTACCTGGAATTCATAAGAACATCTGTTCTTTTTTCTGAGTGCCCCTAAGGTGTTCCTTGTCTTTAGTAGTCCAAGAGCAACACATCTGAACAACCCTATATGTTTCTAAATGATCGTCAGCATCCTTTCCCCTAAACAATCCAGAAATTTATTTTGAGAGAGCCAGAAGAATTTATTGCAGTGAATATAAATATAATTGTTTGGCCTTGGGGCAAATGCTCAGGCCTGTACCCAGTACAATAAACCCAATGACCCCACACTGGAGCTAGGCTTCTGTCTGTACTTTATTTCATTTAAAGGGCTTCCCACAAACCTTCTTAGCAATCTCTCTGTTTCCTGGTAATCTGGTTTCAGTGTTCCCTTGAGAAATGCAGATTGACATCTCTCCTCTTCTTACGGTGACCTCAACCACAGAGTCTCACTAAGTCAGGTTTGACAGTTTTTCTCCCAAGTTATCTGGCATTAACTCCCCCTGAGAATTTATAATCATGGCACAGTGTAAATCCAGAGCCAGCCTGTCACTGGGATCTCTTCTCTAATCTCACTAGATGAATTCCCAGGCCTGAAGGAATCCAGGACTCTCTCTCTTGCTCCAGTAGCAGAGCCAAAACCAATGGTTAAAAACCACAGGGAGAGAGATGTTGGCTCAGCTAAAGGAAGCAGTGCCTAATGCTTAGTGCTGTCTGAAAATGGAAATGCCTGCTGGGAAAGGAGTGAGTTACAGTTTCTGGTGGTATAGAGGCACAGAGCAGACAATCATTTGGTGTGGATTCCATGGTAGAGACTGAGGGGTCGGGGCATAGAAGTAATCTCTGTTGACTATTATAACCCTGCTCATGCTACAGCTTCACTTAGATGTTTCATCCCATTTCATCCTCATAAGGACCCCCAAGGGAACTTTAGTCATAACCCCACCGGGAGAAATTATCTACAGTAATAAAAGAGAAATATGTAAATTGACCATCACTCCACGACACCAACCAGCCAATCAGGAGTGAGTATGCAAATTAGTGGGACAAAGCTGACGGGGGCCACAGAGCCAGCCAGAGCAAGCGGGAGACTTGGGTCACCCCTGGCAATGGAGGAAGCCAAGCTTCCCGCTGCTTGGGCCGGCTGCCGAAGGAGGGGCCTGTGAACAGAGGACACGGAGCCAGCCTGGGCATGCAGGAGGCTTGGGTTGCCGTCGCCCGGGCCGGCCACCAAGGGAGGGGCCTGCAAATGGCCCTTAGCCCCTTACCCAGGCTGGCCACACCCCCATGGGATGAGGGTTCCCGCTGGGGGGCATGGCCAGCCTGCAAACAGCCATCAGCCCCTCACCCAGGCTGGCCAGGCCCCCCAGTGGGGACCCTCACCCCATGGGGGCATGACTGGCCTGCAAACTGCCCCAGCCCCTCACCCAGGCCAGCACTGTCCCAGTGGGGACCCCCACCCCAATGGGGGTGTGGCCTGCCTGCAACCCACCACAGGCCCCTTTCCCAGGCCACCCTGCCCCCCAAGGGAACCCCAACCCTGATCCGGTACACCTTTCAGGGCAAACCAGCCAGTCCCCACCCATGCACCAGGCCTCTATCTATACTAATAAAAGGGTAATATGCTAATTAGACTGGGAGACCTTCCAGGAGACCTTCCAGACATTCTTTTGGACAAAGCCATGGTGGCGGAGCCAAGGTAGAGGCGGTTAGGGGCCAAGAGGGGAGGGCAGTTGTGGGTGATCAGGCCAGGATGGGACGGCAGTTGTGGGTGATCAGGCCAGCAGGGGGGTGCAGTTGGGGGTGAGCAGGTCAGCAGGGGGGGCCAGTTGGGGGCGAGCAGGCTGTAAGTGGGGGTCAGGTGGGGGCAATCAGGCCGGTGAGGGGGGGCAGTTGGAGGTGAGCAGGCCGGTGGGGGGGCAATTGGGGGCGAGCAGGCCAGCAGGGATGGCAGGTGGGGGCGAGCAGGCCAGCAGGGGGGGGCAGTTGGGGGCAAGCAGGCTGGCGGGAGGGAGGGCAGTTGGGGCAAGCAGGCCAGCAGGCAGAGTGGTTAGGGGCAATCAGGCAGGCAGGTGAGCGGTTAGGAGCCAGCAGTCCTGGATTGCGAGAGGGATGTCCATGGGATCAGGCCTAAACCAGCAGTCGGACATCCCTCAAGCGGTCCCAGATTGGAGAGGGTGCAGGCCGGGCTGAGGGACACCCCCCACCTGTGCACGAATTTTGTGCACCGGGCTACTAGTAGTCACAATAACATCACACAAGTAGAAAGTGTCAGAACCAGGATTTAAACTCAACTTTATTTAAATCCAAAATTCTTTTTTTATTCTTTCCACTATTCATAGAAGCTTGTGAAATTGAGCTAAGGGATTTCTAAGGTTCCTTCCAGCACTGTGATTCTATCTGAGTCAAAATATGGATACAGGCATTACTGACCCATGTTTTCCTTAAACAGCCTTCTGGCCACAATCACATTAAAATGATCATCTATGGTCTCCATCAAGAAAGGACCATTAAAAACTCAACATTTGTACTTTATATCCCCTCTGAGCTTTCAACAGAACTTAGTCTAAAGGCCTCAAAATTTTTTTAAAAAATAGGATTGCTGGCAAGGACTGTGTTTACAGTATAAATGTACAGAAGACAAAGCTATTAGTATTTCTCAAAATTGTAATCATATATTGTTCTAACTTTTCTACTTATTTTCAGCTCTTAGATCTTGAAATATTTGACCCAAGGTCAATTTTTCTGGCCTAAGTTCTGAGTCAACTTTTTAAAAAATACTAGAATTTAAAAATTAGATTACATTTTTGAATTAGAATTAAAATTTTAAAAAATATTAGAGTCTGGCCCAACCAGGGTGGCTCAGTGGATAGAGCGTCAGCCTTCGGACTCAAGGGTCCCGGGTTCGATTCCGGTCAAGGGCACATGCCTGGTTGCAGGCTCCTCCCTGGACCAGGCTGTGGTCAGGGCTCATGCAGGAGGCAACCAATTGATGTGTTTCTCTCACATCAATATTTCTCTCTGTCTTTCCCTCTCTCTTCCCCTCCTTCTAAAAAGCAATAGAAAAATATCCTCAGGTGAGGATTAAAAAAAGTTGGAGTCTGAAAATAAGATTAATTTACTTATTTTAAGGTAAAATGGTTTAATATGAGTGTTAAATGCTATTTTTTAGATTGAAGCTGAACTCGCCAAGGAAAGAGCCCAACATTTAGTTGAATTTGAAGAGCAAGCTCTTCTCTTTAAGGAAGAAGCTAAACTGGAACTTGATATTGAAAGGGAAAAACACCAAGAAATAATCCTAAAGTATAAGAAAGAACAAGAGGAGCTACAAACGAAGGTCTGTCATTCTAATGATCACCATTACTTAATGGGTTTAACACTATGGATGTTGGTTATTTCCTCCTGAGAGCACTACAGTACTTATAGCTCCAGCAGTTTTTGTCATAGTCACTGTGCCTGGTTTTAGCCACATAGGTAGAATGGTTTGGAATTCATATTCTCCAGAATGAATAGCTGATATAAATTATATAAGCATGTAATCCAACTATGTATGGAATTTTTTATAAAAATAAACTTATGCCCTAACCGGTTTGGCTTAGTGGATAGAGCGTCGGCCTGCAGACTCAAGGGTCCTGGGTTCGATTCTGGTCAAGGGCATGTACCTTGGTTGTGGGCACATCCCCAATAGGGGGTGTGCAGGAGGCAGCTGATTGATGTTTCTCTCCCATTAATGTTTCTAACTCTCTCTCCCTCTTCCTTCCTCTCTGTAAAAAATCAATAGAATATATATATTTTTTAAAATAAAAATAAACTTATTTTTTAAAACAGCATAAATTATGTAACTAATAATTAGCATCGTTAGCTATTCCAACACATCAAATATCAAACATCAAAAGATAATGAGGCGTTTTACATAATTAAAAATTTTCTAACAACTAAAGCCTATCTTCTTTAATTGTAAATATTTTCAATTCTAAATATTTTTGAATGAAGGGAAATATTTTTAAAATAGAACCACCTCCATAATTTCTGAAAGAATGTATCCTAAATATAATTTAAAGTTTTGTTAAGGTTCCCCTGTTTTTATAAGGCCTGAGTGTAGTAGTATGCATGTGCTCGTGTGTCTGTGTGTGTGTCTGTGTATGTATGTATTAACCAAGATGCAGTGGGAAAAGCAATATTTTGAATAATATCATTAACAGTCTGTGTAAAGTAAGCATCAAATGGGATTGGATGGCCTCTGCTTGGTGTACAGGGGATATGGTACAACCTTCTCAAAGGCAGGCCCGGCTACAAGATTGTGTGATAAGTGCAGTATCACAGGGCCCCGTACTCAGAAAGGCCGCATGCTTTGGGTGTAATGCTCTGCAGATGCTGTTTTGAAATTCTTAATAATGTTTCCCTTTATATCTGAAAGTGTTACAGATATTCCTTTCCCCCCAATTTCCCCCTCCACCTGGCTCCCACCCCTCCCTAGGCCTTCACTGCACTATTGTCTGTCCATGGATTATGCATATCCTATATAATAAAATGCTAATATGCAAACCAACCGAACAGCAGAACCACCGGTCACTATGACGCGCCGACGTTCAATGCAGGAGCTGCCCCTGGTGGCCAGTGAGCTCCCACAGTGGGAGTGCCGCTCAGCCAGAAGCCGGGCTCAAGGCTGGCGAGTACAGTGGTGGTGTCAGGAGCCTCGCCTGTCTCAGTGGCAGCGCTAAGGATGTCCGACTGCTGGCTTAGGCCCACTCTAAGCTGTGAGTTGGACATCCCCCGAGGGCTCTTGGACTGCGAGAGGGTGCAGGCAGGCTGAGCCCACATCTCCCAGCCCCCCGCCCCCGCCCCCTCCGCCCCCCCCCCCCCCCCCGCAATGCACGATTTTCAAATGCAAATAAGTTCTTTGGTTAATCTTTTCCTGCCCCCGCTCCTTCCTCTGAAATTCATCAGAGGAAGTTGCATGCTTCAGTGTCTCCAGATCTATTTTGTTCATCAGTTTATTTAGTTCATTAGATTCCACATATAAGTGAGATCATGTGATACTTGTCTTTTTCTGACTGGCTTATTTCCCTTAGCATAACACTCTTCAATTTTATCTTTCAATTTGTGTGAAGTCCTATTGGAACTAGGACTGCGGGGAACTTGGAGCCTTGGCTCACCCAAGGTTCCGCCTCCCCGAGGCAGGTTCTCTCCCAGGCAGGCCTCTTGCTTCCCAGCCCCTATCCCCTGCACCCTAGGTCACCACTGGCTCCCCTTGGCATGCCCTCCCGTCCTCTCCCCCCACCCCTC
This sequence comes from Eptesicus fuscus, assembly GCF_027574615.1. Taxonomy (NCBI): domain Eukaryota; kingdom Metazoa; phylum Chordata; class Mammalia; order Chiroptera; family Vespertilionidae; genus Eptesicus; species Eptesicus fuscus. The sequence goes on from NC_072475.1 coordinate 21,577,908, forward strand.
ATCTCAGGACTACTGTCTCAGGGTCCCATTTGCAGGGGAATGTCAAAAGGCAGGCCCCAACTTGCCAGGGGTTTCAGTTTTTCAAGAGAAGTCGTAAGTCCAGATTTTTAAAGTAAACGTTTTGAATTTTAAATGTTGACTCCCTTTTTAAAAAATCAGAACACATTTGTGGCCATGTGAGCCTTCCTGCCAGGGACAGCCTGCTCTGTTTCGGTGCCATGTCTCCTCGGGGTGATGGAAACTACTGTCCAGGACTAGCAGTGACCCTCTTCCTTCCTGGATTAATTGGAGATCATGGAATATTAATTTAATTTATACAATTACTAAGTGTGGTAAATAGATTTCTTGAAGAAGTTATTCTTAATGTAAATTTAACATTTGAAACAAATTTTGGAGACTTAATCCTTAAGTAATAGTTCACAAAACCCTTGGAACTTGAGTCTCTGAATGTTTTCCAGATTCTCCGTGGATTGGTTTCTTGTTGTCCTAATATGTATTGCTTGACAATATCCGTGGCATAAATAATAAGGATCTGTTTCATCAGAAGCAGCTTTGCTCTTCCTGCTTTGTTTTCTGTTCTTTGTTTTGTTTTTCAAGGCGAGAGAAAACAAGCAGTCTCTTCCCTTCTAAAGACTCTCATGACTATGAGGAGAAGTTTCCCCAAGTTATTCTCTCTTCTCTTTATCTGCAGGCACCACCTTGAAAAGCAGTATATTTTATAGTATTCTGGTGTCCTCTAGAACTGCACTGTATACTATGGTAGCCACATGTGACTACTTAAATTTCAATTAATTAAAATGAAGTCAAATGAAAAATTCAGTCCCTCAGTCACATTGGCCACATTTCCAATGCTCATTGGGTGGTACTGGCAAGCGAGAGCCTATTGTGCACATCTCTTTCCGGCTCAGCAATCAGTGATGCCCCTTTGGTAGCTTGGAACTGGTCATGGTGAGGGTATTTATGCTGTGGAGATTAGATAAGACCTGGCTGTGTGTGCTTGAGAGTCAGTTGTTAAACATTTACCAGCACACCACTGTCAATAGCCACCAGTGGCTAGTGGGTACCCTGTTGGACATCCCAGAATATTTCTATCATCATAGAGAGTTCTAGTGGGCAGTAATGCTCTAGAACAGCGGTCGCCAACCGGTGGCCCGCGGACCACTGGTGGTCCGTGAGGTCCGAAAGGTTGGCGACTGCTGCTCTAGAAGGTGTAGTTTCTGAGCTACCTCCAGTCATTATAGACAAGAAAGAAAACAATCTCAAAGGAAAACTTACTGGTCTGATAATGAATAAAATATAATGGCTGTGTTCCCCGACGTGTATCCCCAAGCATTGGGCATTTTTAATTACAAAGTCACCCTATAGTGAATCCAGATAAAAACTTAAGCTATTCTTGGTAGCTTAATTCAGTTACAGAGATTTATATATTTCCAAGGATGCCCAAATGATTAATGCAATCCATTCAAGGTGGTAAAAATAAAAGTTGTAGGCTTAACTTTTAAAAAGAAAATCTCAGAGGCCTACATATGTCATAGGATTTGTTTTCCTCTGATCAGCAGAGTACACTGATTATTTAGAATAAGCCTCTTAAAACCATAAGAACTCTGTGTCTACCTAGAGATACTGCCTAAAAACTAATACAAGATTTATCTTACAGATATCAGACTTAATCGCAGGCGCTACTAGAGATCTAAGGCTGGAAGTGGCCACTCTTGAAAAAAAGCTCCATGAATCTCATGTCCAATATACTGAAGAGTCTGAGTCAAAGGAGAAGGAAATTGAAAACCTTAAAAATCTGGTTGCAGAATTTGAGTCTCGCTTGAAGAAGGAAATTGACAAGAGTGACTTGGCTTCAGAGGACTTGAGGAAGGAAATGAAACAGAAGTCCGATGAACTGGAAAGAGTGTTGCTGGAACAGACACAGCTGACACAGCAGTTTCAGCAGTCCCAGCAAGAGGTAGGACAGTTAGAGAAAGAGCACATGTTCCTTCAAAAAGCAAGCAAGCAAACAAACAAACAAACAAACAAACACATAATAGGCAGCTTGGTGTCATGCAAAAAGTTCTGGACTGTTAGGGACCTGGGGTCACATCCTGGTTTTGTCCTTAACTAGACAGTCACTTAACCTTTCTGGACCTGGCTTCCTTTTCCGTAAAATGAATATATTGAACTACATAGTAATCTCTAAGGTTTTTTCACCACCCAGTTCTACTGAGTTGCAAACGACCTTTTAAAACATCTGAGACTAGTCACCTTTATATGTCTTGCTGGTTTTGACATTAAATCTTTGTCACAAAAAAAAAAAACCAAAAAACTTTTAGCACTTGCTGCTTTAGTTCAGATAATGTTTGGACAATATATCTTACATGTGATTTTTCTTTAGGGATTTATCTTTCTGTCAATCCACATTTATAAGGTAATTTACATGTGTTGGTCTTCTTTCTTATGTATGCATAATTATTTTAGCAATGTTTTTATTTAAACTGGAGTAGACATATTTTGATTAAATTTTTTTCTAACAAAAGTCGGATTTCTGAACTGCTAGGCAGAAACAAACATAGATTGAATGTGTATGTCCCTTAAAAAGTCATGAAACCTAAGCCCCAAAGTAATGATTATTTAGAGGCGGGGACTTTGGGAGGTATTTAAGTCATGAAGGTAGAGCCCTCATGAACGGATGAGTTACCTTAGAAAAAGAGAACCAGAGAGCTCCCTTATTCCTCTCACCGTGTGAGGACATGGGAGAGAACGCCTGTGAACCAGGGAGCAAGTTCTCAACCGACACCAAATCTGCTTGTGACTAGATCATGAATTTCCCAGCCTCTGGAGCTTTGAGAAATAAATTCTATTTGTTGTTTGAGCCACCCAGTCTATGGTACTTTGTTATAGCAACCTGCACTGACTAAGACAGTTGAGCAATTAATCTACTCTCTAATCACCAAAGTTACGTCACATCAGAATATGTGACCCCATGCATGACAGTATAGCAAATAAAGGCAAATGGAGGAAGGTTCTGAATGTTAATGACAAGTAATACTTTTGTTGGTTTTCTGGGCATCTTAATAAAGGAATAAAAAGAAAGTGCTAATAATAACATTGATTATTAATATACCATGTTCTTGCTGTATTTAAATTATCAAGCAAAGTAAAATGTATATGCCATCATTATACTTGTAAAGTGAATTTTTTGCAAAGGAGTTATTAAAATAAGTTAAAGTGGGAATGGACAGAATGCTGGGTCAAGAGCAATGCCTAAAGAGCCCTAAGAAGTAGAAATTATTTCCGTGTTATAAATGAAGAACTAACTCAAGAAGGTTGAATCCCTTCTAGAAGGTCACACAGCATGGTGGAGCCAACATTCATTGATAACAGTGTTTCCTCTTTCAGGAAGCCTGAGTTATAGCGATTCCACTTCTAAGTAGTTTAGTGTCCCCTGGTCTTAGCATTCATCTCCAAGCCTCATTTCTTTCTTTCTTTCTTTTTTTTTTTACTTTTAAAATGACAGTAAACACACTACTTATTCTGCCAGATGCTTAGCAGGTCAGATGACTGAGTGTCTCCTGTTGGCAGAGGGCAGGACAATGTCCCTAGTAAAGGAGCCGCCTCACCAGCGCAGGCAGGGGTGAGGGGAGGCACTCAGGACTCAGCTCCGCTGGAGAAACCCTGAGAGGGAGAGAGGTGATGCAATTTTGCTTCAAATGAGACAGGAGTGTTGAAGTTCTAGAGGAGGGACAGCAGGTTAACACGTTAAGCGCCCAGTCAGTCACCGGTGACTGACACTGTACTTTCCGTCCGGAAGACAAAACAGGCTGCGCACTTAACGTGTTAAAGGAGAGAAAGGTCAAGGCAACTAGACCAGCAGGTTTTCTAATTTCCCAGGCTCTAGAATTGTAAGAGTCCCCAAAGAAATGACAAAGTGGAAAGTGAGGAGCAATTTATAAACTAGGACAAGTAGAAAAAGATAGACAGATCAAATTCACAAAATATATTGAGCATCTATCCAGGTGCCAGACCCTGTGCTGGGTACTAGATCTTCCATTATGAACAAGACTGACACAGCCATTCTCTGCTCTCAAAGAGGACTTTAAAGAAAGTTTTATTTGAGTAATTAAATTTACATCAAGAGGCAAGAATGGCCTAAACAGAAACTTATCATATAAAAAGCATAGACTAAAGTTAAAAAATTGTCCTTAAGGGCCTATATTAGTTTTCCATTGTTGCACAATAACTAGCCTTAAATTCAGTGGTTTCAAACAACAAACATTTATTATCTCATAATTTCTCTAGGACAAGGATCTGAATGTGGCTTAGCTGGGTGTCCCTGGCTCAAGGCCTCTCATGAGGTTGGTAGGTTGTCAGGGGCTGCAGTTTCATACAAAGGCTCAATTGGGGGAGGACTGGCTTCCAGGCTCACTTTGTGGTTGTGAGCAGGATTTATTTCCTCATGGGCTCTTGGGCTCAGAGCCTCAGCACCTTGCCGGAGGTCAAAGGCCTCCCTCAGTTCCTTACAGCATAGACCTCTCCACAGAGCAGCTCTCCACAGGGCAGCTGGCTTCCCTCAGAACAAGCAAGTGAGCAAGAATGAGAGAGTGCAAAAGAGGGTGCCCAAGAGAGAAGCCACGGTCTTCTTGTAATCTAATCTCGGCAGTGACATCCCATGGCTTCTGCTGTATTCTACTCATCATACACGAGTCAATAAGCCCAGCCCACAGTCAGAGCAAAGGGGTTGCACATGAGTGAGAATAGCAGGAGGGCAGGCATAGGGGGCCATTTTAGGGCTCCCAATCTCAGGGCCCCTGAAGGTAATTTTGGCAAGAGAAATGACTAAAAGTGAACAGTGAATGTCGTTTTCAGACAAAAGGAGCTACATTTGGAGCTCTTCCTGCTCATTAGTTGTAAAAGGAAGCTGCTCAGGCCGAGGGTGGGGCGGGCTAGAAAGGGGTCAAGGGGGAAAATGGGACATATGTAATACTTTCAACTATAAAGATTTTAAACAATATAAAGCAGACTTTTGAAAGATCAGGAGGCCAAGATGGTTTACAAATGATTATAGATCATTACTGGGGAGTAGGGAGGGATCATCCCACAGGGAAAGTTATCTACTAGTAAGGACATGCCAGGAGGGCAAATTTCCTTTTGTTGGGATGAGGAGAGGGGAGGGGAGGCTAGATTTTCCAGTAGAAGTTAAATAATTATAACCAAACAGTAAGAGTAAATAATTAAGGCTGCTTCTCTGATTAAGCATGCCAACACCCAGAATTTCTTATAAAAATGGGAAATTAGCCAATAAAAGCGATTGGCGTTCCTGGCCAGAAAGAATGGAGGTTGCAGCATATAAAGTGAAAAGCACCACTATTTTGGCCATGCATTCCAGACACTTGAAATTTCTTAGGTCCTAGAGAAGAAAAGCCACATTTAAGTGGAGAACAAATTCCCTTTAGAATGAAGATAAATTAGTGCTCTAATAAGAAAGCTAATTAAGGAGAGGAACGTCCTGCTCTCGCTCAAGAGGCCAGAGAATGGGTGGACTTTGCTTTTCATTGTATGAAGAAAGTTCTCAAGGATAGGAGGAAAGCCCTCGCTTCTAAAGGGCAAAATGGGCATTCCTGTGTGGAGCGGGGATTATGGGAGAGCAGCCACAGAAACAAGGGTCAGGAAGGTGAAGCCACAAAGCTACAGGTCAATAAGAAGAGAGAAAATGGAAAATAAAACTGTATAGGAAATGTAAATGTGAAAGGGGGCCCTGAAAATTCCTCAGAGGGTGCAGGCTCACAATGAAAAAAATCACAATGTTAAAAAGAAAGGGAAGTCAGAAAAAACAACAACAACACATAAAGTGTTAGAGAATAGGACATTACCATTTAAAAGCAGGTTAAAATAGAGCACATGCTTTTCGCTGCCAGTTTTCCTTCCTACTAGCTCCATGTGAGTCCTGTCAGGACAGTGTGGCCCCACTGTTAAGGGCCTTGTTGTGATCCAGAAAAAGAATGTAGTAAATTTTAAAAAGCAAAACAAAAAACCCAGTTCACGTATAACAACCAAAGGAAAAACAGTACAGAGAATTCAATATTTTTGTTGTCTTAAGGCTATAGATAAAGAAAACAAAGGGGCAGAAGTTTTAAATTCTACCAGTTCCTGTGCCATCTAATGACGATGAATGATATTAAAAAAGAGAAAGGAATGCTTTTGTTAAACATGGAGAATTGAATACATATGTTTATCTCTAGTTTATCCCAAAACACCACTAAAACTACAGCAAATTAATAAAAAGTGAATAAATTCATAAGGAAAGGAAAACAAGAGAGGAGTTGACTCTAGATGTCAACTACATTTTGGGAAATGGAAAGCAAAGTATGGGGGAAAGGAAATTAGCAGACTGTAGGACATTGAAACCTAATGCCTCTGCAGAGTGTGGGAATGGGGTGAAATACTAAGAGGAGCAAACCCAATTACGTGCCATGGCAGTGGAATGGCCCCGGGATTAGAGACACCAGATACCTCTGAAAGAGGGAGAGAAGAGTGGATTTGAAAATAGGACTGTTTGAATGATTATAAAAGGAACAGATAGATGCTCAGATGCCCTCCCTAAACCCAAGTTGCCCCTACCCACTGTCCTGGCAGGTACCAAAGGCTTACACTCTAGAAAAACAATGTGAGGGCCTTTAGACCTAAGGATAGACAACAGCAGAGTATGGGATAAGGCTAGAGTGAAAGTACGTATATTAAAGTACTACTTTGCCCCCTCACTTCCCAGAATACAGACAACCAGGATTACATATCAATAGCCAGGAAAATGGAAGAGCCCTCTCTGGAGAAATGAGCTGTATCAAAAGAAAAGAATTATAGATACTAACAAGTGGGGTCTCCCAGTAAAATGGCTATATCTCTGTCTACTCACTGAGAAGTATACTGTTCAATAAGGCCTTCCTTATGTACACAGAACTTCCAGTAACATGTTGGAGACTCAAAAAGGCAAGAATCACCAAACATTTGAGGAACACCTCTAATATGAAAGACAGAAGCCGGGATCAAACAAATAAGTAAAAAAGAACTTAGGTGAAGCACATACAAAACAACATGAGAAGCAAAACTGAACTTCAAAAAAGAGCATACTTAATATCCTTAGAGAGAAAAGAGAAGATATTGCATACATGAAGCAAGAACAGGAGGCTATGAAAAAGAACAAGCATGATTACTGAGCTGAAGCAGTAAATTCAACATTTGGGTTAGATGATAAAGATGAAGCAATCTCCAGGAAAGTATAATAAAAAGCAAAGAAATAAAGAGAAGAAAAGAAAATTAGAGGATCAAGTGAGGATATCTAATACCCCACTAATAGGAGTTCCAGGAAGAGAAAAGGGAAGGGAGGAAACTATCAAGGAACTAATTCAAGAATATTTCCAAGTACAGAAGGGACATGTAGCTCTATACTGAAAGGGCCCACCCAGCATAATGGATGGCAAAGAAAACACACCAAAGCACTTCATCATGAAATGTCAGTACCTTCAGGATAAACGTAATTACTTAAAAGCTTCCAGAAACAAAAAAAAACGGTCACTTAGAAAGGATCAATAATAAAAATGGCATCAGAATTATTAACAGCAACAATAGGAGCTAGAAGACAATGGCTTCCAAATTCTGAAGGAAAATTATCTGCAACCTAGAATTCTATATCCTGCCAAAGGATCAATCAAGTACAAGGGTCAAGTAAGGATATTTTCAGACATAGATTCCTCAAAAATGATACTTCCTTTGCAGCCTTACTTGGGAAGCTGTTTAAAGGATATATGACACTGCAATGAGGGAGTAAGCAAAGAAAGAAGAAGAGATAGGAATCAGAAAATGAGTTCCGTCCAACACAGGAAAGAGGTGGAGGGAATCCGCAGGCCCACGGTAGGAAGTCCAAGGATTACAACAGTGAGACAGATTTAGAGAACCAGGATGGGTTCAGCAAAAGAAAGCAGTGTTTTTAGAAGTATGTCTCCAAGACCAAAGGAAAACTGATAGATTAGATGGAGTGCTGAGACATGTTGAGAGGTAAAAAGTTAGTAATCAACACCTAGAAAACTTAAACAGATCTATCCAAGGATTATTGCCATTTCTGGTAGTCTGCCATAGTTATGTCACAGTGTTAGTTATGTTTGTAAGCACACAAATACAATTTTAAGAATAACTTTCTTGACATCCATCATCCTCCTCTCCTGGAAATCTATTCAGATTCTCATTCCTGCCTTACCAAAGGGCAGTTTCCACTTTTTTTTTTTTTTTGCAGTATTTTGGGCTGATCAGATTAGTTGAGCAGAAGCCTTAAATGGAAATTTGGGCATATCCTTTGCTAACTCCTACTCATCTTTCTGATTTCCACACCTTTTTCACAGAGCTTCCTTTCACCTCAGCTCCCCACCCAGCTGGATGGCCATCCACTAGCCCTGCGATATATCTAGTTTGGGTTGGTGGAAACTGTAATCTGACTGGTTCAGACCTCACTGGGTATCTATATATATAAAAGGTTAATATGCAAAGTGTCCCCTCAGTAGTTCAACCAGGAGACCAGAAGTTCAATCACTAGCTATAATGTGTGCTGACCACCAGGGGGAGGCACGGAACAAAGGAAGGCCCCGGCCAGCAGCCAGAAGGCCCCAATTGGCCCTGATCTCTGGCCAGGCCTAGGGACCCTACCCGTGCACGAATTTCGTGCACTGGGCCTCTAGTAAAGCATAAACAAAGATGCCAATCTGTGCTTTTCTTCACTGAGGACTTGCTTTCCTAGCATATTCCCCAAGTTACACCAGATGTAGCCGATTTTCATCCCAAACAGGATTCTCACCTTCAGAATGATCAAGTTACCCAGCAAAGCCTTCTCTTTCTTCTTCCACTGTTGAAAGCAATCCAGCTGTCTCTATGGATAAAAATTAAAACAAACATAAAAATAAACCACCCTTACATTGCAAGGAGTGGAGAAAATTGGCCATATTAAAAATTTCCAACAGATGGTGAGCCAATTTATATTTTTATTTTGACATTTACTTGCCCAGTAGGAGTACAATTGAGCCATATTTTTAAGCTCATTCAAAGTGGCCTTTATCTGAAAATGTTGGACACATATGTATAGATAATGCTTTCCACCAATCGACACAGCTTAATGACCCAGGAATGCTAGTTCCCCCTCCCCTAACCAAGAGCCACTCAGGGTAGGAACCTTCTCCCTGAAAACTTTGGCCTCCTTCTGTCCCCGCTTCTTTCCATCATGCCTCACTCGAGGCCATTTTCCACAGAGTTGGCAAAGGGATCTTCCTTTAATCTAAATTTGATCATGCCAGCTCCTTGCTTAAAATCAACCTTTCAACACTCCAAATGGCCCCCAGAATTAAGTTAAAACTCTAGTATCATCCCTGAACGGTGTGGCTCAGTTGGTTGGGCATCCTCCTGTGCACCAAAAGGTCACAGGTTCGATTCTGGACAAAGGACATGTCCAGATTTCCAGCTCCATTCCCAGTAGGGGGTGTGCAGGAGGCAGCTGATCCATGTATCTCTCTCACATCAAGATGTTTCTTTCCCTCTCCCTTCCACTCTCTCTAAAATCAATTAAAACAATTTTTAAGTATCAGTATATTGGAATCATCTAAGGCAGTGGTCAGCAAACCACGGCTCGGGAGCCACATGCGGCTCGAAAGCCACGGTTTGCTGCTCTGTTGACTAATGAGTTTGCCGACCACTGTATATACTACCCTTTACCTCTTTGCACACAATATGCCACAATTGCCTAATCCTCACAGCTTCCAACTACACGGTAACATTTAGTCTAGTCCAGGGGTCGGCAAACTCATTAGTCAACAGAGCGAGTTTGGCTAATGTGGCTCGCGAGCCGCGGTTTGCCGACCACTGATCTAGGGAATTAAGAAAAAGTACTGATGGCTGGGCCCTACCCCAGAGATCCTTACTTAATTGGCATTGGGTATAGGAATTTGTGGACACTACTAGGTGATTCCATGTGAAACAAAATTCTAGTATTAGCACGCTACCAAAATTGTGCTTGATCTGACCTGCTCACTCCTCCCTGCCTCAGTCCTGGTCTCTCCTCCCCTGCACACTCTGCAGTTGAGTCATTCTAAGCCATGTGTCATCCCAAAGCCTGCCTCTCCCACTCCCACTGCCAGGTGTTTGTACTCACGCTCACTCGGTCTCGAAAACCCCACCGTCCCTTCTTCACCTCCCTCATGCCTCCCTTTTCATCTTGACTCCATTTAGTTGCAATCCAGTTATGCTATTTTATCACGCTAAAATATGGCCAATGACAACTCTGCCTGAAACACTGAGAATGCTATGGCTTCACTGATCATTCTCATGCTTGCACATGATTTTCAAGCTTACTGAAGATATTCCATCTCACACATTTTCCCATGTTGTTCAATAAAAAGCACATATTAAAATTCTGCTACAACACAACCTTCCGAAAAGACAACTGAAAAAGAGACAAACATTTTTCCTCGATTGCTGAAAACCATCTAACCACGAGTGAATGATTCTTTTCCACATATGATGGAATTTTCCATTAATGTGGTCTTACTGATTCTGGCCATATCCACGTGTGCTCTGGTCATGCCCTGTCACACACACTCCACCCCTGAAATAGCAATCCCCTAAACTTGATGAGCTCTGAGTGAGTAAATGATCATATATGAGCTGCTTGATGCACAACATGGAATTGTAATCTCAGCTTTAAAGGAGGAGGTAATGGTGGCAGAGGATATGCAGCTATTGTGGGATTCACCTGAGATTTCACAGTGTTTGCAGAACAGATAAAAATAAAAGTCCTAACTTTGGATCCTGTTTTCCATTCAGAGGTCCTCCCAGTTGGGGAAATGAGAACGAGAATTCATCCTTTTTTCTCTGGAAGCTGATAGCCTTGAAGAAGGATGAGTTCCACAGCAGTGGGCCCCCAACTGGGATGGCCAGCAGCCCTTCCAAGTTCAGATGGAGTTGACGGGCACTTTGCTTCCATTATACTTGCTATGGGGACATCTTTGGGTTCATTTCGCCTTTCTACTTCCTCCTCTGGTGGAGTGTCACTTGCCTGGGATAGCTTTTAAGTGATTTACTTTATGGATGTTTTCTGTAGAGCACTATGCCTTTCCTTTAAGATCTGAATTTAATTTTAGTAACTGGATCAAATTTCATGTTACTTTTAAATGAGAACTCTTGTCATCACATCACCCATCACTTTGTCCATATTAGTGTACCTATTATTCATCTCACCAATTTATTGGCCTCATTGTTAACCGCTATCCATTTTTTTATCATTTTACTGTCAAATAAAATTAACTCTCATAGCTTCCTTAATCAAGAAATTTTTATACGAATTTATTGAATGACTTGTAAATCTAATCATTTTACATGAAGTTTAGAAAACTTGGGCAAAACCAAATTAAATGTCTTACTGTTTTTTATTGCTTCAGTGTCCTGGAACAAAATGGCCCCTGCATGGTTGATATAATTAATTTGACAATTAACTTAGGCATAGGCCGCTGGGAGCTGGGTTACTCTCAGCAAGTTACATAACCAGTGTGCGCTTCAGTGTCTTTGTCAAACATAGTCCTTGGGAGCAGGAAATGAGGTGATACCCGACGGAGGACCGTCTTAATCTTCTCCATCCCTCCTTGCCTTGCTTTTTCAACAAGTATTTCGGGTAGAGTTCATGAGACCGAGATGATAATGCCACAAACACAGTCCTTGGTCTCCTGTCTCTCAAAGAAAAAAAAATAGAATAGAAAGAAATTAACTAGAAGCAAGTGATGAACCCTCATGGTTTTAAAAAATATGTGCATATATGAATCCTGTACATGTGTTAATAATATACTAGTATGTACATGTGAGGCTTTGTGTGGCCCAGGCATGATGCTGACTTCATAGAAGATGACAGGGCAACTGTTAATCTGGAATTGCTCCACATTCCTCACTATTGATTACCAAATTTGGAATTGAATGGTGTTCTAACCATAATCACAAGAAACTCAAATACAGGAAGGTGCACTTTCCTTGCTGGTCTGTTATTTAGTTCCACTGACAGCAGATTAGTCATGAAACCCCTAGGAGGATGCTTTCCACTGAGAGTCAGACTCGGGCTGTTTTTACAAACAAGCTAACCTGACGGAAGTTCATTTTCAGTTGAAGAATCTCATGCCACAATCATTTTAATTGTGTTTACTTATTCACATACCACTTTGAATTGTTACTTTTTAGACTCTTTTTTTACACCGTGCAGACATAAATGTCAGGGCATTAGGCTGATCCACGACCTAATTCTTACCATGGGCCTTGAAGTAATTGTGGTGAATTCCTCAGATGAAAGATGGGCAACTCCTCAGCTAGAAATGTAGAGCCTCAGAATTTGTAAGGGCCTTAATGATCTCTAGTCCAGTCACACATGTGAATCTTAAATGTGCTCTGATATATCCCAGTCAGGTGAGATTCGACCCTTCAGAGTAAGCACAGAGTAAGCATGTCAAACTCAAAGGCTAACATGGGCCAAATACACGAGGCATGCGGCCCATGGGCCGTGAGTTTGACATGCTGGCTTCAGAGTATCCTCTGCAGAGTTCTAGCTATTCAAATTCTTGCTTGACGTAAATCCCATGGCTTCCACCCTTGGCTCCAGATTATCTTAAGGACATAAAAAGCAACTCTGCTCAAACTTAAGAGGCTTCAAACTTTTTAAAAATATATATTTATTGATTTCAGAGAGGAAAGGAGAGGGAGAGAGAGGCAGAAACATCAGTGATGAGAAAAAATCATTGATCAGCTGCCTCCTGAATGCCCCACACTGGGAATCGAGCCCGCAACCCGGGCATGTGCCCTGACCAGGAATTGAACCATGACCTCCTGGTTCATAGGTCAATGCTCAATCACTTAATGGCACTACAGATATTAACTGTGAGACATCACATAGGTAGGACAGAGTGTCTGAGACACAAGGCCCAGAGAAGTTGAAACCCCACTGGAGTAGGCATTAGGGGTTCTGGGTTCCAGCCCCAGCCCCGCCTCTATCATCTGTGACCCTGGTTCTTTGCTCCTCATCTGCAAACTGCAGGGGTTGAATGAATGTTCTCTTCAAGTTCTTTCCAGCTTCACAAATCATTTGCATTTTTTACTTTTCCGTCCCATATGGCAGAGTATCCACAAAGATAGTCAAAGAACCCAGACCCCTGATTTCCAGTTCAGTTCTGTTTATATTGATTGCCAAGAACTATCCATAGGCACACTGTATAAAGCCAGGGATGCTTCCCCCCCTTTTTTCTCATTTCAGAACACTTTTCTTCAGGAAACCGTGCGGAGGGAGTGTGAAGAACGCTTTGAACTGACGGAGGCTTTGAGTCAGGCCCGAGAACAGCTCCTGGAGCTCAGGAGGCTCAGTGGGAGTTTACCGGTCACCCCGCGCTTCCTCAGCCGCGGCAGCCTCACCGCCTCTGCAGCCGGTCATCAGGGAGAGAGAAGCCTTGCAAAACCGAACTCTGAAAAGGGCACCAAAATCCCAGGCCTGCACATCGTGCCGAAACCCACCCCTTCTCCAACCTCAGCCCAGCCCAAGAGGGCCAACAGCTCAGGTCTGCCCAGTCTCCTCCAACCGCATCCTCCCAGGGGCCAGGCATCTTCAGTAAAGGAGACCAGACAGAGACTGGCCGCCCTTCTGCGGAGGAGACTGAATCAGCGGTGACCGACCCGGAGTCAGGAGCAGATAGATCCACACAGCGTGCATGCAGCTGAGGATGACAAAGATCACGTGGCTATCCCAGATCAAGAATGCGTCCATAGACATTCTTAACAAGAGAATGGGAAGAAAAAAAAAAAAAACACCCTAAGGAGCTGGGAAGCCATATTTTCCAAGAGGCCTTTGAAATTTCAGCAAATAATGAAATTGTTGTGATTCCAGAGGCCAGTTTCTATATTTATGGAAAGTATGTTCAGATGTGCCCTACAAATATGCCCTCTCAGAGATCATAGGTAAAATTCTCACCCAGAACATCTTTTCTTTTTTTCTTGTTTTGCACCATTTTAGGCAGAGATATCTCCACAAAAAAAAAAATAGGTTTTAGTAGTTTCATTGCTGTTCTTTCATTTGTTTGCTAAGCTGAATAGGTTAAATAGATGTAATTAGTATTCCAAATAGAAAATAAAAGTACTTTAGTCCTTAATTGGATAAATTCCAAAATGCTTAGTTCAAATATTCACAGAGTTCTTCACCACCACCACCATCATCATCATCATCATCATCATCTTTTCAGTCTAATTGTAATCTAATTTCTTTTAAGAAATGACAGGTAACCTTTAAGAAGACATTCTTCTCTGTGAGTCTGGGGATCTTAAAAAAAAAAAAAAAAAGGAAGGGGCAAGCAACTCCAATTCAAGGAAAAACTAGTTTACTTTTCAAGCTATAGAGATTAGTTTAGACCATAGAAATCCTGGCCATGGAATAATTGCTCCATAGAGATTTTCTACGTTGAATGCTTTTTGGCATCAGAGTTAGGCTTTGATTTGAACTTGTCTTCTCAAGCCATTGAGAAGAGAACTAATTCAAGACAGTTTAATAGAGGTTCCAATTTTATTACCCCTGAAAATGGGTAATTGGTTAATATGTTTTCTATTTCCAGAGTGAAAATTTAAACCAGAAACAAGACAAGCTATTTTAAGTTATCCTAAACCTTCAGGCTCTACCTGTTTCTAAAAACACAACTCTTTATCTTAAGCTAGTGTTAATCTATCTTTTTCTCCATCTAACAGAAGTGTATTTTTCTTCCAAGACTGGTTTTACTTAAATCCTCCGTCGGACTGCATCATGGATATTCAGGCTTCTTAATCCCAGGTTAGAATGGTATATGACATGTGAATATGGCAGGCAAAACCCTCTGGTATTTGGCTATCATGTTGATAGGATTTCATGTTGATAGGGGTACTTGAAATCCCTTCCCTGGGCAAAAAAACTAAAGTTACTAAGCAAAATCAAGTTTATCTCCAACCTTTCAAAGATTGGTCTAATTTACCAGTAGTAGATTTTTTTGTTTGTTTGTTTTAACCTCAAAGAAAGCTCGACATTAGTCCTCTAATTTCCCTGACCTGTTTAAATGAGCACATTTTGTGTTAAAGCTTAGAATGCTTATTTTTGTTGTACAGAGATTGGTGTTCCCTATAATGGCATTTGACAAGAGAATGTAGCGTCATAGAATAGTGGTGCTGGGGTGGGCCTTAGATGCCCAAAGAGGTCTGACTTGTCAGCTAGTTAGTTACAGAGCTGGAACCAGAACCACTGCTACCTGACCCCAACCTTCCCCCCTCACTTTTCCACTCTCCAGAGATTCCCTGGACTCCATCATGACTGTTGTCAGAAACACCTACACTGAATTTACCTAATGTTTTCTTTAAATGCATTCACATTTTAAACTTTAAATGTATGTAAAAAAGAAACATGACCCGAGGAAGAATAACTTGAAAGTAATGAGGTTGACTTGCTAGTTAAGTTTTTTTTTTCTAATATGCTTAAAATAAATGTGCGTCTATTAAAATACTAAATATTATTTGGTATACCTTTAAAATTACCTTGTATGATGTCAGCAGTAGTCATGCCACTTCTGGAGACCACTGCGCTAAACCTCAGTGTTTCTGATCTGGTGTCTGTCTGTTTATATTGAAAATGCTCATCATTAAGGGAAATGGCAAGAGCTAGTGAAAGCTTTAGCAAAAGCGTAAGAGAATATTTGGGGCCACAATCTTTGTTATTCAATTAATGTGCTCTTCCAGTTGTGCAATTGTAGCTCTCTCTTCAGGAGCCGTAGGGACACACTTTGCTAAATTATGATTATATTTAAATTTGTAAATAAAAAGACACACACAAGCTTTTCTAAAGCGATGTAAAGACTATCAGTGTGAAACCTGGTTTCTTGGTTTGTTGTTATTATACACTCTTGCTTTTCAACGAGTAATTCTGTAAATAATTGTTGAGAATCGTCATGATCGGCAGTAAGTAAGGCTGTGTTATATTCCACAAGTGTATCAGAGAGGTAATTCCATGATAGAGAGACAAGATTTACATTTATTTCAGCCTAGATGATTTGAATGGTACAGTCTAAACTGTGTTTATACCTTTTAAAGAAAGACACTTAAAGAAACAAGAAAAACATTACAGTATGTAAACTGGGGGTTAGGAACACATTCAAATTTTCCTTAATTTTCTCATCATGATGAACAAAATCCAAGCATGAAACAGTATCAGCAATGCTAAGAAAGTAGTGATTATGGCAAAATAAGACTCTCAAATGCATATAATGGATAGTAAGTCTAAAAGTTTTAATTTCTCTGTAGACATGCATTTTCCATGACCTCAATGGAAGGATTTATAGGTGTCAAAAAATGAATATTATAGAAAATATTTATTAGAGAAGTGTAACCCTAATATTGTTGGGCAAAAATGGGAGAGCTCCATAGTTAACAGATTTTTAAAGCAATTTTTAAAAGTCTTGAATTAAATTACTATATTTATAGTTAGTCAGAACTGCTTTAAAGTTATATTTTCAGGCAATGGAATTGACTACAAGACACATTAATATTAAAAATTATGTTAAGACTAAGATTTTTTAGTATTTTTCAATGATTTCAAATATCCTTTTCATTAATTGCTTTTTTTTTTTACACAGCTCAACTTGAGGTAGTTTAGTAAGACAGACTTGTGAATTACATATTTCCTGCAATTCTATTTTCAGTCATTACTGAGGACTAGTGCCACTCTAACAAGAAGTCGGTGGAAGAAATCAAAAGTCTTTTAGCAGCAAATAAAACTATACTCCAAGATTAAAGAGAAAAATACTGTAGTTTACATCTGTGGGAGCAAAGCTGGTAAATGATTAGCTTGTTGCTCAGATGTGAAACAATGTTCAGATTCATAGGTTTCCACACCCACCATTATCTACTCTTGTTTTTTCACTTTGTAAGTAGCTTTGAATTACTTAAATTTTATTTTTCAACTACGAACCCGAAATTTATGCACAGGGGTGGGGGTAGGGGGGGGTCCCTCAACCCAACCTGCACCCTCTCCAATCCGGGAGCACTCGGGGGATGTCCAACTGCCAGTTTAGGCCTGATCCCTCTTGGACATCCCTCTTGCAATCCAGGACCTCTGGATCCTAACCACTCACCTGCCTGCTTGCCCTAACCACTCTGCCTGCCTGCCTGATCCCCCTAACTGCCCTCCCCTGCTGGCCTGGTCACCTCTATTAACTTCTCACACAATTTTTCTCTCTCCTTTATGTAACACTTTTTCCTACTGACTCATCATTTATAAACTTTTCTTTCCTCCTTATTTCCTACTTCTGTTCCATCATCCTTCTTCCCATCTTTCTCCTACCCTCCCTCCCTCCCCACATTCTTTCTTTCCTTTATCTTTACCCCTGCCCTCTCCCCTCCCCCCTTTCCTTCCTTGCCACCTTAATTTTTTTCTTCACTTCCTCCCTCGGACTTGCTTTGTTCCCTCCCCCATTTCTTCCTTCTTCCCATTCTTTTAAGCTCTACTGGCTCCCCTTTAAAACTTTTCTTCCCTCCCTCTTTCTCTCTCATCCTACCTTTCCCATACGTTCTTCTCTACTTCCACTGTTTTAATATCTATCTATCTACCTGCCTAATTATTCACTATCATTTTTTCTTTCTTTTCTGACTCCTACTTTTAAAATCTGTCCCCAGTACACAACTATACTTGATTTTCATTATAGCTCCTACAGTTCACTCATACATCCTCTTTCCTTCTTTAACTCTGCTCTCTACTGACTCCTTTATAAAGTTCTTCCCTCTCTCCCTCCCTTCTTAAAGCTTCTGTTCGGAGGGAGGGGCATTAACCCCCAGCCCAGGGCTCAGCCCTGGCCAGGTGTTTGCCACCCCCCCTTCCCTGGCCTCCCTGCCACTGACCTGCTCCCATTCCCTGCCCGGGATGCCGGCCCAGCGAGGGCGGCTGAGGCCCACGTGGCCCAGGTACTGATGCTGCTGTGAAGCAGGAGCGCCTCTGCCCAGAAGGCCTCGGACCGTCCACCACTCTGTCCCGGACCTGTGGGCACCTCCCCGCCCACGGCCCACACCAGGGACCACCGCCCTCCTCCCGCGTCTGGACGGGGATCCCGCCCTGACCCTCGACGGGCGCACCTGCTCACCCCCCACCCCCTGTGCAGTCACCACCTCCTCCTGCATGCTGCCCCACATTTCCTTCCCTTTTCCATTCCTGCATCTTTTTCTTGTTCCCTTTCTGTGTTTCTGTTTCTCCTCTCGGCCTGTCTGCATGCAGACCTGCCTTCCTCTCCCTCTCCTTTCTTATCCCCTCCTATCGTATCCTATCCTACCCCTGGCCTTGCAGCTGCCTGAGCAGAGGGCGGGGACGCAGCCTGCTGATCCAGTCGTGATGTGACGCTGTAATGGATAATTTGCGTATTTCTCTATATTAGTATAGATTATGGTTTACATTCAATATTATTTAGTACTAGTTTCAGATGTACAGCATAGTGGTTAAACAGTCACATACTTTACTAAGTGGTCGCCCCCGAGATTTCTAGTACCCACCAGGCACCATACATAGTTATTACAGTAGCATTGACTATTCTACCTATGCTGTACATTTACATACCCATGATTCTTTTGTAGCTACAAATTTTTTTTTCAGTTTGTACTTCTTTAATCCCTTCCCCTTTTTCACTCATCACAAACTTTTTACAGAAAGGAAGGGAGAGAGATAGAGAGTTAGAAACATTGATGAGAGAGGAACATCGACCAGCTGCCTCCTGCACACCCCCTATTGGGGATGTGCCCGCAACCAAGGTACATGCCCTTGACTGGAATCGAACCTGGGACCTTTCAGTCCGCAGGCCAACGCTCTATCCACTGAGCCAAACTGGTTTCGGCACAAACTAAGGTTTTTAATGTTCTATTAGTCTAAAAAGTTTTTGTAACATAACAGATAAATTATAGCTAATTTTGTTGATTATGGAACATGTTTTCTCACGCTGTAATTTTACAGTTCATATGACTATTGCAGCATTGCACTGGTAGAACAGCCTCGTATCCTAAAGGGTTAATACACTGCAGCGGAAAATTCCCAGTCATCATGTTGTATCTTATGGGGCATTTGGAAATCAATTTGGTATGTGCCCAAGATTCACAAATCCTATAATAGTTGTGGATTTTTAAAACTTTTTTACTTTTGTGTTTTAAGAAAATAATTAATGTATACCTTTAGCGGTCCCCGAACCATGATAGACAATAATGGGATAATTCCCAAGGCAGTGCCCATGTTACCTTAAGGAAGAAGTTCTACTGTTCCTTTTGAAATATTAACACTGTGTAGTAATAAATTGTAAAGCCAGTGTAATAGAGTTAAATCTTTAGAATCTTAAATATGAGTATATCATGTTTGTATATTCTGAATTCACATATAAAATTTTCTCAACAACACAGTAGTTGAATCTGAAATACACATACCCTATGACAATATTTACCATGATCCAGAAAGTCAAAAGATTTCTCCCTTCTCCAGAATTTATATAGCATACTGCTTTATTCATTGAGTAAAAAAAAAAAAAATTACTAGATATCCCCCCAAATATATATATAGAGAGAATACTGGGCCACAGAAATTAATTTGCCCAAAATAAATTCTAGATAAGACTGATGAATAATTTTTAAACTTCTGCAGTTTCTGAACATTTGATCTGTAGATTAATACTGAAGCTCATTATACATTCATTCATTTCTTCAACAGATACAAAAAATTTAAAAAGCACTGTGCGACCTACGGAGATAATTAAAACACACTACAGATGCCTAAGAATTGTGCAGTAGATGGCAGCAAGGAAGGATACGAAGAAATTACAATATAGGGCAGCAGGTGTTGAGTAGAGAAGAGAATCAAAAGCAAGGTGTTTATGAGTTCATCTTCTTGCTGGAAGAATCAGGGAACACTTTAAGCAAGAATTGGAATTTATAAGAGCTCTTGAAGAGTGGAGTGGGGTTTCACAGAGGAAGGTATACCAGGTAGAGGAGATGTATAAACAGCCATGGAAATGGGAAATGTAGAAAATACTTGGCTATGGGAAGTAGTGGGAACCTGAAATGGTAGGTTGGCCCCATAGCATAAAGGTGTTGAATAAGGGCCCCGTAGAGGATTTTGACCAGAAGTGGCATGCCCTTTGTGGACATTTGGAAACATCAGTCTGGCAGGAATGTATTGAAATAATTATAGAGTTGAAAGGCTGGAAGTGGAACACCAGTTGGTAGATTAGTACAGTAGTCCAGACAAGAATTAATCAAGTTCTGAATAAAGTGTTGGTAATGGGAATACACAGGAAGCAGCTGCCTCAAATTCAATTCAGAGAAAGGGAAGAATTTGTTCTCTGCTAAATGCTTTGAAACCATTACCAGCCATTGCCCTTAGCAGGGGTGCAATGTAGGAGATTGGCTCGAATTAAGGATCACCCTCTACTTAAGAATATTACAGCTTCTCGGAAAAAATGTGAAATGACAAGAACTACATTCTCATTTGGGCAACAGAGAACTAACCTCACAGACTCAGTATTCATTAAAAACCTCCTTAAAGTTAAATGAACATGCAAATCTGAATAGTGTTCTAAAAATTATGGGGAAAGAATGTGGAAAGTGACATAAAAAACAGCTATCATCTTGTGTCAAAAAACACAAAGCACAGCTGTGACTTTGGGGAATAATACAATGCAATAAAATGTTCTGATGTTTGTTAACCACTTATGAGGGGACATATAGAAGATAACAGCTGAGGCAAAAATAAGGAATCCTGTATAGTTCTGAAGGGACACACCACCTGGTGCAGACCTGTAATTTTACAGGAGGTAATAGGTCTCTTAGAGGTTAAATAATTTCCCAATCTGATAGCTGCTTAATAGCAGACTAGCTGAGAGAGCCTGGGCCCCCAACTCTTGGTCGCACATCGCGTTGCTAGACTGGAAGAACCGTGTCAGTGCTCTAAGTTTCTGCTACTCCTGGCGGTCCAGCAGGACCAGCGTCTCCTGGGAGCTTGTTAGAAATGCAGAACATCAGGCCTCATGCCCACACCCACTGGATGAAATCTGATTTTAATGAGATCCTCAGGGGGTTTGCGTATGCATTAAAGTATGAGAATCACTGCTCACAGTGGTGCCATTGGCCCTGCCATTGGCCCGATAAGAGCTATGCATTAGCGTTGAACAGAAGTAGCCTTGCTTGATGCCTAACTGAAACAAGTGCTGCTCTGAGACCCTACCCCACCCCCACATGTAGGCCCATTCAACGCCTCAGCTCCCCAAGCACTCACATTCTATCTCTTCAGCTATTGACGGTGAATCTGCAGCTCTCCAGGAAACTAGTGAATTCAAGGAAATCTACATTCCATTAATATTCATGATACCTTATATCATCACTCAAGGTTCTGAGCCTGCAAAGAATTGGAGATTTATTTATTTTTAATGCATTTTGTGCCCTAGCTGTTTTTTCTCAGTGGTTAGAGTGTCAGCCCACAGACCAAAAGGGTTGTGGGTTCAATTCCCGGGTCAAGGGAGCATACCTCGGTTGCAGGCTCAGTCCCCAGCCCATGTCAGGGTGCATGTGGTCGATGTGTCTCTCTCACATTGATGTTTCTCTCTCATGCTCTCTCTCTCCCCCCTCCTCCCTTCCTTCTATGGCCTCTAAAAATCAAAGGAAAAATAACCTCAGGTGAGGATTTTTTTAAAAATTCATTTTGCTCATTGGCAACTCATTGAATAATTGCAATTTTTAATCTCATAAAGGTACATATTTGGATATCCAATTCCCAAAAGAAGTTTGGATAATACTGATTGTCTTTTGAGGCCTGTGAAACTTAGAACATTAGATAACTTGTTAGAATTATGAAGTAAATATTAGAGTACCATTATTCCCCCTAAACGTAGTTCTTACTTACTTAAATAGAAAACTGTAGCTTACAGTATTATACCTAGAGCAATTTATTTTTTTAAAGGTAGAACTAAAAGCAATTGAATGTGAATTTGTTTCAGATATTTCAAAGTCTGTATTTAACACAAGACATTATGCTGACTCGTCTATGAGCATTAAGTCAGTTCATCTCATACCACAGGGCAGCCACATTCTTTAAAATTTTTGAATTCAGAAAATTATAAAAGTGATTGATTCATTGAAAGTTTTCTAAAATATATACTTAAATATATTTTTATTGATTTCAGAGAGGAAGAGAGAGATAGAAACATCAATGTGAGAGAAACATTGATAGGCCACCTCCTGCACGCTTCCACACTGGGGATTGAACTCGGAACCCAGGCATGTGTCCTGACTGGGAATTGAACCATACATGACCTCCAGGTTTATAGGGTGACACTCAACTACTGAGTCCTGCTGATTGGACTAAAAAGTTTTTTAATACCTTTTATTATCATACTTACTGCTGATATTTAGCTTGTATGGTTGTTTGTTACCCCTATTAATTATTCTCATAAATAATAATCCAAACCCAAGAATTAAAGAGACATATAATCTAGAATATTGAAATATTCTTAAATAGAGGCTTTCACAAGATTTAACACTGGGCATATATGTTTTCTGAAAAATATGAACATCTGGCTTTGTATACGTTGTCAAATACACCCACCTTTCTCCCAATGAGTTGGATATGGTCTAACACATTAATCTAAAGAGATACCTTCTGCCCTCTGTCTTCTTTAAGTGAATACATTCTAAAGTTGTAAAGTTTTATCTGTAACCTAAAACTTTTAAGGTATTAAGGTTACTGCCAAGATTCAAGTGACTTCTTTTCATGGATTTAAAGCAGAATTTCTAAATAACAAGGGCAGCCAAGTTTCCATTCTCTATTACTAGACTTTTAAAATGTTTGAGGTTGGCGCTAGCGGGTTTGGCTCAGTGAATAGAGCCTTGGCCTGTGGACTGACGGGTCGTGGGTTCGATTCAGGTCAAGGGCACATATCCGGGTTGTGGGCTCGATCCCCAGTAGGGGGTGTGCAGGAGGCAGCCAATCAATGATCCTCTCCTATCATTGATGTTTCTATCTCTCTTTCCCTCTCCCTTCCTCTCTGACATCTATAAAGATACTAGCGTTCCCGTTGCAGGAAAAATCCTGCAATAGGGTTTCCTGCTGCACTCTACCCTGCCCTGCCTTCTCCGCCAGCCAGCCTGCTTTTCCCTTCTCCCCAGGCCCCACCTCTGCTCCTCCCTTCTCCCCCGGCCCCGCCTCTGCTCCTCCCTTCTCCCCTGCCCCGCCTTCTCGGCCAGCCACCTGCTCGTCTTCCTTCTCCCCTAGCCCCACCTCCGCTCCTCCCTTCTCCCCTGCCCCGCCTTCTCGGCCAGCCACCTGCTCGTCTTCCTTCTTCCCCAGCCCCGCCTCTGCTCCTCCCTTCTCCCCTGGGCCCGCCTCTGCTCCTCCCTTCTCCCCCAGCCCCGCCTCCGCTCCTCCCTTCTCCCCCACCCTGCCTTCTCGGCCAGCCACCTGCTCTCCTTCCTTCTCCCCCGGCCCCGCCTCTGCTCCTCCATTCTCTCCTCCCTTCTCCTCCCCCCGGGCTTGCTTGCTTCTCTGCAGCTTTGCTCCCTTCTGCAGCTCTTGGCTTCTTTCTACACTGTCTTGATATGCAAATTAGCCACCATCTTGGTTGGGTAATTTGCATACTCGCCCTGATTGGTTGGTGGGCGTGGCTTGGCTGGTGGGCGTGGCTTGGGCATAGCGAAGGTGCGGTCAATTTGCATATTTGTCTATTATTAGGTAGGATATTTTTTTTAAAAAATTCTATAAAAAAAATGTTTGAGCCGAAACCGGTTTGGCTCAGTGGATAGAGCGTCGGCCTGTGGACTCAAAGGTCCCGGGTTCGATTCCGGTCAAGGGCATGTACCTTGGTTGCGGGCACATCCCCAGTAGGGGGTGTGCAAGAGGCAGCTGATCGATGTTTCTCTCTCATCGATGTTTCTAACTCTCTATCCCTCTCTCTTCCTCTCTGTAAAAAAATCAATAAAATATATTAAAAAAAAATGTTTGAGGTTGAAGCTGGGCTCTCATAGGATCTCAAAACTAGAATCGTTTTTCTTCTCCCTGGGGATGCACAGTACTCAGTATAGAAGTGAGGTTAGTGAGAGCTGTGGGTCAGGGGAAAAGGACCCACTACCTCATTTAATAAGCTGTTAGGTTAGGGCTTCATCCACATGTTCCCTCCAGAATTGTCAGTATTTTTGCTAATGTGCCCTGAAAACACATTTTTTAATCACGTACTTCTTCCACATTTTTAGGTTGACATCTAAAACATTTCACTGTAAATTTAAATGGCTGCAAAGGATGTTGTAAAGATAACCAGTATATTATGAATATGGATATTTGAAAATAAAACTGTTACTTTAAGATATTTTTATGATTGTAAACCTTTTATTGATCTCTTATTTTAAATTACTATAAAAACACATGAATAACTTTATGAAGTTCTTCTGGATTGAGTTATTATTAGTTATTATTAATATATGACTATTTAAAACATAAATATATTACAAACTTTGACCATTATTAAGCATAAAAGTTAAATTGTATTGACACTGCATTTCTTGATGAGATGAATGAATCTTTAATGTTTCCTTTTACAGTTAACAAAAAAAATAGATGCAGTAAAAAATAATTGGTCTTATTTACTTTTTATTAATAGGAGATAGAAAACATTAAACATTTTTAAATGAAGCAAAATGATAATTTTTACTGACTATATCTGAGTCATGAATAATAACAGTAAAACATGGAAAAATATAACCTTCCAATATGTAAGGCCATCTCTCCATCCCAGTGTACTGGTCATTTAACCAGTATTAGAGTTTGTTTCACTTATGGATTAAAGGCTCTTGAAAATGTTTGTCAAACCATTTTTTAATTTGATACTTTAAATTGGTCATGATGCATTTCAGTGTGTGTGTGTGTGTGTGTATATATATATATATATATATATATATATATATATATATATATATATATATATATTCTATATTACCATTCTTAGTTACTGAAGTCCTAATGTTTCTGATGCTAACTTCATAGGTACACTCTTAATTATGAATGGCCCAGGAGTACCCATAGCTCCTGCAACCATCCCCAATGCCTAGAGGAACGCAGAACAGCTGTTGGAAGGGTGCAGGGAAGGGTGCGTATCCAAATGGGTCTGAAGGCACGTGACCTGATTGTATGATCCTAACTATATCTCACCCACAAAATCTTTATGAACTATTCATTTATTTATTTTTATTATGTACTAGAGGCCCGATGCACAAAATTCATGTGCAGGTATGGTCCCTAGGCCTGGCCTGTGATCAGGGTCATCTTTCCCAGCTGCCCACAGCTGGCCCTGCTCCCCACTGCCCCCTCTGCCCCCCTTTCCCCATTCGCCTTCAGGTGATTGGGGGAAGGGACCGAGAGGTCAGCTGTTCCCGCCCGCTCACCGCCCCCCCCCCCACAGTGGGTGGCCATCAGATGATGGGAGCTTGCTGGCTGGGGAAAGGGACCAAGAGGTGGTGAGTGTGCCTCATAGTGACTGGTCCAGTGGTCATTCTGCTGTTAGGGTCAATTTGCATATTACCCTTTTATTATATAGGATAGAGGCCTGGTGCACAGGTGGGGGCTTGCTGGCCTGCTCTGAAGGGGATCCCGGATCAGGGTGGGGGGAGCCACTGGGGCAGGGGCCATGGGATTTGCAGGCCAGCCCTGCCCCAATCAGGGTGGGGGGCCCTGCTGGCATGGGGACGGTCTGGGTGAGGGGCCACGGGGTTTGCAGGCCAGCCATGCCCCTGATCGGGGTGGGGGTCCTCACTGGGGGGTGGGGCGGCCTGGGTGAGGGGCCGGGGGCGGTTTGCAGGCTGGCTAAGACCCCGACTTTGTCAGGAAGGATGTCTGGAAGACATCCGGTCTAATTAGCATAGTACCCTTTTATTAGTATAGATGCCTCTTTTGGCCTTCCTTAGTGTAAAAGATGTTAATGGAGAAACCATGTATCCATATGCTATTGAAACTCAGTTATTAAAGGATTAATACAACCTTAGTCCAAATGTAATTCCATGGGTTTCTGTATACAACTCTTCCCATAAAGGTTCCGAATTTTCCTGAAAACATAATAAGGATATTGTCTCAGCATTTTTCTTGGCCATTTTTAGATTGATCTCAACCCTCCTGAGGGGGTAATTTCACCTCAGATCTTCCAACTTACCTAAATATGGTAAAAATGGGGCTCTATACTTCCTTAGCCCACTCAGGTTAGGGTCAGGGTCTCGCTGCAGGTCAGACTGAGGGACTTTCCTTCATTACCAAGGGGCATGAATAAAAAGGTATGGAGCTCTCTTTGCCTGATGCGTCTTCACAGGCATCAGGCTTATGCCCTCACTTCGTGTTCCCAGTTTAAAAGCAGGAACTAGATTTCTGGTGCAAAATGGTGTGTCATCTCACTAACAGGCCTTGGTGCAGGCCCTTCCAATATCCCTTCAAAAACCCTGTGAAGGAAAAGAAAAGTCACATATACATAGCACACGGGGAACAAAGTCACAACAGTAACCCGGACCCCCATTGCTGTGTAGCATGGACGCTACCCCTCAAGGCCAATTTGCTGGGAACGTTCTGAAATGACAGGTCCTAAAACAAGGCTAAAGAAGGAGCTTGTGTGCCACGCCACCACAGCCAAGGGTTCGGCGAGCCTGAGGGAGGACCGGCGAAGGATGAAGAAAAGACAGACAAAGAGAATGAGCTGGGTCTAGGTGGATCTTCTGTGCCTGGCTGAGGCCACAGAACAGATCCAGACTGCAAGCTGAGCCTTTATTTTGTAGTCAGAGGTAAACAAGGTAATTTACAATGTTCTTGTAAGTTTCACTTGCTTTGGCAGCACTTGCTGCCCCTCCCACAGCCCATTAGCTACCCAGGAAAGATCTAGGGAGCAGTCACAAGATCAAGCTTAATTATGCTAAGAGGGCTGTGCCCTCTAAGCTGGGACTTGTTTGCCGCTTTGCCAGCAGGTCAGTCCGAGGCTTAACCCTATAACCGCTCCCTACAGCTTGTGTGAGTGAGTGGTGGGGGAGGGAGAGAGAGCAGTGGGGGGATATATGCTGGAAAGAGGAATTCTCTCGGGGGCAGCAGTGGCTCCGTGGATCAGTGCCCGGCAGCACCGGCAGAGTGCGGCCTGTGAGAAGGGTACCTTTCACTGCAGTACTGGTAGCAGCAGCCGCAACAGCAATAATGTAGCAGTAGCGACAGTGATAATAGTTGATATTTATTTTGTCTGATGGGCAATGCACAGGGCCAAGGGCTTTAAAGTCATTTCCTTTAATCCTCCCAAGACCCTATGAGGTTGGTGTATTTATTACTTTTATTTTACAGGTGAGAAAACTGAGGTATAGAGAGCTAAGAAGGGGCAAAACCTCGACTGGCGAATAGACACCACTAGCTGTGAACTGGACTGGGGACCAGGCCCATGACCTTGCCCTCCAGTTGCCTCTCTGAGAAGGGATGTGACCCTCAACCCACAGCAAACTTGAGAGATGTCCCTGCACCCTGTTGACCTTAAGATCTGGCCTCATTTAAAGATGAGCAACCAAGGGAAAATAAAGAGGGGAAACCCCAGCTTAGACCCTATAGATAAAGCATTACACTGTGTAGAACGAAGGAAGGAAAGTAGCATGTAGGAAAACAAAACAGACCTGCGTGAAGGATGGATGCAGAATCTGAGAAGGATGCTTTGGGAAGCTATGTAGCATCCTGCAGAAGCAGAATATTATAACCCTTTTCTAAAATGTGTCATTTCCTGTATTAGGTCGTTAGGTCCTGTGCTTTCTGATTTATTTCTAGAAGATGGTGTCCTCGCTGTAGCCTTTAAAAAGCAGGTCCTTCTAAATACAAAGGAGGAAAAGCATTAAGACTGGTACAAAAGGACAGAGAAAGAACAAATGATGCAGCAGTTCACAAGGAAAACACTCTCCAGATGAAGCCAAAGGCCAAAATCTGCAAGAATAAAAACACGTTCTAAATTTAGTCACCATAAGAGTGCTCCTAGAAATGGCCTTACAAAAGTCCATTTTTGAGACGTGGGTCTTCAAAACTTACAGTTGCTTTGTGGAATAAAGCCTTTTATTCTCAAAGGTCACTTTTCATTGTTAATATCAGGATGAAATTAACACCCATCATTTTGGAGAGTACAAACTCCCATGGTTTTGTTTGAGAGAAGAGGATCTTAATACCATCTTTGCTCTTCCATCATATTGTGTGCTCTCCATTTCTCTACCCTCCCCCCACACTTGTGAATGGATGTTATTTTTTTCTTTTCTTCTTTTGCTTACTATTCCTTCTCTCTCCCCTATTTCTGCTCCTTTGGAAACAATGATCTCTATGTCTATTTTTAGGAGTTACCCTAGACATTTTCATGTGCTGACTTCACTTCCAATGCTCCATCCAAACAATGCAAGAAGCTTAGAACATTTCAACGACAGTTTTCACCCCGTTCCAATTTCTATTGTATTTTGACCAGTATTTGAATTGCATCTTGCTTGTGTAACCTCACAAATTAGACATTGTTATTATTATTGTTATATGTAGTAAACACTTCTTTAGATTTACCCAACATATTTATCAATTTCTTTGCTCACCATTTCTTCTTGCATCTCAGATCTTCCTCCACTTGGCCTCATAATCTTTCTGCATTTTTCATTTCTGAAAATTTTATTCAACTTGTGTTCAATCTGCTTGATTTTTAAAAAATTTCTCTCTTATTCCTTGTTCCCAAACTTTTATTTCTTTACCATATCAAACATGCTTATTTTACATTCTGTGTCTGATCATCTTTACAGATCTGATTTTGCTGCCTACTGTTTCTGCCAGTACTCATGGTGCTTTATTTCCGTGTGTGTGTGTGTGTGTGTGTGTGTGTGTGTGTGTGTGCTGTTGGGGGTGAGGGGGGAGCAGTGTGATCCTATGTATGTTTTTATGCTCCCAGAATGTTTGTATGATCAACTGGGAGGAGCAAATGCCAATTGTTTCTGGAAGAATGCAATCTCAGCCCAGGTCTCAAAGAGTTCCTATAAAGATGTGAGTATAAAATTCCATGCACTGAAAGGTGGGGTTCAATTCCTGATCAGGGCACAAACCCAAGTTACAGGTTCAATCAATGTTTCTCTCTCTCTCTCTCTCTCTCTCTCTCTCTCTCTCTCTCTCTCTCCCTCTCTCTCTCTCTATCCCTCTCTCCCTATCCCTTCCTCCCTCCCTCCCTCCTTCTCTCCCTCTTTGTAAAATCAACTTTCCCCATTTTTCTTTATTGATTAAGGTATTACAAATGTGTCCTTATCCCCCCATTGTCCCCCGACCCCCCCCCCCACTCATGCCCTCACCCCACTGGTGTCTATGTCCATTGGTTAGGCTTATATGCATGCATACAAGTCCTTTGGTTGATCTCTCCCCCTTACCCCCCCCCCCACCTTCCCTCTGAGGTTTGAGCATCTGATTGATGCTTCTCTGTCTCTAAATCGGTTTTTGTTCATCGGTTTTGTTGATCATTATAATCCACAAATGAGTGAGATCATGCATGTACCCAAGTTGCAGGTTCAATCTCTCTCTCTCTCTCTCTATAAAATTAATTTTTTAAAAAAGATTGAAAACATTTAGGGAAAAAAAGTCACTCAAAAAAGCCTACATTAAAAGGACAAAACTTGTATCACTATCCTTAATTTCCTAGGCATTTCCAACTCTGTTCCGCTTATACTGCCACCATTGGCCAGTTTGCTTTTCCCGGTTGCTTTTCCCTGTTGTTATGCATGGAAGGCCTGGCAATGTTACCTGTAAGCTGGGCTGGGGGTGAGGGTTAGCAGAGCTCTCCCTGCAGCACCCCAGCAACCTGTGCCTGTGCAACATGTATTTCTAACTCAAATTGCATTTCAGGTTAGTCTCATACAGAAACACCCTTTGAAGTCATGGGGAAAGTGTGGCTGGGTTGAGAGCGTTGACACTGTAAAGCTGTCTTTTGTTTGGAATCAGGATCAAACACTACATCTGTCATCGGCAGAACAATAGTATTTTGACCTTTATCTCTTTATCCAGCATTTAGACAAGAAATTACTGGGTAATTTTTTTTTTATCACACCCTGCCCCTTCCTGAGCCGGATAGTTTTTAAGTCATGATGTCAGTTTTACTTACAGTTATTCTTTAATCTTTATGTCAATAACAGATTCAAACGTATTGAACCTCCTTCCTTAGTTAGCATGGACTGAATTCCATATCTAATGCCAAAGGAACTCCCTGGGGTCTGTTCCAAGAGAACAATTCTGAACTACCTACATCTTCTGCTTTGTCATGCTTGGGAGAAACAGACCCTCTTTTATTAATCTATGAACAATTAAAAAAAATAAAAATCAGAGTTTACCAAGTTCAAGTTACTATCTTTATGTATTGGCATTTGGAAACGTCTCTATCACTGTTTCTCATTATCACTCTGGCTTTTAAAGCCTCCACTATAGTCATTTTGTCAAAGGAGTGAACACCCGCAACTGCTGAAAACAATGGGCCTCCCTTTGTAATGTGATGTGGGGGAAGTATTTTTTAATTTCCTAACAGGTGCAGGGCTGTGAGTCTGACTCATAACGATAGTAATTATACCTCTTTTCTGAAGTGAAGCAGCAGCAGAGAGAGAACACACTGAAATGAATGAAGAAAGTTCACTTTATCTGGAGAATTCATGATCCTGACAGGTTTTTTAACATGAATCATTGCTTGGTGAAGTACAGCGCAGGAGTGGGTATTTGTCTTTGTGTCAAAGACAAGGACTTTTAGCAAATTGGATCTCTTCCTACCTTTAGACGACTCAAGAAAGATAAAATCTTAAGGGCTTTAGAGTGTTGAGCAGGGATAGAGACTTCTCACAGATTGGAACCGAAGTCTTTCCAGTTTCAACTGGCAGATAAAACGTATTTCAGAACTGATTTTCACCTAAAGAACTTTCTAATGTTCGAACACTCTACACCGGCCGGTGGTAATTGTGTCAATGTGCTACATTATGTGAAAATGAGAGCTGATGGATCCGTGTGGAGCGTGCGCATTAGTGATCTCATGAATCTGAACAAGGAATGTTTTCTCACTATAAGTCAAATAAGGTGGGGGGAGGGGTGGGGGAGGGCTGGTTTGACAATAAGGTAGTGTGACAAAGACCAGCTGAAAACAAGGGGCAAAAAATGCAAGATAGGTGCACTTGAATTTGAATTCCAAAGGGTAAATGTGTGACCTTGAATATTTGCTCCATGCTTTATTCAGCACATGTAGCTCACAGATATGGGCATAAAATAGTCCCCAATCCAATTAGACTCAGTAGGAGATTGTGTTTCTCATTCTCTCTCTCTCTCTCTCTCTCTCTCTCTCTCTCTCTCTCTCTCTCTCTCTCTTTCTCTCTCTCGTTTTCAGAATATGATATAAAATGATAAAAATAGACATTGACGAAAAAGGAAGTTGCTAGGAATTAATTTGATAAGAAAATTATAAAGAGCAGCTACTAGTCACCCTAGCTCCTGGCACTCCTGCGTGTCCTTAAATCATCCTCCCACTGCTTACAGCAATTTCTCTCCCAAGCTCCTTTCCCGATGCACTTTATTCAGCTCCAGTAAACCGGCGGAGCTGTGATGGATGAATGCCTCCTGCACACAGAGACATGTCCTGCGTCACTTTGCCATCATCGCTGTGTTGTGGCCGACAATAACACTGAAGAAGATTTGTTTGAGGTTTCCTTGAACACCAAACAAAAAGCAAGCAAACAAACAAAACCCACCTGAAATTAGATCTTGTCATTGGCTGTCGAGAAGGGCGAGTTGTCACAGACTTCTATTACCTA
Organism: Eptesicus fuscus; assembly: GCF_027574615.1. Lineage (NCBI taxonomy): Eukaryota > Metazoa > Chordata > Mammalia > Chiroptera > Vespertilionidae > Eptesicus > Eptesicus fuscus. The sequence goes on from NC_072475.1 coordinate 21,609,804, forward strand.
AGCTGGCCGTTATTTAAAGGGGCATGGGAGCAAGCATGGCATAAGCCCGGAATTTGCAACCAGGAACGTGTCTGTGGATAGAATTTGGATCACTGTGTTCATTAATTTCTTTCACTGACATCTACAACGACAGGGACAGTAAACATCACCAAGAATTCACTGTGTCCCTTGGTGTTATGGATTGACGGTGCCCCGCCACTACCCCAAATTCAGATGTCGAAGCCCTAATCCCTAAGGTGACGGCATTTGGAGATCTGGCCTTTAAAGGGGTACATTTAAATAAGGTCATCCGGGTAAGACCTAATGCAATAAGATTACTGTCCTCCAAAGAAGAGGCAGAGACACAAGGACGTGCATGTGCAGGGGAAAGACCCTGTGAGGACACAGTGAGGAGACTTGCCAACTACAAGCCAAGGAAAGAGGCCTCAGAAGAAATCGACCCTGCCAACACCTTGATCTTGGGCTTCAAGCCTCCAGACGGTGAGAAAACAAACTTGTGATGTTTAAGCCACTCAGTCTGTGGTATTTTGTTCTGGCAGCCCAAATGGACGAAGACATTGGGATGGTTTGCAGGCATAATGCCATCCCCCCGTGGTATCCAGTTGCAGCCCAGAAACATGGAGACAGCCAGAATTCCATGAATGCCTGATGTACACACCAATTCGGCTTCTCTGTCAATGTCCATCTCTCTTGTGCATTATGCTAGTAGCATAAAAAGAATAGAAGGGCCCTCAATCAGATTCACCGTGCTGGGTACTTTGCTGGGTGCTCCAAGGACACAAAAATGACTCAAGGAGTTGCTTCCTTTAAGGAATGCATCGTCTAGAGAAAGACAAGATGAGTCAGGACACTGACATTGGTGTAAAAAAAATGGCTTTTGCAGACAAGAATGACTAATTTTAATTCTGGGCTTAGGATTGTGGGAAGACAAGAAGGATCAGGGCTGGTTTCAGAGAGGGAGAAATTTGAGTAAGATTGTTTTGGTATCTACCGCTGTCTGACAAACCACTCCCATCTTAGTGGTATAAAACCACCCCGTATTATAATGCTCAGGTTGTCTGTGCGTCAGGAATTTGGGTGGACACAATGTGAACAGCTTGCCTCCGCTCCATGCTGTCTGAACCCCAGTTGCCTGGGAATGACACAAAGGACAGGGGGCTAAAGGCATCCACTTCCCAGATGGCTTCTTTTTAAAAAAAAAAAATTTTTTTAACATACATTTTTATTGCTTTCAGAGAGGAAGGGAGAGGGAGAAAGAGATAGAAACATCAATGATGAGAAAGAATCATTGAACAGCTGCCTCCTGCACGCCCCCTACTGGGGATGGAGCCTGCAACCCGGGCATGTGCCCTGACCAGGAATCAAACCGTGACCTCCTGGTTCATAGGTCGACGCTCAACCACTGAGCCGCCGTGGCTGGGCCCAGATGGCTTCTTCATTCATGTGCCAGGGATGAAGGACATACTCAACTGGAATGTTGACCAGAGCGCCCCCAGATGGCCTTTGCAGCACAGCAGCCTCAGATGGTGGACCTTTTACCAGGAGGTCAGGGCTTTCACACCCTTGCTCTTAGCAAAAGCGGTGAAAACTGCATAGACTTACTTGACCTAGCCTCAGAAGTCACAGAGCATCATTTCCACCATGCTCATTGCTGGAAGCAGTTCCATATAAAGGGAAGGGACACAGACCTCACCTCTCTTTGAAAGGAGTAATCAAATATTTGTTGCCACCTTTTAAAACTACCAAACATCCTAGTTTGGCTCAGTGGATAGAGTGTTGGCCTGTGGAAAAGGGTCCTGGGTTCGATTCTGGTCAAGGGCATGTACCTCTGTTGCAGGTTCCTCCCAGCTGGGCCCTAGTCAGGGTTCGTGCAGTGGGCAACCAATCAATGTGTTTCTCTCACATCCATATTTCTCTGTCTTTCCCTCTCTCTTCTACTCTCCCTAAAACTCAAGGGAAAAATATCCTCAGGTGAGAATTCACACAACAACAACAACAAAAATTGTCACAGGACCTTGAAGCATGAATAGGTTTTCAATGAGCCTCATGCACTAAAGCTTTATTACCTACAGTGTTGTTGTTTTTTCTGATTTTACATGGAATGTACATTATTTAAAACAATTCTATGGAAAAACATAAACTCATTCGTTATTTTAGGGGAACGCTATGTGCCTGGACCTGAGCTAGGAATTAAAGCTATAATCCTAAGACACGGTTCCTACCCTCAGGTTGTTTACAAACTACTGAACTACCCATAACACCCCATCAAGAGGTATCACTGTCATTTTGGTGCAGTCCTGTCTAGTTTGACTAAAACAAATGGAGATTAGCCTGTACATAGTGTGCTGTTTGTTTCTCCCTGGTACACAAGAGAGTGTGAGAATTTTCTTCACAGCATTAAATATTCTACAAAACTGGGTTTTTTGTAATGGATCATATGAATGGACCATTGTTTATTTAACTGTTTCCCTGTGGCTAGACACTTTTTGCTACTACAAAAATAATACTGTAATAAATATGCTTACACATTTCTAAACTTGTCTAACTCTTTAGGATAAATTCCTGAATTAGCTGAATTACCAATTCAGAAAAAAAAAATGTTAAAAGCTCTTGATTATAGTTTTCCAATTTGGTTTGCAAAACTGCTGTCCCCGTTTGCATTTCCACAGCGAGTGTGTGAGGAGCGTCAGGCAGCGGAGCCCATGGGAAGCCAGGCTGTTCCCAGGTCCAGGGTGGAGAGAATTGGCCCAGTCTGAATTGAACTAAAAGATCCTGGGGGGGGGGGGGGGGGAGCCAAAAAGCATGTTATAAACCACAATCAACTAATGACCACATAGGCTTGGCAACCAAAAAGGCGGATTCTAGGAAATAATTACTGCAGAATCAGGGTAAAGGAAAGACTTCGGTGGCTTCTAGCACAGCTTTGGGGCAACATCCTGAAACCAAGTGTGACTTGAGGGACACTCAGACACACGGGTGCAGTGTGGTGTGAGTTAGGGCTCTTCGGGTGATAAGCAAGAGGAGCCAACCCTGGCTAATGTAGACCAAAAAGAAATGCACTGATTTCTCGGTGGCTTGGGAGCAAGGCTCAGCAACCAGGACAGAACGGGCAGGAACTGGGAGCTCCATGGGCAGGAAGCAGCACCGAGTGAAGGGTCTGAGACACAGAACTCCTCCCCGGGGTCACCTGGAGACAGCGCTGTGAATAACGAATGAGCGCAATAGGTTTCTTGTGATGACTTTGCTCAAATTTCAGATGACAGGGAAGGTGGGTCTGATGGACCTCAAAAGTTTCTCATGCCTCCCCTTGGGCCAGGGACAGACAGGCACTGTAACCGCTTCTCATATGTGGGAGAAGCAATTCTCAGAGGTAAATCAGGGCACAGCCAGCCCAAATAAAAAGCCATCTACCACACCCACCATGTTACCTGGCCGGGGAGGTGCACAAATACTTAACTATTGTTAATCCCTGAGCCCACATTCATTTGCCTTACTGAACCCCTGCCTCCCCACCCCACCGAAGTAGGGTGCTGTGGGAATGAATAGAGAACCAGGGACTGTTAGGCTTTGACGAGAAATGAATGAGAAACTAAACATGAGCCACGATGTGTAAGGTGCTACGCTGGAAGTAGGTATGAATAACTCATTAAAATAGATAATCCTGCTTTAACTTGCACTGAGTCTTTGGCTCTTCACTTCTCCCCTTCTTTTTCATCTGGAACTCTTGGCTTTGACTCATTAACAACAACCAGGGAGCAAGTGGACTGGAAGTAGTATTTTTTAAAAATATATTTTTATTGATTTCAGAGAGGAAGGGAGAGGGAGAGAGAGAGACAGAAACATTAATGATGAGAGAGAATCATCAATTGGCTGACTCCTGCATGCCCCACGCTGGGGATCAAGCCCACAACCTCAGCATATGCCCTGACCAGGAATCAAACCATGGCCGCCTGGTTCATAGGTTGACGCTCAGCCACTGAGCCACACTAGCTGGGCTGGAAGGAGTCTTGATGAGAAGTAGAGCCAGGGCCCACCAGCTGCCTTCTGAGCTCACCTCCTCCACCGGGTGAGCGTGATATAGGAGAGAGAAGCCAAAAAATATCGTCACCAGTTTTCATTAGAGGGGAATACTGAACATAGGTCAGGACATGGGGTAAGTTCAGGAGGCTGGCTCTCCTTGGTGATCTCCCAGCGGAGATCCCTGTCTTTCCCTGCCAGCAGATAGGAGTCACTCCTCATGCCAGTGAATCAAAATAAGGCCATTGGCCCTGAACTTCTCCCCGAGACCTCCATCATTCAGCCAGGCAGTGATGGGGTGAAAAAGGGGGTAGGCAAATCTCAGGGACAGAAGCAAGGTAACAGCCTCATTGCACTTGGGGAACATGAAAAGCCACGGGGCCAGGGAGGCGTTCCTTGGGTGGGAGAGTGTCATACAGAAGAGGAGGTGCCATGAGGACAAGAGGGAGGTCAGGGAATGGCAGAGTCTGCTCTTTCTGGAAAGAGGCCAGCAGCCCTGGTCTCAGGTCCCCTTGCTCCCCTTACTGGAATCATCTTGGGGTGTGGCAGATGGGACTGATCAAAAAATTCCAGAGAGAGATCGGAAAGTAGGCTTGCTCCCCTGGGAAATGGGGGAAGTGGGCGTTGGGGTACCTGGTGGGGAGGGTGGTCCTGCACTAGTCGCCTTCTGCCATCGGGATCACATTCTAGAAAGGACTATGGGATCTTTACATCTGCAGGGCCCCGGCAAGACCCCAAGAGCTCCTAAGAAAGGCCTTCCAGCGCCTGGAAGGGCATGGGGAGGCCCACTTGTTTGAGGACCCTGGCCTTGCCATCAGTGAGGCCACGGTCATAGCAGGACCCCAGGGAGCCCCACACATTAAGGGGTACAGTGGCCCCACCCCTGGCAGAATTTAGAGACTGCAGCCATAGGATAAGTGCAGAGATGTATTCTGATTTTTCCCATGCTGGACACTTCAGTCATTTGTTCTGAAATATCAGATTAGTCCCAATGTCCCAGTGCTTTGTCTGCTCAGTGTGCTTTAGGGTAACTAAGAGGGGGTAACCATGAGACCCCATCAGAGGGGCTTGGCTAATGTGCGGAGACAGCCTGGCCGCACCACAGGAACATTAAGCCTAGAGGCGCAGGCTTCCTGCCTTGAACTTGTGAGTCAGAGGCCTGTCTTCCAGAGACACGAGTGTGTCTGTCCCGGCAGGCTCCCTTCTCCCCACTAGAACCCTCCGCCCCATGTGGGGGGATGAGGGCTGAAGGACCAAGAGCTGGCCACGTGTCCAAGGGGGCACCCGGGATGGATTGTCACCTCGGGAACCTTCTTCTCCTCCAGGACCCTCAGTGCTGCTCAGGGGTCCCCACATCCCAGGGTGTCTACGCACACCTGCAGGCTCTGCCCACAGCCAGCCCTTGTCCCCGGAGAGCCGCCCTCCCTCCAGCCCAGCCCTAAATCCTACCACCTGAACCGCTGGAAGTCCATTTCCCACTTCCGAATTTAAGAGGGGAGGGGAGGCACTTAAATTCTTCTGACCTCTTAGCCCACGTTGTCTACATGCTCCAGGAGGCCAAGTTCCTGTCTGCCTACTGCCCTGTGAGTCCTGCCCCGTGCAGTCAGGAACACATAGTAGGTGCTCCTCTGTGCCCCTTTCTCCCTCCAAATCTTTGCTGATAATAGCTTAATTTGGGCATGTTCACAGTTATATATCAGGTTCACACATTATCTAAAGCAGGGGTGGGGAACATCCGGCCCGCGGGCCATATAAGGCCCTCGAAATCATTTGGTCTGGCCCTGCCAAGGCATTAAGGGTGAGTTCATTAAATGTTTGACCAAATAGAGCAGGCTAATTTTTAAGTTGATAATTTTGTGTGGCCCGAGAATGATGTTATAAATATCCAAGTGGCCCTTGACAGAGAAAAGGTTCCCCATCCCCTGCTCTAAAGCAAAGGTTCTCAGTCTGTTAAGAGTGACGGTAAGCTTGGCGAACAGAGTGAGAGTGCCGACCCTCTCCCCGGAAAGATGCCCATAAAAGCTCACAGACTAGCTCACGCTCATGTCAGGGCCTCGCCGCGCCTGGGTAAGCTGTCCAGACATGGACTCCAGGCGAAGAGCCCCTGTTAAAACTGGTTCTTCAACCATGTGGCCAGGCAGCTGCCGAAGCTGTGGGGATGTGACCTTGGCTGGGAGAGACTCCTCCAGGCTGCTCTGAGCGGCAAATTGCTGCGGCGTCTTGCGCAGGTTGGATGTCTCCTTTGATACGTATGTTGCACATTTGTCCTTAGAAGTACAAACTCCATGTGGGAAATGCCTCCTCTGTCAACACCCGGGTGTCAGGGCAGACTCTGCCATTCTTGTCATTCTTGCCCTTGCTTCAACCTTTGGCTTCTGATGAAACAGTGCTTTGCAAAGCTCAACTGAGAACTCCTCTCCCGGCGTCAGAGAGGAGAAGGGGGTACCCACCACCTGCTTATTGCCTCGCATCTTTGGTTTTTCTCATCAGAGGTCCCCATTTGGTTCTCCAACGCAGCCAACACAAAGTTAAAGGTGAGAGCGGTCAGATGGCTATTACCATGGCAGGCAGACGTCCTCACCACGGCAGCTGCCTCAGTCCTTTTCTATCTCGGCCTGAGATGCTCTGCACCAAACCACGGGCCCTTACTCAACCATTCCCAGGACTCTGCAGGCCGCGCCTCGGGCAGGTAAATGATGAGATGAGGAAGGAGTCAGGCATGGAAGGGCATCGAGCCAACGCCTTACATAACAGACCCAGTTTCCACTGTCAGAGTGCAATATGTGAAGCGAAAGTCCCTGTGTAGTCATTAATGCGTAATGCCTCAGTCACTGCCTGAAAAATCAATCTTTACTGCCTCAATGAGGGAAAAAGCAATCCTACCGCTCCCCCAGGCCCTGGACCAGGAGTCTATTTTGGCCACTTGGGCATCACTCTGACTCAGCTCACAGACATGACAGAGTGTAATAGCTTCACAGAAAATCCGGCGGGGGAGAGGGAGGGGTTTGCTCAAACACCAGTTGCCATATTTAAGCAAATGACCTTCTTCACAGCTCCACTTGCCTGTGGGATGCTCTGTAGCTGATGGATGGCCCCAACCCCAGGAGACTGGTGACGATAAGTGGGGGTTACCTCTGTGCACACCAAAATATTCAAACCATCTACTCCCACAGCTCCAGGGCTTGTGCCAAAATCAGTGTGCACCTTCCTCGGGTTTGTATGTGTTCATTTATTAAGCAGTGATGATCCCCCAGGACCTGCTAAGAAAAAATATATTGTTTTATTTTAGCTTTTGTTGTTATTTTCTGCCTTTGTGGTCTTCCTGCTTTGACCTCAGGCACCTCCTAGTAGACGTTGTGCTGTCTCCAAGACTACGAACTCCCCAAAAAAGATATTTGTGTTTCCCAGGGGACGAGCCTTACCCAGTTATCTATCCCCACCCCATTTAAGGAAATTTCAGTGTTTGACGACCACTATAACAAGCTGTCAGGGTAAAATATCTGGCCAGATGGTATAAGTAGCTGCTTTATGCTGATGCATTCACATGATGATTACTGGAGTAAGGAGCACATGTGTGTAGGATCCTCATTGGGCAAGGTGTCTGATACTTCCTCTCAGCCTCCTTCGGGGGTCACCTTCATCAGGTGCTCAGCTGGGGCCAGTTCTGCGCTAGGGGGACATGGACAATGTCAAGTGACATTTTAGGTCATCACAACTAGGGAGGTGGGGGAGTGCTGCCGGCATCTGTTGTAGGATGCTATTAAACATTCTCCAATCCGCAGGACAGACCCATAATGGTCCAGCCCACATGTCAACAGTGCCAAGGTGAGAAACCCTGATGACATCAAATAAGGCGCTCCCACCACCACCCGACATTCCAAGTGATCTGTGGCATACACACAAACACATCTGGACTGGGGGAATTGTCACCCTTCTTCGCTTAAACTTGGCAAAAATGTATGGAATGTGTCTAACCCATGCAAGTGCCCATGGGAGAACAATGGCAGCTAGGATAGCATCTCTGCCTTCCAGAAGCTTAAGTCCAGCAGTGGAGACAGACGCCATGTACAAACTACACAACGTAATGAACATAAGCCAGAGAGCTGTCTCAGCTAAGAAGGGCTGAGGACCTGGGAGGAAGAGATGAATGAGTTTCCCAGCTGCAAAGAGTTTTTCCAAAGGAGGATTTGCACTGTAGGGACTTTATGGACAAAGAAACCTCAGCTGACAAAGGCGGGGTCGGGGGGGGTGGTACTGAAGGCTTGAGGAAGACTGAGCAAAGACACACAAAGGCTGCAGGGTGTGAGAGGACCGAAGGGGCTGTGCTGGTGGCCAGCCCTGGGCTGCATGGTGCACCAGGATGGAGGATGAGGCCGACTTCTTCTTTTTGTTGCACTGACTTTCTTTAAATAACACACCACATATTTCCATTTCTGATTTTCATAGCCTCCCCCTTCCTTTGCGGTGGTAACATTAACATTCAGTAGAGAATCTTGCCATTTCGATGCAGTGTTTAAAGGGGAGAAGAGTTTTCACCCAAAAAGTAAATTATAAAGTTCCCCCTGGGGCCCGAACTAAATAAGATCCTGCACTTGGTTCAGTCACTAGTAATTTCATGTGAGCCACACTTCACATATTTGGAAGGATCTCAAAATCTTAGATTCTAGGGATGGGAGAGACCTCAAGAAATGCTAAGGTTTCAATGGTAAGATATGTACACATATAATATCTTAATAAAAATAAATAAATAAAATAAATAAATAAATAAAAAGAAATGCTAAGGTTTGGTTTTGTCCAGTCTGGCCAGATAAGCTTTGGTTACCACCATGTTGCACATGAGACAATCACATGTCTGCACATTTCAGACAGAGAAGAAGCCTATATTAAATGGCAGGATGTTTTTTACCAGTGCATTGGTTAAGGGGTACAGTTCTCCAGATTTTGGGGTGGGCCAGTAACCATTGTCCAAACGGTTCTTCCCAGAGATGACTGTCCAGAGAACAAGGGGGTAATCTTAGCAGTGTGTGTGTGTGTGTGTGTGTGTGTGTGTGTGTGTGTGTGTGTGTGTAAGCAAGTCTAAAAAGCAATAGGAAGCCATTCAAGCTTAGGATTTATGGGGGCGAGGTGTCCTCATTTATGTACCAGTTGAGGGATCCAAGCCAGTGAGGTTTCCTAGAAGCAGATGTGGACAAGATTCAAGATGGCTAATAGTCAGAAGTCAAAGTCCATCTGGAGAGAGTGTCTGCCCAGGGACTCTTTAGAGACTGGGTCCATCCTGAATATTGGAGAATGTTTAATTTCCTTTTAGGAAATTCGGGCCTTTTGGCAGAGCAGAGAGCTTCCCTTTGGTGGGAGTGGTGGGGATCTCCCCCAGGGACCCTCACTGCTTGTGGCCACCAAGTCTTCCAAGTGCTCCAGCCCAGACTTCTCTAAATCCAGGCTCCCTGGGGGCCCTCCCACCCAATTCAGAATCTCTGCCTTTGGCTACAGTTTGAATGGAGAGGACCTTGAGTTTCCTTGGCAAAAATGCACCTCTTTTCATTTCAACATCTCCGATGTGGGGTCGGCACTCCATCATTTGCCCCCAGAGAGAGCCCTGGTTTTCTTTCTAAAGGACCTTCCTAGGTTATCATAGCAACTGGATTATTTCCCCAATACAAGTCCACTTGATGTGTGACTCGGAGAGTTCCTTTCGTCGGGTCAGGAGATGAAGGCGGAAACTATGGGGAAATCCCAAATCCTTAGCTAGCCCAGTTCCTACAGCAAGCCTTACCCCAAAGTCAACCTTCTACATGCACCCAATGAACTAAAGACAGATGCGTAAAAGACAGATGCTTTTTGTGGTACCACATCAATGTTTTATGAGACCCTTTTATGGCAGCCAGTAATCATTTACTTATCTTTTGCTGGACCCAGGGATGGGTCCCCTTCTGCTCAGAAGAAAGAAGGCAATTTCCTACGAAACAGGCCAGGGTACAAACCTTGGCAGGGAGAAGAAAGTGGCGAGCTCCTTCCTGGGCTTGGCTTCTAGGTATTGGTGATATCCTCATAGATAACGCCAATCAGGGTGAGAGCAATGCCCGGCAGCTGCCTCCCTCTCACCCTCCAGAAGCCAAGGCCACCCTCCAAGTCTGCAGGCTCCTGGCCACTGGCTCTCTGCAGGAAGTCAGTTGTGTATTTGCACAGGAAGTGAGTGCTCAGAACAAATGCACCAAGCTGCCGCTGGTTAATGTTTCATTGGAGCAGATGCAGGGACTTATCAAATCTGCTCCATGTGACCTTGTTCAAACAAAGAGACATCTCTTGGCCTGTGACATGTTGCCAACTTTTCTAGCACTCCCAGTGATTCACTGACGTGATTCCGTGAAGGCACAGGGCATCTGTGTTATGGCTAAGGGTCTGTTCCACCTTGGGTCCCAGGTCTTCTTGTGGGAGTCTGGAGGGGGAGGGGTGCTACAAACAGGTTCTCAGAAGCCATGGTCTCAGTGTTATCAGTGGAAGTGGAGTTCTCGGGGTTCCTCGAGGAAAAGAATTTCCTGAGGCCCCCATGGGAGGGTGGAGTTTCATGGAAAGCTTTATTGATGATGTAAAATTGAGGGGGTTCCCCTCCCAGGTCCCATCACCATCCATCCCACCATGGGAAAAGTCCAGTCTTGTCTTCAGCAGGCCCAGAATAAGACCACTGCCCAGAATGTCTGCTCCGTATGAAAGTCCCGGCCAGTCCAGTCCAGCATCCTGCATGTGGAGTCTGCATGGCCATGAGCCATGAGGCTGCTGACGGCCACATGGCTGTGGAGGCAAGTGCATGGGCGAATGTGGGTCACAGAGCAAGAAAGAGCAAGTGAGCGCCCAAGCAAGAGAGAGGGAACTTCTTGGGGATTTTAACTTTCCAAGATTTTGCCCTCTTTCCGTGATACCACCCTCCTTGCCAATGATCTTTTTCCTAGGCTAGACCATCAGATAAGCATCTTCCCTACATCACCCCAACTTCACTGCGCATATACCCATCTCCCCTTTTGTTGGTTCCCTTCCCCCACTGATCTGCAGGGAATGGACCAGTGGTTTCCCGGGGATCATGAAGCTATAGCTTCCTGGTGACGCTGCCCAGATGACCATGCTTATAATGTCTGGCCTCCCCTTTGCTCTTTTCCTATTGTTAAAATTAACCATCTAATTATGACAATAACATCAGGAAGAGCCTCCTTCCTCAGCCTGACCCTCTAAGGAGCTCAGCTGCTATAGGGACCTCATGCCTGACTGTGACTATCACTCTCGGAATTTGAGCTGTGGATTATTCATCAGAATCTCTGTGATGCCCTAAGTGGTCTGGAATGCTCCTGCTCAGAGCTCACATGTGCTGACAACCAAGGGTTGATTCTTGCAAGGTGTTTACTTGTGTCATCTAATTGAATCCACACAAGGATCCTGTGCTCATTTTACAAGAAAGCAATGCAAGTTCACCACCCCTGGGCCAGGAAGACTCAGCTACAGGTAGGAGACCAGACACCCCGGTGTGAACACCCATCAGGGAAGTTGCTATTTGAAACTCTAGGCCTCCCAGTGGGAAAAAGACACCTTGGGTGTGGCTGTTGTGGGGGAGCAATCTGCCCAGGAGTGGGGAGCAGTGAGGAAACCCCAACCAGCTCTGCCAGCAGAAGCAGCTCTGTGTCTACTTTCCCAAGAGAAGCTGAGATCTAGGTTTTGTTGTTTATGGGAAATCTGGTTTTAAATGTTGGTAATTGATTTTAAAAAAGGAACAAAACAAAACTTGTTTAACACGCTGCAGACAAAATAACACATGTTTGTGGGCTGGCTGGCAACTTCTAGGTTAGGCTTTGCACTAGATATAAAAATTCAAACATAGGATAGAACAGGACCCCCCCAAACCCCCCCCTCCCCTGTGAAATATACTTTCTATTAGACTGTGTTAAAATTCTCCAAATTCAGAATGAAGTTCTAAAAGTATTATTGCTTAGGTATTCTTGTCACTACGTCTATTTTTTTATATTAATACCACCTTCTATTCATAGACAGTTTACATAGGGATTTGCGATCCAGGGTATTATCCTGTTAGCTGCTCCCATGGGAGCTGTGAGGGGGGCACTGTCCTCTCCCCGAGTGCTCACAAGGACACTGAGCCTGAGCGAGGCTTGGCGACTGACTCAGAGCCACATGACTGTGCATTGACCCGACCAGGTTTCCTGACTTGGACTGTTCCTTTCATTCAGTAAACTTTGATTTTTAGTCTCTCCCACCAATACCGGTACACCAATAACTCGTCTTGACTCCAGGCCGGACAGCTTTTTTCAAGTGACCTCTAGTCATTAAATAGGAAAAGAAGTTATGAGTGTCCCTTAGCTTGTTCAAGGGCCCACTAAGGTAGAAGGGAATGGCTCTTCACCTGGGGTTGGGGACCTCAGAGTGACAGGAAGAAGGGAAACCCTTGTGCTTGTTTGCAATGCTGTGAGCAGAGGTGCACCGGGCACGTTATGGGGAGGCGGCCTGTGGCTCTCTCCGGAGGGTGCCTGAGTTCCTGCGGGAGGGCGGGCTCTGGGATCTTCAGCGCGTGATCTTCACTAGCACTAAGTCAAAGCTTAGGCGGCCTTCCTCAATCCGCAAGCCCATTTCTCCCCCACGCCTTTGTTCTGTGGGGAAGAACTTGGGCCATCTTGTGCCGGGAATTAGTCATCACCATCCAATGTGCTCATCGTCTTGCCTGTCAATTCCTTCTGATCACCGAGCAGGCTGTGTTCCTGCAGGACAGGCCTCCGCAGTGGTTACCGCTTCTATGGGTCCTCCGACTCTAACTAGGTCCTTCTTAAAGGGCCCAAGCCTTTATTTCCTGTAATGAACATTGCAAAACACTTTTGAATAAAACACTCCCTTTTCAATGAGGCAATAATTACGTCATGCTAACAATTGCATGTTAAGACTATGTCAAAAGCAGAATAAAGTACACAATAAAGTAGCAGGCATTTCTTCTGTTCGGGAGGCTTTCTGGGTAGTGCAAGAACCTTTCCGTAGCAGGTCTTCTCACCAGGTGGGGCCTACAGGCTCAGCGATGTCGTCGCCTTTACAACTGTTTGTGGGAGACAGTGTATGGAGGATTTTATAATGGGGGGATTCCCCGAAAGACAACCTCATGGGGAACCACAGTACAGGTGTGGAGCCGGAGGCCTGGACTTGCTACCCAGCCTTGCACCAGCTGGTGGTGTAACTGAGGACAAGTCATCTACCTCTCCAGGCTCTGAGTTCCTCGTCTCTCAGACAAAATGACCTCTGAGGACAGGAAGTCAGAAGGGAAAGGGAAAACAAGAACAACATCTTATTGAGAACCCACAGGGCTGCCCGTCCCACCCTCTGTTTAATCCTCACGTGGGGACATTTGGATCCTCGCCCAAAGCTACACAACTTGTAGGTGGCAAGGCCAGAATCCACAGCTGGGTCTGTGAGACCCTGACACTGAGCTCTTGCCACCACACAGTTCTCCAACTCTGCCAGTGAAAACCCTCAGCAAGAAAAGCAGACTGGCTCCTTGGATGAGTTTGCTCAGAGCTCCCCTAGCACAGTCCACTCACTGGGTAGCTTACACAACAGAAACGGCTTGCCAATCAGTTCTGGAGGCCAGAAGTCAAGAAGATCAAGCCGAAACTGGTTTGGCTCAGTGGATAGAGGGTCAGCCTGCGGACTGAAGGGTCCCAGGTTCGATTCCAGTCAAGGGCATGTACCTTGGTTGCGGGCACATCCCCTGTGGGGGATGTGCAGGAGGCGGCTGATCGATGTTTCTCTCTCATCGATGTTTTTAGCTCTCTGTCCCTCTCCCTTCCTCTCTGTAAAAATTCAATAAAATATTTTTTTAAAAAAAGAAGATCAAGGCATCAGCAGGGTTGGTTCCTTCGGAGGCTGTGAGGAAGGATCTGTCCCAGGCCTCTCCCCTTGGCTCCTGGTGGTTTGCTGGAAAACTTCAGCATTCCTTGGCTTGTAGACACATCACTCCCATCTCTTCCTCCGTGTTCACAAGGCCTTCCCCCTATGTCTATGTCCAAATTTTCCTCTTTTTACAAGTCCCACTCTACTCCAACATAACCTCATCTCAACTAATTCCATCTGCAACGACCCTGTTTCCAAATAAGTTCACGTCTGAGGTTCAAGGGCTAGGTCTTCCATTTATTTGGCAGGGACACAATTTAACCCATAATGCCACCCACTCAGGAGTCTGAAGGAGTGGCTATGGCACGTGCTAGAAGCATAAAATATGTTCTGAAGCCTTGTGCATTATCTTTCAAAGTCACGCCAATTGAGCACTCAACTCCATTGTTATGTCGCTATCTACACTAATAAAAGAGAAACATGCAAATTAACCATCACTCCACAAGCCACGCCCACCAGCCAATCAGGAGTGAGTCTGCAAATTAACCTAACCAAGATGGAGGCCGGCCATGGAGCTGAAGCAAGCAGGAGGCTTGGGTTGCCCTGGCAATGGAGGAAGCCAAGCTTCCTGCCCTGGCCAGCCCTGGCCTCTGCTCAAGGCTACAAAGTTTCAATTATAGAAGATAAATAAATACCAACAAAAATGGTGGTGGCCATGGAGCTGGAGCTGAACAGGAGGCTTGGGTTGCCCCTGGTGATGGAGGAAGCCAAGCTTCCCGGCCTGGCTGACCCTGGCCTCCGCTCAAGGCTACAAAGTTTCAATTATAGAAGATAAATTAATCCTAGATACTTGCTTCCAGCCGGCCCTGGCCTCCACTCAAGGAGGCGCTGAATAAAAAAAAAGGAGGGGCTGGGACCTTGGGTCACCGGGGGGTGATCAGGCCAGGATGGGATGGCAGGGGCCGTTGGGGGCAAGCAGACCAGCAGGAGGGCCAGTTGGGGGTGAGCAGGCTGTCATTGGGGGTCATTTGGAGGTAATCAGGACAGCGGGGGGGGGGGTGTGTTTGGAATGAGCAGGCCAGCGACGGGGGGCAGTTGGGGGCGAGCAGGCTGGCAGGCAGGCAGGCAGGCAGGCAGGCAGGTGAGTGGCTGGAGCCAGCAGTCCCAGATTGTGAGAGGGATGTCTGACTGCTGGTTTAGGCCCGATCCCTGTAAACCAGCAGTAGGACATCCTTGAGGGGTCCCAGATTGGAGAGGGTGCAGGCCGGGCTGAGGAACACCACCATCACCCCCCAGTGCACAAATTTTGTGCACCGGGCCTCTAGTGTAATATAAAAACACTTCCCAAAAGTCTGTGAGCAAAATGAGGGATCCCCAAAGCAGCTCCATACTGATGCTGAGGATCCAGGACCCCGTGTGCTTTTCATGTGCTTACGGGCTCTTCGTACCAAGTGTGAAAGCCCTGAGATGAGACGCCTGCAAGAGGAAGAGGCAGGTGTGGCCTCAGCGAGGGTGAAGGGCATTGACTTAGACCTGGCCGAACAAGAAGCCACGCGGATGAAATAGACAAGACACAGACCACGTCTAACCAAACCAGCAACGAGCCAGACCAGTGGGGATACACCTGCCGAGAGCCCTGTAGGAACTGCGTGGCTTTTTTTTTTTTCATTCTCCTCTCTTTCCTTTTTAAAAGAAACCAGCATCATACAGGCACTGTTCATCCCATTTCCCCCACACAATGGCTTTTGAAGAACATGCTTTTGAAGTGCAGGTACCGTGGTGTTTGGGGACAAAGACGATGGTTGTGGTAGTGATAGGCTTTGTAACACACTCATCAGATTCATATTTTTCTATTACAGTGAGCGTGCCTCAAGTAATAGAACTCACCAGCGACACTCACCATGGCCATACGGTGCTTTTATTTCCTAGAAATAACATTCTCAAAGGTGACAAAGGACTCTCTGACAGAGGCCCAGCAATGGGAGTGGGAATGACTCAAGTGGCAAAAAGGACTTCTCAGTGTGGTGAGTGGATTGCACCCACGATTCGTGACCAGCAAGCAGGTGGAGCCCTTGCATTCCTCACCCGAGGGATGTGCTGCCAGCCCAGCGGAGCTGCACGCCCGGCCAGGACCCGGCCAGGACCCGGGGCTCAGAAGACAGCTCCAGGCACCTGGAGGGCATGGACGGAGAGATGGCATTCTGCTTCCATTGGCTGAAAGCATGGAGACCGAAATGTCCCTACCTTTCCCCTGCCCCTCTATTAGGACAAATATGAACTTGACAATGGCATTCACTGTCCACTCAGCAGAAATGTCGATCCAAGTTAGACTACGCTCAAGAAGACATCTCCTAAGAAGGGGTATCCCACAGGGTCTGGCCAGGGACAAGCCTGAGAACACGTCTGGCCTGGGGTTACGGCCTAGGGCAGCCATGGGGCTGCAGCTCCATTCAGGACAAATCCCTACCGACCCCTGGGTTCTAGAAGCTGTGCACAGAATGCCGAGACGCTGTGCTAGCCAACGCGGTGACCAGACCCTGAGTACAGCGTGTGGTGACAGGGGAGAGGGGTTCACAGGGGAGGAGGGCAAAGAGATGGAGAACCGCCCTGGCCAGTGTGGCTCAGTGGTAGAGCGCTGGCCCTCCGACGCGAGGGTCGCAGGTTCGATTCCTGGTCAAGGGCAAGTACCTGGGTTGCAGGTTCCAGGGCATATGCAGGAGGCAACCACTAGATGTGTCTGTCTCACATCCATCTCTCTCTCTCTCTCTCTCTCCCCCCTCTCCCTCCCCTCCAGTCTCTCTAAAAAATCAATGGAAAAAATATCCTCAGGTGAGGATTAACCAAAAAAAATAAAATAAAATGGAGATGGGGAACCGCAGCTGCCAGGGGTGCTTGGCCTCCTGCCAGGGCCGCTCCCCTGGGGCGGCGGGGCGACTCCCATCCCCCGGAGGCGAGCTTCCCTCAGAAGCAGGGCTGTTTCCTCAGGCTCTCCCACAGCCCGGAGAGACTGTCCCGTGAGGCCCCGACTCCCTGTGCCCCGGGTCCACATCTGCCTCTGCTATTGCAGCCTCCCGGGCACCCTGGTGACAGGAGCCCGCGCTGGAAAGGTGTCCCCTCGGCCTCAGGACACTGACATTTAAATGAAGCGGGAACTGTGAGTGATTTCTGAAGACGGTGCACATCTCTCAGCTCTCCCTGTCCTCTCAGATCCCAGCCTCCGCTCTCTCTCCCCCGTCAGCTCCCTTGGCAGCTGGGACAGACAGAAGGAGCCAGACACCCGGCCAGGGCTGGAGCCCGCTGGCCTGGGCCCCCCCCCCTCCCCGTGTCCTCTGGACCACATTTCCTGCTGCCCACCCCGCCTTCCAAACCCCAGCTAGAGCTCTGGGGAGGTGTGCATTGTAAAGCCAGACTGTCGCAGTCTGCTTTGTAGCCTAGTTTCTGGGGAGTTCCGTTTGTGTGAATTATTGCTCACAGTGGCTGTTGAATGCCCAGAAGAGAGAGAAAGATCTAGTTCCTGGATGGCAAAGTGGAGGAGCGAATCCCCCAGCACAGTGTCCTCGCAGCGCAGTGTCCAGGCCTGGGGACAACAGGCCGCTCTGCGGGGCCCCTCCAGCCAGCTGCCTCTCCTATCGGTTCATCGTGTGCCCCTCAGAGTTCTCTGAAAGCCAGTGGGATTCTTCAAACAAGATGGACTCAATCCACAGAAAGCGAAGTTCGGTCCATTGGCAATGGTGGGGGCGGGGGGAGGGGGGAGAAATGGTCCCTAAGGTGGAAAGGGGCTAAGTGGTGGAGTACTATGTAATTTAAGTGCATCTTGAGACTCTTCCCTAAACCGAACAGGGCAGAATACCATGCTGGTTACATTAAACACACACACACACACACACACACACACACACACACACACACCTGCCAAAGAGAGGAAGAAACCTAGTCATGTCACCCCTTCCCCCTGTGGCTGGGCCTCCAGCCTCCAGCCCTCAGGGCAGTGCCTCCCAGGCAGTGTGTTTGTCCCTCCCAGTGGAGGCCTGTTTAGTTGCCCCGACTGGGGGATGCTCCTGGCATCTGGTGGGGTAGACATGAGGGATGCTGCTAAACACCCTAGGACACACAGGACAGCAGCCCCCATGACAGAATTCTCCAGCCCCAGATGTCCAAGTGCCACCGTTGAAAGCACTGCCTTCGGACCAAGATTCTCCTCCTCTCTCACCATCTCACTTGCAGCTACGCCAAACAACAGGGGTGTGTGGGACGCATTGCGGGAGACAATCACAATAGAGACGGAGGACATACACCGAGTGCCGGAGCAGTAAACGTTGATCGCAAGAGGACCAGGGATCGGCTCCAGTGATTCTCTGATTATGGCATCGCATTCTGAGGTCCCTTGAGCGACAAGCCACTGACTGTGTTATCGTCAAGTGACAAGCAAAGGAAGTTCAACGGGCCCCCAGCCCCTTGAGGGTTTACAGTAGGAGATGGTTAGTAAAGACGAGGCAGTGATATAAGGGTGAGGGGGCAAACGAGAAAACTGGAAAAGAAGGCCACTCCCGTCGTGCCAGTGGGAGCAGCAGGGATTCTGAGAAATGGGAGGGAGGATCGAGGTATCACAGGTGAGTGGGGCGGCATTAAAGGAATGTGAGAGAAGGCCTGGAGAGAGCGTCCATCTGCACCTCATTCATCCCTACTTTCACTGAAATATGCACCGCGTGCTCCCAGGCATGCACAGATCCAAGGCACGGTCCCCACGTCCAAGCACTTGCAGTCAAGTCAGACGGATAAGATTCCTCCACAAATAAGCAAACTAGAAGAATGTGATTCTGGGAGGCACAGCAAGTACATGTTACAGTGAAAGGAACCATCGCCTGCACACGGTAGGACTTGCATTTGACCCGGGCCCTGGAGTGTGGTGCCTGGGGGGGAGGGATGGGGGGGGGGGGGCGCTGAGCTCGCCTGAGAGCCCCAGACCAGGCTTATGGGTGAGGGGTTGGCTGTCGTGCTGACAAGACAAGAATCTCTGTCAGGGGGGTTCTGGCTTAAGGCATTTGTTCTGGCTTGTCTTTCGGTCACTCAGTAAAACTCTCTGTGCTTCGTTCTCTCTCTCTCCCCTTTCCAAGCAGTAAGACCAGACCTGCTCTTGTTAAGAACCACGGACCGTGTACAGCCTCTACGGAAAACAGTTTGGCGGTTCCTCAAAAATGTAAAAATAGAACTACCTTATGACCCAGCAATTCCACTTCTGGGTATTTATTTGAAGAAATCCAAAAACACTAATTCCAAAAGATATGTGCACCCCTATGTTCATTACAGCATTATTTACAATAGCCAAGATATGGAAACAACCCAAGTGCCCATCATTAGCCAAGTGGATAAAGATGTGGTACATATATACAATGGGCTATTACTGGGCCATAAAAAAAAAAGAATGAAATCTGCCCGGCCCGTACGGCTCAGAGGTTGAGCGTCAACCTATGAACCAGGAAGTCATGGGTCGATTCCTGGTCAGGGCACATACCCAGGTTGTGGGCTCAATCCCAGGGTGGGGTATGCAGGAGGCAGCCGATCAATGATTCTCTCTCATCATTGATGTTTCTATCTCTCTCTCCCTCTCTTCCTCTCTGCAATCAATAAAAATATGTATTTTTAAAAAAGAATGAAATCTTACCATTTGCGACAGCATGGATGGACATAGAAGTTATTGTGTTAAGTGAAATAAGTCAGACAGAGAAATACTAGGACCACGTGATTTCACTTATGTATGGAATCTAAAAAACAAAATAAACGAACAAACAGCACAGAAACAGACCCATAGATACAGAGAACAAACTGATGGTTGCCAGATGGGAGGGGGGTTGGAAGGCTGGGTGTGAAAGGTGAAGGGATTAAGAAGTACAAATTGGTGGTTACAAAATAGTTGCAAGGATGTAAAGTGCAGCCTAGGGGTTATAGCCAATAATATCGTAATAACATGCCTGGTGAAAGGTGGGTACTAGACTTACTGGAGGAAGATCACTTTGTAAGTCATATAAATGTCTAACCACTACGCTGCACACCTGAAACTAATGTAAGATAACATTGAATGTCAACTGGAATTGCAAAAGAAAAAAAAGGAACCACAGCCCATTTGAAGCCCTGTAGCTTAATGAGGAGATGATCGACATCGGCGAGTTCAAGGGAGATGCTGGTGGTCATAACTCACAGGCCACTTCGCGCTGCTGCCTTTCACGTGCCTCTGGCCTCGCCCCGTCACCGTACTCAGAAAACTAACCGGGCAAAAAGTCACATGCTTTAAAGATGTACCAATATTTCAACGGCCTAAACATTTACCGGCATCCAATCTTCACCAGAGCCGCCAGCAAGCAGTCAGATGGCCGGCCCTGTGAGCTTTCTCCTCCGCAATGAACTCACGGAGAGGTCAGCAGCCGGACACAGAACGCGGAGCAGGGTCCTGAATAAACACAGACAGTTTAATCAGCCATGAAGAAACCCCAGAGCTGACTGAAAGTGCTTTGTCAGGAGGCGAAGTGCGGCCCCTGCCCTCAGAAAGGCGAGGAAGGTTGGAGGTCACGTTAGCAGACCACAGGGGCCCAGTGGGGAGACTCAAAACAGAAAACGGGAGAAAAAGGGGGATATATATAATACTTTCAACAACAAAGATTTTTTTAAAATTAAAATTAAACACACACACAAAACAAACAAACAAACAAAAAAAAACAGAATTGGACCTGGAAAATATTATGCTAAGTGAAATAAGCCAAACTGAGAAAGACAAATATCACATGATCTCACTTATTTGTGGAATCTAATGAACAAAATGAATTGACCAACAAAATAAGAGCCGAAGCGGGGAGGCGTGGAACAGACTGACATACCTCGATGTGGGTTGAGGGGACAAGAAGAGATAAACTAAAGAACTTGTATGCATAGCCCATGAACACGGGCAATAGGGTAGTGAAGACCTGCGGGGGTTGGGGGGGTGGACAGTGTAGGGGCTGGGAGGAGGAGGGAAAGGGGGAAATGAGAGATATCTGTAATACTATCAACAACAAAAAATATATTTAAAAATGAAAAAAAAAAAAAAAGAACAGAAGGGGGGAGTGGGAAACTGGCATCCGGGCATATTCCAAAGGACCTGGCAAACAAACGTTCCCTAGAAGGAAGACAAAAATGTGGCTCAGTAAGAAGGGAAGACACTGTTTGTAAAACCACTGTAACTCCTAAGAGTCGGTTATTTCTTCAGACTTCTGTCAATCTGTCATCTCTGATTTCAGGTTCCTTGGTGTGCTTGAAAGACAGCTTTATTCAAGTTACATCAATGTCATTTACTTGCATCTAAAAAAAAAAATCAAGGTCAAGCTATGTTGATACGAGAAAGGGAATTTTGATGAATGAGGGCTGACTCCCAGTCTCCGGCCCTGTAATTACTTTCTTTGTCAGCCTGAATACCCAATCAGGTGGACGCCTTCGCCACACTTTGTGTCATATTTATGGCATACCTTTAAACAATGAATCTGGAGACTCCCGCAACATCTGTGTCCAAATATAGCCAAGCCTGTTTATGTTTTTAATTGAAAATCAAACCATTTCAGACGAACACATCTAGGGCATCACTGAAAATGCATAGTTAGGGAACTCTTGAGAGTATTTTGCAACCCATTAAAGTAACCTGACATCATACTGTAGCTTTAAAAGATATTTCTCAGCCATGATTACGATTGGAATGAAATCAGGGGTGGCATTCAAAAAAGTCTGCCGCATGAAAAGGTTCGCCTAAGTATTCTGATTCCACTAGAAATCCATTTCTTTTAGGATGGTTTTGCCATTCCCCATTGGCTGGCGTCATATGGTTGGTTTGTTCTCATTCCAATTAAAGATGCAATTTATTGAAGAGTCTTTAACTTCATTCAGGCAAAGCTTTCTATTAATGTTATCAAGCATTGGTGGGTTTCTAATCGGACATTCTCAGCAGGCAGGAGGAATCTACTTTCAAACTCTCTGATTCTGTGTGAAGCAACTCTTATTTCTACACAGAGACTTTGATTTCTGTGGTCTGGCCTGGTACCACGTTTATTCCCTTATGCTCAGTCTAATTCACTTTAGGCCCAGGTCTATGGGCCTCAGTCTATGGTGCTGATGATGTGTATAAAGGGGGTGATTTGTATAGGAGGACAGTGTGCTATTTTTAGTGAATCCTTGAGGATTAGAAAAACTTAAACCAATGGAGGGTTCCCATCTGCTGGGGTTTCTTTAGGAGGAAATGACTTTTCAAGGGGTGTGGAAATTATCAAGAAAGTAATGTTCTCTTGAAATGATGTGTACTAGTAGTGCACACGAGGAGTGTTAGCAGGATAGCAAGAGGAAGTGGTGACTCGAACATGAGGACATGGATTGCTGTTTTCAAGGCTAGATGAACAGGAGACCAATGCACACGTTCCCCATCGATCTTTTCATTAAAAAAACACACACAAAACCTGGTGGCACTCGGGTACACCTCGAGTGTTCGGGATAATAAAGGGTACGTGAGGCATGAGTAGAAAAACCACAGTACTGGTATGGTGCCAAGTGGGTATTGGAAATATGGGGGTGGGGGTGAGGATGGAGGGAGAAGACAGTTGGTAAAGTATGATTATCTAACCACTACGCTGTACGCCTGAAACTAATCCAAAATAATAGTGAATGGAAACTGTAGGTGAAAAATACAATATTTAAAATTTTAAATTAAAAAAAACAAACACATACAAATGGTGAGTTAAATAAGAAAAACAAGGATCCTTTTTCCCCCTGTTTATTAATATTCACACTGAGCTGTGTAATTCGGTTACCATGGGTGTGTGGTATCTGATGTCACAGGCCACACCATATAAAATCACAGGGGCCAAGACAGGCAGGAAGAGAGGTGGGGCCTTGTTGGAGTCACACAAACAGCCCAGTGTGCTGGCTGCAAGCCTGGGAGTTGCTGGGCCTGGTGAGACCAGCCCAGGGCCCACTGGCCGCTGCCTCACCTCTTCTCCGGCCTCCGCCTGCCCCCTAGTGGTCAGCTATGGGAAAGCGTGGGCGTGCACCTGCGGGTCTTGGAAGGGATTGAAATACCAGTCCCTCTGAGCCCGCCTCCCTGAGCCCTGCTCCCAGGCACTGTCTGTGGGGTTCCTGGAGAATCGGGGCTTTGCCTGCGATGCGCTGGAGTCTATCTAGGATGAACACCTCCATTTCCTGTGTCATTTTCTGGGGCCTTCCTCTACCACTGCCGGCCCTGGTCCCCAATTTTCAGGCACCTGCCCTTGTGCAGTCCCTGCAGGAGACATACCTTCTCTGGAAAGGACACATTATTCCTGCTTTGGATCCTGCAAACTGTAGAGAACCAACGTGCTGCGCTATTGAGCACGTTTCCATATGGGAGTCTCTTCGGCCTCCTATTACACTGAGTGGCCAGATTATTATGATCTCTGAATGCATAATAATCTGGCCACTCAGTGTATATCCTATATAATAAAGGGCTAATATGCAAATTGTCCCCTCGACCAGAAGTTCTACCAGCAGGCAGGCCAGCCAACCGCCCATGTCCCCTCCCCCTGGCCAGGCTGGCCGGACCCCACCCATGCACGAATTCATGCACCAGGCCTCTAAAATATATATATATATATATATATATATATATATATATATATATATACACACACACACACACACACACACACACACACACATACACACACACACTGAGTGGCCAGATTATTATGCATTCATAATAACTGGCCACTCAGTGTATGTCCCTATACATCCCTATACATTCACTTACTCATAGAAACCTACTAGGTGCCGCACCCTGGAGAGGCAGCAGAAACTGGGCCAAGGTTCCTGCCTGGAGGAGCTCACAGCCCAGAGGGGACAGATCCTCCATCAGTTGCCGTGTGATGAGTGAGGTCCAGGGTGCTAACAAGACATTAGCCATTGCTGTGCTGCGGGAGAGAGGGCGGTGGGAGAAGAGGTATTTGGATTTGTTATGGATTCTTGACACCACACGGTTAGCCCAGCAACTGTGACTCAGGAACCTAAATGAGGCTGGCACAGGCCGCCCTGACAGTGCTTGCCTCCAGAACACCCTGGCTGTGCGGGTGTTTCCATCCCTGCCCAGGGCACAGTGATCTGACTGCCCCAGCCGGTGCGCATGCTGCTCCGAGGAGCAGGCATCTCCTCCGCTCTCTGGATGAGTCGCTGCATGATGTCCCGCCGTGGCAGCCCCAGCGCCTGCCAGCACTCGGCTCTGCTCTGCTCACTTCAAGCCTCCCTTAAATTTCCTGAAGCCCCCCGCCCCCCACTTTCCACACCGCTGCTTCACAGAGATGGGAGACTTAGACAGAAAGGTGGGGGCCGGGGGAGGAGAATTATCTCCAATGACTCAGGAGCCCTCCTGGCCTCTGTGCTCTGTGTACAGACTTGCACATTAAAAGCTGAGGGTAATAATGTTGTCATCTGGGTAGCAAAAGCTGGAAGAAAACCAGGTTCATGTTCTTCTAAACCCCTGGCTCTTGGCAAAAATCACTGCAGGGAAAACGCATTCTGAGTCCTGGTCTGACAGCCGAACACCTCACCAGGGCTCACAGTCCCTGCGAAGAGCCCCAGCAGGTGCCGTGTTCCCGGGGTGAGGCCCCACCCTGCTCATCTCTCCCTGAGGCAGTTGACGTTTGTGGGATGAATGGCTGCCACCTCCAGTCCTGTCCGGCCCCCTCTGCTGTGGAAGAAACAGGGATTGGGGAATGAGACCAACCCGCAGGCCCTAGACCCCTGGACTTCAGAAGCTGGAACTAATAAGGGGAAATGATTTGCTGGCTACAAAACTGCTGCGAGAGAAGATGATGGTTAAGGAAGGGAGGGAATCACCTCGGGGAGAGAAGAGGCGAGTGGTTCATCACTCCAAATCCGTGGGGGGGCAGTGGTACTCTCAGGGGCAGCCACAGCGGTGTGGCCATCACACCCCCGGCAGAGAAGATGGGGGCTGTGGGTGGGTAGCTGAAAGTGCCTGGATAAAGGCCACAGGGCCCTGAGGGGGTGGCAGCAATGCAGACACGCAGAGCCCCTACGAAGGACCCAGGAGGGCTCTGCCCCAATTGGGCCCTTCCCCTTCGGCAGAGGAGAGCTGCCCTGAGTCCCCAGGGAGGCTGGGGGGCGGTGGGAGAGACAGAAACAAAGGCTTCTGGGAGTTGACACAAAATCCTTGGCTTTCCCTGGGGCTGTGTGGCCTGGGGGAAGGGGAGTTACATATCTCTATAAATTGGTGTGCACTCTGCAAATTCTGTAATTAGTCTAAGGAAACTCCAAGATCCTATTTGAGGAGCGTGTACATTCCAATGATCTCCCTGTGCCCCAGCTTTGGGTTCCATTAAATTCTCAGTCTTCCTGCATTTCTGTTTTCCTACCATGTACCCCCAGTGGCACCCATAATTCATTCATTCACTCTGCAAATATCGTAGCAAGAACACCATGTCAGCAAAAACAGACATGGTCTCTGACCTTGCGGAACTTACACAGTAGAGAAGGAGATGAGCTGGATAAAATACCCACTCGTATTAACATAACATTGCAGTGCGTGGTGCCCTGAGTACACAAGAAGGGGTTTGATTTGATAATGGACGTCAAGGAAACCTCTGAGGAAATGATGAGTGAAATGGAATCTGGAGGACCAGGAGGATTAAGTAGGTCAGGCCAGCCCCTGCATCAACGTGGTGGGACAGCACCTGCGTCTTCAAGGCTGTGGAAGACGCAAGTGTAACCAAAGCTCAGGAGGGGGGAGGGGGCAGGATGCTCGGCAAGGCTGGCCTCAGACAGACCAGGCGCAGAGTCCCTGGGTGTTTAAGTGATCCAATGTGCCTTTCAGAAAGATTGCTCCAGCCTCCCGTGGACAGACGCTTGGAAAGGGTCATAGTGGATGCCATGAGATGAGTTAGGAAGCTGTTACAGGCAAGTTCAAGACTAGGAGAAGAGTGCCCTGGCCGGTGTGTGGCTGGGTTTGTTGGACATTGTCCCATGTACCAAAGGGTTTCAGGTTTAATTTCCGGTCAGGGCACATGTCCAAGTTGCAGGATCGATCCCTGGTAGGGGGTGTGCAGGGGCAGCTGATTCATGTTTCTCTCTCTCTCTCTCTCTCTCTCTCTCTCTCTCTCTCCCTCTTCCTTTCTCTCTAAAAATATTTAAAAATAAAAAGACTAGGAGAAGAGCAACAGAGGAGAGAAATGGGAAGGTTCTATCAAGGAGGTACAATTACCAGGACATGGTGATGAGTACATAGGCTTCCAATATATTCCATACCTGTACCATCTTCCAACAACCTCCCCTACCATGAGCTCCTCCCGTCATGGGCTAGCTGAGACACAAGTACGACTTTCCCCTCTTTCAGGTTGTCTCTGAGGATGCCTTCATGGTTTCTTTCTAGCTTTCTCTAAAATGAAAAGGAAGGGATGTCTGTGACGCCTGGCACTCAAAGGTCATGGGTTGTAACGATGATAACAACTCCAATGACAAGACTGTCAACTTCCAAGCTCCGGTGACCTTAGCCGAAAGGCTGAGGCGTGGGGACCAGCGTGAACCTCATGACCCCCAAGGCTGCCAGAGCAGCGTCAGATCTGCTGATTGAGTGCTCAGAACTCATGCATGGCCCCCGTTACTCCAAGGACTCTCCTACCACACGCTGAGAGGATGCCGCGGCAGGATTCCCCGCATCCGCTGGAAGTGAAACTAGCTGCCACATGCTGTGTCCTGCCTGAGGCCCTTACTTCTGCAAACAGCCATTGATCCGTCCCAGGACTGGTATTTCCCTGCTGTGCTGGGCAGGCACCAGGGGTTGGAAGACGTAGAAAAGTGTCCTGCCCTTCAGGAGTTGCACCCCTCAGGTCTACCAGCAGGACAGCACGGTGTGATATGTGCTATGTGGCAGCACTCACAGAGGCAATGTGCTGCGGGGACCCAGGGCAGGGAGAGCTCGGCCTGGCTGGTCAGGAAGGCTTTCCGGAGGCCACATCTGAGGCAGGTGTCAAGGGGTAAGTAAGCAGGAATGTATCGGAGAAGAGGAGCCTGGTTGTTTCAGGCAGAAGGAACAGCACTTACAAAGACCCCAAGGAGCATAGGAGTCAGGTGTGGTCCAAGAGTGGCCCCGGGGTGATGGGGCGGGGCGGTAGCTGGAGGTCAGACTAGAGGCAGAGCTCTGGTGGGGTCCCTGGAGGTTCTTAACTTCCTGCTTTAGGGGATACTCGTATTTGTTAGTATTTCTATTGCAGTATAGACATTATCCTAAGACTTAGGTGCTTAAAACACTCGACGGGTTACCTCACAGATTCTGTGATCGGGAATCCCGACACAGTGTAGTGGGCCTCTGGCTCGGGGTCTCCCAGGCTGCAGGCCAGGGACAGCCAGGTCACCTCAGGGTCGGCCCGAGGGAGGACCACCT
The DNA here is from genome assembly GCF_027574615.1 of Eptesicus fuscus. Lineage (NCBI taxonomy): Eukaryota > Metazoa > Chordata > Mammalia > Chiroptera > Vespertilionidae > Eptesicus > Eptesicus fuscus. The sequence goes on from NC_072475.1 coordinate 21,637,126, forward strand.
TCTCGGCTCGCGCACGTGGCGGTTGGCAGTGCTCGGACGTCGGTTCCTTGCCACTTGGGGCTCTGTCGGGCAGCTCACAAAATGGCAGTTGGCACCGAGATAGAGAGAATGAGAGAGAAATACAAAGGATAAAGGCATATTCTCCTGTAACCTAATATCAGAAGTGACAGCCCATCACTTTTGTTCTATTCTATTTCATTAGAGAGTCCCTAGGTTCAGCCCACATGCAAAGGGGGAGGGAGGGTCTGCCCAGGGTGTGATATTAGCAGATGGCGACCCTTGGGGTCATTGTGAAGGTGGCTTACTTACCCCCTGTACCAGGGCTCTTGAAGTCACGATCTTGGCATTGCCCCATCTGCATGAAGCGTAGAGAGACGTGTGATTCCACCGCAGTTTAGTTTGTTTTTTTGTGGACGGGTACACGCTGGTCCCTAGGAGCCCTAAAGAACAGCGTGCTTCATTTCGCATCTCTCCCCAAGGATTTGATACAACCCACTTGGCACGCGTGCTATTTTGATCAGATGGTTTCAGCCGAAAGCTGCCTGGGTGGGTAGAGACAGGTAGGAAGGCAGGGAGGCAGAGGAAGGAAGTGATCGGGACCCCAGATTGAATAAAGAAAAAGGTCACACGCCAACTGAAAAGGGAGTCTGAGCGGAGCTAAGTGTCACGGCTGACAGCTCATGCCCGCGATGCCAACTTGCCGCAGCGAGGCAGTGCCTTCCCTGGCTTCCCCACACGCAACTGAGAGCAGCTGGCATTCATCCCGAGGGAGGCTGCTAAAATAAGTAACTCCTGGGAGCCACACCACGCTGCTCATTCAAGCTGGAAGCAGGCTGCAATTATTTTGCCAAAATTAGATACAAATGAAGTTGCCACTTCCGGAAATTTTCCTCCGGTACTGTAGTACAGAAAAGAAAGTGGGTTTCAACTCTTTCCGTTTAGATTTCTTTTTGTACCAATAAATATGCTCTCTGATGGATCCACCAAGGCGGACTGTGGATACTGTGGTTACTATCTTGTGGGATCTAATGTCTCCAGGAGCCTGTCTTCCTGCTGTCCAGACCTGGGTTAGTTGCTGTGGCTGTAGAGTGACAGGCTGGTGAAGGTGACTGGGGGTGGGGGTGGAGGTGGGAGTGGAAGGGCAACTTGCCCACATTTGAAGTATACCACGTGGCACCATCATCTACTAGTAACCTGTCGGGCAGGGTGGGGCGGGGAGGAGAGGGGGCTGGCTTAGAACTGTCCCCTGGGGTGTATGTGGACGGCTCTGCTCCCACTTTTTTGGGGTGGTCTGAAAGCTCTGGGAGTCGGCATCCATTTGGACATAGAAGTTCTGCTATACTTTTATTTTTTTATTTTTTTTTAATTGAGATACCTTTTTTAAAAAATTATATTTTATTGATTTTTTTACAGAGAGGAAGGGAGAGGGGTAGAGAGCTAGAAACATCGATGAGAGAGAAACATCGACCAGCTGCCTCCTGCACACCCCCCACCGGGGATGTGCCCGCAACCAATGTACATGCCCTTGACCGGAATCGAATCTGGGACCTTTCAGTCCGCAGACCGACGCTCTATCCACTGAGCCAAACAGGTCTCGGCTCTGCTATACTTTTAAAAGCAAAACAAACACACATGAAAACAAAACAAAACAAAAAACAAAAAACCAATAATGCTCATTTGGGGGTCTCCCCTTAAACTTGGCTACGAAGGAATTGGCTCACAGATGATGAGGATGTTTGGGGTTTTCTGCTCTGACAGAGCTCCTGGATTGCGTTATCTCCCTACTAAAACACCCTCTTGCCCTGACCGGTTTGGCTCAATGGATAGAGCGTCGGCCTGCGGACTGAAGGGTCCCGGGCTCGATTCCAGTCAAGGGCATGTACCTTGGTTGCGGGCACGTCCCCGGTGGCGGGTGTGCAGGAGGCAGCTGATCGATGTTTCTCTCTCATCGATGTTTCTCACTCTCTATCCCTCTCCCTTCTTCTCTGTAAAAAAATCAATAAAATATATAAAATAAATAAATAAATAAAAAAAATAAAACACCCTCTTTTCTGACCTGCCTTTGGAAGAAGTGGATGGACGTGTAAGGGCCCAGCTGTGCTGAAACCGTAGGAGGCTGTCCTGGCTTCCGGGTTAGGAGGCCTCCCCACAGCTTCGAATTCCAACTGCCCTTTGCAGGAGGCACACATTACTGTCTCTCATTGTTGGGGACGTCAGTCACAGAGGAAGCACATGGACGCCCACCCACCCCACGCATCCCCACCCTGCGTGCTCATTCCGACCTGGCGAACCTTACAGGTGACACGTCAAGGACTTTACCGGGGGCCCCTCCTCCTCGGTGAAGGTTGCCTTTGGTTTTTGTGGGGTTTTTGCCTCCATAATTCTCAAAAGGGGGACTGCTAAATGGTCACCTAAGCAAACCCTTAAGATGGTGAATCTCTACAAATTCACTTTAATTCGAAGGGCTATTTCATGCCTTCTTTAATTTTTAACGTTATTTTCAGATGTTTGGGGGCTTGGGGAGAACATGAAACGCAGGGAAGTGAAATCAAAGTAACCTGAGTGATCTGAGACGAGTTGCTGTCAGCAATGGTTCCCCCCCCGAAGCAGCTCTCTCCCCATCGCACCTCCTGGAGTGGTGAGCTCAGCACCACTTATTCTGACAGAGGAAAGCATAGGCCCAGGCCCTGGCTGTGCCAGATCAGCTGAAACTCTAAGCAGCCACCCTTTCTGGACAACTTTCTGCCTTCTCACCGCTTACAGGGACCAAAAATATCTCTGTTTGCAGGACAGAACTTGAAGTCCTAACAGGACGAAGTCTGATGACCAAAAGCAGGAACTGAGTGGCATGTTGGTGGGAGGGCTCTCCTTCCTTCTGTCTCCTCCGGCACTGGCCCAGACTTCCCGGAGGACTGTGTTCCCTTCCGGAGCAGGGAACACAGAACTCAGGTCAGTCACCTCTGACCTGGGTGTTCGAAAGGTGCCAAACGCAGAATGCTGACCTCTCATTTCCATGCACCATGCAGGGGACTTTTTGATTAGCATCCTTTTTCTCCCCTGATTAAAAAATATATATATATTTTTTTTTCAATCTTAAGTTCTGGGGAGGAACTCCACAGCAGGAAGATGAATAAGATCCTGGGGTGAGCAGGGCAAGGCTGCAGTGCTCTCTCCCCACGTCACAACCGCCCCCACCACCCCCGCCAGCGCGCGCGCGCACACTCCCGAGCGCACACTCCGTGCTCCTCGGTGTAAAAGCAGCCGCCCAGGTTTCTGTATCCCTGAGCAGCGGAGATGGTGGGCCTCCCTGCAGTGTTCATGCCTTTTAGCTGCTCACACCATCAAGTGACGCCTCAGACCTCGCCTTCCCACCACCCGTGGGACGAGTGTCCTCAGTGACCTCAGAAGTTTTCACTTTGATCAGCAGGATCGTTTGGAGAGGAAAATCCTCCCCGGGTTGGCTTCCCGAGCCAGAGCTGCGGGGCCTCCCCTCCTGCACCCTGCAGGCCGACCGCTGGCCGCTCCGTGCTGCCCGGCACGTCCCCGCGCGCTCTCCGGCACCCCACAGCTTTCCCAGGGGCCTTGGGACAGGCCCTGGCTTTTCCTAACGAGGCCCAGGCACCTCCTTTGCGGGGTCCGTTTCGTTCCTGGCAGGATCACCCCATCCCTACCCGGGTACTGATTTCCCCGGGGAGGGGGAGGGGACGCGTGGGACGCAGCTCCTGCCTGGTGGCCGGGGCATGCGCAGGCGCGGAGAGGGCCCGCCTCTGCTCTGGGTCTCAGCGCTGGAGGAGGGGGCCCCCAGCTGAGAACCCAGCTATCTTAATTCTGCTCTCTGTCCGGTTTCCTAGCAGCTCCTTGGGGACACTGCACTACTGGAAGAGAGTCACAGAATGCTAAAGGCACAGGCTCCTCAGAGGACACCTGCTTTATCCCTCCGTTTTACAGATGACGAAACTGAGGTCCAAAGAAGCAAGAGGAACGATCCAATGCTGCATTTCTGGATTCTGGCAGCTGGGATCAGATCCAACTCGCATTGGCGTGGTTTCGGCACATGCATCAGGCCCCTGGGTGCCACGCACTAAATGTGTGTATGGCCCAAGAGATTAACCATGGTACATCAGAAGTAGTGTAACCATGGCCGCCCAGCGCACCTGGGTTTGATCTGATGGTTGGCAGGACTACACTACCAGCTGGATGGCCTCAGTGAAGCAATTAACCTCTCTATTCCCTAGTTTCCTGGTCTGTAAATGGGAGATAAAAATAGGACCTACCTGCTAGGGTCCCTGGGCTTAAATGAGGTCAAATGCACACTGCTTAGCACAATGCCTGCGCGTAGAAGTCATTCAAATACTTGTGCGATGCTCTGAGAAGTAGAAAGTGCTCAGCACATGGGCGTTCATGAGACAACCACGGTATACTCATTACCAGGCACAAGTCACGCGGGAGGGGGGGGGAAGGTGCTTTCCCGTGCGCAGCCCTTGGGCAGACTCACATGGGTTGCATGACCTGGCAAGACAGGGAAAGGAGGAAATGGCCTCGGTTTATCTTTCCTTCAGCTGTTCCCACCCTGTCCCCTCCCTCTCCCCTTCCTCCCCTCCCAATGCTCACTGTGACTCATGGCGGCTGCAGAGATACATGGGGAGCTCTTATCAGGGTGAAAATGCTCTGCAAGGTGGTGTCATTAATGTTTCATGTCCTACTTTATCACTGGGGCCTCTCTCCTTTCTTCAAGGCAGAACAGGCACACGCAAAAAGGGGAGCAGTGGGGTTAAGGAGATAAGAAGGAATGGTTAAACGCCTGAGGTGTCAGGCTGGAGTAGTCTGGAATGGCAGTTCCTCAGAGTTGAAGGTCACCTGGGACAATGATGTCCCTCATGTTAATGAAGACGTGAAAAAACGGTGAAAGGTAAAACGTCGTCCAGTTTCAGACTCAAGTAAAAGCCCCGGTGTTGCGTGTTCTCACAGTTCATCCGTCCATCTGTCCGCACACACTGCTTTGAGTGATGCATTATGTCCTGCCAGGTACAAGGCGCTGTGCCTGTGAGCAGGGAGCAGGGAAAGGACGCAGGCATCCAGGAGGACTGCCAGGTTCTCCGGGCAGGTTCACGGAGGATGGTAACATTTACTGTGAGAGCAAGTTGAGGGACAGATGACCTGAGAGGAAGACGGTGTGTTTAAACACACTCGCTAGGTGCCTGTGGGACTTCCAGAGAAGACCTCCGGGAGGCAGTTAGGAACATGGGTGCCAAGGGTGAGAGAGAGACCTGGGTTAGGGAACGGTCAACCTAGAGGTGGTCACTGGAGCTGGGGTGGGGCTGAGATGGCCCAGAGAGTGGGCATGATGAGAAGATTGTGGGATGGGTGAGAACTTAACCCCGACAGACACAAGCTTCTAAGGATAAAACAGGGATCTCGAGAGGCAGGCAACGAAATGGAGGGGGAGAGGACACAGGGGAAAAGGCGGCATGAAGCAGTCCAAATGAAGAGATTCTCTGGGGTAAGAAAGTGGTCGGCAGTGAAAAATGTCACTAGAATGTGCCCATTGGCTTTGACAATGAAGAAGCCACTAATGACTCCTGTGACCCAGTTTCGACGGGGGACCTGAGAGCAGAAACCAAGTCACCCTGGGTCAGAGGTACGCGTCAGGACAGATGAGCAGCAGGGGTAAGGGGCACAGCCCAGTGCTTCAGAAGAGTTGGCTGGGCAGGGAAGGGGAAGTTACAGCTGGGAGGCTGGTTGAGTTTTTGGTCAGTCTTTTTATTGTGAGAAACTGAAACACGCTTCTAGAGAAGCAGGAAGGATTAAGATGGGGTCTCAGTACAGCCTCCACAGGGGTGAAAGGGAAGAGAGGGCATTCTGACCCCAGACAACCTGGAGGAGGGATCCCTCTTCCTTTGTTCTTTTCCTTCTATCCTGTGAGAGGAGGCAATGCACTTGGCAGGCTTAGGAACGGACATCGGGGAGCTCTTCAAAACAAGTGTCAGGATCTTGCGCTGGCAGCAATCTGACCATCCAATGGGTTTGATTAGCCCCATCTGCACGTGGGGCTGTGCCCAAGGCCACACAAATTATGTAAAATAGATGCTGTCATTACCCTGTCGGTCAGGACTCCACGTAGCAAGTGACTAAAACCCAGCTCTAACCAGCTAAACCAAAAACGGAATCCACTGGTTTGCTAAACTGGGTAGACTGGCTTTAGGCTTGGTTAGATTTCAAATGCTTAACAGATGCTGTCAGGAATAATAAGGATGAGGTTTTGAAATTTTCAATGTGTTTTTCTCTTTTGCCTTTCAAAGCACATGAAGTTAGTCTACTCGAGGCGTCCATCGGCCTGAAGAGATTGGCACCAAGGCGTTGACCCACAAGTCGATCAGTGTAGATACATACTGTTTAAAGTCATAAATCAAAGCGGAATTTTTCTCCTCTTAATTTTTTTTTATCGCACTGATTCAATTAGTTTAAATAACTTAATTTGGGGAATATAATCAACTCAATGTCCAGTCTGGTTTAAAGCTTAGTGCAATCCATGAGCAGTTTTATTTGGAAAATGCTCAGTCTCTCCTCTTGCAAATATGAAGACAACTGTCTTACTTTTTCTCTGTATTATTTCCTCTTTTTAAATAAAGCCCCCTCTCCTACATCCAAGAGAAACTAGATAGGTAGTTTTTGCCTGTTTTTTTTTTTAAAGCTTTTTGTAATAAACGAAGTTTATTCCAGGAGAGACGATAAAGGCAGCATCAGCTCTTCTCCACAGACTTTTATTTTCAATATCATAAAGCACTCCACATAATAATAATAATAAAAAAGTCAGCCCTAAGTAAAAACAGATATTTAAGGTCTGGGGAAAGGAAACCTAATCCATTTCACTCTACGCATTTTGCTGTGTCTTTTTGTCAATGGTATTCTTCCATAGGAGATATCTTAAAATTGACAATTTGTCAAACGTATCTCTCCGAATTGAAGATTCTTTGGAACAAAGAAGTCATTAATCACAATAAGAAGACATAAACTCATCAGGCCCTGGTGTGTGAGTCACACAGTTAATTCAGAAAGGGCTGGTTTTGTCTGCATGTGGGATCCAGGCATTCATTTAGTCACCAACTATTTATCACACACTACAGCTTCTCTGCACTGCGCTGGGCACCAGGGATGTGGAGATGAGTAAGGCAGACTCATGTCTGGGAAGGAAGGAGACAGTGTGCACGCACACTGAGGGCTTGCCGTGGGGAGCCGTCGGTGGTTCAGTGGGGTGGATGGCTCAGAGGAGGCCGGGATAATAAGCAGCCCGAAGGCTTGGCATTTCTCGCAGTGCCCAGAGCTGTGCTGGGGAAGCACTTGTAGACATTTTATTGCCCTGCTAAGATGAGGAAGTTTGGAAATCCTCTTTGGCAGCCCTGAGGCAGCTGGGCTCCGTGACAGTTGAGAAATGAGAACTCCTGGTTTTCCCCACGCCTCGGTATGTGTGCTCTGGCACCGCCTGCCAAGGCCCTGGGCCTTCCAGTCATTCATCGAACAGATAGTTCTTGAGCTCCAGCCACGGGCCGGGCGCTGTACAAGCAAAGCAGACGACGAGTAAACTCCAGGGAGTATGTCAGTACATCAAAGTGGCCGTAAGTGCGTTGGAGAAAAAGAAAGCAAAAATGGGAGGACAGGGGATGTGGGGTGGGGTTATATGGTATAAAATAGGGTCTTTGAGAAATCCAGCTTGAGACTCACTTCCCCCAGTCCCCTGAGCCCCCGAGAATCTCAGCTGGTGGTGTCTGAGGGGCCTGCCAAAGGAAGTGCAAGGCACTGACCCCAGAGTTCCTGGGACGTGGTCAGCTCAGGCCAAGCCAGGCTGCTGTGCCTGCCCCTCCCCAGAGGGTTTTCTCATCGGCTGAGTGGAGCTAGTCCAGCCAGAGTCTGGAGCTCATGCCTGGAGAGGAAATGGGGTCATTTATTCTAGAGGGGAGAGGGCGGGTTTGTTTAGGTATAGTCAGGTCTCCTGGCAGCATCTGGGGGAGAAGGCTGTTCAGCTCCCCATGGAGAGCTTTGGCAAGGCCATGGCAGAAGGTCAAGGCCCTGGCCAAGAAGGTGGAGCCAGGACTGGGTTCAGGCCCTCTCTGGAAACTGGAGTGTCAATCAGGAAGGGGGCAGACACCAGGTCATTGGACATGGGGGCACAGACCCCAAACCACTGCTGGGGGCAGAATAAAGAACTCGGGGTCAGGGCATTTAGGCAGGGGCAGAGGGTTGGTGTAGGGTGGTCAGGTTGTAGGGGCTTTGGGAACCGAGTCAAGGGATTTGTGCCTTTCTCAGATCTACTAACACTGGCTAAGGTGGCCCTTGGCTTTTTGCTGCAGCCAAGACTTGCTTGTTGTGTCATCTGTGTATACACCAGGGTGCTTTTAGCCATGAGCCAAACAACACTGAAATAAGTTGTAGGTCTATTTGGGAGGGCAGTTAGGGATGGGGAGGAAGGTGAAATGGCAAGGGATCCCAACTTTTTATGACTAAAGCGCAATTCCCAATAGAAACCAGTCAGAAAGTAACTTAAGCTGCTGGGGAGGAGAAAAGTGCGTAAGGTAAACAGTGACCGGCACAGCGTGCCCTTCTGTATGGACGCCAGGGTCAGAACAACATGTCACGTTGCCACTTTGATCATGGGATTTGGATCAGCAAGAACTTGGGCTTTGGACTTCGCTCTGGGCTTGGCTCTTGTCTCTGCCACCTGTTGGCCGTGTGACCTTGAGTACTAGGAAGTTACCTGACCCTCCAAGCCTTCGTGTCTTCATCTGTGGAGTGGGAGGGTACACACTGGAGTCTGCGCCAGGATGCAGTCACGTCTGGTGAGCTCGTGGGGAACCCCCCGGGCCGGGCCCTGCCTTTCTGGAGGAGCCAAGCACAGTGAGCTCACCAAGTGGCAAAGTGTCCGTGTCAGAGAAGGGAGTCGTTGGAGCACACTGTGGCCAGCCTGTCCTTGGCCCTCCCTCATGTTGGATCCGCTCCTGGGCAGCGCTGTCACTGAAAGCTAACGGGATCGCTTGCCAAATGCTCTGTTCGACACTTTGTTACAGGGTCACCGAACACGAGCCTAAGAGGAGAGCAAGGCATCTTCCCCATGGGGCAGCTGTGCCAGAGCGAGAGGGCAGAGCAGGGAGAGGGGCAGTGCCTGGCGCCAGGGAAGTGGTTTGGGTAAATACACATAAGACACCCTACCCCAAGGGCTCCCCAAAAGTGCAAGGGGGAAGGTGCTCTGTTGGGATGAAGTTCTACCGAGAGATGATGCTTACAAACTATCATTTGGATGAATAGTTTTGACCTGGCTTCCTTTGCCCCACACAAGTCAGGGAATTTTGGTTAATGCCAGGTCAATGGGGATCAAATGAGGGTCGCAGGCATGAGCCTCAATGGAGTGAGTACATGGTGAATGTCAGATTCTCCTCAGAAGCCAACTAGAGGACCGACTGGTGCCCCTGGAGGACTGCTCAGGACACCCCCTAGCGGGTTTGGGGCTTGAACAGCATTGTCACAGCAAAGATCAGAAAATAGCCTGACAGATATCTTTACACACTTACTATGTGTCAGTAAGGTATACGTGCTGAGAGGGATTTTCATTGTGTTTTTTTTCTCCTCAGTATTTTACAGTTTACAAAATACTTTAATATGCACTTTATTCACATTAGTCTTCACAACAACCTAACAATGTGGGAGCCCCATTCATAGATGGGAAGATTGAATGTCCAAGAGGTTAAGTAATTTACCCATAATCTCCCAACCAATGAGGGTGAAGCTGGACTCAAACCCGTTCTCTTTCTTTGATGGGAAGCTGAGACCAAACAAATGCCAGGGTGCGGGGGAAACTCGGCAAATGCTAAAGCGTGAAGCTCTGATGGGAAGAGCCAGAGAAGAAGACAGGTCTTTGTGGCCGGCCATCGGAAGCGGCCAGCTGGGCCCGGGGCTGACCCTAACCAGAGGGCGAAGGCTGGAGGCAGTGCAGGAGAGAGGCGGCCCTGGGGGTGGGCTCCCAGGGCCTCTCGCCTGTGCCCCTGGAGCTGCCCCTGCTGTCACGTTTCAGAGAATATTTGTGGGCCTTTCGAAAGGAAAATGCAACCCACTTCCCCACGTCTCCAAAAGTCAACAGAGACGTTGCTCCTGTGGCTTTCTGGGCCACGACAATCCCCTCTGGTGACTTCGGCGACTGCCGGTCTCGGGGTCTGCAACCCCATCATTTCTGATTCTTCTTGGAGTATTATCTGTGACATCCTAAACGTAGGCACAGCCACATGCGGAAATGTGCCAACATTTGTTAGCCAGGAATGGTGCTCATTTCAAATTGCAGGGGATAAAAACAACAAAAGAGACGGGAAAAGAAATGAGATTTTATGGGCCAGATGCTATACTGGCACCTTGCACATCCGTGACCTCTTTTAACACTCACTGCTGTGTAATGTGGAAGAGGGTATCATTTCCACGTTGGCAGTGGAGGAAAGAGACAGTCAGAGAGGTCAAGTAGCTTGGCCAAAGTCACACGGCATAATAGGAGGCAATCCAGGTCTGACTTCAGAGTTTTCAATATTCTACAATGTATAGTGGAACTCGGATGAAACTGAGAGGACCAATACACATAGTTTAATTGACCGTAAAATTATTGGCCCCAGTTTTTATTAATTCAAGTTTAGAAACCATGCAGTCTCCGAATTACCCTCATCAGAGGAGTTCTGAGATCATTGCTATATTCGGTTTCATGGAATCCCAACCATTGCAACCGGGCGCCGGCCGGGATGCCGCCAGCAGACCGGCTAGAGCTGAGTGGTTCTACGGACGGACTTTCACCTTTGACAGCGGCCTATCAGAGATGGGGCCCCCATCTTCTCTGGGAAGGGGATGCGGAGGAGATTCTCACGCACCTGCCTGATTTCCTCCGCGCTGTTTAATACAAGCCCCGAGTCTGACACATCCTAACTGCTTTACTTTCTCTGGCAACTCCAATTCTGACAAGAGAGCAAGAAATGCGTCTCCCCCTTGACAGGAACAATGTGTGACACGAACAGGTTCTGTGCTGGCTCTTGACAGTTCTTCCGAAGAACGCGCCTCCTGCCTGCTCTGCTCAATGCCAGGCCAGGTGAGTCAGCGCGCTCGCAGCCAGGCAAGTATTTTAAGACACGAGAAATCTAAGCCAGAACAGGCAGAGAAAGGTGAAGGATGGATGATCGACGTTCGCTTTGATGGCTCCTTGCTGCCACGGTGCTGGGAGAATCGTTTTCAGTGAGAGTCTCGCTCGCCGCTGTTTTGCTGGGGTTTTTGACTTGGGAGGCCGGTGGACCACCACCCCCCCCCACACACACACACACACACCCATGCAGGCGTAGTGCACGCAGACACCCACTCCACAGGCTGCCATTGGCTGTTTGGGTTGCGGTTAAAAGGCCATAACTCACTTTGGATGGCAAATCTGCTCCCTCTAGATCAGCTTGCAGGGAGCCACATGGCCTGGCCAGTCCCCCACCTCCCATGGCATCACATGGAAGTTTGGGAGCAGAGTCAGTGAGGCCTGAACCGCCTCAACCTCTGCTCCCGGTTCAGCATCTGGCCCTGGAAAATGCCACCATCAGCAGGCTCTTAAGCATGATTCAGGGCGTCGGTCTTATGCCATCCTGAGAGGCAGGGGGACTTCAAGGTCTGCCGGGAGCTGGGGAGGGCGGTGGGTATGCTGCCCAGGGGAAGTGACTAGAGCCCGTTGTTCGGGCTGCATTCCACAGCCTGGCATTGCCTGGGAGGGCTGGCGGCCTCCTCTGCGGGCATCGACACTGCAAGCCCTGCAGATCTGCGCTGAAGGGGGCGCTCATCAGCACCAAGATGCTAGCTTTGAGCAAGAAAGTACCTTCTATTGTCACCTCCAGAGTGAACCACCCCGGGGAGCCAAGGGATGAACTCTGCTTCCCACTCAGACTTCCCACAGGCCCCTCCCTCTCTCCTGCTCCTCTTCCACCGGCCCTTACCTGGGGCTCGCAGGGAGGTGTGTGTGGGGGTGAGGGTTTAGGGGGTCACCTTGCTATGTGTCTTTTCCTGATTCCCCTTAATTAAACTAAACCTTTAAATAAATGTAAAAAGCAAGCAAACTCCATACCTGGGTCCTGAGGTCTCCCCCAGCCCCCCGCCCCCCGCCCCCCGCCCCCCCCTCCCCCCAGATTCTGACTCAGGGGCTTGAGCAGCCTTATTTTTATTAAGGTCCCAGGAGAATCGATTGCAGGGGCACCTGGGCCAGACTTTGAAAAACACTGGGGCAGAAAAAAGCCAGCGAATGTATGGGATGCCTTTGGGATCAGTGGCGATTCACTTCCTTTCTTGAAGTAGTGTTATGAGCTGAATTGTGTCCCATCCCTCCCCACGCCCCTCCCCCAAATTCATATGTGGATGTACCCAGAACTTCAGAATATAACTTTATAGGGAAATAGGGTCATTGCAGATAACAATTAGTTAAATTACGATGCGTTCATTAGGATGGGCCCTAATCCAATGATCACTATTGTCTTCATTTTAAAAAGAAGTTTGGACACAGAGACGAACATGTAGCCAGGGAGAGGGCCATGTGAAGATGAAGGCAGAGACCAGAGTGAAGGAGGAACGCCCAGATTGCCGGCAAAGCACAGGTGTTAGGAGAGAGGCGTGGACCAGTTCCTCTCGCCCAGCCCTCAGAAGGAACTAACCCTGACAACACCTTGATCTTGAACTTCTGGCCCCAGAACTGGGAGACAGATGTCTGTGTTCAAGCCATCAAGTGTGGTGCTTGGTTACTGCCACCCTAGATTCCACGTGGGACACTCGGGACAACAGTTATCTCACTATCTTTATAACGGCGATTTCAGGTTCTTCTCGGAAAAATGTCCTCGGTGGATTCGATGATTTCTAAGGCCTCTCCCAGTCTCCAGGTCTAACATTCCATTGAACATGAGGATCCTTTGACTCCCCTGTCACGTGTACCCCTGGTCTAGTCTTCAAGCATTTCTCCGCTGTTTTAAAGACGAGCGCATGTACAGGTGGTCTGCATCCGCTGAACAAAACAAAGCAAGGAACTTCCTCTCCTGCGTTGTGGGTTGTGCCCCTGTACACTAAAACTGAAACCGTGTGGGCCTTACTTTGCCTTCTGGTGTTCCTGTTTGTGTCATGACCTCACTCGCCGTGGGTCTTTCTGAACCTGAAGACTCAAGTGTCTTCAGGTCTGCTGCGTTTAACCCACCGTTTATGTTTGGGCTACCAATGCTGCAGAGAAAAGCAGAAATCGAAGGTAGAGGTAGTTTGCTGGGAGGTAAGAGTATGCTACTGGCGCCTGATTGAGGCCTGGAAAGTTTGGGTTCTTCAAGTGGAAATGTGCTCCCTTCCTGTCATTTCACTGAGCAGATGAAAGCTGCTGTAAGACGGTCTAAAAGGTTGCGGAGTACTTCTGCTGTTTCTCGAACAAGGCGCAGTTGGGCCAGTGCAGGGAGAGGTAAAATGCTAAGCCGTTTTCCTCAGGCTGTCGTCATGGATTCTCCATTGTCGAGCTGGTTTGGACATTTAGGCGCCTGGCTTTCAGATTCTGCACATCAATTCGGAAAATGGTTTGCTGTCGATGGGGTGTGGCCCCGAACCCCATCTGTGGAAACAGGAACATAATGGTTGTGTGTGTGTTCAAAGAAAGGGTTGAATTCAGGTTGCCTCTCACCCATTTGCAGCTGCTGCTGTCAAGGCTGCCTCTCGGCTCCTGTCAGCCCCAGCTGGCCAGGAGGCTGTCCCCACTGCTTCCCTGGAAGCACTTTTTCCTCAAGCCAATGGGCCTCTCTTGTCTCCCCGCAGCCCAGGCCCTGCCCCAGAGCAGGGTGGCTTTAACATTTGCTTAAGGCTTTTCACCTTTGCTCCCTGTATCTGGTTATTCTGCCCCCTGCCCCTATCAATTTTTAGAAGTGTGCCTTTTCCCAGCATGGGCGCAGCCTGGTGGAATTCTGTTGGGATACAAAAAATGGTTGCAGGGTAGAAGGTGTCACTTTGGGGACCTCATGGTTGGTGATTCTATCCAGTGTCAACATGGGAGATTTAGTTAAGTGAGAGTGCCTAATGGGTGGAGCTGCTCAGGAGTAGAGACCACATCTCTCACTTTTGAATCCTCCGTGCCTAGTTCAAAGCTTGGCAAATAGTTGGTGCTCAATAAAATTATTTGTTGAATGAATGGATCTTGGTTTTCTTTCTTCTTCAGAAAAGTGTCTGACATGTGTTAAGTCCAAGAATCATGGCCCCAAACAAGGTTGGTAAATCTTTCGGCTTCATAAAAGCTCTCATCTGTCATGTCCAACAAAATAGTCCAAGACCAGGAAGCAGAGGACAGAAGTCCAGGTCCAGCTGGGCCACAGTCTAAGAGACCCCAGGGTCTCTGCACCTCAGTGTCCTCCATGGCGACACAGGGGACATGATGACTGCTCTGCCTGCCTCACAAGAGAACAGATGGGAAAGGTCTCTGAAATTTTTAAAGGCCATGCTGAATGTATTATTTTTATTACTAGAGGCCTGGTGCACAAAATTCATGCACGGGGGTGTGTGTCCCTCAGCCCAGCCTGCACCCTCTCCAATCTGGGATCCCTTGAGGGATGTCCGACTGCCCGTTTAGGCCTAATCCCAGTAGGATAGGGCCTAAATGGGCAGTCAGACATTCCTCTCACATTCCAGGACTGCTGGCTCCCAACTGCTTGCCTGACTGCCTTCCTGATTGCCCCTAACCACTCCCCTGCCAGCCTGATTGATGCCTAACTGCTCCCCTGCCAGCCTGGTCACCCCTAACTGCCCTTCCCTGCAGGCCCGGTCGCCCCTGACTTCCCTCCTCTGCCGGCCTGGTCACCTCTAACTGCCCTCCCTTGCTGGCCTGATTGCCCCCAACTGCCCTCCCTTGCAGACCTGGTCCCTCTCAACTGCCCTCCCCTACTGGCCATCTTGTGGTGGCCATCTTGTGTCCACATGGGGGCAGCCATCTTTGACCACATGGGGCAGCCATCTTGTGTGTTGGGAGTGATGGTCAATTTGCATATTACTATTTTATTAGATAGGATTACAAGTATTTGTAGGGTTGAACAGCTCCTAATTATATTTGACTTTCTCGATCTCTTTTTTTTCTGCACACTCATGCACCAGGAGTACCTCCTACTCCAGCTGAAGAAACATCCATCAGGGTACACCTGCCAAGTGCCAGCCTCCTCGGGCTCAATCATCTGCTTGGTCCACAAACATTTCTACATCACAAGAGGTGAATGACAAGCTAAGTCACAGGAGACTGGCTGGCAAATAGTTGCTCCAATACAGCTCCTGTGCCCGAAGCCACCGCAAGCAGAACCAGTAGGTCTTCTCCCCAGAGGACTGTGCTCTTCTACTCCATCCTTGAACCATCCAGAGAGCCCCAGCCCTCATTCTGTCTAGAGCAGGCCTAAGGAGGAGGTGGCTTGTTGGGGGGCAGCTGGCCAATGGCCAGCAGAGCCCAGGCAGGATCCTGGCCTCCTGACACCCAGGCCAGTGCTTTCTCCACTCCCCATGCATCGAAGTGTGGTAGGTGGTGCTTTGTCTCCTTTTGTTTTCGGTTGCTAAGGTAACTGGATGAGCATAAACAGAAACAGCCCATGTGATCCGCCTCCACCCACGTGGCCAGACAAAACCCTGAGAGCCATAGTCAGGTTGATCGATTCCTGCTGAGCGTGTGTTTGGGATAGGGCGTTCCCCCCTTACCCCCCACCCCAACCCTCACCCCCAGGAGAAATGTCTGAACCTTGTGGCAGTCAATATTCTCTAAACACCCTCCCTGGGCAGACAAGATGTTGAAGGTGGGGTGGAATGGGAGGCAGAGGATGAGGGATGGAAATTACCTGAGTGTGCAGGTTGTCAGTAGGTGACAAGGTTGAAATTGCTGGAGACCTGAGTTCCAGCTGCCAGTCCTTGTATTACTTGGGACATCTATAGAATGAGAGGGCAGGATGGGGGAAAGGGGGCTCTCACCTCACCTCTGAACTGTGCCTCTAGCTTTCCTGCTTCCTTCCAAGATGAGCCCTTCCAAGCTCTCAGACAACGACCTTTCTTAACGAGCAATGTGATACCATGGGAATGAGGGCAGGGTCATCTGATAACCAGGCAGCTCCTTGTGGGCTGAAGACAGGGGAGATGGTCAGAAGAGAGGAGAGGAGTGCTGGGCAGACCATCTCACAATGTCCATTGCAAGGTCTTCCTCAATGTCAAGGCCAACTCAACAATGACCTTCTCCAGTGATGGCAGAAAGTAACACTTCCCTCCTCTCTACTCTCCACGTATTTTCTTTTCTTTCTTTCTTTCTTTTTTTTTTTTTAATCCTCACCCGAGGATATTTTTCCATTGATTTTTAGAGAGTAGAAGGGAGAGGGAAAGACAGAGAGAAATACCAGTGTGAGAGAAACACATTGATTGGTTCCTCCTGCATGAGCCCTGACCAGGGCTCGGCCCGGGGAGGAGCCTGTAACCTAGGTACATGCCCTTGACCAGAATCGAACTCAGGACCCTTTGAGCCAAACTGGCTAGGGCCTCTTCAAGTATTTTCATATGCACTTCCCTTGTGCACTGAGCACCTGTTTCCCATGCACTCAACTTTTGAATAACTTTCATTTTACAAAAACTCATGTACGCTCATTGAAGGAAAAATTCTAAACAAACAGCCACAAAGAAGAAAAAAAATCACTCAGTTCTGCCACCTGGAGATAGTCACTGATGGCATTTGGGGGCCCCTTTTCTCTGCCTGCATTCGGCTCTTCAAAAGCCAAGTCCAGCCCAGCCAGTATGGCTCAGTGGTTGAGGGTAAACCCATGAACCCAAGAGGTCACCGGTTCGTCAGGGCACATGCCTGCGTTATGGGCTCAATGCCCTGTAGGAGGCGTGTAGGAGGCAGCTGATCATTGGTGTTTTTCTCATCATTGATGTTTCTATCTTCCTTCCTCTCTCTCTAAAAAAAAATCAATGAAAACCTTTTTTTTAACAAAAAGCCAAGTCCAAATCTCACCTCCTCCCCCCTCAGCCACACAATGCCTCCCATTCTCAGGGACTCAGTTCCTGCATGTTCAATAAGTGGACGAATAAACAAAGGAATAAACAAATGGGTGAGTGCACGGAGGTGGAGAAAAAGTCCTTCTGTCCCACGCTTACCCCAGAGGAGCCAAGGAGAGATCCGGAAGCATCAGCCCGCACAGGGCCCGTGCAGCCTCCCTCCTTCTCCCCTGCCCAGTCCTCTCGGCTCCCCTCAGAGCAGAATCAACGCCAGGAAGTGAGTGGGGCACAGAGAATGGGCCAGACCTGGACAACGGTCATTAGTGGAAAGACAGAGACTGAAGCCGGATCCCTGCCGTGTGACTTGGAAATGTCGGCAGTGGCTTAAGGGAAAAGGGAATTCATGGGAGCCGCCAAGTCAAGGTCACCACATGTGTGCAGTATTTCAGGCTCAGCAAGCAATCTGGCGAATTCAAAGCCTCTTGTAAATGGGCTCCAAGAACCCAGACTACAGCGGCCCATTGGCACCTAAGTCCGTCCCCGGGACTTGGGCCTCACTGGGCTGCAGATTACCATTGATTTATCCGGAGCAGAAACGTCAGGACACCACGTCACATCTTGGAAGGCAGCCTGGGAAAAGGCGGAGAATTAACAGATCTTTATTATTAATTCCAACACCACAACTTCCCGTGGGAGCAAGTCACGGGCTCTCTTCACAGGAGTTAAAGTGAAGCTAATGCTTTAAAAAAAATGGGGGGGGGGGAGGGGAGCGGGTTTATGGCCTCACTCTTAACTACAAAGACTACCTTAAAAACCACAAGTATTCCCAATCACATAAAAATCCAGAACAGCCCTAGCCGGTTTGGCTCAGTAGATAGAGCGTCGGCCTGTGGATTGAAGGGTCCCGAGTTCGATTCCAGTCAAGGGCACATGCACGGGTGGTGGGCTCAATCCCCAGTAGGGGGCGTGCAGGAGGCAGCCGATCAATGATTCTCTCTCAGCATTGATGTTTCTATCTCTCTCTCCCCTCTCCCTTCCTCTCTGAAATCAATAAAAATACATACTTTAAAAAAAAAAAAATCCAGAACATGCTAGGTGCTTCCGTTTAAGCCAGGGGAGTAGGAAAGGGTTTGCACCCATTTGCTCCCCCACCAGTGAGCTCTGGGGGAAGCTGGTATATGCAAAGCCGCCTGCCAGCTGGCCCCGCTCTGTACTTAAGGCCAGTGGCCTCCCGATGCCCGCCCTCCATCCGCCCAGTGCATGGAGATGGCCCTGGTGCGGGCGCCCGTCACAGGCCCACAACCAAGAGAGGAGAGGAAGTTTTGGTCCCCGGCAGTGTTTTGCTTCTGACCTTTGTGTCCCCACCCTCCACCCCTCGCCCCCAACCTCAAAGCAGCATGTGGGTGCTAAGGGAAAGGGGCCTACAGACCGGGCTCAGACTCCTGCCCAACCCCTTGCCAGTTGTGTGAGTTTGGGCACGCCTCTCTGAGGCTGCGTTCTCTCCCCCACTAACTGGAGGTTATGCCAACCCCACAGAAAGGTTTGGTTGCATAACGAGTACCACGATGTTCAGTCAAGAGTAGCCATTTATTATTGTCCAAACTAAATTCCAACCCAAGAAGTGGAGCCGTGATTCCTTTTAAGCCATGAATGCACACGTATTTATTAGAGGTCTATTTTTAAGCAGGAAGATGGAGAGAAACCTTTCCCACCCCTTCCAGGAATGAGGACTTCGGCAGGGAGTCGAGGCCGTGGCCCGGTGCAACGCTCCAGCAGCGCCAGCATCCGAGATACGGGGAGTGAGAGATAGCATGCTCCGCGGTGTCTGCACCCTGGGAGATAAAGGGTATGAGTGTGGGCAGATGGAGGCCCCGCGGAGACCCCCTGGCCAAGACCCCCAGGCCACATCTCGGGTCCCCTTCACAGGCCTCGTTTCCACGCCCCCCTTTCCTCCCCACCCCACCCCCGTTCCCATCTCTCCTTTCCCGGGAGTTTGCTTTTTCGCTCCTGCAGGTATTTGCCCTCCTGAGAGCCACCGAGCACCCAGAGCATCCTTGGTTATCTGTCGCTGGGCCTGGCCGCCTCCTCACCAGACTCTGACCTCACCTCGGCGTCAGTCTTATCAGGTGTGGACAGCGTCATCCCCCTGCCCTGCGAGCTCCAAGCCCAGGATTCTTCCCATTCCCGGGCGGGCGGAGGAGGGCCAGGCACCTCTGGGACTGAGCATGGCGGTCACCTGCCAAATCTGGAGTGACCACAGGCCCAGGGGTCTGCGAGCGCAGCCAGGAGGCCCGGAATCGGGGAGGAAGCTAGAGGTTTACGTAAGTGTGAACCAGGAGCAGAGCAGAGGCTGCGCTGGGCCAGACGGGAGAGAGGGAGGACAGTGGCCAGAGAAACACAGCAGCTCCCCAGCGTGGGTCCCCCAGGGGGCACAGCCAAGGACAGCGGGTCACCGTGGCAATTCCATCCTCGGGGACCTGGTTCTCCCACGGAGCCGGGAGAGCTAGCGGCGCACGGTCTCTGAAAAGGGGGTCTTGCAGTGACTAAAACAGGCCGTGAGAGAGCTGGCTGGGGACCAGGGAGGTGGGCATGGGCCTTTGCTCCTGGGTCCCTGGCACCTGTGCCAGCTGCTCTGTCAACCCTTACTGCACAGTGGGCAAGGACACTGCGTTTCAACTGCTGTTTGGCTTGTTTAGGTTTGTCAGCTAGAGGACGCCTTGGGGTGAATGGCTAGGGGTGGGGTGGACGTAGGCATTCAGTTAGAATTTATTCCACACAGGCCCCTTTCTGCTGCTCCAGCATTTGGTTGGACGGCAGCGACTCTTGCCTTTCATTGGCCTTGTGAGTGTCTGCCCGTAAATGATAACGCACTAGAACTGACCCCGAATCGCAGATGTGCGGTTGCTAGAAGCTTCACACATCAGTGGTTTCACCCTCCAGGGCTTGGGAGGAGGCAGGGGTCAGACCACCCCACCCCGTCGAGTCTCTGGAGCTCCGGGCCCATCCTGAGGCGGTGAGGGCCAGGCGAGCTGGGCAAACCTGAGAGGGCTCATGCCAGCACTGGCTGTTTCCCTCTGGTCGGCACAGGAGACACGTAGGGCCACTGTGGGAATATGCAGCTGGACAAGTGTGGCCCAGAGAAAAGGGGGAGCCCCGGAAGCATTTCCTTCCCTACAGGCCACAGTCCTTGTGTGGGCCCACTGCACTCGGACCCTGTGAGCCACCTCTAGGACTCACCCTGCAGAAATCCTCACGTGTGTGCAGATGAAGAAGTGCAAGGCTGTTCCCTAAAGCATTGCTGGGAGTAACAGAAGCCCGGCGACAGTCTAAATGCCATCAATAAAGGCCCGGGAAAGTAAGTTACGGTCTGTGCCTACCATGGCACACTATAAAGGACGTTCCCCGTGCGCTGGTAGGGAGTGACCTCCAAAATACCTTGTTGCATCAAACAAGTAGAACTCGGTTCCGAACTGTGTGTTATCGTGTGTTTAAAAAAGGGGTGTGGGGAAGGGAGGACTGTCTTCGGAAGGATTCACAAACTGGTAATATTGTATCCCCCTGGGAGGGAATGTACCTGGTGGGTGTGGGAGCTGCTAGGGTATCAGTTGACTTGTGCTATATACCAACCCAGCCCAACCTTAGGGGAGCCGGAAAAAAACCCACCATTGTATCCAGCTCACATTTCTGTGGGTTGGCTGGTTGGCAGGGGCTTCTTCTCATGGAAATGTCAGAGTCCCCAGAAGCAAGAAAGCAAGCCCAGTGCACACACACACACACACACACACTTTTAAGCCTTTGCTT
Organism: Eptesicus fuscus; assembly: GCF_027574615.1. Lineage (NCBI taxonomy): Eukaryota > Metazoa > Chordata > Mammalia > Chiroptera > Vespertilionidae > Eptesicus > Eptesicus fuscus. Next base: position 21,657,931 of record NC_072475.1, read on the forward strand.
GCATGGTGTTTGCTAAAGTCCCTTTGTTAGAGGATAGGAGAGGGGCTCATCTCCCCCAGTTGCTCATGGGGCTGGGGTTCTTAGGGTACCGCCAGAATAAGATTTTCCAGAGGCCCCCATGGGAAGGTGAGATATGGTAGAAAGCTTTATTTCCGTGGAATTACACCCCTGGGTTTCCAAAGTCCCATTTCCCTCTTAGTCCAGGCATTGAAGAAGTGTAGCTGGGGCTTCAGTAGAGCTAAAATCAGAGCCAGTGTCCAGAGTTTTCTTTCCATATTGGAGCCGGGTCCAGTCCAGCACCAGGCTAGCTTCCCACTGCTGTCCATTAGTCCATAGCTGTGGGGTGGGCATGGCCGTGGGCCATAGGGGCCAAGGTCACAAGTGAGCCAAGAGTCACAAGAATCATGAGCCAAGCAGGCCAAGAGCAACAACAGAGAGAATTCCTTTGTTTGTGGGATTGTGCATTTCCAAATGTTCAGGTACTTGCAGTGGCCACGCCCATTCTGACCAACCATCTCTGTCCCCGGGTTGGACTGACAAGCACCTCCTCCAGTCACCCCGACTTTACTGGGCATGTGTCTATCTTCTCTTTGTTGGATCCCTTCCCCCAACGTCTTGCAGGGAATAGGTCAGTGTCTCCTGGAGAATGTGAAATTGCAGCTTCCTGGTGAAGCTGCCCAAATGACGTGTCTATACTATCTGGCCATCTCTTTGTTCCTTTCCAATTATTAATAACTAGCTAATTACAATGGTAATGCCTTTGACCAAAGCAATTCACACGACCAAGCCCAAATTCAAGGTGGAGAAATGGACTCCATTTTTTACTGGGAGGAGCAGCAAAGTATAGTGGTCATTGGTTTTAATCTACCATACGGCAGGGCAGAGGCAGGGAGGGAGAGACTTTTTCTCTTTTTAGCCCTTTGTACTTTTTAAATTTGAGCCATGTCAATATTACCTATTCAGAAAGAACTCAATTTTTAAAAATTAAAATACATGCTCTGAGATTAGCTTCAAAATAATTCAGTGTTGAAGGAGATGGGTGATGGAGAGGAGAAAGAGGGGCATATAGGTGAAATGAGATTACTGAGTTGATAACTGCTGGGGCTGAGTAATGAATGCATGAAATTCAATAGTACTCTTCTACTTCATAAAAGTTAAAATTTCCTGCAACGGTAAAAAATTAAAAGGACTGCCCTAACCAGTTTGGCTCAGTGGATAGAGCGTCGGCCTGCGGACTGAAGGGTCCCAGGTTCGATTCTGGTCAAGGGCATGTACCTTGGTTGGGGGCACATATCCAGTAGGGAGTGTGCAGGAGGCAGCTGATCAATGTTTCTCTCTCATCGATGTTTCTAACTCTCTGTCCCTCTCCCCTCCTCTCTGTAAAAAAAATCAATAAAATATATATTTTTTAAAATAGAAAGAATTAAAAGGACTAAATATTCAAAATTCAAACTGATTGAGGCTTCCTTGCATGGTAAGTGTGTTGCCTTGATCATCCCCATTGATCTTCCCAACTACCCTGGAAGGGGAGGGGACTGTTTTGGCCCTAACAGCAGCCTTATTGAGGGTGCTGTTCCCAGAGGGTCAGCTGCTGAGTGGGGCCCCAGGGCAGCCCCAAGCGGAGATGCTGGGCCCTGAGGAATTCTTTGAGAGCAGAGAAGAAAGGAAATGTAGGGAGCTGCCTCCACAGTGAAAAATCCAAGGGTTGGGTGGTGGTGGCTGGGAGATGTAAATTACTTCACTGTTTCAGAAACACAACAGAGCTTCTGAGGGTGGGGAATAAGAAGGGAGCCTTTCCAAGGATTCCAGACCAAAAAACATATAGCGCGCGTGGTACCATCCAAAGGAAAATAACTCAGTGAGAAAGAAAGATTCCCTTTTTTGCTCACTCACCACTCAGATGTCCACATGTATGCACAGACTGTGTGCCCTGGGAGCCTCGAGTCATCCACGCGTCCTGGGCCTGGCTCTGAGGGGTCCCACCTTGGAGCAGCTCTGAGAGTGCTCAGCACCCGGGCCAGTCCTTCTCTGGCAGACGGAAATCCTCCACCAATTTTACCCAGACACGTAGGGTCCCCAGCTAGCCCTAAGAACTTCTCCTGTTCCCAATGTCTAAGAGCTTTACCACAGGCTGCACGCTCTGAGGCCACCCCTCACTCCCTTCCGTGTGTGTGCACCCGTAGACGCTCCTCCTGTGGACAGATAATGAATTTCTTAAAAGGGAAAGCACCTGTATCACCAGCCTGCAGATCAAGGAACAGACCACTGCAGGCATTTTCTTTTTAATATAATAAAAGGAACCGTTGTTTTTTAGTAATACATTCTTAAATATCTACAGATGTGGTGATAACCTTGGGTTCACTTCAAAATAATCTGACGTTGAGGAAAGGTGCAGATTTTTTTATTTTTTTCAATTATACTTTACATTCAATATTAGGGTGGTTAGACAATCATATACTTTACAAAGTGTTCCCCCTAATATTTTCAGTACCAAACTGGTACCATATATATTATTACAATATTATGGACTATATTTCCTATGCTGTAGTTCTTAATCTCTTCACCTTTTTCACCCAATCCCCCTCCTCTCTGGCTACCATCAAATCAGTATGTTCTCTGTATCGATGAGTCTCTCTTTCTTTCTTTCTTTCTTTCTTTCTTTCTTTCTTTCTTTCTTTCTTTCTTCCTTCCTTCCTTCCTTCCTTCCTTCCTTCCTTCCTTCCTTTCTTTCTTTCTTTCTCTTTCTTTCTTTCTTTCTTTCTTTCTTTCTTTCTTTCTTTCTTTCTTTCTTTCTTCCTTTCTTTCTTTCTTTCTTTCTTTCTTGTTCCACCCACACTCCCTGCCTTCCCTCTGAGATTCCCCACTCTGTTTCATGCTTCCATGTCTCTGCATCCACTCTATGAGTCTGTTTCTGTTTTGTTTGTTTATATTGTTTTTTAGATTCTACATATAAGTGAAATCATGTGGTATTTGTCTTTTTCTGACTGACTTAGCTTAATTCCCTCTAGGCCCATCCATGCTGTTGCAAATGGTAAGATTTCATTCTTTTTTTATGACTAATATTCCATTGTATATTTATGTACCACAGCTTTCTTATACACTTATCTATTGATGGGCACTTGGATTGCTTCTATATCTTGGCTATTGTAAATAATAATAACGTGGCAATGAACATAGGGGTGCATATATTCTTTCCAATTAGTGTTTCGAGTTTCTTTAGAAATATACCCAGAAGTGGAATCTTGGATCATAAGGCAGTTCCACTTTAATTTTTTGAGAAACTTCAATACTGCTTTCCACAGTGGCTGCACCAATATGCATTCCCACCAACAGTGCATGAGGGTTGAGGGAAGGTGCAGATTAAACAAGTTTGGCCATAAAGCTGAGGAATGCTGAGGGGTGGGGTGAAACTGTCTCTTTGGTATATAATTTTATAATTGAGAATATGAGAATGGACAAAAGATCTGAATAGACACTTCTCCAAAGAGAACATACAGATGGCAAGTAGACATATGAAAAAATGCTCAACATCACTAATCATCAGAGAGATGCAAATTCAAACCATAATGAGATATTACCTCACACCTGTCAGAATGGCTATCACCAATAAATAAACAAACAACAAGTGCTGGTGAGGATGTGGAGAAAAGGAAACCCCTGTGCATTGTTGATGTGAATGCAGATCAGTGCAGCCACTGTGGGAAGCAGTATGGAGTCAAAAAATTTAAAAATGGAATTGCCTTATGACCCACTGATTCCTCTTTTGTGAATTTATCCAAAGAAACCTAAAACACTAATTCAAAAGAATATATGCACCCCTATGTTCATTGCAGTGTTATTTATAACTAGAGGCCTGGTGCATGAAATTTGTGCACGGGGCGGGGAGGGGGGGTGTCCCTCAGCCCAGCCAGACTGCTGGCTCTCAACTGCTCGCCTACCTGCCTGTCTGATTGCCCCTAACTGCTTCTGCCTGCCAGCCTGATCACCCCCTAACCACTCCCCTGCCAACCTGATCGATGCCTAACTGCTCCCCTGCTGGCCTGACTGCCCCTAACTGCCCTTTCCTGCTGGCCTGGTCACCCCTAACTGCCCTCCTCTGGTGGTCTGGTCACCCCTAACTGCCCTCCCCTGCTGGCCCGGTCACCCCTAACTGCCCTCCCTTGCCAGTCTGGTTGCCCCTAACTGCCCTCCCCTGCAGGCCTTGTCCCTCCCAATTGCCCTCCCTTGCAGGCCTGTTTTTCCCCAACTGCCTTCCCCTGCAGGCCTGGTTGCTCCCAACTGCCCTCCCCTGCTGCCCATCTTGTGGTGGCCATCTTGTGTCTACATGGGGGCGGCCATCTTGTGTGTTAGAGTGACAGTCAATTTGCATATTACTCTTTATTATATAGGATAGCCAAGATTTGGAAGCAGCCCAAGTGTCCATCAGCTGATGAATGGATAAAAAGCTGTGGTACATTTACACAATGGGATACTACTTGGTTGTAAAAAGAAAGGAAATTTTACCCTTTGTGACAGCATGGATGGACCTGTGGAACATTATGCTAAGTGAAAGAGAAGTACCATATGATTCCACTCATATGTGAAATTTAATGAACAAACTGAATTACCAGGCTAAATAGAGACAGACTCACAGTTAGAGAGCACGTAGACAGCACTGGGGGGCCAGTTGGGATGCCAGGGATGAAGAGGGATTGAGAGAGAGAGAGAGAGAGAGAGAGAGAGAGAGAGAGAGAGAGAGAACTCATGGGCATGGACAACAATGTGGTGATTTGGGGGGTGGAAGGGAATGGATAGAGGAGGTAGAGGGCATAGAAGGGATAAAAGGTGATGGAAAAATTAAATTTAATTTAAAAAGAAAAAAATATAGATGAGAAAGTAATTTTTTTAAGCCATGGTTCATTTATACAATGGAATATTACTTGGCCATAAAAAAGAAGGAAATCTTACCCTTTTTGACAGCATGGATGGACCTGGAGAGCATTATGCTAAGTGAAGTAAGACAGTCAGAGAAAGACAAGTACCATATGATTTCATTCATATGTGGAATCTAATGAACAAAATGAACTAACAAGCAAAATAGAGACAGACTCGTACATAGAGAGCAGGCTGACAACTGTCTAAGGAGGGGGCTAGGTAAAGGGGTTAGAGGGATTGAACAAAAAGAAACAAAAAAGAAAAAACTCATTGACACAGAGAAGAGTATGGTGATTACCTGAAGGAAAGAGGGTGGAGGGAAGTAGAAGAGGGTAAAGGGGGGATAAATGGTGATGGAAAGAGACTTGACGTGGTCTCTCTATACAGATGATGTATTATAGAATTGTACACCTAAAACTTACCTCATTTTACTAACCAATGCCACCCCAATAAATTCAATAAAAGTGTTTTACAAAATAAAGAATCTGAGAAGTTAATAGATTAAATATATAAATAATTTATGTGTTTTTGTCATTGTTAAACTTCACCCAAGGATACTTTCTCTATGGATTTTTTTTTTTTTTTTTTTTTTTTAGAGAGGAAGGGAGGAGGAAAGGCAGAGAGAGAGGAACATGGATGTGACACATCGATTGGTTGCCTCCCACATGGTCCGGGGATTGAGCCGCTAACCAAGGTATGTGCCCTTGACAGGAATCAAACCTGAGGCCCATTAGTCCATAGGCCAATGCTCTAATCACTGAGCCAAACTGGCCAGGGCAATAGTTTGTGCTTCTTTTTTTTTTTTTTAAATATATTTTATTGATTTTTTACAGAGAGGAAGGGAGAGGGATAGAGAGTTAGAAATATCGATGAGAGAGAAGCATCGATCAGCTGCCTCCTGCACACCCCCTGCTGGGGATGTGCCCACAACCAAGATACATGCCCTTGACCGGGAATCGAACCCGGGACCCTTCAGTCCGCAGGCCGATGCTCTATCCACTGAGCCAAACCGGCTAGGGCAGTGTTTCTTAAAATGAGTTTTCATGTGCCTACTTCCTCTGTGCAACTGAGAGCTCCCTACAGCTGCTCGGTTTTGTACAAACTTCTCCTGTTATAGATGAGGAAACCAAGGTACGGAAAAGAAAGCCACCTTTCCAAGGTGCTTGTCCCTTTGCCCTTTCTGTCCGTTGTTAAGGACAGAACCTAAGAGGGAACTCGGGCTCTGGAGCCCAGACTGGCCTCTTTTTATTTCACCATCCACTCCATATCTGTGAATTCAGCACGCACCCACAATCCTGTTTTCACGGGTAAAGAAAGAACTTCAAAGAGGTGACTGTAACTTTCCCATGACCTTGGGTCATGGTGACTCCATCGCTCTCTCCAGACAGCGTTTTCCACATTGGGTTATCTCCCTTATGCCAAGAAAACATAAAATTCAAAAAGCTCAATTTTAAAAACAAACAGAAAAGTGATTATTCTCATTAGAAAGGGCTTTGGTGCACATTTTTTAGAAGAGGTGAACTCTCTCAAGTGTCTTTGAAATATGAGTCAGTTTTTAGCAATTCCATCTGCATCCAGCTTGTTAGGGACCGAGCGACTGAATAGAGTCAGGCACAGCCCGAGCCACGGCCCCACAGTCCTGTCCTGTCACGTGTCACAAGAGTGCTTTCAACATTCCCCAGCCAGAAAATAAACAAATCGATTAAAGATAACACACCAGGAGTGGGAATAAATGGGGAGAAAATATCTCAAGCATTTGTAACATCAAATACATATGTTGATTTAAAAAAAAAAAACTTTTTTAAAGTTAAAATGTTAGGATAAGTGTGCTGTTGGCACTCAGAGCAGCAGAACTCTAGTGGTCTTTTGTGTGCCCAGCTTTTCCATGCAAAAGACTTTTGCAACTCTGGTCCAGTGCCTCTTTCAAGAACCTTGTGACTCTCCCATCCCCCAGCCCAACCGGGGGTGGCCGGATTTCTGTGCTGTTAAGAGGATTACTGAGACATTCCCTTTATATAACCCAGAAGACTCTGGGAATAACAGGAAAGAGCAAACAAGAGATGTCAAGGAGAGAGGTTACAAGCAAGGGCTGCACTTCAGAAAAGCTCTCTAAGCAAGTTGAGGTCAAAGAATGTTCTTTAGGGACACTGATAAAGCCGGGGCTCTGCAGCCGTGTTCTGGGAGCCGTTTACATAGGCAAGCAGAGGGGTGAGCTTACATCCATCCATCAAGGGTTAAGCTTTAAACCCAAGAACTCCGGGTGAGTCAGGGCCAGAGCCCTGTGAAGAAAGGAGACACCTTATCTCTAATCAGCCCTGCCTCAAAATAGCTCTCTCTTCCCAGGGGCAGGCGGCAGCGTGCACAGCACGGCAGCACAGAGGTGCCCCAGCCCACTTAGTCAGAGCGTCAGGGAATATGCTCTGTTCATCTCTTGCACAAAGTTAGATCTCTCTGGGCGGAGCAATGAATCATTTCGCAACCCCCAAGGGGTTTGCATAGAATCAGGATGTTCTTGTCAGGAAGGGCCTTGCGATTTAACCTGGATCGACCCGTCATTTTACAGATGGATAAACTGAGACCCAGGGAGATGACGTGGTTTGCACAAGAACACGCAGGGAGTCCGTGGCTGCGCTGAGACCAAAGCCCTGAGCTACAGCAAGCATTCTCGGTCCCCTGGCAAGGCTGCCGCCCTCATGTGAAAAAATGAAACACTCGTGCCCCTGGTCAGTTCTCCTTCCGTTGTTAAGGAAGTCATTTCCAAGGCTCCGAGAGTTCCTGAATCCACACTTTCACAGCCAGCTCTTGTTAAACCCGTCCACTTCGAGTCTCTCAAACTTCCTCTCCTATCTTCATAATCCAGACAGCTTTACTTTTGAGGTTCGATATACACTGAGTGGCCAGATTATTATGATCTCTGAACGCATAATAGTCTGGCCACTCAGTGTATATCCTACATAATAAAAGGCTAATATGTAAATTGTCCCCTCGACCAGGAGTTCGACCAGCAGGCAGGCAGGCCAACCGCCCATGTCCCCTCCCCCTGGTCAGGCTGACAGGACCCCACCCATGCACGAATTCATGCACCAGGCCTCTAATACACACACACACACACACACACACACACACACACACACACACACACACGTGGCCAGATTATGCGTTCAGAGATCATAATAATCTGGCCACTCAATGTATAGGCTGCCACTGTTGTTGCTTTCCTGGCTGCTGGGAGAGACTGTTACAAATGGGTAATTGAAGCGCTTGGGGAGTTGCTCAGAATGGGGTCAGACAAAAATGCCCACCAGTCCCATCAGCTGCTCTGCCCTGCCAAGGGCGGTGGGTGACTCACAGCTCGGGACTTGCCCTCCCAGTGGCCATCTGAGAGATGGCACGGCTCAAACATTCCTGTTGCCACACTTCCTACACGGCCATCTGCATACTGTGCCCCCTTTGTGTGTCCTCTGCACAGTATGGGCTCTGTCCAGAGCTGTCTGAGGCACACAAGGTCTGCAAAGGGGCGGGGGTAGGCCTGGGGCTGGCGAAGGCTGCTGGAAACCGGGCAAAGTAACAGGGACGTAGAATGTGGACAAAGGGTTAGAATGTGCTGTTAGGAAATGCCTGGCTCCAACGAGCTTAAAACAGCTTTGTTTCAGGTTATTACTCTGCAGGACTTTGTGTCAGAGACTGAAGAAAAATAAAGCGCTAAGAGGCAGGAAATTGAATTTCAACCGCTTTTCCATTTCTCGGTGATTGTCATCTGTTAAATGTTCCCATTTATTTCTTGCATGAGTCACTTGGGCTGGACTTATCACAGTGCTCAGGTGGAAATTGGTCCCTCGTTGTTCCTCATATGTGGGGTTTTTCTCTCCTAGCTAGACTCCAAGCTACTCCCCATCAAGGCCTAGGGCTTTGCAATTCCCACAGGACTTCCTGCCATAGTGATGGGCACGCGGCAGGCGCTTAATAAATATTTAACAACTGTCTCCTACTGATCAGCATCACAATTCTAGACTCACTTTGTGCTAAAGCCTCATCAGGGCATGAAAGCCCTCATTTTACTCCTGAGAAGGCAAAAGAGCAAAGAAAAAATGACTCCCGGGGTTTATACACCATGAATGACAGAGCCAGGCCTCAATCTTTTAAAACAAAATCCCACCTATCTATCTGTCCTCTGTCGACCTGTCTATCTATCTGTCCATCCAGCCATCCAGAATGGAGACAGAAAATATTATGCTAACAACCTATAGGCTGAAGTTAGTGAAATGTGAAGTAGTATTAGCCTGTTGCTGGAGGGGTCTTACTTACAATTTTCATGGCAATTTTTTTAAAGGACATTTGAACTGGTATAACCTTAGCTTATCACACGAGTTACATAAACATTTTCATACATTTATGTAATTATAAAAGTATAGCTTTTTTCTAGCAGGAGTTTAGTCGTAATGAATTGTTTTATCAGAGTAAAAATGGGTGCCTTTGTAGCTGAAGAATTAAAAATAAGGTGCAAATTAATACCTAGCAAATGAGATAAATCTCTCTCTTATTGTTCTGACTAACATCAACTCAGAGTGGAGTTTGAACTGCTCAGTTACATGCATATTCATGTTCAAAGATCAACCTATAAAAAGAACTCCAACAAGCATTCCTTGGGTGCATAGCATGGTTCTGACTGGCCCTCTAATTCTGCTAGTAACTAGCTATGGTCCCACACTTTTGAATGCCAACCTTGTGCCAGGAACCTCAAAGTACACTTTGCATAGGTAATTTCATTTCATCCTCATGACAATCTTAGGATGTACAAATGAGGGCTCTGAGAGGAAGTCATTAATTTGCTCAAAATCACAGAGCCAGTAAATGGCAAAGCTGGGATTTGACCCAGATCTAGTATTAGTCATTCTGAAGCCCATACTTTACCAGTACTTCTTGAACCTAGGTCATGTTAGTACCACCTATGGCGCTTTTGTGTAACACTGATACCTGGGCCCCCCTCAGACCAAGGAATTCAGAATATCTGGGAGTAGAACCTGGATTTTTAAAAATCTCCCAAGGTCATTATCATACACACCAGGGTTAGGAGCCACTGTCCTAGGAGAGCTAAGCTTCAGTTTCTTCAACTGCAAGGTGAGGAATGGATGGACATATCTAAGATCCTTTCTACTTCTATAGTCACCAGAACACTAGTATAGTATAGTGACACTAGTATAGGGCCAATTGCTACTTTCATCTGGAGTACGCAGTTGTCACCCCCACTGCCAGATGCTCTCCCAACTTTCTACGTAAGTGTAGGCTATCAGTGACGCTGGTGAAATGTTTAGGGGTAAGGCTCACTCTAAAGCATACAATTATTTCATTTACTTATGAAAATTTATATTTATTCAGAACAAGGCCTTAAGGCTCTAGAAGATTCCCCATGCCATCCTTTTCTCTTTCTGTCATCTTTTCAGGTCAGTCATAGTTATTTGGTGAAATCCTATCGCTCCAAACTATTTTAGTGCTACCCTCTACATCAGCGGTCGCCAACCTTTCGGACCTCACGGACCAACAGTGGTCCGTGGACCACCGGTTGGCAACCGCTGCTCTACATCATCACATCAAAAAGTCTTTAGAAAATGTTTATAACCTTTGACCCAGAATTCCTCTTACAGAAATTTATTCCAAGGAAGCAAAGAGAAAGCAGAAAAAGTGTTATGAAAAGAGAAGTTCATTGCAGTATTATTTATTACAGTGGAAAATTGAAAACCACTCATATGTCCAACAGTAGGGGAATGATTTAGTAAAATAGGTTACAGCCTACTAAATGGAGAAATGGCTATTACGAATTATATTTACATACACTTTTAAATGCTGTGGAAAAATAGTAACATGTGTTATAATGCTGGAAAAAAATATAGAGTTAGTCTATGACTTAAATTACATAGAGTTGAATAATCTTAACTATGTACTTATTTTAATACATAGAAAAAATACTATTATGCAAAAGTTAAAATATCTAAAATTATTTTTACCATCAACCCAATTCTAAATGTTTGAAGAACAAAATATAAAAGTGGTTGTGAAACAGGCCCCATCCAGAGAAATCTTATATCTGGCCTGGGCCTCCAAACCTGCATAGACAAGGAGTTATAAACAGCAGAGTAGAAACATGAAACCGCAGGTCAAGTGGTTCTTTTAGGTGTGGGAAGCAAAGATAAATTTAAAATTAGAGTCACTATAAGGAAAGACAAACTAAGAAAACCCAAAGGCCAAAATCAACTCTAGGAAGGCATCAAGAAGGAAATGGGATTGACAGTGAGTTCATTTATGACAAGCAAGGTTGCTATTTTCAACGTGTTTTTCGTATTTGTTGCCTCATAGGATCCTACCCTGGGAGGTGGGTAGGAAACTTAGTGTCGCAGTATTGGTCCCATTTCACAGGACAGGAATGAGCCTGGAAAGCCGAGTGTCTGACTTGATGTGACGAGTGTGGCCAAGGCCCAAGCGCCCTTCTCTCCTGCCACTGCCCTGCCAAGCCTGTGGGTGGCAGCTCTGGATGAGGTGGTACCTCTGCTGGCCGGGTGTGTTCAGGGTTACAGACTGTCCATGCAAGGGACAGACCACACATCCAAGGAACGCACAACCCGGGAAGCAGCTCATGTATGTGTGTAGCAGCCTGAAGCCACAGCACCTGTGGCAGGTTGTCTCAGGGACACATGCCCTTGTCCAGGGTCCACTGGATGCTGGTCAGGGCTCTGTGCCTGCGGCCAGGGCCGTCCCTGCACCCTGGGTCCCAGAGGGCCTCCTCACCCTGATGCAGCCTTGGGCATTGGAGAGGAAGGGAGAGCTTAAGCGCCTCGGATCCCACGCAGCTCGCCCGTGGGCCTTGGCCTTGCCTCGTGCCTGTGCCCTTGTGCTTGGGTGCTTGGTGTTCCATGTCTTTCTTACAAACTGAACCTGTTCTTTTGCAAACAACAGTTTGCTCAGTGATCTGAGCAGCATCGGGAAGATTGCAGGTGGGCTCCAGGCTGTGGGATGGATAAGAGGCCACGCGTTCAGGAAGACAGGAGGTTCTAGAGTCGCTCTGGTGACTTGGGCTGAACCCCGGGTTCTGCCCTTGACTCTGAAGGTTCCTGAAGCTTCTTTAGGCCAAGCTTAACAATGAAGGGTGTGCTGGGCCACAGTTCAGTGACTATCTGAATTTTGACCATCTGCAAGCTGTCTTACCCTTAAGAAGCTAATACCGGTACATTTAGTGATGAGAATGCCTTTAGGAAGACTAAGGCGATTCTCCTGTTAACTCCTGTCTCACCTTGCTTCTTTGAAATTCAAAACAGGCCCCCTTTTTGCTATTGTTAACTTTCAGAAACCCAAGGAAGCTATTCCAGCTTTTGTTTGAAATGTAAGTTAACCAAATGTTGAGGCTTTGTTTTTCTAGATTTGAAAATCTCCTTGGAATTTGCACAAATGCCTTTCACCTCAACACCTTTATTGTTCACACAGAAGCACAAAACTGTAATTCCCTTGCCTTCCATAGGCTGCACTTCAGATGTCCGGCTTACACAGCAAATTGTTCACCGTTAAACACACTCCTATTAAAGAGCGAGTAAATGGCGCTCTCCAGTAATGTTTCTCTTTGCATTTAAGGGGAAGGGCCGTTAGATGTTGCCCAAACAATCAGCAATGGTAATATGCAAGGAACTAAAGTTTTCCTTCTCAGGATGTAACGTTCTCTTCTGGACTGGGTTACTCTGGTGCTCAGTAGAGCTGTTTTCTCAGAACATGTATCCCGTGTCATTTGAAGAAACAGTCAGGCGAAGAACAACTTTTTTTTTTTTTTTTATTGATTTCAGAGAGGAAGGGAGAGGAAGAGAGAGATAGAAACATCAATGATGAAAGGGAATCATTGACTTGCTGCCTCCTGCACGCCCCCTGCTGGGGACCGAGCCCACAACCTGGGCATGTGCCCTTGACAGGAATCGAACCTGGGACCCTTGAGTCGGCAGGATGACGCTCTATACACTGAGCCAAACCGGCTAGGGCGGCGAAGAACAACTTTACATTCTTTGTAAAACTGCCATAGACATTCATTTCATTGATTAATGTTAAAAAAAAAAAAAAAAAAAAAAACTACCACCAAAAAAAACCTTGCAGACAATTTCCACTTGGACTTCAGTGCTAGGATAAAGTCTGGCTGTGCTTTTTCTTTCTTTTTCTTTTTTTCTTTTCAATCAGTGAAAACAGAAAAGCCACAGACTGCATTGTGCGGTTCTTTTTGCCTCCACTGCCAGGAGCCTCTGAACTCTATTTTCTGCTCACTGTCTAGGATCCCTTCTCGCCTAGGTTTAGATGAGTTCGCATTCTCTATCTCTTGTTTCCCCCAACCACCAGCAGAGTTTCCTTTCTCTGATTTACTTATCCCATTTTCGCTTAAAGTACCTCCATCTCCTTTAATGACCCCCCTCAAAACTTCCCAGAAGTGAGTGCATATAAAAATTAGTTATTCTAGATTCTCTAAAAATGTCTTAAACAGCATGTGCAATCATTTTTAGCTTTGGGTGACTTTTACTGGTAAGACCCCAAAAGCCTGCCTACCCCAGAACTGTGCACAAGCACGGCGAGCTAGGCTCTGCCTGTCTCTCTCCCCTCAAGAAAGCGCATCTAGTCTAATGTCTGACTGTGGTGAGTGAGTCACTCAGGAGCTGCAGGACTTTTTCATTAGTAACAACTGACTCGCAGCACGCCCTGCGGCTGTGGGTGCCCCACCCAGCACCCGGACCCTTGGTGCAGGGCAGCTGCTCTGGGATGTGCTGGGACACTACAGCCGGTGAATCAGGCCGTCTGTTCCCTCCAGGAGCAGCGCACATTTCCTTCATTTCAAGCGTCCGGAGTGTCCCACTCATTGTTCAACAAAGCCTAACATCTGCGCTTCCTTCCATACAGCAGGGAGACTTTCTCATTTCCCCAGAATGTATTCGTTCGGTCAAACCTGTCTACCGATGGTGAGGAAACTAGTGTTTGCAGTCACTCAAGAAGCAACTGGGAAAAACTCTTTGGGGCTCTGAGGACCGTGAGAGGAAAGGCTGAGGGAGAAGAGGAAGACAGTGAGCATTTCTTGAACCTCAGCCTTGTGTCAGGCACTGGGCCAAGGACTTGCCTCGTTTATTGTAACCCTTCCCAGCAGGCAGCTGAGGTAGACACAGTTACACCCATCTTCCGGATGAGAAGACAGACTCCGAAGCGCTAAAGGACTTGCTCACGTTACATCACCATGAAATGGTGGATCCTGGATTCCAACCTAGTTTGATAGATGGTGGGACTCATTCCATGCTCACACGAAGTACTGCTCACAGAGAGCAAAGCTGTTAATAGACTCCCAGGAACTGAGCACACAGGGCCCCATAGGGTAGGCCTCATTCAGGGACTCTGAAACCAGGGTGCCCGGGTTCAAATCCCAGCCCTGTCACTCGGGACATGTTACTTAACTTCACTGGGCGCCTGTTTCGTACCTCCATAAAGTGGGGAAAGTTGTAAGGAACAAATTAGTTAATCCTGGGACAGCATCAGTATTCAACAAGTGGGAACTCTCATTCTCCAGTTATACCCCAGTGTTGTGTTATTACAAGACAGGAAATGCTGCTTTCTTGCCCAAATGATGGTTTTTTAATGTCTTTCACTTAGAAATCATTCACATAGAATAGTAGACCTGATGCTGGGATCATCTTTGGAACATCCCAGGGGGATTAAAAAAATATTGATGCTGTGTCCCCCTCTAGAGATTGTAATGCAATGGTTTGGGGAGTAGTCTAGGCATGGGGGGAAGAGACTCTTAGTGGTTCTCAAAGTGTGGTCCCCGGACTACAGCTCAGTATAGCCACAGGGCTTGCCCCACCCAGGCCTACTGAATCAGATACTCGGGGAGCACAGCTCAGCAGTGGAAGTCCTCTGAGTGACCTGATGTCCATGACAGCCTAGTAAGAGTCATTGCTCTGAGGAAAGGCGATGCCCTGAGAGCTCTCTTTATCCTAAAAACAAGGCCTAAGGACTGAGGCGGACCTGGAGCGCTCATCTATTGGCTTACACTGAACAGTGAACCGCAAGCGTGCTAGTCTCCCCAGAGCCACAGTGTGCTGGGGCTCCATCAGCCCATCCTCTCCAGCCCCAGCAGAGGCAGGTCCTCATCAGAAGTCTCTACATCAAATGGTGAAGCACATCAAGCTTAGGTAGCCCGAGTTGTATATTTCACGACGAGGATCAGGAAACCATCAACCAAAATATTAAATCCCTCGAGCCCATGTTGTCCAGACTCCCTTGGCTACTCGCCCCACCTGCATCTCTTCACTCAGAGCAGCCCCACGCAGACCGGCAGACACTGAGACCGCCTCTCCTCTCTCTGCTGGGCACCGTGGGGTAGGCACAGCTCTCCCTGGCCTTCGTGCCTCTCCTTTTTCTCTGCTCCCACCATGTGGCTCCCTCTCTCATAATCATCAGCCTTTCTCTTGTACTGATACGCTTCAGGAAGTCTTAGTTGGGTCTTCCAGGCCACAGAGCCACTCTGTCCCTTCTAGTGACTGCCTGACTGTGCTCTGAGCCCTGATGTGGCACTCTGACACTCTCACACGTGGGTATCTAGTTCCCTCTTTTTCTGATAGAGCAACTCTCCCAAGCCTTGCCATTCCTCAGCACTCGTGTCTCGTGCCTGCTCCCTTAGCCATCATTAGTCTCTTTTGGAAATAAGACATACTTGCTTTAGCTGTGCGTCACTGAAGGTTGCCCAGGACCAAACCAGAGAGAGTCGGACCTACATTACCACCATTTGTCCACCATCCAGAACTGAAATGTCATTGCTGACATGTACACATAAGGAACTGTTTGACATTGAAATTGGGTCTCAAAAGAACTGTTGGCCCAGAAAGAAACTCACTACAGACTGATTCATTTGCCTGTCAGCATAACCATTATTGCTTTTCTCATTTTAGGTTCTTATAAGTGTATTTCTAATAGCCCATGATCTCACTCATCTAGGGGAAATAATGAACAACATAGACTGATGAACAAGAACAGACCCAGAAACAAGGAGGCATGGATCAGACTGTCGGGCCTCAGAGGGAGGGTAGGGGAGGGTGTGGGTAAAGGGGAGAGATCAACCAAAGGACTTGTGTGCATGCATATGAGCCTAACCAGTGGTTAAGGACAACAGGGGGGTGGGGACATGTGTGGGGAGGGGTGGGATGGGAATGGGGGGATGAGGACAAATATGTGATACCTTAATCAATAAAGAAATGAAAAAAAAAAAAGACATACTTGCTTTAGACATTTGCCTTTCAATGTTTCTCCTGTGGCACTTGTGGCCAGTTGTTTCTGCAATGTCATGTAATGTATCTTCCGTCACCTGATTCAAGAGAAATGCCACTGTAACTTCTAGTGAAACCAAAACCAGCTGTGTGTTTTGGGGTGTTGTGACTTTGCACAGGAAAAACACCCATGGTCTCCTCATGCCCCACGTGACCATCCCCTGGGAAACATACAGTGAAACAAAAACAGCTCATTTACTTCTAGAGGACTCAGCCTCAGCTTTAAGCAAGTGGACGGAATCACCAAAGCAAGAGAAAAGAACAACGGGGCAGCAGCAAACGCACAGGGAAGAAAGGAGATGTGAGAAGAAGAAAGGGAGCTACAGGGAGGGAGCGAGGAGGGAGCAGAAGGGTAGACAGAGCCAACGATTCAAAAGTCTAGGCTGGCCGAAACCGGTTTGGCTCAGTGGATAGAGCGTTGGTCTGTGGACTGAAGGGTCCCAGGTTCGATTCCGGTCAAGGGCATGTACTTTGGTGGTGGGCACATCCCCGGTGAGGGGTGTGCAGGAGGCAGCTGGTCGATGTTTCTCTCTCATCGATGTTTCTAGCTCTCTATCCCTCTCCCTTCCTCTCTGTAAAAAGTCAATAAAAATATATATATAAATATATATATATATATATATATATATATATTTTTAAAGTCTAGGCTGAGGAGAAGCCTCTCAGACAGGTATTAAACTTGGCCTTGGCAATGAAGACAAAAAGGGAAACCTGACACATTCCACTGCTCTGCAGCAGGATGATAAGGGGGCCATTCCTGCTGCGACAGAATGTCAGCTGAGGACTAGGGGTATTATGTGGCCCCTGCACATTCTAAAGAGGGAGCCAGACCACCCACACAGAGCTTGCTAAGCAGTGATCAATAAAACCCAGCCCATGGCCTGATCGATGTTTCTCTGTCTCTGGATCTGTTTTTGTTCATCAGTTTATGTTGTTCATTATACTCCATAAATGAGTGAGATCATGTGATATTTATCTTTCTCTGACTGGCTTATTTCACTTAGCACAATGCTCTCCAGTTCCATCCATGCTGTTGCAAATGGTAAGAAATAAGGACACACATGTAATAACTCAATAAAGAAATTAAAAATAAATAAATAAATAAATTTCAATAAAGAAATTAAAAATAAATAAATTTCAATAAAGAAATTAAAAATAAATAAAACCCATCCCAGCTACCGTGCACCCATCACCTGCCACAGGGCGTGGAGAGGAGGGGAGGAGGTGGAGGAGGAGGAGGAGGAGGAGAAGAGCGGGGACTTCTTTGAGGAGAGCTGTCAATACATTGAGAATGTGTATCTTCACCTCAGGCCAAGTGGAGGGAGCTTCCAGCGAACCACTAGGACCAGGTGGGCTATCTCCTAGGAGGAGAGGAACATCTCACCTCCCAGCTGGTCAAAGCTGTGGCAACTGGTCCCACGCCATCGCAGGACTGAGACAGAATGTGGGGAGAGGCTACTTAGGAGGGCTTGACCTGTGTCCCCCGGGAACTGAGGGGAACAGAGGCCGGGGCCCCACTGTAATGAGGTCTGCAATGTGATCTGAAAGGCTCCAACATAGCCAGGGTGATGCCATGAGTGTGTGTTCAGCTGTACCCTTGCCCATGCTCCAGAGGCAGCTGCCTCCCACTAACCATCCAATGGCAGAAGTGGGCTAGGATGGTACAGAACACGGAAACTTACCTGGGGAAATCCAAAGGTGGGACTCGGGCTGGAGTGGCCTGGGACGGGAGAGTGAAGAGGCTGGGTGAGCGGGGCGGGCAGAGCAAAGAGGTGCCTCCATCGGGGGTCAGACGGAGGCTGTGGAAGATGTCACCATGAAAGAGACCCCACCCAGGAAGATGGAGTGAGGTGCTCCTAACAGAGAGGTGGCTTTTTTACGGGGTGCACTGTTGTGGAGGCGCTGCTGGAAGAGCTCTTAGGAGGCAGCCAGTAGTAGGGACACCTTGGTAGACAACTGTGTGGTTGGAGATCTCCCAAATCCTCCATGAGTTAGGAGCTATCACTAGGACATCTTCCCCACTCAGAGTCGGCCCCATCTGCCCCTTTCCTCCCCACCTTGGAGGCGCCAGAGCCCGCAAAGTGAGTGCAGCGGAGTGGGAGAATCAGGTAGGAAACTGGTCAAGAAGCTGACCACCTTTCTCCCCAGCACACCCGCTGCTCTTCTGCACGGTTCAGAGTCTTATTCGGGCCCAAACGAGGGTGGGAGAAGCTATATATTCAATGAGAGATGAAAGCTTTGTTGTGAGACTAGACTGAACTTTCCATACCTAAAAATGAGATGTTTATTAATACCTGAAAGTGGACAGAAAAGCTGTAGGATAGCCTAGCATTTCACCTCCAAACGTGGAAGCATAATCCAGCAGAGGGAGCTTCAGAAGTTGGTGATGAGAGAAAAATGAAGTGGTTTAGTTTTTATACCCAACTGAGTCCAAACTGTTCAGCACCTACAGCTTTTGTTACTGAATGAAAGGAACTTGGTATTTGTACTGTAACTTTCAGAATTATTTATTGTTATATCTCATTAAGTGGAAATCAAAGGGTGGCAAATTAGTTTTCAAGCACATTCTTGCAGACCACAAACTAAAGAGCAGTGGGGTGGAGAGGTAAGGTGACATGAATTAGCTACCTCGTGCTACCGTAATAATACATTACCACAGGTTCATTAGAGTACAGCCTTGGGGGTCAGAAGTCCAGCATGATTTCAGGGGGCTAAAATGAAGGTGTCAGCAGGGCGTCGTTTCCTCTGGAGGCCCTGGGGAGAACTCTGTTTCCTTACTGTCCCAGCTTCTAGAGCCCTCCAGCATGCCTTGAATCAAGGCCCCTGCTCCAGCTCAGGGCCCTTGCTCTCTCTGCCTCTCCTGCCTCCATCTTTCACTCATAAGGACCCTTGTGACTGCATAAGACTCACCCAGATAATCCAGAGTAATCCCATTAACCTCAAGCTCCTTCACTTTATCTGCAGAGTCCTTTTCGCCATGCATAGTGATATAGTCACAGGTTCTGGGGATCAGAGGTGGGCATCTGGAGGTGGGGGGGGGGGGTGGCATTATTCTGCCTGCCACAGACAGGCCCAAGCACAGGGGCTGGGCCTGTGGCTCACCTCTCAGAGAAGCGCCTGGCCCTTGCTGACTGGAGCCAGGTGTAACGGTGGCCTCGAGGAAAGAGGTGCTGTCTAATCTTGGGAAAAGCACATCATCTATTCATACCTGTTTCTTCATCTGTGACATTACAGGATTGGCTGTTCTCTGAAGTGTCTTCCAAATCTAAACCCTAGGCGCCCTTTCTCTTTGGCAAAATAAGCATTTGAAGAAATCTGGCTGCTGAACTCAAGAAACCAAACTGGCCAAAACTGCTTTGGCTCAATGGATAGAGCGTCGGCCTGTGGACTGCAAGGTACCGGGTTCGATTCCGGTCAAGGGCATGTACTTTGGTTGCGGGCACATCCCCGGTAGGGGGTGTGCAGGAGGCAGCTGATCGATGTTTCTCTCTCATCGATGTTTCTAACTGTCTATCCCTCTCCCTTCCTCTCTGTAAAAAAATCAATAAAATATATTTTTTAAAAAAAAGAAACCAAACTGGCTTCCGGCCACACGGCCAGCCCCCAGCCCCGCCCTGGGCCAGAGGCTCTGACAGCCGCAGGGAGGAAGGCAGGCAGCCCTCTGCTTTCCCAAAGGCGGGGGAGGTCCACAGAAGGCACGGGTGCGCGGTTCCCCGTGAGAGGCCTCTCCACGCAGGGCAATCACCATTGAAGGCCTTGGGCGATGGTGCCAGTCTCAGAAGCAGCTGCTGACTCAGCACTGCCCGAGTGGTCCAGGGAAGCCCCAGTGGAATGAGTAACTGCACCCCCCCCCCCCCCCACCCCCAGCCTGCCCTGGGCCTGCTCCTTCAAGTCGGCACACAGACTCCCTCTGATCTCCTTGGAGCCTCAGGATCATAGAACAGCAGGTCATAGAACATGAAGTGGAAGGAGCCTCAGATACCATGTCATAACTGTCCTTCCCATCATGTGACCTCGAGCTGGTTGTGTGTTTTGTTGGTCCAGCTGTTCTGATAAATCGCACTGTTTTCGTGGCCTAGTTCCTTGTCTGGTCTGGCCTTAAATTTAAGGTACACTTTCCACCTCAGCCCAATGACCTCGGAGAGACACCCAGCTCCTCAGGAGCCACCTTTCCCTTCCATTTTCCAGGTCATGTCATCTACCAGCAAGAGCACTGGGCCATAAACCAGGACTTCCTGTTCCTGTCCTCTGAGCAGCCACGGGCATTCAGCCAGTCACACCATCCTGTTGGGCAAACATCTGACTCTATTTCCTCCAAAGTCCCTCCAGTGCCAATACGAGGGGATCGGAGTAGGTCGCCCTCAAAGTCCTCCTCGGGTCTGAAAGCCCATCTTCCTCTGTCCCAGAGCTCCGGATGCGTGGTTCTGGCTCAGCCTGGGAAAAGCCCTCCTTGGATCAGCTTTGACCTGTGGTTGCAACGGCCGTGTCGGATCACTTCCCAGGGAGGCACCGGATCCCCAGCCTCCGGAAGGCCCAGGCACTCTGCCTGCACAGGCTTCCCAGTCCCTCCTCCCAACCTAGACTAGACTGTCACCTCCACTCACCAATCTCCTGGGGGGTCAGGGGTGGGACTGTGGAGATGCAGAGACTGAACGGTGACTCCAATTCTTCATCCATGTGACAGGCCTAGCATCCCTCCTTCTGTCGGGCCTGCCTAACCAGACCAGCACTGGGTCACTCTGTGTGAGTGGGAAGAGATTCCTGCCCGTTGGTAACCCCAAGGACGGGCACTGCTCAGTGGGTGGATGTCACCTCTGTCCCCAGAGCATCTGGAACGCCCAGGGGCCCCACCCACCCACCCATCCCCTTCTCCAGGCCTCTGTGTAATGCCATGACTTGGCCTCAGGCCTGGCCACACTTGGCCAACGGCTCCTTGCTCCCAGAACCCTCTTGGCTTCTTTGAACCACAAAGCTGCTCTCAGAAAGTACCAACTACCAGGGTTGCTTTCCGCCACATCCATGTCAAGAGTCAACTGGCGTCTCACGGTTCCCTTTGACACATGCCCAATCTTTCCCTGCTCATCCAGCAAGGGACAGCCTGCCTTCTATTTCTCACATGGGCTGGTGCACCCTTCTCATCACTGCTGGAGGAAACTGTGTGGACTAGCTACCCCTAAGTCCCCCGCCCAGACTCAGTCTCCTCCGCAGGCGCCCTTCCGCCTGGGTGAGCTGCGGAGAGAGGGGCCTATTGTTCCTGCGGGCACTCGCAGGCCACCAGGCAGCGTGCTGGGTGTTCCCCTTGGGGGGCAGAAAAGCCGCCTCCGAGATGGATCCTGCCGAGCTCTGTGCTGTTTTGTTTCTGGTCTTTCCTACCTTGCTGCACCCCTCGCCCGGGCACTCCACGCAGACGGAGCGCCTACCCCCTTACCCTCCGCGCAGGGAATGCCTCCTGGGTGCCTTGGACATTGATCAGTTCTCCAGGGAGGGAGGGAGGGGATGAATGTGTCTCCCACCTGCAGACTCAGCCTGCGGTGGGTCACGCAGCAGCCGCAGGCAGGCGGAGTGAACAAAGGCATGCCTGGCCCCAGGGAGGCTGGGGGTGGGCCGGCCTGGAATGCGGGGTCCCCTCGGCCAGGAATGTGGAAGGGCTGCGCGGCATTGCCCACATGGTCAAGGGTGGGTCTGGCCGCCCCGGTCCTGCCCTGGTCTGCTCGGAGGACCCAGCTCGGCGGAGGCTCTGGGGGAGAAGCTCCGCAGGAAGAGCCAGGACGTGCCGGTCGGCCCGCCTCTGCCTGGGTGACCCCGACCCGCACGAGCCTGCGCCTCCCAGCGTGAGCCTCTCCTCTCTTCCGCGAGTGGGGCAATCGCCGCTGCCCCGCCCGCCTGCTCGGCGGGGCTGGTGTGCGGCGCAAACACAGCCCTCTCCCAGGAAACGCTGGGAGGAGAAGCACAAGCCTTTGGTGAGTCAGCGGTAGGAGTCCTGGCTCAGTCTTTCCGCACCATCTACCGCCCAGATTGCCCGAGAGCTTCTGGTGAGCTGGTGCTGCCCCCTAGCGGCCAATCCGCTCCCCGTCATTCATTTCTCTCCCATTTCATTTCAATAACCACCATCAGAACAATTAAATGAATATGTAATAATGAACTTAGCCTGGATGCTACCTATTTGTATACCCATGCAGTCATAAAATGCATTTTATTTTTAAATATAACTTTAAATATGTATGTATTTTAACAGAGGAAGTGGCCCACAAAAGGAGAAGTGTACAGTGCAGCCTGGACCCAGGTGGGAAGTGCGGCCCAGCCACCCTTCTCTCCCGGGCTGCTCCTCTGAGCTGCAGGGAGCCTGGCTGAGGCCTGATGGTGTCACTTGCTAAGGCGTCCCCCATAGGGCCCGTATTTCCCCCCCCCCACCCCCCACCCCCAGAGAATGGGGACAAGATGGAGGAACAGGTGAGAAACCAAAAGCACTTAACTGCTCTTCAGCCTTTAAGACCTTTAAAAATCCCCAGAGATGTTGGCCTGGAGAGAAATTAGAGTTCCTGCTATTTAACTTCATGACAAGTGACCAGGAACTGCTGCGTTGTTGCCTCTTTAGGAGAGGCCTCCTGTTTCTGAGGCACACGCTCTCACAGACTGCTCCCACAGCAACCGTCCCTCTCTTCAGATGAGCAGCTTTCGGTTCCAGAGGTCACATGCTGGAGGGAGGGGAACAGCCCGCACCCAGGTAATCTGGCTTCACACCGCGCCCCTTCTACCAGGACATTCTGGTCGGCCCGGACATGCTTGGAGTTGGATGACCCTGGGCCTGCTGATTGAGAAGGAAGAATGAGGTGCCACTGTGTCACGGTTAGCACTCTGGACTCTGAAAGTGCAGAATGAGAACAGTCTGCCTGGTGGTGGGGAGAAACACTGCAAAAAAAAAGAAAAGAAATTAACAAGCCTTTCCCTTCAGACCTGTGGAATAAATAATCCAGGCAACAGTCATCCCCTAGGCATGGTGAGTAATCTACTGAAACGAATGCTGTTTGATCTGGGCAGCTACTTTCTGTTTCCCTTCTCGTGGGACAGATTCCTACCGAGCACTCAACATGCCAGATATCCCTTTACTCCCCTCACGGGCCTTTCCCCAGCCTCCGAGGGGCCTCCTTTGAGACTCAGCTTCCTGGCGTTGGGACTGGCATGAAAGGTTGCCAGACGGCTGGAGGTTCCCCTGCGTGCCCCCCTCCAGCTCAGGGCCCTTGCTCTCCCCGTCCTAAGCGGGCAGGATGCTGGGCATCCAGACACTCACTGCAGAACTGAGGAAAACTGGGTGCACCTGTGGCAAGTATCACCTTGCTTTAAGGAAACCAGTGAGCACAATTCGGAAAAGTTTGGAGGGTCTAAAAGTGGAGGGGCAGCCCGGCTGGTGTTGCTCAGTGGTTTGGCATCAACATATGAACCAAGAGGTCATGGTTAGTTTCCCGGTCAGAACACATGCCCAGGTTGTGGGCTCGATCCCTAGTAGGGGGCAGCTGATCAATGCTCTCTCTTACCATTGATGTTTCTATCTCCCTCTCCCTCTCCCTTCCTCTCTGAAATCAACAAAATGTATCAGAAGTGGAGGGGCATGTGGACAACTGTGTCACAGAGGCCTATAGGGACGCAGAGAGACAGTTGACGACCCATCACAGACACAGCTGGATCCAGGTCTGGATTTCCTGAGAAGGGCCCCTGGCACCCACAGGGCAGTGAAGTGAGACAGAAGCTTGCTTCTTGATCCACTGAGGCTGCTCCCAGATCTTTGTCTCTGGGGTTCTTACACAGCCTAGGAAGACTCCCATTTCGTCACCATCTCCTGTGTGCAAGCCCCTGGCATGCTTGCCTATGGCACCTCATTTCACCATTAGGGACACCTGTGAGGTTGGGCTTTTTTGTCCTGCTTTACATTTTAGTAAATTGAGGTTAAGAGAGGCTGAGAGATTTGGCCAAAGGCACAAAGCTAACTAGGAGGGTATGATGTAAGCTCCAGAAAACACTGCAGGTAGCTGACCTGACCCAAGGCACGTCTGGATACTTGGCTGCTTGGGGCCTGAAGGGAGTCCCTCAGCATGTGAGGTGGGTGCATCTGACCTTCCTGTTGGTCGGATTTACAAATGGAGTGATCACATAACTCAGCTATGCATGTGTGCGCCTGCACTCATCGTTGGCCTTTGTCCCAGTTTCCTGTCCCCTTCCTCCACCGCACAGGAAGGCCAAGTCGTGACTGTGCCAGGCCCTGTGGCCTCATTTGTCTGGGCAGCTGTGGGGCAGCGGACTGAGATAAGAAGGGAGAAAACATGGGCTGTGAAGTCAGGCAGGCTTGGGTTTAAACTCCAGCTCTGCCATAGTTTCAGGAAAAACCACCCAGATTTTAGGATGGGGATGGGGACAAGGAGGTTCAAGTCAGAATGGTGTGGCCTCAGCCAGCATCTGAGTAAAGGGCAGATGCCAGCGCCAGCTCTCTGCAGAACATCCAGAGATGAGGAACGGGCCGCTGCTGGTTGCTGGCAACCCTCAGCTCATGGGACACCATGTTGGGGGTCCCAAACAAGACCCGGGTGGCCCCTGTTCCCCCAATTCTCACACACTGGTCTAAAATTCACTGAAGGCTCTGGTCATGAGCTAAACGTAACCACCCCTGGGAGGGGACGGCACTTTGCAGTGCTAAAGAGCAGCAAAATGGAAGAGGGAAGAACATGTGTGGAGCCCATTAGAATCAGGCTTTGCACATGGTTTCGTGGCCTCTGTTTTCTCATCTTTAACGTATAATAGACAACAACATATAGGGACAACTGACAGTTCCGTAGGGCTGCTCTATGCAGTTTTTTACATAAGTTAACTAATTTAAATGCCCACCATAGCCTGATTCCCATTTTCCCCGTGAGGCGGGCATGTAGGTCAATCACCTGCCCAAGGTCGCATAGAGTGTGAGGAGCAAAGCTGCACTTTGAACTCAGCCGTCGGTGGCAGCGTCCCTTGACCTCTACACCGTTCTTGCTCTTAGGGGGATGCTGAGGCCTCCCTCTTAGGTATGAGGGCAGGATTGAGAGAGATCATCTAAAGCTCCTGACACAAAGTTGACACAAAGCAAGGACTCAAGTAATGCTCTTTTCCTTCCTGGCCTTTTAGATTTGAGAGGAGAGAGCCACAGCCTACCTGTCTCAGCCAAGGTCTGTCTTGCACGTATAGGTGCTCAGCCAGATCTGAGGCATGAATGAAAGGGCCGATTGTGCTAAGGTGAGCGGCAGGAGGAAGGGGAGCACGGGAAATAGATATGTGAATGTGAGGCCGAGGTCTGAAGCTGTCACTGACTGGGGCTGGTTCTAGGATGTTGGCTTCAGCTCCCACCCGCCCCTATATCAGTGTTAGCCTCGGAGCTCACTAAAGGCCTGGGAGCCCCGGAAGACTGTAAAGCCACTGGAGAGGAGGCACCTGCCCCTCCCCCCTTCTCCCTGTCCTCCCCCTCCCTCCCCTCCCGCCCCCCACACACACACTGCTCTAGTGCTGAGAAAGGACCAGGGCTGCTCATTGGGGGTGGCAGTGTGGGGTGGGGTGTGGAGTGTGGGGGGCTGGTATATGGAAATAGGACTGTTCTGTTCCAGGCTTATTATAGCCCAGGCCCATACCCAAGCAGTGGCCACCGCACCCATGCTCTGGCCTGAGTCAACCTACTGGCAGATGAAATGTTTCTGGGAACCCAGAAAGAGGTGGCTGTAGGGGCAGACAGAGGCCAGCTCCCTTGATGGTCTCCAAGCCATCCTGGCACATTTCAGCCAGAACCTGGCTGCAACAACACAGGCTGGCTGTCTGGGCAGTGGTTACTGAGGTGCGTTCCCTTCTGTTTATCAAGATGACAAGGGTCAAGGTCAGGTGTGCTCGGGCCAAAACGAGCAGACCTTGACTGGGCAACATACCAAAGTATTGGTTCACCATGTTCTTTCTGAATGTCCCTCAGCTCAATTGATACATCGTGATCAGGACGGATTAAGATGACTGAAATGGCCTGCCACTCCCTGCGTTGACTTTATTCCTGTTTATAGGCACAGCCTCCCGTCCAAGGGAAGGTGAACCAAGGGCGTTTTCTCAACCAAGTGGAGTCACTGAATCCCAACTGCTTGGATGTTTTGGGAGTGGTGGTTTAAAAATCCTACCCAGAATAATAACAAAAAAAGAGGAAGAAAAAAAAAAGAAGAACCCTAGCCAGGTGGCTCAGTTGGTTGGAGTGTTGTCCCATGCACCAAAAAGGTTGAGGGTTCGATTGTCGGTTAGGGCACATACCTAGGTTGCGGGTTCGATCCCCAGTCAGAATGCGTATGGGAGGCAACTGATCAATGTTTCTGTCTCACATCAATGTTTTTCTCTCTCTCTCTTCCTTTCTCTAAAATCAATTTTTTAAAAAATCATATCCTTGGGTGAGGATTAAACAAACAAACAAAAATGAAAATAATAAAAACAAAAATCCTACCCACTACTTCAGTTTGCTCTGCTCCCTGTAAGTAGTCACCACCCAAGACTCCAGGCCAGATTAATCCACTGCCCTGGTTCTGTTTCTTTCCATGTGACCAGCCAAACTGGGCTTTTTCTTGTGCAAGATCCGCAAAGGACAGTTGAGATCCTGCTTCAATCACTGGCACTTCAGGTGGATTCTGGAAATGGCAAAATGGTTTCTTTGCATCTTCACATTTGCATCACCCATGAATATTTATGAAGTGCCCACACCAAGGTCGCTTGCCAGTTCTGAACCCAGATAAGAGGAAAGGTTCTTTATTCTGTTTCAGAGAGGGTTGAGTCGGTAAACTCTGTTTCTTTTAAATTCTGAGAGCCTCCCTTTTCCTGGAAAAAAAAAAAATGTCATGCTGTTTTTGCAAATGAAAGAGTAAAACTTTTGCTAATGCAGAGCATTTCTTCAGTTATCATTTGGGTTTGCAGACAGTGCTTGTTTTCTAGAACCCTCAAATTACCTTATTTTTTTGCACTAAAAATACTTAGTCACTTGAACATCGGTTGAACTCATGACTTGTGGCAACTTGTGAACTCAACAGATGGTTTCATTTTTTCCGACCCATTCTCCCCCTTTCATCCACTCCACCCAAGAACAAATCATTCAAATACTGGGCTGCTTGGAGTGAGTCACCAGGGGCCTGTCCCTGACCGAGTTCTCTGCTACCCGCGGTCTTGCGCTGTCCCCTTGTGGTGAGGACAGCATGGGTCAGCTCCCGCACTCACCATCTCTTCCCCCTGTGAGAGCAGGGGCTGCAGGGCTGGTCTTAAGGAGCGAGTGGTAGAAACAGCTTGTGGGGGCCTGAATGGCCTCCTGGTCCTTGGGCACTGAATGCCGGTTATGTACTCTCCAGGGTGACATGGCTCTGGGCTGTGGACTTGGCCTTGGCCTGGAGACCCGGGGGAGCAGACAGCCTCAACAAAGAAAGCCAGCCCCTGGGAGCTAGATGCTTGGGAAGGAGCATGAACTGCTCCAGGCCTTTGCAGAAACTTTTAGTCAGAGTAGGAGCTCCTGTAGGTGGTGGTGGTGGCGGGGGAGGGAGGGGGGGCTGGGTTTTAATCACCTCACTGTTCCCAGAGCCTGGCCCATTGCCGACACTTGGTGAAGATTCTCCATAAATACTTGTGAAATGACTCCAATTAGTCTCTGTGATCAACAGTCATTTGCTGAGTAGTTACTCTTCTGGGTCCCTGGTTAAGACAGGTTATAAAGAGTTGTATACAAAGGCCAGTCTCAGCTCTGATGGGAGTCAAGTTAGAGAATTAGGCAGGGATAAGAGACTTGTCAGCCTATGAGTTTTCATTGCTCAAGGAATGACACAGGCAGGAAGAGGCACCATTGTTTGGGGGAAAGGCCAGATCCACTGAGGATACCACATCTGGGCCAGCTTTTCTGATTGGTGGGAAAGGGGCTGTGCCTTTAAGGAAGTGATAATAGTGAAATCTATCAAGTACCTCCTACCCTGTGCCAGTGTCCTTTATGTATCTCACTAATTCTCGCAACATTCCTGCCAGGGGAGTGTCATCAGTGTCTACCCACAGATGAGGAAACTTAAGCTCGGAGGAGTTAAGAATTCTGCCCAAGGCCACACAGCACGGAGCAGGAAGACTGCAAGTCAATCTAAGTCCAAGATCCGTGCTTCTTCCACCCCCCTGCCAAGGAGGAAAGGTCTCAGACTTTACCAGGTACCATGGGGCTGAATTTGAAGCAGCTTCCAAAGCAAGCCACAGATGTTTCTAGGAAGCAAGGATGCCGCGGGGAAAAGCTGGTGGCCTCAGGTTGTCTGAGCACAACTCTGACAGATGGAAGTGAAGTCACGCTGTTGCTGGGTTCAGGGCGTGGACAGCTTGCAAGCACAGCAGGCAGGCTGAGCCGAGCTGGGGCACTGGCATGACTGCTGGACAAGCTCCCCATGGTTCACAGCTGGTGAGCAGCACCCACTGCCCTGGAGAAAAGACCTCTGACGACTTCAGGTCTCGTTACGTGGACGTTTCATAAAGAGGACAGGGATCCCAGGCTTGGATATGGAAGGATTTGGTTACAAAGCCGTGCTGCAGGTGGATACACAATGTAGTGGGTAAGTGGATGGGCTCTGGGTTTCAATCCTGGCTCATCTACTTACTAGGTATGTGAAACCAACTCCTCATGCACTTCCCCCCTACCATAGCATTTTAAAAAGATGTTAAATGTTATATATATATATATGAAATGTTAAATGTTATATATATATATATATATATATATATATATATATATATATATATATATGAAACAGAATGGCACCTGGAACGTAGTGCTTATCTTATGTGAAGTAGGGGTTGCTGTCTGTATTTTTCTGTCAGCAGAACTCAGCAAAGATATGTACCTTTAGAATTATCAAAGGTTCAAGCCTGGGTTAAGACCTAAATGAGACCTAAGTGGGCGTGTCTGAAGACACTCATGGTCCTTTGGAAACAGACAAATCCTTACTGTGTTCAGAATAAGGCTTGCCAGTCAGCTGATGAGAGATTTAGTGAAAGATCTTCTATTACATGTAGCTGAACAGTGACCTCTAGTGGCACAAGTAATTATTATTACTATCTTGTACTGCAGACTGAAAGGCTCTTGTCAGGAGAGAGCAGTTTATAGGAGTATGGGAACTGATCATGCATTGTCCTAGACAGACCAAAAGGAAACTATAGCCACAAGAAGCCCTATACATTAGCAGTGTCATTTCATCCCTTCTAAAGCCAGTCCTGGTGAGAAAGCCCATCAGCTTCTCATTATACACTTCTGGAGAACACACAAATGGAATCTTTTGGAAAGTACCACAGGTGAAGAACAGCATCTCAAAGGACATAGGATAAATGTTCATCTCAAAGGACATAAGACATAGCTTCAAGGGATTCCTTCCCATTGGCCCCACCTGGAATAATTTGAGCAACAAAATAAATGCTGAAATATTTAGGGGTAACGTTAACTCAAATGGTTCAAAAAACAAGCAAATATACACTCAGTGGCCAGATTATTATGACCACCCCATCAGTACTTTGCTGGACCACCTTTTGCCTTCAATACTGCGGTGATTCTTCTTGGAATTGACTCCACAAGATGTTGAAAGGTGATCTGAGGAATCTGACACCGTGCCTGATGAATAGCACTGTCCAGTTCTGTGAGATTTGATGGTTGTGGAACCAGCTGGCTGATGGCTCTTTTAACTTCATCCCACAAATGCTCAATTGGATTGAGATCTGGTGATTGTGGGGGCCACCTAAGCAAGGTAAAGTCTCCCTCATGTTCTTGAAACCACTCCTGCACAATACGAGCACTGTGGCATGGCGCATTGTCTTGTTGGAAGAAGCCATCTCCATTGGGATACGCCACCAACATGATAGGATGAACTTGATCAGCAACAATACTTAGGTATGTTGTGCTATTCAGACGTTGTTCCACATGAATTAAAGGGCCCAAATCATGCCAGGAAAACATGCCCCAAACCATAACACTGCCCCCACCAGCTTGAAGGGCTGTACTCATGCATGTGGGGTGCATGCTTTCATGCTGTTTCTGCGAAATTCTCACTCTGTCATCTGCATGATGCAACTGGAAACGTGATTCATCAGACCACATGACTTTTTCCCAATGCTTGACTGTCCAATCCTTTTGTTCCTGTGCGAATTGTAGACGTTTTATCTTGGTAACTGCAGACAGCAAAGGTGTTCGAACAGGCCTTTGGCTTCCATATCCCATACGATGCAGTGTACGACTAATTTGCCTACAAACGTCAGGTGGTCATAATAATCTGGCCACTCAGTGTATATATACACATATATATACTTATATCAAAAGAGATATAAAGCAAAATGTTAACTGTTAATGAATCTTAGGTAATGAATATAAGGGTATTGGTTGTGCTACTCTCGCAGTTTCCTTAAGAGATTTGAAATTTATTAAACTATAATATTGGGAAAAATAAACTTCCCCCAAACAAAAAACAAACAAAAATGTCAAGGTCATGAAAGACAAAGTGAGGAACTATTTCAGATCAAAGGAGACTGACTAAAGGCAACATGTGATTCTAGATAGAAGCCTGGACCAGAAAAGGGCGTTAGTAGGAAAATTGGCAGTATTTGAAAAAGGTCAGTAGATTATAGTTTTGGTCAATATGTTAATTTCTTGACTTGGATAATTACCATACTTTCTGGCGTATAAGACGACTGGGTGTATAAGACGACCCCCAACTTTTCTAGTTAAAATATAGAGTTTGGGATATACCCGCCCTATAAGATGACACCTGGCATATAAGACAACCCCCGACTTTTGAGAAGATTTTCCTGGGTTAAAAAGTCATCTTAAACGCCGGAAAAAAGGGTACATTGTGGATATGCAAGACAATGTCTTGTTTTTAGGGAGCATACACTGACATACTTAGAGGTAATGGGGACATCTTGACCACATATTACTCTCAAAAATATCAGAAAACTCAAGACGTATACGCACACAGATATTTGGAGAGACAGTGATGAAGCAAGTGTGGTTAAATGATAGCATTTGGGGACTCTGAGTGAAGGATATATAGGTTTCTTGTACTATTTTTGCAACTATTTTATGTCTGAAACTAGAGACCCAGTGCACAAATTCGTGCACAGGTGGGGTCCCTTGGACTGGCCAGCAATCAGGGCGAATCGGGGCCATCTCGCCCAGTCCCAATCGGGGCTAGCCAGCTGGGGGGAGGGACCACAGGAGGTTGGCCAGCTGCGGGAGGTTGGCTGTGGGAGTGCACTGACCACCAAGGGGCAGCTCCTGTGTTGAGCGTCTACTCCATGGTGGTCAGTGCGCATCATAGCGACTGGTCAACCGGTCGTTCGGTCATAACGGTTGCGTAGGCCTTTGTGTGTGTGTGTGTGTGTGTGTGTGTGTGTGTGTGTGTGTATATATATATATATATATATATATATATATATATATATAAATTACTCAAAATTAAAGTTCTTTTTAAATGTTCACTTCATATTCTCATTCTCTCTTGTCTCTCAAGCCCACCCCTTTCCCCACCCCCTTCGTGCCCCAGGTGCACACACACTCTCTCTTCCCCCACCTGCATTCTCTCTGCCTTTCTTTTTCCTAAGCTCCTAGGGCCCTTCTTTGGCCTCTGTAACTTGGTTCCGGAGTCCAAACAGCCCAGTTGGCTCACTTCTTCCACAACTCACTTATTCTAGGTAGATCACTTCCATGACAGCCCACATCAGGTTACACGCAATTATAGTAGACACTTAACATTTGCAATTTGACTATTTTCGAGTTAGTCAAAAGTGAATCTGCTGATTCTTAATATTAACTGTGCATAAAATGTGGTCAGCTAGGAACGGAGAGCCTGGCTCATAAATTTCAGCATGGCTCTGTTCACTGTTACTCTATGTTGCAGTAATTATCAAGTGAATAAAACTTGGTTTGTTTGATAAGAGCCAAGAAAATAATAAATACTGAGAAAATTAGTTTTATAATTTAGCGTGAAATATTAAACCTCTTGGTGGCTTAGATTTATGATGTGCCTTGTTTTCTGCACAAAGATCTGATGTGTCATATGGTCTCTATAAAAACAGGAGGAGTCCATTTGTGGAGTTTTCCTGCAAGTGCTCCAGCAATACAAGAGCTGCTCGAGGGAGAAATGCCAGTTTTGTCAGTGGTGGTTGGAGTGGTCTCTGGCCAAAGATAGCCCTGGCCAGAGACAGCACTCTGAGCCCCTAATTTTTGTCCTACTTATAGGAAAAAATTCAAACAAGAAACAACAAATAATAGCAAAAGCAGGCAAGGATTTATTTGTAGGTAGGAAATACATTCAGAACCTGAGGAGGCAACTCAGCTGGCCAAAACCAAATGAAGTGCCACGCTATTTGGAAGTTCAGAGGATCTATTCCCCTAAGTTGGAACGCCCCTCAGTGAGTCTCCCCATCTCCTACTTCCACCACCCACACACACCCCCACCCGCCAAAAATAAAAGGCTCCTTCATCTAGACCAGTGGTCAGCAAACTGCGGCTCTCGAGCCACATGCGACTCTTTGGCCCCTTGAGTGTGGCTCTTCCACAAAATACCACGTGCAGGCGCGCACGTAGAGTGCAATTGAAACTTCGTGGCCCATGCGCAGAAGTCGGTTTTCTGCTCTCAAAAGAAATTTCAATCGTTGTACTGTTGATATTTGGCTCTGTTGAATAATGAGTTTGCCGACCACTGTCCTAGATGTTATGCCACTGGTTAGACCACATCCTGGAGGGGCTCTGAATCATCTTTTCTTCTCACCCAGGGGCCTGGTGCCTCCACTGTCTATTTTTGGTTTGTCTCATCTCACACGTATCCCCTCCAAGCCCTACCTACCACCTCTCCCAGCTCCTATCTACCTAGCTGCCTACTCAAACAGTTTGAAAAGGTTAACTGTATTATACTGTGGTTAACAAGGAGATGTAGGGCAAAGAACCAATTTGATTTTTAACTGACCCAGGAGCCTAATACACACAATACCACATTCACAGATGAGGGGTTCATTAAGTCTTGATTGTCTTCTGAGATGTCAGGGGTCTACTGCAAGGGCCAGGCAGGTAACATCACTGAACAAAAAGGAGCATTACTCAAGAAAAATACCCTTATCAGCACACTGGTAATGCAAATGGACACTTGCCTTCAGTGTTTTGATTATGAGGGAGTAGAAGGAACTGTAATGCACTGGAGTGCACACCCCCCAACCTGGGGCTACTTGGGGCATCAATCGTTGCCTTGAGGGACTGATTATAGATCTCATGTCTTCTCATTTTTAAAAAGAAGCTGGAAGTCTAGGTCTTTATGTTACTATTTCCAATTTTAAATTGTTAGCAGCTAGTTCACTTAAAACAGGCATTGCACATCCAAAGGCACATGCAAGCTAGGATTTGGCCCATAGCTCACAAGTTTGTTACTCCTGGGCTGTTGTCCAAGCATGTCAAACTGGCAGCCTGCAGGCCACATGTGCCCACAATGAATATTTTTGTGGCACAGCCAATATAATGGTATGTAAGAAACATTTTAATAAAAATTTCATAACTTAATTTTTATAATATCCTGTTATACATAATCTATACTTATAATAGGGTAATATGCAAATTGGTCGGGATGCCATCACGTAACGACCTATCAGCAGGAGGGTGGGACAGTGAGCTACAAGAGGTAGAGAGCTACAGGAGGGCAGCACAGCAAGCTACCTGTGGCAGTGAGCTACGTGCAGCGGAGAGCTACGAGCAGCAGTGGGCGGGGCGGCCAGCTGAAGCAAGCAGCAATGAGCTACTCAAGCACGAATTGGTGTGCAGGGCCACTAGTTATTAATAATGAACTACAACGTTTGCTAATGACTGATTACTATAATTGTGTTGCATTCATTTCCCTTATGCACAGATGCACCATTTCTCTCCACTAATACTAGCAGCGAATATTTTAGCAGCTGATTGCCATGTCATTAGTCTCGTACTGACTTGTTTGGCGTGCAAAACAGGAAATATTTCGCTTTCGGAGAACAGGAAGAATAGGTTTATTTGCATTGTGCTTATTAATTTGTGCAGTTATTCAGTGTCTGGTAAGTTAATGTTCAAGAAAAAAATATTAATTTTTATTAAAATGTTCTATTATTTTATGTTAACGATTACTCATTTATTTCAGCCCTTTGTATTCAGCATGTCTCTATTGAAATAAATTTACATTTCTATGAAAATTGAAGCTTTTATTTTTTTTTTTTTGCAGCCCACATAAACTTAACCCTTGTTTATTTGGCCTGTGTTAGCCCTTGAGTTTGACATGCTTGATCTACCTCCTTTAGACTGTGAGCTCCAGGTACCTAGAACAGCAGTTGTTCACACTTGAAAGAGTGAGGCGGGCTTGAAAGTGTCAAGAAATTAGCGTATGTGAAATTCATTCCTCAATATAGATTGCATACCCAAATACCAGCAAAGCACTGTTGTAGGATTAGGTGAGGGGCATGCAATAGTGAATAAACTGCATTCCTGCTGTTCTCTTAAAGCTTACATTCTAATGAATAAGAAAGTCGATTATTAAAATAACTTCAGATAATAAGAATTATGAAAAAACTAATGCTAAGGAATAGAATGGGATGGGGTGTCTAAAAGGGCTTATTTTAGTTAAGAGTGTAAAAGACCTCTTTGTTTTATATTTTTATTGATTTCAGAGAGGGAGAGGGAGAAAGAGAGACAGAAACATCAAAGATAAAAGAGAATCATCAGTTAGTTGCCTCCTGCACGCCCTACACTGGGGATCCAGCTCGCAACCTGGGCATGTGCCCTGGCCGGGAATCGAACCACAATCTCCTGGTTCATAGGTCAAAGCTCAAGCACTGAGCCATACCGGCTGGGTGTAAAAGACCTCTTTGGAGACATGACTTTACAGTGGGGACCAGAATGATGACGCTATCACATAAGATTGGGGCAAAAGCATCCCTACCAGGGAGAACAGCAACTACTTAGGAAGAGAATTTGAGGGAGAGGTTAGTTGATAGAAGAGGCTAGCAAGGGTCGGCTCACAAACAGCCAGAGTCAGGGGTTTGTATTTTATGCAGTGAAATGGGAAACAATCAAGTTTATGTATTAGAACAACAGGTGGGCCGAAACTGGTTTGGCTCAGTGGATAGAGCGTCTGAAAGGTCCCAGGTTCAATTCCGATCAAGGGCATGTACATTGGTTGCGGGCACATCCCCGGTGGTGGGTGTGCAGGAGGCAGCTGGTAGATGTTTCTCTCTCATCGATGTTTCTAGCTCTCTATTCCTCTCCCTTCCTCTCTGTAAAAAATCAATAAAATATATTTAAAAAAAAAGAACAGGTGGTTGTTTTTAAATAGATTAGCTACTGTCTGGAGAATTGTAGATAGAAATGCTACTACACATATTATTGAGGTGATAGCTGATACAGGGGGAAGGAATTTGATGACATATAAAAGCAGGCTGGGTAGGAATTTCTTCTGTACTTAGAACTAGGTTAGAATTATACTGTGCAGAGGTGACAAAAGCAGAAAGGTCAAGAGGACACCTGGAACCAAAGTGCCTGGTGCGGCCATGCTTGATGAAATGCACACTGGTGAGAAGTCAGATCTAATCTGAAGTAGCATTCTGAAACAGCTGTGTTTAGAACTGTGTCTATAGGAAACAATTTAAACCTTAAGTTCTTAAATGTTTTCTTTTTATATATGTGTGTTTTTATTGATTTTGGAGAGAGAGGAAGGGAGAGGGAAAGATAGAAACATCCAGGATGAGAATCATTGATCAACTGCCTCCTGCACGCCCCCTACTGGGGTTCACGAGTCAATGCTCAACCACTGAACACACCGGCAATACTTGAATGTTTCCTAATAGGAATTGTTTGGATGGCAGGGGTAAAAATAGAACTGCCTTATATTTGTCTAATACATATACCATACAAAATGCTGCGAGGTAAGGACCAATTTGCAGACAAGAGGTTAAATGACTTGCCAAGTTACCTTAGTAGAGGAATGACTTGAGCTGACATGCAAGTCCATGTTTTTTCATCCCAGAAACAGACCAAGTTCAAATGGTTACAAATATTGCCAAGCTGTGACTTCCAGCCACACAAATAGCTATTCTATGAGATACAAGGGGATCAAGGCCCACACAATGAAGGCTCCGCCCCTTCCAATTTTCCCAGTGGGTTAAGTGATGGTTTTCCTTATCAACCCCCATGTACCTTCTGTCTCTACAGCTAAACTAAGATCTCAATATGCCTGTGCTTTTAACATAATTCTTAACAATCTGGATTAAAGCACACACACACACACACACACACACACACACACACACACCACCACCCCCAATCTTCACAATTATTTTTTACAGCCCAAAGTGAATTAAGAAATAGCTCATACTATTAAAAAAATTAGCTTGTTTTGGAAACTTTCCTGAAAGCTAACTTCAAATTTTTAAATGAGACTTTTGATGCAGGTTGTGGGCATTAATAATGGGGTTAATTTCTGATGGTAACAGTGACATTACTTGCAACTATAAAGCAAAACCTAGAACTTCGATAAAGAGGTACTCGTTTTTATGATCATTTTGTTTTAAAATGGAAAACTGATTAGGAATTTCACTGGTCTTCCTGAAGGATTAAGATACTATTTTAGCACTAGCTGGTATGTTCAGTGGTTAGAGCATAGGCCTGTGGACTGAAGGGCCATGGGTTCCATTCCAGTCAAGGGCATGTACCTCAGTTGCAGGCTCAATCCTCAGCCCCAATCAGAGCATGAGCAGGAGGCAACCAATCTATGTCTCTCTCTCACATCCATGTTTCTCTCTCTCTCTCCCGCTCCCTTCCACTTTCTCTAAAAATCAATGGGAAAAATATCCTTGGGTGAGGATTAACAAACAAAAAAGCTACCAATTGCAAAGGACAAAGGTAACATTTTATAACATTAAAGGAATTGTATTAAGAATTAGAATCATGCCCTGGCCAGGTAGCTCAGATGGTTAATGTCACCCCAACATGCCAAGGTTGTGGGTTTGATTCCCCAGTCAGAGCACATACAAGAAGCAACCAATGAATGCATAAATAGGTAGAACAACAAACTGATGCTTATCTCTCCCCTCTCTAATATCAATAAAAAAAAGGAAAGAAAAAGATTGAAGCCATTAAGACAAATACTAAACAACAGCTTATATGCATTAGGTTTACAGCCGTAGTAGGAAACAAAGGTATAAGAACATATCGATACAATTGGGGAACATATATACAAGGCTGTCAAGGTGGACCAATAAAAAGTTTTCAAACCTAAATTTGATGCAGACTTACGATATATAAGTTTACAATATAGGGGACAAAAAATATATGTTCAGTGACACCATCGGGTTACAATGAGCAAACTCAGAATATGGAAAATTCCTCAAGACAAATGATCCAATTCTTTAAATTACACGGTAAAAAAGATGGAGAATCTGTGACTAAAAGCAAAGCCACATATATAGATGTTATTTGAACAAACCAATTATAAAAACAAATCATTAAGAGATAATAAGGAGCCCGGCTGGCATGGCTAAGTGGTTGAGCATCAACCTATGAGCCAGAAGGTTGCAGTTTGAGTCCAGGTCAGAGCATATGCCCAGGTTGTGGGCTCCATCCCCAATGTGGGGGGATGCAGAAGGCAGCTGATCAATGATTCTCTAGTCATTGATGTTTCTCTCTCTCTCCCTTCCTTTCTGAAATCAATAAAAATATATTTAAAAAAAGGAAAATCTAACTGAATAGTAAGAGATTACTGTTAACCTTTTAAATAATAATAAAAGTACTATGGTTAAGTTTAAAGTTCTTACCGTTCTCTTGAATTGAAATATTTGGGGATGAAGTCATTTATCTGAGATTCTCTTCCAAGTAAGGGCGGAGGTGGAGTGAATTGGTGAGGTATAATCAAGGCTGGCTGACCACGATTTGATCTGTTTTTGGAGCTGAGAAATGGGTCCTCTACTAGTTCTACTTGATATTTCCCAGCATAAAGCTTAAAATTATCTTTCCAAAAAAATATATTTTAATTCAGGTAGAGTGGTGTAAGTTTGTAAACCTCTTTACAAGAACCGAGAAAACTAATAGCACAAGACAAAAATTAGGGCACAGGGGGAGATATCCTTGGCAAAGCTACCTCTGACATATAAACCTTAACCCCCATGCAGGTGTACCTCCACATCTTCCATCTTATAATAGTGGAATTTCACACATCCATAGTTATTTCAAAACAAGAAGGTAGGTAAAAACTTAAATCACAATTGAGAATTCAAGATTAATCTCTTGCCCTAGCCCGTTTGGCTCAGTGGATAGAGTGTTGGCCTGTGGACTGAAGGGTCCTAGGTTTGATTCTGGCCAAGGGCACATGCCCGGGTTGTAGGCTCGATCCCCAGTGGGGGGTGTGCAGGAGGCAGCCGATCGATGATTCTCTCTCATCATTGATGTTTCTCTCTCTCCCTTCCTCTGAAATCAATATATATATATATATATTTTAAAAGATTAATCTCTTAAATAGGAACTTTGTTGACATTTGCCTTTGCCCTTCTTCAATGACTGCCATGTAAAGGAAAAATTGTTCACTATTTAGAGGCAGTCTAAGTTTAAGCTCTACAGAAATACTATTAGAACATGTAAAACACACTTTACCCTCTCAGAAATTACTCATTCATGCTAGGCTGAATTAGTTTTTAGTTTGAAACAGAACGTATTTGAGTAGCATACCCAATTTTTATATCCAAAGGAATCTTGTTTCCTTCAATGTAGCTGCTTTGTGAAGCTTTCTACTTTTTCCAGCTCTACTGCCTGCCACTGGTGAAAAAGTTTGAAAACCTTTGGAATCTTCTTCAGAAGCTGTAACTATTTATTTAAAAAGAAGAAAACATCCTTAATGGCATTAAGTCTTCATCCCTTTGTGGGTGTATTTGATTTTTCCGAAACAGCAACAAATCATTTGGAGCCATATATAGTGGACAAGTAACCAAGGTGGGTGAAAAAAATGTAATGGAAAACCTAATCCTATATAATTAGAGGAATGTGCAAATCGACCAAACTGTGGAACTACTGGTCGCTATGACACGCACTAACCACCAGGGGGCAGACGCTCAACGCAGGAGCTGCCCCCTGGTGGTCAGCACACTCCCACAAGAGGAGCTCTACTCCCCAGAATCTGGCTCAAGGCTGGAGAGCACAGTGGTGGTGGCAGGAGCCTCTCCCGCCTCCACAGCAGCACTAAGGATGTCTGCCTAGGGCTCCCAAACTGCAAGAGGGCACAGACCGGACTGAGAGAACCCCACCCCCAGTGCACAAATCTCATGCACGGGGCCTCTAGTGCAACTATAAAATACTGCAACATTTTATTACAGCCTTTTAAAATCTCTAAATTCGCTTCCAAAGTATTGGGAAAATAATTCTCAATGTAAGTAATTTGAAAAATATTCATTTGGATACACAACAATGGCATTTTCAAAACTTCATTTTCCTGGTGTCCAGATTTTACTTTATCAGCCAACCAGGTTCTGAGGGCCTCACCTCATTATTGAATTATCCTAGCCTAGACAAAAATCACTAAATACATAAATTAAAAAAAAAAAACTTTGAAGCTCAATAGTTGGGTCTGACTCACCGTCATGTTTAAAGTTTGGGTTTGATCATGAGGACAGTTCACTTTAGACATAGTCCTTAAAACTGACTTATCATTTAATGTTACACTCCATTTTCTTTTTCCATATATACAAAGAAGACTTAAGAATTGTATAATCTCAAACTAGCTAAGAATAGGTTTGCCAGAAAATCAGTACAGCCATTTTACTAATAAAATTTTGCTCATTTAAATAATTTATTTAATAAAATATTTGAAGCAGTTTAGAAAAACAAGATTTGTATTTTATTTTCTTGTAAAAATCTTTACACATGCAGACAAACCAGTGTTAAGAAAGTATTCACCATCATTTAAACAAATAACCACTTAAATAGAACAGTGTCTGCAATTTTATCTGTATAAAAATAAGATACATTTTTACAGAATTCACACTCCAGTTCTTATAGCAATAAACAATACACAACTATAGTAAGTACAATTGAACCTGACCATGGTTTTCAATTAGATACTGCTAGAGCATTTTAATGTGCAAAAAAAAAAAAAAGAAAATTAAAAAAAATAACATAGTTCTTTTCAAGAGAAAATGTCCTCAGTGTTTCTAGAGACCTAGAGGGCTTTAAGAAATCAAATCCTAATCAGTTTGCTTTTAATGTTTTGATTGTGAGTCCATACATCACACTGCAGATAGGTAAAACCAGGAATTGAT
Source organism: Eptesicus fuscus (assembly GCF_027574615.1). Lineage (NCBI taxonomy): Eukaryota > Metazoa > Chordata > Mammalia > Chiroptera > Vespertilionidae > Eptesicus > Eptesicus fuscus. The sequence goes on from NC_072475.1 coordinate 21,698,502, forward strand.
GCAGGCTCAACCGAAGAAAGTCAGCGCCTGTGCCTGCCATGTCCTGAGCGGCTGCCACCATGGTGCTTGCCTTTATGGGACCTCTCAAAGGAGCGAGATCTTTCACGCCTGTCCCTATGATGTCCCCTTTCATGCCTGTGTTTCTTGGCCGCATCTGAGTGATCCCGAGACTTGCTCTGAGATCGAGAACGAGACTTTTTCCTTTTATGACCATGTCTATTTGAACTTTTTAAATCATCTCTGGTATGCTTGGCCTTAAGGTGAGGAGAACCATGATTATGATGTCTTCTTGGGCTTTCACTGTGACTGCGGGACCTGCTTCTTGACCTCGAGCTGTATGTTCCAGATCGACTCCGCCTATTATTGTAACTTAGATAATAAAAAGTTGAGATTTAGATTCAATTTTTGCTGGAAACGTATTATCTTGGTGGTGTTAACAGGTTCAAAACAAAACTATCAGGCCTGTATTGACAACAGGCCAGACTGAAGACTTTTATTAAATTTCTCTCCCTCACTACCTTCCCTCGAGCCTGTATTAGACAAATCTTAAACAAATGTAAATAATGTCTATATGCCAAGGAGAGTAATTAGCAAGTTTTACAGGATGTTCTAGATAGCTATGCTTTTTATTAAGTATTTTCCATACATGAAAAAGAGCCACAATCTAATTATAAAGCTAATTAGAAGATTCTTTGGCTACGGTTGATTTATTGACTAATAAGTGATTAATGAAATAGTCCATTTTCTAACTGAAATCAGACAGAAAATTTTTTCACACCTAATTTGTTCAACTTTTTTTATAGAGTAACTTTTTGAACACTCCAAATAAGATTGTTTTTCTAAGAGACTATTTACTTACTGTCTTCTTGGAGTATGTGATCTAGAATGTGATCGTGTTCTTGACCTTGATCGACTTGCACTTCTGCTATTCCTACTTCTCTTGCTGTCTTTCCTTACACTTCAAAAAACACAAAACAAAAACCCAGTATATTAGTTACGTACTTAGTGTGTTAGAAATTAATCACATATAAGATTCCTGGGGCCAGTTCTAACTCAAGTATACTCACCCATTATAAGGGCTTTTGGAAGCCTGCTGTCTGTCTTCAGGTTCTTTTTTGACCATCTTCACATTAACGGAGATCGGTGACTTCTCTTCAGCCTTTACTTCTCTTGGTGATGCTTAAACAAACAAACATAATAAAGACATGTTAACTACTGGATTTAACAGAGGGTCAAAAGTTGTTCGTACATATAATTCAAGTATCACGCTTTCAAGTATGTCTTTAGTTAACTGTCAAGAGAAAATAGTAATGGCTTCTTAATATCGTTTCCTTGCAAATGTTAAATGCTAAAACATTCTAACAACCACACACCTTCAGTGCCCACCTCATTTCAATTCTGAATAAATCTTACATGGTTTAGAGGCTGGAGAAAATCCACCAAGGGTTGAAAGGGCTGGAGTTCCATCAGGATTCAATCCCTTTGCTTTTAATTTGGCTTCTTGTAAGGCCACTTTTCTTTTCTCTACTTCTTTTTCCAGCAATTCATAGTTTGGCTGTTGGAGGAAAATGAAGTTAGTATCTCTCCTTCACAGTTTAGAGTGTTACCACTGAGAAAGTATTAGCACAAACACGAGTAAACAGAATTACCTTTTTCCTGGTATAAAGCCTAAGAGTTTCTACACAGATATCCTGGATCTCCTCTTCAGTAGTACCAAAAAGGAGAAACCAATGGGGACGAGTTGGCAATGGAATCTAAAACAGGAAAAGAGTGTGGTTTAGGATAAAATGTTGTTTTTTATTAGGACTAATTTATCCCATAGAACAAAACAGGCTATCTAAACCTACCTGAAGAGCTCTAGCTGCAAGGTAGATGCAAGCACATGCTATAGTCTCTGGTTGAAATCGAACAAATACATTGGTTCGAAGACTGTCATTCATATAATTCCTGAAAAAAATTTTAATCATAAGCTCTGGACATAAACCAGTTTTAAAGCTTACATAAAATTGGAGACTCAATCTACTTTATTCTTTTTTCTTCTCATTCTTCATATTCTAGCAAATAACAATTCTTAACTCAAAAATCAGAGAGATAAGAATTTAACACTAGAACAATTCTCAGCTTTCCTATGACTAAATTCCTTTAAAGTAATTCTTATTATTCCAAATAGAACATACATGTAAAATTTTAAACTATATTTTTATGAAAATCAATGCTCTAAAAGTCAATTCTGAATAACTAGCTTCAGAAATGATAAACCACTCCAACAATACTTCAAGCCATTAATTATTGACCATCTCTCCTTTATCCACAATAAAAAGCAGTGTCAATCAAGTTCTTTCAAAAAATTCAAAGTACTGTGACAGGGGTAAAAAGGTAAGCACTCACCAAGTTATATTAAGAAAACTAAGTACTTCAGAAAATCTAAACAGGCAAGTGAAGAGCAATAAATATATAAAACAGCCTTGTTTATATACCTTTTTTGTGACTAAGTACAAATAAAAGCAATTAACTACTTCAGTTAATAAACTCTTGATTTCTTAAGTAGTGAACCCCCCCCACAACATTCCTGAAGTATTGAAAAAATTTTACAAATTGTTTAAAAGGTTAAACTACAAGGTTGTTTCTTAAAAATCCTTACTGTAACTGCTAAAATCTGTTTTACAAAACATAATTAAAAGTGTCATGCATTTTATAAAAGCAGTGAGACTTTTCCATTATTAATATTTACTGAATTCAAAAGAAGCATGGCAGTCATAAGTCCAGAACATAAAAATTAAGCCCTGTACACCTATTGTCTTTGAGACAGTAGTGATGTCTGGACCACAAATCCTTGTTTTACTTTACCTTTAAATAAGCTAGCACTCCAAATCACATATCTGTATCTCAAAAGTCCAAGTTATAAAGTGCTTTGAAAAATCAAGTACTTAATTTTGTTATTGTCTGCAATAGCCCAGCAGCTAGAAATTCATCCAGAATGGAAATGGTGCCCACTTTAAGCTACAAGTTGTAGCTTCCTTTGGTAGAATTCATGCTATACATACTGAAAATTGAAATCTAGTCAAACTCCTAACAAAAAAAAAAATCACTTAATTCATAATGGTCGGATAACAATCTATCAAAAATGAACTATTCATTTTGATAGTTACAGGTATACATTCAATACATAGGCATGTTGAATAGTTACTTCTAGAAGCAAATATACAAATCCTTTTGACACCCCGACAGAACTAGAAGATGCTGCCAGATGGATATGGACCACTTCAGTGAATCTCGGATGAGAGCTTGCACTGGATTGGCTGGAGAGCAGGGCAGCCAATCAGGCCATCCTGAGGTCATGGGCTGAAGTGCAGAGGGCAGAGTTCTATGACTTACCATCATGGACTACCCTTTAATTAAAGAGTAGAAAAAAGAACAAAGTTAAATTGAGTTCTCCATTAAAAATAATTAGTCAAGCCAAGAAAACAGGAAGCAGAAATAAGCATTATTTACCTTTTGATTAAAAAACAAAAAAAACAAAAAGCACCAAAAGAAACTCATCTCATTATTTTGGAAAGGGAAAAATGAAACTTACTTTATTTCTGCTTCTGTTTTCCTGACTAGGAAAAAAATGTAAAAAAAAACACCAAAACAACTTACCAGGCAGTTTGAACCAGGGTTTGATTACGTTCACATTCTAAGACTTGTAAATACATAAAAATGATCTGAAGGACAAGGGGAAAAAAACTCAGTTTAGCACATCGTTGGTTCTTTCAGAGTACAGAGTTCAATGCATATAAGCAACTGAAATGTTAGATTCAAGTTTTAATTCTTCTATAAACTACTTAAATAATACAGACCAATCTAAAATTTATCTAAATTAATGTGGGTTGTTACACTACTAGATTCCATAAAAATTGTTTTAAAATGTTTCAAGACTGTACAGGGGAAAAAAATTGGGAGTTATTTCAATAAAAAACAATACTAATTTTTCATGACTACTAAGTGGCAGGCACTATGTCCTGCAAACAAGATTATAGCATTTAATTTCCCAAGGTACAATTCTGTGTGTCCCAAACCCTAAACACTATGTTTTAAAAGTTATACAATGGGCATGATACATTGTAATACTCCGAGTGGGTATTATAGTAAGTAATCAAACACTGAATATTTCTATAGTGAAGTTTATCACACTATAAGTAGCTTTACCTCAGTTCAGATGAGGTATTTTAGGAACTGTATTTCAATTTTAGAGATATGAGATCTAAGAACAGAGATATCTGCCAAGGTCACACAGCTAATGGCAGAGACAAGTTCCTATTGCAGATAGTTCTGCTTTTAGGGTACCCATTCTTGTAACTATTTTGCTGTTACTTATGTCAGTCACATGCAAGCCAAGACTTGCTAGAGAAACCTTTGAACATTCAGAAACAGTAACAGTAAGCAGCCAACACAGCCTGAACATTTTACTATACAACAGGTAGCATGCCAGACATTTTTGTGCATATATACACACCCACACACACATATATATAGAATTTATTCCTTGGAATGAGTGATTTCATAAACTCCATTTCTAGGTAGGGAAAACTGGGTTAACCATAGAGGCAAAAAGGATTTATCAATGCCTACACAATAGTAAAGTTTTGAATCTGTCTTTTTTACTCCCATTTTTCTGATAAATTTCAAAATCCAAAAGGTCGCATTTAAAAACCAAGGTTAACTCTCAAATATAAACATATATTCATGTAAAATCAAAGTTTTAAGAAAACCCTAATACTTACGAATATAATTTCTGTACTCTGTAACTCACCTTATGGGGATGCTTGACATGAACACAAAATCCCAACTCCTTTAGCACCCTCCTCTCTGCTTTGATAACTTGATTTTTGGTGTTAATGTAGTTCTGATCAAGGATGAGGGGGCTTGGAGTCCTATAGTTTGTAAGAAATAAAATCAAAACTGTTTTGCACATCCAAAAAATTTTATTTGTGGCATCTCCGTTTTCCCTTCCAACCAACTATTGGCAACAGAAACCAGCTTTTTAAACTCCTGCAAACAAGTTAAGGCATTAATCTTGTGCTGTCCAAGTTATGCTAATTAAGTATATACTTTCTAGACTAAATTCCTATAGAAACTAACTCAACCCTGCAATGAAAATACTTCACTCTACTTCTCTTGTATTTATCCTTGGTTCTTTCATATGGATACTTTGGGTATATATGTTGCTTAACGTCAGTGACAGCTTATCACAAATCCCATCAGTCTCCAGACTCTGCAATGACAAACGAATGTGCTCCTGAAAATATTTACTATAAGACCTTGCAAGATTATAGTGATTTTACTCATTTTATAAAATACCAACTCTTGGTTACTTTATGGCCAAAATTAAAATTAAGGGAAAAATGTTGGGTAGCTTAATCCAGATTTCTCCTGAAAATGGGCAATTTGTTGAAGCAAACTGTTCTAAGACTCTATTTCTGTTAAAGAAAATAATCTGGAAACTACAGATTTAGTTTAATTACCAAAATAGTTTGTAAAATTAAATCAGACTAAAAATTCAAAGTGATCAATAAAAACCATGCCTAAATTTGGTTGAGTTGTAGCTATTAGGCAGTATATTTAGCAATGCAAGAGAAGGGCAAGACCGTAATGAGGTAACGAGGACAACACTCAAGGTCTCTGTGCCAGATTAAAGTTTGATAGCTTCCCAAGTTATGATACAGAAGGCTATCTATCAATCAGGGGTTCGATGCTTTAGAAACAGCACATTCAATTAAAAGACTATCTTATTTAAGTCTTGAAATGAAAAACCGGTTTCTTACTTTTATTTAAATCTTATGTTCAAAATTAGCTTCTTACTGAGAATTTTTTTTTGTCAAGTCTTGGACTTTTCATTTATAAGCCCATAAAATGTCCTAGTGTCCTTTGTTTGACACATTTTTAGACTGAACCAACAAAAAATATGTTTTTGTTAAGATATTATTTAAAATATTGATTATATGATACATACATATATATGTAGGATATTTAAATATTTTCCCCATACTCAATTATCAGCCAAAAGATTCAAGAGTTTCTGTCCTGGGCAGAACACAACATCTACTTTAAAAAGATAATAATAATAACTCTGAATATTACCCCAACTCACAACTCCTTTACCACACACAGCAAATCCAGAAAGATGTAAGCTAACACTTTAAAATCAAAAACCAATTTAAATACATCCACTTGAAGATTAGATAACAATGTGAAAAAAGCTGCATTAACTACCCCTGTAGTGACGTTATCAGAGTAGAAATCACTTATTTTCTCACATTTAAAACGATGACAACTAGAATGCTTGCTAGGCTATTTCAATTTTTTTTAGTCAAATTATATAAAACAAGACAAAAGCTGGCAAGCTGACAAAATGGAAAATAGCTGTTAAGATTAACAATGCTGAAAATGGCCTTCACTCAGTTCAATTCCTATTACAGATATAAAAGGTATGAGGAATGAGGCCATCAATTGCAGAGTGGGCCGATTTCTAACATAGTATCAATGAATCCATTTTTATTAGGACAATAGGCTACAAATTAACTATTCTTTGGAGGGGGGAAAAATCAATTTACCCCAAGAGCAGTAAATGTATACATGAAAGCATATCTCAAACAACTTAAGGTTTATTATTTTTCAGATTTCATCATGACAGGAAATTTAGAAGTTAAATCCACCTCAGACTAATGTCTCCCTCAACAGGCATTAGGAGAAAGACCTTCAGTGTTACAGGGGCACCCAGAACTTTAACTCTTAACCCACTGCAATTGGGACAGCAAAACTGCACCATTAGAAACCATATAAAAGCAGTTTTGTCTCATTTCCCATTTCTTTTGAGTAAATTCATTTATACATCTTACTAAGCTTGCTTTAAAGGTTTCCTTCAAATTCTGTTAAAATTCATTTTTCTTATAATTAACCAGCTAAACACTTGTTCCAATTATGGCTACTCTCTGGTGGTAAATCAGGCTTAATTATCAATTCTGCTTAAACCACCTGTTATTTTCATCTACTCTGCCACAATCTTTACTTTCCCTCTATTTTCCTGCTCAATACACAGAAATCTGCAATACTACTTCAAAGGATCATTCCAATAACATCAAATGATTAAGGAAACCAAATCCATTATCCACTATTAATTCAACTACATACTCAACTTTTTGCTTAGGCTTACTAATACCTACAGTTTTCAAAGTTAACTTAGTGGGTGTATAATTTAACACCTTCATTTTTGTGCAGAATTGGGATTACCTCACAAATCAAGGAAGGCTCAATAAATGTGTAATTTAAAACTTATATTTTGTAGAAGAAACGTGTTCGGATAAACAAAAGGTTCAAGAAAACTGTCTAAGCAAGTGGTTTCCTTATATTAACATAGTATTAATTAGTACTTTCTGTAGCAACAAGCACATTAAATTTTATTAAGGTTTGCTAGAATGTCTTCCTCTCCAATTATGTTAAATCTCCTTTCTGATAAAAGTTTGAAGAGGTGGCATTTTAAAATATCTCTTAAAAAAGAAATGATCTATTAAGAGAGGAAAAAAAAATTTTGTTGTCATCTAACAACCAAATCTAACACTACCTTCCCAGCTTTAAAAGTTTGTCATACTTTTCAAATTGATTTATATAAAAAGAACAATTTTCAAATTTTAGTCTTAGTAGGAAATCTTGGGCTTTGGTCATTGGAAGTTTATTATCTGCCCTCTTAGGACAGCTATATTTCTATTAGCATACACCTTGAAAAAAAAGAAATTAGGATCAGGAGATGCAAACATGGTTAAGTTTCACTCATGTAGTATGAAAACTAGTTCTTCAAAGAACTATACTATAGTTTACAAAGAGTGAGACTCCTGCTCAATACACAGAAATCTGCAATACTACTTCAAAGGAACATTCTTTTTTTAGCAGTGTTTAAAAACAAAATGAAGACCACCATAAGAGCCATAACATAAAACTGTGAATGGAGGCTGGACTTAGGACCCTTCCAACTTTCATCCATAATCTATATACATGTTGAAAATACCACACCATATGTACCAATGAGAGTGGTTGCACCAGTCTGAAGATGTCTTCTTTTAGACAAACAAGCCTTATCTTTGCAAGTTGTAAATTACACGTTTATTGAGCCTTTCCTTGAAACCACAGAAAACCCTATTTGCTGTGAATATGTTCCACCCCAAAAGCAAATTATAATTGGAAACTATTAAATTCAGCCATTTATTCTGAGTTTAAAAGACAATTACCAAACTACCAAAAAAGTCAAAGGGGGAAAACAGTCAAATAATACAGAATGTGGCTTGGGCATTGGTACTTTCTAAAAGTTCACCTGGTAATCCTAACGTGTAGCCAGGACTGAAAAACAATGATCTAAAGGCTACAAAAATGATTCCTCCTTTGTAATTTTCTAGCTCACACTACAATAAAGCTTTCATAAACTTCATTAAAATAAATTAACATTAAAATAAACTGACATTATTTTACCAACTAAATATAATACTGATAATACTTTCTAATGACAATAATCTATGAAAAGAAAATATTAAGTAAGCTACAATTATAACTTGGACAGCAAAGATTAAAGCTTATAACAAGAAACAGGAGTTTTTCTAAATGGTTCAGCAGTGGCCAACCTGTTAGTCCCCGATTCCAGTGACCTATTCTCAGAGCACTGGCTTCTCCTTGGGGATTTTCCATACTTCACTCACTGTTGCCATGACGACAGCTTCATCGCTATGTACCACTCCACATCACCCAGGCTTTGGTAAATGTAGCTGGTCGCTGTATAGTCGGTTGCAAGGGAAAAAAGAGTTGAAGTTAATAACATATACAAGTTACATGTCTGAGTAAACTTGTAATATGCATAGAAACTTTTACATCCTGCTTAAAAAAAAAAAAAAGGCTTCCATGCAATTAACTCCTTTTAAATTTCATGCTATAGTCACTTCTAAGATCGAGACAAAAATCAGTCTCTCCGTAATGACCCCCCAAAAAAACCAGTTACAGACACAAGTCAGGTGAAATGTTTTACATTCCAAGATTTTTATGGTTAAGAACTACTCTCTGAGATGGAGGAAGAATGCTCTAAGGCTCACAGAAAAATTTCAAAGTAGATAATCATTATTAAGTGATAAGAGTTGGCTCAATGGTTCAAAGAATAGAAAGCTATTTCCTTTAAGCCAGCACAGAATCCTTTCACTGAAGAGCCTTTTTACTAGAGTTATTGTGTTTTAATCACCCTGAAGAATCAGCGAGGTATCTAAATGTAAATTTTAGCTCAGACCATACTAAATACCAAATTGAAATCTTCCCCAATTTCCAGGAATTCCTCACCAAGAAGCTAAAAGACATTTTAAAATGAAATAAAAAATTAGTCTATCCCTGAATATGGTTAGGGTGAATGAAGAAAGATGGCAGAAAAAAAAATGTAAGAAAACTGGAAAAAAAAAAATGTTGTGAAAACTATCTGAAGAGCAATGTTTCAGACTTTTTAACTAATCGCTTTAAGGTTACTTTTCTATTTGCTTGTCTCTGAATAGTTCTATTATGCCAACCTACAGATTCAGCTGATTAAGAAACACTCAGATAGGCTACGTAATTGGCACTAACCAACACCCAATCCCCAAAACAACTTAAAATCCTTTTATAACTTCCTTTCAAACTCCATACAAGTTTATCTAACATCACAATTTCTTAAAAAGTGAAAAGACCTAATCTATTCCAGCTATCTCCTTCTGCAGCATGTACTAGAAGTCACCTGAAGTGCTGCAACCAACATTTTTGGTACTGCCTCATATGAACATGTAAGTCCACATACAGTGTTATGATGTAGCCACAACAACTATAAGGCACTCTTTTGGTCTCTATTTTCTTACAAAGGAAATTAAATGGGCCTTATCTAAATATAACCCAATCAATCAAGAGTTATTTTTCTAACCCACTCACTGGGACTTATCTGACCAAGACAAAATACCTGTTTAATCCCTTTGACTTCAAACTTTATCATCCTGCAGTCCTTTCAGATCCGGTATATCGTAGTTCAATGTTGAAGTACTCTAACAAAAGCCAACCTCAATTGATCAAGTGTTAACTGGGACTTCCGAGTAGAGAAACAATCTACACAAAACTGTGCCACGTTATTAACTTGAACTGCAGTTTAAACTTCCAGCCTTCAGTCTTCCAGAGAGGGATGAGGAGAAACAACTTACAGAATACACTCACACTTGAGCCAAACGAATTCCCTTTCTTGTTTAATCTTAAGCCACAGGACTGCTTCACAGCACTGTTAGGATTGTCCATAAATGCAACTGCCTCTACAAACTTTAGATAGCTGGTTAATTGTGGGGGTTTTTTTTGGTTAAGTATCAGTGTGCTCCTATGTGAATTTCAACACCTAAATAAGTTTTCCTGTGCGTGGGTTTTAACTTGAGAGGAAAGAATGTTTTGATTTGATGATTGGTGTGCACAGTACAGTAGCAGCAAGAGATGTTGTGCTCAATAATGCCAATCTTACCTTTTTCCTCTTAACTGGCGTAGGTGGTGAAATACATTAATCACATCTCTTATTCTTCTAGGTGCTTCTTCGATTTTTGATGCAAGATTAATACAAGCCATGGCAACAATCTGAAAGAATAATCCAATAAAACGCTGTTAGATGATGGCTCTATCTCCTGCAGTTAGGAAAAAGTGCTCCTCCCAAAATCTAACGAACTTATTTTGAGGAAAAAACTTTAGGAGGACACAATTAGGACAACCTCTGGTGAAATAAAATTAAGATGACATTTCCAAGCCATAAGCTTCGGGGGCCACGTTAATACTGTGATTTATTTTAATTGCTTAATTCCTCCATTCTGAATCCAGAGTCAAGCCCAGTCTCATAGGACTTTCGAATTCGGCTGAAAATTCTAATTATTGATTAGATCCATTTCCTGGATTCTAGGACCTAGAACATATTCCAAAAGTCCCTACTACTTCCTGCGGAGTGAGAACTAGGTACAAAGGCTTAAAGGAACCACTTTCTTTCTGGGAAAGCTAGCTGCTAACACTGACCCCCCTCCTCCCCCGCCCCCGCGCCCCCATTTCCGGACGGAGAAATCCTTTTTCACTCGCCCCCGCCGTCCTTACCTCGAAACTGTGCTTGACGAAAGACTTGGAGTAGAAGAATCGATGGAACAACACCTGCCCCGTTGCCATCGCCACCTGCAGACAAGAGAGAAGAGCGGAAGCGCGAGGGTCAGGCGGGCCCGCACCAGGCGCCGCCGCCATTTTGTGCCGCCGCTCGCTCCCCGTCCCTCCCCACCGCGAGCACCGGGGGAGCCTCGCCTCCCCGCCCACCCGCCCCGGCTCCGGCTGGGACCCGACGAGAAGAGGCCCGAGACGGCCATTCCCCGCCCCTCCTGCCGGCATCTGGTGGGAAGGGGATACCGAGGGAGTGGGTAGCGGGGCGGGGGGAGAGGCGCGCCCGGCGGCCCGGGCCCGAGCACTGACCTGCGGCAGCCGGAGGAGGATGCCGGCGGCTTGGATGAGCTCGCAGCCCAGGATGCGCAAGTCCGTCTCGCTGAACAGGTCGAGCCCATCCTGCATGGACGGGGTGGGCGACAGCCGCTCCTCCGGGATCAGCGAGTGGTCGATGGTGAGAGAAACTTCCGAGTAGAGGCGGTCCCCGATCAGAATCCCTCCCGACGTGGTCGTCGTGGTCGTGGTCGTGGTCCCCGAGCTGGAGCCGCCCGCGCTGGGGGCGGCGGCCGACGAGGTGGCGGCGGCGGCGGCGGTCGCTGTCGGGTGAGGCCCGGACGCCATAGTCTCCGCGAGCTGCACGCACGCCCGACGCAGCCGGAACCCGGAGCGAAACTAACCAGCGTCCTCGGCGCGACGGATGTGCCCGTGACCGCCGCGTTCCGAGCCGCTTTACGCAGCGTGCGCTTCCGCTCTGACGTCACCACGCCCAGCGGTGCGAGCCAACTAGTCCCTCCAGGTCCCCGCCCCCCAGGCCCCGCCCCCACCCCGCCCCCGCCGGCGGCGCCTCCTCCCCCGCGATCCGGGAACTGCGGCAGAGGTGTGGGACCCTGGAGTGAACTGGGTGGCCTGTCTGCTGGGGCCCCCAAAGTGGTCAGGGTGGCCCCAGGGTCTTTTTAGCTAAAATAGGTCCAGACTGCCTTGTCTGTAGTGTTTTTAGCCGCGATAACAATGCGGGCGTTGTACAAGCTTACCTTCCCCCCAAGTGAGACTTGGCAACAGTTACAACCTCTGCGCGATTTGGGTAATTTGTGTGGAACCTGCGTCCCTGGGCTCCCTTCACTCGCCCTCTCCCGAGTGTTAGCATTTGCGGGGCGCGGTGTGCCAGGGGAGCCCTAGGGGAGGGCTAACCCAGATGTGTAGGGACAGACACGCTTGCAATTTAAAACGACCCGCGAGGAATCAGGAGAGGAGTGCTTTATGGCGTTTTTAGGAGACAAGGAATCTGAACCGCATCGGTTCCCCAAAAAATTGGTCGTGGAGGAGCGCGTGGTAGGGTGCAGGGTGCAGGGTGAAGGCTTGATGACCGGGAGGGCGGCTGCTTTCGCTGCCTGGGTTGCGAAACTCAGGCCCACAGGGCAGCAGCGCCCAGCCCTCGGTAATCTGGAAAATCCCTTCTTTCCAAAAATAGCCTGGGGATGAGAATTTTACCGAGGTAATCTGATTGTGCCCGGAGAGCCTGTGTCTTCCTGGGTGGTTAGTGCAATTAGATCGAGTGGGAGAAGTTAGTCTCATATTTTTTTTTTCCTCTCTAATGTTGGCTAGCAATTCCCAAAAAGTTCTTAAAATTTGAAGTCACAACAATGATCCTGAGCCAAACTGCTTCGTCTAGAGTTGATCTTGGTTCACTTCATCTTTTTATCCCACTCTGGAACTTCTGAGACGTTGTCCGGGGATGAGGTGCCCCGTTCCCTTTCGGTACATAGCTAGGTTTTAAGGCTTACTTCGTTTAATTATGAAAAGAGCCCTGACTCTTGGATCGGTAGGGCGAAGGGAGTTTGAATACACTTCGGTTTTGGCAATGATGTCAGTAAGGCAAAATATACTCAAAAACTCACTTTTGAAAAAGCATTGTCAACTCTACTTAGTAAAGACTGACCAGTAGTTCTGAACCCTGGCTGCACAGTTGTACCTTCTGGGGAGTTTTTAAAAGAAGCTGGCTGAGCCCTAGCGGGTTGCTCAGTGGTTGGAGTGTCGGCCTGAGGACTGAAGGGTTCTGGGTGGATTCAGATCAAGGGTATGTACCTGGGTTGCAGGCTTGAGCCCCCGCAGGGTCAGGGCACATGCAGGAAATAACCAATGTCTCTCCCATAGATGTCTCTCTCTCTCTCTCTCTCTCTCTCTCTCTCTCCTCTCTCTCTCCCCCCCTCTCTCTCCCCTCTCTCTCTCTCTCTTCCCCCCCTCTCTCCCCCCCCCTCTCTCCCATCTCTCTCTCTCTGTCTCATCTCCCCTTCCTCCATCCCTCCCTCCCAACCTCGTTCCCTTCCACTTTCTCTAAAAATCAATGGAAAAAATATTCTCAGGTGAGGATTAAACAAAAAAAAAAAAAGGAGGGGTGGAGAGAAATACTGAAATACTAAGACCTATTCAGAGTTATAAAGGGTCCAGAATTGAGGAAAACTAAGCATATGTTTTAATTGTCTAAAAATAGTACTAGAAATGAATTCAGGCAAGCGAAACTCTTCCATTGGGAAGGTAAATGATTGAATTTTTTTTGTCACTTGAAGAAAAAAATGAAATGGAAAGTCTGTAATAGAATTTGTGTACTAGTATTCTTTCTCAACAGACGTCCTACCAGTAGGCCCTTAGTTCACCCAGGCCTAAAAGGAAATCAGTGATGATAACTAAAGTTGTGTTTCTCTTTCAAGACCTGCAGGCTTCAGATAGTAAAGGGACAAACAATGATATTCCTGATGCTTGTGGTTGTTAATTCTCACCCAAGGATACTTTTCCATTGATTTTTGGAAAGAATGGAAGGGAAGGGGAGAGACAGAGAGAGGCACATTGATTGGTTGCCTCCTGCATGCACCCAGACCAGGGCCAGGAATGGAGCCTGCAACCGAGGTAGGTGCCCTTGACCGGAATCAAACCCAGGACCCTTCAGTCCAAGGGTCGATGTTCTAATCACCGAGCCAAACCGGCTATAGGGCATCCTGATGCTTAAATCAGTTCTCATTCCATTAGCCTCTCTGGGGAGCATGTTTTCCATTATCTAAACTTTCTGGTTCTTTAATTCTAAACTCACAATTGGAATAATTTTATTAGTTTCTTCAACAATCAGTTATTCATCAGTAGACCACCAGAATTTAATAGCGCAATACTGTAATTTTGGCTAAGGGCAAATCTTCACCTTAATAAAGAGGATGGTACACATAAAAACAAACGTCAAGGTGACCAGTAAGTGCAAAAAGCAGAAAAAGGGTAAGTCATCCTGGTTAATGTCATCAGGGAGAATTTATATAAACCGGAGAAATTACTAATCAAGTGTCTGTTCACAGCAGATATCAGAGTATCTGACTTTTTTGTGAACTATTCATATAGTTGCATGACTAATTTTCACTTAGTCCGGTGGCGGTTATTTTATCACTTTCTGGTCTAGTTGCTCTCGTCATTAGAAATAGTCGTTTTGAAAATGACATCTGTGTAATTCACTCTTGGCATATACTGCTCAGAAAATCTCATGGCTGCACTTGCCTGGGCAGTGTGCTGCTGGGTCTGCCGAGAACTGGTTCTAAGACTTTCAACAACCAGTTTTCATTCCTTGAAGTTTCACTGGGCCCCTTGAGGGTCTAAAATTCTTTTGAATTCTGGTCATCCAGACATCTTGAACCTAAACTCATCTTTGGTTCCTAATTCTTCTTCATTCTATTTTGGTTACTTAGTCCTATTGTTCCTTCCTCTAAGGAGATTGTTCTTGAATCTGCCTGTTCGGTCTGTTCTGCCATATCTGCCATTACTTCATGCCTGCACCACTACAACAGTTTTCTTTCTTTTTTAAAAATATATTTTTTTATTGATTTCAGAAATAAAGGGAGAGGGAGAGAGAGATAGAAACATCAATGATGAGAGAGAATCATGGATCTGCTGCCTCCTGCACGCCCCCCACGGCGGATTGAACCCGAAACCTGGGCATGTGCCCTTGACTGGAATCGAACCCAGGACCCTTTTGTCCGCAGGCTGATTCTCTGTCCACTGAGCCATACCGGCCAGGGCATACGACAGTTTTCTAAACGATCTTGCCGCCATTCTCTCCCATCCCTCCTTCATCCTGGGAAATTGGTAACTATCAAAATATCAGTTTCTTTACCCCACTTCCTCAAATTAAAAACTCTGGAGATAAAAGATAGCGCTCAGACACCTTTTGGAAGTTGAGGCTTTCTACAATCTCAACTTACCTTGTCATTCCTTTCCTTATTGCATTATCACCTCACCTTATCTCCCTCCCTCCCCCTCATGTCTCTGCCTGAACCAACACCAGCCAGACCTGTCTCCTCACTGACATGTCATTTGCTTCCTGATTTCACACTTTCCCTCATTCTGTTTCTCAAGCCTGCAACATTCTTCTCCTGTCAATCAAATCCTACCATTTTTTAAAGATCCAGATGAAGTTCTACCTTTTGCCAGAAGCCTTCCCCACCCAATCTAGCTTTCATTAATTTTCTGTCTTTGGGTGCTCTCAAAGTATTTATGACCTCTAGTATACATTTTGACACACGATTCCATACTATTATGCATTGTTGTTTGACCACTTCATGGTGTGTGTCTTGATTTTTTAAAACAGTGCCATTTTGGGGTTTATTTTGTATTCTCTACAGAACCTGGTAGACACTACTATATGGTAGATACTTAAAACTTTTGCACTGAGTTGTATGTTTTTCTCCTCATGCCTTGCTTGGCAGCCTGGTCTTGCCTTTTCCTTTCCGTCCAGGGGCCCATTTCACCCTCATCCTACCACACAGCCCTCTCTCCCTAATAGAGAGCTGCAGGTCCCCAGCATCCTGTTCTCTTTGCAGCAGTTGTAACAGAGCAGCCATGTTCCCACTTCTGCTCAAATCCCTGTCCTCACGGTGGGCTGGGTAAATAGCCCACGTCTGTTCTATACCGGCACGGGCTGCAGAACAGGAGGCCGGCTGGAGTTGCTATAACTAGAGAGTTGCGGGGGAATGGGAGTTCACCAAAAGCAATACAGTGAAGTAGTTTTGTGTCTGAATGTGGACATAGGCTCTGGGACGGTTTTTGGAGGTGTGTCCAGAAATCAGGCATGTGTGACTAAGAGTTAAGGCAGTGCCAATTTAATAAGCTAAATTATAAAACCAACAAAACCCCAGGTTTGCTTTGGGAGCTAGCTTAAAGTTAATATCTCTCCTCTTCTTTTTCATACAAGGACACTAAAGTCCTAAGAGGACACTGCAAATAGTAGATACACAATATTTGCTAATGGCAAATGATCCAGCCAAGCCAGTCCTTGAATGGATTCACCCTATAATATTTAATGTCAGAAGTTGACCAACTACTGACATGGACCAAGAAATTGAGAAGCTTAGCAATAGAGAACTACACAAAGTAAAAGGTAAAGGCCCCATTCCTATCTATTTGTACCCCCAATCTTTCACCAAAATTATCTAAGTACCTTCCCCAAGGTAACAGCATGATGTCTCTCCTTCCAGATACATACATTTCTCTATATAATATATACATATTGTTAATTTCATATAAAAGGGAGCACGCTATATATATCCAACACAGTGCGGAATGGTACTTCTATATAATCCAATAAAGATGAATTGTCACTAAAATAAAAATTTTAAATATATTGCAAATGCAGGCCTGAAATGCTTATTATTAGATCCAGCGGCCATACAGTTACTGTGTCAGATTGTCATAACAGCTTCTAGATATTTACTCTCAATCTCCGTACTTACCTCACTGAGGACTCATAACAAAGTTGGGTGCCAGTCTGTGGGCCACCCTTTGAGTGGTATTACTCTTTGAATTTTTTTAAAAAGAATATTTTTTTTTTTTTATTGATTTCAGAGAGGAAAAGAGAGGGAGAGATAGAAACATCAATGATGAGACAGAATCATTGATCAGCTGTCTCCTGCATGCCTCACACTGGGGACTGAGCCGAAACCCAGGCATGTGACTTGACAGGGAATCAAACTTTGACCTCACTGGTCAGGCATCTCTTTGAATTTTTTTTTTAAATAATGTGTGTGTGTGTGTGTGTGTGTGTGTGTGTGTGTGTGTGTAACTATAATTGCAATTAATTTTTTTTTTAATTTTCCCAATTCAGTCTGATAATATAAGTAGGTTCAAGGTACAGAAATGGTTCTTCGGATGGGTTAATTTTGTAAACAAGCAAACAATGTGGCAAAAAAAAAAAGGAGGTGATATGTGATCTGGCTTTTAAAGACTGCATGGGCATTTGTCAGAGGAATAAATGTGGAAGAGCATCTTAGGCAGGAGAAACAGGAGCCAGGGGGGAGGTATGAGGTTGCTAGGGGTATTGAGAAATATAGGGGACATCTGTTGTTTTATCCCAATATTCATTCGCCCTTCTGTTTTCCCTTGGGGACCCATAACTTCTCTGTCCTTAGTGTAGGTGGTTTGGGTGGGGCTGACCTTTCCCCAGCTCAGGAACTAATCAGCATCGCCCAGCCCCTTCACTTCCTCTCAGTGATTAGTTCAGAATGGCAAACAAGTCCAGGACTTTTGCTGGAACCTTGGCCAGGGCTGGGGAGAGAAGTAATTATTCCTGCTGGGATTGCTGAGAGGAGGATGTAAGCTCAGAGTTACAGACTGCATGGAGAAGAGGACCAGTTTGAGAATGGAGCCAGCAGAGAAGAAAAGCAGAACAGAGATAGAAACCCAACCCAGTGACGTCATTTATGGCCCTGCATGCAGCCATATCCTATATTCCATCCCTGGGATTTTCAGTTTCATAAACAAATAACTTCCTTTTTATTCATTTACTCTTAAACTCAACTAAAAGACTTACACAAGGAATATTACGGAGTGATAGAATATTGTGTGTGCGCGCGCGCGCGTGTGTGTGTGTGTGTGTGTGTGTGTGTGTGTGTGTGTGTGGCTGCAGAAGGAGGCAGAGCTAGAATATGAAGGGCTGAGAAACAGGCCCTCATTTCTGGGGGGCTCCCAGCTCCCAGGAGCTCTGGAGGGTGTAAAGTAGTGATTACCCCAACAAGAAGCTCTAATATTAAGAACATTAACTTCCTCAAGCTTTTCTAGTGGTTTCATTTTTGTTATGGTTTTGCTCTGATTGGGGCTAGGCAATTAAAGGTAGAAAGGACCAAGCAGGCTCCTGAAAATAACATTTTAGAAAATTATTCCATCTTCCTTTTAAGGATTGAAAGTTAATTTTGAGTAATGAAGTAGCTGACCCTGTTTAGTACTCTTTTCTATTTACAATAAAAATTCAATGCAAGCAGATTTTCAGTGCAGAAGCTTTTAGGAATAATAAGAACCAGCTTTTCTGAAGCGTCCTACACAATTAGTTTTCTCAGCAGGAACAGGAAGTAACTGGGAACCTGAGGATCACATTTAGCCAGTGTGCACATTATAAAACAAAAACAGAGGAGCCTCGCCCTAGCTGGTTGGGCTCAGTGGACAGAGCCTTGGCCTGCAGACTGAAGGATCCTGGTTTTGATTCTCGTCAAGGGCACATGCCCAGGTTGTGGGCTCGATCCCCAGTGGGGGGCGTGCAGGAGGCAGCCTATCAATGACTCTCATCATTGATGTTTCTATCTCTCTTTCCCTACCTCTCTGAAATCAATAAACATCTTTATTTTTTAAAAAAGAATTCTCAATTAAAAAAAAATAGAAGAGCCTCTCATCAAGTCCTCTGCAAAGAGTTATCATGTCTCTTTACCCTAGAACAGTGGTCGGCAAACTCATTAGTCAACAGAGCCAAATATCAACAGTACAACGATTGAAATTGCTTTTGAGAGCCAAATTTTTTAAACTTAAACTATATAGGTAGGTACATTGTTATTTACTTAATTAGGGTACTCCTAAGCTGGCCTTTGCTAAAAACTCAAGGGGCCAAAGAGCCACATGTGGCTCGAGAGCCGCAGTTTGCCAACCACTGCCCAAGAACAATTCCCTAGGGTTTTTGTCTTTTATGATGCTTTTCATGATTTCTGGCCAACTCTTTTGCAGCATGTCCCTCAATTTGGATTTGTCTAATTGTGTCTTTATGATGAGATTCAGGTTAAACATTTTCCCAGGAATGATGTTGTATCCTTCTTCAAGCTTCACATCAAGGGGCACACAATGTCCAATTTTTTGGTTAATTTTGGTCATTTGGTTACTGTGGGGCCCACTAGATTTATCCATTAAAAAGGTCCCTTTACACCTTTGTAATTAATAAACAGTCCGTGGAATGATTCTTTCACAATAAATAGCATTCTTAATAACAGATCTTACCCACATTATTTCAAAGAAGAAGAACTGTCCATAATGAAAACCTGTAGCGATAGAATTATTCCCACAAACCTCTAGTGCGTACCCAGTAAACACTTATGCTTGGTGTTAAGACCAAACTGCTAGGAGCCTAAAGAAATGTCTTTCTGTGATCTGTTGGCCATTTTAGAACTTCGGAAATGTAATGGTCAACTCATTAGAAAGAAACATCTGAGGATAGGGGAAAAAAAGACTAAAGTGATGAAGACTGAACAGAGTATACCAAATGCTAAACAGAGTCCATGAAATGCTAAAAGAAAGGGGGAAAATACCACAGAACCCAGGAGAGTCGCAAAAACCACATTGTGAGGAAAGGAACGTTCAGAGATATAAAGTGACTTGACGAAGATTTTAGAACTATTTTTCTTTATTTTTTTATTTGTTTCAGAGAGAGGAAGGGAGAGGGGGAGAGATTGAAACATCAACGATGAGAGACAATCATTGATTGACTACCTCCCATACGCCCCCTACTGGGGGGTCGAGCCTGAACCTGGGCATGTACCCTTGACCGGAATGGAACTCCGGACCCTTCAGTGCACAGGCCAAAGCTCTATCCACTGAGCCAGACCAGCCAGGGCTAGAACTAGTTTTCTGATGCCCAGTCGGTATTCCTTCCATGGCAGCACCCCAGGCTCTGTTGCAATACCGGTTCACAGGACAGGCGCAGCATTTGTTGGGACGGGTGTAACATCTGTTATCAGTGAAAACAATCCATGAGACTCATCTCACTCTGTAACTGAAAGCACACACTGTCTCCAGCCCCACCAGAGGGTGCTTTAGAGGACATGTTACTTGGATGGACTAAAATCATGTCCATTGGGGACATTAAACTCTCTGAGACCCAGTCTACTTTTGCCTCAAGGAAAAGGTGTCCTCCCAGCGACCATGACACCTACACACCACACACCCGGATATGGCTCATCTGCCACACCTTGGGCCTATCACAGTACAATGTGTTTCTAGTCACAAATACATTTCAGAGGAATCGAACTCCTACCTCCCGAGAGTAAGCTATCTGCAGCTGACACAGCCTGCCTTTCCTGCGTACAGTGTTTTCCTATGGATCACCGGAGCCTTGCAAACAACCCAGCTACTCCCTCCCGTGAGAAGTAGGCATCAGCGTGAGATGTCGACTGAATTACTGGTTTGTCTTTAGATTTAAGAATGCCTAGTGCAGGCGTCCTCAAACTACGGCCCGCGGGCCGCATGCGGGTGTTTTTGCCGTTTTGTTTTTTTACTTCAAAATAAGTTATGTGCAGTGTGCATAGGAATTTGTTCATAGTTGTTGTTTTTTTAAACTATAGTCCGGCCCTCCAACCGTCTGAGGGACAGTGAACTGGCCCCCTGTTTAAAAAGTTTGAGGACCCCCTGGCCTAGTGTACCCCTAGTTTTCAGAACAGAAAGTAAGAATCCTCTTAACACATGTTCACTCACTAGTTTCCATTCATTCCTCGAGTCCCAGCGGGACGACCCGCTACTTCAAACGTAAAAGCTTGGATCTGGAGGCGAGCTGTGTTAGGCGTTGTTGTTGGTGAATCATGTGATTTCTTTTGCTCTGTGGACACTGACACCCCAGCCTGGTCTCTCCCTGGGGCTGAGCAAATTCAGGGAGAAGTAAAGTGGCTGCGGGGAAAACAGAAGCTGGAGACGCTCCCTTCTCACACTCGCTCGTCTCCAAAGCTGTCATTTGCCTTTGGCTGGCCCCGCTCCTTCTCACTAAGCCACCTCACGAACACCCTGCTTGCTCGATGTGATTTCACGACACAGGTATCAGGACATCTGCAACATTTACACAGGGACCCTGGCGGTCCATCAGTCCCCACAGGCCGAAAGGGAGCCTTCGGGGCGGGCTTCCCGGGAGGGTGCAGCGTGGGGAGAAGGACCCCAGGGGGCTGCTCAGTTGGGAGTCCTTTTCCCCTTTCCACCCGGTGCCCACACCCAGGCGCGGCCGCCCCCCCCCCCCCCCGCAAGCCTCACGGGGGCACCTGCGCTCGGCCCTGCCACGGAGCTCGTGCCAGGTCTGGCCGGGCTGCCAGAGGGCGAAAGGATTTCGCAACGGCCCAGAGGGAGGAGGCCGGTCCCCCGTCATTTCTAGGAAGCCTCAGGCCTCTCAGGCCGCAGGGGCTGCCGGGAAGGCCGCTCACAAGCCGGAAGAACTGCCCATCAGGCCACCTGCGCACGCGCGGTGAGCCCTTCCCGTGCGGGGTGCGGGGGGGGGGGGGGCCCGCGGTCGAGCGGCTCCCTCCGCCAGCGGCCGGATCTAACTTGCCGGCTCGCTCAGTCCGCTGTGACGTAGCTGGCCCACGCCCTTTGCCCCGCGGCGCCGGCCTCTTGTGACGTCACAACAGGGTCCTCCCCCCCCCTGAGCCCGGCTCTGCGGCTCGTGGGGCGGGCCGGATAGGGAGGTTTCTCGGTCCTTTCCGGTCTTTTTGTCATTTCCCAACAGTTCAAGAGAAGGCTTTGAACTGTGCCCGTTTCCTAATAAGGGTGAAGAGGAGGGCAGCCCTCGCCCTAGCTCATTTCCTTCCAAGCTGGGAGTTCTGTTTAAAGTACATTGCCGCCCGGCCGGTGTGGCGCAGTGGTTGAGCATTGACCAGGAGGGCACCCACCTGGGTCTTGGGTTCAGTCCCCTGTAGGGGGCGTGCAGGAGGCAGTAGATCAATGATTCTCATCACTGATGTTTCTCTCTCTCTCTCTCCCCCTCTCCCTCTCTCTCCTTCTCTGAAGTCAATTAAAAAAAACACACACAGAAAAAACAAGTACATTGCAGCCCAGCCCTGTGGCTTGGTGGTTGAGCATTGACCTGTGAACCAGGAGGTCACCATTCCATTCCCCGTCAGGGCACAAGCCTGGGTTACAGGCTTGGTCCCCAGCGGGGGTGCCATCCCTGGTGGGGGACATGCTGAGGCAGTCCATGGATGATTCTCCTTAAAGTTTCTCTCATTCTCCCCCTCTCCCTTGCTCTCTGAAAGCAATAAAACATGTTTTTTAAAAAAAGTACACTGCAAAATACGCCATTACTCGGTGTTACCTGGGAGCTTTTGTTTGTTGTTATGTGTTCTCTTAGCGTGTAATTGGAAGGATGGCATCCATAAAATGGCAGCTTTTGTATATGGAGACAGAAATAAGCAATATCTACTCTGACGTGAGGGTATTCATGTAATTTTAATTTAGTTTAAATGTAGTTTTCGTTTGAATTACCTGGGAGTGGCATCTTGAAAGGCTACATGTTGAAAGCACTTTAAGAGCTTAGAAGAGTGATTGTTTTTATAGTTATTTAAGGCCCAAATGGAAATCAAGGTGTATGAGAAATAAAATAAGAATTAAACTTACCAAGGGCTAAGGTTTTGTTTACATTTGACAGATAATGAAATAGGCCCAAAGGTTGCTGGGACTTGCCCAAGAGGGCTGGAATTCAGGCCACTGCTTTCACCACGCAGTGCTCCCACCAGCTGCCTAAGGCTGTCTTTGGAACAGGCTGGGCCTGGACAGGTATTGCCTCCTTTCTCGCCTTCCTCACTCCCCCACCCTCACCCCCATTTCCATGATTTTGGTTCCCGTCCAGAGTTCTCCTCTTGTTTTCTCTGTTTCTTTAACTTTCTATTTTCATTTTTTTTTATTTTATTGATTTTTTACAGAGAGGAAGAGAGAGAGAGATAGAGAGTTAGAAACATCGATCAGCTGCCTCTTGCACACCCCCTACTGGGGATGTGCCCGCAACCTAGGTACATGCCCTTGACCGGAATCGAACCTGGGACCCTTGAGTCCGCAGGCCAATGCTCTATCCACTGAGCCAAACCTGTTTCGGCTATTTTCTTGATAATTGAACCCCCCTTTGAAACTTCCTTTTCTTTAAATCTCTCCCAAAAATGACCATAAAAGGAAATAGAATAGGATAATTTTAAAAGTTTACTTTCATAATGGTTATTTTAGTGTCTTAAGGTTTTTTGGGGATGGGTGGAGTTCATATAGATCAGTGATGGGCAACCTTTTGAGCTTGGTGTGTCAAACTTCGCCAAAAAACTGAGCATAACTCGGGTAGTCTGTCACTTTGAAGAAAAAACTTATTCCAAGACTCTAGTCGCAAATGTTTCATCCTTAGGAGCAGCAAATGTTTCATCCTCAGCATGCGGCCGCGTGTCATCAGAAATGGCTATGCGTGTCAGTGCTAACACGCGTGTCATAGGTTCGTCATCACTGATATAGATGGATATAAAATTTCCTCAAGTAAAAGCTGTCTTCTGTTTTCATAGGTGCTCAGTGAAAGTGTGTGAGTGTGTGAGTGTGTGTGTGTGTGTGTGTGTGTGTGAATGGTGAAGAAGAGATAGAGGTAGAAGAGAGTGTGTGGCAAGCTGTTTAGAATCAGAAACCAAAATAAATAAATAAATAAATAAATAAATAATCTGTATAAACTCTAAAAGATGCAAAACTCAATTAGAAATAACAGCCCTGACCAGTTTGGCTCAGTGGATAGAGCATTGGCCTGCGGACTCAAGGGTCCCAGGTTCAATTCCGGTCAAGGGCACATCCCCAGTAGGGGGTGAGCAGGAGGCAGCTGATCGATGTTTCTCTCTCATCGATGTTTCTAACTCTCTGTCCCTCTCTCTTCCTCTCTGTAAAAAAAATCAATAAAATATATTTAAAAAAAAGAAATAACAGCTGCAGATTCTATAAAACGTAAGAAACACATCATTTCCAATCAGTCCCTGCATGTGCCTCTGGGAGGCATTTCCTTAGATGATTTTGGTTTTTCATGGAATAAACCTGGAGCTCTAGCTGCCCCAGAAGAAGTAATTCAGGGATTCTATCTGTGAAATAATAAAATATCAGTGTTTCCAAGCTATATAGCCACCCCGTATGCTTCTCAATGTGGTGGCACCTGTTCTCAGTTCCACCAGTGGATGTTATTCTCGCTACACTTTGGGAAGATAAAGCACAGAGAGTCACTAACCTAATATAAACCTCCAAGAAGGCAGAGTTTCTGCTGCTATTTCCAATTCCCCGGTCTCTGAGTGAACATGTCTAGTAATAAGGAATTAATGTCTAATTTTAAAAATATATTTTTATTGCTTCCAGAGAGGGAGGGAGAGGGAGAGAGAGTTAGAAACATCAATGAGGAGAATCACTGATCGGCTGCCTCCTGCATGCTCCCCACCAGGGACCTAACCTGCAACCCAGGCATGTGCCCTTGACCGGAATCAAACCTGGGACCCTTCAGTCCACAGGCTGACACTCTATCCACTGAGCCAAACCGGCAAGGGCTAATGTCCAATTTTAAATCAATAATAGAATTCATTAAAACGTGCTAATACCAACTGACTGAAGTATGCTCTCTCATTACCACTTCATCTTTCTCTGTTTCTTATTCTACTTGGTCAACAGTCACTAGCAGAAATTGATTGGAAATAATGTTTTGTATTTTGCTAAAGCACTTGAAGTTTGGTTTATGTTCTAGTTCCCAATATTGAAAGAAGTTACACTGTTCTACATTCCTTAATTTAAAAATAATTGGAACCTTGGCGTTATGCTAAGGGAAATAAGTCAGAAAAAGGCAAATACTCTAAGATCTGACATATGTGGAATCTAAAAAAACCAAAATCATGGGAACAGACAGTAGAATAGTGATTACCAGGGTCTAGGGGGTGGGATGTTGATCAAATGGTGCAAACTTAGTTATAAGAGGAGTAAATTCTGGGGATCTAATGTACATGGTGGTGATTATAGGCAGCAATATAACCACCATAGCAATAGCTACCACCTCCAACCTGCCACATTATTACCATTTCTTTTTTGTGGTGAGAATATTTAAGATGTATTCGCAGCAATATTCAATATACAGTATTACTAACTATAATCTCCACACTGTACATTAGACCCCCCAGAACATGTTAAACATATAACTGGAAGTTTGTATCCTTTGACCAATACCTCCCCATTTAATTTTGTTGCTTGTTTCTTTGCTGTGCAGAAGCTTTTTAAGTTTGATGTAGTTCCATTTATTGATTTTTGCTTTTGTTGCCTGTGTTTTTGGTGTCGTATCCAGAAAGTTGCTGCCAAGACCAATGTCAAGGAGCTTTTGTCCCATGTTGTGTGTTTTTTGTTTTTTTCCCTAGGAATCTTGCAGTTTCAGGTGTTATGTTTAAGTCTTTAATCCATTTCCAGGTCATTTTTTTGTGAGTGGTGAAAGCTTTATTTTTTTTTGCATGTGGTTAACCAGTTTTCCCAATAAGAGAGATCTTAAATGTTCTCAACATAACAACAACAATAAAATAGTAATCATGTGAGGGATGTGTTAAGTACCTTTATTGTGGTAAACATTTCACAATATATGCGTGTCAAATCATCACATTGGGCACTTTAAACTTACATCATGTAATATATCAATTATATCTCAATAAAAATCTGGGAGAGGGGAAGAAAAAAATGTTCATTTTAATGACATTTTATAGTTGGATAGTAAAAACAGAAAAAAATGACACACTCTATGATCTTCAGTCCAAACACTTATGTTGGGATAAATTATTCCCCTGTTTGTGTAATGTTATAAGTCTACCCTGAAGTCTACAATTCACAGAAGTAATTATTCTATATTATTCTTTTTTTTTTTCTCCAAAAATTCTACCTTCCGGGGTAGTGATTCTTTAACTTTTATATTTTACTAGAGGCCTGGTGCACAAATTCTGCATGGGTGGGGTCCAGCCGGCCTGCCCCGATGGGGGCCCATCAGGCCAGGCCAGTGGGGGGGAGGGGCTGTGGGCGGTTGGCCAGTCGGCCCCACCCCCGATCGGGGTGTTGGGGGCCAATCAGGGCCGAGCTGGGGGGCGGGCGATTGGGGCCCAGATCAGGCTGGTTGGCTACCACAGTGTGTGTCATAGCCACTGGTCGTTCTGGTCATTCTGGTAGTTCTGGTTCTGGTCACTGGGCTTTTATATATATAGATACCTTACTGCAATGTGGATACCCTGGAAAGTCTCTCTCCCTGGGGCTCCCAGGTGGTGCAGGGGGAGCATAGGGCTCTGCCCCATGATGCACAGCCTTTTCCGCACCATTGAAGAGAAAGCTGGGCCTTGAGTCTGTCCTGCATATTCCTATAGCCTCTCAGATTCTTGCGGACAATGACCCAGGAGCAAACCATGCATGAACCATCTAGGTAAAAATAAGAAAGAAAGAAAAAAAGAAGTAAAAAACTATATATTTTATACCTTACTGTAAAGTTGGGAACCTGGATCCTGGAATGGTAAAGCACAAAGCTTGCTTGGTCCAAATAGCATTTTGTCTAATTATAGGATTTTATTATTTTTTACCATATACAGTGTTTTAAGGACAGAAAGCATTGTGGGGGTTTGTTTTATTGTTGTGGTTCTAAAATATAAACAAAAATCATGATTTGTTAGTCTTTAAGAAGTCAGCAATCATGTTGACATTTTTACTGCTAGAACTGTTAAACATACTAATAAGAAATCATGTCATAACCAGAAAAGTTGTACTAATCAATTCTCTTCCAGGAAAGCTTGAAAATGCATTTTACTAACAACACCTGCATTTCTGGGATAAAATTTAAAATGGAGGCTCAAAGGGCTATATTTGCTTATTGTAATCCTTATGTCATACAACAATAGAGGCTCTCACAATTAAGCAATTTGAACAAAGCATTAGCAAGGCTTTATATATTTTACTGCTCTGAAGCTATAATAAGTAAAAAATGATTTTTAGAGAGAGAGGAAGGGAGAGGGTAAAGAGAGAGAGAGAGAAACATCAGTGCCAGAGTGCTACATCAATTGGCTGCCTCTTGCATGCCCCCTACTGGAGAGCAAGCCTGCAACCTTGACCTGGAATTGAACCACAACCTTTCTGTGTATGAGACAAAGCCAACCGAGCCACACCATCCAGTGCTAACGCTATCGTAGAAAACACACACGTGCAAAGATTACTTCAGATTATTTGGAAAAACTTTTATTCCAAATTATTGTAAACCTCCATTCTGCATGGAATATTTGATTAGAACATCAAATGATTATAATATTTTTGAATAATTATTCATTCACATTGATAGAACATTTTATTTATTTATTTACATTTTTTGTTAATCCTCACCCAAGAATATTTTTCCATTGATTTTTAGGGAGAGTGGGAGAGAGAGGGAAAGAGAGAGAAAAATCTATGTGAGAGAAACACATTGACTGGTTGCCTCCTGCAGGAGCTCTGACCAGGGCCCAGCCAGGGTGGAGCCTGCAACCAAGATATGTGCCCTTGACCAGAATCGAACCTGGGACCCTTTGGTCCACAGGCCAACGCTCTATCCACTGAGCCAAACCGGCTAGGGCACATTGGTAGATCTTTGACCCTCCTAGTTTATTGCAGTTACTACTGCTACATAATAAATTGACCCAACAGATTCTGTGGGTCAGGGATGGTTTATCTTTCCTCCTTGAAGTCTCAGGTCTCGTCCCTTGGGCTGGGCTGGTCAAGAGCAGGGTGGCTGACAGGAGCTCTTGGACTTGGCTTCTTTATGTGGCTTGGCTTCTGAACAGCTACTGGTCTCAGGCTAGTTAGACTTTGCGTGGCAGCTCAGGGCTCCAAGCTAGAGTGTTCTAGTGCATAAGCCGATGCTGCCTTTCCTTTTATACCCAACCTTACTATTTGGTCCACCGCCGTCTATTAGCCGAAGGAGTCATGAGGCTGCCTATAGTCAGGAAGCATGCCCACAGGCACCCTCTCCCTCATCTCTCCATGAGAGGAGTGTTGAGAGACTTGGGGCCATATTCTAAACATCCCACTTACTCTATATCCAATTCTCTTACACTCATGATCAACTTGAAAAGATTTCCCCTTTATTTTTTTAAATATATTTTATTGATTTTTTTTTACAGAGAGGAAAGGAGAGGGATAGAGAGTTAGAAACATCGATGAGAGAGAAACATCGATCAGTTGCCTCCTGCACACCCCCTACTGGGTATGTGCCCACAACCAAGGTACATGCCCTTGACCGGAATCGAACCTGGGACCCTTCAGTCCACAGGCCGACGCTCTATCCACTGAGCCAAACCGGTTAGGGCAAAATTTCCCCTTTAGATATTTTCTGAAAGTGAATACAGCATATTCATAAAATGCCTTGCATGGGGCCACGGCTACTGAAACCATGTGATGGCTTTTCTTTCTCAAGGGAAGCAGATGGAATGACCAGCGTGTGCCTACTGTTTTGAAACACGGCTTGCCAACAA
Organism: Eptesicus fuscus; assembly: GCF_027574615.1. Taxonomy (NCBI): domain Eukaryota; kingdom Metazoa; phylum Chordata; class Mammalia; order Chiroptera; family Vespertilionidae; genus Eptesicus; species Eptesicus fuscus. The sequence goes on from NC_072475.1 coordinate 21,727,232, forward strand.
TCTGTGTGTCCTTTCCAAGAAGTGAGCTCTGTTTCTGCAGTGAGGGAGGACATGAAGTCATCCCTCATTGAATAGATCAACTCTTTTACTTAGAGACCATGCTTGCTTGCTGTTGCTGTTTGTTCTTCGGCTATACCTATATGTCTCTGCAAACAGACTGAGCAGAAGCTTGTCTATTAGTACTTCAATGAGAGTAGTTAAAACATGCCCCTGGACCTGGATTAGGGTGAAGCAATTGAGGCAGTAGCTGCAGCTGCAAAATTTAAGGGGGCGTCACAACACTCAGTAATCAAGACAAGTGTTTTAATGCAATATTAAAGATAATAATGTCAAGCAGTACATAATAAAATATCAGAATTTTAAATAATTAGTGATTTGTTTGCTGTAACAAAGTGCCATAAACCTGGTGTCTAAAAATGACAGAAATATGTTGTCTCCCAGTTTTGGAGGTTAGAGGCTCTCAGAGAAACCTCATGCCTCTCTGCTCGCATCTGGTGACTGCTGCCATCTTTGATGTTCCTTGCCTCAAAGCTGCATCCTTCCAGTCACCGCCTCCATCTTCACATGGCCTTCTTCCTTGTGTTTCTCTGTGTCTCTCCTCTTATAAGGACACCAGTTGTTGGATTGAGGGCCACCCTAATCCAGTATGATTTCAACTTTTAATTGCATCTGCAAAACCCTATTTCCCTATAAAGTCACATTTTGAGGCTCTGGGTGGAATTTTTGAGAGATACCAGTTTAACGCTACAGATAGCATCGGTATTATGTCATTTGCCTCAGGATCCACTATAGCTCAGCATGGCATCCCCCATTTCAGTAGCTACTAGCATGGGCCGGCCACTGCCAGGTGAGCTGCTATTGCATCAGCTCTGGGGCCCAAGACTGAGGAGGCTCCTCTGTGCATTCTTCCTGAGAAGTTTCACCCACTCACCTGCTTCAGCTTCCTTCCACATACCTACTTGACAACTCAACTCCAAAATCTCTCTTTCAAGCCTCACTGCTCTCCTGAGTTCTAGACTCCTTTTTGCAGTGGCTTCTGGACATTCCAACTAGTTAGTCTGAAGGCATCTCAAATTTAACTTGTATCTAACTGAAGTATTCATGTCTTCCTGACTTCTTTTCCTGTCTCCTTTATTGGTGGGCTCATCCCTGCACCCCCAACAAGAACTTGAGAGGTGTCTCACTGCTAGTCTCTCCCTCTCCCCCATCGTTTCCTTTGGTTCCACCTCAGAGATGATTCTGGATCACCAGAGCTCACAGGTCTTTATCAGCATGGTTTGTAGATAACCCTATAGAATATTACGTTCAACATGACATGCTTTGAAAATAGAGTTGTGATTTTGTTACAGGTTGAGATATCAAGCATATTTGGGCTCAGGAAGCCCAATGATTATCGATAATTTTGTAGTTGTCAGCACAACGTGGACATTATGTTTTGATGTTTGGTATTGCTAAACTTGGTTGCCCTAAGCAAATTCCTTCTCTTCTCTCTCATCTCTAAATGCTCCCTTCACCTCCCTGCTATCACAGAAACCCTGCTCTGCAGAAGGACACTGTTCCCTGCAGGTCTCCCTAGTGTGGCTGGTCAAAGGCCTCCTGCCACCCCGGGCCTGGAGGAGGATGGGTAGGGGTTAGGGGTTGTAGGGAGAGGATTTTTTTTCTCCTATTGGCCACTTCCAGACCACGTCTCCCCTCCTCTGTACTCCTCCTCCCATGTTTAGTCTTAGGTCATCAGACAATACCTTATTCTATGCCTCTTATAATGCAGTCATTATGGACCCCTGGGTTCTTCCCCCTCATATTTTGAAGATTTTTATCTGAGGGCTCACTGCCATTCTCTGAAGCAACTCCTTATTTCAACATGCAAGTGGGTGATCTTTCCAATAGACGGGTCTCATGGATCCTTGACCTGTCCTCCAAAATTCATGCCCTTTCCTTTAACAGCTGCTCAGCTCCCATGGAACTGCTCTAGACTTTGTCATATCACATCCTAGCCATAATCTCAGTCTCACTCTATGTCTCCAATCTTTGCAGGTAACTCCTTCTCCTAGTCCTTTTGACCCCACGTGATTTCTCCATATTCCCCTTACCTGGCTTGAATGTCATGATCAGTCATTATAATTACTCCCTTGCATAACTCTCAGCTCCCAACCTAAACCCACTCAGCATACCAGAGCTGCAGAAACACATTCCAGCATGCCAACTGGGCTTACTCTAAATGCATGACCTCAACCCTCTGTGGACTTTTTCTTCTATCTGTCAACTACACATTTCCCTGGAACATTCACCCTCTCTAGATAACCCTTCTGGATAACATGTGCACTCTTGTAGATAACTTGTTTTCATATCATCTCTTATTTCTTCTAACCTATACCTTTCTCTTCCTCATTCTTTTGGTTTTCTTAAAACAAAAAACAACAAAAAAACAAAACAGAAGCAATCCAAATGGAATGTTCCTTGCTTTCACCACCATGGCCCCATTCCATCCACATCTGGGCCAAATACTGAGCCTTTCCTCCCATTCCTGTGCATGGACTGTCCACATTCCCAGATAAGGGAGGTCATTTTGCTGTGCCCAAGATCAATTACCAATAGTTAGAAAGAAACACTAGATCCAAAATGGAGTCATTTTGCTAAGCTCCACCAAAGTTTCAGCCTCTCCCAGAAGTGGAATTTTAAACCAATCAGTCTAGAATTTCCTGCTCAATACTAGTGAAGTAATCTGTCCTATAAACCCCCTTGCTTCCCCTAAGGAAAGATGGCATTGCCTGAAATAATACACCCTTTTCACTGTCTTTTCACTGTCTTGTTTCACCATCTTTCTGCCTATAAAAGCCGTCCATTTTGTACAACCGCTCAACCCTCAGAGGTCCCTTATACTTGCTGAGTGAGATGCCTCTGGTTCATGAATTGCTTAACAAAGTTAATTAGATCTTCAAATTTACTTGCTTGAATTTTGTTCTTTAACACTATCAGTTAATACAATTATCAATCAATTAGAGGCCCAATGCACAAAATTCGTGCAAGAGTAGGCCTTCCTTCCCCTGGCTGCTGGCACCGGCTTCCCTCTGGCACCCGGAACCCGGGCTTCCCTCACAGCCTTGGCTTCATCCGGAAGGTCGTCCGGTCTAATTAGCATATTACACTTTTATTATTATAGATGAACTAGAGGCCCGGTGCACAAATTTGTGCATGGGTGGGGTCCCTCTGGGTGGCCTACAGGGATCGGGCCAAAACCCGCAGTCCAATGCTGCCTGCAGCTCCTACCTGCCGCTCCGCTCATCCCAGCCCCACTGTGCCTGCCGTGGGCTCTCGCCCAAAAGAGTCCTGATTGGGAGAGGCTCATGCTGCCACAGCAGCTCTTGCCAGCCATGAGCCCTGCGTCTGGTGCCCTCCCAAGGGGAATGGCCTGTGGGATCAGGCTGAAACTGGCTCTTCAACATCCCCCGAGGCGTCCTGAATTGTGAGAGGGTGCAGGCCAGGCTGAGGGACCCCACTGGTACAGAGTCAGGCTGGGGAGGGACCACAGGAGGGCTCCAGGGCATGTCCGGCTCATCTTGCTCAGTCCTGATTGGCCAGACCCCAGCAGCAAGTTAACCTACCGGTCAGAGCATCTGCCTCCTGGTGGTCAATGCATGTCATAGCAACTGGTCGACCCCCTTGTGGTCAATGCATGTCATAGCGAGTGGTTGAGCAGCCTTAGCATATAATTAACATATTATGCTTTGATTGGTTGTTTGGTTGTTCTGCCATTCGGTCTATTTGCATATTACCCTTTTATTATATAGTATTATTTTTCATCAATACACAACAAGTTCTTTGTCTAATTAAAAAAACAAACAAGCCCTGACTGGGTAGCTCAGTTGGTTAGAGTGTATCCTGACACCCTGAAGTGTGGGTTTGATCCCCAGTCAGGGCACATACAAGAATCAATCAATGAACGTATAAATAAGTGGGACGACAAATGGATGTTTCTTGCTTCTCTCAAATCAATAAATAAAATTAAAAAACAAACAAATTTCTCTCACATGTTCTCTAGCTACTGCTCCATCTCTCTGCTCTCCTTCACAGCAAACAACCAAACAGTCCTCCAAATTCACTTTCTATTCTTTAATGGACCCATTTAAACTGGGTCTCACTCTTGCCAGGCCCTGGAATCTGTTCTTGTCAAGGTCATGATGACCTCCATATACTGGTTAATTCTCTCACCTCATCTTTCTTGACCTACCAGTAGCTGCGACACAGTGGCCTCCTAATTGACTTCCCTATTTGTACCCATGTTCCCCTTTAGTCTATTCTCAACACAGACGCCACAGTGATTCTTTTAAGACCAAAAATCAGCTCAATTCATTCCTTTGCTCAATAAATTCAGAATAAAATCCAAAATCCATACCATGTCCTAAAATCCTCCCTGAACTGACTTCTCAGGAACTCTGGAAACTTCTGTTACTGTCTCCTTCCCAGCTATGCTCCCAAAAGACCTGGGAGTACTTCCACTCAGGATATTTCTGCAGGGAGTTCGCTCTACCTGGAAGGCTCTCTCCACCATTATTATCTGCCCCTTTCTTCTATCCCTCCTTCCACACTCACCATTAAATGGTACCCCTCAAAGGCAGGGAGGCTGGTCTCTTCAGTTACTGCTGGTAATCGCACTGCTTTAGGACTGTGCTGGACACATAGTGGGCCCTTATCCAATATTTGTTGAATGACTGGAAAAGTGCCATGCTTTGTCTTGAAATAATATTTGCTAGTATATAGCCCCTATTCAAATTTCCCCAATTGTTCCAGTACATTTTTATGGCTTAATTTCTTTAAAAATCCAAGATCTAATTAGGATCACATGTTATCTTGTTTTTAAAGTTTGATTAATTTTTAATGCATTGATCACTACACTATCTCATGTCTATAATTTCCAAGAGAAGAGTAAAATATCCTCCCAGAAGATCAAATAAATGAGAAAATCTGTGGCAGGATAGTGAGAAGCTAGGAAAATTACTTGGCAAGTGGAATGGGGAAACTGATACAAAAAAATTAAACAAGGCCAAACAATTTGGACAGTTTGCAGCCAGCTTGTGAATCACAAGCCCTTATCTTCCCCAACCAAGGACACTTGAGAGCAAGTGGTTTATACCTCTCCTCCATAGCTAGAGAATACATAGCTTAAATCACTCTGGTCTGGGAAAATAGAGAACAAAGACCCAATTAATGCCATTTCTGCCAGCTACATCCAAGGACAGATAAAGTCTGGAGGACAAATAACAGAAACCCCCAAAGTGGTATCACTTAAGGGCGTAATGATAGACAGAATAAATAGCTGCTAGGGCAGGAGTGGGGGAAGTGGGGAGAAAGGGGGGAGTTTATCTCACTCATTGAAGAAAGAAGTCATCAGCCTTGGGACTTGCCAAGATAAAATAGCCAGACCTTCTCATAAATTCTGAGGAAAGCTGCAACAATGTAAAAGGGGAACCTTGAAACCTATAGGGGGAAATGGTATAAAACTTTTGCACTCCCACCTGGTGGAACATTCAGACTAACCGAGTTGCCCTCTTGTGCTTTTTGCCAAGTGTATTCTCAATAAATCTGCTTGCTTTGCTTCCCTAATAAATTCTCTTGCTTTGCTTCAACACTGTTGTCTGTCACTTGTCTGAATTCTTTCTCATAAGATGATAAGAGCCAAGAAGGGGAGAACCCCTTTTGACTTGGGCAGTTCTGGTAACAAATCTATCAGTTCCACTTTTATTTTTCTCTTGGAGGTGCCCTCTCAAAGGTCTCTATCCAAACAAGTTGTGTCTCATGGGATATCTGCACAGCTTCCCGCTGCACTTCCCTTCATCACCATCTGAGACTTTCCTCGCCCTCTCTCCTAGGTTGGATTCCATGTGGCCCGGATCCCAGGTTTCCCTCTGTCTTGATTTAATTCCTTGTTTTTGTAGAAAACTTCCTCCAGTAGCTCCTTGTGGAAGAGGGTGCATTAAAGGTAAGTTTTCTGATAATTTGCATGTTTGAAAAGACCTTTATTCTACTCTCAAACTCTACTGAGAGGTAAGCTGGATTTAGAATTCCAGGTGTAAAAATAATTTATCCTTAATATTTTGAAGGCATTGTTTTATTGACTTCTAGTTTGCAATGTGGTTTATATCAGTCTCCCATATGTTCTGATTACTTGTTCTATGTGTATAACTGTGTCCCCCGCCTCCACAAGGCTTTTAGGATTATTTCTTTATCCCTCATATTCTGAAATTGTACAATAATATGCCTTGTAAACTCATTTCTTTCAGTTTGGGCGGATGTTCTTTTATTATTTATTCAATAATTTTCTCCCTTTGTGTTATTCTCATTTCTCTTTCTGAGACTTCTATTACTGTACTGGTGGGGAGCCTGGATTTATCTCCTAATATTCCTATCATTTTTTTCTTATTTTCTTCCCTTTTGTTTTTTGATTTATTTTATGAGAAGTCTTAAAAATTACCTTCTAACCTTTCTATTGAAATAGTTTTTATTCTACTTATTATACTTTTAGTTTCCAAAAGCCCTTTCTTTTTCTGATTGCTTCTTAGAAAAAAAAAGTTTTAATAACACCTTATTCTAGTGGTATGTGTCCACTAGTTTTTCTTCTTTTTCAGAGGATACTAGTGAGTTTCTTTGAAATTTCTCCTGTTGTCTGTCTGCATTGTCTCTTTCTCTTCTAAGATTACTTTTTTCCTTTTTGTTCGGACTGTGTCTCTTATGTTGGAGTCTTTCCTAAAATATCTGCTGACCCTTGGCTGTCTGTATTTAAGAGTGAGCATTGAAAAATCTGATTTTGGTGGGAAGGGTGAATTCTAATGAGTGGTGAGTTTTACTGGAGGATTAAGAAGCTAGGAGTGAGCAGACTTCTCGTGGGCTTGCCCAATGTTAGCACTCAGAGGATCCACCACTTTCTAGCTTTAGAACGAGCAAGTCAACCAGGTCTGACAGCTTTTTGGGAAATGCGTGGGCAAAAAGACTGGGAGGCCTTACATACTGTTTTGTAGTATGAGTGAAAAAAAGGGGGGGCGGGGTTCTATGGAGAGTAACCTCACAGGGTGATCTGATCATAAATTCCCAACTGTGCAGGTTATGTACGGTGAGGAGTCATGCCTCAAGACTATACCTGTTTAGTAAAAGGTTTATCTTTGCCTTAAGCAACCTCTGTCTGTTATTTCTGTGCATCCAGGTTGACACATCTAGGAAAAAAACAAAAGAGCACAAAATCTTGTTAAATATTTTATAATCCAGTCCCCACTTTGCTTCTCCCACCGCCATGTAATTTTCCTTAAATTTCCTCCTTAATTTCAGCTGCATTAAAGAAGCTGCAAAATGTATTCTCTGGAGCATTTGAGATCGTGCTTGCTGGCATATGTCATCAGTTTGGCTCAAATACGCTCATACAAATTCTCCACAGGTTTCGGTATTTCTTACATTGACCAGTAGGTTTCTCCCATTTTTATTCTATTTTCAGTCCACCCCTGCCCCTGCCTTTCCAGGCCCAGAGGCAGGGAGTTGTGGGGGTTAGGGGCTGGGGTGGGGGGTTATTTTGATCTCTGAGTCACCACCCCACTCCCTTCTCCCCCTGAATTCTGATGTGGAATAGGCTTGTTTCTCACTTGTGCCCCTCTGTTGATGCTTGGGTTTAGCTTTTTCCTAGGTTAGTCACACTCAGCCATTGGTTGCCAGTTTTCTAAAAATGTGATCTTTTTGTTCTCCCCACTTTTTATTTCCTTGTGGATTTATAACTTTTCCTTTCCTTTCCTGTCTTTTATTTTGGCTGCAAAAAGCTTTATTGTTTCATTTGGTCTTGGTCCAATGCATCGGAAAGGGCTTCAGGGTGGTTAAAAGAATAGCTAGTAGTTTCAGGAAGAGGCTCAGGTAAAGGCCAGACACCAGGAGAATGCAGAGGGACCCCTCAAAGGCCTCTGGGCCCCAAAGGCTCCTAGTCATGCTTGAGGGTGAGCCTTTTCGCCCAGCCCAGCCTGGGGGGCGGCCAGCCTGCAGAGGTGAGTCAAGTGCAGCCCATCTTCTGGGTGAGTTTCACCTCCTCACCCCGGAAGTGGTTCTGCAGGAAGTCACAGAGCTGAGGGTCTGCACAGGTAGAACCCTGGGCCTGCAGCTCCACAAGGGCCTGGTTCAGGTTCCTCTCCAAGGACAGGGCGGCTTCCATGGCGTCCTGAGTTTTGCCCACTCCTCTTGGGAAGGCTTCAGCATGTCCTGGAGAGAATGCAGCCAACCACGCTGTTTTTGCAACTTTAAGAGATGCTCAGCACCCATGTGCTTCTTCTCCACCAACTTGTGGGAGAAATGGCCCACGTCCTCAAGAGCCACATCGCCCCGGTGGAAACAGAAGCCCAGAGAGAGGTAGGTGCAGGAGGCCTGCAGTGGCAGGCTGGATGGGCGGTTGGCCGCAGCCTCCACCTCAGTGGAATAATTCTGACGATTTTGGGAGCTCATGGTTGTTCAGCTATGAGTTAGGGTAGAAAAAAACAATGATGTTGGTTGGTCTCAGAGGTGGTTCTGAAGGTGGTGACTGGCTAAGCAGCAGGAGAGTGGCCGGAGGCTGGAAGAAGGGGCGTCCCTGGGTCTGTTCGGTCCAAACGCTGTTGAAGCAAGAGACAGATCCGGGACCGCCGAGGGCACTGTCCCTTTTCTGTCTTTTGAGGGGCATATGGGAGAGTTCAATTCTCCATCTTTTTGATAACTAATAATTTTGTTACCATACTAAAGGGGTTCGGTTGCCTGTATGCATCAAAGCCCAATAAAATTCTAGCAGGAGTATGCAGCAAAGAAATCAGGGGTTTATGGGTTCAGGAAACAGTGCCAAGTTTGGAGGCACAGGTAAGCTAGTGCTCTAAAACCTGGCTCCCTGATGGCCTGCACGGGGACAGGTTATATACAGGAAACATTATTAATCATGGTGATTAAGAGGGTGGGGGCCAGGGTAGGGAGTCGTTGATTATTGTGTAGGTCCTGATGTCAGCCATGGCGTCATTCTGTCTGGTTTCATGAGGGCGCGGCCCGTAGGGTCTTCCCACTTCCATGCACCTGGGGCTGGAACACAACTGAAGTCAAGATGTTATCTTTAGTTTGAGGGAAACTCTGTGTCTGAGGCAAAACACCTGAGGCTTTGTTCTTTTTAAATTTATTTTATTTTTTATTTATTGCTAATCCTCACCTAAGGATATTTTCCCATTGATTTTCTTTTTAGAGAGAGTGGGGGAGAGGGGGAGAGGCACACAGAGAGAAAACCTTGATGTAAGAGAGACCCATGGATTGGATTGGCTGCCGCCACCCTCACCCTGACCAGGGCTGGGGATTGAGCCTGCAACCCAGGTACATGCCCTGGCCAGAATCGAACCGGGGACCCTTCCCTTCAGTGCACAGGCCGATGCTCTATCCATTGAGCCAAACCGGCTAGGGCCTGAGGCTTTGTTCCTAAGAGAGTTTGATGTAGATCAGAATCTGATGTGCTGGGGACTTAATGATTAAGGAAAGGAGTGGACAGACAGGAAGGAGAAAGAGGGTAAAGAAATGGAGTTTCTGTGCAGATACAATTCTTTATTATTAAACGTTTTAGATCATCACAGCACGGTTTTCCGATCACATATATAATTAAATCTGCCCATACTTTATTCACACACATAATTAAATCTGCCCATACTTTATTTCATTGAGGGAATAAATGCTCCACCGCTTAAAGGAAGTTAATATGTACTAGTGCCATCTAGTGGACAACGTGAATTTAGCACTATAGGCTTTAAAACTGACCAGGCACCTTCTGAAATGTCGGAAAAGAGCGAGAAAGCATGTTACTCAGTCCTCAGTGTCTCTCTTCAAATTCCCCTAGATCCGTGGTTGGCAAACTGTGGCTCACGAGCCACATGCGGCTCTTTGGCCCCTTGAGTGTGGCTCTTCCACAAAATACCACGGCCTGGGCGAGTCTATTTTGAAGAAGTGGTGTTAGAAGAAGTTTAAGTTTAAAAAATTTGGCTCTCAAAAGAAATTTCAATCGTTGTACTGTTGATAATGAGTTTGCCAGCCACTGCCCTAGATAGACGTGTCTCTTCTATTACATGGAAAGAACACACACACTTATTTCAGTACCGATTTTATTTCATCTTTATGGCTATCTTAAAGTCTTACTCTTAAAAATTTTTTTCTAATATCCTTATGGGAGATGAAAAAAATAACTGACCTGTTACCCTTTATTTAAAACAGTCTTTTTATTCAATGAGGATTCGATTCTATTTTTTCTCCCGTGGGATGTTTCACAAGTCCATGGCTGGCTTTTCCAAAGAATTAATTGAGAAGGAAATGGCAGAGATGATTAGGCTGCTGCACCGGGTAAAACGGTAGAGGCCAGGCTCAGAGGTACCCTGGGCAGCAAATTATGCTGCTCTGTGGTTATTAAGTCTTCATGCTACACTGGTGAATTGAAAAGACATACGTTGTCCAGTCTCAAAATCTTACCCTGAATAATTTACTTAAAACAAACAAACAAACAAACAAATACAAAAAATCAAAAAGGGATCTGAAAATTTCAGGCAGAAATTTAAAATTACTTCTCTCTTTTCAAAACTCCAAGAGGATTTTATATCTGTAACGGCAGAACCTGTTATAGATGTTCCTAAGCTTCAATTCTGCCAACTCCTGAGAGTTCCCATAGAGTCAAAATACATGAATCGCCAGTGCTTGAACCAAGTGCAAAGCAATTAAGCTTTTAACTAGATCAACTGTGAGCTGAAATCTGCTACATAATTGAAATGCCATCTAGTGGCCAAGTGCCATTTTTAGTCCTCAATCAAAACAGCTTTGCCCAGTTGGTTTGGCTCGGTGGATAGAGCATCGGCCTGCTGACTGAAGGGTCCCGGGTTCAAGGATCCCGGGTTCGATTCTGGTCTAAGGGCACATGCCTGGGTTGCGGGGTCAGTCCCCAGTAGGGGACATGCAGGAGGCAACCGATCCATGATTATCTCTCATCGTTGATGCTTCTCTCTCTCTCTCTCTCTCTCTCTCTCTCTCTCTCTCTCTCTCTCTCCCTCTTCCTTACTCTCTGAAATCAATAGAAATATATTAAAAAATAACAACAACAAACAGCTTTGGTGCCTCCTAGTATTTTTCTTAGGTTGATTTACCAAATAGTTTTGAATCAGGATATTATAGCTGCTTTTGCTCTTGCAGTGAGATGGAATTGGAATATCTCCTTATCATAAAAAATGTTGAACAGCTTGAAATGTTCCAGCTCTTATTCCAGGCCCATCTGTTTATACGGCTTCAAAACAAACAATTGTTGCTTGGTTTGGTTACTAAGTCATTAACACCAGTAGCTGTAATTTATTACTTTATAGTTGAAAAAGAAAAAGAAGTATATGTAATGTCAGGTAACTAGCATTCTAAATACTAATGGCCAGGAGATTGAAAAGATCAACCTTCGGTCTCAGAAACTTGAAGAGCTGTGACGGAGACATATCCTTTGTCCATGAGTGAATGTCACAAACAAACAAGTGAGTGTGATGATAGCAATATTATTGGCGGCAGGAGCAGCAGCTAACATGTATTGAGTGCCTACAAGCCAGACGCTGTTCTGAGTGCTCACTTGTAATCACGCTTGTAATCTTTCCCATCAGCCTGAGGAAGTAGCGCTATTGCTATACCTATTTCCTAGGCCTGTGGTCGGCAAACTGCGGCTCGCGAGCCACATGCGGCTCTTCGGCCCCTTGAGTGTGGCTCTTCCACAAAATACCACGGCCTGGGCGAGTCTATGTTGAAGAAGTGGCGTTAGAAGAAGTTTACGTTTAAAAAATTTGGCTCTCAACAGAAATTTCAATCGTTGTACTGTTGATATTTGGCTCTGCTGACTAATGAGTTTGCCGACCACTGTCCTAGGCAAAATCAAGGCACAGAGTGGTTACCCTGCATGCCCACTAACCGAGAGGCTGAGTCGGGAGCAGACTGTTTGGAGTGCCCTTTGGTCTCTTCGCTGGTTTGGCTTTTGGTTAGCACCGCTCTGATGGAGGATCCTGGGAGGCCCATGAAGGTCCCTTTGATAGAAGCAGGGCACAGTCAGCCCTGGATCATCCTGGCCTGGGGCTCCAGGTAGGGTCTGGCGATGTTTGTGCAAGGATGAAGCTGAGCGAACAGGGCTCGCTCTGCGTCCCTGACTGATCCACTTTGAGTACACAGGGGGAAACTGTGTAATTTTTAATGGTGAAGGGTGGAGGAAGAACAAAAATTAGGAAAAATAAAATTGTTATATCAGTGTTTTAATCATATTCCCAATATGTACTTATGTACCCAATTTATCTCTACTTAATGGGGCATAGATATGAAATAATCTAACTTTTTCTTATCCTGGCTGCAAAGTTGTGATGTATAACAGGAAATATAGATTTGGTCTTCCATTCAGGCTTATTTCCCAGGGAAAGAAAGGGCAGTATCAAAGAAGTTCTGAAGGAAATTGTGACAATCAGTGTTTTCCACCCAATAGGAAGAGAAAGTAGATAACACTACGTTTCTAGGAAACTGTGTGTGTGGGGAAATAGTGGGGGGGTTTGGGAAGGAGAAACAAACATACACACGGAAGCACATACTCACACACTCTACACCCAAGACAGGAGAGAAAGGAAAGTTCAGGAGGAGGAAGGGAGCGCACCCTGATTTTCTCCTCATACCTTCACGGTGTTATTTGTAACCCCCTCCCGCTCTTCTCCAGATAGTAGGTAGTGGATTGATTTGAGTGTAACCAAACTAGCTGTGGTTATGCAATAAATAGGACATCATGAAGTATTTTTCTTCTTGTTCGTCACAAATCTGGTTCTATTCTTTCACTTTGGGCGTGTGACCATTTAAATTCGTAAAGACAACAGGTGAGCATAATACCTCACATGGTGCTTTGTTGCTTTCAGTGAGCCTCACACAGTGTTTTTGAGGTGGATGACAATGGGTTTACTATCCTCCATGTACAGATAAGGAAACTGGGACTCAGAGAGACTAAGTGGCTTGCCAAAATTCACGTGACTACTGGGCACAGAATTTAGACTAGAACACCAAAGCATTTCATTGCATTCATTACCACACACAGTCACACACACACACACACACACACACACACACACACACACTTTTCTAGGCATGGAGTGTGCATGCATAAATGCCAATGCCAATTGAATGTTAGGTAAGGTAGCCTGATATAAAAGGGAAAATTATACTAATTGCAATTTTATCATCTATTTTTTACTTTCTCAGAGATCTTACTCTTCAGAGATCTTCAAAAGAAAAGTCAGATAACCAAATCAGCTAAATAAAAGAGATACTTTAGGTGTTTTACAGCCCCAAAGGAAAAATCTAGGTAATCTTTCAAGGTTTACTCTAGTCCTCTAATTTTATTTTTAAAATGCAAAATTCTAATTCTTTAAAAAACTTTATTTGTGGAATAACATACCTCTTTAGCAGCTTTACAAGCTTATCATGCCTGGTACAATTTATCCAGAAGGAGGCAGCATTTTACTATTAAATTGATGCTTCTGCAAAGATTCTAACAAGTATTTTTTTTTCCCCTTTAAAGATGTAGGCTACCTAATCACACACATCCAAAAACACTTCAGGGAAAAGATTCTTGGACGTCACTAGAGCTTTGCATATTGACACAGTATGTAAAAAGCCAAATGCTGCTCAGATTAATCACATTTAAAATTACAAATAGCATATATGGTGCCCAAATTCATTGGCAGGAACCAGTTTTGCAGTCAAGATACTGATTAAAATAGAGTTACACAGAAGATGGAGTGGAAGAAAGGGGAAAGTAATGATTCCATCATTGATAACTTGTAGAAAGTAACTATTTGGTCAATAAGAGATCAACTTTAGAGAAAAAAAATCTTTAAGTTACTCAAAACTAAGGGTAATGAGTTTTAATCACCTGCCTAATGTCATGAATGTAACTCGCTTCTTCTCTCCTGGTTTTCATAGAATCACAGGATCTTTTAGAAGGGACCTTGACATTTTATGTGACACATCTCAGTGAAGTGAGGTCAGAACTCATTTCATCCATCTAGGGAAGTGAGAGCCCACCTGCTTTCCAAAAATCACCTCGTTAACCTAACAAAAGACCCCTTTATTACTCTCCTCACTTAGGAAACGCCCAGGGTTTAAGGAACTCTGTGCCAGGAATGGAAGACCGAATATATATTTCCTGTTATAAATCACAGCATCACGGCAAGGATTAAGAAAAAGCTAGATTGTTTTATATTTATGCCCCATTAAGTAGAGATAACTTGGGAATGCGATTAAAACACTGATATAATAATTTTATTTTTTCCTAATTCCTGTCCTTCCTCCACCCTTCACCATTAAGGCTTATTCCCAGGGAAAGAAAGGGCAGCATCAAAGAAGTTCTGAAGGAAATTGTGACAATCAGTGCTTTCTATCTAATAGGAAGAGGAAGTAGACAACACTACGTTTCTAGGAAGCTGTGTGTGTGTGTGTGTGTGTGTGTGTGTGTGTGTGTGTGTGTGGGGGGGCGGGGGCGAGATGGGGAGGAGACACAGACAAATACATCCAAGCACACACGCACACACTCTATACCCAAGACAGGAGAGAAAGGAGAGTTCAAGAGAGGGGGGAAGGGAAGAGGTCAAATAAGTGGACTTGGATTTTCTCCTCATACTTTCATGGCCACAGGAGAGAGGGAGTTAAAAAAAATTTTTTTTTTAAGGGTGAATATTCCCAGAGCAAGAAGGTTTGTCTCTAGTTTCTCTAGATACAGACTAAGAACATTTCAAGACATCTAAGAGCATCACAGTATGTAATATGGAGCCAGCTGGCAACAAAACTGAAATGGCTGAAAGTAGCATCTAAGCATAGAGAGGGTCAGACATAGAGTCCCAAGAATCCCTTGGCTTCTGTGTCATGTGAAAGGACCCAGGAGGTCTTACACACCCTAATGCAGGAATTGAAGCCAGAGGCCATAGGTGGGAGGAATAGCCATAGGTGGGAGGAATCCCAGTGAAGGCCTCTCTCGGGGCTGCTGGAAGCAGTAACGGATATAGACTTAGAGGATTTGCAGGGCCAGCCTGGGCTAAGCTGGGACCAGTTAACAGAGGAAAAGACCCCTGAGACCCCCAGCTTTGCCAAAAGGAATGACCACTACGTTCATCAGAAGGTATGACCAGGTAGTGCAGGGGGCACCTCTGAGGAGGCCAGCCCTGGGGTCAACTTTGCCCTTCAGCCGCCCCCTTGGAACAAGAGAGGAGAGACAAGTCTTAGAGGAAGTCTGAACTTTGAACTCACTGTGTATTTATCTGGAAGGGAGTCTTTAACCCAAAGTAACAGATTGATTCTTAACTGGCAAGTTTGTATCTTCCCTTATTCCACTTCATCTGGCCACCTCAAAAAGTACAAACGGGGGTGTTACCGATTGGGGTTACTGGTTGGGACCTCCATTTTTTTTCTCGATGCAGAAAAGATTTTAAGGTCAATGAAAATGAAAGCAAAACAAAATGGGGTTTATTGAAGATACATTCCAAACAAAGAGCAGGCCAGGTGAGAGAAAGCCTGGCCCTCAACGCCTGGGTTTAAAAGAGGGATTTTCTGCCCGGCGGGGTGGCTCAGTGGTTGAACATCAACCTATGAACCAGGAAGTCACTGTTCGATTCCCAGTCCGTTGGGGCATATGCCTGGTTGCAGGCTCAATCCCCAGTGTGGGGTGTGTAGGAGGCAGCTGATCAATGATTCTCTGTCATCATTGATGTTTCTCTCTCTTCCTCTCCCTTCTTCTCTGAAATCAATAAATATATATTAAAAAAATAAGTAAGTAAAAGAAAAGAAAAGAAAGAAAAGAGGAATTTTCTGGGTGGAGACTTTCATTTTCATTCAGAGATGATAGATAGAAACTATATTTCTTCTGGGCATGGCCTTACCCATAATATACATAGAAAACCCCACAGGGTCAAACCAAAATGCAAATTTTATTATAGTTAGTACAGGGCCCTAGTAAGGTCACATTGGCATTGAGATAATGTCAATTTCCTATGAATTTGCGCCAAGAACTGGCTGGCTCCAAACATGCCTGCTGGTGGTCTGCTGGTCCCCCCATAGAGAGGCAGCCAGAAGGCAATGTTGGTCTGATCCCTGCTCAGGACCCCAGGACAGGCCCCACCCCAGCCACTCACATCTAACTTCCTCCCTAACAGGGGTGTATTGGTCAGCATGGGGTACCATAACAAAATACCATAGACTGAGTGGCCTAACAATACACATTTATTTTCTCGTAATTTTGCAGTCTGGAAGTTTAAGGTTCGGTGCAAGTAGATTTGGTACCTGGTGAGAACCCTCTTCCTTGGCTTGATTCTTTTTTTTTTTTTTTTTTTAATTTCTTTATTGATTAAGGTGTCACATATTTGTCCTCATCCCCCCCTTCCCATCCCACCCCTCTCCCCACGCATGCCCCAATCCCCTGTTGAACTTAACCATTGGATAGGCTTATATGCATGCATACAGGTCCTTTGGTTGAACTCTCCCCCTCCCCCCACCCTCCCCTTACCCTCCCCTATCCTCCCTCTGAGGCCCGATAGTCCGATCGATGCCTCCTTGCTTCTGGTTCTGTTCTTGTTCCTCAGTCTATGTTGTTCATCATTTCCCCTAGATGAGCGAGATCATATGTCACTAGATATATACTAATAAGAACTGAATGTGAGACGAGCAATAATAGTTATGCTGACAGGCAAATGAATCAATCTGTAGCGAGCTTCCCCCTGGACCAACAGTTCTTTTGAGACCCAATTTCACTGTCCAGTAGTTCCTTATGTGTACATGTCAGCACTGACCCCTCAGCTCTGGATGGTGGACAAATGGTGGTAATGGAGGTCCGACTCCCTCTGGTTTGGTCTCGGCCGAACCCAGGGGCACGGCGTCACCCGGACTAAGGGGCACGTGGCCTCACCCATACCCAAGAGGCGCGTGGTCTCACCCGGGCCTGGGACCCAGCCTCACCCGGATGGATCCAGGGGCGCACGGCCTCACCCGGACCCAGGATCCGGCTTCACCCGTACCCAGGGACGCTTGGCCTCTCCCAGACCCAGGGACACATGGTCTCACCCAGACCCAGGGACGTTTGGCCACTCCCAGACCCAGGGCCACTTGGGCTCACCCGGGCCTAGGTGCACGAGGCCTCACCCGGATCCAGGGACACATGGTCTCACCCGGACCCAGGGACGCTTGGCCTCTCCCAGACCCAGGGCCACTTGGGCTCACCCGGGCCTAGGTGCACGAGGCCTCACCCGGATCCAGGGACACATGGTCTCACCCGGACCCAGGGACGCTTGGCCTCTCCCAGACCCAGGGCCACTTGGGCTCACCCGGGCCTAGGTGCACGAGGCCTCATCCGGATCCAGGGACACATGGTCGCACCCGGACCCAGGGACGCTTGGCCTCTCCCAGACCCAGGGCCACTTGGGCTCACCCGGGCCTAGGTGCACGCGGCCTCACCCGGATCCAGGGACACATGGTCTCACCCGGACCCAGGGATGCTTGGTCTCTCCCAGACCCAGGGCCACTTGGGCTCACCTGGGCCTAGGTGCACGAGGCCTCACCCGGATCCAGGGACACATGGTCTCACCCGGACCCAGGGACGCTTGGCCTCTCCCAGACCCAGGGCCACTTGGGCTCACCCGGGCCTAGGTGCACGAGGCCTCATCCGGATCCAGGGACACATGGTCTCACCCGGACCCAGGGACGCTTGGCCTCTTCCAGACCCAGGGCCACTTGGGCTCACCCGGGCCTAGGTGCACGCGGCCTCACCCGGATCCAGGGACACATGGTCTCACCCGGACCCAGGGATGCTTGGCCTCTCCCAGACCCAGGGCCACTTGGGCTCACCCGGGCCTAGGTGCACGAGGCCTCACCCGGATCCAGGGACACATGGTCTCACCCGGACCCAGGGACGCTTGGCCTCTCCCAGACCCAGGGCCACTTGGGCTCACCCGGGCCTAGGTGCACGAGGCCTCATCCGGATCCAGGGACACATGGTCGCACCCGGACCCAGGGACGCTTGGCCTCTCCCAGACCCAGGGCCACTTGGGCTCACCCGGGCCTAGGTGCACGCGGCCTCACCCGGATCCAGGGACACATGGTCTCACCCGGACCCAGGGACGCTTGGCCTCTCCCAGACCCAGGGCCACTTGGGCTCACCCGGGCCTAGGTGCACGAGGCCTCACCCGGATCCAGGGACACATGGTCTCACCCGGACCCAGGGACGCTTGGCCTCTCCCAGACCCAGGGGCACGTGGCCTCACCCGGGCCTAGGTGCACGAGGCCTCACCCGGATCCAGGGACACATGGTCTCACCCGGACCCAGGGACGCTTGGCCTCTTCCAGACCCAGGGCCACTTGGGCTCACCAGGGCCTAGGTGCACGAGGCCTCACCCGGATCCAGGGACACATGGTCTCACCCGGACCCAGGGACGCTTGGCCTTTCAGACCCCGGGGCACGTGACCTCACCCATGCCTAGGTGCACGAGGTCTCACCCGGATCCAGGGACACACGGTCTCACCCGGACCCAGGGACGCCTGGCCTCCCCCAGACCCAGGGGCACGCGGCCCCACCCGGGCCTAGGTGCACGAGGCCCCACCCGGATCCAGGGACACATGGTCTCGCCCGGACCTAGGGGTGCGTGGCCTCTCTCAGACCCAGGGGCACGTGGCCTCACCTGGACCTAGGTGCACGAAGCCACCCAGACCCAGGGGCGCGTTACCTCTCTCAGACCCCTGGTCGCGTGGTCTCACCCGGATCCAGGGGCTCACGGCCTCACCCGTACTCAGGACCCAGCCTTACCCGGATCCAGGGGCCCACGGCCTCACCCGGACCCAGGGTTCAGATTCGCCCGGACCCAGGGGCACATGGCCTCACCCGAACCCGGAATCCAGCTTCACCTGGACCCAGGGGCGTGTGGCCTCACCCAAACCCAGGGGCGTGAGGCCCCACCTAGACCCAGAGGCGTGTGACCACATCTGAGCCCAGAGGCTCGCAGGCTCGCCTGGACTCGGGTCTCAGCGGGGTTTCGTCTTCTTGATCCCAATTCCTGTTGGTCAGTTCCCTCTCAGCAATTCCTTCGGTCATTTTCTCAGAGCTCCAGGGCGGCTGCCGCAGAACTCGTTGGGCGGCGGGCTCGGCAAGGCTCCGGTGTGCCCGGTGCCCGGCGGTGGGCTGGTCCGGTGTCGCTGCGTCGGCCCTTGGGTCTGCAACGGTGGCCAGTCGCTGAGCGTGCGCACCTGGCCACTTCGGGGCATTGAGATTCTTGAAGGACTCGGAGGTCAGCAAGCACGGAGTCTCCCACCCCATGTCTCCCAGGGGCTCGTCTGTCCGTGCTCGGCAGCGAGTGGAGCCGTCCCCTCAGCCGGAGACCGCCGGGGGAACTGCGCCGAGCACGTTCCAGGCCACCATTGTGTCGCCTGAGCCATAGTTCTTAAAGTGTGGACTTTGGGTCACCGGCATCAGCATCATCCTGCGTACCCCTCTATTTTATTCTAGTTGTAGAGCATCTGCTCAGCCAGCCCCCCGGTCTTTCTGGCTGGTGTCTGCTCTGCTCTCCCGTCGTAGTCTCAATATTGTTGTGGTAGGCAACGATCAGGCTGCCGCCCTATGTCTCCATCTTGGTCCTCCTTTGTACAGTTAAGTCTTGATTGTTGTTGGTGTCACTGGGAGGAATTGTCGTCCAGGCCAATTGGCCGTGAGGACCCTCTTTGTCCATATAGGAAGAGTTGCTGTGCAGGAGACATGTTTGTGGGCCGGGTCTTGATGCAGCAATGCCTTGGCGCTCACTGAGTCTGCCTCTAGAATGCCTCCCTTATGCAAGTGATTGAAATCTGGTGTCATCTCCCACCAACCACTAGATGCCCTCGTTTCTGGGTCTCCAATGCAGTGTGGGTCAGCCACTACCTGAGGCACTCAGCAGGAAAAAGCTTCTGCTCAGCTTGGCTGGGGCGGAGCTACAGGGTGGAGCCTACAACCTTGGCTTCCTGTCAGCCCCGCCCTATGAGGCTCCTGTGTCTGTGTCCCTCTGTATTCCTTGCAAACACCTCTGAGAGAAACGCGCCCTGGAATTTCGCCCACTGCCAAACAGTCCAGTCCCTCCCCTAATGAATCTGGACTCCCAGATTCTCGCCTGGAACTGGGTTTCAGTGTAGTTGGAACTGGGTCTCAGCGCAGTCTGGCGTCCCTGTCTCCTTCCCAGCAGGGCCACCCAGTGGCGCAGGCAAAAGTCCGTCCTCTGCGCACCTTCCAGTGCGCGCGTCTGGAGCCGCCGCTTCTCTGTGCCTCCGCCACCACAGCCCAAATTCATTCCCCCAGCGTGCGCCTGGCTTCCCAGGGTTTCGCCCGGAACTGGGGTTCAGTGCAGTCGGAACTGGGGTTCAGCACGGTCCTGAGCTTATGTCTCCTTCCCGCTAGGGCAGTTCAGTGGCGCAGGCAACAGTCCGTCCTTTGCGCCCCTTCCCGTGCGCGCCTCTGGAGCTCTGCCTTCCCCCGCTCCTCTGTGCCTGCGCCCCACAGCCCAGATTCATTCCCCCAGCCTGCGCCTGGCTTCCCAGGGTTTCGCCCGGAACTGGTGCTCAGTGCAGTCGGAGCCGGCGCTTAGCGCACTCCGGAGCCTTTATCTCCTTCCTGCCAGTGAACGCCGGCCAGGCCTTCAGCCGCCCCCTCCTCTCCGGCTCCATCCTCCCCGCAGGCGCGCGCGCTCGTGTCTCCGCCAGTTTCTCCATACCTCAGGCTTTTACGGCTCCCCCGATTGTCCCCGTGGCCTTCTCCTTCCCCCCAGCTGTGGGCATTTCAGTCCGCCAGCTCTCCTGTGGTTCTGGACGATGTCCGTTCTGACCTCTAGTTGTGCCTTTGAAATTGTTGTGCCCGGCTGCAGGTTAGGTGTTTCACCTATGCCGCCATCTTGGTTTCTCCCGGCTTGATTCTCATGGCAAACAATGAGAGAGCTCTGGTGTCACTCCCTCTTTAATAAGGGCCCTAATCTCATTATGGGGGCTCCACCCTCACGGCCTCATCTAAACTTGCCAAAGGTCCCTTCTCTAAAATGCCATCACATTGAGGGCTAGGGCTTTCCCATATGAATTTTGTGGGGGAGACAATTCAGTCTGCTGCATGGGGCTTGTGAGGAAGTTTGTATCATTTATGGAAAAACATAGTACCACCATCTTTTGGCATGTATAAATTAAAGTGTGCCATTAAAAATCAATTGTATAACAAATATTTTTAGTTCCCCACCTCCTTGCCCATAGGAACAGTGTGTGTATGGGTAGAGAAATAGACTGAGGGTAGATGGACAGAAAGAGGAGGAATAAAAAGGGTCGAGGAGGGCAAAAAAGAGAAAATTAGGAGGTGAAGGAGAGAAGCAGTGACCTGGAGATGGAGAGAGAGTGGGAAGAAGGGAGGAGAGGAGGTGAGAGGAGGGGGAGAGGGACTAAGCTCACTGGAGCACTGGAGCAGGGGAGTTTGCCAGAAAGACTGGAATTTGGGGGAAAATTGGAATTAGAGAGGATTCTCAGGTAGCCTTGCTCTGTGATACGACACCCTCCTGAATTTCTCAAGACACCTTCTGTCAAGAAACACATTCCTATTCCTCCCTTTTACAATTGCGTTCCTGTTTTTTATTCTGATAGTTTGCTGTGTTGGGATCTTTGGGGGCCTTAGGGTCACACATTTTTTCAAATAGTGGTGACCCAGGCTACAGTTTAACAGGCCCCCATTATTACGAAGTCTGTCTTGTATCTGGTCCCCTCCGGTTTTGGCCCATTGGAGAGCAGTCTGACCCTGGTATGTCTAACAGCCATTGTAAAGGGCAGTCTGATAGGAGAGCACCTCGGGGGTTTTCTCTCCAAGCTGGAATAAACTTAGTTTCTTTGTTCTCCTAGGTTTTCCTTCCAAATCACTGAATCATCTTTAGTTTTCCTTGAATTTGCCATGTGCTAATTAGCCTGGAGTGGGATTAGCAAATACCACAAAACAGTGCTTGGCTCATGTATTCTGAGTCATGCTCAGTCTCTTTCAACAACTTTACATTTCTTTCTTCAGACTATTTGCTTAACGAAAAAAAGGTCATATTTTAGTTGTAATGGGCCCAGTGATTTCAACTATTTGCTGCGTTATTCCGACTCCTTCAGACTTTGTGACAACATTGGCTAGAGGACACTGTATGATTTTTTTTTTTAAATCTATTTTCAGTGTAAAACTTTTAGTGAATATTTAGAAGTTTGATTTATTACAAAGTTTAGAGTGTGTGCTTACTTAAAATGAGAGAACTCTAAGTCTATCATAAATGTCCATTTTGGTTGACTACTTGCCTAATGAGGCATAATATACAAAAAATGCTGAACATTCCATTCAACCCTGTGGGACAAACTGGGAATTCTGAAGGATTGAATTTCAGCATTAAAAAAAAAAAAAAAAAAAAAAAAAAAAGGAAAATTCCATACAATTAAGAGGATATTGGAAAAAGGAAATGGTAAGTTTGTAATTTTCTGGGGGAAAAAAATTAAGAAGGGTTTTCTTTCTGTGTGAGAAAGTAGGGGAAAGTTTCAGAATTTATAAAGTATATAAATTGCCTTTATGTCTCAGAGTAGATTTTTGTGGTCCACTTTAAGGCTTGAAAATAGTGTTCGCAAAACTGATTGGATTAGATATACTGAGTGTATCTTTCGAAGTGAAAGCCTATCTGGAGATAAAGCACTATGATGTTTGAGAATATTATCAAATACTTCAGTACTCATGATCCCAAACACAAAGTAATATAAGTAGTTTTAAAGGCTTCCCAGAAGCTATGTGGAAATTTTTTTTGGACAAGGTCAAAGGTATTTTGAAATATCACGTACATTATTTTGTCTTTGACCAAAAGAATAGGAAAGTAAAACCATGCTTAATTAAATAAAAAAAGTAGCAAATTTGAAAAAAAAATCAAATGTGCTTAACATCTGGACTATTTACGAATGTTGTTTGAAAAGAGTGACTCTATTGTATCTGTGTAACATCAACCATGTTCTTTTTGGTAAAAAAAGAAAAAAGAAAAAAGAAAATCACTAGTTGAAGACAATAGCAGAGTTCATGTTTTCATGATCACATATCTCAAAATCAAAATATAAATTCATTGTTCCAAGAATTTGTCAGTTTCCATATGATTTATTCTTGTTAATAAGGGCAAATATATTGCAGTTTTGTATCAAACCTGTGTCCTAAAGGATTTAAAATAAACCAGTCTGAATGACAGACAGGTATGATGCAAAAAAAAAAAAAATCACTAATGAAAATAAGGCAGGATTCCAAGTGTATCAGATGTCCACGTTTGTGTGTGTTACATATTAAAATAATGGATTTGTGATATCAGAAACCTTGACTTGCTTTAAGGTTTTGGTATCTTAATGACCCACCCAGCCCCTTTCTTCATCATTCCTTGACTATTCCGAAGCCTCTACTTCTCTACTTCTGCCAACCCTTGGTATGCTCATGTCCTATCACCTGCAATTTTCCCCTTTGGTCACAGCCGTTTCACTTTCAATGCCCCCATTCTCAACCTCTCTGAGGTGGTTCTTTTTCCCAGGGCTGCCCTGGCACTCTTCCAAGTAGCCTGTGACAGGCTCGCTCCAGCCTTTGTCTCCCTCTGCTCACTTGGGGGCCTGGAATCTTGGTCCTTATATCATCTCACTAATATGTGGAATCTAATGAACAAAATAAACTGACCAACAAAATGGAACCAGAAGCATGGATACATGGCACAGACTGGCTGGTGCCCAAGGGGCAGGGGATGGAGTGACTGGATAAAGAGGGTGAAGAGATTAGCTAAAGAACATATATGCATACCCTGTGGATAGGAACAATAGTTTGGTGAAGGCCAAGAGACAGGGAGGGAGAGATGGGGGCCTGGAGGTGGGCAAAAGATGGGAAAAGGGAGATGCCTGGAATTATGTCAGCATTAACAATTTTTAATTAAAAAATGAGAGAATGTGTTTTTAGAAAGGTGAACAGCTTTGATCCATTGTGATGTCCTTTTCTTTAATACCCCCTCCCTCTTATTCCAGTCTGTTGGCCCATCATTTCCTTTGCTTCAGCTGCATGTTTGGGAAAGAGCGTAGGGAAGGCACACCGTACACGTGACCACCCTGCTCAGAAGTGACCCCCATCACTTCTGCTCACAGTCAATTGTCCAGTAGAACGGAAAGGGGAGAAGGAGGCAGGAAAGTGTAGAGATACAGAGAAATCAATGAGCATCAACAGTTTCTTTGACATTTACCTTGTAATTGTCTTGAGAATTAAGTATGTTCACATCTGTATTTAGCTCAGTGCTTGGTAGCTCAATCATTGTTTGGTATTCCAGGTCAATGAAAGTTGTTTTGCTCATTGTAAGTTGATACATTTGCATTTTCCTTTACATTTAAATATTTCTGTGAGTTTGGTTAATGCAAGCGAAAGTCAGAGAGGTGGCTTCAGACTCAGAGTGCTGATAAGACAACCGTTCTGGGTCTGCAAATACAGTGACTGCCTAGAAACTGCCTAGAAGCACCACCTTGTGGAGTCATAACTTGGGGCCAGTCAACTGTGAGGTGAAATTGCTCAGTCACAGCTGCTGTCTTTCTTGGAATTGTACCAGCTTCCAGAATATATCTTTTTCCTTCTAGTCTTAGCTGGGCTTGCAATATAAAGAGCTAGGGGTGGAGCTACCTACCCATAGGCATCTTTGGTCCTCCTTGGTGATCTCTGGTAGGCTCCTTTTCCTGTTCCCCACAGCAGTTTCTGAGCGTTTTGTAGATGCCTGCTATGGAGTTTCCCCTGGTGTAGCCTGGGGTGGCATTTGTCTGGAGGTCTTGCTACTCAGTTGGTAAACACTAATATTCCAGCCAGCTTAACCGCTAATACCAACCCTGAATATGTTGCTCTTTCGAATAATTACATATTGTCATCTTTCTGCCACTTGCCTCCCAGATCACGGCATGTCCACCCCTAGTAGAGGAATGGTATGTCTGCCTCAGAGTCAATTTTACTGGCAAGAAATAAAAATTATTAATTTTATTTTGGAACAAGCATAAATATGTTAGGGGTAGAGTGTAAACTCCTCTTAAATTTTAAATCTAGAACTACAAGAAAATTTCTTCTATAAATTGGGTGGATCCCTTGCTTCATTTCTACTTTTGTTTCCTTTGCCATCTTGGATATACTGGGGGGAGAGTTCAAGGACCACCACTTCTCTCTCTTGCCCATCTGATTAACGTGGACTTGTTCTTACTGAGTCTCCTTCATCTTCTGATAGGCCATTCCTGATGTCCTTTGGCTGGTGGAGATGCCTCCTTTTCATTCTCAGAGCCATATGCTTGGTTCTCTTATGGCCATTCTTCATATTTTATTATATATTTAGTTATTAACAAATACTTATAGCACTTACTAAGGGCAAGGCAATCTTCTAAGTGATGAATATGCATCTATCTATCTATCTATCTATCTATCTATCTATCTATCTATCTTATTGATTTCTGAGAAGAAGGGAGAGGGAGAGAGAGATAGAAACATCAATGATGAGAATCATTGATCGGCTGCCCCCTGCACACACACACCCCCACCCCCCACTGGGGATCAAGCTCACAACCTGGGCATGTGCTCTGACCAGAAATCAAACTGTGACCTCCTGGTTCTACATTGATGTTCAACCACTGAGGCACAGAAGTTCAATAATGTTTTCAAAGTCACACAGCCAATCAATATAAGCCATAAACCAGAGTCAGGGATTGAACTTGGATATCTCATTTCTAAGTCCATACTCTCAGTCACTATGCTATGCTGCCTCTTACATTAATTGCTGGTTAATTTCTCTGTAGACTCTATGGGCCTTGAGGGCAGAGTTTTATTTATCTCTGTATTCCTCAAGCTTAGAGTGAGGCCAGCACACAATCACAGCGTAGCAAATGTTGGGGAACCCTCTCCACAGAGAGGTGAAGGTCCCTGGGTTGTGCACCAGGGCCAGGTGAGGCTGTGCCTAACCACCCCACCAGCTTCGTTATGTACACAGCCAGCAGCCTCTAATTGCTAAAGGAATTTTAAAGCTATTTCATCCTGTGCTCAGTGGGACAAGTTGTGCAACTTTTGTAGTAATATCTTTAGATGTTTTCCTAGAATATTTTAACAATTTTGTTTGTTAATGCCTGAATGGAAATTCTAGGAGTTCAATTTCCTCCTACACCCTGTTATTGGACTCTAGGAAATATGGTTTAGTTCAAGATTTGTGGAAGTTTACAAACCTTTGTGCCAAGATCTGAGATTTCAGTCGGTACCGTCTGTCGTGGAGCGTTGATGTCAAGGGCAGACGAACAAAAACAAACAAGCAAACAACCGCCACCCCCTAAAAAGAAAAACCCACCCAACATCTTCGAAGCGTTGATAGTAGAAGCGAACACCCTTACCTGCCGTGTCAGCACTTTCCCTTGGAATCTTTCCTAAGTCACAGTTCAAGAAGGTGGTTTGGGACCACAATTTTATATTCCCTGTGAGCTGACACATTTTGAAAACATACTCATCACAAGTGATGACTGGTTAGAAATAAATCTGCTGAGTGTCAGTTTGATGGAGGAGTGATCACCAGAGCTTAAGAAATTAAAACCATGTTTTTCTTAGAAATCATTTTCTTCTCTAATATCAAGCTGGGGATCTTCCGTATCTTGCTTATAATCAAAGGGAGGGCTTTCATTGCAGCGAATTTTGACTCTCTCGTGGTTCTCATTTTTCCTGGCTGACCCTGCCTTATTACACACCACCCCCCACACACACCCCGCGCTCCCCACCCCACACACACACTCTTTGTCGCTGTTTGAAATATTTTGAGGAAATGTGGTCTCCCTTGCTGTCAGTCCCCATGTCAATGTTTATTGACTCTACTATGGTAAACGTGATATATAATTTTTACTGTTACTTTGAGGCAGGATAGTAAGAAGGTAGGAAAATTCCTTGGCAAGAGGAATGGGGAGACTGAGACAGGTAGCTAAACAAGGTTGAGCAATTCACAGCCAGATAATAAATCGCAAGGTCTTATCTTCTCTAACCAAGGACACTTAGAGGAGCAAATGGTTTGCACATTCCAGACCCTGCTGTGGGCAGACCTGCCTCCCTTCCAGTCCTCTCTGGTGACATTCTTTGAAGTGAAACTTACCAGAGAATGACCCTGACCCCATCTATACGCTCATTTTGATTGATTAGCATATTAAATAACACAGCTGGAAAGCTGATGAATATTTTATTGAGATCCTTCCAGGAGAATGTCCCTAAATTGCCAGGCTTTAGAAAACAGATATAAAAAACTCTTAAGACAAAGGACCAAGGGTGTGCTCTCTCTCGAGCATGTCCCTGCCTTCCCCACTGTTCTTTCCTCAGGCATGTATATCTTTGCTGTTTTTCTCTTTAGCTCAAAGGATTCCCGTGAGACTTGCAACCAGGGGAGCAGTAGGCAGCAGCAGCTTGTCCTGGGCTAACCCCTTGAACCTTTCTCTGAGGGTCCTTCTTTTGCCTCTGTAACTTGTTTCCTGAGTTTATGTAGTCCAGGTGGCTCACTTCTTCTGTCTCTGTGATTTTCTCTCTAAAGGACCAAAGCATCCTCACCTAGGCTCACCTCTCCCTCATGTTTCCAAAGAGCCAAGGCAGTTCCACCCAGGCTCACTCCTGTTGCTATAATCCTAAAGCAGCTCCACCCAGGCTCACTCCTGTTGCTATAATCTTGTCTCTTCTATCATTTGTTTCACTATCCCCAGGTTGAATAAACGTACTTTCAAAATCCCCTGGACTTGTGTTGTGAAATCTTTCCTGCACAAAGTCAAGAACCTGCACATTGCAGACTGTGTCAGGGCAAACCTATCTCAGTCCCGGTCTCCTTCCAGTGACAACCTAACTTGCATATGATTTTCCATTTCAAAAACTAAAAATAGTTACACAGGTCTTTCCATGATCAGAGCATTAGAATCATGTCAAAATTATTCTCTCCCCCTGTTTCCCTCCTACCTTGACCCCTCTTTTCTCCCACCTCCAACTTTGAAAACAAACCATTGATGTTTTTATAGTCAGAGTACCTTGAGAGAGGAAATACTTCTATTTCCTCTTGAGGGCAGTCTAGTAAATTCTGCTCACACACTAAGAGGTGTGAATCAGTCCAGCAAGGCCAAAGGGATCATATGGCTGAATTCAGACCCTGAAGCAGTTATTTGATATAAATGACTTTGCCACTAATTGCTTTATGATATATTAAGGGCCATAGACTGCAAAGATTATCAAATAGCAAGAATTTAGGGTAGTATATTTGAATTACTTGTTGAGTATTACTTGTGGTAGGTAGACGTGGTGTGAAAACATAACTGACCCAGCCAAAGGTCAGTGCTTCATATATTCATAATTAGAATGTGTATATTTATTTATTTATGGCCTTTCTTATCCCAGAAAGGATTTAAGATTATTTACCAAAATATATGTGACACAAAGAGATAAATAGAAAGCCAGTGGATAAGGGGACTGGGTCCTAACTGAGGGCAGAAAAGAGTCAGGTGAAGCTAGGAGTGGCCTTTGGGTATGAAGAAACTCTATGATTATAATTCCCCTAGTACTTTGGGCAGCTAGAATTAAATAATTTACTTCTTATTTAGGCCTCTGTTCAGATGTTAACTGCTCTTCCTGCTCAACTGCTTTTGTTTTCATTAATGTAGTCATAAGTTGCTGATATGAGGTCTCTTTATCCAGCAGGAGGAGATAATTTCAGGGTCGCTCAGAATGTTTTGCAGGAGGAAAGAATGTCCTCAAGGTAGCTGAGAGCGGCTGACCCCCAGGAGTCTGAGGGGGAAGAACATCATCTGTGACTAAAGAAACACAGACTTCTCTCTCGGTTCCCTGGAATTCTCCCTCTCTTAGTTTTGTGGAGGTAAGAAGTGTCCAAACCTGTAGAGAATTTTTATGAGCTTAATTGAGCCAAACTGATGACAATTACTAGGAAACAAAATCGAAATGGATTGAGAAAATGCTCTGGAAAGGGCAGATTTACCACATAAGGGGGGGTTATATGAAATCCATTGTTGATAGATTAGGGAGGAGGGAGAAAGCAAAGCAGGGAAATCTCTGGGATTGGATAAAAAGTAAAATGAATAGACACTTTTTTTTTTTTTTTTACATTGGTGGGTATCAGAGAGTTAACAGTTAACATGCTAATGATAACAATGAGGGTTTCTGAGGTCTCAAGCTCTGGTGCAGTGATTGTGCCCTGAGGTGTCTGGAAAAAGGGGAGTTACTCTGACAGTCCAAGGGTATGTTATCATAGATGCAAAAAGACAATAGACAGGCTCAGTGAAGGTAGAGATTGACCTTTGTCAGGGAAGATACTAGCCTAGACCAGTGGTCGGCAAACTGCGGCTTGTGAGCCACATGCGGCTCGAGAGCCGCGGTTTGCGGCTCTGTTGACTAATGAGTTTGCTGACCATTGGCCTAGGCCATGACTATCCACCATGATGCACTTTTAGTTAGAAAGTTTTAATTTTAGACCATCCTATGTGGTTACTTTCAGTCTCCGAGTTTGTAAGCATGCAGGCCTCCCTTGAGCTTGTCAGGTTTAATCCACACTTTCTAGCTGCATCAAATGATTCTCTATTTCCAAGTACTGGTGTCTCAGTATTTTGGCTTGCTAGGCCATCGGACATGAACCTGAATTTTGGGAGGTGATTCTGCGTATTCGTACATGCAATGTGTGCTGTAAGCATGGGTCTCTTGGCTCATGTTGGGCTACAAATTCTGCTCTAAATGTCTCAGTAGCTAATATAAAGAGGGAGATCAGCCTGGAGCTGACTTAGCAGGGAGAAGAACAGGGAAAAATTTCTCATAGAGGGTGTTGTAAAATAATAAACAAATCCTCAGCACTATCACCTGAGTGAGTACTGCGATGTGCTTTATTCAGCTGCCCCATGCCCTGTGCATCCAGAGGTGGCAGATACACCTTCGGAGACAAGTTGTCTTCTTTTTGTGGAGCTGCTTATAGTTTCCCACAGCCCAGAGTTTCTAAGGGAGTGAGGATGGCAAAATGTTGTTTTTCTAGATTAAAATAGGCAGCAACACTTTGGCAGTTGATGTATAGCTAATGTATAATCAGAAGAATTGAAGATATATATATTTAAAATTTAAATTTTAAAAAATTGACTTCAGAGAGAAAGGGAGAGGGAGAGAGATAGAAACATCAATGATGACATAGAATTACTGATTGTCTGCCTCCTGCAGGTCCCACACTGGGGATCTATCCCACAACCTGGGCATGTGCCCTGACTGGGAATTGAACTGTAATCACTCAACCACTGAGCCATGCTGGCTGGGCTGCATATATATTTTTAATCCCAGAAGTAAATGCAATTTTTCTTAACTTCACTGAGTAGCTATAATTTTTTTTTCCAGAGAGAGAGAGAGAGAGAGAGAGAGAGAGAGAGAGAGAGATTTGTTGTTGCACTTATTTATGCATTCATTGGTTGATTCTTGTATGTGTCCTGACAGGGAATTGAACCCATAACCTTTGTGTATTGGGAACGATGCTCTAACCAACTGAGCTACTTCGCCAGGGCCATCATTATTTTTGTTTACCCTCATTTGTTGTTGTTTATTTGAATATTTGTCCTGTACCTTTGACACTGTTGTAATTAACCTAGTTATTAACAGCAGGAAGGGAGCAAATATTATAGGCATGCCATTTGTGCAGCTTTGTCAGGAAGCTGCAGTTTAACACTCCCCAGGAAGCCACCAGTATACTCCACTACAGATGGCTGGGGGAAGGGACTCAACACAGAGAGAGAATAGATGCATGCCCAGTAAAGTCTGGGTGAAATAGGGAAGGTACTTGTCTGTCAGTCACACCTGGGAGCAGGTCAGTGGCCAGAGTAGACATGCAAGTGGCCAGAGTAGACATGCAAGCACAGGAAGATCTGAGATACTTAATCCCCTAAACAAAGGAGTTCGCTCTCTTGCTCTCTTGGCTGCTGATGCTCTCTTGGCTCCCCTGCATTCACCCACATGGCTCACGGCCATGAGGGCCCCATACAATGGACTGATGACGGCAGCCTGCTGCACTTCTTCCAGGACTGGATTAAGGGGAATGGGTTTTGGAAACACAAGGATACAATTCCAGGCAAAATTAAAAATCACTCATCTTCCCATGTGAGTCTCAGAAAGTTCTTTCTCTCCAGATATCATAAGGACCCCAATCTCCAGCACTCACTGGGGAAAGGGACACCCCACTTACACTTATAACAGAATTACTTTAAAAAAATATATATGTATTATTGATTTTTTACAGAGAGGAAGGGAGAGGGATAGAGAGTTAGAAACATCGATGAGAGAGAAACATCGATCAGCCACCTCCTGCACACCTCCCACTGGGGATGTGCCCGCAACCAAGGCACATGCCCCTGACCGGAATTGAACCTGGGACCTTTCAGTCCACAGGCTGACGCTCCATCCACTGAGCCAAACCGGTTAGGGCCAGAATTAATTTTAAGAAACCTGTCTTTTTCACCAGTAGACCAATAGCAATCATTCCATTTTCCCATTTTCCACTACTTTTTATAAAATAGTAGTGGCAAAATATACTAAAACAGTCTGTTTAAGGGCCCTAATGTATAATGTATGTAAAAAAGATGTGGGTTATATAAAGTTGAATTTAGAAAAATAGAGAACTATATGTAAGAGAAGATGGATAGGTAGAAAAAAATACCCTAAATATAAAATCTAAGCAACAACAACAAAATGACTAAGTTGTAAGCATAATAAAGACATCGTTTAGAATATAGGTTGCTGTTATTGTATTTGGGGAATGAGATGTGTGTTGAGGCAATAGGAGAAAAGTGAGAACTATTTCTCAGAGGCATTGTCATCTATAATAATAAAAGCATAATATGCTAATTAGACCGCACATCCTTTGGGACGACCTTCTGATGAAGCCAGGGCTATGAGGGAAGCCTGGGTCCCAGGTGCCAGAGGGAAGCCCAGGTCCCAGGTGCCAGAGGGAAGCCGGCAGCCGGGGGAAGGAAGGCCTACTCTTGCACAAATTTTGTGCATTGGGCCTCTAGTTTTAATATATTTTTCCTGAAGCATTATTCAGGTTAACAGGAAAAAGTAACAATAATTAGAAGCATAAATAAGGAGGTTGATAGAGATATATTCATTCTTAGTCCAGTAACACTATTGAGTGTCTACTGTGTTCCAGGCACTTTGGGGTAAAAAGATGATTGAGATGCAGTTTTTAACCATCCAGAAACATTTTGCACAATTCTGAGGGTACAAAAATAACAAGTGGCAGCAATCCAAAATGAATAATAAGATTTATTTTTATATATATATTTATATATATATATATATATATACATATATATATATATATATATATATATTTTTATATTTTATTGATTTTTTACAGAGAGGAAGAGAGAGGGATAGAGAGTTAGAAACATCGATGAGAGAGAAACATCGATGAGAGAGAAACATCGATCAGCTGCCTCTTGCACACCCCCGACTGGGATGTACCCGCAACCAAGGTACATGCCCTTGACCGGAATCGAACCTGGGACCTTTCAGTCCGCAGGCTGATGCTCTATCCACTGAGCCAAACCGGTTTCTGCAGAGAGCCAAATTTTTTTAAACTTAAACTTCTTCTAATGCCACTTCTTCAAAAGAGACTCGCCCAGGCTGTGGTATTTTGTGGAAGAGCCACATTCAAGGGGCCAAAGAGCCGCATGTGGCTCGCGAGCCGCCGTTTGCCAACCACTGAACTAAATACTTAATTTTTTTTAATATTCTACAAATATAATATTTTATTTTAAAATCTGGAACAGGAATAAACTTTCACAAAGCTGTAAGTATAGTGCAAGGCAGGACACTTTGTTTCCCTGAATAATTTGCGAGTAAGTTGCTGACCTGATGTTTCATCATCCCTAAATACTTTAGTGCATTTCCCTCTAAACCCATTCTCCTACATATCCACAAAATAACCACCAATATCAGGGAAATAACATTAAATTGCTGGTAACTTTTGTTCCTAAGGTCCTATCTAAGTTTACAGCAAAAGGACCAGATTCAGAATCCCAAGTTGTATTTAGTTGTCATGTTAGTCTCCTTCAGTCTTGAAGAAGTCCTTAGTTTTCCTTTGACTTTACAACCTTGACACTTTTAAGAATCATAGGCCAGCCCTGGCCAGGTGGCTGGGTTGGAGTGCCACCTGGTACAGCAAAAAGGTTGCAGGTTCAATTCCATGTCTGGGCACATACCTACGTTTCAGGTTCCATTCCTGGTCGGGTGCAGAAGAGAGGCAACTGATTGATGTTTCTCTCACATTGATGTTTCTCTCTCTCTCTCAGAAAGTTAATAAAAACATATCCTCAGGCAAGGCTTAAAAAAAACAAAAGAATCACAGGCCAATTACTTTGTAAAATGTCCCTTAATTTGGGGTTGTCTAACATTTCATGATGACATTCAGGTTATTCATGTTGGTGGGAATATTGCAATGTTCTCTTTGTGTCATGCCAGGTGATATATAGCTTAGCTTTATCCCATCACTGATGAAATTCACTTTGATCCCCTGATTAAAGTACTAAGCTTTTCCATTGAAAGTTAACTCTTACTACCTCTCATACTTTGAAGCTATATTTCTCATCAAACTTTAAATCCATCCACTATTTAAATCTGTTATGACTCAGGTTTCCTATTTTGTTCAATAGGTTATAATTATTATTTTTATTTTGGTGATCAAATTATCCCTGCTTTGGTTAGTGGCATCCCCTTCAAGCTGGCTTGTATACCCTTTTTGACATTTCCCCATTATACTTTGAGCACTTCCTTGCTTTTTGTAAAAAATATATCTTTATTGATTTCAGAGAGGAAGGGAGAGGAAGAGAGAGAGACAGAAACATCAATGATGAGAGAGAATTATTGATTGGCTGCCTCCTGCACACTTCATGCTGGGGATTGAGCCCACAACTGGGCATGTGCCTCAACCAGGATCAAACCGTGACCTCCTGGTTCATAGGTCGATGCTCCACCACTGGGCCATGCTGGCCGGGCAGCCCTTCCTTGCTTTTTGAGATAAGATATTATAGGCTCATATTACTTACCCTAACCCAGCTCTAGAATCACCCATTTCTTCAGGAAATCTAGTGGAGAATCATATTTATAACCTACAATCTGGGTGCTCAGTGTGTTCACAGCTTAGAGTCTGGCTGTTCCCAGGCCCTCTCAGTGGACAGAGCAAATGGCATATGAATGCAAATGTGTCTTTTTACACATATGGCTTCATTTATTTGCATCTATATGCTTTTCTATATCTCTATACTTGTGTATATTGAAAATCATGATACCTCCAATTCCACTCCAATGTCATGGGGTTCATTCTAGGTTTCTTTCTTTCCATAGCTGTGCCTTCTTTCTCTGACAAGGAGGAATCTGACTCTTCATGTCCTTAATTTATTTACTCATTTCATCAATCTCTTCATACGTAAACTATTTTTGTGTTGCCCTCTTGCTCACCTCGCTCAGCTGAAACCCTGTGCCTGGCTGCCCCACCTCCTGCACACTTGGTTACCCTGTTTGGGCTCCAACACTGTGCTGGGCGATCCCATGCCTAGCTGTCCTCCTCACCCTGCCTGAGCTCTGGCAGGCTACACCAGGTTGACCTTTCTAAGGAAAACCAGCTCCAGCCCTGACCCCTTGTAGGATAGCCATCCTGGGAGGTCACTCCTTGCTTTCTTTGAGCTCTGATGCCCTGCTCTGGGCCACTATGACTCTCTCCTTTGGGGGCAGATACCTACTTTACTAAGTGTACCGGTTAATAATGCGGATTTTTTTTTTCAATAGATGGAGTTACACATATGTTGATATATATGAGATTTGATATGTATGCTATTTTGTTGTATTGACAACAAGCTTCAAAACTTCATATGTCCAATTTTCTGAAGGTGTTAACACTGATCGCTACCCACCCGCTGTATTCACCAGACCTTGCTCCTTCAGATTACCACTTGTTCTGATCGATGGCACACGCACTTTCTGAGCAGCACTTCAAAATGTACAAAGAGAAGTGGAAAATTGGGTCTCTGAATGAATGGTCTGCCTCAAAACAAGAAAAGTTCTATGGGGACGGTATCCACAAATTACCTGAAAGATGGGGAAATGTGTAGCTAGCGATGGACATTACTTTTGATGTTTCTCTTGAAATTAGCGTGTTTTCTTTTATTACAAAATCCTCACTATTAACCAGTTAATAATTTGCATTTTTAACTGGTTAATAGCCAATCTGTACTATTAACCGGTTAATAATTAATCCACATTTTTAACTGGTTAATAATGTGGATCAACTATTAACCGGTTAATAGTGCGGATTAACTATTTTTTTTTTTTTTTTTTAATTTCTTTATTGATTAAGGTGTCACATATTTGTCCTCATACCCCCATTCCCATCCCACCCCTCTCCCCACGCATGCCCCAAACCCCTGTTGAACTTAACCGTTGGATAGGCTTATATGCATGCATACAGGTCCTTTGGTTGAACTCTCCCCCTCCCCCCCACCCTCCCCCTACCCTCCCGTATCCTCCCTCTGAGGCCCGATAGTCCGATCGATGCCTCCTTGCTTCTGGTTCTGTTCTTGTTCCTCAGTCTATGTTGTTCATCATTTCCTCTAGATGAACGAGATCAAATGTCACTAGATATATACTAATAAGAACTGAATGTGAGACGAGCAATAATATTTATGCTGACAGGCAAATGAATCAATCTGTAGCGAGCTTCCCCCTGGACCAACAGTTCTTTTGAGACCCAATTTCGATGTCCAGTAGTTCCTTATGTGTACATGTCAGCACTGACCCCTCAGCTCTGGATGGTGGACAAATGGTGGTAATGGAGGTCTGACTCCCTCTGGTTTGGTCTCGGCCGATCCCAGGGGCACGGCGTCACCTGGACTAAGGGGCACGTGGCCTCACCCATATCCAAGGGGCGCGTGGTCTCACCCGGGCCTGGGACCCAGCCTCACCCGGATGGATCCAGGGGCGCACGGCCTCACCCGGACCCAGGATCTGGCTTCACCCGTACCCAAGGACACTTGGCCTCTCCCAGACCCAGGGGCACGTGGCCTCACCCGGGCTTAGTTGCACAAGGCCTCACCTGGATCCAGGGACACATGGTCTCTCCCGGACCCAGGGAGGCTTGGCCTCTCCCAGACCCAGGGCCACTTGGGCTCACCCGGGCCTAGGTGCACGAGGCCACATCCGGATCCAGGGACGCATGGTCTCACCTGGACCCAGGGACGCTTGGCCTCTCCCAGACCCAGGGGCACGTGGCCTCACCCGGGCCTAGGTTCACGAGGCCTCACTCGGATCCAGGGACACATGGTCACACCCAGTCCCAGGAACGTTTGGCCACTCCCAGACCCAGGGCCACTTGGGCTCACCCGGGCCTAGGTGCACGAGGCCTCATCCGGATCCAGGGACACATGGTCTCACCCGGACCCAGGGACGCTTGGCCTCTCCCAGACCCAGGGCCTCTTGGGCTCACCCGGGCCTAGGTGCACGAGGCCTCACCCGGATCCAGGGACACATGGTCTCACCCGGACCCAGGGACGCTTGGCCTCTCCCAGACCCAGGGCCACTTGGGCTCACCCGGGCCTAGGTGCACGAGGCCTCACCCGGATCCAGGGACACATGGTCTCACCCGGACCCAGGGACGCTTGGCCTCTCCCCGACCCAGGGCCACTTGGGCTCACCCGGGCCTAGGTGCACGAGGCCTCACCCGGATCCAGGGACACATGGTCTCACCCGGACCCAGGGACGCTTGGCCTCTCCCAGACCCAGGGCCACTTGGGCTCACCCGGGCCTAGGTTCACGAGGCCTCACCCGGATCCAGGGACACATGGTCTCACCCGGACCCAGGGACGCTTGGCCTCTCCCAGACCCAGGGCCACTTGGGCTCACCTGGGCCTAGGTGCACGAGGCCTCATCCGGATCCAGGGACACATGGTCTCACCCGGACCCAGGGACGCTTGGCCTCTCCCAGACCCAGGGCCTCTTGGGCTCACCCGGGCCTAGGTGCACGAGGCCTCAACCGGATCCAGGGACGCATGGTCTCACCCGGACCCAGGTACGCTTGGCCTCTCCCAGACCCAGGGCCACTTGGGCTCACCCGGGCCTAGGTGCACGAGGCCTCACCCGGATCCTGGGACACATGGTCTCATCCGGACCCAGGGATGCTTGGCCTCTCCCAGACCCAGGGCCACTTGGGCTCACCCGGGCCTAGGTGCACGAGGCCTCACCCGGATCCAGGGACACATGGTCTCACCCGGACCCAGGGACGCTTGGCCTCTCCCAGACCCAGGGCCACTTGGGCTCACCCGGGCCTAGGTGCACAAGGCCTCACCCGGATCCAGGGACACATGGTCTCACCCGGACCCAGGGACGCTTGGCCTCTCCCAGACCCAGGGCCACTTGGGCTCACCCGGGCCTAGGTGCACGAGGGCTCACCCAGATCCTGGGACACATGGTCTCACCCGGACCCAGGGATGCTTGGCCTCTCCCAGACCCAGGGCCACTTGGGCTCACCCGGGCCTAGGTGCACGAGCCTCACCCGGATCCAGGGACACATGGTCTCACCCGGACCCAGGGACGCTTGGCCTCTCCCCGACCCAGGGCCACTTGGGCTCACCCGGGCCTAGGTGCATGAGTCCTCACCCAGATCCTGGGACACATGGTCTCACCCGGACCCAGGGACGCTTGTCCTCTCCCCGACCCAGGGCCACTTGGGCTCACCCGGGCCTAGGTGCACTAGGCCTCATCCGGATTCAGGGACGCATGGTCTCACCCGGACCCAGGGACGCTTGGCCTCTCCCAGACCCAGGGCCACTTGGGCTCACCCGGGCCTAGGTGCACGAGGCCTCACCCGGATCCAGGGACACATGGTCTCACCCGGACCCAGGGACGCTTGGCCTCTCCCAGACCCAGGGCCACTTGGGCTCACCCGGGCCTAGGTACACGAGGCCGCATCCGGATCCAGGGACGCATGGTCTCGCCCGGACCCAGGGACGCTTGGCCTCTCCCAGACCCAGGGGCACGTGGCCTCACCCGGGCCTAGGTGCACGAGGCCTCACCCGGACCCAGGGAGGCTTGGCCTCTCCCAGACCCAGGGCCACTTGGGCTCACCCGGGCCGAGGTGCACGAGGCCACATCCGGATCCAGGGACGCATGGTCTCACCTGGACCCAGGGACGCTTGGCCTCTCCCAGACCCAGGGGCACGTGGCCTCACCCGGGCCTAGGTTCACGAGGCCTCACTCGGATCCAGGGACACATGGTCACACCCAGTCCCAGGAACGTTTGGCCACTCCCAGACCCAGGGCCACTTGGGCTCACCCGGGCCTAGGTGCACGAGGCCTCATCCGGATCCAGGGACACATGGTCTCACCCGGACCCAGGGACGCTTGGCCTCTCCCAGACCCAGGGCCTCTTGGGCTCACCCGGGCCTAGGTGCACGAGGCCTCACCCGGATCCAGGGACACATGGTCTCACCCGGACCCAGGGACGCTTGGCCTCTCCCAGACCCAGGGCCACTTGGGCTCACCCGGGCCTAGGTGCACGAGGCCTCACCCGGATCCAGGGACACATGGTCTCACCCGGACCCAGGGACGCTTGGCCTCTCCCCGACCCAGGGCCACTTGGGCTCACCCGGGCCTAGGTGCACGAGGCCTCACCCGGATCCAGGGACACATGGTCTCACCCGGACCCAGGGACGCTTGGCCTCTCCCAGACCCAGGGCCACTTGGGCTCACCCGGGCCTAGGTTCACGAGGCCTCACCCGGATCCAGGGACACATGGTCTCACCCGGACCCAGGGACGCTTGGCCTCTCCCAGACCCAGGGCCACTTGGGCTCACCTGGGCCTAGGTGCACGAGGCCTCATCCGGATCCAGGGACACATGGTCTCACCCGGACCCAGGGACGCTTGGCCTCTCCCAGACCCAGGGCCTCTTGGGCTCACCCGGGCCTAGGTGCACGAGGCCTCATCCGGATCCAGGGACGCATGGTCTCACCCGGACCCAGGTACGCTTGGCCTCTCCCAGACCCAGGGCCACTTGGGCTCACCCGGGCCTAGGTGCACGAGGCCTCACCCGGATCCAGGGACACATGGTCTCACCCGGACCCAGGGACGCTTGGCCTCTCCCAGACCCAGGGCCACTTGGGCTCACCCGGGCCTAGGTGCACAAGGCCTCACCCGGATCCAGGGACACATGGTCTCACCCGAACCCAGGGACGCTTGGCCTCTCCCAGACCCAGGGCCACTTGGGCTCACCCGGGCCTAGGTGCACGAGGGCTCACCCAGATCCTGGGACACATGGTCTCACCCGGACCCAGGGATGCTTGGCCTCTCCCAGACCCAGGGCCACTTGGGCTCACCCGGGCCTAGGTGCACGAGCCTCACCCGGATCCAGGGACACATGGTCTCACCCGGACCCAGGGACGCTTGGCCTCTCCCCGACCCAGGGCCACTTGGGCTCACCCGGGCCTAGGTGCATGAGTCCTCACCCAGATCCTGGGACACATGGTCTCACCCGGACCCAGGGACGCTTGGCCTCTCCCCGACCCAGGGCCACTTGGGCTCACCCGGGCCTAGGTGCACTAGGCCTCATCCGGATCCAGGGACGCATGGTCTCACCCGGACCCAGGGACGCTTGGCCTCTCCCAGACCCAGGGCCACTTGGGCTCACCCGGGCCTAGGTGCACGAGGCCTCACCCGGATCCAGGGACACATGGTCTCACCCGGACCCAGGGACGCTTGGCCTCTCCCAGACCCAGGGCCACTTGGGCTCACCCGGGCCTAGGTACACGAGGCATCACCCGGATCCAGGGACACATGGTCTCACCCGGACCCAAGGACGCTTGGCCTCTCCCAGACCCAGGGCCACTTGGGCTCACCCGGGCCTAGGTGCACGAGGCCGCATCCGGATCCAGGGACGCATGGTCTCGCCCGGACCCAGGGACGCTTGGCCTCTCCCAGACCCAGGGGCACGTGGCCTCACCCGGGCCTAGGTGCACGAGGCCTCACCCGGATCCAGGGACGCTTGGCCTCTCCCAGACCCAGGGCCACTTGGGCTCACCCGGGCCTAGGTGCACGAGGCCTCATCCGGATCCAGGGACCCATGGTCTCACCCGGACCCAGGGACGCTTGGCCTCTCCCAGACCCAGGGCCTCTTGGGCTCACCCGGGCCTAGGTGCACGAGGCCTCATCCGGATCCAGGGACGCATGGTCTCACCCGGACCCAGGGACGCTTGGCCTCTCCCAGACCCAGGGCCACTTGGGCTCACCCGGGCCTAGGTGCACGAGGCCTCACCCGGATCCTGGGACACATGGTCTCATCCGGACCCAGGGATGCTTGGCCTCTCCCAGACCCAGGGCCACTTGGGCTCACCTGGGCCTAGGTGCACGAGGCCTCACCCGGATCCAGGGACACATGGTCTCACCCGGACCCAGGGACGCTTGGCCTCTCCCAGACCCAGGGCCACTTGGGCTCACCCGGGCCTAGGTGCACAAGGCCTCACCCGGATCCAGGGACACATGGTCTCACCCGGATCCAGGGACGCTTGGCCTCTCCCAGACCCAGGGCCACTTGGGCTCACCCGGGCCTAGGTGCACGAGGGCTCACCCAGATCCTGGGACACATGGTCTCACCCGGACCCAGGGATGCTTGGCCTCTCCCAGACCCAGGGCCACTTGGGCTCACCCGGGCCTAGGTGCACGAGCCTCACCCGGATCCAGGGGCACATGGTCTCACCCGGACCCAGGGACGCTTGGCCTCTCCCCGACCCAGGGCCACTTGGGCTCACCCGGGCCTAGGTGCATGAGGCCTCACCCAGATCCTGGGACACATGGTCTCACCCGGACCCAGGGACG
This sequence comes from Eptesicus fuscus, assembly GCF_027574615.1. Lineage (NCBI taxonomy): Eukaryota > Metazoa > Chordata > Mammalia > Chiroptera > Vespertilionidae > Eptesicus > Eptesicus fuscus. The sequence continues at coordinate 21,768,199 of NC_072475.1, forward strand.
CTTGGCCTCTCCCCGACCCAGGGCCACTTGGGCTCACCCGGGCCTAGGTGCACTAGGCCTCATCCGGATCCAGGGACGCATGGTCTCACCCGGACCCAGGGACGCTTGGCCTCTCCCAGACCCAGGGCCACTTGGGCTCACCCGGGCCTAGGTGCACGAGGCCTCACCTGGATCCAGGGACACATGGTCTCACCCGGACCCAGGGACGCTTGGCCTCTCCCAGACCCAGGGCCACTTGGGCTCACCCGGGCCTAGGTACACGAGGCATCACCTGGATCCAGGGACACATGGTCTCACCCGGACCCAAGGACGCTTGGCCTCTCCCAGACCCAGGGCCACTTGGGCTCACCCGGGCCTAGGTGCACGAGGCCGCATCCGGATCCAGGGACGCATGGTCTCGCCCGGACCCAGGGACGCTTGGCCTCTCCCAGACCCAGGGGCACGTGGCCTCACCCGGGCCTAGGTGCACGAGGCCTCACCCGGATCCAGGGACACATGGTCTCACCCGGACCCAGGGACGCTTGGCCTCTCCCAGACCCAGGGCCACTTGGGCTCACCTGGGCCTAGGTGCACGCAGCCTCACCCGGGTCCAGGGACACATGGTCTCGCCTGGACCCAGGGGTGTGTGGGCTCTCCCAGACCCAGGGGCGCTTGGCCTCGCCCGGGCATGGGGTCCGGCGTCATCCGGGTCCAGGGGCACTTGGCCTCACCCGGACCCGGAGTCCGGCCTCACCTGGACCCAGGGGCATGTGGCCTCACCTAGACCCAGGGACGTGAGGCCTCACTTATACCCAGAGGCGTGTGACCACACCCAAGTCCAGAGGCGCGCAACCCCGCCCGCACCCGGGTCTCAGCGGGGCCCCGTCTTCCCGATCCCAATTCCTGCCGGTCAATCCCCCCTCAGCAATTCCCCTGGCCATCCTTCCAGAGCTCCAGTATGGCTGCTGCAGAACTCGTCGGGCGGCGGCTCGGCGAAGTTCCGGTGCACCCGGTGCATGGCGGTGGGCCGGTCTGGCGTCGCTGCGTCGGCCCTTGGGTCTGCATAGGTGGCCGGTCGCCGAGCATGCGCACCTGGCCGCTTCCGGGACGTTGAGATTCTTGACGGACTCAGAGGTCAGCAAGCGCGGAGTCTCCCACCCCATGTCTCATAGGGGCTCGTCTGTCCGTGCTTGGCTGCCAGTGGAGCGGTCCCCTCAGCCGGAGACCGCCGGGGGAACTGCGCCGAGCACGTTCCAGGCCGCTGTTGTATCGCCTGAGCCATAGTTCTTTTGTGTCGCCTGAGCTGTAGTTCTTAAAGTGTGGTCTTTGGGTCACCGGCATCAGCATCATCCCACATACCCCTCTTTTATTCTAGTTGTAGAGCATCTACTCAGCCAGCCCTATGGTGGTCTTGGATGGTGTCTGCTCTGCTCTCTTGTCGTAGTCTCAAAGTTGTTGTGGAAGGCAACAATCAGGCTTCCGCCCTATGCCTCCATCTTGGTCCTCCTTTGTATAGTTAAGTCTTGATTGTTGTTGGTGTCACTGGGGGGGCTCTCTTTGTCTATAAAGGAAGAGTTGCTGTGCAGGAGACACGTTTATGGGCCGGGTCTTGGTGCAGCAAAGCTTTGGCGCTCACTGAATATTCCCGTTGAATGTGTCCCTTATGCACGTGGTTGAAATCTGGTGTCATCTCCCACAGACCACTAGATGCCCTCGTTTCTGGGTCTCCAATGGGGTGTAGATCAGCTACTGCCTTAGGTACTCAGCAAGGATTACAGCAAAAACTGTAGTTTCTTCCTCCTGTCTGAGTGGCCCTGGAGCAGTCCGACTAGAACAGCAGATCATCTGGTCCGCTGCCAGAGGGCAGGTCACCCACATGCATAAGCCGTTGCTTGGGGCGCAGGTGTGCCTGCAAGACTTGCGGGGCAGGTCTTCAAAACATGCGGGGCGGGTCCCAGGGCGGGGCGGGGTCTCAGGGCGCCAACAGGCCATGGTGCGGCGAGCCTCGATGGCTGTGAGTCTGGTCCTTCTGCCTTCCATGTATCTAAGTCCCCTCGTTCCGCACTCCAGCGCAGCAAACACTGATTGCTGGGCGCACCTCTGCAAGAGTCCCGCCTCTCCCCGCAGGCATCTGGGTCTCCCGGGGTTCGCCAGAAGATGGGTTTCAGGGTGATGGAGAGCTAATCTCCCTTAGGTTTGGAACAAAAGCCCCTTTCCCCCGCCACCAGCCAGACCCACGCACCTCCACACCTCATCCCCTCCGATTTCGCTGGGTGCGAGGCAACAGAACAGCCTTTAACCTCCGCCGCCATCTTTTTCAAACTTCTCAATTTATACTTCTTAATCCCTTCATTTCAGTCAACTCTACTGAAGTCTAGCGCCGCCGGGAGGTGCACGGAGAGGGCGCCCGGGCCTCCGTCCGGTGCGCGGTGCGCGCGTCCCGCGGAACCAGGCGCGCGAGGGCTGCGCGGCTGGGACGGGCGCTGGGCGGCCGCCGAGCTCCAGGCACCGCCATCACCGTGTTCCGGACGTCGCCGCCGCGGCGTCCCCCCAATTTATACTTTTTAATCCCTTGAATTCAGTCAACTCTACTGAAGTCTAGCGCCGCCGGGAGGTGCACGGAGAGGGCGCCCGGGCTTCCGTCCGGTGTGCGGTGCGCGCGTCCCGCGGAACCAGGCGAGCGAGGGCTGCGCGGCTGGGACGGGCGCTGGGCGGCCGCCGAGCTCCAGGCACCGCCATCACCGTGTTCCCCCAATTTATACTTTTTAATCCCTTGAATTCAGTCAACTCTACTGAAGTCTAGCGCCGCCGGGAGGTGCACGGAGAGGGCGCCCGGGCCTCCGTCCGGTGTGCGGGGCGCACGGCCCGCGGGACCAGGCGCGCGGGGGCTGCGCGGCGGGGACGGGTGCTGGGAGGCCGCCGGGCTCCGGGCGCCGCCACTGCGGCGGCGTCCCCAGCGTCCCGGGCCGGGCGGCCTGCGGGGGCGGCGGAGTTGCGAAAGTGAGTGAGTTTCCCAGGGTTTCGCCCGGAGTGGGGTTCAGTGCAATCGGAGCCGGTGCTCAGCGCACTCCGGAGCCTTTATCTCCTTCCTGCCAGTGAACTCCGGCCAGGTCATCAGCCGCCCCCTCCTCTCCGGTTCCATCCTCCCCGCAGGCGCGTGTGCTCGTGTCTCCGCCCGTTTCTCCATACCTCAGGCTTTTACGGCTTCCCCGACTGTCCCCGTGGCCTTCTCCTTCTCCCCAGCTGTGGGCATTTCAGTCCGCCAGCTCTCCTGTGGTTCTGGACGATGTCCGTTCTGACCTCTAGTTGTATTTTTGAAATTGTTGTGCCCGGCTGCAGGTTAGGTGTTTAACCTATGCCGCCATCTTGGTTTCTCCCGGATTAACTATTAACTGGTTAATGGTGAGGATTGGCTATTAACCGCTTAAAGATGTGGATTAATTTTTAACCTGTTAATAGTATGGATTTTGTAATAAAAGAAAACATGCTAATTTCAAGAGAAACATCAAAAGTAATGTCCATCGCTAGCTACACATTTCCCCATCTTTCAGGTAATTTGTGAATACTGTCCCAATAGAACTTTTCTTGTTTTGAGGCAGACCATTCAGAGACCCAATTTTCCACTTCTCTTTGTACATTTTGAAGTGCTGCTCAGAAAGTGCGTGTGCCATTGATGGGAACAAGTGGTAATCTGAAGGAGCAAGGTCTGGTGAATACAGGGGTGGGTTAATACTTCCCAGGCAAGATCTCTTAACGTGTCTTTAACTGGTTTTGAAGTGTGTGATGGTGCGTTATCATGAAGCAAAATTACTTTGCCGTTTCTTCTGGAACATTCTGGTCATCTCACGATCTAAGCGTGGTTCAAATTGATTATTTGTTGTTGGTAGTGATCAGTATTAAGGGTTTCACCTGGTTTTAAAAGCTCATAATACTCCACACTTTCCTGATCCTACCAAACACAGAGCATTGTCTTCTTTCCGAAGTAGTTTGGCCTTGCAGTGGATGTTGATGGTTGACCTGGATCAACCCATGATTTTGTGCATTTGGGCTTCTCAAAATAAATCCACTTTTCATCGCCAGTCACAATTCGATGCAAAAAAAGACTTTCTTTTGTGCCGTTGAAGCAACATTTTACTGATGACTTTTTGGTTTTCCATTTGTCTTTCGTTCAGTTGATGTGGCACCCATTTTCCTTCCTTTAAAATCTTTCCCATTGCTTGTAAATGTTCTTTGTCTTTCACATCGAAATCATCACTTTTAAAGTGTTTAAACCAGCATTCACAAGTATCTTGAGGAGCATGTTCACCATAAGCTTCCCAAAGTATTCAGCAGCACTTTTCTTCAAAATAAAGTAATGAATTAAAATTTCCTGCAAATGCTCTTTTTTTTTTTTTGCACAAAATTCGACATTTTTAAGTGTAAAAATATCTATGATGTTAACACCTTCAGAAAATCTGACATATGAAGTTTTGAAGCTTGTTGTCAATACAACAAAATAGCATACATATCAAATCACATATATATCAACATATGTGTAATTCCATCTATTGAAAAAAAATCCGCATTATTAACCGGTATACTCTGCTCCACCTCCTGGCTGCAGGACTGTGCTATTAGGAAGGAAAAGAGGGGGAAAGGGGAGAGAGGAAAAAGAAGAGTAAGGTCTATTTTAAATTTAAAGGAAATGAAACGATGTACACAATCTGTTTTATACACCAAGAAGAAGTGAGGCTTTCTCTAGGTCTTTTAAAGATTAAAAGATTAAAAAAAAAAAGTCTAAATGATTAAATATGTTTTTAAGTTTTACACTTATTTTATTTTGGGGACTAATGTAATGCTGGCTAATTAGACTCAGGTTTCTTATTTATATTCTTATTTGGGGCCAGAAGGAAAGTCTCTTTTAATATACAGCCTTCTCTTTTTAAATATGCCCATAAGGACTGGAAAATATTGGGAATTAACAATTATTGATGAAGAGACTAGATTGTAAAGCTATTATAATTTAAAATAAAGGTCAGCATTGTTTCCTTTAATCACTTCATGCAATTTCACCCCAAAGGCATTTATTCTTGTCTTTATCTGTTGAAATGCATTGAAAACCTTATTAATTTAATCCAGATGAAGTCAAACAGTAATTTTTTACTCCATTTTGCTGTTCTGTTGAGGTAATTACTACCAAGTGATCAGTGATTGAATCTGAAAAATGCATTTAATTATTATTAATTGAATAACCACTGAGTTAATTAAATTGTCCCAGGATATTAGACTAGAAATTAATTAATTATGTCTATCTACCTTCAAGAAATTATATTCTGAGGGACATAATAGAGGAGGAGTAATACTTTTTACTTAGATAAAAAGATAATAACTGCTCATTAAAATAAATATTTTCTTAATATTTGAGAGCTGGGATGGCTTGGGGGAGATAAATAATAATTTTTAGTCATGCAAATTCTTAATATGGCAAACATCTCAAATTAATTAGCAAAGTTGTAAAATCCAGTGTCTTCTCTGAGAATTTTAATATCTAGCCAATACATGTGTTTATATAGAAACATTTATTTATTTATTTACTTTTTTTATGTAAAAGCTAGTAACGGTCAGATTAAATTAAATTAAAAACCCTAAAGTCACCGAAACCGGTTTGGCTCAGTGGATAGAGCGTCGGTCTGCGGACTGAAAGGTCCCAGGTTCGATTCCGGTCAAGGGCATGTACCTTGGTTGCGAGCACACCCCCAATGGGGGATGTGCAGGAGGCAGCTGGTCGATGTTTCTCTCTCATCGATGTTTCTAGCTTTCTATCCCTCTCCCTTCCTCTCTGTGAAAAATCAATAAAATATATTGAAAAAAAAAGGGAAAAAAAAAAAAAAAAAAAAAAAAAAAAAACCCTAAAGTCAAAGGGCTTAAAAATGGCTACAAGCCCATTCCTTTCTTTTTCTTTTAAAACTCAAGAAGCCAAGCAATTTTCTTAAATAATAACAGAGCATAAAGTACAGGTTTTCTGTCTCTGGCTTAGCCTTGCATTGTTCCATGATTCTGGCTCAGAATTCTTGCTAACCATAAACGTGGAAGCATTGCAGGGCCTTAATGCAAGCCATGATTCTGGAACGATTGTCTCATAAATTCACAGATTAAAAAAGAAGTGAGATGTTTTGCACTTGGAAATGCAATGAGAGGGTCTGAAGCGGTTTGGCAAGTAGGTTAAGTGCCTCTAAAGAACACAGAGTCCAGGAAGCTAAAATTACTCACTGAAAAGGAAAGATGACCAAAATTCCCAACAATATGCTTAGTGTTTCATCATGACCTTCAAAATACATTTCACTTTTCTTAAATGAATGTGTGTTTAAATACATTAAACAGAGTCTGAATTCAGTGTCAAGGATTCAACAATCTTTGAAGAACATTGAATAATAGAATCAATAGAAACAAATGGAAAGAAACTGTGAACATGGATGACATGATCAAGGTCTCTGGAAATAGTAAAAAAAAGAAAAAAGAAAAAAGAAAAAAGATTCCTGATCACTGAATGAGGCCCCCGTTTGGGTCCTGAGACAATAGAAAAGCAATAAAGTGATGAATCAATAGGAAAAGTACTTTGCTAAGAGGCAAGAACAACACTTTTGCTTTTAGAAGCAAACAACTCTGAGACTTCAAAGAAAACCTTTCTCTTTTTTTCCATCTTTCATTTTCATTTCTTTTTGTTTAAATATTTAAGAACCTAGTCACAGAACTGTGCCCGATAATAGCATAGTGGATTTGGGGAACCACTGCCTCATGCCTGGTCTGTTAAATCGGTCATCTGCAACATCTCTCGGAAGTCCCTGTCCACCTCCCCAAACCCTGGACTATTTCCAGACAGAGTCCATTCTGAAACCATATCTGAATTTTAAAAAGCTTGCCTGAGAAAATGGAGTTCTTTTAAATTTATAGAACTTAAAGGTCTTAAACAGGGACTTTTTCCAAGCACAAAACCAGGTTAAGAGGGAAGGAAGGGCTATCTTTCTGAGGACTAGTTTGTGTTCAATTTATAAATACAAAAACATGGGGGTCCATTACACAACAATGCAAAACCAGTTTAAGAGATAAGGAAAGGGACAGGTGGGGGTAGCTCTTGCCCCTTCAGTGTGGGCCTTAGAAAGACCAGAGGAGCAGACCTGAACCCAGCTGGAAGCCCTAAGTTCAGCCTGGCCCCCGCTGAGCCCCACCAACCTGCAGACTCATTAGAGATATGTGAGGATGTGTCTGCACACCACTGACCTAATAAACTACTTCACAGGCTTGCTTTCAAAATTCACTTCTTAGTATAAATTCTAAAGATCAAATGACATTGCAATTGGCATTGTCACCCCTACATATTTCTAATGTTGTTTCAAAATTAATAGCCTTAAAGCCTCCAAATATAAAAATACTAGAGAGGCCTGGTGTCAACCCCCTGGTCGAACTCCCGGTTGAACTCCCGATCAAGGGGACAATTTGCATATTAGCCTTTTATTATATAGAACTAGTGGCCCGGTGCACGAAATTTGTGCACGGGGAGGGGGGTGTCCCTCAGCCCAGCCTGCACCCTCTCCAATCTGGGACCCCTAGAAGGATGTCCTACTGCCGGTTTACAGGGATCGGGCCTAAACCAGCAGTCGGACATCCCTCTCACAATCTGGGACTGCTGGCTCCTAACTGCTCACCTGCCTGCCTGCCTGATTGCCCCTAACCACTCTGCCTGCTGGCCTGCTCACCCACAAATGGCCCCCCCCACCAGCCTGATCACCCCCAACGGCCCCCCATGCCAGTGTGCTTGCCCCCAACTGCCCCCCCTGCTGGCCTGCTTGCCCCACCTTCCCTCCCCACTGGCCTGCTTGCCCCAACTGCTCCCCTGCTGGCCTGCTCACTCCAAACTGCCCCCCCCCACTGTCCTGATCACCTCCAACTGCCCCCCACTGCTCACCCCCAACTGGCCCTCTTGCTGGTCAACTTATTCCCAACTGCCTGCTCACCCCCAACTGGCCCTCTTGCTGGTCAGCTCACCCCCAACTGCCCCCCCCCCCCCCCCCGCCTGCCTGATCACCCACAACCGCCCTCCCCTCTTGGCCTCTAACCGCCTCTACCTCGGCTTTGCCACCATGGCTTTGTCCAGAAGAACGTCCAGAAGGTCTCCTGGTAGGTCTCCCAGTCTAATTAGCATATTACTCTTTTATTAGTATAGATAGAGGCCTGGTGCACAGGTGAGGGCCGGCTGGTTTGTCCTGAAGGGTGTCCCGGATCAGGGTGGGGGTTCCCTTGGGGTGTGGGGCGGCCTGGGTGAGGGGCCTGTGGTGGTTTGCAGGCCGGCCATGCCCACATGGGGGGAGGGTCCCCGCTGGGGGGGCATGGCCAGCCTGGGTGAGGGACACCCCCCATTCATACCCACCTCCCATTCATGCCCCCACCCCCCTGTTGTCTGTGTCCATTGATTAGGCTTATATGCATGCATATAAGTCCTTTGGTTGATCTCTCCCCCTTATCCCCACCGTCCCCTACCTTCCCTGAGGTTTGACATTCTGATCGATGTTTCTCTGTCTCTGGATCTGTTTTTGCTCATCAGTTTATTTTGTTCATTATATTCCATAAATGAGTGAGATCATGTGATATTTATCTTCCTCTGCCTGGCTTATTTCACTTAGCATAATGCTCTCCAGTTCCTTCCATGTTGTTGCAAATGGTAGGAATTCCTTTTTTTTTTTTTTAACCGCAGCGTAGTATTCCATTGTGTAGATGTACCACAGGTTTTTAATCCACTCATCTACTGATGGGCACTTAGGCTGTTTCCAAATCTTAGCTATGGTGAATTGTGCTGCTATGAACATAGGGGTGCATATATCCTTTCTGATTCGTGTTTCTAGTTTCTTGGGATATATTCCTAGAAGTGGGATCACTGGGTCAAAAGAGAGTTCCACTTTTAATTTTTTGAGGAATCTCCATACTGTTCTCCAGAGTGGCTGCACCAGTCTGCATTCCCACCATCAGTGAAGGAGGGTTTCTTTTTCTCCGCATCCTTGCCAGCACTTGTCATTTGTTGATTTGTTGATAAATAAACCATAACTGGACTCCCAAATCCAAAACTTGAAATTTTACACACAGAAAATACACCTCAGCCATTATAAAGGGGAACAAAAACCCTAGGTTAACCCAATTCTCCACCTGCTCCACACCTGTAGCTGAGCAGCAGAACGTGGAGAGAGGGGGCAGGCTGAGAAATTCCTCTCTCCTGGCTGGTCTCCCTTAAGGTTTTACTGTTACCGCAGTCAGATGGTCATACCACACTTTCATGGAAAGTAGTCTTCCTCTCTTGGAGAGGGACCATTTCACGTATTGTTCTCTCAGCCCTCCAACACCTTCTCCCCTAGCCTCACTCTCAGCCTATGGCATTCCTTCTGAGTTTGCTGAGAAAATAGAGGCAATCAGGAGAGATCTACCTTGTCGTCCCACCTCCAATTCTACCTGCCTCTCTGCCTGGACCATCATCCCTCCTGTTGTATCAGTGTGACAGTCTGTGCCTGTATGGGACGACCTTTCCACTCACTGGTATTTTCATCAGCATACCAATGTCGCTCACATTAAAAACCTCTTTACCCAAGTTCTCCTCCATTATAGCTGCTCATCGTAAAACTTCTTTAAATAGTTGCCTGTATTTGCTCTCTTCACTTCATCCCCTCCAACTCTCCCTATAACTCACGTAATCATGTTTTTATTCTCACGGCTTCAATGAATATACTCTCATCAGAGTCACTAAGGACTTCCATGCTGCCAAGTTCCCTGTTTAGCAACATGCAATACTGCTGATTATGCTCTTTTCTTTGAAATACTCTTTCCACTTGAATTCAAGTTCACCATCCTCTTCCAGTTTTGTCCTACTTTACTGGACACTTCCCCATTTCCTCTGCTGGCTTGATCTTATGTCCTGGACCTCTAAATGTTGGAGGACCCTAGGGACAGCACCCTTGATTCTCTTTGCTTATCTGTCATAACCTTTCTAGGTGATCTTAACGAACCACATGGTCATCTATTTGTGGATTAATCCCAAATTTATCACTCCTCTAGGCTCCAAAGTCATATACTTATCTGCCTACTAGTCATTTCCCACTTGTACGTCTAACAGGCCTTTAAATCAGACGTGCCCAATTATAACCTGCTCCTTCCCCAGCCATCCCCATCTCAATAATAGTAACTCTACCTGATCAGTAGCTCAGGCCAAAAACCGAGGTGTCATCCTGGTACTTTTCTTTCCTTCACTCTCTGTTGGCTCTACCTTCAAATGATCTGAAATCTGACTGCTTCTTACCACTTCTCATGCTCTCTGGGCTCCTTTTGGGTTCTGCCAATGGCTAACCAGCAGGTTAGCAAGATAGCAGTGCCTGGGAACTGAGAAAGGCCAGGGTATTTCTTCCTCACTCTCCCTCTTTGCCTCAGGCCTGTGTCGCTAGCAAAAGCTGATTCCCAAAACTTCAGAGGACCCTTCTCCACAGCTCCGCTGGCACTGGGCTCTTCTGTGATTCTGTTCCCTCCTTTCTTTGCCCCATTAGTCATTGGGAGAGTACCTGCTTTCCGGTTTTGCCTTGCATCCCTCTTCATGCCTTGGTAAACAGCCCCTTCACTGAAGTCTCTTCGTTTGAAACATCTGAGAGTAAAGTTCTTTTCTTGCTGATCAACACACTAAGATATCATTCCCCTCTACTTTTTATCCCTTTAACTATATTTTTATAATGCATATCATTAATAAAATTTATTATTTCTTTTCCCCTTTTTATTTTCTGAATCCCTCCCCTTGCCCTTTTTCTAAAAAGTAAGTTTTTCCAAAAGCTTTTCTTTCTAATTTCACTTTTGTATCCCTACCAGGGGTCCTCAAACTTTTTAAACAGGGGGCCAGTTCACTGTCCCTCAGACCGTTGGAGGGCCGGACTATAGTTAAATAAAAAAAACTATGAACAAATTCCTATGCACACTGCACATATCTTATTTTGAAGTAAAAAAACGAAATGGCAAAAACACCCGCATGTGGCCCGTGGGCCGTAGTTTAAGGACGCCTGCAAAGAATGCCTGGTATATAAGTGCATGTAAACATGCTTCTAGGAAGTATGTTCCTGATATATTATTTTTAAAAAAGCAAGTTGAAGAATAATATGATGGTATGGTTCTATTTCTTTTAATCTACCTATCCAGATAAATAATTGAGTAGTAAAAAGAAAGATCTAGAAGCATATAAACCAAATATCAACAGGGATTACTTACTGGGAAGCAGGTGACAGGATTTGGGTTTGCACTTCGCACATGTCTGTTCAATTTGCATTTGTAGGAGAAGCAAACAGCGCCACTGGAAGCCAATATGACATTTTTGGGAAAATTAGAAAAATTCATCTCCCCACCACAGGGTAGACACAGTCCACTGGCACCAGTAGAGTGGATTTTATTTGTCTCTTCTCACTGCTTTGAAAACACAACTGTACAACTTCACCTGTTGACTTGGAGAATATATATTATTTTTTAAAGTCAGAAAAAGTTGATTTGGATATTCCTTTGCCCTCAATTCCTTTTCCATCCCATATTTTACCTTTTTTTGTATGTGTGTGTGTGTGTGTGTGGGGGGGGATTCTTGATTTTACAGAACTACAGTGAAATATATTAATAGTCCCTTATTACTTTTCCATGACAAAACAGTACGAATGTTCTGAGTGCCAGAACTTAATAGGCAAGAAGTAAACTGAACAACAGACAAAAAGCTTATAAAACAAAGTTGGGAACTCAGTGTTAACAGCTGAACATAGAAAGCTATTACAATATATTTTTAAAAAAATCACAACTTAATATTAAAGTAATGTAGAAACTGAAAATTTATCAACTTCCTCAACCTAGAAATGCTGACTGTTCAGAAAGTCCACAGATGGATCATGAGCCGTGAGCAGCTAAAGGGGCTCTGGGTGTCCCCGGTGAGGTTAATGTGTGATGTACATTGGGGGATACAAAGATGAATTAGACACAACTTATAACCTCAAGGATTTTGATTGGAAGGTAAACTTAGAAAGGTTGATTATTGTCAGGTGTGGAGGACCTTGAATTAAAGACAAAGGAATCTTATTTCATCCTGTAGACAATGGTGTGGGGAGAGTGTTGGTGGATTTTAAGTAGGGGAGCACTACTATTAAACTGTCGTTTTAGAAAAATTAATCTGCTGATGGTGGAGGAGGTACAGAAAGACCAACGGAAGGGCTATTTTAATAATGTAGGTGTGAGAAGATGAGCGCCTGGGCTAGATAGAGTGCTTGTGAATGGAATGAAAGAGCATAATCAGAAAGGAGGAAGATTAGAAAATAAAAACAAGGTATTAGATATGTGAGGGACAAGGAGGTGGAGAAGAAGAATAACTTAAGAATGACTCTGAGATCCCACGTCTGTGACGCCATTGGGGGAGGTTGGAGGAGGTAGAAGATAAGATCCTTCTATGTGTTGAATTTCAGGGATGACAGCTCATTCATGGAAAATGTCCTTAAGGGCAATTTCTGAAGTGGGATTGGATGGGGCTTGGTAGAGAAGTCATGCCAGAACTAGAAGGTTGTAGTGTGTGGTCCCACTGAAAACAATGAGCACATGAGGTATTTAAGAGAGTGCTTGCAGAGAGAGGACAGCACAGGGCTTTGGGAGAACAAGGAAGAGTCAGAAAAGGAGACTGGGGAGTAATCAGAAAGGTGGGAGCAGTACAGGTAATTTTTATTGAGCACTTACCATGTCCTGAGAATTTTATATGTATCCTTCATCTAATCCTCACAGCCTCCCCAGGGAGAAGAGTTACCAATATTACAGATGAGCTAACTGAGACAGAGATATGTTTAAGGGTTTTCCCTTAAGGTCAAATAGCTACTAAACAGTGATGCCAGGTCTACTTGACAACAAAATCTATGTTCTTAATCATTGCAAAAACTCAACTCGAATCAACTGTTTTCTGAGCAAACAATCCGAAGAGCTTTAGGATGAATTACATGCTTAAACATTTAGTAACTCTCTAGAAAAATCAGTTGAATAAAATGTCCAGAAATCGTCCCCTCCGTATGCTAACTAAAGCCAGCCTTGAGGAATGTCCTTGGCCTTGGTAGGATTTAAGGAACATGAAGATTATTAGGAAATTCTTACAAGATTTAAAAAGGGACAGGAACATGCTATAAAAAAGGAAAGGAACTCAATATATTTGTCAGAAGCAAGTTTCCTCATAAAAAGGAATTGTAATTTAATTTGCATGATTTTTTGTCAACTCTGGTTTATTTTGTTGCTTTTGTTTATTTATTTGCTTGGAAGGTTTTGGCTGTTGGGCCCTTGGACTAAGGCCTAAAGAACTCTGAGTTCCATTACCCTTGACTTACCAAGTGGTGTAGGAAAATTGCATCTTTTTTATATTTGTGAGTCTTGGGACACAGGGGATTATTATGCCACTTACGTTTCTAGGAAGCCTCGAGAGTTTTTATTATGTTTTAATAGTCTTTGTGTTTTCTGAGATTTGATTTGTTTTCATAATCAGAAAAAATGTATTTTAAAAAATGTGGACTGGTGATAAAGCATTGGGTTCTCTGTACCCATAAATATTAGCAGCTCCAAGTGATGACAAGGAAGGGGCTTCTCCATGGGGTGGGGGGAGTTGGACCCTACATGCTCTAAGGTCTTTGCACTCCAACAGCTGTGATACTGTCACCTGAATGGTAAATGCTGACTCCCCTTCATTGGAAGAACTGGGCTAGTTTCCTTGGCTGCCTTGCGTTCCGCTAGTGGCTTCTTTATACTGGAAGCTCACTGTGACAGTATTGGCTGCAGTGAATATCCATTTGCATTCATTTGAAGCTGATATAACAGTAGGATTTCAGGAGACAATATTACAGTGATGCCAAGAACATGAATATGTACATGAGGGGTGTTTGTGTAGAAAAGCATAAGATAACCCTCTGTGAAATGTTCCAGTGAGTCCTGATTAAAATGCTCTCTCTCAAATCAGTACGTAAAGCACACATACCCCAAGTATTATATTTCATGGTTAATTTTTTTAGATAGACATTTTCCAACTGTGGTTTTAGTTAAATGAAAAAGATGGGCCCTATTCTGATTTTTGTGTTTATGAGCTAGTTTGGCAAACAGGACCATTGTTTTTCTCTCTCAAGAGAATAGGCATTTAAACCATTTCTTCCAAATCATAATAGCTCTGAATTAAGAGGGAACACAATACTCCCCAGGCAAATCTGATGTGTAGAAGTGAATCTCTGTTAAGAACAGTGCAACACATAGAGTTCTTACTGATTACACAAAATCCCAGCCTAGATAGACAGAGGAGGGGGGGAATCTAACATAAAATAATGAGAAATAATAAGATTGATTTCTACAAAGTACATGTGAAAATAATTGTTTTGTTGTCATAGCACCTGTGTAAGAATAGGTGTATGGCCCTAACCTGTTTGGCTCAGTGGATAGAGCGTCGGCCTGCGGACTGAAGGGTCCCAGGTTCAATTCTGGTCAAGGGCATGTATCTCGGTTGTGGGCACATCCCCAGTGGGGTTGTGCAGGGGGCAGCTGATAGATGTTTCTCTCTCATTGATGTTTCGAACTCTCTATCCCTCTCCCTTCCTCTCTGTTAAAATATCAATAAAATATATATATAAAAAAATAGGTGTATGTATACTATCTAATAAAAGGGTAATATGCAAATTAACTGTCACTCCATCACAAAGATGGCAGTGCCCATAGCCACAAGATGGTGGCTCCCAGTCCCCTCAGCCTTGCCAGAGTCCCCCAGTCCTGGGGGGGCTGCCGCTGAGAGGGGGCAGTGTGAGCGGCCTGGTGGAATTCTTGCTTCGTCGCCGCAGCGATGCCCCAGTCACGGGAGGGCCTCTGGGGGACGGGGGGGGGTGGAGGGGGGCAGCCCGCTGCCTCTGCAGCCAACCGCAGGCCAGGAGAGGAGATGGTGGGCCCGCCTCCCACAGAAGCAGCATGGCTCCCTCCTGTGGAATCGGCGCGGGTCCCATGGAGGCAGTGCGGCTCCTGGCAGCACTCTGTGATTCCCGCCGGCTCCCGCAGAAGTGGTGGGCAGCCTACTGCGCGTGATGTCACGTGATGGGCTACTAATATGTCTGTAAATGTGTACTATACTGACATGTGTGTACCAGTATTATCCTGATACAAGGTGACCGGTGGTTAAAAAATAAAATAAAGCCCAAAAGAATTGTAAAAGAATTCAAAAAGGAAAAATTAGAATTTACTATTAAGCCCCCATCCCCCCATTTCCTATGAGGTCTCATAGAACACAGTTATTCCTATGGAGAAATGAGTCTGTCATCTGTTTGGATACTTTACATTTTCACATTTTTTGAGTATTTTATTACTTTTCTAGGTTCTAAGTATGAAGTGAATTCTAATCATTTTATTGGTTGAAAAACAGATGAAACATATTTTCTTTCTATTCAACGCAAACTTTGAAAAAGTTCGTCCACCAAGGCGTAAGGAACTCTGTAAACACAATGTGTCTGATTATCATGTTACAAAAAAATGCACAAGAAAGCTCCAGGATATCTATCTCCCCTTCCCTTAACCCCAGATAGATTTTCTTTGAAGAAAACACATTCAATATGTTCTGGATGGGGGGTGTGGAATGAGAAGAATGTCAATATCAAAAGTGCTCTGCAAGGCTGGGGTCCCCATGATAGGACCCAGGAGCCAAGGCCTCAGCCAGGGCTGCTCGCCTATTCTGCCTCGTACATGATGAGGGCCTTGTGCAACCTGGTAACAGAAGCACACACACAAGGAGGTGGAAACCCGTCTCATCGGCACCCTCCTCACCTAGGCGGGTATCTGAGAAAACATGACCTTGGGAATTGTCCTCCTATAAATTTCATATAGCCCACTACCTGCTCCACCTACTTGGCTCTACTCCCTTCTCTTCCCTGGTCCCCCAGCTTCCAACTTGGCTCCAGTTCTTGCTTCCTGCTGTTGTCTCTGGTATGGTTGAGGGCCTCTTCTGGAAATGCTCCTCCTACTTGGTATGGAATTCCTCCTCAGACACCATCCCAACTTCACCTCCAGGATCCCCAGTCTGTGGCAGTGGGTGAAAGATCCACCACATGCCCTCTACCTTTACCCCTGCCATCTCGGCCCATTTCCTATCTAACTTCCCTGCCAGGGAAGGGGCCTTGGATAGAGGGGAGCACATCAAGGGGGTGCAGAGGCATTAGAAACATGGCTTGTATGTGGACATTAGTCACATTATTCCCATTAAAATAGAGGGTGTGATGGTTAATTTTATGTGTCAATTTGACTGGTCTAAGGGATGCCTAGAGAGCTGGTAAAACATTCACCATGACGGTGAATCTGGAAGAGGCTGGCATTTGACTCAGTAGACCGAGTAAAGACATCTACTGTCACCAGCGGTGGGTGGACAGTATCCAATATATTGGGGGCGAAATGGAACACAAAGGTGAAGGAAGTGCAAATTCTTCCTTTCTTCTTGAGCTGGGATCTCCATCTTCTTCTGCCCTGGAACACCAGAACTCCCAGTTCTCAGTTTTTGAACAGCTGGTTCTCAGGCCTTTGACTTGGACTAATTCAAACCACTGACTTTTTTGGCCGATCTCATACTTTTGAGAATGGATGCATTAGGAGCCTTGTAACCATTTTAATAGATTAAAAAATTTCTTGCATTTGCCATACGCTTTAATGTTCACAAAAAGTTTTATATTACAGTTTTGATTACTGTGAAACAAACTCCTGTGGAACTCTTAAATTAATACTTTTTGCTCATTTATTTACATTTTTCTCCCATATTTTAACAGTTCTGAATTCGGAATGAGTCTTACAATTGGCACCCACCAGGAGTGACTGTGACCAGCTATCACTCAAGCTTGGTGCTAGCGCTTTGTGTTGTGACTTTAATTGAGTCATGTGCATGGTCGACACCACATGTGCTAATTGATGTTTAGTAGGTCTGAAAAAATTATATGATTTGCCTTTGAAAAAATAAAGTTATCATGTACACAGGAAAGTACAGAAGCAGAGGTTTGGGATGAAATGGGACTTAGTGAGCCAAAGAGCCATTATTAGAGGAATTTCTACAGTTCCATGTGGTGATGTGATGCTTTACCTGAGAAAGAAATACATCACCCTGTGGATAAATCCATGCTTCATTTTGTTGCTGAAATGGATACAAAAGAATTATCTATCACACACCACACAAAGTACCTAAAGTCAGAAGAAACTCCCAGATCCCTCAGATAACAGATAAAAGACATTTGAAGTAAAGCACGACTCATTGGACATTATTAAGGCATCACATCGTAATTTCACTGGTAGGATTTTCCCTTCCTTAGTGGAGTGTCATTATCAAACACCTATTCAGTTAAAGGTTCTCTGCTTTCACATGACATTTAAACCTCACACCAATTCTGTTCCATCTCATCCCAACCTAGAGGTGAGAGCTGAGCATTTTGCTCAGATTGGTAGTTCGGTTTTGGTAGAATTAGGACTTGAATTCTCATGTACCCATGCCCAGAGCCTGTACCTCTTTCTCTAGATTCCACTGTCCTGGTAGAAATCTCCCTGATTTGCCAACCCTTCTATCTTTTTTTTTTGTGAAGGGTTTTTTTTTTTTTAAA
Organism: Eptesicus fuscus; assembly: GCF_027574615.1. Lineage (NCBI taxonomy): Eukaryota > Metazoa > Chordata > Mammalia > Chiroptera > Vespertilionidae > Eptesicus > Eptesicus fuscus. The sequence goes on from NC_072475.1 coordinate 21,785,823, forward strand.
TTATTTTAGTTGTTTTAAAATTATATCTGATAACATATTCTGAAAACACTGTCCTGAGGCTGTTCCCAGAGGAAGCTGAGCTGTTTACACAAACCTGCCCTGTCTGAGCAAGAGCAGGCATTTGCACCTACACCCACCAAGGACTGAGGGCAGAGCCACCTGGGCCCAGCTCTGTGCCTACCCATCTAACAACCTGCACATCGGAGGTGGGAGGACCTCTCCCTGCAGCCCCTGCTTCTGGGAATTTCTGATCCACACAAGCCTGGCAGGAAGTGATGCGATGGTGGAAAGATCTGGATCCAATCCCTCTATCTTCCAGAAGAATCTTTGGGGAGGAATAGCACCAAGATGTCTATACACAAGATGACATCTTGGGTTTTTCTTCTGAAAACTGAGTTAGCTTTTGGAGACTGGAAATCCTGATGAGGGCATTTTTGGTATTTACTTCTCTCCAGTGCACCTTGAATTCGGCTCACATAATCTCTCACATCACCTCACAATTGTTTCCTAAAATGGAAAATGCTTTTCAACCAGGTAATCTTTACTTATGCCTGAGAATAAGCCATACTCAATAGGCCCCAAAGGACCATCTTCAATTCAAAGGTGATAAATTGAAGATGATCCAATAAATGTCCCTCAACACCACCAGCTAAGGATTTTCTAGAAAACCTAGTATTAAAAAAAGCATTGAGCATTTCTTTTTACCAACTCCAGGTTCTCAAGAAATAATCAGATGAGATTCTCACACATAAACATTTATATTTTCCATGGCTATTTGGGTGGGAAAAAGTCAAAAGGAAGTAAAAAATGAAAACCACTTGAATTTCTGTCCATGCTTATAATTGTATTTATACCAACATTTTAAAAGGTTTAGACATGTTTAGAAATGTGGTTTCTTTTTAGACCAGGAGCAGGAATGGCTGCCCTCTTGGGAAAGGCCAGTCTGTGGTAAGCTAGCCGGCAGCAAGGGTGGAAGTGCCAGAAATATCAGTGGGAAGCTGAGGATTCTGAAATTCCTTGTGTGATTCTGAACCCAGGAGAATTTGGCTGCATTTGGAATCACTGCATCATGGAATGAAACCAGAAAGAAGATTATTTACTCCTCATACATTTACTTCTCTTTAGATCTGGTTCCAAGGCTTTGAGAATTGTGTTATAAACTAGAGGCATTTCATTAATTAAGTAACAAGGATGTTGTAACAAGCAGCAAAGATAATTATTTTCCTCCAGATTGAGCTGGTAGGGCCATTCTCTTCTTTATGGGGACAAGCATTTAGTGAAAACAGAATCAGTACAGAACCAGCATTTTTACTGTAATCTCTGCTATGAAAGGTTCAAGCACATGATTGGCATTTAAATTATTAATAACTAATGCAGTGTCACTTAATATTTTATTTCCATTCATCAGTTATCAGTTTTTCCTAATCAATCAAACTAGCTAGGGTTACTCACTGACTCTTAAGAAGGAGCTGGTAATCCTAGCTGGTTTGGCTCAGTGGATAGAGCATCGGCCTGTGGACGGAAGGGTTCCAGGTTTGATTCCGGTCAAGGGCATGTACTTGGTTGCAAGCTCCTCCCTGCCCTGGGCCCAGGGCCTGTGCCAATCGATGGTAGAGTTTAAAATAATATTTAGAGAATCATTTACACACGTTTTCACACCCTTTCTTGCCCAGCTTCATAGAAGGGGGTGTCCCTCTAGTCCCAAGGTAAATCACTTGTCTCTACTCTGAATGTATACATTAAAATTTAATTTGTCATGGACCCACCTATCAAGCTGTTTGCTTGGAAATTTTTTCTCTCAGTGAATGCTGCCGTCTTCATTAGGTTTCCCAAGAAAGCATTAGGGGTCATCAGAGACTTCTCCACATTCTGGCATCCCAGCTCTCTCCAATCCATCAGTATCCTGTCCATTTCACTGGTTCAATATTTTTCCTGCACTTTCATTTCCCTCTGTCTCCCAGCTACTACATTGGTCTAGGTCTTAAACACCTCCTAAGCACCTCCCAAATCATCTCCCTGCTATAATATCCCATATCCCTTTCTCTATACCACTATCAAAATGATTTCTCTCTTCTTAAAACCTTTTAATGGTGCTTCACTATCTTAAGGACAAAGTTCAAGATCCTTAGCATGGAACCAAGCCCTTTATGCCATGGCCCCGCAGGGAAGCCAGCATCATCCTGCACCATTCCCCAAAAGCCCCCATATGTTCCAATCCTAGGGAAGGATTTGCTGTTTTGCAAATGGACCATGTTCCCTCTCTCTCCTTTGCCTTTGCAAGGTGGTTCCCTCTCCTGACCATTTGCTCTGTGTCTTCCAGAAACACTCTGAATAGTTCTTTAAGGCAAGCTCATTATTTGACAACTCTGGGGAAACAGGGAGGGTGCCCACACTGAGTTCAAAGTCAATTGCGGTGGTGCCTTCTCCTGTGTTCTCACAAACCTCCATCAAGGTACTTGCCACAGAGCATTTCCGTTTTTGTTGTAAACATCTGTCTCTTCCACTACACTGTATGTTCCTTGAGTGGAGGAGTTGAGTCTTTTATTTTTGTCTCTCCAGGCCAAGCATGGTACCTGTTGCTTGGTAGCTGCTCCATAAATTGCTACGGCATAAAGGAGTTTAATCTTTTTCATCACTTCTGAAAACTTTCAGGTTAGCCCTTAGAAGGTTTTTTGTCTTGCTCACCCTGAGTAATTTCAACTAATTCCACATGTTCAGTGACCATCCATATATCCAACAAGCCCAACTTTTGACCTCCAGAACTCCATTTCCCACTTGTAATAACTTCTGTGTCTCACAATACCTCTAAGTTTATATGTTAAAAGTGAATCATTTCCTTCCTCAGTTGGCCTCTTTTCTATTTCCTGTCCTAGTGAGTTAGCAGTAGTCAAGGATGAATTAAGGGTATTGACTACTTGTTATCTTTCTCTGGGTTTCTATACTAAATCACATGGTTAGTAAATTTCTAAGAAAAAAAATGGTCCTTTATGTATAGCCCAAGTTTGCTTTTGTATTAGTGATCTACTGCTACATAACAAATCACCACACACTTAGCAGCTTTAAAAAGCAGATATTTATTATCTTGAAGTTCCCGTGGGTTAGGAGTCCAAGTATGGCTCAGCTAGGTCCTCTGCTCAGGGTTTGCAAAGCTGAAGTCAAGGTGTGGGCTGGGGCTGGGCTCTTACACGAGGCTGGGAATCCTCTTCCAGGCTCACTGGTTGCTGGCAAAATTCATTTCCTTGAAGCTGTAGGATTCATAGCAGCTTGCTTATTCCAGGCCAGTGAGAGAGAGTCTCTGACTTGCTTTTGAAGGGCTCATCTGATTAGGTCAGGCTCACCCAGGATCATATCCTTTAGATGACCTCAAAGTCAGCCGGTTAAGGACCTTCATTATATCTGCAAAATCTCTTTACCCTTGCCATAGAACATCACATAATCGGGAGAGAGACCAGTCTATCTCTTTTGCCATATTCCACTAGTTAGAAGCAAGTTGCAGGTTCCACCACACTCAGGGGGAGAAGGTTATACCGGGTGTGGGTCATTGGGAGTCATTCCAGAATTCTGCTTCCCACAGCTTAATTCTTTTTTTAAAAAAGTATGGGTAATGACAAAACCCCAAATCTCAAGTTTAAATGGGATGGCACAGAATTTGGGGATGGAGAACATGGTTTCCTATGCTTATCCTAGCTTACACAAATGTTCTGAAGTTAATGCAAATGCCATCAGGATATAAAATGTGCTAAGAATCCTGCCACTTTTGGGTACTGCTTCTGAGGAAACACTGTTCCACTGGTATTTAGTAAAAAAACACACACATGACTCGGCGAATTTATCTTTTTTTTCCTCTTGACATTGGCAGTGATAATGCAATGCCATTGTACACAGTCAGTGTGAGGTCGGCTTGCCAGTCCCTACAGATATGTGGTTACCTCTCGACTTTCTCTCTCTTTTGCTTGGGCAACTGCCACATTGATGCACTGGAGCCACTCTTCTGCGTTCTTCTCATCCTTGGCCTTGAAAACATAGGTTTTATTGTCTGTGAAGATTTCAAAAGCCCGAGGGAGCGAGCGGTCCCTGCGTTTCCTGCCCACAACCTTCACGCTCTGTACTTTGCTGAGTTCTATTGGAGAGTCATCAGGATCGTCTTTCTGAAATGCATATGGGAAGTAAAACACATGAGCTGGCTCCCAGAATATGGAAAGATCTCTGGCTACTGGAGAATTTTCCAAGAATCCTTTCGCTTCATCTGGCTCAAAGCCTTTGTTATTTGGGGCGCCATTGCCTCAAAGGGTCGTTAGAACAAGAAAGGAGTGAATAATTGGCCCTTTGTTATCGTATCATAAATTGGCACAAGATAGCTAATTTATAGAAATTATACCTTGGGATTGGGGAAAATGCTTAATTCATATTTCTTTGATTTTATGTCATTTTCTATTAATATTAAAACTTCATTAATAGAGCAAAACTTTTAACAGTACAATTTGGAGTACCATTAACTCAGAATTTCAGATAATTTGGGAAACATGGAATTTAATTTTACTTTGTGCTATATCTGAGAAAGGGGTATTAATAGAATAAAAAGGGTTTTAGTGTTTAAGTAGATCAAACTGTTTTTGAAACTCTGTGGAACTTTGGAAGCGTCATTTGTCTGCTAGCCTGAATAGTTTTAAGGGGTCAGATACTTGTTTAAAGCAATTTCAGGACTTTAACTCCCATCTTGTCTCCTGGAGAATGTACCTGTGGTTGAGGATCTTGTCAATTCCCCTTTCCCACCTCTCCTGTACAATCACCCTTCTTCCACTTTGCAATGAAAAGATACCCTTCTCGCTCACCCCAAACTTTCCATGGTGTACTATGCAACTTGGAAGAATCTCAGGAGCATCAAACAAATTTACAAAAGCAATACAGAATATTAATGCCAGGGAAGCATCCTTTAAACAAGGCAACATAATCATCCCCATTTATTTTGTTAAGGGATGCATTTCCAATAGCATTTCACTTTTTAATGGTTGATAACTAGTAATATAATAATACATTTGGTATCATACTTACGGCTTTTCATAAATGATATAATTTTTTAAAAGAGAAAAATAAAAAACCTTAGTACTTAGAGACTGATGGTCACAAGAAATTAAAATTAAATTTAAATTTATATACATAGCTTTAATGAAAAATTATAGGGTGTTTACAGTGAAATGCTGTGGGAGAGTTAGGACAAAAATATGATTTCAAGGAAAAATGACACAATGTAAACATTTCTATTAAAGAAGAACTAATTTATGTAAATTTTAAATGGATAGTTTTAGGTGTCAAATTGCTATGGTATTTTATTTCAGTGGTTACATTTAAAGAAAATGTGTGATCTTTTTATTTTAAAATGAAAATGCCTATAATTCAACAGAAATTACACTTTGTGCAACTGTTTAAATTTATGATTAAAGTGTTGATACAACTTAAAATACTATCAGTAATATAGATCTTTCCAAAATCTTTTAGGGGCTATATAGGATAAACTTGGAAGATACCTGCACTAGACAATATTTGTCAGCTTACTGTGGTTTACAGTATCTGAGGATAATAAAATTGTATTTCTTTGGATTAGCCTATAGTACAGAGACTGATAAGTGAAAGAATTGATAAAAAAGATGTTATCATAGTTATTTCAAGAAGGACAGTGACTTAACCAAGATAGAAATGGCCAGGAAGTTAAAGGACACTGTTGCTTAGCTGGTTGATAGAGATCTTAACAGTAGAAAATAACATGTTTTTATTTTAAAATGCACATTTTTTCTCATTTACAAGAAAGGCCCTTTACAATGTGGCTAGACTGCTGACCACTGCCGTGTTACTGTGTCCCTGGGGCTGAAGGAGATTTTGCTGTGGTCCCTATACTATTTTATACTATTTCCCAATATTTGAGCCATATGTTTTGTCAGGTTTCTGGAATGTTAAACCATTATTTCCCGATAAAGATGTCAAACAAGTTTGCCAACTATAAAATAGCTTATTCTCTAAACTTTATTAAAAAGCTCTGAATCAAGAAGGATAAAGGTCATTATTAGAGTTCAGGAAAAACACTCTTATGCACTGACTCTGCTTTGACTCAAGAGATCTGAGAAGTCACTACATTTTGACTTATATTCCTGACTTTTTAAATGAAAACAGGAAATTCAGATGGCCATTTTAACACTTTAAACATGCTTCAATGTGAACCTATACTAAACAAAAACAATGTTTCTTAAACCCCCAATAACTGGCTAAATTGAACACACACTATATTTCCCTTTTAAAAAGATCTTCAGCCACAGAAAATCCCATCTGTCTATTTTATTATACACACAAATGAAGAAAGTAACATGAGTTTAGAATAGGTGTCTTCAAAGTATTTTTTTTTACTCAAAAAGTTAACATGAAGTTTTATAGATTGAAAAAGCACTGATCAGCATTTGTCAAATTCAGATACGCCATATTTGATTCTGTTGGGTAATAAATAAATTTTATAATGAGCACTCTATATAAATATAGTGCATATGTTCTCAGTGCATTGTATTTTTAAGTAATTTAAGACCTTTCATTAATTAATTCAGACGCAGTTTGCTGTGCCACTGGCTCTGTGTTTAAGTGTACAAGCAGGACTAAGTACTCACTTAACATGTTTGGTGTCATATGCCCAAGCCTGACTCCAGTTTTGCCCTCTTCACCTTACTGGCTCTATCTTTGGTCAAGCCAACCAGTCTCTTTGAGCCTTGTTTCCCCTTCTGTAAAGTGGCAATAATAATAGTGCTGACCTCAAAGGATTGTTTGAGGCAATCCAGTGTGGCATGTGGTGAGCTCTGATGAGTTGTTGTTGTTGTTATTATTATTATTATTATATTTCAAAGTAGCCAAGAAGTAGGTCAAGATTTTATTTCCCTGATCCTGATTGAGTAGAGTTGAATGACAATAAATCTGATTTGAAAAGAAGGGGAAAACTTTACATTGTTAATAGGTTTCCCCCTGAAAATTCAGAATACAGATATTTACTCAGCGTCCTTGCTCAGATGGAAAATTCTATTAAATGAATATTTATTAATTATTTTAGAATCCCATTGTATTCGTTCACTGAATGAAAGATGGCATTTTTCCCCCTAATCAAATTAAACTTTGGTGATTTCAAAAATAACTTAAAATAGGCCAGCCTTTTTTTCTTCCTCCCTGTCCATGGTTCCCCTTCCTTCGGTCCCCACCTCTAAATAAAACCTGTAACTATAAAAGAAATCGCAGTCAATAGGATGAGCCATAAATGTATGTAGGTGATCCACAGGGAAACAAAAGACACGGTGTCCCAGTCAAGAGCAGTTTATCTTCTAAAAACTTAAGTCAACAAGAAAACAGCTCCCATAATAAAATGAAGACGGACAGTGAACCAACTAACATAGACATGAACAGAATGGGCAGTGAAAGGAGCATGGTAATAAAACAACACTGTAAAATTGTAAAACGGAGAAGAAAAAAAATATTGATATTTATCAAGACAAAATAGCCTACCTAGCTGGTTGGTGGAAATCAAGACTTTAAAAATGCGGGTGTAATAAACAGCAGAGGAACTTACAGACTTTCCTTTTTGAAACAGAAGTTGGTTTCCAGCCAGTGTGAAGTAACGGGTTTTCCACCTTTTGATGAACTTCCATCTGACTTGCTTCTCTTTAAGTTTCCCTTCTATGAGAGGCTGGCCGTCTTGATTTACAACTGTTGAAGGTAACAGAATGATCAAGCCATTTATTTTCCATTAGTTATTTGGCAAGTGATCAAAAGTCAGAATTGTCCAGGGAACCAGAACCCAGCAAAGCATATTTGGAAAGTGGGCTAATAAATTATGAATTTGGTTAACCTTTCTCCCTTTGTCCCTGAAAGGATGCACAGTTTAGATGATGGGAAAGTGTTGAAAGACCTCATAGAGATTTTTCAAAAGAAATATGGTTCAGAAAAAGAGCATCTGGTTACCAGTTTCTAAGGTTGATCCAGATAGCCTGCTTTCTGTGCTTCGTAACTACTTTGTTTCACGATATTCTGTTCACATGAACCGCTGAGAAATATAACTTCATAAATAATCACAAAACACATATATTTAGCTATTTGGCAGCAAAAGTCAACACACTGCTCCAAAAAGACATGTTTTCCTAAAGCCATAACAGCTGCAAAGGCAAATTTACCCAGTTCTTTTGAACATTATATTTCCACTCTCTGGAACACACATACTCTCTCTTCACCTTCCACACTCCCACTTTGCCTAGTTAACAACCAATAATGCATGTTTCAACTCCAATGTTGCTTCCTTTGGTAGACCTTCCCAAAACCCAGACCAGAGTGGCTTTGCCTGTTATATGTTCCCATAGCATCTGGCATGATTCTTTCATATCAGGCATCATCATCTGTAAATTGTTAGTGGAGTTTAGCTGATGAATGTCTTTTTCCCCCATCCAACTGAAAGCTCCTTGAGGGCAGTGTCCCTGCTTTGTTCACTGTTGTATCACCAGGCCTTTAACACAGTGCCTGGCAAATAACAGGAAGCCTATAAATATCTGTTGAATGAACCGATTAATTAGACATTGAAGTAGAGTGTTTACCATTATATTATCATTACACATAATCATAGAATTAGAAGATGCGTTACCATGTCAGAAGGTTAGATGTTGAATGGAATAATTTAATTTCTTTTAATAATTACTTTAAGTTTATATAAAAGCATCTAATTTCTGGGGAGTATGACAAAATTTACTTCTATAGATTTATGTTCAATTTTCACAGCAATTGGAAAGGAATGACATATTTTTTATCACTTGGAAATTTGGAGAATGCCTGTTTGACCATATCCTTCCTACCCTACCATTTCCCTTTTCTAATTTAGATCAAATAAATATCTCAGAGGAGGATTTGTCCATCTTGACTGCATTTTCAAGGTAAGAATAATGAAATATGTAGCTTTCACAAACAAAGTCCTAATGAGGCTAGTTTGGCTTATTTTCCCTTGTCTGAAAAGTAGTCAATTGGATGTCTCATTGTCAAGCCCAAATTAAGGCTAAAAACAGAAAACACATATTAAATATATATGATAAAAATAGAATAGAGAGTGAGTGACTTGGGGTTGGTGCACATGCATTTAAGTCATCAGAAAAGAGCTTGGACATTTGAGGTGACATTTGTTCTGAGACATCAGTGTTGAGAAGCATCTCCCATTCTCTGAGAAACTTCACGGTGGTTAGTATTGTGCATAACAGAGACCAGGTAAGGCAGGAACCCAGGAAGTATTGACAGTCACATCAAGAAAATGATTTGTGGATGCAAGGATGGTACAATATTCACAAATCAATAAACATTATACATTACATAAACAAATTGAGAGATTAAAATCACATCATTATGTCAATTGATGCAGAAAAAGCATTTGACAAAATCCAACACCCTTTCTTGATAAAAACTCTCAGCAAAGTGGGAATAGAGGGATCATACCTCAACACAATAAAAGCCTAATATGACAAACCTACAGCCAACATCATACTCAATGAGCAAAAACTAAAACCATTTCCCCTAAGAACAGGAACAAGGCAGGGATGCCTACTTTCACTACTCCTGTTCGACACAGTACTGGAAGTGCTAGCCATAGTGATCAGACAAGAAGAAGAAATAAAAGGCATCCAAATTGGAAAAGAAGTAAAACTGTCATTATTCGCAGATGACATGATATTGTACATAGAAAACCCTAAAGATTCCATCAAAAAACAACTAGACTTAATAAATTAATTTGGCAATGTAACAGGATACAAAATTAATATCCAGAAATCTATGGCTTTCTTTTATACCAATAATGAACTCACAGAAAGAGAAACTAAAAAAAAATCCCATTTACCACTGCAACAAAAAAATTAAAATACATAGAAATAAACATAACTAAGGAGATAAAAGACCTGGACTCAGAAAACTATAGGACACTGAAAAAAGAGATAGAGGAAGACATAAACAAATGGCAGAACATACCGTGTTCATGAATTGGTAGAATCAACATCATTAAAATGTCTATACTACCCAAAGCAATCTACAGATTCAGTGCAATCCTCATTAAAATACCAATGGCATATTTCATAGAACTAGAAAGAACTCTCCAAAAATTCACCTGGTAAAAAAAAAGACCCCAAATAGCCACAGCAATCCTGAGAAAGAAGGACAAAGTTGGAGGGATCACAATACCAGATATCAAGTTATATTACAAAGCCACCATTCTCAAAACTGCCTGGTACTGGCACAAGAACAGACATATAGACCAATGGAATAGAATAGAGAACCCAGAAATCGACCCAAACCACTATGCTCAGTTAATATTTGACAAAGAAGGCAAGAACATACAATGGAGTCAAGACAGTCTCTTCAATAAATGATGTTGGGAAAATTGGACAAATACCTGCAAAACAAAAATGAAACTAGATCACTAACTTACACCATACACAAAAATAAACTCAAAATGGATAAAGACTTAAACATAAGATGGGAAACCATAAAAATCTTAGAAGAATCACAGGCAGCAAAATATCAGACATATGTCATAGCAATATTTTTACTGATACAGATCTTAGGACAATGGAAACTAAGGAGAAAATAAACAAATGGGACTACATAAAAAAAAAAAAAGCTTCTGCACAGCAAAAGAAACCATCAACAATGCAACAAGAAAGCCCACTGCATGGGAGAACATATTTGCCAATGTTATCTCCGATAAGGGTTTAATTTCCAAAATTTATACAGAACTCATACATCTTAACAAAAGGAAGATCAACAATCAATCAAATAATGGGCAAAGGACCTAAATAGACACTTTTCAAAAGTGGACATTCAGAAGGCTGAGAGACATATGAAAACATGCTCAAAATCACTAATTATCTGAGAGATGCAAATACTAGTAAAAATGACAATGCGGTACCATCTCACACCTGTCAGAATGGCTATCACCAACAAATCAACAAACAAGTGCTGGAGAAGATGTGGAGAAAAGGGAACCCTCCTTCACTGCTGGTGGGAATGCAGACTGGTGCAGCCACTGTGGAGAACAGTATGGCGTTTCCTCAAAAAATTAAGAATGGAACTTCCATTTGACCCAGCAATCCCACTTCTAGGAATATATCCTGAGAAATCAGAAACACCAATCTGGAAAGGATTTATGCACTCCTATGTTCATAGCAGCACAATTTACAATAGCTAAGATTTGGAAACAGCCTAAGTGCCCATCAGCAGTTGGGTGGGTTAAAAAACAGTGGTACATCTACACAATGGAATACTGTGCTGCTGTAAAAAAGAAAGAACTTTTACCATTTGCAACAGCATAGATGGACCTGGAGAGCATTATGCTAAGCGAAATAAGCCAGTCGGAGAAAGATAAATAACACGTGTTCTCACTCATTTGTGGAATATAATGAACAACATAAACTGATGAATAAAACAGAGCTGGAGTCATACAAGTACCGAATAGACCATCCAATCTAAGAGGGAAGGCAGGGGCAGGGTGGGTAAGAGATCAACCAAAGGACTTGTATGCATGCATATGAGCATAACGAATGGACACAGACACTAGAGGGTTGAGGGCATGTGCTGGGGGATGGGTGGTGGGAGTGCCAGGGAAAGGTCAATGGGAGAAAAAGGAGACTTAATGTAATACTTTAAAGAATTAAAGAAAAAATGATTTGTGTTCTGCTTTGTTTTACTAGGAATCAATCATCTGACTTAGAACATTCTTGAAGCTAGTAATATTCTTTGCAAATTTAAATTTTCCACAAACAAGGAGCTTCCTTTGTGCAGCCTCTCTGCAGTTACTTCAGGTCCTACTTCAGGTAAAGTTACCTCAGGTGAAACACTTAGAACACAGGTCTTCTCCAGGTGCTATGCTTACCCAGAGAGCAGGAACAGCCTCACACAGCGTCCGCCTGGGCTGTGTGTTCAATGAGTGTTTACTAACAGGGTGCTGTTGAGGCAGAATGACGGGCACAGTGGCCTGTCTGGGAAGAGGAAGGAAAGGTCCAAGAGCAGATCCAAGAGGAGAAAAACAGGAAACAACAAACCAGCAACAACAAAAATCCAAACCAAAAATAGCTTACCATTTTTAAAAATATATTTTTTAATTGATTTCGGAGAGGAAGGGAGAGAGGGGAGAGAGATAGAAACATCAATGATGAGAGAGAATCATTGATTGGCTGCCTCCTGCATGCCACACTGGGGATCCAGCCTGCAACCCTGGCATGTGCCCTTGACTGGAATCCAACCTGGAACCCTGAAGTCCACAGGCTGACGCTCTATCCACTGAGCCAAACCAGCTAGGGCTAGATTAAAAAAAAAAAAATTAACACCATTTCCATGCTTTCAAATTAGAAAAAAAAAAATTGCTAACCTAACTGTAATGTTCAAGGATTTTTAAATAAAATTTCAGAAGAGTTAGATTTGAGTCTTCTCCACTACAGTTTCCTGATCAGCAATGAGGAAATATTAATAGCTCTCCCCTGCCTTACAAGAATGTTGAGAGATCAAAATCAAAATAAAGAAATTTATGTGAGGACACTAGGTAGGTGGCAGAGCACTCCCCCCACCCCCTGTCACTACTTTTATTAAAGACTTTACTTCACAATTTGTAATCACATTGCTTTCTTCCACGGTTTTCATGGAAAGGTGATTTAAGGCGATGCCATTTACTAACAGTACATTTTTCCTGTCTTAGTTTTTCCATATTTACTCAAAGGAGCATTTGCGATAACCATGGGACCTGAGCCCATTTGAAACCATGATTGATTTAGGTAATATTTAGGCACATAGGAGATTAGCTACAAGTATTTCTCCTCAAGGCAGACCCAAATGTTTCACTTGAAGAGTATGTGTCAAAAGTTCGTGAGGAGCACTTGGCAAAGTAGCTGAAGGAGTTGTCTGAGACAAGGTAAGGGTGGGTTATCACGCCCACATACCCGCACGGCCATAATGACAATGAAGGACTCAAGACAAAGCCATAGTCTTACTTGAGAACAAAGCAAGAAGGACTATAGAGAAATGCTGCTAAGCAAAGACTTAAAAGTCCGTGGAAAGGGTTTGAGGAACTTTTACATAGCTACATGTGAGGGCTCCAATTTAGGCATCAGAGTTAGCTTTAGATAATTCTGCAAAAGTCAGGTTATTTGTAGCTGTAGGATTAATTTAAAAATAGTTTCAAGAGGCAACAAGAAAAAGACTTCAAATTTTTTCCAGCTGCTATCTCATGTCTTAATTTTTTTCAATTTGTCTAGCATATGCATGACTGACCATGTGTCATTTTAATAGGTCTATTGCCCATAGCACATCCTTGTAAGCAATAATTCTCATATAATATTACAGTCTCTTAATGCCTAAAACATGGAACTAATTCTTTCTAAGGATGATCATATTTCATCGTATTTGAAAAATACGATGCAGAATGAGACTATGAGGGAATGAGTATGTGTTTAAACCTACCTTGTTTGCAGGTAATGCATACAGGATATTTAAATACTTTCTCACTTGTCAATTAGCACATTATTTCATTCAAAGCACCACATTTTGGCTAAGACATTCTCTACCAAGCTGGATCTGTTCCTTTCCTGAATTATCAGTTGGCTGAACGAACTATGGAATATTAAACTGAATTCTTTAGTGCTATTGGAACCTAAGCTGTTATCATGTTCCCAAGATAAAAGTCTTTCAGAATGCTAATACACATTTATACAGTACTTGTATTTCTTTTGTGTACCAAGTGTTGAAAATATTTATGTTGATAAAAGATGAATTTTGGAGGTGTTAATCTTACTCAACATGAAGTTGGTGAATAAGAATGAAATAATATCAAATAGATACCGTAAAGCTCAGAAACCCCACTACAGGAGTAAAGCAATAAAGAATATGCATCTATTTATCTCTCAACCACCCAATCATCTTACACATACTTTTGGGCACATATAAGCTGTAAGGCACTGTGTTTGGATCTGAGGGGTTATAAAGCCCAGCTTAGCGGGAGCTTGAATTTATCATCTTGTGGAGAGATAAAGCATTTTACAAATTCTACAGCTCAATATAGAGTCTGGTGAATACCACTGGAGAAGTAAAAGCCAAGCATCATAGCACTTGGAGAAAGGAAGTTCTACTTCTAGCTGTGAGGAGGTAACATGAGAGTCAGGCCCCTGCTGAAGAAGGGAGAAAGAATATTCTAGGAAGAGCGCAGAAAAGAACTGAGGTAACAAGAGGGATATGTGAGGGAAAGCACATGAAAACAAAACAAAACACCTAAAAAAGCTGGAAGAATGAATGAACTCATAAGTAAGTAATAAAGCAGTTATGTTGGGACACGGTGATGAGCTGAAGGCTGAGGATATGAGGGTGATTCATAATTCCTAGATGCAAGATCCAGGAAAGAGACTGGGTATCAAATGGTCATGGGGAGGTTATACTGGGCTTTATTTGCAAGTTCTTCTGAAGCCCCATGAGGGAGGACCTTGCTTTTTTCAAGGATGGAAGGGCTCAAGGCCTATGAAGGTCCAGGCAGCACAGCTACCAGATGGTATCAGCTATGCTCCATGCAGGATCCTGGCAGGAGATAGATGGCACCTCAGGTTGGTAATTAGGGTGAGTTAATAAAGGGACTATTTACATAGATGTGGGAAATATATAGGAAAAGCACCATGCTACTCTGGGCCCAGAACCTATTAGGAGGCATAATAAACAGTCATTTGCCTGAAGAGGAAAAGGGAGAGGACACTTAGCACCCAGAGGCAGAACTGGGTGGAGGGTGCTGCCTGACAGGAGCTGTGGCCATGGGTGGAGGACACAGTCAACCTGCAGTGACCAAGCAGAGAGGAAACTGGGCCTCATTCTTCTCCTTCTCTCTCTTTTCTATTTTTAAAATTATTATTATTTTTCAATCCTCCCCCCAGGACATGCTTTTATTTGATTTATTTATTTAAAAGATGTTTTTATTGGTTTTAGAGAGAGAGGAAGGCAGAGGGAAAGAGAAACATCAATTAGGTGCCTTTTGCAGGCCCCCAACCAGAGATCAAGCCCACAACCCAGGCATATAACCTGCCCAGGAACTAAACCCATGACCTTTCCGTTCATGGGCCAATGCTCAACCAACGGAGCCGCTCCAGACAGGTGTTTCTCTCTCTCTTATCTCCTGCTGGTATCCCCATTGGTCAAATGTATCCAAGAGCCAGAGCTAAGGGAGACTGGAACAAACAGGAGTGGCACGTATTCTAAACTGGAGTGTAGCAAGCAGGAAAACCTCCTGGGACTGATGTTGACTGAGCTGAACTATGAGGGACAAGTAGCAGTTTTGAACATAGAAGAAGGAAGGGTATTTTTTTTTTTTTTGGAAATCATATGCAAAGGGTCAATGCTTAGAGAGGGGACAGCAAATGCATTTTAAGAATTATCACTCATTCTATGTGATGGAATCTGGTGGGACTTGAGAGCAAGGCATGAGGAGTGAGAATCAGGAGACCAATCCTCATGATCCTTAGACATCATGCAAAGTGGAACCTAAAACTTTGTAATGTAGCATAATGAAAGATAATAATTTCTATAGTTATACATAAGCGTATAAGAATTCAACAATTCAAGGTTTCTATCTTGTTCTAAGATTTCTTGCAATTCTGAATGTCTTTATCCAATTATAATTTATTGAAATATGTTTTTTTAAAATTCATGTTTAGTCCTCATTACCATAGATCATATAGGGCTGAACCAAAAAACATTTTTCTGGTAGAGGCCTGTAGTTTATAGTTTAGTTGAAGTCCAGAGTCTGCTACCTAACAGCTGACTGGTCTTGTGCAAGTTATTTAACTTCAGTGAGCTTTAGCTTCCTCCTCTCTAGAGTTGTCATGTTTAACAACAGGGCCACCATGAATGGCTGTGCAGGCTGTTCACTGCTGTAGAGCACACAGCCAAGATGGTGAGTAGTGGCTGAAGTTCAGCCTGAATCTTGCAGTTGAAGCCATGTAACCCCAAGTGGACTTTAACTACCATCATTAAAGGCACATAAAAGCACCATAAAGTTGTTACTATAATCATGATCATGATCATGATCGTGATCATGATCATTATCAACATAAAACGATCATCCTCATCCTTTTATTATAATGATGAACAGTTAGTTTTTATAAATACCATATCCTGATGATTCTTGGATAAAACCCATCTCTCTCCCTCCGATCTAGAATGTAATGAAACATACATGAAAGCATTAGGCATGGTGAGAGAATTCAGCGTGAGACAAGAACCCTTTCAAGGATCAAGGACTGCAGGCTTTTAACTTAAGGTGTAACAGGCAATTCAAGGTCCCCAAAAGGAGATAAGCTCCTGTTTTTGAGTAATTGATCCTTTTATCCACCAAGACTTCCATTTTCAAGCCAACCCAATAATGGATTGGGCTGCATTGGGAATGTTTTTCACTCTACCTGTG
Organism: Eptesicus fuscus; assembly: GCF_027574615.1. NCBI lineage: Eukaryota > Metazoa > Chordata > Mammalia > Chiroptera > Vespertilionidae > Eptesicus > Eptesicus fuscus. The sequence goes on from NC_072475.1 coordinate 21,802,294, forward strand.
GTTTCTCCCTTTTCCTCCAGACTTCCTGCTTGTTCTTATGACAGTAGATGGTGATCCCCACATAAATACTATTCACATTGTACACTGACTTTCAGACTCAGAAATTACTTCTACTGTATACTTTCCAGCTTATGCAACTTTTGCTTGAAAGTATTGCATTGTGCATGAATACCCCATAATTGACTTTGTCATGAATCTAATTTATGATATTTGAATTCTTAAATACTCTTTACTTACTGTTAAAGATAAAAACCTTCAAAAGAAGACATATTCTGAAAGAAAAGTTATAAATATCAAATACATAATTTTTAAATAAAAATTGAGAGAAAATATGTCTTAACATTCTCCCCCGCCTTGAAATCCTTGCTTCTGGGACTTACAACTCCTATATAGTCTGTGGGGAATTTCTTTGTATGTATTGAGAGTCTCAAATTTACTTTAATTTCCTTCCATGGTTTTACTGATTTGTGTGTGTGTGTATGTGCCAGTTGTAATAAAGCCAACTATGATTGCAGAGAATATGCTTAAAGAGGGATAGAAGCATTATTAAATGAGGAGGTCATGGGAGCCACATTTAGCAGACTGAGCGTCTGTGGTTTTTGAAATCACTAAGGATCGTAGTGAATGGCATGTTTGTTATGAATATCCAGGCAGTGTATTAGAGTGCCATACCTTGTCAGTAGTGAATAAATGAGGAGGCATAATCCAGCATAGATTTTGTAACATCCTACAGGATGCTGTGGGTCCAAAATAGTACAGACAAACTCAATTTGACAGCAGACCTTTGAGGGCACTTTTACATGTGATTGAATGGCTTTCTTTCTCGATCATTTCATGCCCATCAAAATGTAATATGCTTTCTTGGCTTCTCTACCAATCACTGAAATATTGATCTAAAAAGCCCCAGGACTACTATTTTGTATGTCTGTGGAGCAATGGTTCCAAACTCTGTTCTGAGGGCCTCCTACATTGGAATTAACTGCTGGGTTATTAAAAGGCACATTCCAAGGCACCACTCCAAACCTCCTGAATCACAATTTTTGGATAGGGGGAGGGATCACCCTTCCTAACAAGATCCCCAGGTGATTTTACTGGAGCTTAGAAACTTCTAGGAAATGATGGAAGCCTCATGATAAATCATAGTAATCGATCATATAATATATGAAATAGTAAAACTGCAAAACCAATGGTGGGAATAAAATTGTTGCCCTAGCAGGTTTGCCTCAGCGGATAGAGCTTCATCCTGTAGACTAAAGGTCCAGGATTCAATTCCCGTCAAGGGCATATGCCCGGTTGTGGGCTCAATCCCTAGTAGGGGGCATGCAGGAGGCAGCTGATCAATGACTCTCTCTCAACATTGATGTTTCTATCTCTCCCTCTCCCTTCCTCTCTGAAATCAATCAAAATATATTTTAAAAACATTTGAAAAAAAATTGTTATGGCCTTTGCATGAAATTAAAAAATAAGGTAGTAGTATAAGATCATACGCATATCCTTGGCTTAAGTCAACAGAGTTATAGAAAAAAAATGCTCAGGATCAGTGTTTATGGAATTTGGCTTATTTACTGTGTCATCAGTGAAACAAAAATTCTAAAGTCACTTGCCAAGAAAGTAACCTTTTCAGTAGTTCTGAGCAGTAATTTTTGGCCACCTCTGTGCTTTTAGGAGAAGATATAAAAGAAGATTGGCACACACTTGCCAAGTAATGATTGATAGGGAACCATCAGAAAAGATCAGGAATGGTGGAAATTAATGGAAATAATTGTTCAATCTTAGAATTGACCTTTGAATAAGAAAAGGCTGCAAAGACATTTTCCATGTTGGTCCCATGTTGCCATCCTATTGATATGATCCCATGGATAGGGATTATGGGCAACATCTGGCTATAGGATTTTAGAAAGTTTTAAATGTTGAGTGCTTTCCCACACTGCCTGTGCATTATATAGCTTTCCTTACATGGCGAAACACAGATATGACATACTTGCACCAGGTCTGTGATAAGGAGGGTCATTTTGTTTGGGTTGTTCAAGTTGAAAACATCTTAGCCATTTTCCCACATTCTAAGGCATTGTCTATAATGTTTTTATGGAATTATTTAACATAAGTTCTATCTGTTGTGGTTGAGGCCTCAAACCATTTGGCAATAAATAGAGGTTTTACAATGTCTGCACTGGAAAGTTTATGTATGACATATACACCATCACACTCTGTGTGTATTTGATTATATGCATACACCCACAATACCTTACTCTCCGTGAAATAAAATGATGTCATAATATCTTTGAAAATAACTTATTTAAGAAGATATTGTTTATATGAAGAATACATTTGACGCACAAAGTACACCAGGAATGTCAAAATATGAATATGATTTTTTATCTTGAAATGTATCACTGTGAATTCATGAATTTGTATTTTGTTACCATTTGCCTAAGAAAAATTTTCCTAAAAAATTTCTGAGAAGGTACAAACTTTGGATATTCACTTATTTGGTAAATATTTATTGTGCCAGGGATTGAGAATGGATGGATGAGGGGAGCTTCCTTCATAGAACTTACTATTTACTGGAGGAAATACATATTCATCAAACACTCACAAGTTAAAAAGAACGAGATGGCAGCTGTAGTAAGTGTTATGAGAAGAGGTCCTAGGTGCTTTGAGGATCTAGGTATTAGTTAGGGAGGTGACTGAGGGATTCCCATGGCAGTGAATTTGAGTTGTAATGGGAAGGCTAAAATCCATGTTAATTAACTGGGCGAGGATGGGAGGAAGAGCACTCTGTGCAGAAAAACAGCACATCCAAAAGCCCGATGTCAGGAAGAAGTGGGGTGTGTATGGAAATGGATTGAAGGTCCTTACCTCCAGAGCAGAGAGGAACAGTGCATGGGACAAGATGAGACTTGGAAAGACCATTGCATTTGAGGTTGTGAGGGGCATGTTATGGAGTTTGGTCTTCAAAATAAGAGCGGTGGGGAGTTATTGTAAGGTTTTGTATAGGGGCTGGCACCATCAGCTTTTTGCTTTAAAGAAATCATTCTGTCTGAGTGTGGGAGGGAGATCAATAGGGTCCAGATTAGCTCAGTTAGGAGGCTATTGCCTTTGTTTTAGGTAAAAGGTAATGGCATCTTGCTCTAGGGTGATAGAGAGAAGCAGACAGTGTTGAAAGGAATTAAGAAATGCACAATATTGGGTGATGGATTGGAAGCGGGTGAGGGAGAGAACAGTGGGTTGCTGGCTTGTGCAACAGAATAAGTGATGTTGTGTTTACTGAGATAGGAAATTCTGGAAGAAAACCAAGTGGTTTTTAGGACAAGGGTGAGACAACCATAAGTTTTAATTTAATGAGCCAAGTTTGAGGTGCCTTTGAAGCAGTTGAGTAGGCCGTGGTAGATGTATATCTAGAGTTCAAGAGAGGCCTGGACTGCATATGCAGTTGGGAGTTGTCTTATCCAAGTTGTTAGTAAGCTGCAGAATCTGCAGGATTGACTGGGGATAGCGTGTACAGTGAGGAGGAGGGAGATGCTCTAACAGTGAATAGCTGGAGAGAGGAAGGTGGGCCTGGAAAAGAGGCTGAGAAGTGTCTACAGAGTCAGAAGGAGTGTGTTACAGAAGTTCAAGGAAGAAAATATTTGAAGAAGGTGGAAATGGTCAACAGAGTTGAATGCTGCGACAAGGCAAGTAGCACAAGGAGTGAAACATATCCAGTGCGTGGGTGACTTGCAGGACTTTAATGGCCGTAGAGATAATGGCTCAGGAGCCAGACAGAGAGGGGTTGAGTCAGGAGGAGAAGGAGGCAAGGGTGTGCGGAGATTGAGCATTGGCAACTCATTTGGCTTTAAAGAGGAGGTGAGAGAGAGGCAGCAGGTGAAGAGAAAGGAGAGGGTAAGCCAGTTGAGTGTGTTTAAAAGCCAATGGGAGGATTCAGTTGGTATGGAGAATTGATTAGAGAGAGAGAGAGAGAGAGAGAGAGAGAGAGAGAGAGAGAGAGAGAGAGAGAGAAATGGTAATCAATACAATAGAGTTTCTGAGAAGGTGGGAAGATTTAACAGAGAGAGTAATTCCCAGAGAGGCATAAACCATGGGAAGAGGGGGAAAGGGAGAAGATTCCAGGATAATAACTTATTTCAGTTGAGAAATGTGTTTTTGTTTTGGCATAACATAACTCAAAGTATCTTTGAACAGCAGGCTGAGGTTTTACATAATCAGTACATATTCAGGAGTCACTAGCAGTAGGTAGATGTGGAAATGTCCTACACATGCAGTTCGCTGGTTTTGGTGCTCTAACGACACTTAGCATATACGACAATGTCTGACGTGTGGTAGGAGGGAAGGCATTATAACACAAACCCAGCCATTGCATAAATCCAAAATGGGTTTTCTTTTGTCACCTTTAAAGTTCCATGACCATTGACACTGATAGTAAATGGAAACCGTTCCATGTGAATGGACTTACAAGGCTATTGGTGTCTTACAGTTGGGTCCTCAGAGGTCCCTTAGCCTATTTTCACATTGACGTCTGGAATGGAAGGTCACCTAGCTCACCCTGAAGGTGTCCAGCAAAGGATAGCCACAGATCTCCTTACAAAGGCTTTTCTTATTCTGATATAATTTTGAAACCATCTCTCCTTGCCATGTATATAACAGCATGCTCTTACAGCACAAATGTTTGACATCAAGTTCTGAAGAGGAATCATGATAGCAGGTTGTCTGAAAAAAATTCTTTCATTTTCCTTTATAACCTAAGGAGACCTCCTATGGACAATCACATGCAGAATCTAAATATCTAATGACTCAGAGAGATTCACACTGGGGAGCGTTCAGATTTGTGGAGGAAGACAGAGCCGTCTTGCAGTTATTTTTTTTAGGGCGTAAAAGCATAGGCATCCCACAAGTCGCAAGGAACAGGAGTGAAAGTTATGACCTAGTTATCCCTCGTCCTTGTGAAAAATGTGCCTGAAAGAAAGCCAGACGTGTTCCAGGACAGCCAGCTGACTAACTCCTACTGTTAACGTGCACCAGCTATTCCAGGACAGGAGGTGACTGATAAACAGATTTGCTTGGCTTTCCAGAAATAAGAGCTGTTCTGTTAAATCTACTTGCTCAAGCTCCATCCTCCCGTTCGTGAGGAGTAAAGGGATTGGCAAGAAACACTACCAGGCAAGTCTCCCAGGACTCTCGAGTTATTTCAGTAATTTTCTAATCTACTCAGGACTTTTATAAACTGATTATCAGAAACTGAATCAGCAATTGGAGAGTCTGGAAACAGTTTCTAATGTAACCATTTCCCGCATGTAATCATGACTCACACATTATTGCACAAAGTCCCTGCTCTTCTTTAAGCGGAATAAGTTGGCAGGGAGGTAGCTCACTCGTTGTTCTCTCCATGATAAGAAATTTGAATAATCATGCTTGGAATTTCCAATATTCCATGTCCTTAACTTGGATTTGGCCTAGAGATTGAAGTTTCAGGTTCAGGAATTAACCTAGATTTTAAAATCCTAGTTCTGCTTAGTAGCTGTGTTACCTTGGGAAAATTACTTAATGATGAGAATATAAAAAAAAATGCATGTAAAATTTAGCACAGAGTTAGCATGATAAATGCCAACAATTGCAGCCATTTTTGGACCTTAACACTACTCTAGCATTCAGTTTCCTCTGACTTTACCTGTATCTAATTGGATAAAAATATTTTTTTTATTGACTAACAGATACTAAACAGAGATATTTCTGTGTGTTGGTGGTAGAGTTGGTGGAGTGATGAGATTTTTACCTGAAGAGGGGAATGTACTTAAGTGACCACGTAAGCCAGCTGATTGGCTGTCAATTTCTGGAGTGCCATAAGTTCCATCTCCACACTATTAAGAAATATTTATATTTCAGTATGTCTAATTGAACTTCTAATTGCCTTGTGTGTGTTCCTCATTTATGGAAATGCTGCAAATATTTTTTTTTCAATACTGGAACAACACATTCTTGACAACAGTTACTATATCATTTGTCAGTACCTTAAAAAAACAAACCCAAATCCAGTTTCTTCAGCCTTTTGTCTTAGACTCCAATCCTACTTCTCTAGACCCTCCTTCCTGAGGCTGACAGGACATCTGGACCCTGCGGGGCCACTGATGAAACCCCGAGGAGTAACAGGACTCAGCACAGAATGTCCAGCACTGGACAGGAAGGGAAGTGGACCCTTTGTGTTACATGCGGTGACTTCTCTCAAGAAGGAAACGAACTCCAAACTCCATTGACAAGATTCCAAATGTACTGGGTATGGAATAGTGATGTATTTGACATACTTCACACATAATTACGATATTGAAACATCATATTTTAATATTTAAGGCTTTGGCTTTGCCATTTCTAAACATTCATTCATTCTTTCATTCACTTACTCAACAAGTATTTATTGCGTGCTAAAAATATACTAGGAAGTATGCTAGATTTTTCTATCTGTGTCTTCTAGTCCTAACTGGATTATGAATCCTTTTGGAGCAAAGATATTGTACCTTATTCATTATTCAACACTTGGCCTATAGGAGGCATTTAACCAACTCAATAAATATGCATTGCATAAATGAAAAATGCGATGCCACTACTATGCCAGGCATACATAACCAAATCACAAAATATTTACTCCTATGTCTTGAACATCTTTAAACTTACAATTTTAGTAGGATATGAATGCAAATATTATCTCCATGAATAATATATGTACCACCAGTATTTTGTTAGACCTTTCACTTAGATTAAATATGTAATTCATATGCTTATATAAAAATAAGATCAGCAACCATGTAAACTTTTCAGAGATTCAAGAGCTTTTGGTGATAATCTGAGTTTAAAATAGGTCTTCTCTCCGACTCAAACCCCCTTTCATGAAGCAAAATGAATTGAGCAAAGAAATCCAAGCACACTGAAGTTCTCAGGGCCAAACATTTTGATTCAATATGTTCTGCTATAAAATATTGGCCTTGTTTGAATTTTTATTGCTATATGTTCTCAGTCTATATTTAACTGTGAGGAACACAAATAAGAAAGAATGTGCAAAATAATTGTTTTCAAGTGCATGGCAGTGAATTTGAGAAAACATATATTAAAGGAACACTTCGTATTTTTAACTTTCCATCCCTTTCCCGAGGCCTCCCTCGGCCAGATACGATGAACTGTTTATTGAACTAAGGACCCAGCTCGCTTGGAATGAAAATTCTGAAGGGCCGCTCAGAGCCACCTATGATACACACCTTACTTCGCCATGCTCTCAACATTTCTTTTAAGCTCTTTTCCTAGGTGACATTAGAAATGTTTATAATGGAGACATTCAATTCCCCAATTCCTCATTTGCTCGAATTAACTTTCTAAAAATTGGGGTGTTCGCTCTGGATCAGCTCAATCCTGACTAACCAGCCAACCATCTGCCTCACCAAGGCTGCGTCCTTGTCTGCCAGCCTTTTCCATCCACCCCTTCTCCATGGGGTAATACATTTTAATTGGTGCTTCTCTGCGATCCCCTCACATCTCCATCTGGCCAAATAAACACATTTCCCCCTCTATTCAGCCTCAACATCTTGGCAGTTTGCAAGAGGATAGACTTGCCACAGTGGGTAATCTCTAAGCTGCAAAAATTCTAAAATTAAAGGCACAGGTACAGGTGGTATAATCAATGGCTCTCTCGAGGATGGCTCGTCTACACAGTGGCTTTGTGCTCAACAGTGGTTTTTCTTTTTTCTTGATTTTTTTAGAGAGAGACAGAAACATTGATGAGAGAGAAACATCAGTTGGCTGCCTCCTGCACACTCCCCACTGGAGAGTGAGCCCACAACCTGGGCATGTGCCCTGACCAGGAACCGAACCAGCGACTTTTTGGTGCATGTTGTCAACATTCAACCACTGAGCGACACCGGCCGGGTTCAACAGTGTTTTAACACTGCTTCCTTGGTCTGCATTGCAGTTCCTGAGCTCGTATTAAGAACTGTGTCCTCTCCTAGGGCAAATCACTGATGACATATTCCAAGGACAGCATCACTTTTGAACATAGGCTTATTACCACCCAATTTCCACTGGTCAGGTTGGGACCAGTATAACCAGGAGACAGAAGGGTGAAATGGTTAAGACTGTGGGCTCTGGAGGCAGGTTGAGTTCCCACCTGTGGGACTTTGGGCAGTTACCAAGTTGTTCCATGCCTCAGTTTCTCCATCAGTAAAAATGCAGATAATATTAGTGCTAACCTCATAAGATTACTGTGAAGATTAAATGAAGTATCTGACATGTTTAACACAGAGCTTGGCTCATATTTACTAACAATTATTATTTTTAGGGCAGGGAAGTAGACTAAATTCCTTGGGCAGCAGGAAGGAAGGGAAAGAATAACCAGTTATGAAGTTATTCCTCAAATAAGTCCTTTCTCTTTAAGTGTTTAACTATATATTTTTCACAAGTTTAATCATAAAGCAAAGTGTAAGGGATTACTGGGAGGTGACATGGTCTGTGTGCTCATTCATTAATTAAGCGCTCTCTCATTTTTTTGAGGCTCTGGACAGAATGCTCCTTTCCCCTCTAACCCTCATGGTCATTTGTGTGGAAATGAAGGATGGTTCCAGGGCTAAGTGGCCAGTACTGCTTTCTTGGCAGCTACATATAAAAGGTATTGTTTCTCTCGCTCACTTCCGGTTTATGTGTCTCTCCCTTTCAGCAGCTCTTTTCCTCACTTCCACTTTGATGAGATACCATTCTCAGAACTGAGCAGTGGCCATCAGGCACACCTCTGCGCCTTATTGCAGTTGAGGATGTTTATGCAAGAAGAGGGCCAGCTAGAACAGTGGGGCTCAGAGGTCCCTGTCAATCCCCAGGGGTACGCATGATTTGGAGCAGTAAGGGGGGTGTCTCTCACCGGTTGCTTTTTCAGGGTTGTTGCACATGAAGCATTGCCATGCTCCTGCTGCTTCGCTGAAGCCAAACACGTCAAAGAACCTCACTTCTTCCAGATGGAGCTGTACCTGGTCCAGATCCTGTTTCAGGAACACAAAGCACAGGGAGCATAAGCGGATCTGCCTGCTGCATGGCATTCTGAAACTGGAAAGGGGGCCTTGGACGCAGGATGGCTAATGCTCAATCTCAGTGCTAAGGACGAGGAGGGAGTGTTCAGAAGACCCCTCTCCCCTCACTGTGGAAAAGAACAGCATCCCAAACTCTTCTGGGAGTGTCTTAAATGCAGTGGGCACGGCCCCAGGGCTGGCCACCAGGGTAAGTGGTGAGGGGTCAGAGCCTGAAGTACCCAGAATGTTATTGCATCTAGGCACAGTGCCAGAATTTCTAAAAAGAAGGGCTATCCAGGTGGCAGTGTGGTTAAAAGGAACACTATTGGGGGATTTGACTTTTAGGTACCCTTGACATGAACTTGAGAGTCAATTATTTCTATTAAAAATTATTGTTATTAGGTTGGTTTTGCAGGGGATTGGTGGAAAATATGAAGAAGGGCTTAATCCTCCAGCCCTTGGCCCCAGTATTGCTTTAGTTGTATGCTTTATCTTAAAAGTGTATGCAAATTTTACAATCTATTGCCTAATATGGCTTTATTGGTTTTAATGGGAAATAATGTCTTAAATTACGTATCAGTAAATTAATTAACCTTTTCCCCTCCAAATGGTTGAGTAGCATTGACACACCAAGGAGACTGACCATGCTTTATGTGTCCTGTGGCATTGTGCCAGTGTGTTCCTATTTAAGAGGCAGAGGAGAGAGTTTCCATTACGCCGTGAATGGATGGAAAACGATTAGCCTAACCAAATTAAATAGCTCTACTGTCCTCCTGAGGCTTTGCTATTATGCAAATGACGTGTATCCTCTGCTACAGTGCGGCCAGAACTGCACTCTCAAAAGGTTGCTTTCCTAAGAGGGAATTAATGTTCTTGCTAGCCTTGCACGTGCCTAGCCAACTTATGTGTTTATCCTCTGTTGAGCTGTTATTTTATTTCTTTTCTGCTGGCCCACACACTCTTTTAAAAAACAACAACAACGTTTCTTGATCTTCAAGGAAGTGAGAGGGATAGATAGGAACATCAATGAGAAACATCATTGATAGGTTGCCTCCTGCACTCCCCTTACTGGGGGTTGAGCCCACAACCTCAGTATGTGCTCGTACTGGGAATCAAACCAATGAACTCTTGGTTCCTAGGTGGATGCTCAACCACCGAGCCACACCTGCCAGGCTGGCCCATATACTCTTCTCTCCTACCCATAGTAACATCTCCTAGTATGTCCAAGAGCTTAGGGGTGAACTGCTTATGGTGGACCTAAAATAGAGAATGATCAAGTAGTTACCCATATTCTGCCACAAAGTTCTGGTTTCCCAGGTCTATATTTGTTGATAGAGGTGAGAAATATGTTAGACTCTAAGCTTATTGAGGGCAGAAATATATCTACCTTGTTCACAGTTGTATTCCCAGAGTCTAGTCCGGCATCAGGAATGGATTAATGTCATTGGTTTTCAGGCCCAGTGAAAAATTTATGGATGGACTACAAACGGTGTAATGAGAATTTTAAAAGGACTTCGTTTTAGAGAATATTCACACTCACTGGAACATAAACCCAATGAGGGCAGGGGTTTTATCTGTCGATTTGGCTATTGCAAACTCAGTACCTAAAAGTGCCCATCACATAAGCAAGCATTAAATAAACACATGCGGAATAATGAAAGGTATAAGCTGGGACTAGAAATGAATCATTTTCAAACATCCTTTATTAAGATTATTACAGCTCATTTGCTTGGATTGGACGTTTAGGAGGCTCCACATGCTGAACACAGCATTTCAAGTTGCTAACATTTAATACCATATTTTAGGCATTCCATCAGGCACTGTACATACAGAATGTTGTTTCAACAAAAGTGACTTCAAATGTGTTTAATGAAAAAAAGGAGGCTTAAACATTTTTTTTTCTTAAAACCATGTTCCCAAGATAAAGACTGAAGAAGCACCTGGGAGTTTTGTAGGTTTCAAAGGATGAAATCCATATTAAAATTTATGGAGGAAAAACAGATGTTCATAAATACCAGTTTCAAAACTGCTAAGTCTCTGAAGTCTGTACGTGGCCATTGGCATGCAAATCACTTCCCTATTTTCCACACAATTAAAGCTCAATTTTTCATTCACCACAAACACTGTTAGCAAACAAAGTATTTAATACTTAAGGGTTTCTTTATTTTTCTTGTCCTGAGACCAGAAATGTCCCAGGTTGTTACCTATAAACCACATTTGTCTTGGTAAAGAGTTACTTAAGAAGTTTAAGGCAGATGGTAAGCTCCACCCCAGTGTTCACGTTCTGAAGTCAAAAGCATGCAGTTACAGATACTTCTTCAGAGGGTTTAGGTGTCATGCAGAGAGAACTACTGAAGAAGATAGACGGTTCTGTAAACTGTTGAAGTTGGCAAAACAGCCAACTTGAATAGAGAGACAGAGGAAACACAAGCAGTTCTAAATATTGGTGGGAAATCAAAGCAAAATAAATCACAAAACAAGCAAACAAACCAACAACCAGAGATATCTAACTTTTTGAAAATTTGATCTCTTAATATTCTTGAGGTCATTATTTCTCTACTTAATCTTCTTTACCCTCCTGGGTCCTATAGCTTCCCCAGGCATTGCCCAAGAATTTCTACATGACTTCCCCTCCCTTTTTTTCCAAGACAAGAGAACTAAGACGGACTTGATTAGAGAATTGCAAACTTCCTTTAAGACAGCTAGACTCCAGAAGAGTAATAAAACTCATTCATATCTAAGTAGAGTCAGTCATTCTCTAAGTATTTCATTTCAATGGGATTGTAATGGACAGACCTTAGAGTGACACCCCTCCCCCTAATAATTGTGTTCATCCCTTTGGAGAGTCCCCTGTTCTTAAGTGTGGGAGGGATCTGTGATTTGCTTCTAACCAAGAATATGGCAAAAGTGTTAGGACATCAATCCTATGATTGTCATAATGTACACACACACACACACACACACACACACACACACACACACACCAACCTGTGCTAGATGCAAAGGGAGACTCTCCTCCTGGACTTGAAGAAGTCAACTGCCAAGTTGTGATTGACCCATGGACAGGGCCACATTGCAGGGAACTGTGGGTGGCCTTCCATGACCTAAAGGTAGCCTTCAGCCAATAGCCAGTAAGAAACCCTGGCCTTCATGCCTACAAACCCCAGGAAATGGTTTCTGCCAAGAACCTGAGCGAGTCTGGAAGCAGATCCTCCCCATATAAACCTCTAAATGAGAACACAGCCCAGACAGTATCTTGTAGCCTTGTGAGTCCTTGAGCAGAGGACCCAGCTAAGTCACAAGCAGAGTCCTGACCCGAGGAAACTGTGAGATAACAAATATGTGTTGTTTTAAGCTTCTAGGTTTGTGGTATTTGTTATACAGCATTGAGAATCAATACTGAGATTGTGCCATGAAGAAGGGAAGGTCGCCCTGTTGGCCAATTCTCAATGAAAATAATGATTTTGCTAAAGGGGACACATTCTTCCAAGAGCACTTCAAATCAGGCCTCAATAAAACCCGAAGAATTTTGAAGTCCAAATTATTTCTGCTGACTTAAAGAAAAATATATGTAACCATAGTAAGCATGCCATTAAGAAGGATTTTTCTAATAAACACCATCTAATTCAAGAGGGGTAAAAGCCCCTGGAGGGAAAATAATGTTTTTAACCAGTTTTAGAAGAAAATCATTAATGAGAGCAGGAATTTGGGAAACTACATAAAAAGTCCCGTGTGAAGCCTCCTAGGGGAAAAATAAGCCAGGCAGCATGGAAAGATGAGAGGATATTTACAACATTATTTTGATGACAGTGACAGCATGAGTCAGCGCTATGGATTCCATAAAAGTGCAAAGTGGCCGCTGGATGTTATAATGTGGTCTGTGTACTGTGAGAGGGTACTGAGAAGCAATTTTCCAAAAATCAGTGAAAGCATACATCTGGAAGAAGTTTGGATCCTGGCACATTTAAATTCTGTTCTAAAGTTATTTTTGCACAGATACAAACATAAGATTGCCTCATGTGCTCAGTGTGCCTATGGTTAATAGGATCAATTCTAGACACATAGTTCAAGTATGTGTTTAAGAAACATAAACCAGAGGGTTTTTTTTAGTATAAATAATCCCCAATATTTTCACATAATAGCAGAGCTTTATGTCCTTATGGCTATTTCCAGTGCACATATTCTAATTATAGGGAGTCCAGAGTGTCAAGTAAATTTATTGAGGGATGAAAATTAATGATTCATTTCTATATTATTCATCTTCATATTATTTATATTGTCCTAGATTTTGTAGGCATAGTGTCTTATAAGAAACACTGTAGATTGAATGAATATACTAACAAAAGGACTCTAAAGAATATTTACGGCCCAGCTGGCATGGCTCAGTGGTTGAGCATTGACCCATGAACCAGGAGGTCATGGTTGCAATTCCTGATCAGAGCACATGCCTGGGTTGTGGGCTTGATCCTTAGTAGGGGATGTGCAAGAGGCAACCAATCAATGATTCTCTCTCATCATTGATGTTTCTATCTCTCTCCCTCTCCCTTCCTCTCTGAAATCAATACAAATATATTTTAAAAAAAGAATAGAAAGGAACTTTTAAAAAAAGAATGTTTATGCTACAATTTGATTTTTAAATTTATTTCAATTTCTGAAAAATGTTATAATTGAGTTCAATTCATAACACTTAGTCTTTACAGTAACTGGTGTCAGGAACCAAGGATAAGTAGATGAAGGAGACACAGTCTTGTATTCCAAGGAATTGAGAAAGCAATTCATTGGGTCCACACTACTCCTCATGGAGAAAAATTGGAATATACCATTATTAGTATTTGGTTGTGATTGTTATTAAGCTTATTTTGGTATGAATCTTTTGGCCCTTAACTGGATTAAAGCTCTTTAGCAAGGAGACTGATTTATTTTGTAGCTTCTGAAAATACTTAGCATAGCACTTTGCCAATAGTAGATGTTCAATAAATGTTTATAAATTTTTACTAATTGAGACACACAGACTTTATCTCTGATTTATATGAAACATAGGATTTAGGGTTTCATTTTTCATTTCTATTCAACTATGGCCATAAAGCTCTTTCAGAACACATTTCTTTTAAAAAAATATGTACCAGCATCTCTGTGTGTATTACAGGAATCCATTTTATTTAATTTTATGAAACAAGTTTTTAGAATACAATGTTAGTAATTGAAGAAGAATGTTTGTCTGACTTCATCCTGATAGCATGTTGATTTCATGCTCTCAAGACTCTCATCTTTTCCAGATCACCAGTGCTCAGGAGTCCAGGGAAAGTTGTTATAAACACCAGATACAGCTTCCACTCCTGGAAACCTAACCCTATAAGCCTGCGTTCAGGCCGGGAACCTACATTTCTAAACAAGCTCCCCCAGGTTTTCGGATATTCACCGACTGGGAAATTAATCCTACACCCTTGGGAACAGATGTGGGGCTGGCTGATCTGTCTCCATTAATTGGTATTTGTTTGGATTTGTCAGCCCTCATGGGCTTTACTACAATAGGTTTCATATGACAACATATATAATCTGGTTGCAAGAGCAAAAATTCCATTCTTAAAAATCAGAGATGTTATTATCCCAGATTGTGCAACATGGAAGGGAGAGGTGACGTGTGAAAATGGAACTCGTTGGGCCTTTTCTGAAACTTGGCAGAAGGCTGGGCTGTATGTGAGGGAGGGTGGGACAACAGGTGGGAGACAGACTCTTAGCAGAGGCAGCAAGGGTGCTGATCTGGAAGAACTCAGTGTGGTTCAGTATGCAACACGGGTGTCACACATGTTGTACTGTCTCCCCCTTTCTATCCCAAGTTAGTAAGATAACTGTAGGCACACATGAATAGATGAGGTCAATGTGGCAAGCTTCTTACTTTCACTGGAAATCAATGACATAGACGTGACTATCTTCCTCTCCTTGGAGTCCCTGTATGTTGGGAAGCACTGGGTTGCTTCTTGGCAAGTCCTGGCAATTCTGACTATGCCTCTGGCTCCGAGTGGCTTGAAGAAGGCACTCATCTTTGTTTCATTCATTTCAGAGAGCAGTTCTGAAGAATGCTTTTATTTAAGAAACAACCAATGTGATAGACTATTTGACTTGGTTCAAAAAGTCGAATTTTCACACTCATCTAAGGATGATGGAAAAATAATCTCATCACAGAATGTTGGCAGTAAACATGGCAAGAGTTTTTATAAAGTCCTTTATAGAAAAGCTAATAAAAGCACATGAATTGATTAGAAAATGAAGGTGAGTAAAGTTGAATAAATGTATTTTATAAATACAATTAAAATATTTTTAGCCCACTAAATTCAGCAAAGCTTTTTTTAAAATCAAAGTGGAAGCAAGGACAAAAGATTAACAATTCTCAAAATGTTAAGAAAATGTTGACATTTCTATAGTGGTGACACCAGGACTGTTGGCAGTGAAAGCCAGCGCCCACAGGATCTCCTGCCACATTAGAAAGCAAAGAATTGCAGTGATTTTTTTTTCTACTTGATGATGGCCACCTGCATTTAGCAACCATGTATTGAGCATCTGGTACAACTGTGCACTACTATGTGGTACTAGATCACAGGGTGCTGATGTGAAAGAGCTCATTGGAGGGGCTTTCCTTTTTTAAAAAAATCCTCACTTGAGGATATTTTCCCCCATTTATTTCTAGAGGAATAGAAGGGAGGAGGGGGAGAGAGAGAGAGAGGGGAGAGAGAGAGAGAGAGAGAGAGAGAGAGAGAGAGAGAGAGAGAGAGAGAGAGACATTGATGTGAGAGAGACACATTGACTGGTTGCCTCCTGCACATGCCCCTACCGGCACTAGGGAATCTGCAACTGAGGTATGTGCACTTGATGGGTATTGAGCTCTCAACCCTTCGATCTATAGGCCAACACTGGCCAGGGATCTTTTTCTTCCTTTGAAAATCAGTTAGTGAGGTTATGCTCCTCAGCTATGGAGCAAGGTCCCTCTCTTGTATTATTTTTTCCCCTTTATCCCTGATACTGCTCTCATTCCCAGACTGCTCCTCCCATCTTCCCTTTACATATGTTCTCACTCTTTTGAGTTTGATATGTGTCTTTGAACAGACATACTAGTATACTTTTGAAAAATATGAGCAACATTTAGTATATTTTTCATTTTCCCAAATGATGTTATGCCATAGACTGCATTCTATTTATTGTTTGTTTCACTCAAGGTCTCTACGTGGTGTTGTATGTGTATTTAGTTGCCTCTACCGCTACAAAGTGATTTCCTAGTGCATCCACCACCCACCACATTTTTGTCTAACCATTCCCCTGGTGATGGGCCCAAGGGTGCTTCCACCTTTTCACTTACATGAACCCATGCCAACAATGGATAACCTCATACCTGTCCCCTTGTGGATGTGAGCAAGAATTTTTTTGGAATGATCATTCCAGAGTAGATCATAGGGAGGTATAAGGCTGTAGAGGAAATATTTTTACTTTTTTGCACAGTTTGCGTTTTCTGCGCACATTTTACTGGAACTTTGGACCTGGGCTAAGAGAACAAGCTTGAGAAGTTAATTTATGACTGATTAGAAGTGAGAGGCCATCTCGAGAGATTTCTCTTCCCAGAGTATGCGTTTACCTTTCAAGGTGGGGATGAGGCCCAGGTTTGGAGCCATCTCTGGTTGTCAATCTGGGGACACTAGTCTTACCCTCCCCCGGAAAGAGTTAGGTGCATCCAAAAGGGTCACAGTAGGAAACCAGTATCTTCCCCAAGGAGCAAAGATTTTTCTTCCCTTCTTGCAGAAGAGTGGGAATAGCTGTCCATCCCCTATTTAAACATCCCAGATTCATATTTTCAGGGTTCCCTAACTACAGTATAGATCTTAGAATGTGTAGGATGATATTTGGTTCTCATAGTGTTGTCCTAGGCAACTGAGGCAAAGGAAAACTTGTGAGGTGATTTGCTGTAAATAATAATAATGATCTGCTTTGCTCTAGAAACCTTGTTTGAATGAGACATTAAAAATGCAACATCATGCATATCCTTAACTTCACTAGGTTCTGATAAATTGCTTTCCAAAATGGCTGTCCAATTTACATTCCCACCAGCACAGCATGAAGAATTTCTTTTCCACATCATAATGAAAGGGCTTTCTAGTCTTTGAAGTTTCTGGAAGAATTACCATCCAACAACCCTTTCTCATGTCTGAAACAGGCCATCTTTTTGGTGACCACAGACGTATTTGTCTGATTGCATCAAGGGCTTGCAGCAGTCTCCAGTGACTTCTTAAAGCATTGTTTCTTAAATCATGAGAAAAATCAACCATCCTTCTGTAGCAATTGTTGCATTCTCTCCATTTGTATTGCCTTTTGCTATCATAAGAAGTATTTCAGGTCCTGGGAATCAGACCACCCTTTTCAGGTACAATTATTTTAATACACTAGTACATGCCAACATTTGGCCTTGGTCTAGTTTTACTTTAAGAACTATTCTTTTATTGATGTGTTTATTGCTTGGAGCAGTTACAAAGGGGATCAAACTACCATGACTTTACCATGGACTTAAGGAGAAGGCATTGCTTCCCATGACATGGGAACTTCAAAAAAGTCTCATTTAGTCATTCAACAGATAGAGCATAACCCTAAGTATCGGTGAAGTAATAATGATCAAGGCAGACATAATAAGTTGAACTACCCCTTAGTAGAGAAATGGATAAGGCGAACGATGGCCTATTTACACAATGAAAAATTTAATAGATGCTAAAATGAATGAGCTAACTCTACATGTATGAACAGATATATATATATTTTTTTCACATACCATATAATTCATCCATTTAAAGTATAAAAGTTAATGGTTTTTCATACATTTACAGAGTTGTGTAACCATCATCACAATTGCTTTTAAAACACTTTTATTTTCCAAAAAGATATATATTTTTAAAAGATAATCTTAAGTTCAGAAAGCATATTGCAAAAGATACACAAATATGATAACACACATGTAAAACCCCAAAACACTCAGGGAACTAATACCAACCTCAGGAGTGTATTCACAACAGCTTCTTTCTGTTTGTAAAGAGAACTATTTGAACTAAATATGGAAGAAATGTAAGCACCTCTTCTATCTTGTTGTGGGAATGGCTATCACCTGTCTTTACTTTTCTGAATTTGTCAGTTATTTCTGAATTTAATAAAAATAAAAGTGAGTTAGTGAACACAGTGCAGTGAAGCAAGGAGACTGGCAGGGGTTATAATCTGTGAGGAAGAAAGATTCTGCATGTGGTGGGGGTGTTCCTTGGTACCCCACACGCCCCCTTGTGGAGGAGACCCTTTATTTTTCCTTGGGGGTGAAGGTCATTAAAGGACCATGTCTTTCTCCTGATTTTTGCATTTATTCCTGTTGGAGGGAGGGGAAGTGCCATATTAAGGTCTCTTTTAATCTAAATCTCCAAACTGGGAGACAGATAAGCATAAAATGTCAAATGTTTGGAATACGTTCTGTTGTCTTGTTTTAGAAAACAAACCAGTCCTACAGTCTGCCGACATGACATTCTATCCTAGGGAAGTGCTGTAGAATGGGTTAAACAACAGAAGGAACACTTAGGATAAGATTATTTTCCCCCTGCAGGGTGGTACGGAGTAAAGAAGGTAGGTTTCAGAGCCAGAAGATCTGAGTTTGCACCCTGCCCCCATCATTCACTAAAATTTTTGGGAAACATCTTAATTTCTCAGTGTTTTCAATGCACTGCTCAATCTATAAAATGACAAAGAATCCTAAGCTGTCTCCTTCAGAGAGTTTTTGCCCCAAATCAATTCATGGGTAATTACACTATCTGTAAATAAATAATAAAAAATAGTGATAATGATGATGATTTGAACAAAGCAAACTAAGAAGCTCCTTTTTATGCATACAAAATGCATAAAATACAATATTTTTGTTTGTTTCCTAGCTAGAGAAATATATGTAAATCTTTCTGAAATAAATGACTTGTTTAAGAAACACTGATGTTAGGTGCCCGAGAAACATATTTCATTTTCTAAAAGCAAGTGACATACTTATCTGTCTGTTTTTGTTAGTGTGTTGTCAAACCTAGGGATACTGAATGTAATGAGATGCAAACATAACAAGATGTAATGCAACGTGAACATTTGAAAGGGGAATAATGACATGTGCATGTCTGATGGGGCCCTAATGAGATGTACAAATAGAAATGCACATAGAAATGTGCATGGGTAATGGTGTAATGAGATGCATAAATGGATGGGTGTAATGATAAAGGCATTTAAGGGGATGTAATGCGATTTATAAATGGAAGCATTAAATGGGGAGGGTGGGAAGGGCAGGTTGTGATAAGAAGGAGAGAGAAAGAATGCAGTGCTATGCATGAATGGAGGAGCTAATAATATGTGCATGATGAGGATGTAATGAGATAAAAATGGAGTGGCATAATGAGGTTCGCAGATGGAAGGATGTAATGAGCTGTGCAGAAAGGAGGGAATAATGAGAAGCATAAAAGGAAGGATTTAATACTCTGCATGAAGAAATGGACATAAAAAGATGAGAGGACTGAAAGGAGGAGCAGTAAAAAAGGGACATTGGTGGAGGGATGGGGAATAACAAGGTGAGCAAATGGAGCACTCTAATGAGATGCTGGAATTAAAGCGTGCAATGAGGTGTGCCCATTTAGGGAATAATTAGACACACACATAGGATTATAATGAGGTACTGGGCCCTGATCAGACATGGACCATAGCATTCAGTTCTTACAAAGGAGGTGAAAATGGAAAACAATTCAGAAAAAAGCCATGGAGATATCTAAATTGTTACAAACCCAGAAAAGAGAAAATTGAACCACAGCCTAGGAATTTATGAAGTAATGGTTGTATAGGTGCTGTTTGGGGAATTTATTCTGTGCCAGGTGCTCTGCTGGGTGTTTAATTAAATGTATCATCTCATTTCCCCTTCCTAGCAATTCTATGAGGCAGGTGGATTAGTTCCTGGATTATAGATGAAGACTGAGCTACAGCGAGGTCAACCAATTTATTCAGATTACTAGAGCACATCAGTGGTGGAGATATGAATCAGGCCAAGTCAACCGGATGCCAGTTACCTTTGTCTTCCTCTGGTGCTTCTGTAAAAGCAGTCTGTCACACCTCCTGCCTCAGAGTCGCCTGGATCACTTGTCAAAGATGCAGAGTCCCAGGCTCACCCCAGTGAGTACCATTCGCAAGTTCCACAGAGGCCCTGGAAACTTGCATTTGAATAAGCTCTCCAGGGCATCCTGCATGCACTAAATAAAGTCTGGGCACTGTTTAGTGAGACCTGCACTAGAGTGGGGGGTTTTCTAATGCTTCCCATTAGCTCTGGGAAAAGATTGTGAAGAAAGGGACATACATTCAGCATGAGCAACGTGGGCTGGCTGCAGGGGCACTGTAGCAGGAACTGCCAGGCCCTGGGTGAGGCATCAAGTGAGTCCGTGCACTGTATTTGACAGGGGACTTAAAAAAGAAAGTCCCCTTCCCTTCAGATTGGTCTTCAATAGGAGCCCCAAATTATATTGAAAATAATATAAAATGCAAAAATGTATTGAAAATAATTAGACTCTAGGAAATGTTGGTTTGCCGAATTAAAAAAAAGAGAAAAAAAAAAGAGAGATCACTCCATAGGCTTGCAAGGACTTTGAAGAGGATAATGTGTTCTTAGAACCCAAAGTTGGCCAATCTACATGCAACTTTCAGGGTTCTAAAAAAAGCAAATAGTGCCACTGTTCTCTTTCTTGATATGTCTAGTATCGAGATATTTAAATTGCTATGATTTTTTAGCTTAAAAACCCAGAATTTATATTTTGAAATGGGTGTTAATTTTGAATGACTACTCACATATTAGTGACACAGCCTCTGCTCAGAACATTTTTAGAAGTTTCTTTTGGGATGTATTTAGAGTATATTCACGGAGTGGTCTCTTTTTATAATAGACCTGAGCCTGGATAAAATTTTGGCTGTTGTGAAAATAAAGCTCATTCTCAAGAGATGGAGCCTTTGTTATTCTTTTTTTTTTTTGAGGGGGGGGGGTGGTTCTTGCAGAGGGAGTGCAATATTAGTTACCATTTACTGAACACTTACTATGTGCCAGTTACTGTTCCAAGAATTTTACATGTATTATATCTTCTAAATCTCACAAAATCTCTGTGAAATGGGTACTAGTACTTTCAGCACTTGGCAGGTAGAGAAGATGAGAGGCAGAGGACTTAAATACAAGAACTAGGAAGTGGTAGAACCAGGATTTGAACCAAGATCCCGAGCTTTTAACTACCACACTTTCACCTTGCTTGAAAAGAGGTGCTGTTGATTCTAATAGTTCAGTGCCCAGTGTTTGTAAGTAGTCACACACTATTCATAATCATGTCAAGGGAAAAAGAAAAAAATTTCCCTCATGCATTGATTATTTAAGAAAAGAACCTAAACCACCATTGGATTAGCAGACATTTCAGAGGAACTGCATACCTCTGTTCCCCTAGGAATAGAGTTATTTCAGTAACCATTTTCTAGTCTTCCTTTTTTTTTTTTTTCAATTTCCCTGACTGATGCAGAACATCTGGCTGACTGTGAAGGAATGTTCACTACAGTAGTAAAATTGACATGTTTCATTATAGGACAGTCTGGCTTGTGTAACCTGAAGGAGGTACAATACAATATGTGTGATAAACCAAGAGTTAAATAAATCAAGAAAATATTTCTTATGCCAATTTTAATTTCTTTAAAAAAGCTTATGTACAACAGAAGTACAGTGTATGTGGAGAGTAGAGTTTATCAATTAGCCAAGTATAAGGGTAATAACTTTCTAACTTTTCAATAGTGAATGGAACTGTCACTTACATTCAATGTGTTTACAAAATCACATGCAATCACTTAATGAGTTGTGTGTAAGGAATTGCTTAAATGAGGGGTCCTATAGATTGTTATAATGTACAGCTCTTAAGGGGAAAAAAATGAATTCAAATGGAGGTAGAGTATTTTGGGAGGCAAAGTTTAGAATTTGGCTGGACTTTCACGCTCAGTGGTCCCAAGGCATCAATAAAAGTCGTGCTTGTAAAAGTCTCCAGAAGGCGTGTCAGTTCTCAAGGACTCTTCACCTTCGAGCCTCTCCTCTTACGTTAATCACATTAATCCCAGATGAACATTTACGAGGCTTTGGTGGAGGAGTGGGAGTCCACTGGTACTACATAAACTGTGATAAAAATCCATCTTGTGCTTAAGCTAATACTCTCCCGGTGCTACCTAGCATTGCAAGCCTTACGCACAGAGCCTGGTGTAAACGCGGCCCTGGTCACAGCCTCTCTCCCCTTGCTCGGTTGTCTGTCTGCCTTAGCCTTGGCCAGCCTTGTGATAAATGAGTTTGTGTCCTTGTTTCCAAGGGGGAATAGCAGAGCATCTGTTGGGGCTGAGAGGAAAAGCAGAGTGTTCTTGTGCAAAGATGCACAAATCCATCATCTTCTTCGTTCAGAAAATAACTTTTTTTTTTCTGGGCTCAAAAATGCATCTTTATGTTTCTCAAATCAGGTTTCCTATGTGTACACTTTTCTGTAGCATTTTAAATCTTTCCTTTTGGTCTGCATCTTTACCCTCTATCATCTCAAACATAGATCTACATCTTTGAAATCTTTTATCATTTCATTACCACTGAGCCAAACAAACAAACAAACAAACACAAAACAAACAAACAAACAAACCCCAAACCTCAGTTTAGCACTTGAACTGAGAAAAAGCATATTTCCATTTTACTTTAAATCTATCATCTCAGCTCCCAAATGAATGTTCCTCATTAGCCTGATGATCCTGCTATTCTTCTCCAGTAAGTTCATGGTTCCTTTCTCTAAGAATTTCATCTCAGACATTCTCTTTCTCAAACCTCCCACATTCTAGCCCTCCTTTTCCCACCCCACTTTTAGCTGATGGCCTCACCTCTTATTTCACCGAAAAAGATGAAAAGCCATCAAAAAGCACTACCACATCTTTCCACCATCCAATCTCCTACTTGATCTGGGTCTGCATGCAGTGACTTTTCCCTCTCATCTGCTTACTATTTTCACTCTCTATTGCATCATCCCAACAACTTTCAAACATGCTCTGGGGTTTCCATATTAAACCATCTCCATACTTCCTCCATTACCAGCCCATTCAGCGCCAGACTTTTACAACAGCTTTCTACATATGCTGTTTCCTTCCTCATTCTTTCCTCCCCAGCATTTCTCCACCGACTTCTGTTTGCACCTCGCCCTTCAAACTCCATTCAAATTGCTCTTTCCAAGTTGCCCAAATGGATGGACACTTTTGTGTACATATCTTCTTGATCTGGCTGCCGAATCCCATCCATGCCCTGACTCTTTCTTGGACATTCTCTTGATATCTGTGACCTCTACACTTCCTGGGTCTCTTTTGTCTCTCGGCTGCTCTCTGGGTTGATTCTTGAACTGGGTCCTTTTCCTTTCTGTACTCCTCCCAGATTGCTTTAATCTCCCTGAGGCTCTCATCACCTTTACGCTGAGGATGTCCTCATTTGTATTTCTGTCCTAAACCTCTTCACATTTGCCTGCTAGACAATTCCACTGGAACATCCCATAGGCATTTTCCATGTAAGATGATTGAAAGCCTCCCTCCCCCTCATACCCCACCCATTAGTTGGTTATGTCCCTTTTATCTCCAAAATGTGTATGGATGTGTCATTTATCCTATCCCGATTGGGACCATCCCAGTTTAAGCTGCTCTCTTCTCTCATCTGGATCATCTATCGTCTCCTGTGTGATCTCCCTGATTCTGCTTTTGCCCCTGTCTGATCTAGTCTCCACACCGCAGACTGAGAGATCTTTTGAAGACAAGCTGGGTAGTGTCTGCTGCTCAAACTCTTTAGGGATGCCCACAGACTGCAATAAAATCACAGCTCCTTGCCATGGCTTACGAGGCCAGAGGGCAGTTCCCCCAGATGAACTCTCGCCTTGCCCTTTTGGCCACTGGGCTCCACCTTGATCCTTCTACCTCCTCCAACGCCGTGGAAGGGGAGCGAGTTCCCACAGGGTAGGCATGCCCATCCACAGCGATATAGGAAGAAGAAACAGTTAGAACTTTCACTTTACTTTTCATCTCATGCTTTAAAACTTCCATTTTTGAATGTGTCTTATAATGGAAATGAGTGTAATAATACATGTACATAATCTATAAGTAAATAAATACAAACATGGAGGGTGCCTGCTCAGAAATTTTTCTGATGGGAAGTGTGATTTAAATTCAGAGGAGAATGCTCTAATATGCCAAGGTTTTTACCTTGCTTTGCTTATTCTTTCTCTCCTTTTGGTTTTTGATCTCAAGGTCTTTGTGCAAAACATTCTCTCTGCCAGGAAAACTCATCAGACATCACCTCAGAGAAGCCTCCCTTGATCACCCAACAAATGCTCCCTTCATCACTTTCTTCAGGAATTTTATATTATATTTTTACTAGAGGCCAGGTGCACAAAATTCATGAACTGGGGATCCCTCAACCCGGCCTGCACCCTCTCACAGTCTGGAAGCCCTCGGGGGATGTCTGACTGACAGCTTAGGCCCGCTCCCTGTCAGTCGGACATCCTTAGCACTGCCATGGAGGCAGGAGAGGCTCCTGCCACTGCTGCTGTGCTCACTAGCCATGAGCCTGGCTTCTGGCTGAGTGGCACTCCCCCTGTGGGAGCCACTGACTAACAGGGGGAAGCTCCTGCATTGAGTGTCTGCCCCCTAATGGTCAGTGCATGTCATAGTGAGCAGTTGAGCATCCTTAGCATATCATTAGCATATTATGCTTTGATTGGTTGAACGGACGACCAGATGACCGGACACTTAGCATATTAGGTTTTTATTATATAGGATAGTCTCTATCAGGGTGGAGTTGTGTATTTATTTACTTGTATATTACTGTCTCCAACAGGGCAGGACATGATTGCTTATGTTGGGTCTCTGCACAGTGCTTGGCATAGAGCAGGCATTCCCCCCAAATATTTTTAGCTGACTGAATGAACTTAGGGTCACATTTACCATATCTGTACAGTGATTTTTTTTTTTTTTGTCTCCTCCATGTCATTGCTGGTGTCATTCCCTTTACATGGAACCATTTTCCTCTTTCTTTAAAAAACCCAGACTCTGTATTTTAATGCCCACTAGCCTCCCAACCAGTTTGCTCTTCATCAGGAGTGTCCCAGATATTGGCATCTGCAGCCACACCCCCCACCTTCAATCTGCCCTCCTAACCCCCTTGCCTTCAGTTTCCTGCCATGATTTGCATTCTCATGGAGTTCACCCCTTAATCCCTGGATTTACCCCTTGGCCTGCCTTCTTTGGATAGGCTCTTTTCACACATTCTTTTAATCTCCTTACCTCACCTTAGGTTTTTAGACACTGCCTATCAGATTTTCCTGGTTTTGGGCTCAGAGCCCAGGAGTCCCCACCCCCATCTAGGCTTCTGCAATCCCAAATCGAATTCTCATTTACTGCATTCCCATCTAGCTTGCTCTGAAAGTGAGGTTCACCATAGCTAACCTCTCTCCAACACCATGATTCATTCACACTGTTCTCCCTTGAGGCTGGCCTGCAACACTTGTCACTCACATCACACGTGTAGACTTAAATTTCTCCTAAGAATTTGAATAGTTAACAGCCTTTAGTATAATAAGCCCATTTCTTATTTACTTCCTTACGCATTTATTTATTAAAGTGCTGTATTAACAGTATATCTCAAAACACTCAATCTAAGCCTAGGGAGCATCGGGTCTCCTTTTGTTCCACACAGAATTGCTGCTTTAGTTTTATTTGGGCTTGGACAGAGCTGCCAATTACTCTGGGAACTGTCAAGTGTGTTCGTAGCAATGTGGACTGAAAACAAATCTCCAAATGTTAGCCAGATGGGGCCCATTTTGTTTCAGCAGCAAATTAAATTTTTTTTGGTTTTGTTTCCATAATGGGCATAGTCTTGAGACCTCATCTCTATGGCATATGGAATTTCTCCAGGCTTTGGGAACTGGAACATGTGTGTCAATAAAGGAGACTTCTCTCTCAAATTCTAGTCCGGGAGCAATTCCCCAGTCAACTTACTGTCTGGTCCTCTGATGATCAGAGCGCCTCTGAAGGGTGGAAATATTAACTGTATCTCTGTTTACTCCATGGAGGCCATTCTCCCCATTTCTTAAACAAATCAATGGATTTTCTACCCTTTTAAAAAAATCCTTATTCTATAATGAAAATTGATTACCTTAAGTAAGCTGCTCATTTACATTTCCTTACATAAAACAGTATACCTAAAAGTGGTACTTGTACAATGAAATTTTTTCCTTGATTACAAAAGAAATACATATTTCTTAGAGAAGATTTAGAAAATACTAGTCCCATCAACCAGAGCTAACCATTGCTCACATTTGGGTATATTTCCTTTTGGTTGTTTTAGTGGGCAATCCTCTAAGTAATCTTTATATAAATAAATTTGTATATTGTAATGTGGTATTTCATATAAATATAGTTTCATGTCATTGAACATTTCCAATAATTTGCATGGTTCCTTAATATTCTTCCATATGGATGAATATATTACTTTAATTCTCCCATCTCTAGATATATCTATATATCTCTATATTTATATCTAAGACTCTCTTTCTCCCATCTTTAGATATTTAGGCTATTTACAAATCACTCCACAGTACTTTTTGGTATGTGTGTTTTAAGTTTTGTACACATTTCAGATAATTTCTTTAGAACAGATTCCTAGAAATAGGATCACTGTGTTAAAGGATATGAATATTTTTAAGACTCTTGACCAGCATTGCTAAATTGTTTTTTAGGAATGTTGAAATAATTTACACTTCAACTAGAAATGTGTGAGAGTGTCTGAACTCCCTTAATCTAGTTAACACTGATTATTGTCTTTTAAAAAATGAATTAAATAGGGCCATTCTATTTTAATTTCAGTGTTTATATCTTGACTACTAATGAGACTGAATACTTTTTCTGGACTTCAAGTCTTATTTGCTCATGCCTTTGACCAACCCCGATGATTAATTTGAATGAGCTTAAGTATCTTAAGAATATTAAACTTTGCCTTGTATGCTGTGACACATATTTTCATTTAAGTTATTGTATACACAGGTTTTATAAACTTTATATTTTTATGGAGTCAAATCTATCAATCCTCAACTCTTAGACATTACTTACAAATTTAATTAAATTTTAATTAATTAAATATATAATGTAACAAATACTCATGTACTTGTCAGCCAAATTAATACTCATATTTTGCTTCTTATTTTTTTAAAACAAAATTATAGATGAAATAGAGATCTCCTTAATCTTGTTCCCAGTAACACTTCCCTCCCTCTTTCCCCCATTTCCTTGTTATCTAGAGACAATGCCATCATGCATTTGGTGTGAGTCTAAATACGGCGCTATATTTTGATCACAAGTATATATGTACCCATAAATAATGCATAGTACTGCTTAGTGTGCTTTAAAAATTTATGCAAGCTAGCATGCTATTCATGTCATACCATACTCTTGCAACTTTCTTAATAGAACTCAATATTCTGTTTTCAAGATTTATCCCATGTTGCTACATATAGATCTAATTAATTCCCTTTTATTGCCTGTATAACAAACATGACTATACCACAACATTTTTTTCTTTCTTCTACTGATGTTCATTTTCATTGCTTCTGATTACATATATATATATATATATATATACATATATATATATATATATATATTTATGCATACATACACGAGTGGCCAGATTATTATGATCTCTGAACGCATAATAATCTGGCTATATATATATATATATATATATATATATATATATACAAGTGGCCAGATTATTATGATCTCTGAATGCATAATAATCTGACCACTCAATATATATATATATATATATATATATATATATATATATATATATGTGTGTGTGTGTGTGTGTGTAAACAGTGCTCAGTTAACATCTGTTCATGTCTCCTAATACAGGTATGTGAGAGTTCTACCTAGAAAAGGAATTGCAAGATAATAGGGTACAATGAATTTATAATATAACCAGCTATTGCCAGATTGCTCTTTTAAAAAGGTTGTAAAGGAAAATTTGACTTAACCCTTTGCACTCGCTTGCTTTTTTCTCAATTCCTTTATTCTACTCGGGATTTAATTTTTTAAATACCCCAGATTTTACAAAGCACGGCAGTAGAATAAAAAACTGGAGTTTCTTTTCATACAAACTTATTCATTTGGATTTTTTTATATTTCAAATTATCGATACATTCAATACAATTCGACATACGAGCTGCTACCCATGCTAACCGTGTCGAGTCACACTCGACATCCGAGTGCAAAACGTTAAACCTTGTCTAGGACAAAAAATTTTTGTACATTATAATAAAAAACGTCTTTATGGAAAGAAAGACGCATCTCTGATAAAATGTTTAAACTCTGTTTACAGAGAACTTAAATATTCTCATGGCGGGTGATAAATACAATGTTATGAATGTTAATTAACAAGATAGGGGACTCCTTTGGAGGGGATGCTTAAACATTTTTTTAAATTAGCTTTAAATGAGAGGAAGACTTCTGGAAAGCTAGTTACTCACCCACGTTGACTGTCAGCTAGCTGTCTAACTTAATTATTATATATTTTATTATATACACTGTATATTTATATTTGAGTCTGATTTAATTATTACATACTAGAGGCCTGCTGCATGAATTTGTGCATGGGTGGGGTCCAGCGACCCATCCTGATTGGGGCTGATTGGGCTGGGCTGGCCGGGGGGTACAAGGGAGGTTGGCCAGCCAATCCCGCCCCCTGGTCGAACTCCCAGTCCAGGGGACTATTTGATATTATCCTTTTATTATATAGGAGGATATTTTTTCTTAAATACTAGTACTTTTTTCCTAAATAGGTAAACCTGTTTTATTCTCATTTATTGTATATAAACATTCTCATTCTTTTATGTATTTGCCAAGACTTTTATTGTCACCATTTTTTATTCTCACCATTTTTTTCTTTATTGATTAAGGTATTACATATGTGTCCTTATCCCCCCAATGCCCCCCCCCCCCATGCCCTCACCTCCCTGGTGTCTGTGTCCATTGGTTATGCTTATATGCATGCATACAAGTCCTTTGGTTGATCTCTCCCTCTTACCCCCACCCTCTCACCAGTTTTTGATCATTGTAAAATGGGGTTATCATTTAAAAAATTTTAAATAAATTATTTCAATGATTTTTAGTGAGTCTAAACATCTTACATTTTTGGTCATTTGAGTTTCCTGTTTGGTGAATTTTCTGTTCATGTTCTTCGTTAAATTTTTTCTTCGGTTGATTGTCTCTTCTGTGTTGATTTATAGAAGATTTTGTGTGTGAGTTATACATATTTCAAATACTTTCTTACAGCTTGTTCGTACCTTTTAACTTTGTTATGGTGTGTTTTGTTATAGAGAAATTTAAACTTTTTGTGTAGCCAAATCTGTTATTCATATTTGCTTCATGATTTCTGTTCACTTAGGTCTTAAGAAATCCTTTCTTATCCTGAAGTCATAAAGGTAAACTTCAATATTTTCTTCTACTTCTAAGGTTTCATTGATTACATTTAGGCCTCTAATCTATCTGGAGTTGATTTATGTATATAATGTCTGGGAGGGATCTAATTTTATCTTTTCAATCTGGAAAGTCACCTGTCCCCATACTATTTTGAAAAGATTTCATTTTCTTTTCCTTAAAAAAAAAAATCTACCAAGTGTCTATATATGCTTGGGGCTATATCTGGAATCTTCATTCTTTACCATTAATTTATCCCTGCAGCAATAATCATGCTCTCATCTGTTGTTTTTGTTTTTTTTAAGAGCTAACATTTGGTACTTATTATGTTACACAGGAATTGTTCTAAGGGATTTGTATGTATTATTTGATCATTACAATCCTGTTGGTAGATATTCTTAAAAACACTGATTTTATTTTTTATTTATTTATCTTTATTGTTGGAAGTATTACAGATGTCCCCTTCTACACCCCCCTCCCCGCCCATTAACTCCCTCCACCCTTCTCCTGCCCCACCCCAACCCCCAAGGCTTCACTGCACCAGTGAACTATGAAAAGGGATGGGTCACTCCAGGCAGAAACTTTTAAAAGTCCGTCTGTGATTCTCTGAGTTCCCTGTCTTCCTCCACCCTGGTGATTGTAGATGCAAATGTTGATATTGAGTTGCCAGAAGATGAACACAGAACAGAAGATGCATCTGGAATTCTAAGCCACCACATGGAGGACTGCGGCTCTGGAGAGCCAACCAGACCCACCACACACTTTGCATGGGGAAGAGACAATCTTTTTTTTTCCTTTTTCTTTTTTAAAATATATTTTATTGACTTTTTACAGAGAGGAAGGGAGAGGGATAGAGAGTTAGAAACATCGATCAGCCACCTCCTGCACACCTCCCACTGGGGATGTGCCCGCAACCAAGGTACATGCCCTTGACCGGAATCGAACCTGGACCCTTCAGTCTGCAGGCCAATGCTCTATCCACTGAGCCAAATCCCGGCTAGGGAGGGAAGAGACAATCTTTTGCACTCTAGTTCTATTGACTAGCTATGTGACCTTCACCAGGTCCTTTTGCTTCCAATTTTAACATCCAGAAAATGACAAGATTAATTTATTTATTCAGTTAGTTCCCATTATATATTGAGCTTCTACCAGGCACTGTGTGACTTTGGAAAAATAATAGTAAAAACGGTGCAATCCCTGCATCAAGCACTTTTCAAGTTAATAAATATCATATTGTTGATTTTCAGTTCTTTGAAATTCCAGAATTTTATTAAAAGGCAACGGAAAGAACAAGCCATCTAGCATCATATTCTAGAGAGTGAGGCATTTTCTCAGGAGTTTTCTCCTCCTTTCTAAATCCGCTTAGCCACAGTGTCAACTCCATCACCACAGCTGATGCAGAAACGCTCATCATTTTCAATCACCAGCGTATATTACAGTGTACATATGGTAAAAAAAAAAATAAAGCAGTCTTTGGACCATTCTCACAGCAATTTTGAATTTAGTGGGCACAACACTTCATAAAAAATAGAAGAAAATCAGTTTGATTGAGAAATACCCAGGCAGATAACTGCCAAATATGTACATTCTAGATGTTAAAGACTTTTTCAATTACTTATGAATAAACCAAATTATAAAACTAAAAAACTTGAAAGCATTTTGGTTTGCAGTTAAATTTTCTCTAGAGGACTATTTATTTGTATAAAATAGAAGAAATACAAATAAGTATACGTGAGCATGCACAAAACTGATCTGCCAAGTTTTAAAAAATCTCTTAGGACTCGAAGCAGCATGCCAAGTTCTAATTTACTAGTTGCCTCTAGTTAAAATACAGTTCACAATGAAAAATTTATAAGAATTTGAGGTATTGTCTCTAGACATGATACACAGTTTAAAATCTGAGTGAAATATACAAAGAATTCCATTCTACTTTGTATTGGTGCAATTTTGGCATTTCCTTTATTCTTTCATACTGCATACCTAATTCTTAAACCAAAGCCAAAAATAGTGATGCAATAGTTGAATGTGTCTTCAGTGTTTTACCCTAAATAAACTTCTGATTAATCAGACGCATTTGTCATCCTTTCACAAACCTTCAGCACTTAAGAGGTATTGAGTTAATTTTACAATATAACAGTTTTTGATTAAATTGCTACTTGTTTGTACTTTGAATTTATTTAATATTGGTATGTTTACTCCCCTTCTCAATAGTAAAACAAAGACAAGACCACGATCATATATGTATTCTTATGACCTCTGGTTTGCTTAGTAAGCATCCAATGGTTATTACTGTGTTTTCTAAAAGGTAAAACAAGAATAATCAAGATCTTTGAGCACAGTAAGGGCTTAGAGAAGTTGGTAATATTTGCTAAGGAGAGATCAATAATCAATCTCTATTCTCATTGTACATATTCTATTTTCCCTGAGTGATTCAATCCACTGTGATAATGTCAAGTGCTACCTTATGTTTCCCAAACCCATACCTCCAGTCCTGGTCTTCCTGAGATCCATTTCAATCACCATCATCACGTGGTTACCTATACAAACAACTCCAACTCAAATAAGTAAACCAGAATGCTTTACCTTCTTTTTCCACAGTGGCTTCCTTTGTGGTCTCTCTTTTTCAGGATGGAGCCATCATCCATTTACCCACACGATGCACCCGGAATCATCCTTGTTTCTTCCAGTTTCCTTATCAGGCACCGAGTGCTGTTGATTCTACTTCTTTAAGAACCTTGCATCCATCATCTTCCTACAACGTCCAGCTTTGATTCATGCCTTCATTTCCTACCTGATTACAGTAACAGCTTCCACAGTACTCTTCCTGCCTCCAGTCAGCTTTCCTCCAATCATTCTCTCCATACTTGGGCCTGTGACTTCTCTCTCACACAAAACTGACCACGTCAGTGTACGTCCATGTCCAGTTTCACTTTACTGATTGGATGGGTGTAGTTCCACATTCTGATCTTTTCCAGGTTTGGGGGCCTGCTGAGGTGACCTCAGGCCACTGTGTCCTGAGAGCTCTGGCCCTGTTTCCACACTCCTAAAATGCTCTGGGTCTCAAGTCATACTTGCCTGCCTCAGCACAGCTCCTTCTCCCTGACCATGCTTTCTCTCTTCCTGTTCACCTTATCTTCATCAATTTTTTCTGCTTTGTGGTGATTGCAGAGGACAAGGGCATGAGGGGAAGTTTGGAAGGTCTTCTTTTATAAAATGTTTTCTATTCCATGTCGTATGAGTAGTTTTTGAGTAGCTTTTAGTGGATTGTACCATGTCAGTCTGTGAGCCTCAAGCTACAGTGCCAATGTTTAACTAAGCTACTCCAGGGTATTGCTGCCTTGGCATCCATCTTGTTTGGCCAAGCAGCCCGTGGGGGCCTTAAACTGACACTGGCCACCTAATGCAAGTGCACGTTCCAGACAACAGCCTACAGAGTCACGAGCAAATGTAAGTTTCTGCTCTGATTTCCCCAACAGCCCTGTGATCAAGTTTTCCCTGCTTCCCAGGGCCTTCTCCTTGGGTGTGCCTTAGATAAGACTTTCATGGGCTTACCAAAACCCCACTCTTTTTGGTTTGAATTGGACAATCTGGCCTTAGTCTGGGAAACCCAAAGTACTCTCTCCACAGACCCAAATAAAGGCATGTGTCCCAGAACCTCTCTCTCTCTCTCTCTCTCTCTCTCTCTCTCTCTGCACCTTCCCTTAACCTCCCCAAGTGGCCCCTCAAGGCCTGCTGTGTACTTCCTCCAGGACCTGTGAGTAATAAACTGGTCTATTTCAGTTTCTCTTACGGTCTTTTGTTGTATGGGGCTCACCATCCGGCACCCTGTGCCCCACTTCACAAATGTTGATTTAACCAAGTCACAATAGGCAATGACCCTGTCTACTGACACCACTCTACCCTGAGGCCACTGTAGCGCCACATGAAATTTGGTGCTATATTACTTAATAAGTGTTTTTTAAAATAATAATAAAAGAAGATCAAGGTGAGAAGGAAAAATGGAACTGTTGAGAAATAGGCAAACTGCTTCAAGATAATCTTGAACCTTAGTTTAAAATAACATAACCCGGGAAAGAAGCATTTACCTTCTGCTGTGGAAATGTGGACTCCAGCATGGCTGTTTCGAAGCTGTGAGCACCCTCTACCTGGGTCTTCTCCCACAGAGATCTGAGAAATTGCACAGAACGGCTCTGGATGGACAGGGGCTCCGGAAATAGGCTCTGAAAGGGCATTAGTGAGAAAAACATGTTGTCTCTCGTCTCACCAAGATTGTTTAATTGGCCGAAACCGGTTTGGCTCTGTGGATAGAGCGTCAGCCTTCGGACTGAAAGGTCCCAGGTTCGATTCCGGTCAGGGGCATGTACCTTGGTTGCGGGCACATCCCCAGTAGGGGGTGTGCAAGAGGCAGCTGATTGATGTGTCTCTCTCATCGATGTTTCTAACTCTCTATCCCTCTCTCTTCCTCTCTGTAAAAAAATCAATAAAATATATTTTAAAAAAAGATTGTTTAATTGGCTACAGTGCACTATTTGGGCTTGGTTTGAACTTTAACATGGTTTAAATTTAAATGGAAGAACAAAGCTACCTTGAAGATTGAACATATGATATATTTTAGGCTTTTTATTTTTTAATAGAAAAATTGAAAGTATTGAGTAAGATTTTCAAGGCAGTTGACATTGATCTCTATAAATATTCCTAATCTTTGTAACATAGTATTTACTTCAATCATTTCCCAAGCATGTTACCTAATTGGAAAATGGTCAATATAAATATTTATTTTTCAAAGCTCTGAGAATTAATGGATAAAATTAAATCTAAAGCACAAATATCAGAGTAGATTATGAAGACTAGAAATTAAATAATTGAGTGTTCATTTTGCACATATTCAAATATGAACATTGTGAATAGATGTGTGGGAAACAAAAAACATTTTTAATCCTAAAACGTATAATGGATGGATATTCCTAAAACTTTAAGATATTCTGAGTGTTAGATAATAAGATTGTTAATGCAAAGAAAATCACATTTATGTATATTTCATTCAAGCTAATGAAAAAAAGTTCAAAGAAAAATTTAAATTGCGTTTGTATATTTACTAATCTATTATATTTTTAATAGTTATTTACATGTTGTGATGCTATAATTTTAAATGTAAGCATTTCAAGTCAAAGGAACAATTTTATAAAAACATACAGAACATAACAGAGAGCATAAAATATTATTTATATATATACACAAAACCATTTATGTATTATATTTTATGCTGAGGTATGACAAAATTATGATATTGGCTTATAAATCCCATTTTCTATGACAGTGACATCCAAGCATTGACTTATGAAACTGTCTATGTAGTTTGTGTTTAAGAAATTTCTATTTAGTAAATAAAAATTAGTAAGCTTTTTCCTGAGAAATATGTCATTACTATAAAGATGAGCTATTTCCTGTACTGAGTGGGGAAAGGTGAAGAACTTTATACTCTAAGTGGCCTGCAGATTAAAAAAGGCTAAGAGTCAGTACCAGGTAAGCTGATTATGCAGCCGTAATGTGGACACATCTGGGAATTTATTTATTACCAGAAAGTTATGTAG
This sequence comes from Eptesicus fuscus, assembly GCF_027574615.1. Taxonomy (NCBI): domain Eukaryota; kingdom Metazoa; phylum Chordata; class Mammalia; order Chiroptera; family Vespertilionidae; genus Eptesicus; species Eptesicus fuscus. The sequence continues at coordinate 21,837,494 of NC_072475.1, forward strand.
CACATGATTTTTCATTTAAAGAGAAGCAGAGCCTGGCCAGTGTGGCACAGTGGGTGAGAGTCAACCTATGAACCAGGAGGTCACAGGTTGGATTCCCGGTCAGGGCACATGTCCGAGTTGCAGGCTCAATCCCCAGTAGGGGGCATGCAGGAGACAGCTGATCAATGATTCTTATCATTGATGCTTCTATCTTCCTTCCTCTCTGAAATCAATAAAAATATATTTAAAAAAAAGAGAAGCAGAGCCTGATTTTATTAATCATCAATCCAAAGAGGAGCATTTAGACTGGAATCAGTGAGTTAGAGAGCTCCATGAATCTGTTGAATTGACAGAAGAAAGAGTCTGGCCAGCATACAAGGCTGGGTTTGTAATCATGAAGTCAAAGATTTGTTTTTTATTCAAGTCTTTTATTGATGTTGTGAAGTCAGGGCTTATCCAGACCACACAATATCAAAGCTACGGAAAAAGAAAGGAACCATTACAGTAAAATGAGCAAAGAAGAAAAGCAGTATACCAGTAAACATGCTTTTGGGTGATTTTGCTTAAAGAAAAAGACAAAGAATCAGACTATGTCAATAAAATAAGATAAAGGGGCAAAAATAAAAGCAAGGTTTCTTGGTTTATTTTCAGAAAACTGACAACTGTTAAGAACAAAGCCAAAGATCAAACCAAATACAAAATCACTGATGAAAACTATTTGAAAACTGTAAGTAAGTAAAGTAAAATAAGGTCATTCTTTTAAGAAATGGAACAAAAATTAATGCTGTGTTTTTTGTTTTTTTTTTTTTTTGTATTCCAATACAACTTGATTCACATCAAAACATGAGTTGTGAGTTATTAAGTCTTACAGGAAAAGGTGATAGATAGTCTTAAGGCACGTCCAAGCTGTCTCTTTTCTTAATTACTACAGTTCCACTTTATGGTTATGATACATTCAGCTGCTTTTATTTATTAAATATAACTGCCTGGTTGTGACTTTTGTAGGGGGTATAATAGAAATATTTTATTAATAGAAGTAAATAAACTATCTTACCACTTGGCTTAATTTTTAAGCATCTTACAGCATTTGAATTCTGTTTTTCCCTCCTTTTCTTTCTGTACCTGCCTGCATCCACTCGTTTTATTTTTTAACACATGTGCAATAATGAAAAGATTACTGGATCAGGAGTCAGGTGGTCTGAATTCTGCCCTTTAATTTTCTTATCAGTAAAAATGATGTCTAAGGTCTCTTGTATTACTAACACTTTATAATCTACTAGAGGCCCAGTGCATGAATTCATGCACCTCGAAAGGAACTGTGGGCCACGAGACTGAGGTGGGCACAGGGGCGGGTCTCTGCCCATCTTCCATGCCTCTGCCCAGCCCCTCCCACTACAGCCCTGGTCCCCTGTCTGCTGGCAGCCCCGCTCCTGCCACCACTCCCACACACTGCGCCAGTCCTGTGCGCACCCGCTGACAGCATGGAGCGATTGGGGCCTACGCCAGCAGTGGGTGCGAGTGGCAGCTGCTGCCCTGATCGCCCCTCAGGAGCAGGAGGATGTGGAGAAGCCCTCAGGGGCGATCGGGGCTGGCACTGGGCGCCAGCAGCGGGTGCAAGCAAAGGCTCTGGCGCTGGTAGCGGGTGTGAGCACCAGGTGGGACCGCGGCACGTGGGAGCAAAAAATTTTTAGAGGCTCGCCCCATGACAGTGACCGGTGCCCCGCCTTGGTCTGGTGCCTCTGCTCACCTGCTCCACCATCCCATCGCGGCCAACACCCATGTTCCGCACTCTGCGCCTGCTGCTGATATCCGCCATGTTCCGTGCATGACCCCTGGTAGTCAGTGCACATCATAGCGACTGGTTGTTGGGTTGTTTGGTTGTTCTGCCATTAGGTCTATTTGCATATTAGCCTTTTATTATACAGGATATTATAATTTTACATGAAAATTTAATGCATTTGAGGTAAATATTTCCATAAAAGAATCTTTTTTGCCTTCATGTTATTTCTTTTTTTTTTCTTTGAGAGTATTACATATGTCCCTCTTTTTCCCCCATTGACCCCTCCAGCTCATCCCCCCCATCACCACAGCTCTCACCACCCCATTGTCTGTGTCCATGGGCTATGCATATATGTGTACAAGGTCCTTGGTTGATTACCTCCCACCCACCAACCTTCCCCCACCTTCCCTCTGAGATTCCACACTCTGTTCCATGCTTCTATGTTCCGGATTCACTTCGTTCATAAGTTTACTTTGTTACTTAGCTCAAATAAGAATCTTTATTAATGCTAAAATATTTGCATCAAAATTTTAGCTGTTAAGTTGAAAGTTTCTCATTATGAAATTTTACCTATAGTGATATATTTTGTGGAAAAAATAACATTCCAGTATTTTAACAATGTCTAAAAGGGTGTGCCGACATGAAAATTAACTGGAGATTGAAAAACTATAAATAAAAGTTAGCTCTACATTAGGAAAGCTCTTCCCCCAAATAAGCTGGTATTTTTGTTGTTTCACAAAAAAGTATTTTCCCTTTTATTCTCCTTTTTTATTAATAAACTAGAGGCCCGATGCATGAAATTCATGCAAGGGGCTCAGCCCTCGCAGCCCCAGCTTCATCTGAAAGGTCATCTGGAAGGATGTCCTGTCTAATTAGCATATTATACTTATATTATTATAGATTATTATAGATATTAACAGGGTTGGTCTCCTGATTAGTAATCCAGAACTTTTTATAAGAAAAGACAACAGCCTACAGAGTTAATACTTTAAAATATTTTAAAAAAATCAATCATTATTAAAAATTAGTGATGAAATGTGTATGTATTGCTGTTCCCTACATATCAAATTTGGTCAAATAATAATTCAGTGAAAATGATCATAAACTCATACCAAGGAGCCACGATGAACTTAGCTTATACACACCTGCTGAAACAGAAACATGATCTGGATCCATGGTTGAGGTTCTTGGCTGATGAGAATAAAACTGGATTTACTGTATAGGCAGTAATGGCCCTTCAGGGAGCAGGTGAAGAACAACTTGGCTACACAACTTCTAACAGAATCTAGGAATAAATACACATAGCGTTGAACATTCGAGTCTTCTCGGAGTTACACTTTATACTTCAACACACAAACACCTTTAGAAATACATTCTTCAGTTTTCAGTCTGACAACCAATAACTCCAAACAGCTGTGTATTTGGGAGTGGATCCACTTCATGGAATGTAGATTTAAAGGCAGATGCGTTTATCCATCTTTCTCCGGTTTTAATGAACAATGCATGAGAATCTCCAAGCAACTAACATGGAAGAGTTAACTTCTCTCAAATAAAAAGGGAGATACTGTGTCATTTCCTTCTTATTGGGCACCTTGAAATGATAATGTGGGAGGAATAAGCAATTGGATGGAGGAAACCCAGCCATTTTTTGGACGGTGGATGGTGGTGTGTCATGAATCAGGGCCCTGGTTCACTTGGTTGTGCAGGGGCCATACAGACAGCCTCCAAAGTAACTGGCCAGAAGTGTGGTTTCCTGTGAACTGGCCTGGTCTGATTCTAAAAGGTCATTTCATCTTGAAGAGCTTCAGCAAGGAAGCTTAATGAGATCATCCTTTAAGGACAAGAAAGTGGGGGAAGATAGTGGCGGTGGAGTAGAGTAAAAGTGGTGAGAAGTCATGTATAGGAGGAGCCATTTAATCTTTACAATTCTACAAGATGGGCATTATTCTTTCTGTTTTAAAGATGAGGAAGCTTAGTCTATTTGAAGGTCAGTGTGACCTTGGTACATGACACGCAAGAGATGCTCCACAGAGAATATCCGGACAGATGAAGGATGCTCAGGGATCCAGAAAAAATATTGCTGAAGGCTGCCTAACCTGTGGCAGAACCAGGATTTGAAGTCAGCTGAGCTGATGCCATGTTGGAATGCTTTAGACACTACCATACTGGAATCTTAAAATCTGTAGTCATATTAACAGCTCATGGAGTATTTTTTGTTTCAGAATTAATCTGACATTCTACATGAAACGTATTGAAAATTAATGGATTTAGTATGCCCTACAATTACAAATGAGAATGGATTAGCATTTATTAAAAGTGGATGGGGACCCTAGTAAGGTGGCAGAGTCAGTCCCTACCCTTGCTCCATCAGGTGTGAAAGCATAACAGGCTTTTCAGGAAGAGTTTGGAAGTGTTCAGGAAAGGTGACCAATGACAGATTAGGGGAGAAGGCACTGGAAACAAAGCAATAAAGCCACAAGGCAATTTAGAAATATATACTGGGATCTTAATACTATTAAACAGCTTTCTGTGATTCTGAAACATTGGTATGAAAGAACCAGTTTTCATGAAGTTAATTGTTTTGGGGAATTAAAAAATGTTGGGTTGAGCATTCAATATCCTTGTTTAAAATCAGAAATCATTCCTGCATTCTGAGGGTGAATGATGGGTCATGACATGTAAAGAGAGTTCGAAGTTTCGGTGGGAAAGACCAGGAGGCCTGGATCTGGGAAAGAAAGACCTCAGACTTGAATGGAGCACCTATCGAGTTAAAATTGCCCTATCAGAAACTGTTTGACAAGGGTAATGAAAAATACATTTTGGCACCAATGCTCTGAAATTTGGAATTTAATCTATACTAGAGAAATAAGAAACAAGTATATCAAGAGAGCCACACAAAAAAATGGTATTTGAAATAAATTGAATGTATATAGACATTGAGATAGCAACATGTTTTGCTTTAATAGAAAGTTTCAAAAGCAAAGTTCTTTCCTAAGAACCCATGCAGTGGCATGTCAGTTGTAAGTTGAACTTCAGACCTCTGCCATGAAAAAATGTTTTTTGTCTATTTACTTCTCTAAATTCTTACTGCTCATTCATGTTTTCTTTTGAAAATGAACATTGCTTAGATTTATTTACTCACCCAGAGTCTACTAGCTTTCTATACACAAACCACAGGGGTCCCAGATCACATTAAATGGGTGAAGTGGTAGAGCAGAGACCTTTAACTTAGAAGCATATGCAATGGCTGGAAAAATAAATCAGTTCTGTGATAGAAGGTTTTTGTCAATATTTTCAGTAAAGCTGACCTGTATCAATATTTTTCTTCTCATTTTTTCTCCCTGAGCTTTCCTGGTTTGGAAAGTTTGCCCCACAGTATTAATATTTAGTTGTTATTTTTTCTCTGTAATTTTCCTCCCTCCTGTTCATTCAATGGTATTGAATGGTAAACATGCAATAAATGGTTGTTGAATAAATAAATGTCAGACACTGTGTGGGAGCAAGAGGGACCATGATATTGACCCTACTCTTAAGAGGCTTACAGCACAATAGGAGGAATGTCTATAAACAACATTGCTTATAAACATCTAGAAACAGCATTTACAAAAAATTGGTTTATGCCCATGAGATGATGGAGGGACACACTATTATGACTTTCAGAGAAATGAGCAGCTTCTTCTCCCTGAGGAGGAAATACTTGAGGTGAACCATGAAAGATGATCATGATTTTGAACTTAGAAAAGGAGTGAGGGAGACAAACATTTTAAGTGTAGGAAACACCCTAGAAAATAATCACACAAGGTAGGAATGTTCAAGGTAATTCCAGGTAGTAAATTTAGTATATGTGGGTCATTAAGACATGGTATACTCATACAATTGATGCCCAAAGGGTTGTTCATTTTTCTAGACTTAGATGAAGAGAGAAAAGATCAAATGGGAGAACCATCAGAAAGAGCATCTATACAAATTTTCTTAAGTCCATAAGATACTGAAGTTTTGGGGGAAAAACCACATCATATCATACCATTTGATCAACATGACTTATGACTGTTGATGTTGGCCTTGATCACCTGGCTGAGGCAGTGTTTACCATGTTTCTCCACTGTAAAGGTACTCTTTCCTCCCACCCCCCACTTTCCATACTGTATTCTTTTTAAAAAAATCCTCACCTAGGGATATTTTCCCATTGATTTATTAGAGAGTGGAAGAGAGAGGGAAGACAGAGAGAAACATCAATGTCAGAGAAACACATCGATTGGTTGCCTCCTGCATGCACCCTGACCAGAGCTCAGGCTGGGGAGGAGCCTGCAACCAAGGTATGTACCCTTGACCGGAATTGAACCTGGGACCCTTTGGTCCACAGGCTGACGCTCTATCCGCTGAGCCAAACCAGCTAAGGTTCCACATTGTATTCTTTGAAGGGAGTTACTATGTGAAAGTGGGGAGTTTGTTTTACCTCCTTGAGGGCAAAACAGCTACATAAATTATGTGGAATTCTTCTGCATAGATTTGTCTCTTCCTTCTCCAGTTATTTTATTTAAATTATTTAGTTAATTATTCTACTGGTATGTGCATATAAATACTTACTTCATACTTTAATACTATTTTATTTTTGCTCTGATTGTTCCAGCTTTGGCCATTAGGAGTTCTTTCAGTTGGCTCCTGTGTCCATTTCATGTGCCCTCATCATTGTGTGGGTGAATGTGTGTGTGTGTGTGTATGGTTCTTATTTTAGTACTTATTTACTTTCTGGAACTAAAAGATACTCCTGACTCATTTTGTATGATTCCTGCTCCTGTCTTGGAATCAGTCATTTTCCCAAGGAGTTCTGGTTCTTTTTATTGGAGAACTAGAGGCCCGGTGCACGAAATTCATGCACGGGGAGGAGGGGTGTCCCTCAGCCCAGTCTGTGCCCTTTCACAATCCGGGACCCTTTGGGGAGGATCCCTAGGCCTGGCTGGCGATCAGGGCCTATCAGGGCTTTCCTTCCCCCAGCTGCCGGCAGCTGGTGCTGCCCCCCTCGCCCTCGCCACTGGTTGCCTCCCTCTGCAGGTGACAGGCATGGGGTACGATCACTTGGCTGGCCTGGGCCTCCCTCTGCGGGGCGATCGCTGGCGGGCCCCACACACTCACCACAGTGCTGCAGGCCGGGTAGCTTGGGCCTCCCTCTTTGGGGTGATAGATCATGGAGCCTCACCATCAATCACCCTGCAGAGGGTGGCCTGGGCCTCCCTCTGCGGGGTGATTGTGGGGTGATGGCAGGGACACCCGACCAATCTCATTGCACCCGCCTTGACTAGCATGTTCGTCCAGATGGTCATTCTGCTGTTTAGGCATTCCGTCAATTTACATATTATGCTTTTATTATTATAAATGGTATTAGAAATCAAGATCTGAGTGCTAGGTGTGCTTATTGCTACTGAGGCAACATTATTCCTTGGCCCTCTCAGCTAAAAGAGTGAGGAAATAATATGTGTACACTAATATATATACACATATGCAAATTTTTTCTATATATAACTGTCTTTATCTATATTAAGCTAAACATAAGTTCATACTGATGACTTCAATTCTAATTCTTTACCACATGCAAAGTTTAGCCTTGCTAACCTGTAACTCCCACATCAACAGTAAGAAGCCTAGCTCCTATTCCCTTTTTTTTTTTAAATACATTTTTATTGATTTTAGAGAGGAAGGGAGAGGAAGAGAGAGATAATCATTGATTGGCTGCCTCCTGCATGCCCCCCCCCCCCACCCCAGGGATTGAGTTTGCAACCCGGGCATGTGTCCTTGACCAGAATTGAACCCAGGAACATTCAGTCTGTGGGCCAATGCTCTATCCAATGAGCCAAACTGGCTAGGGAGCCTAGCTAGCTCCCATTCTGTTAGTATTTTTATCTCTGTGCACTACAGAAGGCAGAATCTCTCTCTCTCCCTCCTACTCTCTGTCTCTGTCTTCTTCTCTTCCCTCTCCCTCCCTCTCTCCTCTAACTCTTTCTTAAAAATCTTTGTGTATTTAGCCTCTACTATAGTGCTTGGCATAGAGAGGCTTCCTTCAAAATATAATAATAATATCTATCTACACTAATAAAAGAGAAACATGCAAATTGACCGTACCTCCACTATGCCCGCAAGCCACGCCCACCAGCCAGTCAGGAGCGAGAATGCAAATTAACCCAACCAAGATGGCTGCGGCCAAGGAGTGAGCAGGAGGCTTGGATTTCCCCAGCAATGGAGGAAGCCAAGCTTCCCCCCTACCCTGGCTGGCCCTGGCCTCTGCTCAAGGCTACAAAGTTTCAATTATAGAAGATAAATAAATCCCAGATACCAGGGCCTCCGCTTGGGTCGCCGGGGGGCGTGGCCGGCCTGCAAACCACCACAGGCCCCTTGACCAGACCTCCCCACGCCCCAAGGGAACCCCCACCCTGATCCGGGACATCCTTCAGGGCAAACCAGCTGGCCCCCACCCATGCACCAGGCCTCTATCCTATCTAATAAAAGAGTGATATGCAAATTGACTGTCACTCCAACACACAAGATGGCTGCCCCCATGTGGTCAAAGATGGCTGCCCCCATGTGGACACAAGATGGCTGCCACAAGATGGCCAGCAGGGGAGAGCAGTTGGGAGGGACCAGGCCTGCAAGGGAGGACAGTTGGGGGCAATCAAGCCTGCAGGGGAGGGCAGTTAAGGGTGACCAGGCCAGCAGAGGAGGGAAGTTGGGGGCAACCAGGCCTGCAGGGAAGGGCAGTTGGGGGGGGGACTCAGGCCTGCAGGGGAGAGCAGTGTGTGTGTGGGGGGACCAGGCCTTCAGGGGAGGGCAGTTGGGGGGGACCAGGCCTGAAGGGAAGGGCATTTAGGGGTGACCAGGCTGGCAGGGGAGGACAGTTAGGGACAATCAAGCTGTCAGGGGAGTGGTTAGGGGGTGATCAGGCTGGCAGGCAGAAGTGGTTAGGGGCAATCAGGAAGGCAGGCAGGCGAGCAGTTGGAAGCCAGCAGTCCTGGATTGTGAGAGGGATATCCGACTGCCCGTTTAGGCCCAATCCTAAATGGGATTGGGCCTAAACGGGCAGTCAGACATCCCTTGAGGGGTCCCAGATTAGAGAGGGTGCAGGCTGGGCTGAGAGACACCCCCACCCCCGTGCATGAATTTCATGCTCCAGCCTCTAGTCTATAATAATAAAAGCATAATATGCTAATTAGACCAGACGTCCTTCCGAACGAAACCATGGCAGTGGGGGCCGAGGCAGAGGTGGCAGAGGCCCCTGGCTGCTGCGGCAGCAGGGGCCGAGCCCCTTGCATGAATTTTGTGCATTGACCCTCTAGTTTTGTAATAATGTTTTAAAAGTCTAGTGGAAATTCTAAATCAAGCAAAACCATAATAAAAAATAAGATTTTAGTTTATATGTGTGTGTGTGTGTGTGTGTGAATTACTTAAAATATTACAGCAAGTTAATATGTGGAATAACTAATATTAGTGTTTACTTTTATACCAATCACTCTGTTAGGTGTTTTATATAATTATCATTTTATTCCCATAGTTATCTATTATTATCTCTATTTTTACTTAAGAGGTTAAAGTGTCAGAGAGTTAAGTGACTTAATCAAATAAGATGCAGAACCAAGATTTGGACTCAAGTTCATCAAAATGTAAGACCTATGTTTTGTTCACAAAATGATACTACCTCCTCCACAGTCACTGTCTAATGGATTTGAATCTGCGTCCCCAGCCGAGTTACCTATAATTTCTGTGGGGATAGGGTGGACAATCCAAAATAAATTGTCTGTCTTTAATAAGACCATACAATTTGTCCAGACCTAGAAATATAACCTAAGGCATTAACGTTTATGTAATTAATATATAGTCAGCAAAATTCACTAACCTGGTGGTAGGACAAATCCTATATAATAAAAGCCTAATATGCAAATTGACTGAATGGCAAAATGACCAGTCGCTATGATGCACACTGACCACCAGGGGGCAGACGCTCAATGCAGGAGCTGCCCTCTGGTGGTCAGTGCACTCCCACAGGGGGTGCGTCACTCAGCCAAAAACTGGGTTCACGGCTGGTGAGTGCAGTGGCAGTGGCGGGAGCCTCTCCTGCCTCTGCTGCAGGTGGGTGGTAAGGAGCGAGGGGTTCCAGACTGCGAGAACTACCCCCCCCCCCCCCCCCCCGCCCCACCCCGGCCCAAGTGCATGAATCTCATACACTGGGCCTCTGGTCTTTTCATAAGTCTAAAGGGCCATGGCAAATCTATAAAGAAAAGCTCTTCCTAGGCCTGTGTAAAGTAGAAATAATTGGCCTCTTTTATCTCTAAATATAGTAGGAGAAAATAGGGGAGGGTTCTGAACCCAGAGGAAATAATCAAAATGAATAGGCTGGGAGTTCCTTAGAGGTGAAGAAAGCTAAAGGGAGGGCTGTGGTGTTAACTTTAATGGCCTGTGATCTGCTATCAGTTGATAAGTGGTTTTACTACTTATCTATATTGGATCTGAGAAACACACAGTTCTTCTTGGTAGACTAGACACATGACTCATCTCGCAGGGCGGCCAGTTATGTATAATCTATGCTATCATATACTTTTTATTTAGAGATTAGTGCCTTTTAAGAATAAAAATAGAATATGGCTTTGATTTTTATTATAGCTAGTAGAAATATCAAAGAGTTGGCTTTATTTTTTGGAAAAAGGAATGTTAGCTCTTGTTTTGAATTATTTACCAAACTTACACTGTGAACGTCCTCCAGCTAAATAAGGGTCAACTAAAAGAGTCTGGCTTGCTTCCCAGGTTTTTCAACTGAGTCATTCTTCTCCACATCCAAACTATATTTCTAGAATGATTTATAAAATTCAAACATGGGACTATTTTGCTGAAATTGCTAGATTGCTCATATAAATAAGCAACAGATTCAGAGAAGGCATTTGGAGGGACTTAGCAGGAAGGGAGCTAATTTTCATCGCCTCCTTACTTTGTACCTAGATGCAGGTGCAACATATTACATTGAACACTCATGAAGCAGGTCTTGTTCTCCCTGTTTTATGGAGAAGGAAATCTCAAGATCAAACTTCCAGGAAGCAAATGAGCAGGAATTTGAGCCCAGGCTCCATAGTTCATTCTCCTTCGAATGAATCATAAAATAAAGGTAATAGAAGTACCTCAAAAAGCAAGTATGGTCCAGTGGAAAGATCCTTGGCCCAGGTGTCAGATAACCAGGGCCTTAGTGGGTAGACTATTGTGCTATTTCTCCCTGTCCTCTTTCTTCTTCCTCCTCCTCCTCCTCCTCCTCCTCTTTCTTCTCCTCCTCCTCCTCCTCCTCCTCCTCCTCCTCCTCCTCCTCCTCCTCCTCCTCCTCCTCCTCCTCCTTCTTCTTCTTCTTCTTCTTCTTCTTCTTCTTCTTCTTCTTCTTCTTCTTCTTCTCTTCTTCTTAATTTAAATTGTTTATTGTTTAAAGTATTACATATGTCTCCCCTTTCCCCCATTGTGTCCTCTTGCTTATTATCTGTAAAATGGGACAGGCTAAAAAATTGATCTAGAATGTACTTTCTAAAATTTTATATTTTTATTTGCTTATTATCTTTCTCACTCTAGGGTGTAAGCTCCATGAGAGTAGAATTTTTTTTTATTGAGGTTTTAATCATTTTTAGGTGTACAGTTCAGTGGTATTAAATACATTCAGATTGTTGTATAATCATCATGCCCATCTATCTCCAAAAATTTTCATCTTCTCCAACTGAAACTCTATACTCATTAAACTATAACTCTCCAATTACCTCTTCTCCCAGCCCTTGGCAACCAGCAATTTATTTTCTGGGTATGAATTTGGATACTTTAAATACCCCAGATAAGTGGAATCATACAATATTTGTTCTTTTTATGCCACTCAGCATAGTGTCTTCAAGGTTCATTTATGTTGTAGGATACATCAGAATTTTATTCCTCTTTAAGGCTGAATACTTTTCCACTGTATGTATATACCATACTTTGTTTACCCAGGCATCTGTCGATGGGCATTTGGGTTGTTTCTACCTTTGAATTGTGACTGTTGTGAATAATGCTGCTGTGAACATGGGTGTGCAAAGATCTCTTTTAGTTTCTGATTTCAGTTCTTTGGGGTGTATTCCCAGAAGTGGATTGCCAGATCATATTCTATGTTTAATTTTTTTAGAAACTGCCACACTAGAATGTACTGTTTAGCTCTGAAATTCTGTGATTTGATGAGGGGCTGTAGAGGCACACAAAGAAATGTATCTCTGATGACTGCTCAGAGCAGGGTTGGATGTTTGCCCAGGGCGATCAGGACTTGCTCTCAGCACTCAACACAGGACAGATGGCAACAGGGTCTGTTAGAGTAGATTTCCTCCTTCTCCTTGACACTAGCCAGACAGGAACCACTGGAGCCATTTCTTCCGTCTTCCATTTAATTCTTCTTTGATGTATTTCAAAGACATGGAATTCAAAATACTGACCCAGAATGAATAAATAATACTGTCATTTAACTATATAAATATCCTAAATTGGACAGAAAAGAAGTAGGAGGAAATGAAACTGGCAATTTATCTGATGAGATCATTTTCAAAGTAGATAAAATAAAACATGTTTTTGAAGTCAAGTCTAAATTACAATTTGGGGGGAAATGTAGAACAAGGTTATCACTCTAAAATACTTTAAAGTATTTTATTACTTGTAAAACATAATAGGAATGAAATACTTTTGATTTTGCCTGACAAATGGAGGAAGACATCACAAGCCAGTGTGAACCATTTACCAACCTTTAATTCCACATGATTTATAAAACATATTTTTGTCTTAGACAAAACTGTACCATCACTCCCAAATTAAAGTTTAGAAATTGTTAAACAGAATAACAATTATTTCATTAACGTTGATTTAGGAAACAGAGGAAAAGATATTCCCAGGTTAAAAAAAAAATAGATTCTCAAAAGTGAAGATAATTTTCTGAAATGACTGTTTGAAACAAGTCTTTAAGAATAGACAGTGCTTTCATCAGCTTGACATTTCCAGGGCTTGGTTCTGCAGTAGGTTCCCAGCAATGTGAGTTGTTGAACTCATGTGCTTAAGGAAAAACTACCAAATTTCTCATTTGATGAAGACATAGGGGCAGGAGGACAATGAGTAAGAAGACTGTCTTGTTTTCACTAAGCACTACTTATGACATTACTGGTTGAGAAATACATGGTCCCTTCTCAGCTTCTGGTTGGCCATTGGCCATATCACATGCACATGTGTGCAACTTCTACATCCAGAGCAAAGGTGCTGTCTTCATTTTCCCATTCATGGCAGAAATTTCAGCCAGTTGTCAAACAAGCAGGCAGATGCTTTCATTTTGGATGATCAGAAAAAGGTATTAAAGTTATTTTACAAATGATTGCTTTTTTTCTAGATTTACTAACTTAATATTTTGCCTCATTGTTTTCATTATTGACTTTCTCTTGATATATATTTTCTGAACAATTTGAAAATAATTTTCAGATATCCTATCTTTTAACCATAAATATTTCAGTGTGAATTTCCTAAGAACAAACTGTATTTTTACATAATTACAGTAAATTTATCAAAGCCAGGGAATGTAACATTGATACAGGAATATTATCAAATCCGTAGTTCATATTCAAAATTACAAGTGATTGCTTTTAAAAAATATATATATATTTTATTGATTTCAGAGAGGGAGAGGGAATGAGAGATAGAAACAACGATAATGAGAGGGAATTATTGATTGGCTGCCTCCTACACGCCCCTCTCCCCCACTGGGGATTAAGCACACAACCTGGGCATGTGCCCTTGATTGGAATCAAACCTGGGACCCTTCAGTCCGCAGGCTGATGCTCTATCCACTGAGTCAAACCAGCTAGGGCAAGTGATAGCTTAAATAATGCAAATAAAATTCTGAGAAGCAAAGGGAAATTTGGTAATTATATATTCAGAAATGTGCAAACCATAGGTGTACAACATCCTATTCTTTGGCAAGTAAAAATCATGTATTGGTATATGAACACACACACACATACACACAAGGGAGAAAGGTCTGTAAGGCTATAGGTCAACCAGTGACAGAGGTTATTCTGGGTTCAGAGGTGAGATTGGGCATGGAGACCATGGACTTGTTATTCTATACTAGAGGCCCGGTGCACGAAATTCGTGCACTGGGGAGGGTGTCCCTCAGCCCAGCTTGCACCCTCTCTAATATGGGACCCCTCGGGGGATGTCCAACTGCAGGATTAGGCCCGATTCCTGTGGCCTAATCCTGCAGTTGGACATCCTTCTCACAATCCGGGACTGCTGGCTCCTAACTGCTCACCTACCTGCCTGATTGCCCCCTAACTGCTTCCTTGCTGGCCTGATTGACCCCTAACTGCTCCTCTGCGGGCCTGATTGCCCCCAAATACCCTCCCCTGCTGGCCTGATCACCCCCAAGGCTTTTATTAGTATAGATATGACCCTGCACAGAAAATTTTACTAACCCTGCTTTACAATAAGGGCTTGACGATTGAATCATTAGGACCAGACACCAAGATTTCCTTTCTTTGAATAGTGGAGGGAATACTTATCTTGTCTTTAAGTTGCCCAGAAATTAAAATGAGATAATGACTTAGAAAAGTATAAAAGCACCACATAAAGACAACTGTCTTTTTAATGAAGTGGCAAAATGAAAAACACTTTTTATTCTCCCCTTCCTTCCTTTACAGCTTTTATTTAAACTTTGAAATTTATAAAAATTTCACTCCAATTTTCATTTCTTTACATTCAACATTATTTTGTATTGGTTTCAGGTTTTATATTAGTTACAGAATAGTGGTTAGAAAATCATATACTTTACAAAGTGTTCCCCGATATTTCTAGTACCCACCTGGCATCATACCATCATTACAACACTACTGACTATATTCCCTATTTAAGTGACAATGGGTTTACAGGTTCCTTTCAATCTTTCTTTTGTTTTTTTTGTCCTTCCTTTTCTTTCTCACTTCTTCCCTCATTTTCTTTATATAGTATCTCAATTGGCCATCAAAGCTCAGTGAAGTCACTGGGACATGCTTCATCCATTTTACAGACCAGGAAACTGAGGCCAATTCCAGTTGGCTGTGGAACTTGACTCAGGAAGCCATCAGAGCACACAGGAAGCCCTCAGAGCCATGCTCTTTGCGCTTCCTAAGGGGCAGCGGCCCAGCAAACAGAACAAACGTTCAGTCAGGCTTCCGAGCCTCTTTCTCAAGCACCTCTTCATTGCAGATGCTCCACATTCTTTCCTCTCCCCCCATTCTTTACTGCCCCCCCCTTCTCCGAAGCAGGTGGAAGGCTTCCCACTCACTGCCTAGGCATGCTCTGCTATGGGGCAGGGTGTAGCGAGCTTGCTTTTGGGTGAAGGCAGGAGCAGTAGTCACTGCCTCTGAAGTGTGAAGGCCGCCTGAGCGAGGCCCATTAGCACTGGGAGCTTCTCTGAATCACCTCAGTCAGTCCAGTACCCTGCACCCCTTCACTGAGGTGGCTCCACCCCTCAACCCCCGCCTCAGGGATGAGGGTCCTTGCCCCTCTGCCAGGAGTCCTTCCATGCCCCTTGATCCCTGGCTGGGCCCACCCACATCTTGGGGGCACTGCAGAACCTCTGTCTCTCTGCAGATGAGGCAGATCCCTGCCCTAGGTCTCCGCAAAGCTATGAATCTGTGGCCAGAGGCCTGGTCTGGGTCTCAGCAACCACATGCCTGCAATGTTCCCAGGGACGCTGGGAGGGGCTGGGCGAGTCCTGCCACGCGCCCCCGGGAGCGCCTGGCTCGGCCCGGACACGCCCCCAGGTGGCGATCGCCGCCCGGGACCCCCGGAACTAAGAGGACTGGGCACCGCCATCTTGGTCTTCTCAACGGCCGGATAGGCCACCCGGAGTCCCGCCCCCAGCCTCTCGCAGGCCCAATCATGGGCATAGCGGAGGTGCGGTCAATTTGCATGTTTCTCTATTATAAGGTAGGATACTTCTGTATTACTGTCATTCTCTCCTTATGGGATTATACTCATGTTACCTGTGTCATTTAAAAAGAAAAAAAATCATATACAATGAGAAAGTTGATATTGGCTAAAATAGGTAATTTAAATAATGTCTCACTAAATTACCATGCAATTTGGGGCTAATATTTATAGTTTTAAATGTATTTTTCTCTTTTGCCTTCCTGAGTTCACCACCTTTGGCCTATTCTACCTGCACCTCCATCTACCTGGCAGTCAACTGGGCATGAGAATGGTGGTATACTAAACATTAGATAGTTTTAGGAGTAAAAAGAGCAAGAGCAAGGTAAGATAGATTTTAAATACCAGAGGTGGATTATGCAGCATAACAATATCCTTGAAAGCAAAGCTTTTGTCTAAATTTCTTTATCTCCTTTTAGTCTATCAACCCCTGAGCATGGAGGACTTACATTATAGACCTGTGGCATGGCAGCCTGGTCAGGTCTAAGTTTGGCAGGGAGAAGACTATAACACAGAAGGAGTGAAAGAGACTTTTCAGGTCTGGCAGGGGTGATTGTGGAGAGGAGAGAGACAAGTGTGAAGCCATTAGAAGTGGTCCTGACTTCCCCATCTTTGGACTTGGGAAAGTGGGGATACATTAGATAAGTTGTGATAACGCTGAGGGCAATGGTGACCCTGAGGAAGGAGATCCATTCCCCGGTGGCTCCCAGGACCAGCACAGAGCAGCCAACTTCTTGAAAAGTACAGATCACAGAGCCAGGCAAGAAGAGGTCTGAGGTTCAGCTCTCATGAGTCACCCTTGCCTGGGTTACTATGAGTAGAGGAGGGAGAAGCTGAGGTTCTTGCTGGACAGCTGTTCACAGAAATAACCATGGGGGGTGGACAGAGATCTGGACTGTACAGACAACAGTCCAAGCCAGGTCTCAGAGGGGGCCACAGTGGGCGCTGAGGTGGGGTCAGATTGCCCAGGTAGAGCGACGGTCCTGCCCTTGTGCACAGTGCCTGGAGGATAAGTTACATCATCCTGGACTTCAGCTGGGAGTGCCCGCTAGGAGAGGGTAATCAAGCAAGCAAAGGACATCAATCTTTAGGTAAGAAGACATTCCCTCCTTGAACCCACACCCAGGCACAGTGCTTTTCTACCAACACAAGGAAATAGAATCCACTTCCTTATACCCCCCGATGTCACCTTTGGAAGATAGGTATGGGAGAGGATAAGAAAAAGAACATTTTCATCCAAGTGAGAAATTGTTTCTTTCTTTTCTAAAACATATGTTTTTATTGATTTTAGAGAGAGAGGAAGGGAGAGGGAGAGAGACAGAGAAACATTGATGTGAGAAAGGAACATTGATCAGTCACCTCCTGCATGAAGCCCAATCAGAGAACCTGGGTATGTGCTCTGATCAGAACCAGGGACCTTTCAGTGCACAGGATGATGCTAAAGCAAATGAGCCACACTGGCCCGGGCTGAGAAATTGTTTCTTCAATATACTGTTCAAATGATCAGTTGGGACTAAATTTAAACAGGGACTCCTAATTTTCCTCCTCACAACACTGTGCTTAGTTGCTCATGATGAGTTCTAGACAAAATGACAGTACATTTTCTCTGCACATCTGAGTTGTAATGTGAAAGTTTGTAATCTCACAATACGTAAAATGTAATGACAGAGAATGAAACTTCAGTGAATAAGAAGACTCAGTCTGAGGAAGAAATCTTGTCCTAATAAAAAGTCAGAATCTTAAGAGTTAGCGGGTAAAGGGTAGAGGAAGGGTATCAGACATTTTGCACACGAGGCCTGATATCTAATCACTCTCAGTGGAATGTGGTGTCTCTTGATGCATGTATGATAGATTATATATTTCTTATGTTAAAACTGTTCAGAAATTATACCAGCTTGAGGTTTTATGTTGCTATTGAATCACAGAGTGAGGCTTGCCCATTAACCTTCAGGTGGCGGAGAATCCTGGATGCTGCCCTGGCACAAAGGCTGGAGAGCCCCTCCCCTCAGAAGACACTCCAGGGCCAATGGTTCGGACACCTCATCCAGAGTCCAGTTTGCTCCAAGGTGGTGGCTAAGAGCACAGACTCTGGAGCTAGGCTCTCCTACTTGCTGGCTTTATGTCCTTGGGCAAGTTACACAAACTCTGAGACTTAACTGAGAATAATAACAACAGCAGCGAGACTTCCAGTGCTAAAACTGTGTAAGCTCCAGGGGAAGCAAGAGGAACTGGAATTGGTCACGCTGGTTCATGGGAGCGTAACACATGAGCTTCTCTGACAGAAGTGCGCTGGGCACAGAGTGAGCGCTTAGTAATGTTTGTTGTCATTATCACGATCACTATGACAATTGCTGCTATTGTATATGGAAAAAGAAGTGATCCCTCAGCCACAGTGCTGCTTTAAGTAGAGAAAAGGGGCTTATTAATAACCCTTTGAATTTCTAGGTCTCTTTGTGTCCTGAAGTTTTCATCTAATTGTTTATTTTTAAAATAACCTAAGTATACAATGGAAATACATGTCTCTGGGGACATGGCAGAAGATGTAGCAGGAAGGATCTAAATACCATGCTTGAAAATATCTGCTTGGTCTCTCCAAATCATTCAAAGTTCTCGGACTCCAGTCAGGAGCAAGTGAGATTTTTGATGCTAATGTTATTTTGAGACTCAGAAGCACAGAAATGTGGCAAGAAAACTACCAGGAAGCTCTAAGGAAAGGTTTGCTATTTTGCTGTATTCAAAGCATTATATGTAAGAGGACAACTTTCTTGCAGTTGAATAAGGAAAAATTAGTTCACCGTAACTGGTTGGTGTATATATATTGGGCACAAGTCTAAGCGCGTTAGGCATGTATGGCCACTTAGTGCTTACAGCAATCCTATGATATAGATCTTTCCAGTTCAGAGGAAGAGGCTGAGGCTCACAGATGATAAGTCATTTATTATACTCAGGTTTAACAGCGATTAATAACAGTTGTCGTCAAATTTATATCCAGGTATTTTTAGTGATGCAAATCCCATTGTAAAGTGTGTATCACTTTCACTTACACAGTATTTAGAGATTTGTTGATAGTTTTGGTTTTGATTGTGGTTTCCATCTTCATGGTACTGTATAATTGGATGAGTTATGTGCTACATTTCCACTCATGCTCAGCCTTGTCTGGAGGGAAGCCCATGTGATTGACCCATGAAATCCCAGCTCAGGGTCTTACTGTTCCCCAGTGGGAACCACCTGAGCTGGAAGCATAGCAATCAGGGAAATAAGTCAAGGAAATAGATGGCCTCTGTCAAGTTAGCTTTGGAAACTAGAAAGGCTACAGTAGAAACAAATGTCATAATTACAAAATTATTTGTCCATAAATTAATGTTACACATGACAGAGGCCAATATATCTTTGAAAGCCTTGGTTTTATCCTTTGCTTCTTTCAAGTTGTACTCAGATGTACCTTGTTTCCTTCTTAGGTAACCTAAGACGTTAAAGAGAGTAAGCTTTTTTACTCTTTCTGGTTAATTATTTCTATCTTCATTTTCATAATTCTGCCTGGAGACAAACTTATATCATAAAATAGAGTAGCAATATTATTCAGCTTCCAGAACCTCAACTTTCTACTTGTAAATTTTAAATAGCTGGTTGTATATTTTGTCCCAGAGAGGAAAACAGAAAGATCTCTTGAAGAAGTAACATGAGAATTTATAGAGTTGAATTACTCTGCCTCAATTGTCTCAATGGTCCATGCATTAGCATGAACTTTGGGGTGAGAATACAATCAACATTCATTCACAGAGGCTGCAGGAGTGACCTACTGCCCCCAGAAACTCTGGCATTTCAAATATTTGCCTGGTGTGGAAATGTGATGCCAGGTGCTAGTTAAAAATCATAACATCTCAGAGCTGGAAGGAATTTTGAGTGGTAGGCTCTCTCTTATAAGATAGGATTGAATTGAACCAGTTCCAAAAGCTATTCTTTCTTTAAAATCTTGAGATTCAAACACACTTGAAAGCATGACAAAGCTCACACTTTAACTTTCCCCATGTATTTAGATCATAATGGCATCATTTTAAAATTAAATGGAATATTTCTACATTGGCAAGGCCTCTATTGTCAATTTTTATGTTTCACCAAAATCCCTCTCTTGGAAAGGGGAATCTGAGAATCAGAAAGTCAAGTTGGGAGGCATTGATGACCCAAAGCCTGTTTGAAAATGGTTGCGATATTTAAAGCCTATCTATTGGTTGTGAGAGCATCTGGCTCAAAGGAAATCTCTTAGCAGAAAACCATTGGACTGATGCCCCCAGGAGAGGACCTTCCACATTCATGAATTCACAATCATCTGAGCCATCACACCGTATCTGGGATTATTCTGTATGAAAATTATTCTATATGGAAACATTTCATTATTATCGAGTCCTAGGCTGGTCTCTTGGGTTGAAAGAAGTGGCAGCAAAAGATTGGGTGAGATAGATAAGGAGTCTTTCCCAGGATTGGATGCAAAAATGCAAGAAGTAGCTTAAGTTTTAGGTTTCCATAAGTGCTAGGTTTCCATAAGTGCTTACGAGGAACCTGAAGTGGCCACGTGCTCCAAGTACAAATATCACAGAACCTGTCCTTTTGCCTTTGCCTGCCCTGACCACCTATCAAGAACAATAGTCTCCCATGGCAGTTTTGACTGAGCTAGTTCCAGACCAAGGGAGGCAGACTTTGTGGTTAACCAGGAGCGCTGTCACCACTAATGTTACTGGGCTGTAAATAGCCTGGGTGGGGATGAACAGAGATGGAGATACATGAACAGTAAACCATGGGTCCTCACCTTCTCCCCACTGCTCGGACCCATCCCTCTCTTCTCTGGAACAGAAGCTGGCTCTGAGTCCTATCCAGCTGCTGTCAGAGCCCTCCCACCTAGAGACTGGCCCTGTTTATAGATTACCTTGTGTACACTTGAATGAACTATACTGGAAACATGACCTTGACATTCATTTGCTGCCCCAAAACTGCATCTATCGAAGACCTCTGGTTGCCTTGTAAACATCATCCTTCTAGATATGACTTTAGGCCTTGTCTGCAGGGCCACTGCTTACAGCCACACAGCCTCTCCACTGCAATGGTCCCGGGGGCTGTCATTCCCACAGGCCACAGTATAAATGGTGCCCTTCTCAAGTAGCCAATGCAGAGGCTCTGCTCATCCAATGCAAGGGAGCCACACCCCTTAAACAGTGTGATTTGGGATTGTATGGTGATGCCTGGAGTAGGCTGACATTCTATTATAGTGTTTTTGTTAAAAATCATCCATGATTTCTTAGCCTCATTCTCTTTTCTTATGGTAATCTCTACTTCTCTCAACCTCCTGCATGCCTCATGATCAAGACCCTACTTTATGACTCAGCCAAACCTCATTCAGCTAACTAAATCTAACCCCAGGAATGAAAGAAGGGAGAGAGAGATTTCAGAAAGTGCATGCAGCTTTTGTTCCAATAGAAGGAGACTACAGGAGGCCACAGAATACACCTGACCACAGCCAACAGCCTTACAGAGCATGGTAAATTTGCACTGAAAGGGAACTGGACTTCTTGTGGTTCTTTATGGCATGTGTATGTTCAATAGTAATTAGACAAATAAATAATAAAGGCAAGAGAAATATGATTTTACTATACGGATTTGAATAAAAATATCCTGCTCTTTAAGAACTGAAACTTCATCAACATTTTTCTGAGAACCTGAGGATATGTGGCCATAACCATATCAGCTTTATCACCACAAGATCCATTCAACCTACAGCACAGCAGCTAACAGTGCAGATTCTGCTGCCAGACAAACGGGAATCCCAGGTGAGGTGTACATATCTATGTGCTAATTGTATAATCTGGGGCCAATTTGTTTAATATATTTCAGTTTCTGCATTTTAATTTGAGAAATAATATGACTTTAATTAGAGTAAAAAATTTAAAATGAACCCTAGCATATACTGCTTGCTGCTACTATAGCATAGATAGGTTAACCATAACCACACTATAATTATGCTTTATTTATGGAAAATATGCTGCTTACTAAGGATGGAGTTTGTCACAGGATGTACTCTCAGAGAGTTTTTATTATAAACTACATGACACAAAATTTACTATTTTAGCCATTTTAAGTGTACAAGTCAGTGACATTAAGTATGGTTATAATATTGTACAACCATCATCTCTATTTAGTTCCAGAATTTTTTCATGATTCCAAATGGAAAACCCAAACCCATTAAGCAATTACACCCCTTCTCCCCAGCCCCTGACAATCAAAAATCTATATTTTGTTTCTATGGATTTGCCTATTCTGGATATTTAATATAAATGGAATCATGTAATATGTGGCCTTTTGTATCTGGCTTCTTTCATTTAGCAACATGTTTTCAAGTTTCATTCATGTTATAGCGTGTATTGGTACTTCATTCCATTTGATGACTGCATAATATTCCACTGTTGGATATGCTACATTTTGTGTATTTATTCATTGATGGACATGTGGGTTGTTTCCACCTTTAGGTTATTGTGAATAGAGCTGCTATGCATATTTAGGTATGTGTTATTATCTGAACACTTGTTTTCAAGTCTTTAGTTATATACCTAGGACTGGGATTACTGAGTTATAGGTAATTCTATGTTTAACTTGTTGAAAAATGTTTATAGACAATTATTTCCTTCTCATTATGAAGTTCAAATTTAAAAATAAAACCGTCATATTAATTGTGAAGGAGCCGAAACCGGTGTGGCTCAGTGGATAGAGCGTCGGCCTGCGGACTGAAAGGTCCCAGGTTCGATTCCGGTCAAGGGCATGGACCTTGGTTGTGGGCACATCCCCAGTAGGAGGTGTGCAGGAGGCAGCTGATCGATGTTTCTCTCTCATCGATGTTTCTAGCTCTCTATCCCTCTCCCTTCCTCTCTGTAAAAAAATCAATAAAATATATTTTAAAAAAAAATTGTGAAAGAGATATACCTGAATAGTCACATCTGTAGTCATTTTCCTAGTGCTCTGACAAATGAGTAGCAACCCTTTCAAATAGTGTTCTAATCAGGATCATTTCTGATTGGGTTACTGACTTGTGGTAATTATAGAAAAGAGTTACTATCATAACATTGCTCATATTTTTATGTTAGTTCCAATGTCATTTATAATATTTCCAGGAATTTAGCCAATCTGCCCCCCAACAATAAAAATAATAAGATATGAATTATGAAACTAATTTAAAATTGAACTTATTTTTATATGACTACATTGATACTTTTATTACTTCTTCGGTGAATTTTAGGTTACCAGTAGAAGGAAATAACCCTCCAACAGCAACGATTAATCAACTCAGTTCTACAAAGAGGAACATGAGCACTTATCCAATCACAAATACTCCAGGGTAAGTTCATTTGGAAGAAGTCAACTTTTTCTTACCATGCACTCCTGATGGTTACCAAATACAGGTTACATGTCCAAACAGTAAGAATACAAAATAGTCAACATCAATGTGATCAGAAGTAAATCTGGGATATTTTTATAGAAGCTAGAACAATTTACAGATGCAAAAGTAATTTTGGAATTTATATGAATTTTAAATCAAATACATATATATGCATGCATGTATATATAAATATACATATATATTTTGCATGATGCTAATGTAGTTGATTTCTGGCAATGATACAGAGTACTTCGTGGTTGCACTGAGTCAGTGGAGCCCATGTGTTATAAATAAACATTTGGCTCTACCAAACAGAGATTTATCAAAAGTTGTGCAGAGGCAAACAAGGCAGGCAAGCCGTGATCCCCTGCAGGTACTGGTCCATGTGCTACCAATTACTTTACAATTCTGCAAAATGTATAACAGCAACCAGATTGAGGGCACAGAAAATTTTAGGAAATTTTATTATTAAATTCTACTAAAATGGATCTGTGTACATTTCTTCCTTCTGAAGAAAGAAGAACAGGCCTAAGATTATCTATATGTGAATCATCTAGCTCATTGCTCTCTCCAGTTGTCGGTTCTGAACTGAGACCATCTGGCCTATCCACCAGCCAGCAGCCTCAGGAGAACACTCTTTGGAGAGATGATATGTATTTACCAAGATGCTTGATTAGGTCAGATAGGTTGGTCTAAAATGCATGGGACTTCCGCACAACGTACATCAACTATCTCAAACTCTTTGCAGCTTTTGCAAGAAGCGGCCTTTAGCAACTCCTAATCAAGCCTGGCTTTCCTAGGATGTTCACTAGGAATCTGTTCTAAGCTGATCCCATAATCATGTGTCTGATGTGAAAACACTAGGGAACATCTTGTTTCATTCACTATTGCTACGTAAGGTTTCACTGAATTGAAAGCAACTACTTTTGTGTAAGCAGATCTGAGAATATACCATGAATCTGGAAGCTAATTTTATAACACAATTCTAGTCTTAAGAGAAACTCAATACTACAACCTACAAGTATGACTGAAAGCCTCCAAGGAAGGTATTTTCATATGAATTGTACTCTTACAGCATACATTCTGAAAGATGTTACAGATTACTTTTCATTGATGCCATTGCTGTAATAATATGGATACCTGATAAGCTTGAAGAAAGTTGATTTTATTTGTTACCCTGCACCAGGAAAATGTCTAACATAATCATTATTAGTATTGAGAGCCTTATAATTTAAAAAGAGATATTAGGAATATATGAATCTAAAAAGTGTAATCCAAGGTAAAGTGCAATTTTTTAATCCATCATAGTATTTTACACACCGTACAAGTGCCTTATATATCTGTTTATTGTTTATTCTCCGTCGTGCTAAAATGCTCCTCCCTGGGCCCCCTCACTTTGGGGGGGACAGGAACTTAGAGAAGAATCTGAACTGCTTCTTTGTCCCAGTCTTTATGGAAAATGATGTCTTCCCAGTGCCTCTAGGTGTGAGTGGAGAATGTTCCCTCCCCCACCCAGCTGGGGGATCAGTTTAGCATCTGTATTACCAGAACCCCCCAGGCAAGTGCCATTGTAAGTTCTTCAAAACCCTTGTGCAATTTAGCTGGAGGAGGAGGAGGTGCTTTTGGGGGGAAGGTAGCTCTACAACTACTTTGATTTGGTTTTGGTTTTGGTTTTGCTCTGATGACAGAAGTGTTAGTAATGATATCCTGTGCTAAATGCTTTACTCCATAAAGTGCAAAATTAGTAGTAACTGGAATCACTGAGGACAGAAGGAGTAAGACTGGATCTAGACTTGATGAATGGCAGGTCTAGATAAATGGAGCAGAGGGCTTGTAGAGGAGCAATAGCATGGCCGAAAGCATGGGTGTGGGGAGGGAAATGGCACATCTATAAAGACAGTGTGGGACAGCCAGCCAGTGACAAGGCCATGAATCCAAGGACGAGTCCTGACTCTGCCTTCTATTGGTTATATTACCTTGGACAGGCTATTTGCCTTTCTAAATTTTTCTCATCCATAAAGTTGGGACAATAATTACTAGACTGCTAGCTTTTCATCAGGATTAAATAAAATAATTGATTTAGTTATTATTTTATTCAATAAATATTAAGCACCGTAAAGAATCTCAATAAAGTAAGCTACTTTACTGAAAAATAATAAGTTAGTCTATTTGGAAAGAGCAAGTCCATGGAGAAATTACTGGAGCCTGAAACTAGAGGCATAAACCACATGCAAACACAAATGACAGCAACTGTCCATTTACAGCCCTCAATACAGCACTGATACAGACAAACCAATAGCGTGAGAAGGCTAAAAAAGGCTAATTCCAATGTAACCCTGATATGTGGGCCTAGTGATCTGAATCCATGCCAGCAAGCTCAGTGTATGTTCTTGATAACCTATGATTAAGTCACTGCCTCCTTCCCAGATACTGGTCTTGCAGAACCGGTTACAGAGGCCATGGGGCTGTGGACAGTGCACTGCCCCAGAGAGAGGGTTATTAACGCTGGCGCCAGGCCTGACCATCAGATATGCCTGGAGACCCCCAACACCTGGGGGCCTTCTTGCAAGGCCCGCGAAAAGGACCGGAAGCATAATCCATATTTGCGGGACAAGGACCACAGGGAGATATAAAGGAAAGCCCCATGCATGTTCCTTCACTCAGATTTGGAAGGCTGTTCCCTGAGTCCGCCGGTGTATTAAACAGTGTCCCTCCTCTTCTTTGAAGCGTCCTTGGTTTTCTTTGGTCTTCTGCAACAAGCGGAGACCAAATGGTAGTCTATTTCTATTATTTATAATATATGTAGTTGTTCAATAATTTAAAAATAATTCCCTATTTCTTGTTTGTTTGTTTTTAAAGGGAAAGGGTTAGCTGGGAAGAAGGTAATAGAAATAGAAACTGAAAAAATAAAATCCCGAAATATTCAGACATATGAAGGTTAGTTTGGGCTGATTGAGCTCCTTTTAAAGATTTGGCTTTTCTGAGTATTAGAAAAAATAGTTATTAAAAAAGGTTTAATATAGTATAGGCATAGACTCAGGAATTTTCAAAATGTCATTCATTCAACATGCATTTATTGAGTTCCTGCAGTGTAGACATTAGCTATGCAGTAGTAAATAAAATATGTGCTACCTATTTTGTCTAGTGGGGAGAGAAAAAACAAAGAATAATACAGCAAAACACAAGATGTTTTATGCTAAGTGCTTTGAAGAAGAAAAAAACAGGAAAAATGCCCTTCTTCAAACAATATGGGGACAGCTAATTTAGATAGGGATGGGGTCAGAGAGGGCTGCTCTGAAGAAACAACTTTTGTGCTGAGACCTCAAGGACAGGCAGGAGGGAGTGAGGTGAGGAGTGAGGATAAAGTGGTCCCGGTCTGGGACTTAGGGTGAGAAAGAGCCTGGATAATGGTGCTGGTGTAAACAGCCCTCAAAGACCTCTCTGGGCCTGGTAACTTGTTTTTATTTTTAAATTTGTATGAACCTTAACATATGACTTTATAGCCAAGTTGGCCTGGATGACCTCTAAGATCCATTGGAACCTCTTAAAAGAGAACTTTGAAAATTATTTCTGGCCACAGGGGTGGTCTACTTCCAAAGCATCCATAGAAAGATGACTTATACAAGGTCACCCCGCTTCAAGAGATCACATTCACATGAAGCAACTCACATCAGACCCAGTGAATTTATAGGAAATGATGTGACCATACTGTGCTTTGAGAATAAAATGCTAATGAAGAGTGTAACAAAAGGTGGTAAGGTTAATTTTATTTCCTTAAGATTATAACTCCTCCCATGTACACTGTTCTAGTGAGATGACCAAAGCTCTTCCTACTCTCATCTTGTTAAGTAGGCTCTTCTCCAAATACAGCTACCACTTAGCATACATCCAAGGGTAAACAAGAGCAGGTTGTCAGCAGATGTCCTTACAGACGGTTCTGGGCACACAGGTGCCTTAGGAATCCACATTAATGTAGAATCTAGTAGGCTGGAGACCAGATGCCACCATGAGCAGACAGCATCCAGTGGGAAATGATGGCAGGGTTAATGCCCCACACCCAGGAGAGGCTATCGTTCCTTGTATTTTATACCTTTCCTGTCCCATGAAGGGAGGAAGAGCTGCTGAATTTGATTTGGTTTTAATTTTACCTTCTGTCAAAACTGAAAATCAGTAACCAGCCTCCTCCCTTAATCACCTTCCTCGATATTGTGATGCTCTATGCTCAATGAAATGCTCTCTGAGAAGCTGCTGTTGAAAATCTGTGAGTGTGGGATACGAGGGGGTGTTTGTTCTTTGACATTCTCAAAGAGAGTAGACCAAACTACAGACTGAAAGGAATGTGCATGGGCAAAGGAAATGCAAATACAATGAACTGAGGACAGGAGACAGAACATCAAAGATAGGAAGATTTATTATGAGGAGAGGAAGTCAAATCAGAGGGAAGACCAGACTGTGATGGTGGTGGTAAAAACCCAAGTAGTCTAATTGTTTTCTCTCTGAGTGGAACAAACAGGACCTGAATATAACTAGTGTCTGCTTTGGGACAAAAGAGAAAATAAAGCGCACAAAATGTCTGTCTCAGAAAACTCAGGCAACTTTGCATATTTTTTTTTTCTCATCAATTTCTCAAATAAAGGCGATGAGCGTTATTGGCTCAGAGTAGGTGAAGCCTGTTCTATACGAGCCCAGTGGCCCTTGAAGTGTGCATCTGTCACAACAGAGCACACACTTCCTAACACACGGCCTTTGTCTGCGGGGCTCACACAGGGCCGTGGCGTGAGACACCTGAATGGCCCACCAGTCACCATAGCGACCAGCCTCCTTCTGTCTGCCACTTTCTTCTGTGGACAGAGACCCAGACATGCAAATCAGCATCCCAGAAGCCTTCTTTCTGCCATTTCTTGTCTTCCGATTTGGGGCCCTTCCTTCCTCGCATGATGGCATCTCATCAGTGGGTACTAAGAGTGACACTGCAAATATGAGCAAATGTTCCCTTGGCTCTTAGAAAGGAGGCTGGAGGGAAGGAGTTTCAGGATAGGCTGATAGCAGAAAAGCCCTGATGTTACACTGCTAGTTCTTACTGGCACAATTCTTTTTATTTTTTATTGACTTCAGAGAGGAAGAGAGAGATAGAAACATCAATGATGAGAGAGAATCATTGATCGGCTGCCTCCTGCACACCCCCCTACTGGGAATTGAACCTGCAACCCTGGGCATGTGCCCTTGACCAAAATTGAACCTGGGATCCTTTGGTCCGCAGGCCGACACTCTATCCACTGAGCCAAACCAGCCAGGGCTGGCACAATTCTTCTCATTCCACAAGCTCATTGAATACCAAACATTTACAATTGGAGTCAGGCCCCCACCCTCAACCCCACCCACTCACTGGAGTTTTACAAATAAGCTCAACCAGAGATTGCATCAGGTTAGGACACACAG
Organism: Eptesicus fuscus; assembly: GCF_027574615.1. NCBI lineage: Eukaryota > Metazoa > Chordata > Mammalia > Chiroptera > Vespertilionidae > Eptesicus > Eptesicus fuscus. Next base: position 21,866,089 of record NC_072475.1, read on the forward strand.
CTTCCTTGAGAAGCAATGTGCACCCCTCCAATACCAAGTCACTAGGTAGCAGCAGAACTGCACAAAATTCTTCTCATGTGGCACCTCGCTTAGCCCACAAGTGCTATTATAGACACTATTGACTACCAAGCCTGCACCTCTTTACTCTGCCAAACATTTTGTTGACATCTTTTGTCTACTATCTTCTCCTCCATTCTCCTAAGCTTATGCCTTTTCATTTTTTTTATATCATTTAAGTGGAATTTTAGTGGTAGTACACAGATAAACATGTGTTCAACCAGCCATGTTTACTGAAAGTCTTTTGTGTGTGTGTGTGTGTGTGTGTGTGTGTGTGTGTGTGTGTGTGTTAGGAGGGATGTCAGAAGTCCTTAAATACCATCTATAACATAAAACTCTGGGTGAATGTGGTGATCAATATAAACTGATTATCTAGAACAGCGCTTCATAAACCATGGCTCTGGGCCAGGTTTGACTCACTGCTTGTTTGTGTAAAGTTTTATTGAAACACAGTCATGTCCATCCATTTATGTATTATTTATGGATGCTTTTACACTACAGTGACAGAGTTAAATAGTTGTAACAGAGACCGCATGGCCTGTCTCTGTCTTAAAATTTTTACTATCTGGCCTTTTATTTAAAAAGTTTGCCAGCCTCTGGTTTGGAATGCAAGTTGATAATAATATTAATATTGCAAGACTTGATATAAATATTTTTCTATATTTCAAACTTGTTTGAAAAATGTTAAAATTTTTGGAATTACTACATTTAATCTTGATGTCATAGCGAATGTCATGGGAAAGAAATATATTTTACTAAGGTATGGCATAAGAATATCCTTTTAAAGAAAGGTAGCGATACAGATTTAATATCTTGTAACCAACATGGCAGTGAGATAAATGTTACTCACAGAGGAAAATCTGACAACTCTTCACATGCTAAATTTGAAAACTGTTAGTCCACCCTGCTCTTCCTCCTGGGCTGACATCAAACACTGGACCCTGTACTGGGTGAGCAGGTACAAAGGCAGCTACCAGCTATGATTGCTCTTATGATACTGGTCCATTCACTGGGGACACCATACCTCACACTCTCCTTTTGAGTTCTGTGTCTCCAGACCCTCATCTGCCTGGAGAACTTCAGCCCCTTCTGTCTGAAGGAAATGGAAAAAGACGGAGAATCCAAAGGGTTGCACTGCTGATAGAATTTATTTGCAGCTCCTGCTCAAGGAGGTGTAGACTTCGGATTAGAAAAGAGAAGGGGAGCCCAGCTAGTGTGGCTAGTGTTTGGACATCAACCTATGAAGTAGGAGGTCATGGTTTGATTCCTTGTTGGGGCACATGCCCGGGTTGGGGTCTCAATCCCCAGTAGTAGATGTACAGGAGGCAGTGGATCAATGATTCTCTCTCATCATTGATGTTTCTATCCCTCTCCCTTCCTCTCTGAAATCAATAAAAATATATTTTTTTAAAAAAGAAAAGAGAATGAGAATTCTCACTGTCTATGGTCCCTAACCCCCATCATTACTTTGTAATGGGTAGTTCCATGCCCAACCTTACCTAACATGAATGAGTATAACGGTATATCTACATCTCCCTGCACACATCTTGCCCACAACCAGCTGATTCCTGATTCCATGTCAAGTTAGGTTTTGTTTCATTTTTAAAGGTATCTGAGATAGAAGGAAAGGCGTCTGACCAAAACCTGAAAAATGATTTTTTTTTCCTTCAAAAGTCAGCAGGGTCTTCATTACAGCAATCTGGTACAGGTCTTGTCTTAATACCACAAAGGCCATTTCTTGATGAGATTTCTATTATCAGTAACACACCTCATAGGGATCAGAAAATTTCACCAAACCATATCTTGATGGATAAAGTGAAAGTGAATTTGAAACACTTAATTACATTTCCTTGAAATGCAGACAAGTTCATGTTAGCAATAGCAATGCTTGATGAAAAGCATTTGGGAATTTCTTAAACCCCAAGTGTTTGAAAAACTAGGCTCTAACTTGAATTTAGATGCGTTCCTTCCCCATTAGGGCAATATACATTAAAAGTATTCACAGATAACTAACAAACCAAGGATGGCAATATACTATTGCTTAATCTTTTCTTTGGACGTTTCCTCATATTTTAGTACTTTTAAATTCCCAAATAAACTCTTTAATTTTATATAGTTACTGAATTACTTTAGGAAGACAGAATATTCTTCTTGCTGTTGCACATAAGTTAAAAATATACAATGATCCAGGGAATGCAAAATTTAACATAACAAAATTTCTGGAAACATTAACAAATATCGTAAGTGTTTAATGTATATTTGACATTGGAATTACAGCAAGATGGTACTATATCAATATTGCAAGAATACAAAGGATGTCTATGTTGGTCTTGATTCTTTTACTGTAGATTCAATTGTTTATAAGAGTTCAAAGGCTTTGTTAAAAGCCAATGAACAAAAACCCTCAGGGTGTAACTGTATATGAGCTGGTATAAAATAAAATAAAAATTCAGTAGAAAGACATGATAAGGATGTAGGAACAGTCTTAATTGTCTATATTTACTGGAAAGGATAGCTTTTACTTAAATATTTGTAAGGTTCTTTTTAAATGAACTTAGAAAAAAAATCATGTAGATTCAGTAAAGAAAAGATGGTCCAAAGTACAATAAATTCAGTTCCTTTTAGAAGGAGTGAGGGACAATGGATTGATCTTTAAATATCAATGATAGGTGAAATCACATATAGATAATTGTCTCAAACTACCGTTCAATGTTTTGAATTTAGGAAAGCTTAGGTGTTTCTTTTTCTTTTTTGCTTAATTTAAATTCTCTGCATATTTTAAGGGAAATATAATCTGTATGTTTTGAACTCATTTACACAACATGGCTAAGCATGATTGAAACATATTTGATACTTGTAAGTATTTTAAAGCTAGCTGTTAAAACTCCCTTCCTTGAGAAACTAAATACTATGTACATAAAAAGTCAGAAGGTCACATTGCTGAAAATTCAAACAGACACCAAGTAGTACAGTTTCCTGTCTTCCAGGCCAATTTATCTTTTTTAAAAACCCTATCCTGTGAGAGGAACCAAAGGGCAATGGGACCACAAATGGAGTGCCTTGAGCAGTCCCGATGACTAATCCTGGTATCTTTGAGTGTCTGAGAGAAGAACACTCATCTCTTCAATGGAGAGGTGATGATTAAACAAAGAGTGAATTCAATCACAAAGTCCTTGTAAGGAAGAAAATTCTTTACTACTGGGAAATATTACTATTTCCACAGTAATAATGCTTCTCAAACAGTAATGCACATATGCATCACCAGAGGCATCTTATTAAACTGTAGATGCGGATTCAGTAGGTCTAGGATAGGCCTTAGAGTCTGAATTTCTAATGGATAACCAAAGAATCTCAATGTCGCTGGTCCATGGACCACATTTTGAGAAGCAAGACAGTCTTTCAGGGTTTCTCAACCACTACTGATATTTTGGTTTGGATGATTCTTTGTCTTGGGGGCTTTTCTATTGGTTGTAGGCAGTTTGGCAGTATCCACTGGCTGCCAGTAGCCCCTGTCTCTCCTCCCTCAATCATGATAAACACAAATGTATCTAGACATTACCAAAAGTTCCCAGCCTGGGGACAAAATTGCCTCTAGCTGAGAACCAGTGCTCTATTGTTATATTCAGTGGTTACGTGTTTGTTGCATAATATAAACACCTCTTCTGATGAACCAGCTTCAGTGAGCACTGTAGTCATCAATCAAATAAGTAAACAGTTCTCTTTTTTCTCCTGGGAAATTGTCATACTTTTATTTATGGACATTGTGGATTTTTAACTGATTTTTGTTTCTCTCCTTACTATGGCCACTAGGGTGCTCAGAAGTAAATGTATAAATTTTCAGACATAAATTTTTGAAAAATAACTCAACTACTGGATATATTTTATTTCTCTATCTTTGTTTCCCCCTCACATTCAGTGAATCATCTTTTTTATTTTATTATATATTTTTATAGGCTCTCATACACAATTTGAAACAAGATTGATTTTCATTAAGTACCGGTAAGGTAACCCCAACAATTTGACTAGAAATAGACCAACCAGGACAGGCACAATGCATTCATTTGCTAACCATAATTGGTCATTTGCTGTTTGATAGCTATTAATAAGTTTAGACAGATAGACACCTCAAAAGTATTAAACAAGCCAGCTTACTTTCTCCCAAGAAATTATAGTAAACTGATGAATACAGATGTCTGGAGAAGAAAAACAAAACAATAAATTAATGTGAAGTAAAAAATATTATTTTAAAATTTTATTATGAAGATATAATATTAGCAAATAAAGTTGAGGCTGATGAAGGACTTGGCCAAATAACCAATGTTTTACATTTTGCCAGCTTTGACATAAGGCACGCAGAAATAATTAATTTAGAGCATAAAGGACTTTTTAGAAAAAAGGACATAAAAATGATCCAGCTGAGTGTTTTTCAAGTTTCTTTAAGCTGTCGAATTCTTGGTTTAAATACCCATCAGGAAGGTCAATGTGCAAACTCTGATGACTCATAGCTGCTCTGTTGGCAGGGCAGGGAAAGAAGGAAAGGGGAGTCTGAGGTCTCTTTGAGGAGCATAGGTTGAAAGCCCATGACCCTGTAATACACTCTTGGGATAAGGGTGAGGAAGTGGAGGCACAAGGAAATGAAGAACCTGTTTGAGGAATTGAAACTGCCCAACAACAGAGTTGGGACTGAAACCCAATCCTATAGACTCTGGTTAGACAGGATGCTGGGGAGTCTGGAGTTTTCACCTGGGTCAAAGTTACCAGCATCTCTCTCCAAAACTTTAAATTATGCACGTTTCTCCTTTCCTTTCCCTTTCTCCTCAACTCCCATCCCCAATCTGATTCTTCAGAGAAAATCGGTGTAATAGTTTGATGTTTTCTTTAGAACTCTTTCCCTCCTTTTCTTTGTTTTCTTAGCCAGCTCTATTTTTACTTTTATCATAGCAGTTAATGCTTTTTAACACCCTATGTAGTTTACTTGTTTATCATTTCTATTATTTATTGTGTGTCTTTTCCCACTAAAACAGTCTCTGTGAAGGCAAGGATATTTGTTTTTTTCACCAATGTTTCCTAAGTTCCTAGACTGATGCGGGCAATTAGTAGGCCCTCAGAAATAGTTGTAGAATGAATGAATGAATGAATGAATGAATGAATGATAAATAGGATGAATAAGCAGAACACAGAGAATTTTAATGGGAGTAAAACTATTCTGTGTAATACTACGGAGGTGGGGGGCAGGGAAGGGGAATACATCCATACAATGAAATATTACTCAGCTCTAAAATGAAATGAACTGTCAAGCCATGAAGGAACCTTAAATGCATACTACTAGTGAAAGAAGCCAATCTGAGAAAGCTACTTAGAAGTTAGAAAATAGGAAGTTTGATGTGAGAAACAGAATCATATTCAGTGTTTCCGCAATGGTATTTTATTTCCCACATCTGTGACTCATTTTAATGGTGGTATAATATTTTAATGACTGTTGAATAATTGATGAGAACATTTCATCTGAAAAGTGATTATCTTCTGTAAAACAGTTTATTCCTAAAAGTCCACTGAATCATTTTGTAAGAAAAGAAAAAAGATGCATTTAATAATTTCTTACTGGTCTCTAAGGTGCCCAGGGCAGCAATGTGGACAGAGGAAACCCAGGAATTCGGTGTCCTTCACGTAGCTTTTTTCACCCCATCCAAGTGCACCTGCCAACATGTGACACAAGGCTCTGTCTGCTTCAGACAGACTCATCTGCAGTTTGTAAACATCCCCTCTCTGAAAATGGACTACAACACAAATTAATGCTGCCATTTATCAAATACCCGGACCTCCGATTGCCAACTATGCAATTGCTTATGTTTTGGGAAAAACATTTAAAAATCCTTCATGAGCTGAAGTTTGATGGTTGTTGTGGAAAAAACAAGAGGAAATTATCTTTTTTTTCTTTTCCCATCTCATACCAAAACCCTTTACTTAGCTGTATAATCGCTTTTTAGTTCCCCAGCTACCAGCTTTTCATCACCAATAGGGCTCAGAAATATGGATTTGCTCATTTTTAAAATGAGATTTGTTAATATCTAGGGACCATTTTGTTTCCCTAAAGGGCATATCATGTCAGTTTCATAAAGGAAGTAAATGGAAAAATAACATTCACTTTCTTGAGATTTGGTTTGTGGCAAACTGGATCTGAATGGCCTCTTCTGCTGGGTCCCTCAGTGCTCGAGACTGTTTCACACACACTGTATACTCAGGAGCAAAGACTGTCTCCAAACAACAATAATGGATGGAGGATAATAATCTCTGAATAGGAGCTTCCCTAAAACAAGGTAACAATACTCTGGCAGTCGTAAGAGTACAATGCCTTATATTTAAAAAACATAATACAATTAGAAGAAAATATTTAAGATTATGAAATATGCCACCAAAAACTACTTCTGCTCCTAAAAAATACCTCCTCCTTTTCTCCTTCTCTTTCATCTTCTAAGGTGGCTACCTTTAGGGTCAGATGTACTGAAATGCACTCCTGCACAGTTTTGCTCCATGTATGTATATACTTGTACTCCTGTTTATTTATTAGCAAGGTTCCTTTACACTTACTAGGAACATATTCAAGGTGGATACTATATTAGAGAAACTGTCCATTTCAAAGGGTTTAGATGATTCATTTCATTTACAGGCGGATAATCTCTCCTGAATTTTCACACAAAATGGCCCAAGGATGTACATGTGCTTTCCAATTTTACTTTAAGCTGCTTCCTGGTTGGATAAATGTACATCTTTTCTGTAGATAAATATCATGTAAACCAAGATGAAGATAAACAACATACCCTTTTGTCCATTAGCATTGTTAGGGTATTTTTCTTTATTTTAATGTTTAAAGAAAATGCATCTTTTTCATTTTTTAAGAAGGAGGAGTCTTTGAACACATAATTAATGAGAAGTAAAGTTATTTGATGTCCTCTGGTGGGATGCTGCAACATGTTTCATGGGTTTAAGAGTGTAACATCCTCACCAGTGATGTGATGATCTGGTGTTAACACAATAGAGTACTTTGGAGGCAATCTTTTCAAAAGGATTTGTAGTTCTTCCTTATTATTTGGATGTTTCTTGTAGGCCATTGCAGATGACTGGATCCAGGATATGTGTGGTAGGAGAAAGTAAAGGGGAGAACCCAGTTACCGTTTTATCTGTCTGCTTTTGACTAAAATCCACACTTTGGAGAAATAGGAGCTGATGAATAAGGTAAGGTAACCCAAGATAAATTTCAAAGTACCAAGAAAAATTCTCTAGAAAAAGTTTTCCTAACAAGTGGGCCCAAGGGATCAATTTAATTAAATAAGGCTTCAGGAAATTTGTAACATCTATACTATTTGCTGTTTTTTTCCTCTCAGATTGTGAGTAAAAACTTTAGGTTTTTTTTTTTTTCTTTCTCTAAATCTTACAATTCTCCCCATGGATAAATGATCTCAGTCCCCTGAGTAAACCAAACTATTTTTAAAAAGAAAGAAACATTCTCCAGAACCAGTAAGTGGATGAGTGTTACCATTATTATCCCCCAGACTGGACCAACTGAGCAGGAATAGATCGCGACCGGTCTTGGCTTTGCCCCTCTGTCATCCCAACATGAGAGTGGACTTGACTACATGCAAAATTTCAATAAGGAAGCTTTATTTATAATTAATGTTGAAAACAGCTTCTGGTGCTAGATGGTTACACTGAACTTTATTTCACTTTTAGATATCCTTATATCTGTTCAAGTCAAGAAAAATCAACTCATGTGGGTCTATTAGAGAAAGGACAACATTACTAGCTTTAAAATTAGCTTTCTGCAAGTCAGGCTTGCTGATACGCTCTCCAGATGGGATTTATTTTCACCCAATCGGGAAATACTTCAAAGCTAACTAAAACAGCATTGATGGGTTCTTGTAAGCTTTTAAATCATCCTTTATGGAAATCTAGTGATGAGCCAGATTTTCAAGGATTTACTTCAATATCAGGATTTTTTTTAACCTCTAATCATTTTTGTTCACATAAATGAACACCAGTGGTTCGGATTTTTTACATGCCCTTTAGTAGATGAACTGAATTGCTTTGGTCTTGTATGTAAATATAATTAGGCAGTGATATGAGACCATCAGTCTGCATATGAATACATAACTTGCAGTAGTTGGCAAACCTTCACCCGTGCTAAAGCCTCGAAGGTCCAGGGGAGAATTACTGACTTGGGGACAACAGGCTCTTTCATAACCAAAATGACACTGCTGACCCAAACTCAATAAGACCTGGGGTTTGACAGCTTTTCTAGACATGCTGGTAGATTTGTGCTGATCTCTTTATACTCTACTAGAGGCCCAGTGCACAAATTTGGGGAGGGGGTGGTCCCTCAGCCTGGCCTGCGCCCTTTCGCAATCTGGGAGCCCTTGGGGAATGTCCGACTGACAGATTAGGCCTGAGCTGTCAGTTGGACATCCTTAGTGCTGCTGCGGAGGTGGGAGAGGCTCCTGCCACCGCCACTGCGCTCACCAGCCGTGAGCCCGGCTTCTGGCTGAGCAGCGCTCTTCCTGTGGGAGTGCACTGGCAGCTCCTGCATTGAGCTTCTGCCCCCTGGTGGTCAGTGCACATCATAGCGACCAGTCGTTCTGCCATTCAGTCGATTTGCATATTAGCCTTTTATTATATAGGATTGCCTGTTCGCACTGTGATCAATAATAAGGTAGCTGACTGGGGCTAGGAGAGCTATTTGTGTCCTTGATTCACCACATACTGAATTCTGCTGTACTGTACCTAGTCAGGTACCTGTTTTTTCAACCCCTATTGCTAAAGTGTTAAGTTGAACTGTATGCAAGTGATGGTTTGTAGGTCAAATATAGGAAGTCAAGTATCAGTTGTGGCATATGATTCTAACCAATACCAAAAAAACACTTCTTTAAAGAGTTGTTTTGTCATGTTTTTGTAGTTATGGACTTTGTAACGCCAGACTAAAATCATCCAAACCCTTTGTTGTTGATCTTGTTTCCTGCTGGCTATTTGTCTGTTTAACTTTAATGTTGTGGAAGTGATTTTTATGCTTCTTCCCTTTGTACCTTGATTACTTTGCATAAGTTAACAAGAAAGACATCATATACCAAAAACACATTAAGCGTAACAATCTCTAAGCCTAAATCTTTCTTCTATAAATCTTTATGAAAGAAGCACTGTATTGCTGAGCCGAGTGAACTCATGAGACCAAGCAAAACTGTGTCACCCAGATGACTGTTGGCATTTTGCTGAATGGTTTACACAATCTCTGAAATAATAACAGCATGTCCCCTGCAGTCAGCATGAGGCCTTTCTTGGTGGATATATTTACAGTAAGTCATATAAATCTTCCATCCCTCACACATATATCTGCACAAGGAATTTACCAAGAACATCCAGGAAATTATAAAAGTATGAGTGAATTCCAAAGTGTCAACTTAAAAATATACATACTCAGTTTTAGGTCATTCCTGATAGAAAACATCAAAAGAATTTTTTTTTCTTTAGTAAAGATGATGGATTCATTCAATATTTTGAATTAAAAAAACAACCAGTCACCTAGTTAACTCTCAAACACCCAAAATAATTCAAGGCAATAAGAAATATCATGTGTTTTGAGAACTAGATGCTTGAAGTAACTGTAGGACTTCACCATGTAGCATACCTTGAATGCTTTAGGCTAAACTTAAAACAAAATAAGAAAACCCCAAAACAGAAACTATTCTTGTAGATGGAAATGTGGCTAACCTTCTATTTGCTATAGACTTCCTCTGCCAAACTGGGAAATTCATTTAACCTCTCTTATATCAAATTCTTCAACTTGTGCATAAATGCATAGATTACTAGTGAAATGGGCAATTGTAAAGAGTTTGTATTACTTGAGTATGATTGATTTTAGTTATTCCCAAGTCCTGGTATACTTCATTATCCAAAAGTTATATTGAATATGAGCGGTGTCACTTTTATTTTCAACATTTAAAATTTTTTTTAAGGCTAATCAATAAATGAATGTAAACACCTTTGAAAATGTCAGATTCTAGACAGACATGTTAAATAATAATATCCATCATTCCCAAACCCTAAAACCCACTAACTCCCTTGCATTTGTTATTGTGAGAATACCTTCTTTCCTCTGATTTGGAGTGAGAGAAGGGATAGAAAGTAGAGTAGGAAAACCCCTCCTAGTTCCTAAACCTGGAAGGGAATGATGGTCAGTAGATGAGTAACTATGAATTGGAGTCACTATCCTTCAGCTGTATTTCTTTCTGGAAGCTGCCTGGCTTTTTCAGTGAGGACTGTAGCCTGTGAAAAGATGTCATGTCCAAGGAGAGGGCTAAGACTGTCATTGAATCTCAAGGGAAGAACATGCCTGCTGCCTAAGAATGACTGTAGGAAAGATCTAATTGCCCCGACAGTGCCTTGGAGCCATCCAAACCAGACCAGAGGGTGAGCCTGCCTTGGCACTCTGTTATTTTATATATATATATTATATATTGATTTCAGAGAGGAAGGGAGAGGGAGAGAGAGATAGACACATCAGAGATAAGAGAGAATCATTGATAGGCTGCCTCCTGCATGCCCCACACTGTGGATCAAACCCACAACCCAGGGATGTGCCCTGACTGGGAATTGAACCATGACCTCCTAGTTCATAGATCAAAGCTCAACCACTGTGCCACACAGGCCGGGTAACTCTGCCATTTTTAATACCCATGTCTCAAATCCATCATCTTTCCCAGGGACAGGACTAAGGCATGAAATGTGAGGAGGCACCAGAAAATTGGGTACTCAAACAATATTTTTAAAAATTGAAATGAATACAAAAAGTCCACAATGAACAAAATATCAAAAGCTATAAATAAAGACGTGATCCACATTACTACTTACCTCATCTCCAACGTGACTGGCAAGACATTGCTGCTGATTCTGTTGTTACTTCAAATTTTACTGAGTTTTTTGGGCACCTCCTTAAAATGTGCACCCAAGAGAAGTCTCAACCCCTGACATCCTTTTCTCACTTTGGCCTTTGTTTTCTGACCAGCTCACACTCTCACTGGCCCCTGGCCTGCACCGCCTCCTGACCATGGCTGTGCTCTTTTCTTTCTCTACTCTAATCGCCAAGAGGTGAGGAATTGTGTCTCTTGGGGTCATAGGTAAATCTCACACAAAGCTCAATCTTTAGCACAGCACCTAGCACATAGTAGCTGCTTCATAAATGCTTGTTGAATGAATGGAAGAAAAATCAATTGGAGCTCAATGCTGTGCATAGCTTCCTTGCACAATTATGTGGATGGAAAAATGCCTCTGGCTGGACCTCTACCCTAGAGCCTGTTTTGGGGGCCACAGACCCCTTTCTAGGTTTTTCTTGAATGCTAGGGACAAGGAATCAGAAATGATATATCCCGAGTTTCAAACAAATCAGATTAAGTAGATTAAAATGGGAATTAGAAAGATGATTAACCTTATTGGAGGGAAAAGTAATTAATGTAGTCGTGCTTCAAAATGATCTATTTTTTAAAAGAACCAGAAAATGCAATTTCTGTCCTTTTGAGACTTTTTTGTTTTTTCAATGATGTCTTAAATTTTTCAACTTTGGGGAGTTCAGAGATCTTACCTTCAATGGTACACTGGTCAGGGACTGGAATCTTCTTTCCGATTTCCACGGCGTATGCTTTCACTTTACTGAGGTTCTTCTTTAAGTGCAAGTAGAGCTTATCTTGGTATTCTACAGGACTTACAGTCGTCTCTGGAGTGTCTTCCTGATAGTTTTTTTTTACTGTTTCTGGCAGATTCTCTGACTCTATATGTATAATGCTTGGGTGTGAAACTGAAGAATTTCCCAGCTGTGATCCATCAGTGTCGGCCTTAAAGGGCGACTTATTTCCTTGGCCAAGTGAGGCTATTTCTGAAAGGGAGATGCTGGCTGGTATATCTCCTCTCTCAACAACTTCCCCATCATCTGAACTCATGCCCTTTGTTAGCACAGTGTGCAAAGCCAGACTCTTTGACCTACAATACAAACAAAGGGAAGGCCGAGACGGTAAAGAGTGACCATTCACTGACAAGGAAAAGAAAGAATAACAACACTGGGACAAAAGTTATTTCCTCTGGAGTGTGAAACTGAAAATCAGTGCTATTAACAGATTTGATAAAACATAGACCGCCAAGTTATGTAATAAGCCAATCCTTTGAAGATATAGATCACCTGCCCAAAGATTTAAAAATCAATTTTGTGGCAAAATTAGCTAGAACATGATGGACTTACATATTTACATTGTTTTTTTTCTACTTCTGCTTCAGCTTTTTCATCAGAAATTAAGAGAAGCTTTTGAAAGTCATTATCCATATCTATAGAATTTAAAACGTGTTTTAAAAAATAAGCCATTTGTATTCTCATGTTTTTTTCTTCAAAAGTGAGCTTCTTTGGATAATTAAAGCATTGTGAAGGAAGTTTCATTCATGAGAGGATGGAATTTTGGGTGACTGAAGTAAAAGATACTTTAAAAACACCCTATAACAGTGCAATAATAAAATTAATAGCCAACATGAATTACATACCGTATTTTCCAGCGTATAAGACGACTTTTTAACCCAAGGAAAATCTTCTCAAAAGTAGCTGGTCTTATACACTGGAAAATACGGTATTTGCAAAAACCAGCCAAGCAAAATTTATACCTGTTAAATCTAATGTCTTTTCTTTCTTCCTTGGAAACTTGGCCCAAACTATATCTTCTGATAGATCCAGGGGTATTGATCTCAGCATTTATTTTGTCTTCAAAAGCCTGTATTTTAACATGAAGCTTTTCCTGGTCTTCATTTTCAGCTGCGGTGAGCTTGGTTCCCTCTAGCTTCTCAGGGAATTCAATTTCAGTGCTGGTTTTTCTCCTAAAGGAATAAAGATTATTGCATTAGATACTAGTCATATATCCCCTTCAGAACAGCATTGCTCTCTAACTGCTTTTAATTCAGAACTGAAAACTTTACCTGATGCATTTTTTTCTTACAAATATATTTTTATTGATTTCAGAGAGTAAGGGAGAAGGAGAGAGAAAGATAGAAACATCAATGATGAAAGAGAATCATTGATTGGTTGCCTCCTGCAAGCCCCACACTGGGAATTGAGCCCATAACCCGGGCATGTGCCCTGACTGGGAATCAAACTGTAACGTCCTGGTTCATAGGTCAATGCTCAAACACTGAGCCACACCAGTCAAGCTGATAAATTTTTATTAGTCATTTAACAAATGTTTTATTGAGTAACATCTATGAACATAGGTCTTTGAAATTGTTTCTATAGCTTATTCTGCCAGAAGTTTAGAAACATTGATGTTTATGTCAACTTTGTATTAGGAATACTTCGAAGGATTCAGAGAACACAAAGCAGTTTTTATGGTCATCTACCATATTCTTACCTAGCTCTCCAAAAGCATGGCTTTTATATGAAATTCATGCCAGGTATTTTCTAGAAAATTTACATATACTGATCTGTTTGTACTGAAATTGACAGAATAAGAACATTTCAAGAGGAGGGGGGGGAAATCATCGTTTTGCTAATTTTATGGAAATCAGTGTGATTCTCTCATCTTACAAAGCAGGAAACATCTTTTTGAATTTTAATATGTTGGATAAAAGAGGTTTTCCATGAATGATATTAGTAGTTCCAAATATCTTTTACATAACACTCCATGGGTCATTACAATGACCTCGTTTAAGGCAGGGGCTATTTGTGGAATAATTTTGGAACCCCTCTGAGGGCAAGCACAGTGCCCTAAGTAGAGTATGAGCTATAGATAAGCTGCAGAAATAGCTCGCCGATGCTCACTAAGGTGCTGAGTGATTACAGAAGTGAGTCTGCATTTATCTTCCCTCACCTGCCTTCTAATATGAGCCCACCTAGAGTTATTTTAATTTAATAATCACTATCAACCATATCACATGGGATTAGTATTAATTCCTTTCTTATAAACACAAGGGTTAATAATCCCTGGAAGTCTATTCAAGACGGCTTGGTGACTCTGTTGCTTTTTCTTGTGTGTATTTATTTAGTTGGCTCTCTTAGCATTTTTCCTAGAGGAAAAGGTTAATGTTAAAAGATCCAATAAACTCTCTTCAGATGAGAAATTTGGGGAGTTTTTTATTTTCTATCCATTTCTCTGGTTCCAAGAAATTCATTTCAGGAATTTCTATAGCTGGGATTATCAAAACTTAACAAATTTGTAAAGCACAAAGTACACCTCAATATGCATATATCAGATATTGAGCATTATATACATTTTTAATTCTCAAAATATGTGAGTTCTTAAAGAAATAATTTCTCATAAATTTACTCGCTTTTTCTTTGTACATAATAGCTTTTATGGGGGGGTTGTTTTTGTTGGGTTTGGCTAATGGAAAGCACCAGCAGGATATTAGATGGAAGAAGATGGGTCGGGACCATTAGTCTCCTGGCTTCCTCCCTACCAAGGCACAGGTTCCCCTGCTACACACACACACACACACACACACACACACACACACAACTCCGGTTCCAGTGGCTGTGAATGGTCCCAGTGATAGTGATTGTACCTATGGTTGTTGTAGTCCGAGCAGGCCTGAAGTCAGAGGCCTCTACTGTTTCTTCCTACCGCCCCAGGTAGGCAGGGAGGAAGGTTTTAGACTCCAGTTCCTCTTCCTTGCCATCTTCTTCCCAAGCCTTCTTGGGCTCAGGAGAATCAAGCGGTGGGGACCCTCTGCCAGCTTCCTGAGCTCTGTCTAAAGACGGCTCCTGCAGCACTAGTCAGGGACAAGAGCTGAACTGGTGGCCGGCAGCCATGCCTAAAAGCTGGAGCCCCGATAGCCAGGCAACCTCTGGCCTCAGGGCCACTTAGTGCCATCCCAGCTGAGAGGGGCCACTGTTTCACCTGTGTGTCACTGCAGTGCCTGTGCTGGAGGTGGGAGGTGAGGCCTGCAGAGCCCTGGCCAGCTCTCTTCCCTGCTCAGCTCCTCTGCTCCTCTCTCCCTAGCCCTTCTCTTATTCTGGTTGATCTGCCCTCCCCTAAATAAAGTCTCTTCTTGTTCCTTTGAGGCTGCATGAAAAAAGTAGCATTCCCCCCAAAACATCAAATCTCACATGGTTATAGTAAATCATCTTAGATAATTTTATTGGATCAGTTTCTGATTTTTTAAAAATAAATTTTTTTTACTTATGGAGATTTTTCTTTTATTCATTGTACTCTTTATATTCATTTTCCCATCTATGGAAGGGGATCCATACTTTACTGAACTCATAGGGTTGTTGGGAAGATGAAATGACAGAACCAGGGTGAAGTGCTGCTCCTAGCACATAACAGGCAGTCAATAGACGTTAGGTTATATTATTATAATTAACTAGTAGCCCAGCGCACAAATCCATGCGAGAGTAGCTCGCTGCCGCTTGCCTCAGGGCGCCGCTGGGCCCACCACCCCTCGTATCTCTCTGCGCATGTAGCTTGCCTCGTCCTCCTGTAGCTCTCCACCCACTGCCCTGCCCTCCTGTAGCTCTCAGCTTCTAGCTCGCTGCCCTGCCCTCCTGCTGTTGGGTCGTTAGGTGTCATGGTGTAATAACCATTTGCATATTACCTCTTTATTATATAGGATTGTTTTTATTACTGTCATTTCCTTGGAATTTAATCTGCCCTGCCTATACCTTGTGTTAATGTATAAAGAGAACATCAGTGGCTGAAACACAGGCTGGTCAATATTCCATAACCCAGAGGAAAGTGATGTCTCTGGAGAATGCAATGGCATCAGACTTTAGGAGAGGATGGTCCTACAGCTCCCTTTTTCTGCCCAATCTCCAGGTACCTTATGTTGGTTGCTGGGGTTCTTGTCCCTGCATTAAGAAGGGTTCAGCAATCTGGAGAAAGGCTGTGTATAACTTAAGTAAGAGTCCAGAGATGAAAGATAATTTTGAAAGGCATTGGGGGTCAGAGGAGCCTAGCTAAAGAAGCTAAGTTCACTTTGTCTCAGGACCCCTTGCTTTTTATTATCACAAATTGTCCTAAGGCAAGGTGAAGATATACACTTCAAAGGGTAGGGTTTCGTCTACAGAGTCCATTGTCAGAATGGTGAATAGCCTACAGCTGTTCAGGTGTTTGGCCAGTAGGAGGCAATAACATGTAGATTAAAATGCCCTGAGCTGTCTGGCAGCAAAAAATCATTTTAATGCATCCTTTTCAGGTTTGGGGAAATGCCTATAGCCATTCCCAACAGGTGATAACATATGTGACTCAGCCCTTACTGAGTCCCCAAGTTCCATCAACCTTTGATGAAACTCTAGCAATTATGACATGCTGGAACTGGCTACCAGAAGTTGGTGAGTAAGCACCATGGCTTGAGTGAGTTAGAGGGCTCCCAGTTGGGAGCATGACTTCTATCTCCCTCAGATTTACCTCCGAGGGGACTTTGGGCATGAGAGAACTTGTGAGTTATCCCTGGATGTCCACCAACACCAAGAGGGGAAGGGCAGGTGTCCTGGGGTAGGATTGCCAGGTAAAATACAGGATGTCCTGCCAAATTTGAATTTCAGCTAAACAACAATTTTTTTTTTTGAAAATTTTTAGTATGTCCCTAATGGGATATACTAAAAATGTATTATACTATACTAAAATGATTATACTTATACTAAAAATTGTTTGTTCTTTAAAATTTAACTGTTGTCTTGTATTTTGTGTTTGTTAAATATGGCACCCCTGATTCTGGTAAACCCCTGATGCTTGGTGGCCAGGGACCTGTACTGCTTGTCTTCATTCCCCTGTGCTTGGCACACACGGGTACCTGAATAAATGAGGTGAGGCCACCTTGGTTTCTGAATCCAGCTTGCTTCCCCCAACCTCCTGAGTTCTGCCAGATGCTCATGAGGTGTTGGCTACTTTTCATGGTCCACAGGGGCTGATGCCATTTGATAAGTATCAAATGTGGAGGGAAAGGAGGGGCAAAATAGAAGTAAAAAGAGAGATTTGCAAAGAGCCAAACACGAAGAGTGAACAAGCAACTTTAAAATATCTGGGCCAGGAAAGGGCTGTGACCTCTAGATATGAAGCTGATGAGTAGAATTCTCACCACAAAGACTTTCTGCTATATGCAATCTTTATTGTCTTCATGACTTGAAAAATTGTATAGCATACGAGTCAAGGGACTGGGGGTGGCAATAAAGTGTCACCAAGGCAACCAATGCTGCAAGATTGGCCAAAGAGAACTTTCCATCACTGGCCATCCATCATTCCACCTGGCTTGTCACAGTTTTCCTGGCAGGGAGTTAGGGCAAGTTATGATCCCAATAGATTGTTTGATCAGGAATTGGTAGATAAAAGATTGAGTTTATGACAAACATTCACTGCTTCTTTGGTTCCTCTCTTGGTTTGCTTTCTTTTTTTTTAAATTTTAATATGTTTTTATTGACTTTAGAGAAAAAGGAAGGAAGAGGGGAAGGGAGCAAGAAACATTGATGTGAGAGAGAAACATGGATGTGGGAGAGAAACATCCATTTGCAGCCTCCCCCATGCACCCTGACCAGGCATCAAACCCGCAATCCAGGCATGAGCCCTGAACGGGAATCAAACCAGCGACCTTTCAGTGCACATGATGACGCTTAGCCAACTGAGCTACACTAGCCTGGGTTCCTCTTGGTTTTTAAATTTGTTAAAAAACAAAGACCCTTTTCATAGATAAAGCCTGCACTCCTTCTAGAACGAGGAAACACATCCCAAATGTAGAACTAGATATGAGGCTGATGAGTAGAATTCTCACCACAAAGACTTTCTGTTGTACACAATCTTTATTGTCTTCTGTTTGGGGGTGGGGGCCAGTGGACTGGGTTGTTATTTCCTTTCCATTTGTCACTTTTAACTCCAGAGGTAATTTTACGGAAATCTTTGTCAGAGTTCTATAATCCCCTAAATATTAACTTGGCTTTAACTCAACACGCCACATTACACGAGGCTCAGATGATTTCCAGTCTGAATGATTTCTGGTCTCTGTTGCCAAAATAAAGTTTTAAAAAAATATACCTCTAGGGATGCCCAGGGGAGGCCTAATTACCGCCCTCTGTGGGAGCGGGACTCCCCTTGGAAGCAAGTTGGCCCTTGGGCAGCTTTCTGCTCTCACTACGCAGGGAGATGAGACTATAAAGCTGGCAGGTGTGGAGAGATTGGCAGCCTGTCTTCCTGGCTCCTTAAATCAAAGGAAAATCATATTAGTTAATGTTTGAAGAGCTTGGCTTAGGGTCCCTTGTCCAGGATGTGTACTCTTGTAGAGTTAAGCTTGTTAGAGGAATAGGAGGAGAACATAATGGATAAAATCCACATGAGATCCCTAAATTCTTGGGATGCTATGCTCCTGACTCTTCAACAATTTCTTGGGTCATCGGTCATCATAAGAATTACAGAGACAAACCCCCATCTGTTTGGGGACTGCAATGAGTAATGGTGCCGGACCACTACACTACAGTCAACTACTAAGGGAAAGGACGATGAGTTAGTCTAGTTCTTGGTACTCTGTTCTGCCTTGGACCTGCTCGTGGGTAAGAGCAGAGATCAGCGGGAGCCAAGTATATGGGGACCAGAATGTGGTCATGCCACTGGGAGAACTCTGCTCAAATGAAATGGCTAGGGTCTATTTCATTCACACAAGATTTAAAAAATACATATATATTTTTATTGATTTCAGAGAGGAAGGGAGAGGGAAAAAGAGATAGAAACATCGATGATGAGAGAGAAGCATTGATTGGCTGCTTCCTGCACTCCCCACACTGGGGACTGAGCCCACAACCTGGGCATGTGCCCCAACTGGGAATCGAACCGTGACCTCTTGATTCACAGGTCGATGCTCAACTACTGAGCAACACTGGCCGGGCCGAACAAGATTTTAAAAAGAGATTTCAAAAGGAGGAGATTGTGAGGAAGTAAACCGAATCTGGCATTACAGGGAAAAGACCTGGGTTCATGACTCCAGTATCCTGTTTATCAGGGATGTGGCAAGTCTTTTTATGACTCCATGTGTCATTATTGTCATTTAAAATGGGACTAATGACACTGCATCACCAGATTGCTGAGAGTGTGACGTAAGGTAATGGGTTTGACTATGTAGCCCATACAGAATGGGCATGAAAAAGTCAAATGGTAAACCCCGGGTGGCTGCTACCCGGTGTGGGTGTGGACGGCTGACTCTAAAAGACCGCAGCTTGTACTTGAGAAACTAAGCCTGGAAGATGAGCTGCTTCTGCTCAAAGCCAGGGAGGACTTTGTGGTTCCTCCTACCACTGCAGCACCCCACAGAGCGTGGACTAACGGAGAGGGTCCTCCCTGCTGGGTGAACATACAAGAACTGGGATGTGGAAATAGTTGATTTAAATTTTTCTGTGTTTCATG
Organism: Eptesicus fuscus; assembly: GCF_027574615.1. NCBI lineage: Eukaryota > Metazoa > Chordata > Mammalia > Chiroptera > Vespertilionidae > Eptesicus > Eptesicus fuscus. The sequence goes on from NC_072475.1 coordinate 21,885,540, forward strand.
TATGAATCCTGAGCAATTACAAACATAAAGAGAGGAAATGACCACTCAAATGCAGCTGCTCACTTTTCATCCCAACCAACATGACGGAGAATAGGACGTGGAAAAAGCATGAGCAAAAAGCCCAGCCCGTGTGGCTCAGTGGTTGAGCATCAACCCATGAACCAAGAGGTCAGTGGCTTTGATTCCTGGTCAGGGTACATGCCCAGGTTGTGGCTCAATCCCCAGTAGGGGGTGTGCAGGAGGTAGCTGATCGATGATGTGTTGTTGTTTTTCTCATTGATGTTTCTATCTCTCTATCCCTCGCCCTTCCTCTCTCTAAAAATCAATAAAAACCTATTTTAAAAAAAGAGCAAAAAAAGTGCAAAGCCCTTGCCCTCACTTCTCAAGTGGAGGCACTGGACATCAGCATCCCCACGGAGGTTGTTGGAGATGTGGGGCTCTGCCCCAGACCTATCAAATCAGAATCCCCAGGGGTCCCACCGGCAGGTGCAGGTTTGAGAAACACTGGCCCAGACCATGAGAATACAGAATCTTAAGCGGAGCAAGGCAGCTAACTAAGGGTTTCTTTCACTCACTTTGCAGGGAGGTGAGACTGAGAACAGTGTGTGCAGTGTTTGGAGCTGGTGCATGGTAAACTGTATGCAGTTCCCAGGCCATAGTTTCGTAATCTGCAAGATGTTCAGGTCTTTTCTTTTTTGGTTAATCCTCTTATTTTTTTATTGTTTTTTGTTTGTTTGTTTTTTTAGAGAGTGTGGAAGGGAGGGGGGAGAGACAGAGAGAGAGAAACATTGATGTGAGAGAGACACATCGATTGGTTGCCTCCTGCACGCGCTCTGACTTGGGCCAGGGCTGGAACCTACAGTTGACGTATGTGTCCTTGACCAGAATTGAATCTGCAACCCTTCAGTCCATGGGCTGATGCTCTATCCACTGAGCCAAACCAGCTAGGGCAAGACATTCAGGTCCTTATCGATTTTTAGGTGAAGGTACCTTGTCAGTTTTTGCCACCGATAAATACTGTTCAGATGTCCCCCGGGTCTTCAGTGGAGACCCCTGAGACTAGAATGGGCAGACTGCATGAGCGGCAGCCTGAACAGAAGGCTCCTGGATCCTAATGAATGGCCATCTGGATGTGGCACAAGTCACAAAAGCACTTGCAAGCTGTAAAGGGGTGTAAATGGGAAGTGGTAATGTCATGAGCGCACTTTGAATCAGGGGTGAGAACTGTAAAAACAACACACTCCTCTCGTTCTAGCCTAACTTTACAGTCTGGGAACATGAGCAGGTGACAGGGTCTGGCAGTGCGGATGAAGGAGGGGGTATCTGCCATGGAGAGAACAAAAGTTAACACGTGTCACTCTCCAGCTTTTGAGGCTGGAAGAGCAGGAAAATGGTGAACTTTTCCTTTTTGCTATATCCTTTCATAGTCTCCACCCCAAACATCATGTCCTACGCTATTTTTTATGGAGAAATAGAGTTAAACTCAGAAATGGAGAAATAGAGTTAATTAAACTCACTGATAAATGAGCTGGGGCTAGAACTCTACACATAACCCTGTGTATGGGGACAATTCCTACTCCACCTAGAATTCAGCTTTTACCTACAACAAAATCTAGCTAACAGCCTTCAGCATCCCAGCTAATACAAAGTCCACCTTTTGCCCAATGATAAATATGAACACCATTAAGAACTGTTTCTCCTCAGCTGAGCTAGCCCACAATAGCTGCATCTAAATCATGGCTGACATGTGTATTCATTACCTTTCATTCATTAAGTCTCTTTCTTTAGGTCCCAAAGGAAACTTTGGGGAGTAAAATATTAGTTATTATAGCTAGTTCTGAGATCTGACCAGGCTCAGCTGCATCGAGCATCTAATGCAATGCTTCTCAAACCACCCTTTTTTATTTTTAATTTTCATATGTCACAGACCAATATTTTTGTAAAATACAGTAAAAATAAATTACCAGAGAAATGGATTAAATAAGGACATACAGGGTATAAGCCCACCATTCATGCATTTGGGTGTTGCAGCAATGTCAAATTACTACAAAAGTTCTAAGCCAGTAGTTCCCAACCTTTTTTTGGCCATGCCCCACCTAAGCATCTCTAAAATCCTGATGCCTCCCCCTCCCCTGTGACTTATAATTCTTATTATTCAAAAAGTGAACTCCCATTCATGTGGAGGAAGCCTAAAAGGCCATTAACTTGGTCTAAACAAGCTTCCAAAGAACATGGCATCCATGAAAAAGAAAAATCCTATATAATAAAATGGTAATATGCAAATTGACCGAACGGCGAAACAACTGGTCACTATGATGCACACTGACCACCAGGGGGCAGATGCTCAGCGATCACAGTGGTAGGGAGCAGGCCTGCACAGTCAGTCAGACATCCCCCAGACTGTGAAAGGGTGCAGGCCAGGCTGAGTGACCCCTCCACCCCGAGGGCACAAATGTCATGCACTGGGCCTCTAGTAAAAGAATGAAAGGACAGTTAAAGTACTGAGGAAGAAATCACTAAGAAATTGTTTAAAAAATAATAATAATATGAAGTGATATAAAAAAATAGCAAATAAAGTTTCAAAACATATAATAGAGAACGGAAATGCATAAATATGTCACAATATATATTTATATACTGTATATGAGGCTCCTAGAACCATAAGAAATGCCAAAAATTCACTGTTAATAACTCACTCTCAAATTGCCCCCCTTACAAATCAAATTGCCCCCCTGTGGGACGTGTGCCCCACATTGGGAACCACTGTTCTAAACTCTTAATTTCAGTCTCTGTAATAACCTTGGTGCGGGCTGGTAAGGAACAGTTTGCAGATGTAGCTCACGAGCTATGCTAATGGACATGCTAAGTGAGATCACCTACTCTAATACCCACCTGGAACAGAGTACTAATGCTGTTAATTTTTATTTTTATTTTATTGTTTAAAGTATTACAAATAGTGATACATATATCTCCTTTTTTCCCCCCATTGACCTTCCCCCAGCCTCCCCTGCCCCCTGGCACATGCCCTCAACCCACCCCCACCCCCACAGTGTCTTGTGTCCATTAGTTGTGCTTATATGCATGCATACAAGTCCTTCGGTTGTCTCTCCCCCCTCCACACACACACCCTTTGCTGTTAATGTTTACTGAGGGCTTCCTCAGCACAAGGCACTCTCTGTTCTAGTCGGCTACATGTATTACTTCTCCCATGATCCAGTGGGGCAGATGGAGAAGCTGACGGACAGAGATGTTGAGTAACGTACTGAAGATCAGCTAGTAAACCCAGCATTAAACCCTGCCTCCAGAGCTCACTCACTTCACTCCCTTCTCCCACTGCCTCTCAGTAGGTGTTTAGTTCAGATGGCCTCTGAATCTAGCCTAGGAATAAGTAATACTTATTATGGGATTGGTGATAGTGCAGTAACCAACAAGAATTATTGTACCCTAGTATCTCTTATTAACGTCCCATAGGAACAGTCACGAGAACAGAATTGACATTTAATTATTGTGAAACCCTTCACAGTGATCTGAAACACGAATTTTGGCATCCCCTTTAACCAAAACTGAAACGGTGCTCAAAACTCAGGAAATGTCATGCAACTAGCCACCTCCAAGTTCAATTATGATTGATACCAAAAAGGAGCATTTGGGGAACTAAAATAGCAAATAACTAGGTCATGGGGTCAAGTAAGAACTGTTTTAGCCTCAGCTGTCACCCCTCCCACGGGGCTGTAGGGGTCAAGTCGCTCTCCCCTCTTCGCTCACAGCGCATTTTTTCCTTGCCTCCAGGCTAAAGCTTTGGTGTTCCTGTCTTGTTTGTAATGGGAAACCGAGCCATGGAGCTTGATGAAAAGCTGTTTTCCTTTTTGGTGTATCTTGTATTTTGAACACTGCTGTGTTACAGGAGAGGGGCCTGGCTCCCCTGGCATAGCTGTAATTGTGCTGGCAGGGCGGCCCTGCCCCCCAGCCCCTGCCCTCTCTGTCCACACTTGCAGAGTCAGCCCTTCTGGGGCCTCACACTTCCTGGGCTTCCTTCACTGTCTCCAAAGCTGATAATGATGTCTCCCACCTACATCTCTTGCTGATAAACGAATTCCTGAAATACCTTTACAGACCTTCACATCACCATAAACGCTGCTTTAAGGAAGGACAAATGGTGGAGTAAATGAGCAACAGATGGAACATAAATGGTACCACATGTCAGACTTAACCTCTTCAGTGAGAAGAGGGGCAAAAACCCAAGAGCCTTCCTTCCTTCTCGATGCAAGAAGAAATAACAATAGCCACAGTTACTGCCACAAATAACTGTTATGATGTTCCTTTTATACAAGTGACTAGCACAAGACCTCTCTTGCTTGGAAGATATACTTATTTTTTATTAAAACCCTGGTTACTTTGGTGGGGTGCAATTACATTTAGCTTTCTCTAAGCAGGGGGCAATGCTGACCAGAACATCACATGTTTTTAATTATGGTCCTGAACCTCCTCATGTACATTCTGTGAGCCAACGGTTGCTCTCAAAGAATCAATTTCTCCTTGTATAAACATGCGTCGCTTAAAATGGTGGGAGTTCTTGTAAGCACTTTTTTTTTTTTTTTTGGTTAATCCTCATCTGAGGATATTTTTCCATTGATTGTTAGAGAGTGGAAGAGAGAGGGAAAAACAGAGAGAAACATTAATGTGAAGGAAACACATCAACTGGTTGCCTCCTGACCAGGGCCCAGGCTGGGGAAGAGCCGGCAACCAAGATATGTGACCTTGACCAGAATCGAACCCAGGATCCTTGACCAGAATTGAACCTGATGCTCTATCCACTTAGCCAAACCGCCTAGGGCTCGTAAACACTTCAAAAAATACCGTATTTCTTTCCGTTGAGCAAAGGTTCTGAATATTAGCTCTCAAGTCTGGGGGACACTGGAGGGGCACAAGGAAAGGCACCTAACACTCAAGGCAGGACTGTGAGCGCGGACAAGGGGAGAAGCTGTTTGAGCTGCAGTAGGTCGAGGACAGAAGGTCTCCATGGGCAGGAGTGAGTGCGGAAGACCTCATGGGGAAGTGGAACCAAACTGGAGTCTGGGAGAAGGGCAGCCTTCGATGGGAAGAGAGGCACAAAAAGGGCATTCTAGAAGGTAATGATAAAGGTTACTGAGGTACCGCTTTTGGAAGGAAAAGGCAAAAATCACCCTTGACATTCCTTTACGTTTCTTTGAATTCGCCATGATATGCTGTGAACACTGTAATTCTCATCTACGCTAAAATTTGGGGTCCATCGGAGTACATTGAAGAAAGAAATGAAGGGAGCTGGTATCTGGGCATTTACACTACAGTGTTCTAAGAATTGTCATGGACCTAGAAGGGGGTGGGAAACTGGGTAGTGAATTTTATTTTGTTCTTGCCTATCCTCAAGATTTATTCCATTGTGCCTCTGTCAAATCCTTACATACTGCATATTTAAAGACGTTGTTGCTGTGAGGATTAAACAATATGGCAGCAAAAGACCCTAGCATAGAATCTGTCACGTAGTCATGATACCATTGTAATTAGAAATGCAGCGAAGGGGAAGGCCAGACACTGTAGGCATGTCATTTGGGCAGCTTCACCAGGACGCTGCAACTTTGCACTCCCCAGGGAACCACTGGCCCATTTCCCCCGCAAAACACTGGGGGAAGGGATCCCACAAAGGGGCGATAGACTCATGCCCAGTAAAGTTGGGATGACAGAGGGAAGGTACTTGCTTGTCAGTCAAACTTGGGGACAGAGATCTTCGACCAGAATGGGCGTGGCCACTGAAAGCATGCGAACATTTGAGAACACTTAATCTACCAAACAAAGGAGTTCGCTCCCTTGGCTCTTGGTGACTCTTGGCTCTCAGGGCTCTGTTGGTCCTGCTTCCAAGCATATGCCTGAAAGGCCCTCAGCCATGCAGAATGGACAAACGGACTGCTGTGGGAAACACAAGCTCAGCTAGCCTGACGCTGGACTGGACCCGGCTGCAATGGAATGGAAAGAAACGCTGGTCACTGGCTCTGTTTTAGCTCTACTGAAGCCCCAGCTACTTTTTTTCTATGACTGGACTAAGGGAAACAGAACTTTGGAAGCCCAGTGGTGTAATTCCACGGAAATAACGTTTTCATCATATCTCATTCTCCCTGTGTGAGTCTCCGAAAATTCCTTTTCTCAGGATATTGCAAGAAAACCCACCCCCCTGTAAGCAATAGGGAGAGCTGAGGCCCTCTCCCCTCCATGAACAGTAAGAGCTAATCAAACCTATAGACACAGCCTTCCTTGAAAAATTGTAGAGAACTTAGCTCCCTGCTCTCTACAATCTCTATTGTGGACTCAGTACAGAGGCATCATGCTTAAGCTCCCGGGCAATGCCTTCAGAGACTGTATATGACCCAGGGTTAGGTTCATATGTGACTACCAGGATGTCAAGATGGGAACTCTGGAATGACAGGTTGCAAAGGGTCTCAGAGTTTGAAAAGGGTCTTTGCAGGTCATGTTACTTGTCTATACATTAGGGCCATAGACTGACTCAAATTCCTGGCTCTCCTTTGTCATCCAACTCTTTGATGTTCATTGCATGAAATTTAGGATAAACCAAAACTCTGGGGCCATTCCAAGGAGGCAGATTTCCTGGAGCCATTCTACTGTGAACATGCTCTCCGAATTCTATTTATCATTCATTCTCCCACACACAATGTGTGTTTTTGTAATCTTCACCTGATGATATATTTTTATTGATTTTTTTTTTTAGAGAGAGAGGAAGGGAGAGAGAAAGAGAAACATTGATGGGTTGCTATTGAATCTGCAACTTAGGCATGTGACTTGACTGGGAATAAAACCCACAACCTTTATGGGATGATGCTCCAACCAACTGAGCCACCCTGCTAGGGCCATACAATGTTCTATTTTTTCCCCTTCCATCTGCCATCTCTTTCCATTTATACCTAAGTCAGAAATACACCTATCCAACTGGTTTTGTCTATAATTTACCTTTCATTCTCCTTTTTAAAATGTTTTCCAGGCCTAACTCTTAAAAGCAGAACAAAAATAAACACAAAATCTCACCACTACTACCACCATCACCACCAAAACAACAAAAGAACATACCACCCATTTAACCAAGCAAGAGGTTTGGGAAAGTTTTAATCACACACTTTTGTTAAAACTGTTCTTATAAACAACTTCCCCCCATTCCCCCACCATGGCTTTGATGACTTTGGCTAGGGTTTGAAAGATGGATCTGAGGGAACTGTCACCCCTGCCCCTCAGGTCCCCACCTTGGCCCTGGACTTGGAGCTGTGCAGGTGCTCTATCTCCCTTCCCTCTGCTTTCCCCTTCGGCTTAGTCTAATACCCTACATTGATGACCTTGAACCTGCCTCATTGAATTTTCCCATTGCCCTCCTTCCTCCCTACCTTTTCTCATTACTCCCATTTACTTCCAACCCCAATTTTCTTTCCACAATTTTCATCCCTCAAAGTTTCCATCCCCAATTGGGGCCTGAGCTGAACCTCCTACTAAGACCACCTGTGACAAACTGTCCCCAACTCTGAATGTGCCTGATTAGAGCAGTCTCCCTGGTGCCACATGCCTTTGGCAAAGGCACCTTTGAGTCTCTGATCAATGGCTTCTCAGCCAGTGCACAGTTGTTGGAAGTCTCCTTCCCCAGCTTCCCCCAGGTCCTGGCAGGCAAATGGTTCAACGGATAGTGGCTCACACAATGGATAGTGGTTCAAAGGCTCACACACCTTTCCCCCTATCTTAACTCCTTCTCTTTTCCAATCCACAGTTGCTGTTATCCCCCTTCTGCATCCCTAGAATTAATTTCAAAATCTAAACTCTGCTTAGCTGTCCTGTTCGTTAGCCTTTGTTGTTTTATTATTTAGATGTAAACATTTTTTTCTAAAACACAGGAACAAGAAAGGTGCCAGTGTGCTTACCTGATGCATCTAATAAAGCTCACCCCGTTAATTCAGAGTCATTCTGCACAAAGAAGGCTCCCGTCTGCTTTAGGTTTTCCTTCTCTCTAGGATGCTAATTGTTTTTCTTTTCATTATCTGATAGCTTTGGCCTGAAGTCTAAAATCTGGCCTGCTGGGCTATGTGTCAGATTTGTAAATTAGATGACATATGTTTTGAATTTTATCATCTTTAATTTTCTTTCAAGCTCTCTTCATTTATTCATTTCCCCTCCAATTGTAAGGATCAGACTTTGCTGGATGCTTTAGACAAAAGCGTCGACCTTTCTGCTTTTGGGGGGCACAGATTAAAATTTCTGAAGTTACATGGTCACAATGAAGGCTATTCAGGGAAAAGATGTTGGGAGAGAAGCCTTAGCAACCATCCCAGAGAGGATGAGCGGTTACCACAAAAGGCTGGCTGTCCACATCAGCGTTTTAAAGTTCCCACCGAATAATTATAATCGATTAGAAGGAGATTGACAGAGAAGGTTGAACTGGGTGAAGTATTTTGAATTGAAGAGGTGGTGGCGATGGCAATGGTGGTAGTACGTGAGGTGACTAGTGACCTTTTATCTCTTCACATTTAATTATCCTCTTTGCTTTTTTCTTTTTTCTCAGAGAAATAATAAAGGGAAACTTCAATGCGTTCTCATACATGAAGACTCATTTTGATAGTGAGACTTTATGTTTTCCCCCTATCTACATACCTGCTAAATTCTTCTTTTCATGGGGAAATTGTTTATTGCTTATGGGATTGGACTTACTTATTAAGGATCAATTTATCTGTTAGAATGCCTAATGTAATACCCTTGTATAACATGTCTTCCCTTTATATAAACCTTTTTTCACACATATAATCTCACAGATGTCAGTTGGCCTCTTGCAACTTTGCATTTGTAGAGGCAATAGAGAACGGATGAGCGGCTGGCCAGAACATGTGCCTATGCGCTCACATCGGATCCAGATGTTAGTCATCGCTGGGAAGAAGAAATAGCAGGCTGGCTGTGGGCAGAATACAAAATGGCTCCCCCAAGCACCAGCTGTAGAAGCTCTAAACAAAATTTCCGAAACCACCCCATGGACATTGGCCAGCAGTGACTTTGTGTTTGCACATAAATGACAAATCACTCCTTCATGATGCTGGCCCTGGATTTCTTGGATGCTGCTGTGTTTGGGCTGTTGCTAGGCAGGTCATAGGTCTGTGAAAATGCCATTTTTGAATGGAATATATAGATAGCAGTGGTTTCCAACTAGGGGTGATTTATTAATGTCTGGAGACGTTTGTGGTTGTCATAACTGAAAGAGAGGGTTGCTATTAGCACCTAGTGGGTAGAGTCCAGGGTTGCTGGCAAATATTCTATAATTCACAGGACAGCTTCACAAACAAGTATTATCTAGTCCAAATTTTAATCATACCAGAAGCCCTGGTATATAGACATTTATATATTGAACCAGGTAACAACAGATTTTCATATGCACAACCAAAACTATGGTGTTAATAGAAAAGAGCACTTGCAATTTGTCTTCCTTAGATGAACAGTGGTTGTTGACCTTGATGACCGCTTTGGCCAGATTATACTCTCTGTTGTAGAATGGGTGAAGAGACCCTTCTAGATCGGCTTCCCTCTTGCTACCTCTTTTCTTAGTTATCAGCATCATCTTCCATGTGTATTCAGTCACTCAAACTAGAATCTCTGGGTTTTCATCCACTCTTCTCCCCTTCTCCTCACCACACCTCCTACTAGTGATCAATTCCTCATAATCCTGAGCTCTCTCTCATTATAATGATCTGCCCCAACTTCTTAAATTCCCCACCACTCACCACAATTGAAGGAGCCTATTGTTAAGGTTTCAGCACTAACATCCTGGTCGCTCTCTCTCTGGCCAGCCTGCTGCTCTTGCCAAATCCATTCAGTGCTCCATAACATTAGCCACTTCCTCATTCATCTAGTCCTTTGGTGAGAAAATATTTATTGAGTGCCTACTATATGGTCATTCCCTGGATTAAAATCTTCCCAAGCTTCCACGTTGCTTACAGGACAAACCCCTTGATGCAGCGTGTAAGACCTCTGATAACCTGCCTCTGACCTAACTTTTCGGCTTAGTCTAATACCCTACACTGATGACCTTGAACCTGCCACACTGAATCAACTGCTTTTCCTTAGTCCAGCTCACACACTCTTGAGCTCTTATATCCTTGCATGTGAGGAGTGTCCTTTCTATTTGCACTGTCCTTTCTACTCTTATTATTCATCCTGTATAACTTGCTGTAGTACCTACACAGATGCTTGGCACATGGACACTTCTCGATAAATATGGAATGAACTTAAATTTCACCTTCTCTGTGAAACACTCTTTAATTGCCTGGCTGTTGGTCAGTATGTGTCTCATGCTCCCTAGTTCATGGTATGCACTTCTGTGAAAACCCTGTCACATATTCTGACTGTGAACCCCTTGAGGGATGGTGTTTGAGAGTACCCTATATTTAGAAAAAGTTCTGGTAAGTGTCATAATTTATTTAGAAGTTACTCCAGGTTGAGGTAGTGGGTTGGGCTTTCTTTGGGAAGTTTAATGCCTACAAAAGAAAGTGTAGCTGCCTGTGCTCTGCCTTTATGGGTTCTCGACAGATTCCCGAGTCCACAGTAATCCCCGCTCACCTGCCACTTTGGGGCTTGGTGGTTTCCAGTTGTCGGGTAAGGAGCTTGGCAATGGCAGTGAAGCTGTTGCTCATGCGGAAGATGTCTCTGCTCTGAGGGCCCAGGAGGGAGGAGAATGTGTCTGTGATGCTCTTAATCTCCAGCAGGAGGATATGGTGAAAGGAGTGTTCCATGTTGGCCAGCTGACTCACCAGAAATGGCAGGCAGCTCCTGGCTCTCTCCTGCCAAGAACAACAAAGAACATGTACAGGTGTTGGTGGGAATGTAAACTAGGACAGCCACTATGAAAACCAGTATGGAGGTTCCTCAAGAAATTAAAAATAGAGCTACCATATGATCCACCAATCCCACTTCTGGGAATATACCCAAAAGAAATGAAATCATTATCTTGAAGGGATAGCTGCACTCCCATATTCATTGCAGCATCATTCATAATATCTAAGACATGGAAACAAGTGTCCATTGACAAATGAATGGTTAAAGAAAATGCAATAGAATATTATTCAGCCATAAAAAATAAGGGAATCCTGCCATTTGTATTAACATGGATGAAACTGGAGGACAGTGTGCCAACTGAAATAAGCCAGACAGAGAAAGACAAATACTGCATGGTATTAGTTTTATGTGGAATCTGAAACAAACAAACACTCATACAAACTGAGACGAGAAAAGAGGTTGCCAGTGGATGGGGGAAGGGGAAAATAGGGAGCATAAAAGGGTACAAATGTTTAGTTATAAGATTATAAAATCTGAGGACCTCATGTATAACACGGTGACTACAGCTGATAACATTGTACTGTGTAATTGAAGTTTGCTAAAATATGTGAGGTGATGGATGTGTTAATTAACTCAATGGGGGAATCCTTTCACAATGTATATGTATATCAAGTCATCACATTATACACTTTAAATATCTTATAATTTAACTTGTCAATTACACCTCAACAAATCTGAGGGGAGGGGATGAGGAAGAACAATGAAGAACAAAGGTCTATATTTTAAGAGTCCCGGGACCTGCAGATGGCAGTACTATGGGAGTTTACTTAGAGAGCTAGCTGAAGCTAAACAGTGTTTCGTTCAGAGTGCCTCTGAATTGGCTTCTTTGAAGTTTTACTTTTTTCCTGATTTTCAGGAAAACTTTTTTAAAATAAAACTTTTTTTTCTGTTACTCCTTTCTTATAAATAGGTAAATAGTCTCATTGACCTATCTCACCCAGTCTACATCTCTCAACCACCATTACTAATCTGACCTCACACATCTACTTTTCCCAAGTTTGTGACTTTCTCTGGCCACTCTCCAAGTCTGTGCCTCACTAATTCTACCTGCACAGGAGAGGC